>NC_140592.1:213841367-215103867 GCF_964204655.1 Triturus cristatus
ATCATGACAACGCCGGAACTTGAACATTATGCTAGTGCCCTGAAGGACATAATTAGGGCTGATTGTTTTCATTCCATCACTTGGCTTAAAGAAATTAAGAACTTGCTTACAAAACTGGAGCTAGGGTATTTATGGAATGATATAAACAGTTCAAGTATTCCATCAAAGTCAATCCTCAAGAAATTGGATTGGGATATGACCCTGACATCTGCCTCTTGTGCTGGCCAAGGCTCTAACTTGACTGGCCGTTTCTTTGACATAAAATTTTTACCATCTTATGAGGCATATTGGGATATCATAGAGAGGCCCATGGATAGGAAATTGTATTTCCAGTTCAGAATTGGGTCTCTCCCTGTAAAAGCTTTCACCCACAAATGGTCAATCTCCAAGGATGATAAATGTCACCACTGTTTAGACTTGATTGAGGATGCTGGTCATTTGTTGTTTGTGTGTCCGCTATACATTGCTCCCCGCCGTAGATGGATAAAGCCAGTATGCCTAAATTTGGGAACACGTAGCTACAAGGAAGCTTTAAGAATCTTAGAATCTGATTGCACCCCCTGCTTGGTAATTGCTGTTGCTAAATTTCTGGGGTGGGCTTGGATATTACGCCTTCGTGCTTTGAAATCCACTGAAGCTGATCAATGAGTGTTTTGCCACCAAGAAATGTCTATTAATTTTATTCAATGTTTGATCTTTCAAGATCTTTTATCCATTGATGATGTTTTTATTTGATGTTATCCGCCAGCATAATGATTTAATGTATTTTTAAGCTATTTTACCTTAGTATTTATGGAACTGTTAGGATGTATTTGCTTTTATGACATGCTGTCGAATAAAGCTTTTGAAACTTGAATATATGACGTCATCAGCAGTGCATTGCGGGCGCGCGAGTTATAGTTAGCTGAACTAACTATAACGGGGGAATTTCAATGGTTTTGTACAAGTGAAAAGTCCAGCTAACTATAACACCCCTGAAACCTATGGTTTTTTCAGTGAATATAGATATATATAGATATATTTATATATATGCCTTCCGAAGCTGTTCGCTTTTCCGGTTTGCCTGGCGCTCAAAAAAGGTGCATCACCCTCGTGGTTGAACCAAACCGCTAAACATGCAACAATCCCTTCACGAAGAAGAAAATAGGGTCGCAAGAAAAAGTGGTGAATCTCTTGAAGCATGAACTATCTCCAGCTGAAATTTCACTTTTAAAACAGGGTATGAACTACTGCCAAGTGCAAAGAATGGATCTAGCACAAACAAGGATAGATCTCTACCTATACATACGTAATATAAAGTTGGCGAAATATTTTCTGGAAAATCAAAACAGACAAAAGCCATCAAGATTAATGGAAATACCCACATCAACACTCTTGGTAAAAGAAACAAATGACTTCCTAACATTGCTTAATTTGAACGCAGAAGAAGGGAAAGAGATATCCCTGGAAACAGCATGCCCGCAATTAGGGGCTGGCTTGAGCAAAAACTGACCCAAATCAAAGTTCTACCCACAGTTGCCCCCGGGGAACAAAATAGATCTTTTCCAAGAGGCTGTTATCCATGATCTCTATAAAATGAAAAAAACACAGTATAGAGACAATCTAACGAAGATGGAAAGGGAAGCCCTGGAAAAATTGACGAATGACGATGAGGAAATTATGTGAGCTATTAAGTGAGCTATTGCCCAGAGTCACATGGTGCTGAGCTGAGGTGTCCAAAGGTGTCCTTCATAAGTATTTCCAAACCTACCACAGTCAATGTGCCTAGGTCATTTCCACCACAATGCACAATCATGAGGTCAGGGTGTGGAAGATGCAAAGAGGTTTTAACCAAAGGTGCAACTTCAATCTTCTCTGTGTAAACCATTTAATGTGCACATTTTGTATACCTAGGTCTAAGTCAATACATCTGTGTTCTGCATACCTCTTGCACCTGAAAATATAGCTATGTCCTACGATCCACACTAGCATTTTGAAGGTATGGTTGGAAGGTATAGAAAGATGTCTGTAGCTCATGAAGTTCCTTGGTAGAATAAGAGATATGTTTAAAGATGGGGAAGTACTTTTTTTTGCCATACTAAAAGATACGTGATTGGGAGTTGAAAAGCATTCTTTTTTTAAAGAAGGGTGCACATTCGTTTTGTAGAAAAGCATCTTTGTGATTGTTTAAGAAAAAGCAGTTTCAACGTGGAGTACACATCATAGGATAACTTTGCTCAACTGAACCACAGCTGCTACTTGCATTTGGAAGGCACTGTTTGAACTTAAAACAATTGTGAACTTTTAACCTGCACGTGCCATTAAATGTTCGAGAAAATGTTGCAAAAAAATATCGTTAAGTTTAAAAAAAAATGATGAACTTTTAACCTGCGCGTGTTGTAGAAAGTGTGTTGATAGAATACGTTGCACTTCTGACTTCTATGTGTTGTTGAATATTAAAAAAACGCTTTATATGGAAAATTAAAAAGAAACCAATAGAGAGAGGTTTTGAAACCTAAAAGAATCAAGGAACTATTCTAATTTGTTCTTTACATGTGTTTATGTGTGGAGCAACAAAATTATAGACACAACAGCACCAGGAAGAGGAAGAAGCAGGGAGTGGGGGGACGGGGGGAGATGGGCAGAATGGCAGACATGCACAATTAAGTACAGCACAAGTATAGACAAACAATGGCCAAAATGAAACACACCAACAAGGAGCACAAGTCACACAACCCGCCAACATCACACCACTGAACGAGCATAGAAGTGAAAACCACGCTGCATTCATACAGGATGTGTACAAAGGCCGGTCGTTGGTGTTGTGGGATGTCTGCGACCGTGGTTATCATAGATGAGATGCCCAGCACGTGGCACATGGGCAAGTTCACTGTGTGTTACATTGCCAAACAGCTGCTTCTCCCTCCCACGAGCCCCCACACTTTTCTACAGTGCGCTGTTGCATCTCGTGCACTTATACGGCACACCATTGTAATGCCTATTCGCGTATGTCCTGCTACATTCAAACTACACCATCACAATGCCGTTTGGAGGTGGTGCATGGCACTTTACAACATCGAGTGCTGCAGCCTTTGTGGCAGGCCACACCAGAAGACAGAGACACACTTACCGCACTTCCTGTACACGGATATGCCCGAGACACTCTGTTCCCCTAGCCGGATAGGCACACCCCTGCGATGACCTGTGTACTCCAGACCAGCACATGCCGGATATGCATGCAGGAGGATGCGTGCATAGCTACATGTCCAGGCTCACTGCCAACGCTGAGGTGACAGCACACTGTGATGTTGCAGGGCTCGTGCCTATCATGCTAAGACAATGACCACAGCGACACACTTGCTCACATGCGGGTTTGGGGGGCGTTGGCAGTCCTGGGGTTGTTGCGTTGAGTCTTGTGGCCCTCATGGGCATCCCTGCATCATGCTCATTGATTCTATGGCACCTGTGGGTGTTCTGGTGTGGCTCTTGGCTGTGTTCCGTTTCATGATGCAGGTAGTCATCCTGCTTAACACCAGCAGAAAGCAGGTGTAAAATACCTGGTGCTAACGTGGCTTATTGCCGGAATTTGTTTCGCATTGCAGTTGGTGTGAAAGTTGTGATGTGATTTTTTTCGTGTGCAGAACAATATACGAACTGAGCAGTGTATCTCGTCAAGATCCACCACTTGACGCACTATTCCCAATCACTATAAATACAATGAGAGTTCTTAATTGATTTTGTGTGTACACTGTAAGTGCAGCCACTACCTCAGTGCAATTCAATACAGGATTTTAGTATTTAGAATAAATCGCAAAGATGCACCTCGTGTCTTTTTGTATGGGAACGGCTAGTCTGCATTTCATTATCAGCACTTTAATGGAAGTAAAGTTGAGATAAATCTAACACACTATTCAGAAGTTGGTGTAAACTGCAGACATCACCAGTATTCCCACGATAAGTGCCCCAAAATTTAACACCATGGTGGACTCATCAAATAACAGTAATAAGAACAAGAAAGAGTCACACAGCAGTGAAGAGAACAACCAAAAATGTTATAATTTTTTTTTAACTTTCTTTTATTATTAATATATATGTGTAAACAATAAACGAAAAACTATTTGCAAAATAATTTTTTTTATTAACATATATATAAATGATAAACTAATAAACAAAATGTAACAAAAATAATAGAAAACAAGAAGGCGGGACACTCCTTTGGGGGCCATGGATGTCGACAACAGAGCCTGGAAAATAAAGCACAAAATAAGGACGTGTGTAATGGGCATATCAAGGGAGAGAGGCACAGAGAAACAAAGAAGGAAAAAAAAGTCAGAGAGAAAAAGAGAGGGAAAGAAAGAAAGGGAGTGAGAAAGGGAGAAGGAAGAGAGAGCGTTAGAGAGATAGAAGGAAAAGAAGGAAGAGAGAGAGAGAGAGATACACTGCCGCCTCTGCGCATCCATGAGCAAATAATTACCTGGTGCCACCGGAGTGTGCAGCAGTGGGCACTCCACGTGCCCGTCAAAATGGTAAATATAGTGCCTAAAAGCACAAAGCACCACTCCCGACAATCTAGTCATGCAAGACCAGTTGAAAGTCACAAGTTCAAGCTGACCGCAATGGAGCATGGGTCAGACACAGGGATCAGGTTTGTCCAGCTGAAAGAGTCATCTTCAAAAGTCTAGCACGAAGAGTCCAGATTGCGTGGCGGGGCTGCCAGGGGCAAGAAGAGCATTTTGGATGGTTGTCGCTATGGCGCAAAGAGCAGGCTAGGCGTCACGGATGGTCGATGCTGTAAACTAATGTTGGCGGACAACGAGGGCTGTTGATGTTGTGGCACAAAGTGCAGATCTCACATTTACGGTCGTCACTGGTGAAGAGTCGGATTCACCGGAGGTTCGTGTTGACATTCAGCATGGACAGCAAACTCATAGTCACGAAGAGACCAAAACGTCAGAATTTCTCTATCTCTATTTCTTTGAAGAAGTTCTCTAATGATGCCACTACGACATGAGGAGCACCTTTTGGGGATCTGGGACTCACTCTAGCAGAGGTCAAAAGAGCTCAGACAGGTCCACTTGTAGATCCAGGCAGCAGGTCAACTGGGCAGATGCAGGGAGGCTTCTGGAGCTTGTTATGACCCTGTAGCTCAGAACAGGAGGTCAGTCAGCTTATCCCGGGAGCCACCTCAGCCTGGGTTGAAAGGGGCAGGTCCATGCTTCCTTCTCAGCAAGCAAGGCAGGCCTGAAGCGCCAGTGCAGCAGGGTTCCCTTCTTCTGTAGTATCCACAGGCCCAGAAGTGTACTAAAGAGTTGGGTCTGAGGGTCCAATATCTATAATTGGTGCCAACTTTGCAGTGGGAGAAGCTTTTAGAGGTTTCCACAGCCAGAGGAGTTTGGAATTTACATTCTCAAAAAATGCTTTTCGTATGGAAACATCGTCCTAACTACCACTACCTACTGACCGCCAGTAGGTAATATATATATATATATATATATATATAGCGGCCCCCCTCCCACTAAATTTAAAGCCCCGGGGGTGGTGGTCCCCGGGGCTTGTGGGTCCGTAACGGACCCCCAATGTTACATAATTAGTGCCCCGGGGAGGTGGTGGTCCCTGGGCGTGTAGGGGGGCTCGAGCCCCCCCAACAGAGGTTTTTTATTTAAAAAAACAAGCCCCGGGGGGTGGCAGTCCCCGGGGCTGCGGGGGGGCCATGAGCCCCCCCACATACTATAAATTAAAGCCCCGGGGGTGGCAGTCCCCGGGGTTGGGGGGCCCCTCTGGGCCCCCCACTATAATAAAGAAATTGCCCCCAGGACTTGGCCCCCCTGGGGCTCAGTCAAAATGAAGCGCGGGAGCCCGCGCTTCGTTTTTTTTTTTATTAGCGGGATGCGCATCCCGTGATTTTTAAAAAAAAATGTTTTTTTGGCCTTGGGGGTCCTTCTGGGACCCCGTGAGCAGGCCTAGGGGGTCAGGGTGTATCTACCCTGCCCCCTTCTAGCGTTTTGGCTGCCAACACTTCCTGATTCAGAGTGTTGGCAGCCAATTAGCATTCAGCGCGCGATCGGGAGGGTGCGCGCTTGGTTCGGGGAGGGTGCGCTTACGGTGCGGGTAGGCTCCGCGGATCCTCCCCGCCCATAGATATTTATGTACTTTTAACTAAACATTTTCTCAGGAACTACTGAACGGATTTACACCATTTAAGCAAAAGGCACGTGTCTGAACTGAGGACTACCTCTTTGCCAAATTTGGTGTAATTCCGTTCAGCAGTTCGGGCTGTAGCTGCGACAACAGATCCTATGGGAAATTGCATGGGGAAAACGCGTTTTGGGACCCCCCTTTTTTCTCGGCCCCCGCTTGACGAAAACTTTCAGGGTAGGAGCGGAGCGGATCTGGCGAAAGTTTGGAAAAATTTGCGAAGATTCGTCAATCGGCACCAACTTTATTCCAAATAGAATGTTGCGGATTTCCTATGGAAAATAGGTCCTAACTATAACTATCTACTGGCGACTGCCAGTAGATAATATATATATATATATATATATATATATATATTTATATATATATTCACTGAAAAAACCATAGGTTTCACACATGTTATAGTTAGCTGTACATTTCACTCGTAAAAAACCAATGAAATTCCCCCGTTATAGTTAGTGCAGGCAACTATAACTCACGCGACCGCAATCCTCTGCTGATGCTAATACTGTATTTAGACACTTATTTGCCCATGTCTTCTTCCATTAAATTTTAGCTATACATATATTACAAATATTTTTTTTTCATAAAGACACATATGTCATCAGCAGAAGATTGCGGTCGCGTGAGTTATAGTTGCCTGCACTAACTATAACGGGGGAATTTCATTGTTTTTTTACGAGTGAAATGTACAGCTAACTATAACATGTGTGAAACCTATGGTTTTTTCAGTGAATTTGCAAGGTTTTTTTAAATGCTAATTCCTAACTATAACGTGTGTGAAACCTATGGTTTTTTCAGTGAATTTGTACGGTTTTTTAAATGCTAACTTACTTTACGCCATTCGTGGCGTGCGCGCCCAGTTAACGCAGTTCGTTCCGTGCGCGCACGGTGCGCTTCGCGCACCGTGCGCGCACAGTGAGCACGCGGTGCGCTTCGCGCACCGCGCGCCCACTTTACGCAGTTAGTGCCGTGCACGCACGGTGGTCACGCGGTGCGCTGCGCGCACCGCGTGCCCACGTTATGCGGGATGGGCCATGTACGCACGATGCGCTTCGCGCACCGTGCGCACATGGGGGACATATTATGCGCATCGTTGTGAAATGTATTCTTTATTATTCTCATATTTTTTATGTGCCATGCACATATGGTGCTCTTCGGGCACCATTTGCACACGGGGTGTGGAGAGTGTGGATAATTTTTTTTTTTAAT
Organism: Triturus cristatus; assembly: GCF_964204655.1. Classification (NCBI taxonomy): domain Eukaryota; kingdom Metazoa; phylum Chordata; class Amphibia; order Caudata; family Salamandridae; genus Triturus; species Triturus cristatus. Next base: position 213,848,754 of record NC_140592.1, read on the forward strand.
AAAAAAATTTCCGTACGCGTACGGTAAGCGTAATCGGCGATTTTTCGAAAAAATAAAAAATATATTTTTGGGCTTGGGGGTTGTTTGGGGACCCGTATATCACTGCTGGGTGGTTATGATCTCAATATACTGCCCCTTTAGACATTTTTTGGCTTAATTTATGCTGCCCCACTCAGAGTGCGAGAGAGAAAATGGCGGCCGCCGCTTCCTGGTTTCGGCCGATTCGAATGTTTACTAAGATCTAAGAGCCAATCAGAATCGCGCTCGCGCACGTCACCGTACGCGTACGGTAAGCGCACCGTAAGCGCACTGTAAGCTGGCTCAGATATATATATTGATTTAAAGGCTATTTTCTCAGAATCTACTGAACAGATTTACACCAAACCTACAAAAGGCACTTCCTTGACCTGAGGACTACCTCTCTGCCAAATTTCATTTAATTCTGTTCAGCCGTTCGGGCTGTAGCTCTGTCTAAAGGTCCTATGGAAAAATGCATGGGAAAAACGCGTTTTGGGACCCCCCTTTTATCTCAGCCCCCGCTTGACGAATCCCCCCGAGACTTTCAGGGTAGGAGCGGAGCTCAACGCCCCACCTATTTTGAAAATTTCGCGAGGATTCGTCGACCGGCGCCAAAGTTATTCAAAATAGAATGTTGCGGATTTCCTATGGTAAGAGGGTCCTAACTATAACTACCTACTGGCGACCGCCAGTAGGTAATATATATATTTATTCACTCAAAAAACCATAGGTTTCACAACATGTTATAGTTAGGTGGATGTTTCACTCGTAAAAAACCAATGAAATTCCCCCCCGTTATAGTTAGTTGAGATAACTATAACTCACGCGCCCGCAATCCTCTGCTCATGACGTCACATATTACATCACTCATGACATGGTCAGTGGCATCACTCATGACATCATTGATGACATCATCCTTGTGATAGAGTGGCAGTCGCGCGAGTTATAGTTATCACAACTAACCATAATGGGGGAATTTCATTGTTTTTTTACGAGTGAAATATCCACCTAACTATAACATGTGTGAAACCTATGGTTTTTTCAGTGAATTTGTCTGGTTTTTTAAATGCTAAGTTATGTATGTATTATAATTTTTTTTTTTTTAAATGTCAATGTTTTTTTCTGCCTTCGGGGTCCTTCAGAGACCCCCTGACCAAGGCTAGGGTGTCAGGAACTCTCTACCCTGCCCCCTTTTCACGTTCGCCACCTTCCTTTTCCACTCTTGCACTGAAAACAAACAAAATGGCGGCCGACGCTTCCTGATTTTAACCGATTCGAACGTTGACTGACATGTAACAACCAATCAGAATTACGCTCGCGCACGTTAGGGTGCGCGCACGGTGCACGCACGGTGCGCGGCTATAGATATGTATGTGCTTTTAACTCCAATTTTCTCAGGAACTACTGAACAGTTTGACTCCATGTGCCTTTTGCATATATGGAGTGTGGGAGCGCAGGTCGGATAATCAGACGAGGAGGCTGTATATAGTGTGACACTCAACGGGTTTTATTTGAGATGATAGGTTGTGGACCCGTTAAAGTCTTTGTAGGGCTGTCTGCTTTTTCCTCGGGCTCCTCTGCTTCCCGTGGCTCATCTTCAGAATCTTCTTCCTGCTGTTTTTCTCCAGGGCCGAAGGGTGTCCCACGGAGGCTCATAAGAGAGGAGACAATAAGGAGCCGTCAGTAACTTTTATATTAATAAGCCCTAGGGCTTATGTGACCACCACCGCACCACCTGTGGTTCAACATGTGCAATCTTCTTTCAAGGGGGGGTGTCAAGAGTGGGGTACTGGGTAATGAAGAGGGGGTCAGGGAAGGGTGACTGCTTGTTGCTCGAGGTCGACTGCGTGCTTTAGTCAGTCTTACGCCCCCGTTGTTCCTCCTCCCTTTCTCCCCGGATAGTACAGATCCCTAACCAAACCAAGAGGCGGGTAGAAAAAGGGCACATGCAAAATCAAACAAAAATCCCAGTGTCAGAATTCAAGCCCCTCCCTTCGCTCCAGTTCAGTCACCTCCCACCTCCCCAAAACCTTCTTCTCCCTGTTCACGGGTACTCACCGGCTCCGCCGCAACTCTCCGGAGTTGCGGCCGCTCTCCAGCGTCCTCCGGTGGGGACCACCAATCTTCGTACCACTTCTCGTCCTCCTCTCCGACTTCCTCGCCCTCGGCTTTCGCTCCGTCGTCCTCTAGGCCACCGTCTTCTCTTGCTGCTTCTTCTCCGCTTCCCGACTCTTCCCGCACTCCATCGACTTCCTCCCTGTCTCTATGGGTTCCGGCCCTTATTTCTTCCGGGGCTGCATCGCTTCCGGGTTTAACCCCTCCTTCCTCCGCGCCCTCGGTGCCGCTGTCACGTTCCTGTGGAGGCAGAGGACAAGGGGGGACTGTTATCCTCTCCACGGATGTCGCAATGGACTTACGAGGTCATGCGGAGGCTCCCACTGATCCCGCAGTCCTGCGTACAAGGCGGACCCCCCCAGTAAGCGAAAACTTGGGACCGTCCCCTTCTCACATGGAGTCAATCTGTTCAGTAGTTCCTGAGAAAATTGCAGTTAAAAGTACATAAATATCTATAAGCGCGCACCCTTACGTGCGCGAGCGTAATTCTGATTGGTGGTTACATGTCATTCAACGTTCGAATCGGTCGAAATCAGGAAGTGTCGGCCGCCATTTTGTTTGTTTTGGATGCGACACTGAAAAAGAGAGGTGGCGAACGTGAAAAGGGGGCAGGGTAGAGAGTTCCTGACCCCCTAGCCTTTGTCAGGGGGTCCCTGAAGGACCCCGAAGGGTGAAAAAAACATGTTTTTTTTTTTTTTTAAATCGTGGGATGCGCGCACGGTGCGCACACAGTGCGCGCACGGTGAAAAACCTTAAAAAAAATATATAATAATACATACATAACTTAGCATTTAAAAAACCGTACAAATTCACTTAAAAAACCATAGGTTTCACACACGTTATAGTTAGGAATTAGCATTTAAAAAACCTTGCAAATTCACTTAAACAACCATAAGTTTCACACATGTTATAGTTAGCTGGACATTTCACTCGTAAAAAACCAATGAAATTCCCCCGTTATAGTTAGTGCAGGCAACTATAACTCACGCGACCGCAATCCTCTGCTGATGACGTCAGATATTACATCACTGATGACATATGTGTCTTTCTGAAAAATAAATATTTGTAATATATGTATAGCTAAAGATTAATGGAAGAAGACATGGGTAAATAAGTGTCTAAATACAGTGATGTAATATGTGACGTCATCAGCAGTGGATTGCGGTCGTGCGAGTTATAGTTAGCTGAACTAACTATAACGGGGGAATTTCAATGGTTTTTTACGAGTGAAATGTCCAGCTAACTATAACTTGTGTGAAACCTATGGTTTTTTCAGTGAATTTGCAAGGTTTTTTAAATGCTAATTCCTAACTATAACGTGTGTGAAACCTATGGTTTTTTAAGTGAATATATATATATATATGTATATATATATAAAACATACTTAAACTTTTCGGAAGCACACAGTCACTGGATGATGTCATCAGTGATGTCATCAGTGATCTCATTTGAGATGTCATCAGTGATATCATCAGTGATGTCACTGACCATGTCATGAATGATGTAATATGTGACATCATTAGCAGTGCATTGCGGGGGCGCAAGTTATAGGCAGCTGAACTATCTATAACGGCCGAATTTCACTGGTTTTGTTAGAGTGAATTTCAAAAGTTTTTTAAATGTTAATTTCTAACTATAACGTCCCTGAAAACCTGTGGCTTTTTTCAGTGAATTTCAAAGGTTTTTTAAATGCTAATTTCTAACTATAACGTCCCTGAAACCTATGTTTTTTTCTGTGAATTTCAAAGGTGCGGAGGGAGGCAACAGAAGTCCAGAAAGAATGAATGAATGAACTCAGATTTCTAAAGCGCACGTAGCTGCCCTGAGGCGTCCAAGCGCTAAGCATACCAACTGAGGTTTGGGTTAGGAAGAGGCAAATTCAGCTCCACAGTTATGTAGTGAACAGGAGCGTTTTCAGTTGTTTGCGGAAGGAGAGAATATCAGGATTAGATCTAAGATTCTGGGGCAGAGAGTTCCACCTCTTAGCTACATTGTAAGAGAAGGAGCGGCCTCCAGACCTTGATTTCTTTATTGGCGGCACAATGGCTAGATTCGCAGTGGTGGAGCGCAACTGTCTTGTGGGGAGATAGGGTGTGATGAGGGGGAGATTGATTGCCGGGCCTAGAGACCAGAAAGTCTGGTGAGCAATGCAGAGTGATTTAAAGTTTACTCTTTCCTTTATAGGGAGCCAGTGCAGTGTCCTCAGTCCGGGTTTTGCTGATGATCTGCGGGGGATTTGTAAGAGTGTTCTGGCTGCGCAGTTCTGTATTAGTTGCAGTTTGCGCAGGGTGAAGGCAGGAGCTCCAAGATACAAGGCATTTCCATAGTCCAGCCGCGATTGAATCAGACCCAGAACCATGGTTTTCCTTGCTTCAAAGGGGAGAAGAGGCAAGATCTTCCTGATAACTCTCAGGATGCCGAAGCAAGTGGCAGATAGTTTTGTTGCCTGTTGATCGAAAGACAGGGACCTGTCAAGCCAGACACCCAAGCTCTTGATGGCATCTTTGGGAACAGGGGCAGGACCTAAGCTAGGAGGCCAAAGAGTGTCTATGGTGGATGGTACGGTATGACCCAGGAGCATGAGCTCAGTCTTGTCTCCATTAAGTTTGAGACAAGACTTGGTCATCCAGCTCTTGACCATCTCCATACAGCCAGCGAGATCTACATTAGCTGAGGGTCCGCCTGCCTGTGCCAGGGAGATCACCAGCTGGGTATCGTCCTCGTAGGTAACGATATTGATACCATAAGGGCGGACGATCTCAGCCAGTGGCCTCATGTAGACGTTAAATAACGTCGGGCTTAACGATGATCCCTGCGGGACTCCACACCTCAGAGGCTTGCTAGAGGAGGTGACATTACCTTCATAAACCTGGAAAGATCTGTCACTCAGGTAGGACCTGAACCACTCCAGAGCTTTGTCATATATTCCGATGTCCAGGAGGCGCTGCAGGAGGGTACCGTGGTTCACGGTATCAAACGCCGCGCTCAGATCGAGGAGGATGATTGCCACCGATCCTCCCCGATCTAAGATTCTCCTGGACTCCTCTGTGACTGCCAGCAATGCCATCTCAGTCCCTTGCTTGGGGCGAAAACCAGTCTGGGAGGGATCGAGCAGATGGTGTTGCTCGAGAAAGGTTGTTCATATGCTGTTTATGTGTTTCTCCAAGATTTTGGCTGCCCAAGGCAACAAGGAGATCGGGCGGAAGTTGTTGAGGTTCTTGGTGTCAAGGTTAGGTTTTTTGACCAGAGCCCTTACCATGGCCTGCTTCCATTTTACTGGTACTGTACTGGTAGAGATCGAGGTATTAAGTACTCTAAGCAGTGTGGGAAGAATGGTTTGAATGGCAGAGACTAGGACATGTGGGGGTGCTGGGTCTCTGGGGGAGCCTGACTTCACTTGGTGCATGAGGGAGGTGAGGAGACCCACCTGTAACTGGGGGAATTCCGCCAGCACCGGAGGGTCGTTGGATGTATGTTCTTGAGGGGGACATGGAGCTGCTTTAGTCAGAGCGGTCTGTTCTGTGGATGGAAAGGAAGAGTAGATAAGATTGATTTTCTGGGAAAAAAAATCGGCCAAATCTTCGCAACGGAGCTGAGAATTCTCAGTTATAGGAGGGGGTGTGGGGAGGGTGGGGAGGCTTTTTACTATTTTTTAGATCTCTTTCGAGCTGGAGCTGGCCTCTGCGATCTGGTTTGAATAGTATAAAGATTGCGCACTTTTTATGTCTTTTTTGTATGTCCTGATGGCGTCTCTATAGATAGTTTTGTCTGCTTCCGCATATTCCAGTCGCCATTTGCGTTCCAGTCTCTTGCAAAAGCGCTTTTTCTCCCGTAGTTCAGTGGAGTACCAGGGAGCTGAGATTCTGGATCTTTTGAAAACTGTTTTCTTCAGGGGGAACGTGGTGTTGAGAGAGTTCTGTATCCATTCATTGAAGGATTCATTGGCCTGTGAGGGGGTCAGACCGACTAGGGGAATCGTTTTTTGCAGTTCCAGGGTCCACTGGGTCAACGGTGTTTTAGACCAGTTTCGGGTTTCTTGGACAGTGGGTATAGGAGATGTAGATTTTTCAGTTGTCCAAAGCAACGGGACTAGAGCATGGTCTGTCCAAGGAAGCGTTATAGGGGGACAGGCCTTTAAATGTGGGCAGTTGCTGAAAACAGGATCCAGTAAGTGGCCTTTCGCGTGCGTAGGAGATGAGACCAGCTGGAGCAGCTGCAGAGCAGATAGGTCCCCGCTTAGTTTATTGGCAATGGAGTTATTGGGGTCATCAAAATGTATATTGAGATCACCCAATAACGTGAAGTTAGAGGGTGATAGGGCCAAATCGGCGACTAACGGGGGCAGAGATTCGTAGAACTGTTTGGGGGTGCCTGGTGGGCGGTATATAAGTGCTCCGGAGAAACTTACATTGGGGGAGAATTCCAGGGTGAACGACATACTTTCGCATTCCGGAAAAGGGTTGGGGGTGCAGCGACAGGTAAAACAGTCTCTGAAGACGATGGCTAAACCACCCCCTCTTTCACCTTCCCGGTCCTGTCTTATGATTTGGTATTCCTGCCCCAGGATTTGAACCAACTCAGGATCAGAGTGAGGAGTTAGCCATGTCTCAGTTAAAAAGAGAGCGTCTGGTTTTTGTTCGTCAATTAACAGAGAAAGCTCTGTGCAGTGTATTGAAAGAGATCTGCAATTCAGCAGAAACAGTCTAAGCATTTGTTGGTTTGACGTATGGGGTTTAAGCTTAAGGTGAGTCTTGCAATCATTGCATTGAGGAGGTAGGTCGAGTGGGGCGTATTTATGAGCGCAGGTCAGAGTTACCTGGGAGTTGAAGGTCCGGAGTTCCTTGGAGGTGTAATACCGAGTTTGCATGACGGGAAATGAAGGGGTTGTGGCCCCTGGTCCCGGCCCGTCGCGGACGGGCGCAGACGGGCTTGCCTTAGGCGCGCCTTTGGCGCGCAAACGGCGCGCCCGCTGCGCTTGCGTGGAAGGCACATCTAGGGAGAGAGGGAGTGGGCGTGGCCTGACATGTGGGCGTGGCCTCGCGTTCGCTGCGATGGCGGCCCTGAGAACTTGCCCACGGAGCAGCGCTCGATCAGCTGACAGTGGGAAGCCTGGTAAGGTGCTCAAAACAGAGAAGAGCTCTGTATAAGGTGCAGGTTATTTAAAAAGTTTCAACACAAAATAATACAGGTTTCTTAAAAACGAGTGAACAAGCCTCCGGCTTCCGCCTCAGAGGTATACAATCCTGATGTCAGCGCTATCAATCAGCGCTTTTCATAGGTTTAGGGAGTGGGCGTGGCCTGACGTGTGGGCGTGGCCTCGCGTTCGCTGCGATGGCGGCCCTGAGAACTTGCCCACGGAGCAGCGCTCGATCAGCTGACAGTGGGAAGCCTGGTAAGGTGCTCAAAACAGAGAAGAGCTCTGTATAAGGTGCAGGTTATTTAAAAAGTTCAACACAAAATAATACAGGTTTTTTAAAAACGAGTGAACAAGCCTCCGGCTTCCGCCTCAGAGGTATACAATCCTCAAAGACAAAGAAAGGTGCAGAAAGTGGGTACAAGGGTACAGAAAGAGGCAAGAGGATTGCTGAAAAAAGCAACAGAGGTGTAGATAGAAGCAAGAGAAGTGCAGAAAGAAGGAAGGGAAGTGCAGAAAGAGGCAAGAGAATTGCTGAAAGAAGCAACAGAGGAGTAGAAAGAAGCAAGAGAAGTGCAGAAAGAGACAAGTGAGGTGCAGAAAGAAGCAAGAGCAGTGCAGAAAGAGGCAAGAGAAGCGCAGAAAGAAGCAAAAGAGGTGGAGAATTAAGGAACAGTTCAGAAAGAGGCAAGAGGGATACAGAAATTTGCAAAAGTGGTGCAGAAACAAGCAAGAGAAGTACAGAAAGAAGCAAGAGAAGTGCAGAAAGAAGCAAAAGAGGTGGAGAAATAAGGAACAGTTCAGAAAGAGGCAAGAGGGATACAGAAATTTGCAAAAGAGGTGCAGAATCAAGCAAGAGAAGTACAGAAAGAGCCAAGAGAATTGCTGAAAGTAGCAACGGAGATGTAGAAAGAAGCAGGAGAATTATAGAAAGAGGCAAGTGAGGTGCAGAAAGAATCAAGAGCAGTGCAGAATAAACTAAGAGGGATGCAAAAATAAGGAAGAAAAGTGCAGAAACAGGCAAGAGAAGTGCAGAAAAAGTCAAGAGAATTGCTGAAAGAAGCAACAGAGGTGTAGAAAGAAGCAAGAGAAGTGCAGAAAGAGTCAAGTGAGAACCAGAAGCAGGCAAGAAAGGTACAGAAAGAGAGAAGACGAATGCAGAAAGAGGCAACAGGGGGGGTCAGAAAAAAGCAAGACAGGTGTAGAAAGAAGCATGGGAAGTGCAGAATGAAGCAACAGGGGTGCAGAAAGAGGCAAGGCAAGTGCAGAAAGAAGCAACAGAGGTGCAGAAGGAAACAAGAGAACTGCAGAAAGAGACAAGAGACTTGCGGAAACAGGCAGAAGAGGTACAGAAATATGTAACAGAGGTGCAGACAGAGGCAAGAGAGGTGCAAAACAGGTAAATGGGGTGCAGAAAGTGGCAAGAGGGGTGCAGACATTTGCAAGAGAGGTGCAGAAAGAAGCAAGAGCAGTGCAAAAGAACCAACAGAGGTGCAAAAAGAGGCAAGAGAACTGTAGAAAAATGCAAGAGAGTTGCTGAAACAGGTAAAAGGGGGGCATAAAGAGGAAACAGGTGGGCAGACTGATGCAAGAGAAGTGTAGAAAGAGGCAATAGGGGTGCAGAAAGAATCAAGTGAGGTGCCGAAAGAAGCAAAATAAGTGCAGAAAGGAGCAACAGAAGTGCAGAAAGAGGGTAGAGGGGTGGAGAGAGCGGCAAGAGGGATACAGAAAGAAGCAAGTCAGGTGCAGAAAGAAACAAAAGAAGTCCAGAAAGAAGGAACAGAGGTGCAGAAAGAGGCAAAAAAGGTGCAGAAAGACATAAGAGGGGTTCAGAAAAAGGCAAGAGAGGTGCAGAAAGAGGCAAGAGGGTACAGAAATAAGCAAATGAAGTGCAGAAAGAGGCAACAGACATGCAGAAAGAGGCAAGAGAGATGCTGAACGTAGAAGAGATTTGCAGAAAGAGGCAAGAGAAGTGCATAAAAAGAAAGAAATGTGCAGAAAGAAGCAACAGAAATGCAGAAAGAGGCAAGAGAGGTGCAGAGAGAGGCGCAGAAGGAAGCAAGAGTGGCTTGCACACCATTAGTACCAATTTAATGCCATCATTTAGCAATAAGTAACAGGTGACCATTCTAGGTTTGCAAAGGGCCTTCCAACACGCTGTAACATTTGTCGCTGCATTTTTGGTAACGTTTGAGCCGTTGGAGCTAGAAACAAGGCTTTTTTCGTTCAAATCTACAGATTAGGGAGCAGATGATGAATTATGTGGCTAATGCGGAAAATGCATTTTTGTGCGAAAGTCGGTGCAGCCAAACAGTCGCATAATTCCAGTGGCCCTGCTCATACCTCTGACTACGTCCAGAAGTGCTCCTCAGTGATTCCTTCTTTTTTTGTATCACTGAGTTCATAGTCGAGCTTCTATGGAAACGAGGAAGACTAAACCTGACATTACCACTCCACAACACAGACTACCATACCACATAATTACTCTCCATAACACATAATCCCACACTACATAATTCCTATAAAATAAATACCACATACTTTCTATCCACATAATTCCAATGCACAACTTACCACATAATTCCACTACACAAAACATACATCCACTCGAGTCCGAAAAACATTAAAAAACTTTTACATTTACATTGCCAATAGCCAATTGCAAATGCGAAACCTAGAACATTGCAAACACTTCTTTAACTTGTGGTAAATAAATTAATTACCTGTACTATTTTTGATACGGGAAATATAATAAGAATAACTCAGTAAAATGAGAGGCAGAATCCGTGGTATTAGAGGGTCTGAAAGGCTTTATTCCTTACAAAGGAAATAGGATGGGTCGACCCATGGCAATCATATTCCATCACCACGAAGGTTCAGGAAGGATAGGCAATACATTATTGACAGATAATCATTTTTATAGAAAAGGCATTACAGTGAAACAGATGCAGGAGGCGTAACAGCTGATAAAACAGATAATAATATGCATGCGTAACTAAAAATAGGCGTAACTGGGTGTAACCAAAAAAACGTCGTTACACATGATGTCAGCAATGGGTGGATCCATAAGAGAATCTTGCAATGTCAGCAGAAATATTTGGCAAGGATGCGCGCGCAGCCGCATGACGTGTGATTGACGTGCAACTAGGGGGTGAAGGGGACTTGACCTTTAGCTCTACATGTGGAGACAGAAGTCTGGGGGGTCAAGTCAACCTAATCCCAAATCATATCTAACATCCTATGTTTAAAGAACTATGTTATCCAATAGGAAAGGTTTCTCGGGCGGAATCTTATTCTATACTGACTGTGAGTGCGTGTACAAGCGTCTAGGTGTCTACATGAAATGCGAGGGCAGAAATCTTCCATAGTAACAGGGCTATGAATTACTTGCACAAGGACAGCAAGGCCGGGCTCTTTGCTCGGTAGCTGGAAGAATGTTTACCTAAACTACTAGACAGGAATGCATTGGATGAGGAGCGGAGCAGATAATCTTTGAAGGTGAAATACAGTTTTTGGCAGGCAGACAGGCCGAAGTCAGGCACCGTTAGCCGCGCAGGGAGTAGGACAAAGTTCATGGATGCAGATGTGAGCTCAGACTGGAGCTGTCAGAGGCAGAAGGCAGGAAAAGGCTTAACGGCAGAATCAGGGCCTACTCGCCTGGACTGAAAAATAGAGTAACTGAGCCATATAAAGTCGGTGGCCTTTCATACTTAGGAATGGAATATCCGACTCATTCATAGCGGATCTGAAGGAGGACATGTTGACGGTGGACGCACATACATTTGCGTCTTCAAAACTGGAGCAGGAGGGAACATACATGTACTTGTAGCTTATACATGGAGCCGTTGGGGTCTAAGATAGGGGACATAATGGATCATGAAAATTCATATTTCAACATTCCCTCCTTGTCCCCTACTGACCTCAGGAGATATCGATCTTCATCAATCCATCAATTTGTTCATATAGTATCATTTGTTCTTCTTTCTTTATCCGGAATCTTGAGCGAAAACTTTGATGTGGAATACACGATGTGGCACACAGACCACAAATCGCCGGCCCACATTGTAGACATAAGCAACAACTGAATAGTATGAGAAAGCCAATACCTAGGAAGGATAGTATTCTCCATCCCCAGGTTGACAACACGCCCCAAAACCAACCGGACCAAGTCCAGGTGCCTGGATTCTGGTGTATCTGGCTTACAATCTTATGAAGGCGAGTTATAGCTTTATATACAGATGGCGAATTTTCTGGGATGAATATGCAGCAACTTGATCCGATGACCCTACAAGCTCCGCCCCTATCGGCCAGGATGACGTCAAGGACAAGACGATTTTGAAGAACAACAATCCGCATCGCAGACTGCTCCTCTGTTAAGTTGCCTAAGGCGGAAATAGTTTCATTTACTACGGCTTCAAGGGTCCTAGTTAATCTACGTATCAGCTTACTATTGGTGACTGTACCTATATAGGGAAAGAGACCTTTATTGAAATCTGTATATTTTTCCCATGCCGTCTCAGTGTAATCGACAATTGGGAGATCTCTCTGCTGTCTAGTGTGTACTAAATGGATGTTCCTATGATAATCAGGTGGGGCTAGGAAAACAGGTGGCAGAAGAAATGCTATGTAACAGGTACCATCCCAATCTAGAGGTAAGCGTGTATATGCGGTCTGGCCACATATAAAATAGGAATGACGAGAAGCTCTAAATGTAGATTTGCCTTGATCACTGAATTTTATCACAGTAGTGCATTTACTATGGCCCATGTGTATGGAACCATTCTTTCTTACACATAATTCCCCTTTTACTGGGAATACTGACATGGCGGACAAGATTGGTGTAGCTTCGGATTCGACGTTCAGGATCATGAGATTAAGTGTAAAATTACCTAATCCATATACTTCATTTTCTAGATCAGTTCCTGTTCTTTTGGGAAGTCCCTCCTTGTTGGGGTAGCAGACTTTGAGCAAAACTAGGTTCAGGTTTCCCCATACCCAATTGTCTTGATGAACTACTGAATTTGAATCTAAGGAATTGATTAAACTGAACCATGCTCCACAGGAGCCATTGTGTGTGAACGGATATGGAAAGAGAGGCAAAACTCCCTTGTATTTCTGATAGGGGGGGAGTCGGCCACATATCCAACAATTGGTAGCATTGCTGGTCTGATGAGAATGATGTAACATACTAATGAAAGTGTTATTACGCAGCGCAAATCTATAGGACAATTCATGCGGTGGTAATTCGCTAAAAGAATGTTCAGCAGTAACATTGTAATTATGCTTAAAAATAGGGTAATACATGTGCAATAGTATGCTGACAATGATGATCAGAAAACTTAGAAAAAACAAAATTAATAACGTTACTGTACAATGACTACGCAGTGATTTACAATACGCATACTTTCTCAACTGTATTTTCCGATTTCTTTCTCTATTCAGGTCTAGGGGATACATGTCAGGGACAAATTCAACCGCTTCACCTTGGAGAGGACTTAAACAATCAAATTGTCTGACTTTCTAGACCGTAATTTTAATTTATAGAGTTCTGTTTCAGTCTTTTCAACCAAAGGGAGTTTTGAGTCAATCGGTGAAAACACGCAAGGTGTGACGTTCACATCAGACGGTAGTCCATGAAATTTCTTGATATGACTTGAATGTAGCCAGCCTTTGCGACCTTCGATCTTCACGGCTGTCCTCGTGGTGAGCAGTACAAGTTGCGGCGATTTCCACCTAGGATCCAGCTGAGTCTTCCGGTCAAAATTCCTCACTAGCACCAGGTCCCCGGGGACTACGTCATGGGGTTTTACCTCGGTGTTATCGGGAAAGGCTGCAGCTACCTGTGAACGACAAGATTGTAGTGCAGACATCAAGGAAGCCAGGTAATCTGTCAGCATATTACAGTCAACATCAGTTATTTTACGGGGTATAGGCGTCCCCCACATATTTGGTGGTCTGCCAAAGATCACCTCATAAGGGGATAGCCCTGTTCGAGAATGTGCTACCATTCTCATGTAAAAGAGTGCAACTGGTAAGGCTACTACCCAATCAACACCTTTCTCTCTACATATTTTTGACAATCTAATTTTCAGAGTTTGGTTATGGCGTTCCACGAGACCTGCTGCCTCGGGGTGTCGGACACAGTGAAACTTCCATTGATATCCTAACAAAAGTGAAACGTGTTTCATTAATTCGGATGAGAACGGCTGGCCGTTATCAGAATAGACAACACGTGGTAAACCGTATTGTGGGAAGAATTCTCGAACTAACTGTTTGGCAGTAGTCGGGGCAGTGTAATCTGAGACGGGATACGCCTCTGTCCAACGGGAAAGAGCGCATACAACTACGAGAACATATTTGAATCCTCGACAACGTTCCATCTGGATATAATCCATCTGGAGGACTTCAAAAGGGTGATCAGGAGGCTGAAATCCACCCTGCTCTACGGGGATGCTTTTACCTGGATTAAACTGACAACATATCATACAGGTACGGACTTTTTGTTTAGCCGCTGCTCGTAAATGTTTGTTGAACCAAATGTGTTGAATACTATCTAGCATAGCTTTTTCTCCTAGGTGCGCTGGACTATGTATTGTATTAATGACAACTTGAACCATGGAATCAGGAAGGAACCATACAGATTTTTCCTTCGTCATCCATCCTTGATCCGTTTGGATCCCTCCTAATTCAGTCCATTTCTTTATTTCATCTGGTGTAGCATGTGTCTGTATGTCAATTACATCAAGAGCGGGATCCTTAACTGTCATACAATGTGTTGGTGTCGGATCTATTGTCTTTGTCACGTCAGTTGTATGAGTCTGATTCTGAGCAGTCTGTTTGGCTGTTCTGTCAGCTAAATCATTACCTTGAGAAATAATATCGTAACTTTCGTATGGGCTTTGCATTTCATAATCGATATTGCAGTTGGTAGATGTATTGCATCTAATAGGGCATGAATGAGTGGTCCGTGCTGGATGTGGGCCCCGTGAGAAGTTAAATAACCTCTCTCTCGCCACAGCACGCCGAAGTCATGAACGACTCCGAATGCATAACGTGAATCCGTGTATATATTAACTTTCTTATTTGTGGCTTGAATACAGGCTTGTGTCAGAGCGATGAGCTCTGCTGCTTGAGCTGACAAAGTGCTAATACAATTTGTTTCAATAACTTCAGTTTCTGTTGTGACTGCATACGCGGCCACTAACTCTCCTGCACTCGTTCTCATGCATGAACCATCTACATACAACGTCAGGTCTGGATCTGACAATGGGACGTCTGTCAAGTCTTGTCTAGGTTTCGTCGTGATAGTAATAACTTCAATACAATCATGTGCTAGTGGGTCTGTTCCATTTACTGGCAAAAGTGTGGCAGGGTTCAATGTATTACAGCGTCTGATCTCTATATGTGGCTGAAACAATGTTAATTCATAACCGGTAAGTCTTGCTATAGTCAAGTGTTGTGTTTGCGTTCGGTTCAAGAGAACCTCTACTGCATGTGGTACTTGTACTGTCAATTGATGTCCTAATACTATAGAATCGCTTTGTCTGATTGCTAAAGCTGTTGCTGCCACTGATTTTAGGCACGCAGGAAGAGCTTGAGCTACGGGATCTAATGTGCTAGAAAAATAAGCACATGGTTTGTGTGATCCTGCTTGTTCCTGTGTGAGTACTGACAAGGCAGTACCTTCGCGTTCTGTAACAAAGAGTGTAAACTGTTTACTGTAACATGGTGTTGCTAAAACTGGTGCTTGACATAAAGCTTTCTTTAAGCTTTCAAAGGCTTGTGTATGCTCCTGAGTCCAAGGGAGGACAGTCGATGTGGCTGCCTCCTGTGCTGTCAACTGAATGAGTGGTTTTGCTAGAAATGCATATTGAGGGATCCACTGCCTACAGTATGAAGTGAGGCCTATAAAAGCCCGCACCTCCTTTTGTGTCTTGGGTATTGGCATGTTAGCAATTAACTGGATGCGATCAGGTGTAAGCTGCCTTCCCTCCTTGGACAGCGAGTGACCAAGGTAAACAACTTGCTGGACACAGAATTGCAGCTTAGAAGGGGACACCTTGTGCCCCTTTTCGGCCAGAAATTGTAAAACCGTCAGTGACGCTGTTTCACATTCAAGTTCGCTTCGAGCGGTGATCAGCAGATCATCGACATACTGAAGCAGTGCAGTGTTTATTGGCATGTGTATACTGTCAAGTTCTCGTTTCAGTGCTTGGCTATAGATGCTGGGGCTTTCTGTGAATCCTTGAGGTGCGCGTGTAAATTTAAAACTTCGTCCATTTAAACTGAATCCGAACAAGTATTGGCTTTCCGGATCTATCGGGACGCTGAAAAAGGCATTCTTAAGATCAATTACAGTAAAGAACGTTGCTTTGGAGTCAATGGCTGTCAGTAATGAAGAGATATCTGGGACCACGGGGTATTGTGGTACAATGCATTTATTTAATTCGCGCAGATCAATAACTAATCAATATACTGGCGGAGCTTTTGCATCAGTTCGTTTAAGAATCGGAATTATCGGGGAATTACATACATTGGAGTCGGTTTCCACAACCACTCCTTGGGCAATAAGCTCGTCAATGATTTGCAGTAAAGCCACTACAGCATCTGGGGGTAACTTGTATTGTCGCATTCGTGGCAATACTACTCCTGTTTTAAGTGTAACTCGATATGGTGTAATGTTCATGCAACCAACATCAGTGGGGCCTTGTGCCCATAAATGCGTAGGTAAATTCTGCAGTCGGTGATCCATGTCGCGGGACACATAGTGTCCTTTGAAATCACGTAAAAATAATCTTACTCCTTCCGGAGAACAACATATTATAGCTCCTAGAGCTTTCAGTGTTTTTATACCTAACAAGTTTTCTGGACATGATTTAGTAAGCAATAAATCTGTAGTTCGTGTCAAGGGACCTATCGTAAGTGGAAGAGGCTGTGATACTTTGTTAATGATAGGTTTCCCTGAAAAACCAAGGGAAATATTCTGTGAGCCTGAGAGGGGTGCCCCTGGAACTTCACTACGTTTTATTGTTGTTCGGCTTGCCCCTGTATCCAGTAAAAATGTTCTATCTTGGCCTAATAGTTCACTATGTACATAAGGTCCTTCTTGATCTACAGGGACCTCAATAAGGGGTAAGTCAACTTCCCTCTCTAGGCTGTTTCATGAGTATCGTTGGTAATCAGGATAGTCATACTGTGCATACTGGTACATTTGTTGCGTTGCTGCTTGTGTGGCAGCAATAGGCTGTTGCTGTGATGCAGCTACGGTAAGTTGTGGAGCTGCCTGTTGCGGTGTTGGCCTAGATTGTGCATGCTGAGGGAGTTGCGTTTGGTTCTGATCCTGTCTAGGTGGACGTGGTCTTTCCTTTGTTGCACCTGTGGCGATATTGTGCTTTAAGACTGGACAATCGTGTATATAATGACCTGGCTGTTTACAATAGTTGCATGTCCCTTTCACAGGACCTGCTGAATCACTGGACTGTGTCATACCCTTTTTATGACCGTCAGTTGGAACTGTCTGGGAGACTAGCATTTTCATTTTCGTGTCTTTCATTCGTCTTTGTTCATGTTCTTGTTCCTCCCTAATTCTATTGTGATGGTACTGTAACATTTGTAACATTTGTGACGGAGTGTTACCTTGCCAGGTACTCTCAAATTTCAATACTCTATTCTTAACTTGGGGCAGGGAATTTTCAACTAATTTTGTCACAAACAGATGTGGATACGATTCGCTACTTGCTTTTATTCCACTATTTATACCAAAACATTTTTCGAATCGGGCATAGAAATCACTAGTGTCTTCATCTTGCTTTTGTTTACAGGCTGAGATTGCACCCCAGTCTTCCTTTTTCGTAGTTAATAAACGTGGCAGTACCTGTACTAGCAAACCTGGTAACATTTTAGTCTTGTCCCCAAGCCCTGAACCTGGGGCTCGGGTCTTCTCTTCTGTTTCTAATGCTGTCCAATCTATTTTTTGGTCTCCCACCTCCCAATCCTTTTCTTTGAGTTTTTCGTAAATGCCAGCAGGCATTAATACTTTTAGTATTTTCATAATGTCGGGGTAGGTATATTCTCCCATGAGTAACATGTCTTTAATTTCACGGTGGAATCCCGCTGGGTCTTTGTCATGACTGGGTACCACCTTCTTCATTTCTAATAATTCTATTTTAGATATGGGTGCGTATACAAATACACGTTTAAACTCATTGTCTTCACCCTTTATTGGGTGTACTTCGCGTAAGGGATTCTGTCTATCCATGTAATACGTCGTTCTTTCCTTGATGGGTAGTGAGACATGTTCTGGGCATACAAAAAGAATATACTGGTTTCTGAATTCTAGTATTTCTTTGATTAAATCAGTACCTGAACCTCTCCATTTATTCGTGAGTAATTCAGTCAATATATCAGGTAAGGGACCAGGATCTGAGTGTTGGCTTTTATATAATATAAGGAGGTGTTGGATCATGTATATGCCAGCTAAACGCTGTTCGTCTGGGGTAAGGTTCAAAAACGTGTGTGCTAGTGCATCATCACTGTATTTTCCGGGACTGTCAGCCCATAGTACTGCTGACCTGGCTAATTCTTGTCCATCCATAGAATCAAGTATATGATATCCCCTTCGTTCTCGGAGTAATTTATCAGCGGCTTGGAACAAGTGTTCAGGAGACCTTATATTTATTATAGGTGTTTGGAAATTTCTGTTACTTTCTGGACATATCGGACGTATCGGGTCATTAAAGCCTCTAGTATTATTATGAGGTCTTCCTCTACCTACGTAAGCAATCGTTTCTACGTGTCCTGTTGGCATTCTTGATTCTTCCCCCTCCTCTCTGTTTAGCTCTACCTCGTCTACCTCTAATCTGTCTTCGTGTATTCGTTCTATTTCTTTGCGGATCTTTCGGTATATAGCTACTATACATAACTGTCTATCATGTCTTCCTTCTGATATATTCTGTCCCCAAGTGACAAGTTTTTGCATTTCTTCCGGGTTTACCCCCGGTCGGTCTTGATTTCTGATTACACAGTTTATAAGGAAACGTAACAGTTGCCCTTGTACCTCTGCTTTCTGGTACTCCATGGCTCTGCTAATACTTTCAGGACCTCGTCCTGACTGGACGAAGTGATATATATTTTCTAAATGTGTAGTCATTCCTGGTAGCTTCGCTAAATATATTGCAGCTCGTCGGATACGTAATGATGACAGCAGCATTTCGTCCCGTTTACCGGGCACAGGATCATATCCACAATCTACTAGAAGTTCCTTAAGCATGTCGGGATTTGCTAGTTTGGGCGTACGTTGGTGTGCTAATTCTCTAAGCGAAAGTTTATTTCCTCTGGGTGGCGTAGAAAAAATGTCTGTCGTACCTCCTGTAGCACCATCTGAGGTGCTGGGCGTGAAAGGATTTGTTGGATGTAAGACAGAAACCGTGGATGCGGGAAAAGCGGTGGAAACAGGTGTGCTTGTCGGGACGTGTGTCGGAGTTCGTTGTTGTGGAGGTACAGACGGAGGATCTTGGCGTTGTGTATCATCGGCAAGCGGTCTATGTGGCGCAGTGTTAACATACTCGGGGGCTGCGTCATCTAAATAAGAAGAAAGGAAAACATCTTCTGCGGTTTTGGGATGCCCTTTGGGATGTACTTTTATCGGAAACAATGGGGGTGACAAGTCTTTCGGTATTTCTTGGGTAGCCTTAGGTAACCCTTCGGCTAGTAGAGGATACATACCATTCATAAGGGCGTTTCTTTGTCTATCTACTTGTTCTGATTTTACTCGGGTACCTTCCTCAATTAAGAGATTTTCTTGGGCTTTATTTGAATTCTCCTTACTTTTCTCTTCTAGTCTGAGTGCTTTTTCTGTACGTCTATAGGATTCTTTACGCCATAATTCAATGGCATCTTTCTGTGATTGTCTAGCTTTCTTTTTCCATAATTCTTCTTCTACTCTCATGATGCAATCCGCATCCCAGGTCCCAGCTGCGGGCCACTTCTGACCTTCTGGTAATTCCTTGGTGTAGTCCACCCATAAATCAAGAAATAATACGGCATCTAGGCCATGTTTATGATACATGAAGTACCCTGGAGTGTCCCTAGGAGGAATGGGAACAGCTTCTTCGAGTACCCCTTTCCTAGTTTTGATCTGTCTTAATTTCGAGAAGAGCGGCATTTCGGATCCAGTTACTTAATCTTGAACACACTTAATACGATAAACACAATAATGAACAGTCATTCATACCACAATCTTCAAAACATATTAATACATTTAACATTTAACATTTGACGAACAATAATGATTAGAAGAAAACTAGTTACCGGCATAATACTTGATACTAGATAATACTGAATTATATACGAGACATACTTGATATACTGCTAAACAGTACAGATACACTGCTGAAACAGTGCAGACCGGATTTGTGTACCCAAACCCGTCTTGACCGGCACAACCTATGTGCACGTCAGAACGCCTCCCCGGCAATGGTACTCACCGGGTAGCTCGGAACGGAAGGCCTCGGAACTGAACTGGGCTAGACTGGACCGGACTGGACTCGACGCGGAACTTCGGAACTTCGGAACTTCGGAACCTGGCGGGCCTCTGTATACCTCGGATCTTGCTCTCTCAGCTAGGCTCTGGTCGGGATACTTCGCACTTCTCACCGCCTCGTCTGGGTTGATCGCAGCCTCAGTCGCCCCCGCTTGGCCGGAGGGAGATACAGGAAATCCTGCAGGTACGCGTTTTTGTCCGTTCAGCTGTGGCAGGAGACCGGGCCTGCAACGCACCTCCGGCGCGTGAGATGAGAAAGTGTCCCTGTTCGGGCGCCAATTTATGTGGTAAATAAATTAATTACCTGTACTATTTTTGATACGGGAAATATAATAAGAATAACTCAGTAAAATGAGAGGCAGAATCCGTGGTATTAGAGGGTCTGAAAGGCTTTATTCCTTACAAAGGAAATAGGATGGGTCGACCCATGGCAATCATATTCCATCACCACGAAGGTTCAGGAAGGATAGGCAATACATTATTGACAGATAATCATTTTTATAGAAAAGGCATTACAGTGAAACAGATGCAGGAGGCGTAACAGCTGATAAAACAGATAATAATATGCATGCGTAACTAAAAATAGGCGTAACTGGGTGTAACCAAAAAAACGTCGTTACACATGATGTCAGCAATGGGTGGATCCATAAGAGAATCTTGCAATGTCAGCAGAAATATTTGGCAAGGATGCGCGCGCAGCCGCATGACGTGTGATTGACGTGCAACTAGGGGGTGAAGGGGACTTGACCTTTAGCTCTACATGTGGAGACAGAAGTCTGGGGGGTCAAGTCAACCTAATCCCAAATCATATCTAACATCCTATGTTTAAAGAACTATGTTATCCAATAGGAAAGGTTTCTCGGGCGGAATCTTATTCTATACTGACTGTGAGTGCGTGTACAAGCGTCTAGGTGTCTACATGAAATGCGAGGGCAGAAATCTTCCATAGTAACAGGGCTATGAATTACTTGCACAAGGACAGCAAGGCCGGGCTCTTTGCTCGGTAGCTGGAAGAATGTTTACCTAAACTACTAGACAGGAATGCATTGGATGAGGAGCGGAGCAGATAATCTTTGAAGGTGAAATACAGTTTTTGGCAGGCAGACAGGCCGAAGTCAGGCACCGTTAGCCGCGCAGGGAGTAGGACAAAGTTCATGGATGCAGATGTGAGCTCAGACTGGAGCTGTCAGAGGCAGAAGGCAGGAAAAGGCTTAACGGCAGAATCAGGGCCTACTCGCCTGGACTGAAAAATAGAGTAACTGAGCCATATAAAGTCGGTGGCCTTTCATACTTAGGAATGGAATATCCGACTCATTCATAGCGGATCTGAAGGAGGACATGTTGACGGTGGACGCACATACATTTGCGTCTTCAAAACTGGAGCAGGAGGGAACATACATGTACTTGTAGCTTATACATGGAGCCGTTGGGGTCTATGATAGGGGACATAATGGATCATGAAAATTCATATTTCCACAAACTAGTAGTCGCGTTTGCAGATGGGTGGAGAAAGGGTGCTGGGCCTCCGACCAGCACTCAGGAATTCCGCTGTGTAGGACTTACAGGAGTTACCAGGAGGGCTTATTGGCCCCCAAAGTCACTCAGGAGTAAATTTGACTTCTTCCCCCATCCCGTAGTCTGCAAGTAGGTGCGTTTTCAGAGTGGTGGAGAAAGGACAGCATGACCTCCGAAGACGTCTTAGCAGTCCCACTCTGCAGGACTTACTGGAGGTAACAAGAGGGGTAGTTGGCCACCAAGGACATCCTTGGGGGCCAACTACCCCTCCTATTAACTCCAGTAAGTCCCACACAGCAGGATTGCTAAGTTCTCAGAGCAGGCCATGCACCCTTTGCCAACCACTCTTCAAACGCGCTCCCTGGTGCGCTCTTGGATGAGTATTGAAGTCCCCTTCACTGCTAGGGGTCCTTTAGGGGCCAACTAGCCTACCTCTTACCTCCAGTAAGCTCCACACAGTGGGATTTGTGAGAGGTGGACAAATGCCACACCCCCTTTCTCCACCACTCTGCAAACACACCCCCTGGTGCGTTCTAAATTGGGGGATTAAGTCCCCTTGAATACTAAGGGTCCCTGGGGCCAATTAGCCCACCAGGTACCTCCAGTAAGTGCCACACGCTGGATTGCAGAGAGGTGGTCTGAGGCCACGCCCCATTTTTACACCAATCTGCAAATGCGCCTCTTGGCGCACTGCCGCTTGGGGGATGAAGTCCATTTGAGTCCTGAGGTCCTCAGCTTGAGCCCCTCTACATCCATATTTTTATTTAAAAAACAGAGCCCCGGGGAGGTGGCGGTCCCAGGGGCTGCGGGGGCTGCGGGGGCCATGTGCTCCTGTGTTTAATTTGCAAAGCCCCGGGGAGGTGGTGGTCCCCGGGGCATGTGAGGGGGCTCGAGCCCCCCACACACATTTAAAAAAATATATATTAGAGCCCTGGGGAGATGGTGGTCCCCAGTGCTGGGGGGACCCCGGCAGCCCCTGCTATTTATATAGGCATGCTCCCGGGACCTAGCCCGGGGGCTTAAGAATAACGAAGAGCGGGTGGCCGCACTTCATTTTTTTTTTTTCTCGCCCGGATTTGTGACCCCAGCGTGAAATCTGCAGATTTTTTTTTTTTAATGCTTTTTTTGGCCCTGGGGTCCTTGTGGGACTCCCTGAGCAGGCCTAGGGGGTCTGGGGGTTTGTACCCTGCCCCCTTTTCTTGTCTTTCACCTATTTATTTACTCACAAGATGACTGCCAACACTTCCTGGTTGGGAGTGTGGACAGCCAATCAGAGTGAAGCTCGTGCCCAGGAGGGTTTGCGAACCCTCCTCGGTGCTCAGATATCGACACTTTTCTTTTTCTAATTTCTCAGAAACTACTGAACGGATCTACCTTTTTGCCAAATTTGGTGTAATTCCGTTCAGCAGTCCAGGCTGTAGCTTTGTCTAAAGTTCCTATGGAAATTAACATGGGGAAAACGCGTTTTGGAACCCCCTTTTCTCTCACCCCCGCTTGACAAATCACCCTGAAACTTTCAAGACAGGAGCTGACCGGAGCGCCCCACTAGTTTTGAAAATTTCGCGAAGATTCGTCAAACGGCACCAAAGATATCGGCAAAAGAAAAAAAAACCATTTGAATAGAAACAAGGTCCTAAGTATGACTACCTTCTGGCGACTGCCAGTAGGTAATAGATATATATATATATATATATATATAGATAGATAGATAGATAGATAGATATATATAGATAGATATATATTCACCATACAATTTCCTCCTTGGAAATGAATCGGCACGCACTCACGGGTTCTGAAATTAATATCCCAAATTTCCTTTATTCAGCCTTAAGCATCCAAAATTGAGGGACAACCAACGCGTTTCGCTATCAGCCGATAGCTTGATCACGGTCAGTGAACCTAATTCAAATCACCTCTTTCTTCGACCAGGACACATCATCAAAGGGCACCAATCGTAAAGAACGAAACACAGAAACCAATAAAAAAACGGACGTACGGAGTAAACTCAAAATGTGGGAAAAGTTGAGTAAGAGGGAAATCAATAAATGGTGGGAACTCACAACATTAAACAAATATCTGGAGGTACGGAGGGTCCCAACAGCACTCAGACTATCTCTAATGCCCAGCCAACAGGATGCTAGCAATGAACTACTACAAGAATGGGGGACTACGTGCTAAACTCCTCATTGGGCTTGATAGCCATTCTGGTAAAGCATATTGAAATATCATTAGCGAAAATTAAAGAGGAGCTAGCAATTTTAGAGAAAGAACTGGCAACAATGGAAATGAATCCTGAAATGGCCAAACTAAAAGAGGACTTAGATAAATATGTCGACAAACATGAGGAGGTGGTAAAAACCAGAAAACAGTCCACATTTCAGAGGGATAAGGAAGATTACGCACAGGGACGCATATTCACATACGCAAAAAAATTTGACATCTTCAAGGAACGAGGCCAAGTAGAAATGGGAACACAAGGCTCCACGAGTCTTACATCATTGACATCAACAGGAGCAAGTGATATAGATGGAGAATCGAGTGAGGAACAAACCACGAGGAATTTTTTAGGGGACATGAGATTGGTCCTACAATAAAGATTCTGGGAACAAAATAAAAAACCAATTTCAAGGCCCAAGAGGAAAAGGCAGAGGGCGAAAATGGGTACAGCGGACACCTACATCAGAAGCAAGAAAACAACAAGGAGAGGAAAAAGAAAAAAGTGGATCCGAGGAGACAGGTACCAAAACAAGGAGTATGCGGCAGAAAACCTTGAAATAGATTGGACAGATGCCCCAAAAGATAAGGAAGAACTGGTAATAATGAATCTATCTAATCACAAACTAACAAACGATACAATATCCCTGTTAAAATATGGTATCAATTTCTGTCCTATACAATCAATGGACTTAACACAGACTAGAATTGACATCTATAAATATGTCAGAAAGATCAAACTCGCAAAAATCTTTAAAGAAAATCAAGAAATGGCAAATTTTTGTGAAAAACAAAAGAAAAAAACACAATTAAACACAAAAGAATCATCCTTAAAAAACAGTGACATGCCGGCCCTCCTGACCCTAATCAATCTGGATGTGATGAATGAGACAGACATGGTTGGTGAAACCACAGCATGTCCACAATTGGGAGCTGGTCTCAGCAGGAAAAACCAACCCTCACGGTTCTATCCTCAATTACCACCTGGTAATAAAATCGATATTTTCCAGGAGGCAGTGGTACAGGAAATCTACAACATAAGGGGATCTAAATATAAGGACAACTTGAAAAAAGAAGAAAGGATAGCCTTAAAAGCACTAATGGAAGACAAAACAATAACCATAAAAATGGCAGACAAGGGTGGGAATATTGTCATCCAAAACACTGAAGATTATGTAACAGAAGCACACTTGCAACTAAAAAATAAAAAATACTATAATAAATTGGACAGGAATCCAACAAAAACTTTCAAAGAAAATCTTGATAAAGAAATTTATAAATGGCAAAAACAGAATTTGATTGATGAGGATGAGAGGAAATTCTTGGTCACCGAACATCCAATTACAGCGACAATATATTTCCTACCCAAAGTGCATAAAAATCCCCTGAAACCACCATGCCGACCGATAGTGTCTGCAAAGGGATCACTGTTGGAACCTGTAGCCAGTTATATCGACCGTTTTTGATGGCTTTTGTGCTCAACTTGAACTCATATCTGAAAGATACAACCGATCTCCTGAGACACCTGCAAGAATTACCTTGGCAATCATTTTACATGTTAATCACGATGGACGTGATATCACTGTACACGAACATTGAGAACGATATTGGTCTGATGGCATGTAGCTATTTTCTAAAAGAAAGAGACATTAAACTCAAACATCATAATCAAATGTTGATAGACATGATCCAAATGTGTCTTACCCAAAATGTGTTTCTATTTGGAGAAGAAATCTATCTACAAATAAAGGGATGCGCGATGGGTTTTTCCTTCAGCCCAGGATATGCTTGTCTCACTATGGGATGGTGGGAGCAACAGGTAGCATGGCATCCAAACAATGATAAATATGTGGAAAAAATTATGAAGTGGTTGCGATACATCGACGACCTGTTGATAGTGTGGGACGGCATGGCACAAGAGTTCGAGGAATACTTTAAAATTCTCAATTCCACGGATGCGAAAATCAAATTCACGTATAACATCAGCAACGAAAGAATTGTTTTCCTCGACACAGAGATTTATGTTGCAAACAACAAGTTGGAAACCACGCTACACAGAAAGGAAACATCCACTAATTCAACTTTACATGCAAACAGCTTCCACAAAACATCAGTTAAGGACAACATTCCATATGGAGAATTTTTGAGGCTACGCCGTATTTGCTCGGAATAACATGAGTGGGAACAACATAGCAAAAATTCAGCAATGAGATTTGAACATCGTGGATACAAAAAAGGTATCATTCAAAGATGCTGGAGGCGTGCAAATGATAAGAAGAGACTCACTATCCTGGACCCAGATTATAAAGGAAAAAACCCAGAGACCAACCAATTGACCCCTGTAAGACTAATTTTGGATCATTCCAAAGAAGCAAAACAAATAGGAGATATCCTACGCAAAAATTGGAAGCTTTTGCAACTAGACCCAGTGGTAAGTGCAATTATGGGCAAACATCCCAACATCACGTTCCGTCGAGCCAAAAACTTAAGAGATAAATTAGTGCACAGTCACCATCAGGACAACACTAAAAAGAAGGGAACACAATGGTTAATAACCAAGGGTTTCAAGAAGTGCCACTCATGTAAGGTCTGCCAAATTGCGAGAAACATGACAGAGGTCTCACTTCCGGACAACAAAAAATGGCAAATAAAAGAACTCATCACTTGCAAAAGCCAGTTCGTATTTTATGTGATCGAATGTCCCTGTTCACTGAAATATATTGGCAGTACCAGGTGTGAGCTGAAAAAGAGTATACTTGAACACGTAAGAGCGACGGTCAACAAGGATATGAGCAACGCTGTTGCTAAACATATGGACAGCCATCATGGAGGTGACTGGAAATTACTCTGCTTCTATGCTCTAGAGACAATCCCTGCACATGAGAGAGGTGGAGATCGCGAAAAAAACTTAAGACGTCGAGAGTCACGACAAATTCTGAACTTTAGGACCTATACCCCATGGGGCCTAAACCAAAGTGAAGAATTATATGTTCATCTGTAAGATTTTAATATGATGATTTGTGTATTCATATTATACAGTTGCCCTGTATGAAGAAAGTGAGGACGGTGTAGATGTTAGAATGTCAGAATGATAAGTAGTAGTATGCACATCACAGTCGCCACATTATTAACGCATCAATTCTTTAATAACTCATGTTGTCTCACAACTAATCAATTACAAGTCTGGGTTGGAATTAGCCCCTATAATATACAGTTAGGAAAAGCCCACCGGAGGGCGAATAAATATAAATGTAACTGGGCTTACAATCGGTGAAAGTGTACTTACACTATCACCTGATACCGCATAAGGTGTCGGCCATATAAAAATCGGAGCTCCGATCCCCTCCTTTATGGAGTGGAATTACTAACATATGGACCACTGTTCATACGAACAAAAATCAAATCATCACCGGATAATTTTAATAATAAACAGAAACCAACAATGTCTTATAAAATATGGGCAACACATTCTTTGGGTTTAAGATGCACACAGGTATTAATCCGAACATTGACATAAACACATATTATACGGAGACGGGTAGAATTTCTCGCTAATCAGAGTATAATGGTTTTGAATGTTAACAACACGGTTGTGTTTTTCAAACATAATGGTTCGGATGTTTTCCTTACAAAGGATTGATAACAAATGTACTATGATAGAAAGACAGTACTTGTTAAATACATTAGGAATTGGCGTAAAAATAACTTAGATGTGCAAACTACGAGGACCATAAGTCCATGGGAAACAGAGATGTGACATCATCTAACCACGTGACTATGCATCACTTTGTTTTTATAGGGTGATTTGAATTAGGTTCACTGACCGTGATCAAGCTATCGGCTGATAGCGAAACTCGTTGGTTGTCCCTCAATTTTGGATGCTTAAGGCTGAATAAAGGAAATTTGGGATATTAATTTCAGAACCCGTGAGTGCGTGCCGATTCATTTCCAAGGAGGAAATTGTATGGTGAATTTGTGACGGCTTGGCTCTGCTGGGTTTCGCACCGGAAAATAGAAGCGCCAGGGGTCCGTAACATGGAGCCAGTTTTGTACAAACATATATGGATAGATAGATAGATAGATAGATAGATAGATAGATAGATAGATAGATAGATAGATAGATAGATAGATAGATAGATAGATAGATAGATAGATAGATAGATAGATAGATAGATAGATAGATAGATAGATAGATAGATAGATATAGATATAGATATAGATATAGATATAGATATATTATCTACTGGCGGTCGCCAGTAGATAGTTATAGTTAGGACCGAGTTTCCATAGGAAATCTGAAAATTCTATTTTGAATAACTTTGGCGCTGGTTGACGAATCCTCGCAAACTTTTCAAAACTAATGGGGCGCTCCGTTCAGCTCCTACCCTGAAAGTCTCGGGGTGATTCGTCAAGCGGGGGCCGAGAAAAAAGGGGGATCCCAAAACGCGTTTTCCCCATGCATTTTTCTATAGGACATTTAGTTGAAGGTACAGCCCGAACGGCTGAACAGAATTACTTGAAATTTGGCGGAGAGGTAGTCCTCAGGTCAGGGAAGTGCCTTTTGCAGGTCTGGTGTCAATCTGTTCAGTAGTTCCTGAGAAAATAGCATTTAAAAGCATATAAATATCTATAAGCGCGCACCGTGCGCGCACCGTGCGAGCACCCTAACGTGCGCGAGCGTAATTCTTATTTGTGGTTACATGTTAGTCAACGTTCGAATCGGTCAAAATCAGGAAGTGTCGGCCGCCATTTTGTTTGTTTTCAGTGCGAGAGTGAAAAAGGAAGGTGGCGAACGTGAAAAGGGGGCAGGGTAGAGAGTTCCTGACCCCCTAGCCTTTGTCAGGAGGTCCCAGAAGGACCACGAAGGCAGAAAAAATTGTTTTAATTTTTTTTTTTTAAATCGCGGGGGAGCGCGCACGGTGAAAACCCCCCCCCAAAAAAAGAATTTTAATACGTAGTTTATTGTAAAATAAATATATAAAAAAAAGAATAATACATAAATAAATTAGCATTTAAAAAAACTTACAAATTCACTGAAAAAACCATAGGTTTCACACACGTTATAGTTAGGAATCAACATTTAAAAAACCTTGCAAATTCACTTAAAAAACCATAGGTTTCACACATGTTATAGTTAGGTGGATATTTCACTCGCAAAAAACCAATGAAATTCCCCCGTTATAGTTAGTTCAGATAACTATAACTCGCGCGACCGCCACTCTATCACAAGGATGATGTCATCAGTGATGTCATGAGTGATGCCACTGACCATGTCATGAGTGATGTAATATGTGACGTCATGAGCAGTGGATTGCGGGCGCGCGATTTATAGTTATCTGAACTAACTATAACGGGGGAATTTCATTGGTTTTTTGAGAGTGAAATATCCACCTAACTATAACATGTGTGAAACCTATGGTTTTTTAAGTGAATATAGATATATATAGATATATTTATATATATGCCTTCCGAAGCTGTTCGCTTTTCCGGTTTGCCTGGCGTTCAAAAAAGGTGCATCACCCTCGTGGTTGAACCAAACCGCTAAACATGCAACAATCCCTTCACAAAGAAGAAAATAGGGTCGCAAGAAAAAGTGGTGAATCTCTCGAAGCATGAACTATCTCCAGCTGAAATTTCACTTTTAAAACAGGGTATGAACTACTGCTCAGTGCAAAGAATGGATCTAGCACAAACAAGGATAGATCTCTACCTATACATACGTAAAATAAAGTTGGTGAAATATTTTCTGGAAAATCAAAACAGACAAAAGCCATCAAGATTAATGGAAATACCCACATCAACACTCTTGGTAAAAGAATCAAATGACTTCCTAACATTGCTTAATTTGAACGCAGAAGAGGGGGAGAAATATCCCTGGAAACAGCATGCCCGCAATTAGGGGCTGGCTTGAGCAAAAAACGACCCAAATCAAAGTCCTACCCACAGTTGCCCCCGGGGAACAAAATAGATCTTTTCCAAGAAGCTGTTATCCATGATCTCTATAAAATGAAAAAAACCACAGTATAGAGACAATCTAACGAAGATGGAAAGGGAAGCCCTGGAAGCATTGATGAATGACCATGAGGAAATTATGTGAGCTATTAAGTGAGCTATTGCCCAGAGTCACATGGTGCTGAGCTGAGGTGTCCCAAACCTACCACAGTCAATGTGCCTAGCTCATTTCCACCACAGTGCACAATCATGAGGTCAGGGTGTGGAAGATGCAAAGAGGTTTTAACCAAAGGTGCAACTTCAATCTTCTCTGTGTAAACCATTTAATGTCCACATTTTGTAAACCTAGGTCTAAGTCAATACATCTGTGTTCTGCATACCTCTTGCACCTGAAAATATAGCTATGTCCTACGATCCACACTAGCATTTTGAAGGTATGGTTGGAAGGTATAGAAAGATGTCTGTAGCTCATGAAGTTCCTTGGTAGAATAAGAGATATGTTTAAAGATGGGGGAAGTACTTTTTTTTGCCATACAAAAAGATATGTGATTGGGAGTTGAAAAGCATTCTTTTTTTAAAGTAGGGTGCACATTCATTTTGTGGAAAAGCATCTTTGTGATTGTTAAAAAAAAAGCAGTTTCAACGTGGAGTACATATCATAGGATAAATTTGCTCAACTGAACCACAGCTGCTTCTTGCATTTGGAAGGCACTGTTTGAACTTAAAACAATTGTGAACTTTTAACCTGCACGTGCCATTAAATGTTCGAGAAAATGTTGCAAAAAAATATCGTTAAGTTTAAAAAAAAGTGATGAACTTTTAACCTGCACGTGTTGTAGAAAGTGTGTTGATAGAATACGTTGCACTTCTGACTTCTATGTGTTGTTGAATATTAAAAAAACGGTTTATATGGAAAATTAAAAAGAAACCAATAGAGAGAGGTTTTGAAACCTAAAAGAATCAAGGAACTATTCTAATTTGTTCTTTACATGTGTTTATGTGTGGAGCAAGAAAATTATAGACACAACAGCACCAGGAAGAGCAAGAAGCAGGGAGTGGAGGGACGGGGGGAGATGGGCAGAATGGCAGACGTGCACAATTAAGTACAGCACAAGTATAGACAAACAATGGCCAAAATGAAACACACCAACAAGGAGCACAAGTCACACAACCCACCAACATCACACCACTGAACGAGCATAGAAGTGAAAACCACGCTGCATTCATACAGGATGTGTACAAAGGCCGGTCGTTGGTGTTGTGGGATGTCTGCGACCGTGGTTATCATAGATGAGAGGCCCAGCACGTGGCACATGGGCGAGTTTACTGTGTGTTACATTGCCAAACAGCTGCTTCTCCCTCCCATGAGCCCCCACACTTTTCTACAGTGCGCTGTTGTATCTTGTGCACCCGGCACACCATTGTAATGCCTATTCGCGTATGTCCTGCTACATTCAAACTACACAATCACAGTGCCGTTTGGAGGTTGTGCGTGGCACTTTACAACATCGAGTGCTGCGGCCTTTGTGGCAGGCCACACCAGAACACAGAGACACACTTACCGCACTTCCTGTACACGGATATGTCCGAGACACCCTGTTCCCCTTGCCGGATAGGCACACCCCTGCGATGACCTGTGTACTCCGGACCAGCACATGCCGGATAAGCATGCAGGAGGATGCGTGCATAGCTACATGTCCAGGCTCACTGCCAACGCTGAGGTGACAGCACACTGTGATGTTGCAGGGCTCGTGCCTATCATGCTAAGACAATGACCACAGGGACACACTTGCTCAGATGCGGGTTTGGGGGGCGTTGGCGGTCCTGGGGTTGTTGCGTTGAGTCTTGTGGCCCTCATGGGCATCCCTACATCATGCTCATTGATTCTATGGCACCTGTGGGTGTTCTGGTGTGGCTCTTGGCTGTGTTCCGTTTCATGGTGCGGGTAGTCGTCCTTCTTAACAACAGCAGAAAGCAGGTGTAAATCACCTGGTGCTAACGTGGCTTATCGCCGGAATTTGTTTCGCATTGCAGTTGGTGTGAAAGTTGTGATGTGATTTTTTTCGTGTGCAGAACAATATACGAACTGAGCAGTGTATCTCGTCAAGATCCACCACTTGACGCACTATTCCCAATCACTATAAATACAATGAGAGTTCTTAATTAATTTTGGGTGTACACTGTAAGTGCAGCCACTACCTCAGTGCAATTCAATACAGGATTTTAGTATTTAGAATAAATCGCAAAGATGCACCTCGTGTCTTTTTGTATGGGACCGGCTAGTCTGCATTTCATTATCAGCACTTTAATGTAAGTAAAGTTGAGATAAATCTAACACACTATTCAGAAGTTGGTGTAAACTGCAGACATCACCAGTATTCCCACGATAAGTGCCCCAAAATTTAACACCATGTTGGACTCATCAAATAACAGTAATAAGAACAAGAAAGAGTCACACAGCAGTGAAGAGAACAACCAAAAATGTTATACATTTTTTTTTTTTACTTTCTTTTATTATTAATATATATGTGTAAACGATAAACGAAAAACTATTTGCAAAATTAATTTTTTTATTAACATATATATAAATGATAAACTAATAAACAAAATGTAACAAAAATAATAGAAAACAAGAAGGCGGGACACTCCTGTGGGGGCCATGGATGTCGACAACAGAGCCTGGAAAATAAAGCACAAAATAAGAACGTGTGTAATGGGCATATCAAGGGAGAGAGGCACAGAGAAACAGAGAAGGAAAAAAAAGCCAGAGAGAAAAAGAGAGGGAAAGAAAGAAAGGGAGTGAGAAAGGGAGAAGGAAGAGAGAGAGTTAGAGAGATAGAAGGAAAAGAAGGAAGAGAGAGAGAGAGAGAGACACTGCCGCCTCTGCGCATCCATGAGCAAATAATTACCTGGTGCCACCGGAGTGTGCAGCAGTGGGCACTCCACGTGCCCGTCAAAACTCATCCCAGATATGTCTCTGAGTCCTGAGTCATGAATGGCGGAGACCACATCATCTTCTCCACGGCCCGGCAGATCTCACACATGTCGCTGAGTCCTGAGTCATCAATGGCAGAGACCATATCAGCTTTTGGGACCGCTAAGCCTGTGGAAGTTAAGTTCGTGCCACGTGGTGGTAGGTCCCTGATGGCCTTATGAGCTTCGGGTGGCACTAACCCTGTGCTCTGAAGTCCGTGCCAAGGGGGGGGGGTAGGCCCCTGATGGCTATACAGATCAGGGTGCAACTAACCTTCTGTGCAACTTTTCAAAGACTCTTTATGGTTGAGACACGTGGAGCGTCCGCCATCTAGTCAGCACCGGCAATAAAGGATCTGACGTTGTCAATCTATTATATTTGCGTGGTCACATGGCCTGTGACGCATTTGCCGAATGGGTGTGGTGTTTGTGCAAACCTGCCCAGAGGGATTGGCCATGAGATGTTGAGAACTAGACCACTGACCTGCACACCAACAGCGGGTATGCCTGCGACAGGTAGCTATGTGGAGCCAATGTCGGAACGTAATCGCAGTGGCGTGGCGTGGCGTATGACGGAACAGGGCAGGGATAGCTACAATAATGCGGACGGTTCATAGTACTGCGTCTGTGAGTCGAGCGGACGGGCCGCAGCTGGCACTCTGCGAACCTGGGTGCGAACTGTTTATAACTCACACTACATAAACATTGAAAAAACATTTTGTGATTCAGTCCGTCAGCTGGCATTTGTCCGAGGCATTTGTAAAACATATCGGAGTTCTTTCTGTGATAGATAGCCCTTTGATGCTGCCTCTCCCCACATCAGCAGGTAATGCACCCTCTTCCCACATTACCATCATAACCCCAACAATTTTCTTGGGCTTGGAAGTGTCCCTGTGCGATTGGACAAAGAAGAATCTTAGTCATGTATAGATTTACATATAAAAAAAATATTTAAAGAAAAGAACAACAAATAAGACTGAAGGGAGTCTGGTGCTGTGGTCGCTGCCACGAAGTTGGGGTCACTGTCATTCAGGACTCAGGACACAGTTACACATGTGGGATCGGCTTGTGTTAAAGAGGGTTAGTGGGACTACGTGTAACTGGCCTTGCATATCGAAATATGCGTCACTGATCGAAGGGAGTGTGGTGCTGTGGTCGGTGCCACGGACTTGGGGTCACTGCCATTCAGGACTCAGGACACAGTTACACATGTGGGATCGGCTTGTGTTAAAGAGGGTTAGTAGCACCAGAAGTATTGAGACTGTATGAGCTTGTGATGATGCTTGGTGTGGACGGGCCGCACTTGGAGCAATGTGTCTTGGCTACTGGACTGCGTCATGTGGAATCAGGACTCGTATCTGAATTGTGAGGTGTGCTGACCGTAGTAAGGGCCAGAGGTAGCGGTGAGCAAGGGACCACAGCCACATGCATACGTTGGTGGCCCCACTGGCCTGCATAGTGGAGGTTTAGTGGCACCACGTGTTGCCGGCCTTCCATATGCAAATACCACTCACTAATCGAAGGGAGTGTGGTGTTGTGGTCGCTGTTACGAAGTTCGGGTTACTGACATTCAGGACTCAGGACACAGTTACACATGTGGGATCGGTTTGTGTTGAACAGGGTTAGTGGCACCACGTGCTGTTGTCCTTGCATATGGACGTATGCCTCACGGATGAGAGGGAGTATGCTGCTGTGGTCGCGGCCATGGACTTGGGGTCACCGCCATTCAGGACTCAGGACACAGTTCTACATGTGGGATTGTTTGGCTTGTGTTGAACAGAGTTATTGGCACCACGTGTTGCCGCCGTTGCATATGGAAATATGCCTCACTGATCAAAGGGAGTCTGGTGCTGTGGTTGTCTCACGGAGTTAGGGTCACTACCATTCAGGACTTAGGACACAGTTTCACATGTGGGATCGGCTTGTGTTGAAGACGGTTAGTGGCACCATTAGTCGCCGGTCTTCTACAGTGTAGGACAGAGGTAGCGGTGAGCAAGGGCCCACAGCCACATCCATACGTTGGTGGCCCCACCGGCCTACGTAGTGCAGGTTCAGTGGCACCACGTGTCGCCGGCCTTCCATATGGAAATACCCCTCACTGATCGAAGGGAGTCAGGTGCTGTGGTCGCTGCAATTTAGGACTCAGGACACACTTACACATGTGGGATCGGCTTGCGTTGAACAGGGTTAGTTGGCACCACGTGTCGTCGGTCTTCCACAGTGTAGGCCGGAGGCAGCGGTCAGCAAAGGCCCACAGGCATGTGACATTGACTTGAGCTGCACATATTGGGAGCATGTGATCTTCTTAACCCATTATAGTGTCTTACACAATTTGCGTCTCTACTAATCTTGAATTGTGAACCGTGTAACCCCAGTGTAGGGCAGAGGCAGCAGTCAGGATGGGCGCACAGCTACGTGGCGATGATTTATGGTGCAGTGAGTTAGTAGCACCTGAAGCACACAGCGTGTGCGCACCGTGCAATGATGCGTGGTTTGGGCGGGCCGCACTGGAAGCAAAGTGTCTTGCGAACTGGACTGCGACATCTGCAATCGCCACTGCATCTGAATTGTGAGCGCTGCTGTCCGCAGTGTAGATCGAAGGCAATAGTCGGTACAGACATAAGTCTGCGGTGCTGTGCCGCTGGGTTCACAGGGGACCTGTGTCGAGGAGGCGTTTTCACCAAGTTGAGAATGGGTTGATAATTAAAAACTACAGAAAAAATGATAGGTTTAATGAACATTAAAATTAGAAATTAGCATTTAAAAAACCTTTGAAATTCACAGAAAAAAACCATAGGTTTCAGGCACGTTATAGTTAGAAATTAGCATTTAAAAAACCTTAGAAATTCACTGAAAAAACCATAGGTTTCAGGCACGTTATAGTTAGAAATTAGCATTTAAAAAACCTTTGAAAGTCACTGAAAAAAACAAAGGTTTCAGGGATGTTATAGTTAGTGGACATTTCACTCATTGAAAACCATGGAAATTCCCCTGTTATAGTTAGCTGAGCTAACGATAACTCGCGAATCCCCAAATGCACTGCTGATGATGTCACATATTACATCATTCATGACATGGTCAGTGACATCACTGGTGACATCACTGATGACATCTCAAATGACATCACTGATGGCATCATCCAAGTCCAAATCTGATGCACCTTATCAGACCCTAATATAACACTTGATACACCCACTCTAAAATACAGACTATAATATTCGAAACCATGAACACACCAATACCAGTTAGTATATATCCACTCACTAATTCCTAGGTCTACACACACATCTATTCATTCACCCATACAGTCACTCATACATACAGTCAGCCGTCAATACAGCATTATCATATCCAGTCACATATCAATACACTAACACACCGCCTCTCATTCATAGAGTTATTCACACACCTAGTCGGTAATGGAAATAATCAATCACACTTTCATTTACTCACCTGTAGAGTTATACACATACCACATCACTTATTTAAACATTCACTAACACATACTTACACTCTAATACAATAACTAATACAAGCACACACTGATCCATACAGGCACTCTCACAATCACTCACTCTCACATATAGTCATTTATAAAGTCCAACACTCATATATACTGCCTTTCACATATGGAGTTACTCACAAATGTACCACTGAGGCATCCATTTACTCACCAAGACACTCATACACACACTCACCAAGTCATACAGCCCTTCACAGATACAGACTTGAACACATATACCCAGTGAATTATCCACTCATACATCTATGCACAGAGTCACTCCCCCCACCCACCTACACAAATACTCAGGCACCCATACAGGTACTCAGACAAGCAACCAATAGCTCATATAGATCCTCATTTAGTTGCTAACCAAATCATTGAACTGCTTACACACCAACTGACAACCTAAACTGTGTGAATGTCTTTATCAGTCGCTAACACATGAATTAAGCAAGACACAATTAATCACTCACTTATACAGTCAGTCACACACCTACTTAATCATCCATCCTGACTCTTATACACCCATTCATTCTTCAATACACCTTGGCATATATATATAAAACATATTTACATTTTATAGAAACACACATTCACTGGTTGATGTCATCAGTGATGTCATCAGTGATGTCATTTGAGATGTTATCAGTGATGTAATTAGTGATGTCACTGACCATGTCATGAATGATGTAATATGTGACATCATCAGCAGTGCATTGCGGGGGTGCGAGTTATAGTTAGCTCAACTAACTATAACAGGGGAATTTCTATGGTTTTCTATGAGTGAAATGTCCAACTAACTATAACATCCCTGAAACCTATGGTTTTTTTTCAGTGAATTTCAAAGGTTTTTCAAATGCTAATTTCTAACTATAACGTGCCTGAAACCTATGGTTTTTCAGTGACTTTCTAAGGTTTTTTAAATGCTAATTTCTAACTATAACGTGCCTGAAACCTATGGTTTTTTCTGTGAATGTCTAAGGTTTTTTTAATGCTAATTTCTAACTATAACATGTCTGAAACCTATGTTTTTTTCTGTGAATATATATATATATGTATATATATTTATATATATATATATACACACAGATATGTATGTCTGTGTATATATATTATAAATTCACTGAAAAAAAGGTTAAATTGTAATTATAGTTAGGTGAAGATTTCAGTTAAAAAATGCCATTTTAAATGCACAAAGCCACTGAAATTCATCTGTTATAGTTATCTTAAGTAGGTAACTATAAGGCGTGCTTTCAGCCATGCACTGGGAGGATTTGGCCCAACTCCCCCTTACCTTTCCTTTCCCTTTCACCTTCACTTCCTCTTCCCTTCTCCCTTCCCCCTTTCTTTCCTTCCCCCTTTCTTGCCCCCTCCCCTTCCCCCTTCTCTTCCCCTTCCCTTTTTGCTCTCCTCAGACACCAAACTCTATTTATATAAAGTAGATCTATCATCTGTGTCTAAAAATCATGAATAATTTTTATCAAATTTATGTTTCATTAATTCACAAAATGAAATGTTCATTGATATTGATTACTTAAAAAATATTTAATAAAGTTTGATTAAAATACGCTTCTTCTGCCCTTTCTTTTTACATTGTTTTTATTATTACATTTTGTAGAGGAAAATGTGAAAATAAATAGCCAGAGACATATTGTTTTAAAAATAGTCTTTTATTAACATTTTCAGCCGAAAAAGGCAATTATAAAAACACCATAAGAGGGACTTGTATCTTTGTACACATCTTCAGCAGTGGAAGTGGTAATTTTGGCCTGAAGGGGGGTGGATTACACACACACATACACTCACTTACACCCATGCATTCACAAATGTGCACATGCACACCCATTCACAACACTCACTCATAACAAAATCATACATTTGTACAAACATGCACTTACCGAACATTCAAAAACATAAAACTTGCCTGTCCTGCAGCTCTGGCAGAGGAATTCTTCAGAGGTCCCAGGAAGGTTGGGGCTGCGGCCTTCTCTCACTGGCTGACCTTAGGCCAGCCAGCGAAGGGAGATAGCAGTCCCTGACGCATCACAGAGTGGGAAGGGTTCAGTGACCCCACTCCACTCTGTGACCAGGTGTCAATGATTAACACTCAGCCATGGGCACTTCAGGGCTTTAAAATGAAGCACCCAGGTCCTTGCCAATCAGTGACACTCCCCCTCATCATGCAGGGGAGGGCTTTGAGACACTTTTACCAGGCTGAGGAGGTCACACCCGCCTGGCATTGATATTCTCAGCCTGGCAAAATTCAGCTGAGGCAGCCAGTGGCCTGTGCATTTAGTGCATGTCTAGCTCCTGGCTGCATGAACAAATAGAGTGTCTGTCAGACTGACCTTTGCTTAGCCAGACAGAAACTCTTCTTTACCGGTAAAAGGTGAGGGGGCGTGACCCTTCACCTATATGGACAGGCCACGGTTGATCTTCAGGCCTCATAAAATGCAGCCAAAGGAACAGCCCTGGAGGTTGCGGCACACCTAGCTGTAGAGCAAAATCCGAAGCCTGATAAGTGATTTACAAAACCATAGTAAGTTCTCCTGGTGTCATGGTTTAAATTACTCAAAAGACTTATTGTTTTTTTTCTAAAGGTACTGGGGGGGCACAGAATTCCCTGCAGCCCTCCACAACTTAAAACAAATAGGTGGTTCCCCTGCCCCTTCTAGGGACATCACCAAAAACAAAAAATATGTAAATAGCCAAAGCAGGGCATTATTGGGTGCTCTTTGAAGAAGCAGTGAGTGCTAAATGAGCGGCTGTGTTTTTCTTGGTGTCCCGGTCTCACCCAAGACACCCACTGTTATATAGGTGCTATGTGGGGAGCCACAGGGCCCCCATGCCCCTGCCGGCTCCCTGCAAACAGCCCCATTTGTTGGAGCTGTGCAGGAGCTGAGTATATTTTTAATTTAAGGTGTACCCCAGTGCCCACACAGGGCACCACTGACCATTATTCTTGCTGGGGCAAGCTCCTGCAGAAATAGGTAGCCGGCAGGGCACCCCCTCTCCACCTTTTCGACCCCTAAACTCCCCTCATCCCTGAATCCTCAAACCTCTTACTACAGCAAACGTCCACCCATTCCTGAACCCTAAAAACCCCAAGCTAGTCTTAAACCCCACCCCTAAACTCCATTCATCCATGAACCCTAAAAAAGCATCACTCCTAAACACCACTCATCCCTGACCCTTAAAAGACTTGCACCACGTTTAAACCCCACCCATCCCTGAACCATTATAAGCTCTTTCAACTGCTAAACTCCACCTATACCTTAACCCTTCAAGCCCCTTACTCCCATAATCTTCACTCATTCATGAACCCTAAAACTCTTTCTGCCCATAAACTACACTCATCTCTAACCCCAAAATCCCTCAGCATCCCTAAATCTCACCCATTTCTAAACCTTAAAAACCCTTCACTACCACTAAACTCTACCCATTAATGAACCTTAAAATCCCTTGTCAGCACTAAACGTAGCCCATCTGTGAACCCTAAAAACCCATCAACACCTCTGCACTGCACCTACCTTTGACCACTAAATAACCTCATCACCTATAAACTGCACTCATCTGTAAACCTTAAAAAGCCCTCCCCACCCCTAAATCCCACCCATTCCTGATCCCTCCCAAAACCTTTACCACTGTTAAACTACAGCCATCCTTGAACTCTAAAAAACCCTTTTTACGCTGAACTCTACCCATCCCCAACTAGTCATCACCCTTAAACATTGCACATTCCTGAACCCAAAAGACCTGCGCTACCCCTAAATTCCAGCCCAGTTTGATGTAATTTTGGATTTTTCCTTAACATTATCTTTCCCTTATAATGTTTCCTATAATTCTCAATATACTTGTACTAACTTAAAATTGTCTTTACTTCAACTTGGTTTTACATAATTTGGTTACTCAGTTTTCAGTTTCCCAATAATTCACATACATCACATATTAGCACATTGGTCGAGTCCAATGCAGTTGTCAAAAGTCAGTACACAAATTTCAACCGCTTTTGCCAAAAACATTTTTAGTTATGAGGACCAAAGTGCTCCTGCGTGCAAAACGTGTGCAATACACTGGTTAATTGCAATTTAAATTTGTGAAAAGCCTGATATGTCTGAAATAAAGTAAAAATGTACTGTTCTTCAAATACAATTTAAATATTGTGGTATTGGAGGCCACAAACGGGCAGCAACATCAGTGCTGTTTTTGAAATCAGGGACAGCGGCTGCAGGAGCCAGTGCATGGGTAACTTCAATAACAGTAATAACAATGTGAATCTGTCATGTGCCTCTGAAGTTAAGAATCAAATAGGGGCAATGCAGAGGAAGTAGACCAGAAGCAGGGCCAGTTCCTTGCCCTTGGGCACGTGAGTAATGTTTTGCTCCTCTGGGTGTCTGCGGACATCACCTGTTCATTACCTTAACATGATAATGGTCTACTGGTCTTTGGTCCAGTTTCTTTGAGTGAGTATGCCTTTTCCTTCACTGGGCCTATGGCTGGGATAGACCAATATCACATAATAATGTGTCCGTGTGAAATGTTTCCATGAACTGACACACAAAAACACTCAACCACCTCAAACTCAACCAAGAAAAAAACTAAATCCTTGTTTTCCCCTATCACAAACAACCCCCTCAAATCCAAGAATGGATAAACAACCTTGACTCTCTAAACTGCAAACTTACTCCAGCAATCTCAGCTAAATCTCTAGGAATCTCTCTAAACTCAAGTCTCAACATGAGCTCCCACATAAACTCCACAGCAAAAGGCGCCCTCCACAACCTAAAACTCCTCAACAAAATCAAACCTTTCATACCCCCCAATGACCTAAAAATCGCAACCCAATCTTTAGTTCTCTCCAGACTTGACTTTGGAAACGCCACACTAACTGGGACTGCTAAAACACACATAGCCCCCATGAGAACCACCCTAAACGCAGCAGCAAGAATTGGTCACAGGCACCAGGGAATACGACCTCATCACCCCTGCATTACAGGAACTAAAATGGCTACCAATCGAAGCACGCTGCGCTTTCAAAACTGCCTGTCCCACCCATAAAGCCTTATACAGAGGCAAACCGGACCACCTCGCAGCCAAACTCACAAAAGTGATACAATCAAGAAACCTAAGAAGCTCCAACTCGCTCTTCCTAACCTACCCAAAAGACATAAACTAAAATCCCTCTCCCGCTCTTTCTCAGGGAATGCCCCAAAAATCTGGTACTCTCTCCCTACCTACATCAGGACTAATCCCTCCTTCACGAACTTCAAGAGACAACTAAAAGAATTTCTCCTCAAGCATCATCTCTATGCATCTGGTCAATGACCATGATCTATGTGAACTCCAGTACTCTAGATGCTAGTCACTGTATTCTAATGTTTATGTTTCTATACATGTATGCAGCTGTAAAGTGCTCTGATACCCCTCGGGTCATGTAAGCGTTATATAAAACTCCAAAAATAAATAAATAAATAAAAACAGGCCATCATAGTAAACATGCGCCCTGTGCCAAAGCAATGCCCATTCAGCATCCTCCATCTGTTTACACTTTTTTGGTAGGAGTCTTCAGGTACAGTAGATTATTAGGGCACTGATTATGAGTATAGGTGCTATTTATTGCACCTGATACATAATGATACCACAGGGCATGTCATTTATTGGGTCCGATAAATAGCACCTATTACAGGTTTGTAGGAAATAACATGCAGATTTTAGTGTTTAACTCACCAAAATCCATATGATGGTAAATACTGTATGCTTTTCCATGGTTAGATTTTGACAGTTTTGACCTTCTAAAATTTAATAAAGTTTGAGGTATTTAACGCACTTGATAATTATCAGATACTTTAAATACCTTCCAACTCGTAATTTCGAGCCATGCGTAAACTGATGTTTATACATGAGTCGTATTACACCAACCGACTCATAATCAGGCCCTACGTTGCAGCAGGAGAATTACAATTTTCAATCTACTAGGATATGGTCTTGCACATGTGTCACTGTGAAATATGATTTACGTGACTGCTCTCCAGTAAAATGTCCACGCGTCAGTGATCGCCATTGCACCTATGCGTAGCAAGGGAGGGTGGGGGCCGGTCCGCCCCAGGCGGCATGAGTTTTAAGGGTGGAGGCCCTCCCTACCTGCGGCCGTTGAGGGGTGGCAAACGCAAGGATCGCCAGCACCCACCCCCATTACCTGCAGCCATCGTGGGGCGGCAGCCACTGGCGGCAAAAGGTATAGCTACACCACTGCACTGCATGACTAGAGTGATATTAGCACAGCATCCATGTTTGGTGGGCCCTAAGTATATATATATCACTTAAAAAACCATAGGTTTCACACACGTTATAGTTAGGTGGATATTTCACTCGTAAAAAACCAATGAAATTCCCCCGTTATAGTTACTTCAGATAACTATAACTCGCGCGCCCGCAATCCTCTGCTCATGACATCACATATTACATCACTCATGACATGGTCAGTGGCATCACTCTTGACATCACTGATGACATCATCCTTGTGATAGAGTGGCGGTCGCGCGAGTTATAGTTATCTGAAGTAACTATAACGGGGGAATTTCATTGGTTTTTTACGAGTGAAATATCCACCTAACTATAACGTGTGTGAAACCTATGGTTTTTTAAGTGAATTTGCAAGGTTTTTTAAATGCTAATTCCTAACTATAACGTGTGTGAAACCTATGGTTTTTTCAGTGAATTTGTATGGTTTTTTGAATGCTAAGTTATGTATGTATTATTATTTTTTTTATATATTTATTTTTCAATAAACTACGTATTAAATTTTTTTTTCTTATGGGTTTTCCCCGTGCGCGCACGGTGCAGGCACCCCCGCGATTTAAAAAAAAAAAAGTAAATTTTTTTTCTGCCTTCTGGGTCCTTCAGGGACCCCCCGACCAAGGCTAGGGGGTCAGGAACTCTCTACCCTGCCCCCTTTTCACGTTCGCCACCTTCCTTTTCCACTCTCGCACTGAAAACAAACAAAATGGCGGCCGACACTTCCTGATTTCGACCGATTCGAATGTTGACTGACATATAACAACCAATCAGAATTACGCTCGCGCACGTTAGGTTGCGCGCACGGTATGCGCACGGTGCGCGCACGGTGCGCGGCTATAGACATGTATGTGCTTTTTACTGCAATTTTCTCTGGAACTACTGAACAGATTGACTCCATATATGTAAAAGGCACTTCCCTGACCTGAGGACTACCTCTCTGCCAAATTTCAAGTAATTCTGTTCAGCCATTCGGGCTGTACCTTCAACTAAAGGTCCTATGGGAAAACGCATGGGGAAAACATGTTTTGGGACCCCCCTTTTTTCTCGGCCCCCGCTTGACAAATCCCCCCCGAGAATTTCAGGGTAGGAGCTGAGCGGAGCGCCCCATTAGTTTTGAAAATTTCGCGAAGATTCGTCAATCGGCGCCAAAGTTATTCAAAATAGAATTTTGAGATTTCCAATGGAAACACGGTCCTAACTATAACTATCTACTGGCGACCGCCAGTAGATAATATATATAATATATATATACCGGGGAGCTCCCTATCCCAAGGATCTGTACAGGATGGTGGGACGCGGGATATGACAACAAGAGCACTATTTGAAATGTTAATATCACTTAAACAGTTGAGGTGAGCTGCCGGGCACTGCACAGCGGAGTAGAGCATTGAATTGGTGGGTGTACCAGGAGTGCAGGAGACTCTGCACAAGAATCGAGATTAGCAATACCTGACATTGTGGAAGAGCACAAGATGACGAACTTGCTCAGTCAGCGAATGTTTTTGTAGCACTGTGGGGCAAGTATTACCTCTTCCTGTCTTTCTCTGATCCTCAGGGTGGGACAGGCTGTAGCAGGCATTGCGCGTTTTCCTAGGAGGCTGGAAGGGTGGGACCTGGTTTTCCAGCTGTATGGGACTTTTTTTTTGCTGGGGTCCGAGTTTGTAGCAGTGCTGCAATATCGGCCCCCAGTAACAATAGCAGCAGTGATTTATACCTGCACCCCCACCCTGCTCCCCCTCTTCCATGGGGTGCTGGACCTACAAAATTGTCAGGGCTGCTCTGGG
Source organism: Triturus cristatus (assembly GCF_964204655.1). Taxonomy (NCBI): domain Eukaryota; kingdom Metazoa; phylum Chordata; class Amphibia; order Caudata; family Salamandridae; genus Triturus; species Triturus cristatus. Next base: position 213,892,802 of record NC_140592.1, read on the forward strand.
TTCCCAGTTCGGCCCTGCTCATCCCTTAAACCTTGCATCTTCCTCGCTCTACACTTCAGTCCCAGGACCCCAGTGGCAATACAATGATACTTTTAGCTTACAGGTTGCAACACAGGCTGGCATGTGCTCTGGGAAAGTATGTGCTGCTACTCAGGACTTTAAATGGGATGAAAAAACTGGGGGGGGTCTCTCAAAGTGACGTGGTCAATGTAATTAAGGTTTGGCTTAAAACACCTAAGCTAAAAATCTGTGCTTAGCGTAGCGTGCCACCTGACTGGTAATTTGCTACTTCTGTCATTGCCTCCAAAGATCTAATACAACAAGTAACATTGCACCTACTAGCCAAGGACAAGCCAAGACTATTGGATTTGCCAATGGTTGTTAGTTGCATAAGATAAATAAACAGCAACTATTGCTCCATTCTATAGAATATTAATAATGCTTCAGTCTGACATTATGAGACTGTGAAGAATTATCGCGAGTCTCTTTGAAGTTAAACAAAATCAGTGAAGGGTGGTACTGCTGCAGAGTTAAGATTGTTTTTTTCATTCTGAGCGTGAGGGCAAAAATGGAGAGCACGATAGGGACCTGTCTCAGCACCTGCTTTTTAGAACTGCCGGTGCTGAGGACCGGCAATACCCGGCCCACTTAAAGCCCTGCTGCTATTGTAACACAACTTGGTGGGTAGAGTCCCCTGGTGGGAAAATCTGGGGGTAAAAGTTTAATGCTCAGTAATACATAAAGATTAGCTCATCACCAATACTTACTTATTTGGCTAATCAAATCAAAAATCATCAATGATAATATTATACTTATATCAGCAACAAAGAGGAATACAGATGGGTATTGCACGAAGGATACATAGCTAAATATATCAGAATTCATCAGTAATGATAATATATTTTTATCAGCAATAAAAAGATATATGATAACTATTGCCCAGAGGATATGTAACACACTAGTTATTCAAAATATTAAATTGTTGGGTAAGCCATTGCTCCAGAGGGGCCCGGTCTTCTTTCCTCTCTTTTTCGCAATTTTGCCCTATCACTGATGGAATGTAGGAGGGTTAGAATTGAGGCTGAATGTGGCAATGCAAATATGAGCTACCTCCATTGCAATAAACACCAGGTATTGTCCATCAACCCCACCTGCGCTGTCATGCACTCCCAAGAGCATTAGTTGAGATAATATCACTTAAGTGTGTGAGACGGTCAGCAAAAAGCAAGATATCTCTAAAACAGGGAGTCTAGAGCCTGAGAGCAAAAAAAACATATAACCAATGCCTGCTTCCAAACTCTGACAGCGTGGGCAGCAAATACCAGTTAGCTATTTGAGCTGGAGTGTAGTATAAGTTAAAAAGTGCTTTGAAATGCTGTGCCTGAAGCCCTGCAGAAAGTAATACTTATGGCCAAGTTCTAATGACTCATAGAAGCAGCACTCAGTGGCCCCAACCATTCCCATCCAGTTGCTTGACTGCTTCTCAAGATCGTCAGACATTAGCCCCTCCCCCACAGATAATCATAGATCTGACTTATCCTACATCCTGCAGAGTAATGTTTCATTAATATATCCAATTTCTTTGCCCCACTTTCTGTTTAAAAAAATCCCTAAACTATAGATATTTTTAAAAGTCTCTCTTATTGAGACTAAACTCAAGTTGTAGCTCCCTAGATGACAGCATTTGTTTATTCTCAAAGAGGTGGCCAAATGTTCATATCCCTTTTGCTTCCTATCTAAGGCAATATGCATCATTAAAAATTGTTGATAAAGACTGGGACCATCACATGGGGGTATAACAATGAGATCGCTCAAGGCCAATCTTCTTCCTGACTATCCCCCATATTTTAAAGATCTTGAATGTAATTTTTTTATATTAGCTGGGTTCTGTCATTTTCAAAAAGAACACCTTAGTGTACTCCCCTACCAGCAATTCAAAAATGCTGGGTGTCAATTAGGCCATGTTGGAGACATACTATGGTCCCCAGAATAGAGACTTCCTATACTGTAAAGCGACAGCCCACTGATAAAAACTGAAATTTGGTTTGGCCCAGCCGCCTTTACCTTTAGGCAGCATTATGAACTTTAAAGCCCTCCTGACTTTAGCTTTTTTTTAAACCAGTTTTTTTTAACTGCAGGGGTATAGTCCTGAAAAGGAAGCTCACCTTGAGCAAAAATAGCAGTTTGATTATATTAAAGGGCCCAATTATCGTGAGACGGAGATTATCCATTCTTCTAAAGTCCTGTTTAATGTTATGTAGTACAGGAGCAAGTTTTAATTCTACTACCTGATCTATATTAGGGGTAATATTAACCCCTAAATAAACTGCCTGGTTCCCAACCCGATCATCCTCATATTGTGCATGATCGTAGATTTCCAACTGTGTCTTATTCCGTTTCAGAAGATAGCCAGAAATCAGGCCACAGCACAAGCTCCCATGGAGAAATGGGAGATTCTGTGAATCCCTGCACCGCTTGGCTGGCCCCTGAAGGTGCCTGTCACACGGTGCAGAGATTAACCTATGATGCCACCTCGGACCACTTCCGGAGACTGTGGAGGAATGGGGGCCCTTCTAGGGGCCCCCAAAGTCGCTTTCCGACAGGGTTTCCATGTCAGAAAGCCCGACATGGAACGCCAACGGCGGAAACACAGTCCTTAGGGATTACAGTGAGGCCTCCAACTGACCAATGGGCTCCTTGAGCCCATCGAAATCCAGCCAGAACGACCGGCTGGTTTCACTTTCAACTGCTGGCATTGTAATGCGCGGTTGAAAGTGAAACTGAAGATGTCAGTCAGAAAGCGTCCAACCGACATCAAAATAGGGCCAATAATATAACAAGTTAGTGCAAACATTAAACCTTTGGAGGATATAAACGCGCTAACAATGCCCTAATATTTATTATCATTATCTATGTTAATGTTCCTCAATTCATGATCAGATTAACCCTAGCTCCATGTTTAGATTCCCCAGGTTCACTGACAGAATATCATGGCCACTAACATCAAACTACAAAATTATCGACACAAAAATATCGACATTGTATACTTATAATGCAAATGACATAAATATTGAATCAAAAATATCTATGTCACTAATATAGTTCTCCAAAATAAATAATATACATTGAGGGGCCGACTACAATGTCGGTCGGGAAGCCTTCGACCGCTCATTGGAGGCTTACCGACCGACATTGTAGGTTTACAGTCGGACCGCCCAATTATGATGTAGGCAGCCGGAGGATAAACTGGCCGTTCTTACAGACTGGCTTCCAACAGGCTCAAGGCATGAAAAACCTGTCCGTAAGTGACTTTGGGGGTCCCTACCAGGTCCCCCATCTCTCAATGGCATCCGGTTGGGGGCCGGGGGGGCACCTATGGTGCCCCCTGTTAATCCCTGAACAGTGTGGCAGGCACCGTGAGGTGCCTACCACACAGTGCAGGGATTAACAAAAGCTCCCATTTCTCCTTGAGAGCTTGTGCTGCGACCAGTTTCCGACCGCAGCACAAGCTCCCATAGAGAAATGGGAGCTTGGAACCACTCCATGGGGCTCATTACGATGTCGAGCAGAAACTATCCGCCCGATGCGACTCAGATTCGGGACTGACCGACTCGCTGTCCGTGGTTCCGCCCGCCCGATTATGATGCGACCAAACACTGTTTGGCCATATTCCCATTGTTTCCTATGGGAGCTTGTGTTCTGCCGGCAACCGGGTTAGCACAGGCTCCTATGGGGAAATGGGAGGTGTGTGTAAAACCCTGCACCCTGTCGCAGGCACCCCACGGTGACTGCCAAAACAAGGCAGGGTTTTACAGGGGGGTCCCTTAGTTACCCCCTTGGCCCCCAACCAGAGGCCGCAGGATGAAGGGGGCCCTGCTATGGACCCCCAAAGTCACTTTCTGATAGCCTTTTCGTGTCCAACAGGCTGACGCGGAAAAGCTGTTTGAAATCGACATCGTAATCCCGAGGTCAGTAACTCTGTCCATAGGGGTGTAGGATGCGGTTACAACCGACACAAATACTCCAAGAGCTGGTTGGAACCGATTCAGAATGACCGCACGGTTTACCTTCCGACGATGAACATCGTAATCGGTTGGGCGGACTATAAACCGACAGACTCGGTCAGAAGGGCTCTGATATGTGCGAGGAGAATCCGACTGTTAGAAGAGGCTTTCCATCCAACATGGTAATTGGTCCCATAGTGCGGTCGCATTGTAATTGCGGTCTCGGGTCCGCCGACCGGAGGTCGGTCGGTCCCAAGACCGCAAAGGTATATTTAAATGTAACAGTAATATCAGAAAAATTGCATGTGTTTAATTAGTTTAAGACTTATTTAAAAAAATGAACACACATATATTTTAATATTCACTTAAAAAAACATAGGTTTCACACAGGTTATAGTTAGGTGGACATTTCACTCGTAAAAAACCAATGAAATTCCCCCGTTATAGTTAGTTCAGATAACTATAACTCGCGCGCCCGCAATCCACTGCTCATGACGTCACATATTACATCACTCATGACATGGTCAGTGGCATCACTCATGACATCACTGATGATATCATCCTTGTGATAGAGTGGCGGTCGCGCGAGTTATAGTTATCTGAACTAACTATAACGGGGGAATTTCATTGGTTTTTTACGAGTGAAATGTCCACCTAACTATAACCTGTGTGAAACCTATGGTTTTTTAAGTGAATTTGCAAGGTTTTTTAAATGCTAATTCCTAACTATAACGTGTGTGAAACCTATGGTTTTTTAAGTGAATTTGTACGTTTTTTTAAATGCTAAGTTATGTATTTATTAATATATATATTTTTTTAAGGTTTTTCACCGTGCGCGCACCGTACGCGCACGGTGCGCTTCTTGCACCGTGCGCGCGCGTTGGGCACACGATGCGCGCACCCCGCGATTTTTATAAAAAATAAAAAATTGTTTATTTCACCCATGGGGGTCCTTCTGTGACCCCCTGACAAAGGCTAGGGGGTCAGGAACTCTCTTCCCTGCCCCCTATTCCCGTTTTCCACCTTTTTTCCCCCTTTCCTTTTCAGTGCGAGAGACAAAATGGCGGCCGACACTTCCTGATTTCGACCGATTCGAATGTTGACTGACATCTAACAACGAATCAGAATTCGGTGCGAGCGTATAGATATTTATATGCTTTTCAATGCTATTTTCTCAGGAAATACTGAACAGATTGACACCAGACCTGCAGAAGGCACTTCCCTGACCTGAGGACTACCTCTCTGCCAAATTTCAAGTAATTCTGTTCAGCCGTTCGGGCTGTACCTTCGACTAAAGGTCCTATGGAAAAATGCATGGGGAAAACGCGTTTTGGGACCCCCCTTTTTTCTCGGCTCCCGCTTGACGAATCACCCCGAGACTTTCAGGGTGGGAGCTGAGCGGAGCGCCCCATTAGTTTTGAAAATTTCGCGAAGATTCGCCAACCGGCGCCAAAGTTATTCAAAATAGAATTTTGAGATTTCCTATGGAAACACGGTTCTAACTATAACTATCTACTGGCGACCGCCAGTAGATAATATACATTTATTTATATATATTTAATTTTTAAATATTATTAAACTAATAATTTTAATTTATGTGTTAATATAATATGTTTTATATAACAATATAACGACTATATATATATATATATATATATATATATATATATATTTATATATATATAGATGCACCCAATAACATAAACAAATAAAAATAATAACAGTTTATTTACAAATAGAAAATAAAAAATACAAAAATTAAAATTTGCTAAAAATATATTACATATTAAAAACATTACTAATTACAAATATTATAATTTTAACTAGACAAAAACTTAATAATATGAATTAGGAATATCCAATCCAATTTATAAAACAGTACAAAAAAAATAAAAGTCAGGAAAACTACAAATCACTATTCCCACTACAATAAATGCAACAGTAGGGAACACATTGAATTGCACAGTAGGAAAAGTGCTGGATTGTGGACTGGTTAAATTTACTATTCCTGTTCCATTCAGTGCAACAGAAGGGAAAATGTTGAACTGCGGTGGGATAAAATGTACTATTCCCACTCCAGTCAGTTGCACAGTAGGGAAAGTTTTAGATTGTGGAGGGGTAAAATGTACTTTCCCACTCCAGTCAGAGCAACAGTAGGGAAAAGTATTGGATTGAGGAGGTGTAAACATTTCTATTCCCACACCAGTCACTCTTTGCAACATTAAATACACAGTAGTTCACTTTAATTTTTTTTAAAATTTAGAACGATTATTAAATAACAACATTTTTTCACTGTTAAATAGAAAAATTATGTATATATAAATTTATTTTAAAAGTAACCAAATGACTTATTTGTTACAGTCTTTAATACATATTATAAATTAATACAAATTTTATAATTATAATTAAAATACCAAACTATTGTCCCAAAATAATCACAACAAATAATACAATATTTTTTTAAATAAAAAAGCACACCACAACTAAAGGATAACACAACAAAAAACATTTTTTTTTTAAATATTTAAATAGTTTTAAACTTTGTATTACTTAAGCAACTACCTACCCTAGAATTATTCAAACTACACAACACACACTGAAATACACCTAAAATATATTTATTAAATTATAATATTAACACTTTTTACATAATTATTTATTAATTAAAATATTAATAATAATTACCGTATAGTAAATTAATTATATTTAATTACCTTCCCACCCTTAATCCTTGAAAAACAAACCACCTGCACCTAATCTATATATTTAAAAAAAAAGTAATTTCATAGTTCATTATCAATTAAACAATGAATAATAATTAACTAATAACAAATTGATTATATTCAATTAACTGCCTACCCTTTACCCCTACAAATACAACTGACACCTAATATATAACACAAACAATATCTTAATTACACAATTTACAAAATTAATGAACAATCGAATACAATTCAATTCATAAACTTTATTCTGCTTTTCAGATAAAAACCATAAAATTTACAAATAAAACAATACACACAAATAAAAAGGAACAGGGTGCTCCCAATCAATTAATATGAGCAGTCAACTAAAGACGTGTAATATCTCACAAACATTATAAAATAACAGAGTCCAAAAGTATCTAGTAGCCTATTCAGTATAAGGTACTAGTCACAACTCGATCTGAGCCTAACTGCCACTTTTAAAAAACTAAGAACATACCATAAAGTGGACCCTGGAAGTAAAGATAAAAATGTAAAAGCGGGACATGCTTGGTTAAAATTTAGGGTTTTTAAAAGTGGGATTATAAAAGTCTTCCTCGGTACCTCATAAAAACTGCAAAACATTACAAAGTGGATCATGTCCTTTTCCGCTCGTTTCTGACAGACGGGTTTTCGGCGGTCTGGAGTCCGGACGGTGGTACACGCTCTAAAAACCGTGAATAACACAACAGTTAAACAATAATAATGGACCCTGCATAACCGCAATAATTATGCATATAACAGATGACACGTCCAACCAAATACCGGACAATAAAGAGAAGAGAAGTGATCATAACACTTGGAGCATTAAACACCAATGGATAGTCAATGATCAATTGGAATTAAAAGATAGAGACATGGATGTACCAATGTGAAAAAGAAGCCAGCCAGATACACACCAAATGATTCCCCACCCAACCTCTGCTGCATTAACTGAAAGTAAGCAAGCGGTCCTGAAGAAGGTGGATTGAATCACATGTATCCACTGAAATGTGCGTTGGCCTGATTTTTTCCAGCTGGCGGCATAACCATGGATTTTAATGAAGAAGTCTCACCATGTGTTTTCAGTACCAAGGCATTTTTAGCTGGAAAATAATTAATGTGATGTGATGAGTGTATGAGTATGTTTGGTATGCCATGACTGTATGAGAGGTTAGTACAAATGTGATTATGGTTTGGGGATGTATTTAAGATAGTTGCTTTGTATATATTTATTGCATTAATCATCGTCAAATTTGTATACTCAATAGAATTATTTTTATATTTCAACACTTTTGATTTGTATTGAACATATGGACACAGAAAAATTATGGTGATTTTACCATTCAAAAAAAAGCTTTTGAAAAAATATGATTGAAAAATAGACAGGATAAAACATTAAATACAAAATAAATATACGTATTTTTGTATGATTTTTTGATATTTTACAAACAAGGGATAGCCCAATAGAGCTCATTTTAGCCGGAATAGAATTTGTGTTGGTCGAGTGGGAGGTGTACATGTATACTCATGTCCTGCGGGGACCTATTACCGCAACCGCAAAAAGGCAAGGTCTGACCTTTGTTACATCCTCGGGGATGGGCAAGGAGAAGATGAAATAAATCAAAACGGAACCTTGTCAGTAAGAAACGATCATTTGTTTTAGGGAGCCCAAGGAGATACGGTTCCATCAATTTAAATGTTTTTAAGATGATGTATCTCCGTACGCTGGCCTTCATTAATTCTAGCTCTTCCCTTTTTACTGCCTGCAAGCGAAAAATGTGCTCCTTGGCCCAAGCCTGATCTTTCATAGTAATGGATTTGCTGTAGAGTTCAGCCCTCCCAAGGGTCCGGAACTCATCCCCAATATATTTTAACCAGGGGATACGGTGTGCATGGTGAAGAGCCATATAGTCCCTTATGATATCTTTATGTAACGAGATCCCCTTATTCCCCCACACTATAAGCCAGTAGAGAAAGGGCGAGACTACAGTAGGTCTGACAAGTAGGGCATACCCAGTTCTTCGTGAACCATAAAGGTAGGGGTTCCCTGAGGCACACATAAGAGCCATCGTAGAAATCTGTTTTCAATTCTTTGTAACTCATCAGTCTTGGAGTAACCCCAGATTTCACTACCGTATGATACTTGCGCTAGGCACTTAGCTCTATATATCTCTAGCATTGCACCTAATGGTTTTCTACCCAGCCGGGAGGCAAAATCAAAAATTGCCTCATTGGTTCTTAACAAATCCCCTTTCTTTTTACTTCTTAGGTAGCCCCAATTTAGTATTGCATCCAACATGACCCCCAAATAGGAAAAAGCCCCTGTTTTGGGAACCGGTGTGGACCCCACCTTAGAATCGAAGGACTTTCCTGTGCCAGGACCCACCTCCATCACGTAGGATTTAGAGTTGTTAACTAACAAGTGCCGGTCCTCCATAAATTTCACAAAGGAATTGAGGAGGGTTTGCAGTCCTCTCGCTGTCCTGGACATGAGGACAGCGTCGTCTGCGTACAATAGTACCGGCAGACCACACCGAACCACTTGTGGGGCATCTACCTGGGTAACGGTCAGGGCCTTCTCCAAGTCATTAATATAGAGCTTAAATAAAAAAGGGGCCAGGATGCAACCCTGGTGCACTCCTCTCTGAATAGGGAATTGCCGAGTGACCTGTCCCTCTTTCGTGTACCGTACCACAGCTTTAGTGTCCCTGTGTTGCTCTCAGAGGAAAAGGACAATCTCTTTATCCACACCCATGCACTGTAAACATTTCCATAGCTTATTTCGGTTGACACAATCGAATGCAGACAATAAGTCCATGAATGCAAGATATATCCTGCCTGAGCGAGCAACTGTGTAATTACCTACAATCATATACAAGTTCAGGCATTGGTTGATTTTGGACCTCCCTGGGCGATATCCATATTGTGTATCTGTCATTATATTGTTAGCATCAGCCCATGTGGACAACATTTCCGGCAGGACCTGTCCCAACACCTTGACAGAACAATTCAAGAGGGATATAGGCCTATAACATAGGGTGCTGTCCCTATTACCTTTCTTAAAAACCATAACTATGGTCGATAGGGACCAGGTGCTAGGCAATTTCTTGCTGATAGCAGCATTTATAACCGCAGTGAGGATAGGCCTCCACATGTGGGGTTTAGATAAAAAAAAGGTCCGGAGGAATACCTCCTGGGCCAGGTGCTTTGTTCTTGGACAGCCCAACTATGCCTTTACTGACTTCATCAACTGTTACGAGAAGGGATGACTTCCCTTCCACTCCAACCTGTTGTATATCTGCTTTCTGGCAAAATATTTCCTGAAAATGGCCGACCCAATCCTCTTCTGTAATATGGGCATCTAGGGGCTCAGAGTTTTCCCCTGACAAAAAAGGGCAGTTGACAGTGCTCCAAAACTGGGTGCTATTTTTCTGGCGACAAGCCTCATTGAGTTTACTCCAAGTCTCCTCTTTGAGCTCACTCTTCCGCCTAACTATTTCAGATTTGTATATCCCTCGACACACCCTTATCGTGGCGGGATTCTTTGGAAGGGTACGCAAGGCCACCTCAGGTTCCTAGCTGCCCTAGAGCAGCCACGATCACACCAGCTCATGGCTCGTCCCATCCGGGACGTGAGTGGAGCCTCAAGAAGGAGTCCAATTGTACGTGAGATGGTTGAGAATACCTCCAATACGGTATCAGATTCCCCCCCTCCAGTAGTACAAATCTCAAATTCCCTCTTGCATGTTAACAGAAGGGTCTCGTAAAAAGAGTCTGGGGATATCTGCACCCACCTAAGCCTTCTACCCTGATCTGCTACCCTTAAAGATCCACTAGGGACAGCCCCGGAGGGCTTCCCTGCCTTGGACCAGGTGGTCAAGATACACAGCGGATTATGATCACTATAAATGCTGTCCACAACCGAAAAATCAAAAGGGAGTTGGAAAAGAGGACTAGAAACAAATATATCATCTATTAGTGTTGAGCACCCCCTTCCAGTGAAAGTCAGGAGAAGGTACTTCCTACTATGGGCTACCCTGGTCCTTGACATAGTTAGATCGAACTTGTCAGCTAATGCATTAAGACTATTCCCCTGGACGGTGTGTTCAGCATGCAACCCCACCGACCGGGGGCATCCCATCCTGGTTTTGAAGCCTACATCTGGATCCCCGCAAAGGTGGATGTTGAAATCTCCTCAGATCACAAGGTGACCTGTCAGTTCACCCTTAATTGTCCAAATTCCTTAAGAAAGTACCCAATCTAGTGATATTACAAAGAGTTTGATGCCAGACATTTGCATTATAAAAGTTTAACAACACCATATTTGTCGACACTTGGGAAAGTGAAATGGCCTACAAGCAGACATTATCGGTGGAAATTTCCTTCAGAGGGCATGGAATGTTCAAGGAAACAGATATGATCAGGCCCCCCTTCGGTCTACCCATCTGTGAGGCAGTAGCTGGTACAAAAAAGGTCTTAAAACCCATGAGGAAGAAGGTGTTCGATGTGGCCCACCTCTCCTGTAAACAAATAATGCTAAATCCTTTAATAAAAGAAATCCAGCCGGGGTCAATAATCTTCATTTGCAAGCCCAGCTATATTCCAAGAGATAAATTTGCGAGATTTAGTTACATCCTCCCCAACTGGGGGATACCTCGCGATAACTTCTTGAAAGGATTCTGGCTCCACTGGCTCATCGGCCGTGGGTCAATCGCAAGTGTCCAATGATTCCAAGGGAGAAAAGGGTTTAAAAGTAGGAATGTCTTGAGTTACCAGCCGTCTAGCATATCGAGACTGTTCCAGCCGTCCTAGGTTAGTGGAAAAGTTCCGGATGCCCACCCGGTTAGTTCCTTGGGGTGTCGGGGGAAGTTTGTAAAAGTAACCTAGGCGGACCGGCTTTATGGTTGAAACTGCCCTCCCCTCAATTGTTTTGGGACACCGAGTTTAGAATTCTCTGTTAGGTGGGGTCTGCTGAAAGTAATGATTATGCAGTCTCCTGCCCAAGATTTGATTGACCTACCCACCCATGAGACTCTACGCACCATAATAATGTGTTTCTCCACCCTTAGACCAAGAGAAGTATTCTGATCCAGCCAATGCAAAACCTTATTCTTTAGCTGGTTGAATTCCTCAACAGCACCTGGGGGAAGTGCTGGAACATTGCCAAGTATCACCACATAAGGAGAGCATTCCAGGGGGAGATGTGGAAGCAACTGCCGTGGATTATCCCCCATGAGGTCTGGTACGGTAGAGTCTGAATGACCATCCCCACCTCTCGCAGCTGTTCCTTCTGAAGGTCTAGCTAGGCCTGGACGGGCTATGGGCACAATGACTTTGACACCCCTACTCCATCCTTTGGGGTCTCCATTGGCAGTGTAGAGACAATATTGCTAACGTTCTCTGGTACAACCAAGGACTGAAAACCACTGGGACCAGCTGAACCATAATCGAAGGGGCCCCCCCTCGAGGGTCCATACCCCCTACTGTCCTCCATCGGTTGATCTCCATTAACTCCTGCTCAATAGTGACTAGGCGTGACCTAATGGGATCTAGTTTGCACTTGGTTTTGGTCATTAGTGAGCCCATCCAGCCTTCCATTAAAACTTCCAAGTCCATCTTGGTCAATGGGAAGTGTTTACTCACACAATGTCCGTTCCCTTCTTACCTTGGGCGTTTGGCTTTTGCACCTGTAGCTGGACCTTTCCTTTTTGCCCCCGTCCTCCCTCCCTGTTTTGGCATCCCTGGATTAATCAAGTTACCCTCACCCTGTGCAGAGATTAGAGCAATTGTGGCTGGGCTAGTAGATCTTATAAGGCTAGTTCTAGCTGCTCAAGCCCAGGCAATCCCTCTCCCTGGTCTGCCTCGATCACGTCCCCAGTAGTCGATCAACTAATTTGTCAAGATGAGGTTCCTAATGCAGGATTGCTTACTTGGATACTGCATTGCAAGGTGCTAACACGCTCTGCACCTGGATGGCTAGAGCCATGGCCGCACCGCGGGAGGCACCAGTCGCTTTTCAGCGCATGCCCCTCGGGCATGAAGGCAGGCTCCTCCCTCGCTCCTGGGCAGATCTGGGGGAGCGAGTCCTCCTCCCAAGTCCTGGCTGTGTGGCGATATGGCTGGGCGAAAAGCAGCTGACAGCAAACGCGTAACCAAATACATTTTTGTACTAACATTAATTAAATACTCTGGTGCCGATTAGGATCCTGGAAAAAATTTCCCCAACCGAATTGAATCTGGACTTTTTTCCGTACAAATGGTAAACGCGCCGTACAAACTGCCAAGTACGATTCGTATGGGAAAAAGTCCATACAAATCGCATTGGGAAAATTCCCCCACACGTCCTTGGGTCGGGAAAAGTCTCCGACACGTCCCCGGACATTTTTACGTACAAATGGGAAAACTGAAGTCCCAATGCGTAATTACGATCCGTCCCATCCGTCCGATTGTACAACTGTATGGAAAAAAGACCGTCCGGAGCGAACTCCCATAGCAACCATGGAGATGTCCAAACAAGTGCCTGGTACGCGCCGTACCCCCCCCCCCGCCCCCTGTATGTTTGCGTCGTACCCCCAGCCCCCCCGCGGATGGGCGCGCCGTACCCCCAGCCCTCCGTATGTACGGAGCGTACCCCCCAGCCCCCGTATGTACGGAGCGTACCCCCGTACCCCCCAGCCCCCCGTATGTACAGAGCGTACCCCCCAGCCCCCCGTATGTACGGAGCATACCCCCGTACCCCCCAGCCCCCCGTATGTACGGAGCGTACCCCCACCCCCATATGTACTGTGCGGACCCCCAGGCTGGGGGGTACGCTCCGTACATACGGGGGGCTGGGGGGTACGCTCCGTACATACGGGGGCTGGGGGGTACGGGGGTACGCTCCGTACATACGGGGGGCTGCGGGGGCTGGGGGGTACAGGGGTACGCTCCGTACATACGGGGGGCTGGGGGGTACGGGGGTATGCTCCGTACATACGGGGGGTGGGGGGGGGGTACGGCACGTACCGGGCCCCCTAATCAGCTCGCATCGCTGCGTACTTAGCTTTTCCGGCACTTTTTAGGTGCCGTAAAAATGTTCCCATCCGGACTGCAGTCGGTGCGAATCGTAATTGCTGGTACGTAAAAACATGCCTAACTCCGTCCGGACGTCACGTCCGCGGTGTCCCGGATCACATTTGTATGTATTTTTCTGTCGGTTGGTCTTTTTTCCGAATCGTACGGGAATGGTGTTTCCGTACGAATCGTAATTGCATGTTTGTAAAGTTTTACAACCCGGTACGAGTCGGACGGAGAAAAAGCTCCGACCCACGGTTTGTACCGGGTTTTTCCAGGATCGTAATCGGCCCCAGTTCCTGCACACCCCTTACCCTTACAAAAGCAACAAACCATGGAAAGAAAAATGTAGTGCACAATTTACATAATTAATTATCAATTAATAAAGTAATTATAATAATAAATAATTATTAATTAATTATAATTAATTACCTTCCCACTCTATCCACCTACAAAACCCACAACCTGCACCTAAAACTTAAATTTAAAACAATGTATTATGCAATTAACATTATTTATTATCAATTAAACAATTAATATTAATTAAAAAGTATTAAATAATTTACTTCCCACCCTGCTATACCCCTACAAAACCCACAATCTGCACCTACAACTTAAATCAAAAAACACATTTAATCATACAAGTAACATAAATAATTAACAATTAAATAATTCATGTTGCTAGAAAAAAAAATTATTAATTAATTATAATTAAATTACTTCCCATCTGATACCACTACATTATCCACAACCCACACCTAAAATATACATTTTAAAAAAAATTATACAATTAACAGAAATAATTTTCGATTAAATCATTAATATTTATTAAAAAATAATTATTAATTAATTATAATTCATTTACTTTCCACCCAGTACCCTTATAAACCCCACACCCCGCTATGGAACTAAAATGACAAAAAAGTATTACATTAAATTTAAAACATTAACAATATTTATACTAACAATTTATAACATATACAAATAAAATATATAGTAAAATACAAACAAAATGATACAAAATCGATATTCCTAACAACAATACTTTTAACATTGATATGAGCAACATAGGGCCTGATTATGAGTGCGGCTGTCCTAAGACCGCTGCTCTTGGGGTGGCCCGTCTGGCGTATTACAACTACATGTAGTCGTAGCGGCCGAGGGCCTCCGGATGCGCCAAGGAACAGTCATTCTCCAGTGGTTGCGGAGCTGGACCGGTATGTCACACATCCGCAACATAATGGAGGCATACCGGCATGACACCAGGGAGATCAGCCAGGTAGTGGGGACCCTCACAGAGATCAAAAACCAGCAGGTCGAGAAACACGCCAGTCAACAACAACACCAAGGATGGATGGAGGCAAGACTGGCTGAGCTCCTGGCGGTGCAAAGGGACATAAGCCATTCACTCCGTCGGATCGCCAACAACATGGGCAACCCTCCCTGTGACACCAGGCGCAGACCAGCACCAGCCACAGGGAGGGAGGAGGAGGAGGATTTGTCCGACGGAGCGTTCCAAACCTCATCAAGGCCTGCATCTGAGGGTCCCCGGAGGAAGGTTGGTCGTCCACGGAAAAGACCGTGAGAGGCAGCGGGCCATCCACATCTCCCAGGTCACCTGGCCAGGCACCTGGCCTTCATATGCGACAGCATCACCCCATTGACTGACATCATCTGCCACATGGACTTGCTGGTCACAGTCTGACCAATGATGCCAAACACTGTTGGCTTGACTCTGATGACTTCAAATGCCCAGGATCCCATCTCCCCCTGTGAACTTTGGATTCTATGGTCCCTGCATTTCCCGAATTTTCTGTGCACAAATCCCGCCCCAGAGCTCGAAATTAAATATTTAATACTTGAATTTTCATGTTGCAGTCATTTAGCATGAGTCCACAACCTACGTGTGGGGATATGTTGAAGTATGGAACTAACTCCAGCCATCCATACACTTGGTTCTGAGTCCGGTCGAGGTCACACATGGCTCACAATGTATCACAAAATACAGACATGGAGCCTAACACTCACCCGTGATGGCCTCAAGCTGCTGAGGGGGGGCTTGCTATATTGCTCTGACAGACCAATTTGGTAGAGTTACATGAAGGTGTAGAGGTCATGGGTCATGTTGATGTACCCGGGAAGGGAGTACCAGGTCTGTTTTGCGAGATGGGAGAACTATCTCCTGCATGCAGAGGTTATGTGGATGTGATGAATGGTGGCCAGGGCAAGGTGGGCTGCATGGAGTAGGGCCAACGGGGTGCTGGATGACACACGTCCAAGGTGGGTTCGGGTCTGGGGTTGTGGAGTGCCTCCTGAGTGTGGTAGAGGAGTCTGAAGGTGATCCTGCAGCACACAGTGAGCCATTGTACCTCTCTCAGGTGGACAGTGATGTGGCTGGGGCGGGGGATGTTGCAGATGAGGTGTGCGGATGCACCCTGGATGTGGATAAGTTCTCCTGCATGTGTGCTGTTGTCCTCTGAAGAGGCCGGTGCTGTATTTGAGCCGGCTGGTGTCCTGGACCAGGGGGATGGTCTGTCTTGCCTTGGAGTGGATTTATCTGGGGGCCATCAGCAGCATGTGGAGGGTGTTGCAGCATGAGGTACAGATGTAGGTGAGTTGCATGTTAATTGTGTGCGATGGGTCCATGATGAACACTAGCTTGCCTGCGTGTTCACTGGGTGCTGGTGCGGTGCACAGACTAGTGGGACGCAAGGAGTTGACCCAGACGTAAGGGGACAATCCTCAGATAATGACCTCTGTCCCATCAAAGTCCAGCCTCAGATGGCTGATGTTCAGCCATTCATCAACGGATCTCATGCCTTCTTGAAGTTTGGATCTGGCAATGGCTGACTCTTTGGTGAGTTTGAGGAGCAGCTGGGTGTCAATGGCATACCAGATGATGAGGAGGTTGTGTGTGCATGTGATGGTGGAGAGGGGGGTCATGGAGACATTGAAGATCGTCACGCTGAGAGAAGAGCCCTGTGGCATGGGCCAGATGACCCCAGTGTACTACATGTTGCAGGGTGGAGGCACACTCGCTGGGCCTTGCTGGTGAGCTACTTCCTGAGTGAATCCTGGGCCCTCCTCTGGATACCAGTATTGGTGATGTGTGAGCTGACAGTGTGGTAGCACATGGTGTAGAATGGCGTTGAGAGGTCAAGGGTGGTGGCCTCACCATTGTTGAGCAGGGCAAAGTAGTCGTTGGTGTTGGCAATGATGACGGTTGCAGTGGTGTGATTACTGTGTAAAACTGTCTGGTGCCAGTTGGCTGGAGCTGGTTGCATGTAGGAAATTGGTCAGTTGCTAGTTGAGTGTCTTCCTGGTGACATTTTCTGGGTAGGGAAGTAGGCTGATGTACCAGGAGATCCTGCAGTACTGCCGTCCGTTGTTTAAGAAGGGCCTGGGGTTCTGCATGCCTCCTGCACCCATGGAATGTGGCTAACTCAAAGAAGACATTCATGACGCGCAGGACGTGGGCTTCAAGGATGGCGAATGATGTGGTTGAGATGTTGTGTGGTAAGGGGCGTGATGGAGAGCCAGAGTGGATGGTGCACATGATCCTGGTTGTGTATTTGCTGCTGACGGGAGTCCATGACCTGAGGGGGGTTTGTCCAGCGGAAAATAGTGCTGTCTGCCTCTGTGTGCCAAGGCAGTTGTCCATGGCCATGAGCTTGCAGTGGTACAAAGTAGCAAGGGATGTGATCTGCCTTGCAAGGGTGGGGTGTCCTGGATGGAGATCTGCTGTCAGTTCACTCACAATGCTGATGAGCTCCTTGATGTCGTGTGCTTGGGTGTCTCGGCACTATCTGAAGGATCTCCACTTGGCCTTGCTGATGATATGGTGATGGCTGTGTGTGGTGTTTTACAGGGCTGTAAGGAAAATTATGTCTCTTTGTGTTGCAAGGTTTGCACAAGAGTCCGGCTTGGTCTGTAGGAGTCCAGTAGGTCTGCCTTGTCCCAGGTGCCTTAACTGTTGTTGCGCTTCACAGGAAAGTCCGTCAATGTGGCAAGATTAATGGATCTGTTGCTGATCCAGTGTGTGAGTTTGCAGGGTGTGGCGGTGGTGTTGTTTTGAGTGTCCCACACAGCTTGTCTGTGGCGACTTACATCCGGCATCTTTGAGGGATCGGTAGCGGGGTGAGTGGCACTGTGTTGCTTGTTGGAGACGTGGATTCAAATGTTGATGGACCAATGATGGATGGTGGTGTGTGTCCCCTCCAGCAAGAAGTTACTGGCACCCAGCCACATGTAGCCTGTGGAGGTGAGGGCCTGCGTGCAGATGTGCATGGTGATGGCTTCGCGGAATTGTGGAAGTAGGCCTGCAGATCTGTAGATGAGTGATACTCCGAGGGTTGCTAGGGAGTTGCTGCGAACCGGGACTTGTGACTCTGAGGGAAGGGGTTAGAAATCATGCAAAAATCAACACACAAAGACAAGGAGGTCTGCAAAGCACAGTGCAACTTGTGTACTTGTCAATAATTACCAATTCAGCCCCCGGGAGTGGTGTTGGCATCCCTGCGGGTGATCTTGGATCCGTCTGAGATGGCAATGAAGACGTCATGTGCTGAGGATGCTTTTGTCCAGGTTACTGTCATGAAGGTGATGTGTGGGGCTGTAGTGTTGAGGAGATAACAGAGTCCAATGTCATGCTGGTGGATGGAGCGGGTGTGGAGTAGGAGGCACATAACCTGGTTGGAATGACAGGGTCTGGTAGGCTGGGCAGCGCTGTGTAGGCAGTTGGAGTAGTACACTCAGCATGCAAAGGTGTCGTGTCTGTGCCTAGGGGTTGCCTGATGGCAGGAGGATGATTGTCACAAGGATATTGCCTGGAGAGTGGCTGCAGCATGAGCCTGTTGTGTGATGTGGGTCATGCAAAGACTAGAAGGTCGTGCACTGTGCATGTTGCAGGCGCAGACGGTCCGGCCTTTGGCACGGCGCTGGGGCTACAGTGGCACAGACAAGCTGCTGGCTGCATTACAAATGGGTGGAGGGGGAAGGGCAGAGCATTTCTGAGGCGTGGGGGTTGCAGAATCAGGGCACTCGGAGTGGCGGGGCCGCAGGTGAGGCAGCAGCAGGCGGAAGGGGTTAGAAATCATGCAAAAATCAATACACAAAGACAAGGAGGTCTGCAAGGCACAGTGCAACAGGTGTATGTCAAGGAAGGAGTGTCAGCTCACTCATGGGTCACTCCCAGAAAGTATATGATCAATCACCATAAATGACAGCCACTGTGTCAGGTAACAAAATGTGGAGATGCGCAAAGGAGACACACCATCAGCAGGCATTCACGTCCCGTGGTGGGCAGCAACCTGCACAAATACATACACAACCAGGCACGTCATGCACAATAGAGATCATTAGCCATGAAGCACTGCATGCATGTTGCCAAAGTACACATACACTCATATGCTCAATCTTTGTCAATTCACCCATAGATGACGCATGCAAACTGGTAAGAGATCTACAGTGACTGAGATGAGGCACTTTGGATTGTGCTGAACACCTTTATTCCACATACACACACAAAGGGATATGCCTCCATATTAACACACTCACAGGTCAGTTGGCAGAACATGTGGGACATACGCTGGACACCCCCTTCACAACACGGATGATGTCAATCCCAATGAACTGGCACACAAGGTAAGGGGATGAGCCAAACACATCCTGCTGCACACTGAGAGGCTGCAATTCCCCATAGAGCATGTTGTTGTGATATCCCCCACTATGTCCACCCGTCGCATCTGCAATGTTTCAGAGCCAAGGTACACACACATTGAAGCCTTCATCAGACGCCATATTCCACAACAGATGACTGTCAAGAAGGCTGACTATCATGTCATGGGAGTGATGCTACATGTCATATGCTCCATGGTGAGAAGACATGTATGCATGGTACCACAACATGACAGAAGCAGTCACCACACATTCCCAACCTGTATCACCACAAAAAAGCCTTGCTGCAATACTTACCCAAACTGACATTTCCACATGTCCGTGCATGGAACGCTGATTCAGCCCACGTTGCAATCCACACGAGGAATAGCAGGAGGACAACTATGACACGACCAGACAACAAGTGCCAAATACCTGGGAATGACAGACACACGAGAAGTCACCAAAAATAGAATCTCAACGCACACATGGAAGTGTACAAAACAGCAACAATGTTGGACACATGTAAATTGCCAATCAAGTCTCTCTGCAAAACTGTGTTGCATGACATCATCACTCGAGTGACACATCAGAACACACATCCAAGTCACTGTGCATTCAGTCAGCTGGACCCACACATTGCAACACATGCCACTTAACGCTACAAGCTTGCACACTCATAGCCAGTGACTCACTATTATGAGAAGAAGTTGCGTATGAGCTGACTCCGGATATCATCCCCCTTCTCCTCATCATCACTGGCCTCGTGACCAAGCCATTGATCCTCCACGGGTGGATGTTCCTGCTCATCCGGATCCAGGATGAGTGGCACTGCCTTCTCAACTGCCATGTTGTGCAGCATGCAGCACACAAGGAAGATTTTGCAGACCTTCTCCGGGGCATAAGGGAGGGACCCGCCTGTCTTGTCCAGGCACCGGAATCGGCTCTTCAGGAGGCCAAACGTCCTCTCAATCACTCGCCTGGTCTGGCCGTGTGCATCGTTGTACCGGTGATCTGCAGCTGTTCTTGGGTTGCGGAGGGGTGTCATCAGCCATGGCATGTTGGGATAGTCAGAGTCCCCTACATGGAAACATCATGTAAATAAGTGGTCCACGAGATGCTGTAAGAGACAAAGATACCGCAACACATAGGACAAAAAGACTATACCCACCAACAAGACATGCTCGTTCGTTGTGCAGCCGCAGCATCATTTGTAGCCCCCTGCTACGCCTCATGATGTTGGCATCGTGTGCTGATCCTGGAAAACGTGCACAGACATGGGAAATCAGCATGTTAGCAAGACACACCACAAGGGCATTTATCGAGTGGTAATGTTTGCGGTTGCGATAGGCTTGTTCCTGTGCCTGTGATGGTACAAAAGCCACATGTGTACCATCAATGGACCCAATTACATGGGGCATCCCACCCAGGGCATAGAAATCCCCCTTGACATCCCTCAACCCCTCTGGAGTCGGAAATTTGATGAATTCATCAAGGTGCTCCAACATGGCTGCTAGAACATCACGCAGGACACGGCTGAACATAGTCTGGGACCTCCCACCCACATCAGCTATGGTCAATTGAAATGTACCTGTTGCAAAAAAATGTAAGGCTGCCATCATCTTCATCTTGGGGGTCAGCGCAGTAGGGTACCTGTGTTGCGGTTGGAGGTGTGGTGCCAGCCTGTTTGTCAGGTCCTCAATCAACTGTTGAGTGAATCTGTAACGGCGGATGCAGGCACGTTCCATCATGGCACCCAAGTCTGGCATTATTCTTGGGACAGGTGGTGCCCTGCAAAACATAGTTTTGAGGAATGAAGATTGAGAGTCGGCAAACATCAATGTCAGTGAACATAGCACATGCTACACTGCTAATACACATCAGCTAACTATGGAGTCGGGTGGGTGCAATACATCCAGGACACAGATGGCAGTTTGCTGGCACTCCTACAAAATGCATGATACACCTGTCGATTGTCAAGTATACATGACATGCCCTGAAAAGATTTGGGGTACCAGTCTGAGTGAAGAGCCACAAATATCACCGGAGTGACACACAACCACATAACTGCATTTGAAGGATGTCATCTCATCCAGACAGCTGACTGCAAGGCACACGCACAGGTCACATGGAATGTCAAATGTACATGTCAAACACAGTGCAATGAAGGGGTTCACGTGACAACACAAAGACAATGCCATTGAGACAACAAACACATGTATGACAGCAAAAATATTATGTCCCATGCACACAGACCCTACAGCCTTGGGAATCCACATGTGGCATGGTGTGCGTAGATGTGTTACATGCCCATCTCCACACAGACCCCTGTTGGATGCACCAACAGCAGATGCCATTGACGGGACACTGACATGAAGCTCATGTGAACACAAGACACACAGCTGACATAGTCCCAAAGGGCCACGCAGATCGTGACAGGTCAGTTCATAAAGTGTCCCTGTCCCTGGCATCAGGAGACAGGTGCGGGTGTTGATGACTGTGCCACCCACTGCTGCTATGCATGACACAGTTGGACTACAGACACACATGTGGCACGTGTCAAGGTGATGTGTGGCACATCGTGCCCCATCACACATGACATGTGTCCACAGGTCAGAACACATCAATTGTGCAACGAGATGGAAGGACCTGTGCAAGATCACTGGCTAACACCCCTAGGGCCTGCACCAGAAAGTATGCAATGACAAGTACTTGATGGACATCCATGTGCGACTCGTAGACGTCCATTCCTAGAATGTGTTCGGCTGTATCACCATTGTAAGCGTGTGAAATGCGTACCCGTACGTGTACGCCATGGTAGTAGATGTACTTGTACACGTACGTGTAGGCACTAGTTGTACTCGTACGTGTAGGCACTGGTAGTACACGTACGTGTAGGCACTGGTAGTACACATACGTGTACAACTGTAGCGTACAAGTACGTGTACTACCAGTGCCTACACGTACGAGTACAACTAGTGCGTACACGTACTTCTACAGGTACGTGTACGCCATGGTAGTACACATACGTGTAGGCACTGGTAGTACACGTACGTGTACAACTGTTGCATACACGTACGTGTACTACCAGTGCCTACATGTACATGTACTACCAGTGCCTACACGTACGAGTACAACTAGTGCGTGCACGTATGTGTACGCCATGGTAGTACACGTACGTGTAGGCACTGGTAGTACACGTACGTGTACGCAACAGTTGTACACGTACGTGTACTACCAGTGCCTACACATACGTGTACTACCATGGCATACACGTACGTGTACAAGTACGTGTACGCACTAGTTGTACTCGTACGTGTAAGCACTAGTAGTACACGTACGTGTAGGCACCAGAGCCTACACGTACGTGTACTACCAGTGCCTACACGTACGAGTACAACTAGTGCGTACACGTACTTGTACACGTACGTGTACGCCATGGTAGTACACGTACGTGTAGGCACTGGTAGTACACGTATGTGTACAACTGTTGCATACACGTACGTGTACTACCAGTGCTTACACGTACATGTCAAACGCACTGTGCAACTGGTGCCGTAGGGGTACGCGTGAAACGCACCGTACCTGTGTGTGGCTTTCAATTTTACATAGGGGACACATAAGGGACAGGTATTAGGCCCTAAATGCATGCAGGTTGCCATGGATACCGAGTTTTCTCTTCAAATTTTTCCAGCAGGTGTCCTGGAAAAATCAGTTGGCCACTAAATACATTGTTGCTAAGTGGTTGTTGACTTGACATGATGCTCTAAATTTGAACGATGCTAATGCTGTCACTGGTGTATGTTTAAAGGGATTGGAGTAAACGTAAGATGCGAATGATTCAGACCAATCACTATGTACTCCTCAAAATGAATGGCCCTCAGCAAGACAGATATAAGGCAGCCAGAAGCCATGAGAGGGCACTTGCCTGCACAACTTTCCTGTCGACAATATTGCTGCTGTCTGTGCTTCCCTGGACCATGTCTCATGCTGTGGAGAGGGCCCAGCCATTCACCCTGGAGGAGAATGAGGCCCTGCTGGACGTCCTCCTCCCACAGTACACCAGCCTGTATGGAAGACCAGGGGAGCAGGTGAGTTCAGAGTCCACTACCTTTGCCTATGCACCTGTTGTGTGACAGTCAATATTGTGTCCAGGTGGGACTGACATGCAATGTTGTTCAGAGTGTGTCCCGGGGGGGGGGGGGTGCATGCTTATGTCACTCATGCAGTGCATCATGTAGTTCCTGTGTGCACTCCTCACTTGCATGGTGCTTACAGTGACTTTCACTGCATTGTGCATGAGACATTCAGCCTGGCTAATCCTTGGGGGCTTTTATTCATGTTGTCCTGAGGTGATTCAGTGGTGCCCCCGGTGTGACAGGTGACTGTACCCACACATCTGTATGAGTTGGGTGCACCTGTGGTCAGCCGCGGCCCGTGGAGGGAGTTCCGTGGGGCGGTAAGGCGGGGAGGGGCAGGGTGGGGGGTTCTAAAAACCGGAATATGGATAATTGCAGGTAAGTAAACAATTAAATAAATAAAACTAATTTCGTACCGCACGCTGCATTGCAAAATGCGATGCAGCGCGCGCTACGAAATTCGGCTGCCTGTGGTGAGAGTGTCCAAATGACGTGTACGACCTCATGGACATTGACGTGTGTGAATGTTCCTTGTCATGTGGGTGAGTGTCTATGTGAAGTGTTGCACCACAGCTGCATGTTGAAGGCTATTGATCTAACCATCTGATGTGACAAGTGAGCCGTGCTTTGTGTCTGACTTGCAGAGCTGGCACGACACCTGTGACTCCCCCCTGTCAAATGGCACATGTGCAGAGTGAGGGTTGAATCCGCTGTAGTCAATGACAGGCCAATGATCAGTGGCTGTGTGTGTCTGTCTAGTCTGCTGAGGGTGCGTTAGTGGAGTGGGACATGTGACTGCATGGCACGTGCTGCCCATCAGTCTGCTGTTGCATGTGCTGCACAGTGTGTGGCATGTTCATTGAGTGTTTTGCACCCCTCATGCCACCTGTAGACTTTCAATGCAATGTACTGCATTGGCGCTTGCACACAGGCCACTTGCATGTTGTGAATGAGGCTATTCCTGTCTGCATCCTATGCCCTGTTCAACATTTCAAAGATGTTCTGATGTGTGTTTCTGGGACATGGAGCAGGTGTATTGATGTTGTGTCACTTTGTCATCCTGACAGGTAACTGCCTACGAGAAGGGGGTCATCTGGACCAACGTCGTCAGGGCCGTGAGGACTGCGGGGGCGTGATCGGCAGCTGGCTCAGGTCCGCAACAGGTGGCAGGACATCCGATGCAGGACCCGGCGGATCGTCCGGGTCCAGCTCAAGCTCTCTCCACCTCGCCGCCACGGCGGGCGCCGACACCTGAACCACCACATGAAACGTGTCCTGGCGGTGGTCTTCCCTGACCTCGATAGGCAGTTACAGGAGGAACTGCAGCAAGGAGGGGGTAGGTACATGGCTTTTTGTTGTGTTATGTTTTGCCAGCTTTAGGAAGTGCTATTTTGCATGAATACACTCCCAGAGTTCATATGTGCAGTGCATTTTATCTTTCAAAATGTCACCTGGGGATATTTTTCATCCCTTCCTCTCCTTTACATGTGTCCCCTGGTGTGTGTGTAATCACATTTGCACATGGTCATCTAGGGTGCCAGTACATCTAAGTACACATTGCTTTCTGCATCATGTGGGAGGGTGGTCTGTGACTTGTGTCGGTGCCTTGCCTGCACCATGACCTGTTCACTATGTAGGGGGTCCATAGTTGTTGTCACTGATGTAGATTATCAACATAGGAGTGTGAGCTTTCAACTGGACACCCTTGCAGCATGCATGTGCAATGTTGTGGCCTCAGGCATGATGTGCATGAGTGTGAGATATGCATAGTGCCATGACGGTTGTACATGGTGGAGTCATCTCAGTCCAGGACCATGGAGCAGTGTGCCCACTACAGTCCCCTGAGACACCCTGGCCTCCTAATCATGTGTGTCATCCAACACTGTGCACATTCTCTGTGTGTGCTGCATAGGTCTGCCTCTATGGCATTGTTCCCTGCCCTACTTTTATTTGGTTAATGTGTGCTACATGTGTCCACTGGACAGGGATACAACATTTTGCTTGTGCATACTCACACTGGGCAGTGCCTGTGTGGCTATTCACAACAATCTGTTGATGGTTGTTAGTCACAAATATGTGTTGTCAGCCCCACTAGGTGATGTGGTGTCAAAGAAGCAATTTTGCAAGCACAGTGTTAGACCCGGCCCTCGTAACATAGCTAGACATGACCCTTGCACCTCACACCAGCCCCCAAACCCACGGCCTAGCCGATCCTTCCCACCAGAACTCACACGCACCCAACCCAGACTTCCCATCCGTGGCCTTCCTCCCTTCGGCCACACTGGGCCCGCGTGCCCACTTCATGCACCAAGATGGCCGCCCGGCCCCAGCGCGACCCGGGCCTAGATGGGCCACTCCGGCTGGAGGACACCACGCTCCCCTTGGGATGAGAGAGGGAGGAGCAGTTTCTATCACACCTCTGCGCTTCCCTGGGACGGTGGGTTTCGATCGACCTGCCAGCCTCCCCGAGGGCTGGCTCCACGCCTGCTGGGCGTCTGGGACTCCTCCCGACCCAGCCCTGAAAGGATCAAAAGACAATGGCAGGAAACCCCAACAAGCGACCCCCAGGTGACAAGACCCCTGCCTGCACAGACTCCGGACATCAAAGAGGAGTCGCCCTATAACAAGGGGTGCTCTGGGACTGTCCGGCAGATTCGCCTTGGAACACCTGAGCCCTGCTGAGTGACTCGCGGCTCCCTGAAGATCGTAAGACCTCCGAACTTGTGCTAGAGCCCTGCTGAGTGACTCGCGGCTCCCTGAAGATCGTAAGACCTCCGAACTTGTGCTTGAGCCCTGCTGAGTGACTCGCGGCTCCCTGAAGATCGTAAGACCTCCGAACTTGTGCTTGAGCCCTGCTGAGTGACTCGCGGCTCCTCGAAGATCGTAAGACCACCGAACTTTTAACCGAGCCCCGCTGAGTGACTCGCGGCTCCCACAGACTCTCTTGGTCCCGCCGGACCCCACGACGACAAGCGTATCCCCCAGCTCGAGGATTGTGAGCTGTGCGCCGGGTACGCTCCTGCATTTTGATTCTTATCCACAAAGAATGGCCCCCTACCTCCTAAACCCCCTCCAAGACTCAGTGAGCCCACGCTCTGCTTGTATATATTTGCCTAGCTGATCATAAAGATCTTACCACTTCGATCTGATAAAGATTTGCTCGTAAGAACTCTTTGTGTGGTGTCTCTCTGTCGTGTGGTGCCGAGTGTGCGATCCTAGATACGAGGTTCCTCCCCTGAGGAGTCTCCCGCCAGTGCCCGGCTACGATACCTCGAGGGTGGGTCTCAGGGCAGTCAGGGCCCCCTCCGGGCCCCTCTGAGGTCGCCTTCTAACATTGGTGGCAAGCGACGGGATTCGGGCCCATAATCTAGAGATCGTACCGTGAACGGCTGACGCACTACCGACAAAGATGGCAGAAGGAAACGCCGTGGTTCTCATAGAAAACGACGCCAGTACCGTGTTCCAGGTGGAACAGCTGGAAGAGTACACTCACAAGGAACTAAAACAATTCTGTAAGGAACTCAGAATCGCTACCACTGGTCTCAACACCAAAGAAGATATGCAAAAGGCACTGAAAGCTTGGGTGGATTCCGGAGCCTCCCGCCCAGAAGGAGCGGGGGAGCCCCACGACGAAGCGGAACCCTCCCAAGGAGAACGCAGCAGCAACCAGGTGCGAGGCTTCGTACCGGACGGGGGCCTATCCCCGGAGGAACTCGCAGACAGAGAAAAAAGTCGCCATCACGAGCTCGAATTAGCCAAACTCAAAATTGAGGGCGAGTTGAAATTAGCCGAGAAAAAGCTAGCAGTAGAACAGTTGCGAGTACAAGGAGAACTAGAAGAGAAGAAACTCCAACGAGAACACGAGGGAAGGAGACTTCAACTGGAACATGAACGCAGCCTGAAGGAGATAGAATTGAAAGCGAGAAGCGAAGAAACGCGGCCCTCGGGGAACCGGGAGGCGGCCGCGCCGACGGAGCAGAAGGTCCACATTTCCAAAGATGTGGTCAAAGAATATTACAAAAATGATGACATTCAGCAGTGGTTCCGGGCCTACGAGGTCGCCATGACCTCCCATCGGGTCCCGCAGAAGGATTGGGGGGCTGGGTTATGGGGACGATTCCTGAGCGAAGGAAGAGACACCCTGCTCGACCTACCCACCTCCATGCAAACATCCTATGAACACATGAAAGCGGCCCTCCTCACAAGGTACGGCTTCACCCCGGAGATGTACCGCCAGCGGTTCCGGGACTGCAGGAAGATCCCGGGTACCACCTGGGTGGAATATGTGAATTTCTTCAGCCGCGCCTTCGATGGGTGGATCAAGGGCAGCAAGGTATCCACCATGGAAGAACTAACCGACCTTATGTTGTGGGAACACCTGGCGGCCAACTGCTTTGTGGAACTACGCCAGCATCTGCTCGACAGCAAGCTCACGGACCCAAGAAAGCTGGCTGTCGAGGCGGATCGCTGGACTAACACCCGGGTCTCCCGGGGCCTTGTAGGAGAGTACCCCCGAGCCAGTCAGGGACCACCCCGCCAGAGAGGGGGGGGAAACCAGGGAGGGCAGAGAGAGTCCCAAGCTAGTCCACCGAAGTCCCAACCTCCGCCTTTCCCGGCACCCCCACCAGCTGTATCCGGCCCCCCCCTTAGACGGGGGCACCGGGTAACCATCACTTGTTTCCGTTGCCAGAAGCCCGGGCATTACGCCAACGACCCTGAATGCCCCATGGCCCCACGCACCACTCCGGCAGCACCCCCTGCTAGACAGATAGCCAATGTAGCCCTGGGGGAGGAGGTTGAGGAGGCCGAGGAGTGGGAACCCGCAGCTATGGCCCTAGTATCCCTAGGAGATAGGGAGATGGTCCCTGGGAGCCTCCTGCCCTCTAACACCAAGAAATATGGGCAGCTCGTAAAGATCAATGGCCACCAAGTAGAAGCCCTCCGTGACACCGGGGCCAGCATCACCGGTGTCCTCAGCCACTTAGTACACGAAGACCAGGTCCTCCCCAATGTCTTTTGCCCTGTCATCTCAGCCGACAACACAGAAAGCCTATGTAAGGTAGCCCTGGTGCCCTTTGAGTGGGGAGGGGTGGTCGGTAAACTAAAAGTTGCAGTGAGAACCTCCCAGCCCGTCGACTGTCTCCTGGGGAACGACCTGGAAAGTTCCCCCTGGGGACAAGTTGAGCGCAAGACCCACCTAGGGATGATGGGCCTCCCTGAGTGGGTGTGCGCCACCACTCGATCTATGGCGGCTCGACTGACCCCCCTGAGGGAAGTCGACGATGCCCCGATCTCTGAAGATAGAATGGTCCCAGCCGAGGGTCCCCCCATTCCCCCACCAGCAGAGCCGATCGCCAGTGACGAACACCCGCCTTCCGACTCCACCCCAGTCACCGAGGTAGGCGACCTGCCCGAATTAGCCCATTGGCGCCACGAGGGGGGCCCCTCCCGAGAAGAATTCTGCCGAGAACAGGCTACCTGTCCCTCCCTGGTCGGGCCCCGGCAACAGGCAGAGGCCCAGGCCGCAGGCGACCAGACGGGGACGCACCGGGTGTATTGGGAGAATGACCTTCTGTACAGCGAACAGAAGTCGGTGGAGCTAGGGTCCGGCCGGGTGCTGGTGGTACCCCTACGCTTCCGAAACCTCCTCCTGGGCTTGGCCCACGATGTTCCCCTCGCAGGCCACTTGGGCCAGGACAAAACGTACAGTCGCCTCGTGACCCACTTCTACTGGCCCAGAATGAAAGCAGATGTAGGAGCCCACTGCAAGTCCTGTCCCACGTGCCAGGCCAGTGGGAAGAGTGGAGGGAAGAGCAAGGCTCCCCTCCAACCCTTCCCTGTCGTCAGTACCCCTTTTGAGCGGGTCGGGATCGACATTGTAGGGCCCCTGGACCCCCCAACTTCCCAAGGGCACCGGTTCATCCTCGTCCTGCTGGACCATGCCACCCGTTACCCTGAGGCCATCCCCCTGGGCACCGTCACGGCCCCCGTGGTGGGCCGGGCGTTGATGGGAATCTTCTCCCGCATGGGTTTCCCCCGCGAGGTCGTGAGCGATCGCGGTACCAACTTTATCTCCCGATACATGAAGTCCTTATGGCAACAATGCGGGGTGTCCTATAAGTTCACCACCCCGTACCACCCCCAAGGAAACGGCCTGGTAGAGCGGTTTAACCGGACTCTGAAGGGGATGATCGCGGGCCTGGAAGAGCCCCTCCGGCGTAAGTGGGACATCCTGCTCCCCTGCCTTCTATTCGCATACCGCGAAGTTCCCCAGAAATCCTTGGGGTTCAGCCCCTTTGAGTTACTCTACAGGCACCCCGTCAGGGGGCCCCTCAGCCTGGTCAAGGAAGGTTGGGAGGCGGCGCCCCGAAGCCCCCCCTGAGATGTGTTCCGTTACGTCCTGGCCCTCCGGAACCAGACTAGAAGGTTCCGAGAGATGGCCGAGGCCAACCTGGAGGCAAGTCAGGAGGAGATGAAGCGCTGGTACGACCAGAACGCCACTCTGGTCGAGTTTCAGCCGGGCCAGCAGGTATGGGTCATGGCCCCCGTGAAACCCGGCGCCCTCCAGGATAAATGGACCGGGCCCTTCAAGGTGGTTGAGCGGAAGAGCCAGGTCACGTACTTGGTGGACGTCCAGTCCCCCCGGGACCCCCTCCGGGTCCTCCACGTGAACCGCCTCAAGCCCCACTTTGTGTGAACGGAGCTGAGCCTCCTACTGGCCACGGATGATGGGTCCGAGGAGGAGTCAGATCCTCTCCCGGATCTCCTGTGCACCAAAGAGAAGGACGGCTCCGTAGAAGGAGTGAACCTCGCCCCGTCTCTCACTCCCCAGCAACGTGAAGATTGCCGCCAGCTCCTAGGGCAGTTTTCGGACCTTTTCTCCCTGGTCCCTAGGGTCACCGACTGGTGTGTCCATGACGTGGATACCGGGGACAGTCTGCCAGTGAGACACCGGGCCTACCGAGTCCCTGATCGGGTCCGGTCCTGCATCCAAGCCGAAGTCTCGAAAATGTTGACCCTAGGCGTGATCGAACCCTCCGACAGCCCCTGGGCCAGACCCGTGGTCCTGGTCCCGAAAGCAGCTGCCCCCGGGGTCGCGCCAGAACTCCGCTTCTGCGTGGACTACCGGGGACTCAATGAAGTCACCCGAGCCGATGCCCACTGTTAGAAAGGTTAAACGGACCGGGAGGGTCGGCCGAGGTCAGGGGGAGAGGTCTCCGGGGAGAGCCGTCTCCAGCGATCGTACAGACAAGTAACTTCCCCCCACCACAGACAGATACCACACAAGGATAAGATTCAGTGTTCTTTATAAGCACTTCTTAAGGTACGGTTGAATGGTACAAGGAGGTCTGGACTCAGGGGTCCCCTCGATTCAAGTCTCTCAAAGTAGGGAAGGGGGTAGCGGGACAGTCTGTTTACCAGTCAGGTAGTTCGGATGAGATGATGATTAGCTCACAATCCTCGAGCTTGGTGGTTTAGCTGGTACGGGCCGCGGCAGCGCCAGCAGGTCCCGGTCGAGATGGTCGGTACACGGTCCGCGGCGGCGCCAGCAGGTCCCGGAAAGATGGTCGATGTACGGTCCGCGGCAGCGCCAGCAGGTCCCGGTGAGGATGATCGTTACAACGGGCCGCGGCAGCGCCAGCAGGTCCCGACGAGGATAGGTGTTGCAGAAGGCCGCGGCAGCCCCAGCAGGCAAGACGATGGTTCACAGGATAGGGCTACGGCAGCGCCAGTAGTCCTTCAAGGCTGAGTTCTCTCGGTGTCTCTTGACTCCAGGATACAACTGCCTTCTTGCTCCGGAGTTGCCCCAGTTATAGGGCAGGCGCCCTTTGATGTCCGGACCCTTGCACTTGGAGGTCGGAGGGCCCGGGATGAAAGTGTCCAGACACCCAGCAGGGGGTGGAGCCAGCGCCTGGGGGAGCTGGAGGCGATCGGCACCTGGCGGGGGAAGAGCACTTGACGCTTCGTTCTCCCATTGACCTGCCAAGTGGTCCGCTCACCTCCTGGGTGGATGGTGGTGCCGGGATGTCGGGGCCGGCCAGGCCCGGGGTTAGGGTCGGGGCGAGGCCACGCGGCCTTGTGGTGCAGGCCCCAAGATGGCGGCTTGACCCGGCCGGGGAAGCTGGTGGGGCTGGGCCCCGTGATGAGTAGAGGTCCGAGGGCAGAAGATCCGTCGGGAGACGGGGTGCAGGTGCTTTTCGTGGGTTATGCCTGGCGGGCCGGGGCTCGGGCCCTGTCGTGCGGGGAGGGAGCAAGCCCTTCGTGTGGCCTGTCCAACATGCGTCCCCCCCAGCTGAAGGCGGGGAGAGTCACCCATCTCCTTGGGGACTCTCTTCGTCGAGGCGGAAAAAGCGGGACAGGCCGTCCGCGTTGGCGTGGTCTTGGCCTGGTCGGTGCTCCACGGTGAAGTCCATTCCCTGCAGGGAAATGGACCAGCGCAAGAGTTTTGGGTTCTCCCCCCGCATCTGCATCAGCCACTGCAGGGGTCGATGGTCGGTTTGTACCCGGAAGTGGGTACCGAAGAGATAGGGCCGGAGCTTTTTGAGGGCCCACACCACTGCGAAGGCCTCCCTCTCGACGGTGCTCCAGCGCTGTTCTCGGGCCAGGAGACGTCGACTGATGAAGGCCACCGGCTGGTCATGACCTTCGGGGTTTAACTGAGAAAGAACGGCTCCGATGCCGTGGTCGGAGGCGTCGGTCTGTACCACGAATTCCCGACTGTAATCGGGGGCCTGGAGCACAGGGGCGGTGCACAGGGCGGCCTTCAGCTTCTCGAAGGCCGCTTGACAATCGGGGGTCCAGCTAATCCGCTTCGGTTGGTTCTTAGACGTGAGACCCGTGAGGGGCCCCACGATGCTGCCGTAGTCCTTCACGAACCGCCGGTAGTAGCCGGTGAGCCCCAAGAAGGCTCGGACCTCGGTCTGGGTGACGGGGGGCTGCCAGGACTGGATGGCAGCAATCTTAAGTTGCAGCGGGGCCACCAGCCCGCTTCCTACTTGGTGCCCAAGGTAGGTCACGGACCCTTGGCCAATTTGGCACTTGCCGGCCTTAATTGTGAGGCCGGCCCGCTGGAGGGCCTGTAGGACCTCTTGGAGGTGACGGAGGTGGTCGGACCAGTGGCGGCTGTATACAGCGATATCGTCCAGGTAGGCAGCGCTGAACTCTTCGAGCCCCGCCAAGACCTGGTTCACGAGGCGTTGAAACGTGGCGGGGGCATTTTTCATGCCGAAGGGCATGACCTTGAATTGGTAGTGGCCATCGGGGGTAGAGAAGGCTGACCGTTCCTGAGCCCTGGGTGTGAGGCCGATCTGCCAGTAGCCCGCTGTTAGGTCGAAGATACTAAGGTAGCGGGCGGCCCCCAGCCAGTCGATCAGCTCGTCTGCTCGGGGAATCGGATGAGCGTCGGTCCGAGTGACAGCGTTCAAGCCCCGGTAGTCGACGCAGAATCTCAGTTCAGGTGCGGTGCCGGGGGCAGCGGCTTTGGGAACCAATACAACCGGGCTGGCCCAGGGACTGTCCGAGGGCTCGATGACCCCGATTGTGAGCATCTTGGCCACCTCCTCCTGTATGCAGGCCCGTACCCGATCTGGTACGCGGTAGGCCTGGTGTCGGACAGGGGGACTGTCCCCGGTGTCCACGTCGTGCAAACACCAAGGGGTGACCCCGGGGGTGAGGGAGAACAGGGTAGCGAACTGCAGCAGGAGGCTCCGGCAGCCCTGGCGTTGCTCCGGAGTGAGGGCGTCAGAGAGCCGGACCCCGTCCACGGAACCGTCATTCTCCTGAGTCTTGAGAAGATCCGGGAGGGGTTCGGAGTCTTCCTCTGCCCCACTGTCCGTAGCCATCAGGAGGCTGAGTTCTGAGCGCACAAAGTGTGGTTTGAGTCGGTTGGTGTGGAGGACCCGAAGGGGGTTCCGGGAGGTCCCCATGTCGATGAGGTAAGTGACGGGGCTTTTGCGCTCGACCACTTTGAAGGGCCCCGTCCACTTATCTTGCAAGGCACATGGTTCGGTGGGGGACATCACCCATACTTGTTGTCCAGGCTCGAACTCAACGGAGGAGGCATTGTGATCATACCACCTCTTCATGTCCTCCTGGCTGGCCTCGAGGTTCGCCTTGGCCATCTCCCTGAAGCGCCGGGTCTGGTGGCGTAGGGCCAGGATGTATTTGAAGACGTCTGGAGGGGTCTTTAGGGGGGCCATCTCCCAACCTTCCTTGACTAGGCTGAGGGGCCCTCGCACAGGGTGCCCGTACAGGAGTTCGAAAGGGCTAAAGCCGAGGGACTTCTGGGGGACTTCTCGGTAGGCGAAGAGGAGGCACGGGAGTAGTACATCCCACTGGCGACGGAGGGGCTCTTCCAGTCCCCCAATCATCCCCTTGAGAGTGCGGTTAAAACGCTCCACTAGTCCGTTCCCTTGGGGGTGATAAGGGGTCGTGAATCTGTAGGTGACCCCGCATTGTTGCCAGAGGGACTTCATGTATTTGGAGATGAAGTTCGTGCCCCGGTCGCTGACGACTTCTCGGGGGAAGCCTACCCGGGAGAAGATCCCCATTAGGGCCCGGCTAACCACCGGAGCTGTCACGGTCCGTAGGGGCACCGCCTCGGGGTAGCGGGTGGCATGGTCCACCAGTACTAAGATGAACCTGTGTCCTTGCGCCGTGCGGGGGTCCAGAGGCCCCACAATGTCTATCCCCACCCTCTCGAACGGGGTGGTGACCACAGGGAAGGGTTGCAGAGGGGCTTTCAGCTTCCGACCACTCTTCCCGCTGGCTTGGCATGTGGGGCAAGATCGGCAGTGGTTCAGGACGTCGTTCCTCATTTTCGGCCAGAAAAAGTGGGTCACTAGGCGGCTGTACGTTTTGTCTTGGCCCAGGTGTCCAGCCAGGGGGACATCGTGGGCCAGGTTGAGCAGAAAGTCTCTGAAGCGGAGAGGTACCACCAGTACTCGACCGGCCCCCAGCTCGGCGATTCTTTGCTCGCTGTATAGCAGGTCGTTATCCCAGTAGACCCAGTGAGTTCCGGTGGGGTCTCCTGCGCTCTGGGCGCTGGCTTGTTGGCGGAGTCCCTCGAGGGAGGGACAGGTCTTTTGTTCCTGGCGGAACTGTTCTTGGGTGGGCCCACCTTCTTGACGCCACTGAGCCAGGTCAGGAAGGTCCTGGGGTTGCGCGTCCCCTTCGGTCGTCGGGTCTGGGAGGCTGGCCTCGTCGTTGTCTTCTACTGGGGCGACCGGGGGCGAAGGTGCTGGCCATTCCGGTTCTTCTGATCGGGGGACGGCACGGGCGGCCATGGACCGGGTGGTTATGCAGGCCCAGTCCGGGAGGCCCAGCATCCCCAGGTGCTCTCTTCTTTCAACGGTGGCCCACGGGGAACTCTCGAGGTCATTCCCCAGGAGGCAGTCCACGGGGGCGTCGTCCCGGACCGTCACCTTCAACAGGCCGGAGACCCCTCCCCATTCGAAGGGGACGCAGGCCATTTGACACATGCTCTCAGAGTTGTCTGCCGAGCGGACGGGGCAGAGAATGTTCGGCAGGATCTGCTCGGGCTTCACCAGGTGACAGCGGACGGCCGTCACACTGGCGCCTGTGTCACGCAAGGCCTCGGCTCGCTGTCCATTAATGGTCACCCACTGACCGTATTTCCTGGTGTTAGCGGGTAGGGGAGCCCGCGGGACCATGTCTCTTCCCCCTAAGCATGCCAGGACCATGGCGGCCGGTTCCCACTCTTGCTGGGCCGGCTCATACTCTTCTGGTTCCTCCGATAATCGCTCTTCCCCCAGGGCGGCGGCAGCTACATGGCGGGGCTTGGGTGTTTGGTTCTGCGGGCAGCTCGGGTCATTGGCGTAGTGGCCGACCCGCTGGCATCGGTGGCACGTGACGTTGGCTCGGAACCCAGGACGCAACGGGGGGTTGCCCCGGCCGGCCGGAGGCGGGGTGCTGGCCACGGGTGTTGCTGGCAAGGCGTCTCTCCCTCGCCCCTGGCCCCCTCCTCCTCCCCGAGGACGGTGCTGGCCTTGGTTGCTTCTGTTCTGCTCGTGTGGCCCTTTCCGGCCCACTCGGGTGCTTTCCCATCGGTCAGCTTCGGCGGCGAGCTGCCGGGGGTCAGTCAGCTTACTGTCGAGGAGGTGCTGCCTGAGCTCGACGAAACAGTTGTTCGACAGGTGCTCCCATACCATAAGGTTAAAGAGTTGTTCGTAGGTGGTGACATGGCTCCCCTTGATCCAACCCTCGAAGGCACGGCTGAAATAGTTCACGTATTCTACCCAAGTTGTACCTGGGATCCGGGTGCAATCTCTGAACCTCTGGCGGTACATCTCGGGTGTGAGGCCGTAGCGGGTGAGGAGGGCAGCCTTCATGTGGTCGTAGGACGACATTTGGTGATCTGGGAGCTGCAGCAGGGCATCGCGACCTTCGTTGACGAACCTCCCCCATAGTCCGGCTCCCCAATCGCTCCGGTCGATCCGGTGGGAGGTCATGGCGATCTCGTAGGCTTTAAACCACTGTTGTATGTCGTCTTCTCGGACATACTCGCGGACAACATCCTTGGGGATGTGGACTCTTTTCTCGGTTGGCCCCGGGGTGTGCGGTCGCTCAGGCACCCCCAGTTCTTTACTCTGTTTCCGAAGTTCTATTTCCGCCAGTTGGCGCTCGTGTTCGAGTGTTATTCTCTTTTCCTCCAACTCTCTCTGTCTCTGCTTTTCTTCTCGCTCTTCTCGGAGCCGCATGTGCTCTAGGTTGATTTTCTGTTCGGCTAACTTGAGTTCCCCATCCATCTTGAGTCGTGCCATTTCCAACTCGTGCAATCTGGTTCTTTCTCTCTCTCGGATCTCCTCCTGCGAGAGGCCCGTTCCCCGCTCCTCGGGAGCCGTGGCGTTCCCCTCTGGTGCGACACTGTTTTGGTCGGAGGGTCCGGCGATCCCAGTTTCCGTCCACGACTCAAGGGCGTGCTTTAGATCCTCTTTGGTACTCAGGCCGGTGGTAGCAATGCCAAGTTCTATGCAGAATTGTTTCAGTTCGCGGTGGCTGTATTCTTCTAACTTATCCATTTGGAATTTCTCAGTGGAACCGCTATCTTTGGCTGACATCGTGGTTTTGTCGTGGGGTGAGCTACTCTCTGTACGATTACGCGTTGATTCGGATCGCGCCGCTGGCCACCAATGTTAGAAAGGTTAAACGGACCGGGAGGGTCGGCCGAGGTCAGGGGGAGAGGTCTCCGGGGAGAGCCGTCTCCAGCGATCGTACAGACAAGTAACTTCCCCCCACCACAGACAGATACCACACAAGGATAAGATTCAGCGTTCTTTATAAGCACTTCTTAAGGTACGGTTGAATGGTACAAGGAGGTCTGGACTCAGGGGTCCCCTCGATTCAAGTCTCTCAAAGTAGGGAAGGGGGTAGCGGGACAGTCTGTTTACCAGTCAGGTAGTTCGGATGAGATGATGATTAGCTCACAATCCTCGAGCTTGGTGGTTTAGCTGGTACGGGCCGCGGCAGCGCCAGCAGGTCCCGGTCGAGATGGTCGGTACACGGTCCGCGGCGGCGCCAGCAGGTCCCGGAAAGATGGTCGATGTACGGTCCGCGGCAGCGCCAGCAGGTCCCGGTGAGGATGATCGTTACAACGGGCCGCGGCAGCGCCAGCAGGTCCCGACGAGGATAGGTGTTGCAGAAGGCCGCGGCAGCGCCAGCAGGCAAGACGATGGTTCACAGGATAGGGCTACGGCAGCGCCAGTAGTCCTTCAAGGCTGAGTTCTCTCGGTGTCTCTTGACTCCAGGATACAACTGCCTTCTTGCTCCGGAGTTGCCCCAGTTATAGGGCAGGCGCCCTTTGATGTCCGGACCCTCGCACTTGGAGGTCGGAGGGCCCGGGATGAAAGTGTCCAGACACCCAGCAGGGGGTGGAGCCAGCGCCTGGGGGAGCTGGAGGCGATCGGCACCTGGCGGGGGAAGAGCACTTGACGCTTCGTTCTCCCATTGACCTGCCAAGTGGTCCGCTCACCTCCTGGGTGGATGGTGGTGCCGGGATGTCGGGGCCGGCCAGGCCCGGGGTTAGGGTCGGGGCGAGGCCACGCGGCCTTGTGGTGCAGGCCCCAAGATGGCGGCTTGACCCGGCCGGGGAAGCTGGTGGGGCTGGGCCCCGTGATGAGTAGAGGTCCGAGGGCAGAAGATCCGTCGGGAGACGGGGTGCAGGTGCTTTTCGTGGGTTATGCCTGGCGGGCCGGGGCTCGGGCCCTGTCGTGCGGGGAGGGAGCAAGCCCTTCGTGTGGCCTGTCCAACACCCACCCCATTCCCCGAGCCGACGAGCTCATTGACCGGCTCGGGGCTGCTCGGTTCCTCAGCACCTTCGATCTCACCTGCGGCTACTGGCAAATTGCGCTCACAGAAGGAGCCAAGGAGCGGTCCGCCTTCTCCACCCCGGATGGGCACTATCGCTTTCGCGTAATGGCCTTCGGGATGAAAAATGCCCCGGCCAC
Source organism: Triturus cristatus (assembly GCF_964204655.1). Lineage (NCBI taxonomy): Eukaryota > Metazoa > Chordata > Amphibia > Caudata > Salamandridae > Triturus > Triturus cristatus. The sequence continues at coordinate 213,930,844 of NC_140592.1, forward strand.
CTTCCAGCGACTGGTAAACAGAGTCCTGGCCGGGCTGGAAAAATTCAGTGCCGCGTATCTCGACGATATCGCAGTTTTTAGCTCCGAGTGGAGTGAGCACCTCCAGCACCTTCGGAGGGTGCTGACCGCCCTGCGCCAGGCAGGCCTCACCGTGAAAGCCAGTAAGTGCCAGATTGGGCAAGGTTCGGTAACCTACCTGGGGCACCAGGTTGGAAGCGGGCAGGTCGCCCCTCTACAGCCCAAAATCGACGCCATCCTAGCCTGGGAACCCCCCACTACCCAAACGGAGGTCCGAGCCTTTCTGGGCCTCACGGGCTACTACCGGAGGTTCATCCGGAATTACGGCAGCTTGGTCGGTCCCCTCACGGGACTCACGTCCAAAAAGCAGCCCAAGAAGGTGCAATGGTCCCCTGCCTGCCAAGAGGCGTTCGAGGCCCTGAAAGCGGCCATGTGTACTGCCCCCGTCCTCCAGGCCCCCGACTACTCCAAAGAGTTTGTGGTACAGACTGATGCTTCCGAGCATGGCATCGGGGCAGTCCTCTCCCAGGTAAATGACCAAGGCCTAGACCAGCCCGTAGCATTCCTCAGTCGAAGACTATTGCCCAGGGAACAGAGATGGAGCACCATCGAGCGAGAGGCATTCGCCGTAGTCTGGGCCCTCAAGAAACTACGCCCTTACCTGTTCGGCACCCATTTCAAGGTCCAAACCGACCATCGCCCCTTGGGATGGCTCATGCAGATGCGAGGAGAAAACCCCAAGCTACTGCGGTGGTCAATCTCCCTCCAGGGGATGGATTTCACCGTGGAACACCGCCCTGGGACTGACCACGCCAACGCCGATGGCCTCTCCCGGTTCTTCCGCCTCAGCGAAGAGAACCCCCAAGAAGATGGGTAGTTCTCTCCGGCTTTCAGCTGGGGGGGACGCGTGTTAGACCCGGCCCTCGTAACATAGCTAGACATGACCCCTGCACCTCACACCAGCCCCCAAACCCACGGCCTAGCCGATCCTTCCCACCAGAACTCACACGCACCCAACCCAGACTTCCCGTCCGTGGCCTTCCTCCCTTCGGCCACACCGGGCCCGCGTGCCCACTTCATGCACCAAGATGGCCGCCCGGCCCCAGCGCGACCCGGGCCTAGAGGCGCCACTCCGGCTGGAGGACACCACGCTCCCCTTGGGATGAGAGAGGGAGGAGCAGTTTCTATCACACCTCTGCGCTTCCCTGGGACGGTGGGTTTCGATCGACCTGCCGGCCTTCCCGAGGGCTGGCTCCACGCCTGCTGGGCGTCTGGGACTCCTCCCGACCCAGCCCTGAAAGGATCAAAAGACAATGGCAGGAAACCCCAACAAGCGACCCCCAGGTGACAAGACCCCTGCCTGCACAGACTCCGGACATCAAAGAGGAGTCGCCCTATAACAAGGGGTGCTCTGGGACTGTCCGGCAGATTCGCCTTGGAACACCTGAGCCCTGCTGAGTGACTCGCGGCTCCCTGAAGATCGTAAGACCTCCGAACTTGTGCTAGAGCCCTGCTGAGTGACTCGCGGCTCCCTGAAGATCGTAAGACCTCCGAACTTGTGCTTGAGCCCTGCTGAGTGACTCGCGGCTCCCTGAAGATCGTAAGACCTCCGAACTTGTGCTTGAGCCCTGCTGAGTGACTCGCGGCTCCTCGAAGATCGTAAGACCACCGAACTTGTAACCGAGCCCCACTGAGTGACTCGCGGCTCCCACAGACTCTCTTGGTCCCGCCGGACCCCACGACGACAAGCGTATCCCCCAGCTCGAGGATTGTGAGCTGTGCGCCGGGTACGCTCCTGCATTTTGATTCTTATCCACAAAGACTGTCCCGCTACCTCCTAAACCCCCTCCAAGACTCTGTGAGCCCACGCTCTGCTTGTATATATTTGCCTAGCTGATCATAAAGATCTTACCACTTCGATCTGATAAAGATTTGCTCGTAAGAACTCTTCGTGTGGTGTCTCTCTGTCGTGTGGTGCCGAGTGTGCGATCCTAGATACGAGGTTCCTCCCCTGAGGAGTCTCCCGCCAGTGCCCGGCTACGATACCTCGAGGGTGGGTCTCAGGGCAGTCAGGGCCCCCTCCGGGCCCCTCTGAGGTCGCCTTCTAACACACAGTTGTTGTAACCCTGAATAAGAGGTGTCACTTCTTGATCTGTATAAATCACATAGACTCAGGTATTGGGGGAGGGGGGGTGCAGGAGAGGCATACATGTGCAACTCTGTGGCAGGTCTGACTTGTGTGGGAGAATTGCCTGTACTAAAATACACTGGGCAGTGCCCCTGTGATGCTGGCCAGTGCTCAATGTACCTGCTTTGCAGCCTGTGTCATTTTTTTACCAACAAGAATCCTGCTCATACATTTTTGGCACTTGTGTGGTTCAGATGCAACGCAGTTTGGACTGTGTGTGCTGACATCTGTGTGTACATTCAGGCTTGCCATGAGGGTGTCCCCACAGTACATCTGGCCCTTTATACCACCCAATTGCAGGCCCATTAGCTTATGCATTGTCCTGGGTGTGGACATGGGTGCCACTCCAGATGACAGGCAGTAGGTCATATGTGTAGCCAACTGTGTAATCAGGTGACGGATGGCCTGGTGACAACTGACATGATTCAAGTTGTTACTCTTCATGATTTTTACCTTGGCACTCACAGCACTTGTCAACAGTTGTTCATGTTTCACATGTGGAAATTAGTTGATTTGTGTTAAGAACACTAATGTGCCTGCATTCACTATGTCGCACATGGCAGTGCACACAAAACTACATTGACACTGTCATTGAATGAGCTTGCACATTTTCTATGAAGCCACTGTTATAAATAAATGTTGTCACAGATTCTCCATATCCATGTGCCCACGGTGGTCTAGATTTTGTGAGACTCATTATTTGTCGGTGATACAAACTAACGAGTGTCAAGACGTCCAGACCTCCGTGGGCCCATGTATATGTACTTTCTGCAACACAATCTATTTCTAACAGTGGCTCCTCCGAAAAGGTGCCAGCTTCTTCAATGACAGTGTCGATGTACTTTTGTGTGCACTGCCTTGTGCAACGTCTTGCATGCAGGCACATCAGTGTTCTTTTTGCAAAATGGCCAATTGGCACATCCCAAACATGTAGATTGGTTGCAGTTGTGTGAGTCCCAAGGTACCAACATTTGTTTATTTTGTGTTCCAAGGGACTTACAGGTCTCTGAGTGTGGTGATACCTTGAGTATTGAGGTGTGCTAGTTAACCTTGAGTGCACCACTCCTGTTTCTTTCAGGGTAAACAAGAGGTGGCATGACTTCATTGTATTGCTGTGCTCACCGGGTTCGCAGACACTAGCTTCTCAGTGTATTGCTCAATCAAGTTGTGGCCTTTTGTGTATTGAGTTTCCTGGTGTCAAAGTTGCATGGTGGGTCTACCAACTGGGCAGTACAGGGCTTACATATGTGTGGAGTAATCCAGCTGTTACTCATGATGCATTGCCTGATATGCACTGTGACCTATTGTTCTTGTGCTCATGTGTCAGATGTATACAGGTGACTGATGCTTTCTTGTTTCTTCTCCTTGCCCACAGCATCATCATCCACACGCGAGGGAGACACCGGCATGGACCTTGAGGAGGGACCAGCGACAGTGCAACCAGTGCTGTGGAGTCAGCAGGAGACAGTGGCACGGAGGGCGAGGGGAGTCAGTCGGAGGACCTGTCCGGAGGCGAGAGCATGTACGACACCGACGGGTCCCAGGCTGACATCCTTGAGGAGGCAGAGGATGCTACAACATCTGGAAGCATCCCACCATCTGTACCCGCCTCCTCCATTGCCATCTCCGCCCTCCCACTTGCTCCGGTCCCTTCTGTCCGTGCAGGGTCCCACCGTGTCTCCTTCGGACTAGGCACCGCAGCCCCTACCCCTGTCACCCCTGCTGCCCTCAGTGAAGAGTCTGCGGACACACTGCACCAGTTGCAGGTTGGTCAGGCATCGATGCTGCATGTCCTCCATGAACACACTAGACTGCTCACACAGTTGGTGTCGTTCGTGGAGGGCATGTCATCAACGATGAATGAGCAACGCAGGTTTCTGCAGTCCATGGCCTCTTCACTGATGGAAGCAGTGTCTCTCCTGCGGCACTCCGTCCCCCCCCTACCCCGGACCCATCCACACTGCCCTCTCCCATGCCTGTCCAAAGCACACACAGACAGTCACAGGCACAAACCACAACAGACAAATCCAGCACACCACCACCTAAGGCACAGCGCACACCTCCTGGCACGCACACTAAGGGGGATGTAGTCACACCCACATGGCCTGGGGGCAAACGGCAGACACGCAGCCACAGTCAGAGTCCGCAGTCCTCATGACCCACTTCCTCCAAATCCACTCCCCTTAGCTCCCCTGGCAAAAGGTCACCCTAAGAGTCCTTCAAGGCTAGTCTGTCCCTCAGCCCCACAGTGACACCACCCCGCAAGCGGTTGAGGAAGTCTCCGGCCAGGGAAGTTGAGTCCCCCCCCATGTCCACCACTTCCCCCGAGAGCGCTGCACCCCATCCCTCGGACCCCCCCCTCCATTGGCCCCGGTGTTCGTTCCGGTGCAGAGGTTCCTCTGGACGCCCTGGCTGCAGTGTGCAGCGAGCTGCTCACCACCACCTTTGGCGCTGCACCACCCCCTGTGGTGGATACGTCCAGCCCTGCACCCAACACACTTACCCAACCCACTCCTGACACTGCGGTGCCTGGTACTCCCAGTTATGATACCCCCCACCCCCCCCACCCCCCGGTCGACAGCCCTTGAGGTGACTTTGTGCAGGCAAGGTAGGGGTGGACAGACTGGCATACGTCCACCCTTGGACTCGAACTATGAACTGGCCATTGGCCTTTGTAAATAGTGTTTTATTACAAGTTCTTTTTTTTGTGTGCTGAATAAAGCCTTTTCTTTTAGTTTCCACTCTATTGCATTTCAGGTACTTGATGTTGGTGATGAGGCCCATGAAGTTGGTGTTCTGGTAATGTGTTAGGGTTCTGAGAAATGTTTTAGTATGATGATCATGAGGTGGACCATGGTATCTGTGTGCCATCTCAATGTCTGTGAAAATATTAATTGGTAGTGTGTGTTCCTCTGGATTATGAGACATTGTTCCAGGAAGTGATCCTTCCTCTGTGGCACCTGACATGTTCCCTGCAAACAGTTGCACAATTGTTGTGCTGACCTATGTCAACACATCCTTTGTTGGTGACGGATCCCTTCAACAATGGCCATGCATGCTCACCGATGTATCCTGCTAACTCGTCTGTGCCATCCTTGCCAGTCACTGTACATGTGTTTTGTGTATGTAGGAATGGCATCAGGGACCAATTGCCCCTTTTCAGCAATATGCATGTGTGTAATCACGGCCTAACACAAAAATGGCACGTGTGATGCAGGGTATTTGGGAACCTGACTCTAGTCGCAGTGAACCCTATTCTTTACATGAGAGACATCAACTGGGTGGCTGGACCAGCACCTGGACATTCCTATCACTCCTGTGTTGTGCGTGACAGTGTATGTTCCCCTTGGCTAACTTATTTTAGTATGCATTTCCATGACTATACATTCTGTTGGCATTAAATCCGGGCGTGTATTGTGGGGCATCCGCCATGGGTGGGTATACATGTGTTGTATGTCCTCACACCCACATGTGGTGTGTCATGCAGTGTGTGAATGACATCCATCCTCCTGGGAGTGGGGTACTGCTGGGAGTCCTCTGCACCCACCCCTCATATGTCTGGGCACTGATGGTAGTGATATGCACCCACCCCTCATATGTCTGGGCACTGCTGGGAGTCCTCTGCACCCACCCCTCATTTGTCTGGGCACTGCTGGGAGTCCTTTGCACCCACCCCTCATGTGTCTGGGCACTGCTGGGAGTCCTCTGCACCCACCCCTCATATGTCTGGGCATTGCTGGGAGTCCTCTGCACCCACCCCTCATATGTCTGGGCACTGCTGGGAGGCCACTGCACCCACCCCTCATATGTCTGGGCACTGCTGGGAGGCCACTGCACCCACCCCTCATATGTCTGGGCACTGATGGGAGTCCTCTGCACCCACCCCGCATATGTCTGGGCACTGCTGGGAGGCCACTGCACCCACCCCTCTTATATCTGGGCACTGATGGTAGTGATATGCACCCACCCCTCATGTGTCTGGGCACTGCTGGGAGTCCTCTGCACCCACCCCTAATATGTCTGGGCATTGCTGGGAGTCCTCTGCACCCAACCCTCATATGTCTGGGCACTGCTGGGAGGCCACTGCACCCGCCCCTCATTTCTCTGGGCACTGCTGGGAGTCCTCTGCACCCACCCCTCATTTGTCTGGGCACTGCTGGGAGTCCTCTGCACCCACCCCGCATATGTCTGGGCACTGCTGGGAGGCCACTGCACCCACCCCTCTTATATCTGGGCACTGATGGTAGTGATATGCACCCACCCCTCATATGTCTGGGCACTGCTGGGAGTCCTCTGCACCCACCCCTCATGTGGCTGGGCACTGCTGGTAGTGATATGCACCCACCCCTCATATCTCTGGGTACTGCTGGAAGTCCTCTGCACCCACCCCTCATGTGTCTGGGCACTGCTGGGAGTCCTCTGCACCCACCCCTCATGTGTCTGGGCACTGCAGGGAGTCCTCTGCACCCACCCCTCATATGTCTGGGCACTGCTGGTAATCATCTGCACCCACCCCTCATTTGTCTGGGCACTGCTGGGAGTCCTCTGCACCCACCCCTCATGTGTCTGGACACTGCTGGGAGTCCTCTGCACCCACCCCTCATTTGTCTGGGCACTGCTGGGAGTCCTCTGCACCCACCCCTCATTTTTCTGGGCACTGCTGGGAGTCCTCTGCACCCACCCCTCATATGTCTGGGCACTGTTGGGACGCCACTGCACCCACCCCTCATATGTCTGGGCACTGCTGGTAGTGATATGCACCCACCCCTCATATGTCTGGGCACTGCTGGGAGTCCTCTGCACCCACCCCTCATGTGTCTGGGCACTGCTGGTAGTGATATGCACCCACCCCTCATGTGTCTGGGCACTGCTGGAAGTCCTCTGCACCCACCCCTCATGTGTCTGGGCACTGCTGGGAGTGCTCTGCACCCACCCTCATGTGTCTGGGCACTGCTGGGAGTCCTCTGCACCCACCCCTCATATGTCTGGGCACTGCTGGGAGGCCACTGCACCCACCCATCATATGTCTGGGCACTGATGGTAGTGATATGCACCCACCCCTCATATGTCTGGGCACTGCTGGGAGTCCTCTGCACCCACCCCTCATGTGCCTGGGCACTGCTGGTAGTGATATGCATCCACCCCTCATATGTCTGGGCACTGCTGGGAGTCCTCTGCACCCACCCCTCATGTGTCTGGGCACTGCTGGGAGTCCTCTGCACCAACCCCTCATGTGTCTGGGCACTGCTGGTAGTGATCTGCACCCACCCCTCATATGTCTGTGCACTGCTGGAAGTCCTCTGCACCCACCCCTCATGTGTCTGGGCACTGCTGGGAGTCCTCTGCACCCACCCCTCATGTGTCTGGGCACTGCTGGGAGTCCTCTGCACCCACCACTCATATGTCTGGGCACTGCTGGGAGGCCACTGCACCCACCCCTCATATGTCTGTGCACTGCTGGGAGTCCTCTGCACCCACCCCTCATATGTCTGGGCACTGCTGGGAGTCCTCTGCACCCACCCCTCATGTGTCTGGGCACTGCTGGGAGTCCTCTGCACCCACCCCTCATTTGTCTGGGCACTGCTGGGAGTCCTCTGCACCCACCCCTCATGTGTCTGGGCACTGCTGGGAGTCCTCTGCACCCACCCCTCATATGTCTGGGCACTGCTGGTAGTGAAATGCACCCACCCCTCATGTGTCTGGGCACTGCTGGAAGTCCTCTGCACCCACCCCTCATGTGTCTGGGCACTGCTGGGAATCCTCTGCACCCACCCCTCATGTGTCTGGGCACTGTTGGGAGTCCTCTACACCCACCCCTCATGTGTCTGGGCACTGCTGGTAGTGATATGCACCCACCCCTCATTTGTCTGGGCACTGCTGGGAGTCCTCTGCACCCACCCCGCATTTGTCTGGGCACTGCTGGGGGTCCTCTGCACCAAACCCTCTTATGTCTGGGCACTGCTGGGAGGCCACTGCACCCACCCCTCATATGTCTGGGCACTGATGGTAGTTATATGCACCCACCCCTCATATGTCTGGGTACTGCTGGGAGTCCTCTGCACCCACCCCTCATATGTCTGTGCACTGCTGGGCGTCCTCTGCACCCACCCCTCATGTGTCTGGGCACTGCTGGGAGTCCTCTGCAACCACCCCTCATGTGTCTGGGCACTGCTGGGAGTCCTCTGCACCCACCCCTCATATGTCTGGGCACTGCTGGGAGGCCACTGCACCCACCCCTCATATGTCTGGGCACTGATGGTAGTGATATGCACCCACCCCTCATATGTCTGGGCACTGCTGGGAGTCCTCTGCACCCAGCCCTCATGTGTCTGGGCACTGCTGGTAGTGATATGCACTCACCCCTCATATGTCTGGGCACTGCTGGGAGTCCTCTGCACCCACCCCTCATGTGTCTGGGCACTGCTGGGAGTCCTCTACACCCACCCCTCATGTGTATGGGCACTGCTGGTAGCGATATGCACCCACCCCTCATATGTCTGTGCACTGCTGGAAGTCCTCTGCACCCACCCCACATGTGTCTGGGCACTGCTGGGAGTCCTCTGCACCCAACCCTCATGTGTCTGGGCACTGCTGGGAGGCCACTGCACCCACCCCTCATTTGTCTGGGCACTGATGGTAGTGATATACACCCACCCCTCATATGTCTGGGCACTGCTGGGAGTCCTCTGCACCCACCCCTCATGTGTCTGGGCACTGCTGGTAGTGATATGCACCCACCCCTCATATGTCTGGGCACTGCTGGGAGTCCTCTGCACCCACCCCTCATGTGTCTGGGCACTGCTGGGAGTCCTCTGCACCCACCCCTCATGTGTCTGGGCACTGCTGGTAGTGATCTGCACCCACCCCTCATATGTCTGTGCACTGCTGGAAGTCCTCTGCACCCACCCCTCATGTGTTTGGGCACTGCTGGGAGTTCTCTGCACCCACCCCTCATGTGTCTGGGCACTGCTGGGAGTCCTCTGCACCCACCCCTCATATGTCTGGGCACTGCTTGGAGGCCACTGCACCCACCCCTCATATGTCTGTGCACTGCTGGGAGTCCTCTGCACCCACCCCTCATATGTCTGGGCACTGCTGGTAGTGATATGCACCCACCCCTGATATGTCTGGGCACTACTGGGAGTCCTCTGCACCCACCCCTCATGTGTCTGGGCACTGCTGGGAGTGATATGCACCCACCCCTCATATGTCTGGGCACTACTGGGAGTCCTCTGCACCCACCCCTCATGTGTCTGTGCACTGCTGGAAGTCCTCTGCACCCACCCCTCATGTGTCTGGGCACTGCTGGGAGTCCTCTGCACCCACCCCTCATGTGTCTGGGCACTGCTGGGGGTCCTCTGCACACACCCCTCATATGTCTGGGCACTGCTGGGAGGCCACTGCACCCACCCCTCATATGTCTGTGCACTGCTGGGAGTCCTCTGCACCCACCCCTCATATGTCTGGGCACTGCTGGGAGTCCTCTGCACCCACCCCTCATGTGTCTGGGCACTGCTGGGAGTCCTCTGCACCCACCCCTCATATGTCTGGGCACTGATGGTAGTGATATGCACCCACCCCTCATATGTCTAGGCACTGCTGGGAGTCCTCTGCACCCACCCCTCACGTGTCTGGCCACTGCTGGTAGTGATATGCACCCACCCCTCATATGTCTGGGCACTGCTGGGAGTCCTCTGCACCCATCCCTCATGTGTCTGGGCACTGCTGGGAGTCTTCTGCACCCACCCATCATGTGTCTGGGCACTGCTGGTAGTGCTATGCACCCACCTCTCATATGTCTGTGCACTGCTGGAAGTCCTCTGCACCCACCCCTCATGTGTCTGGGCACTGCTGGGAGTCCTCTGCACCCACCCCTCATGTGTCTGGGCACTGCTGGGAGTCCTCTGCACCCACCCCTCATGTGTCTGGGCGCTGCTGGTAGTGATATGCACCCACCCCTCATTTCTCTGGGCACTGCTGGGAGTCCTCTGCTCCCACCACTCATATGTCTGGGCACTGCTGGGAGGCCACTGCACCCACCCCTCAAATGTCTGGGCACTGATGGTAGTGATATGCACCCACCTCTCATATGTCCGGGCACTGCTGGTAGTGATATGCACCCACCCCTCATATGTCTGGGCACTACTGGGAGTCCTCTGCACCCACCCCTCATGTGTCTAGGCACTGCTGGGAGTGATATGCACCCACCCCTCATGTGTCTGGGCACTGCTGGGAGTCCTCTGCACCCACCCCTCATGTGTCTGGGCACTGCTGGGAGTCCTCTGCACCCACCCCTCATATGTCTGGGCACTGCTGGGAGGCCACTGCACCCACCCCTCATATATCTGGGCACTACTGGGAGTCCTCTGCACCCACCCCTCATGTGTCTGGGCACTGCTGGTAGTGATATGCACCCACCCCTCATATGTCTGGGCACTGCTGGGAGTCCTCTGCACCCACCCCTCATGTGTCTGGGCACTGCTGGGAGTGATATGCACCCACCCCTCATATGTCTGTGCACTGCTGGAAGTCCTCTGCACCCACCCCTCATGTGTCTGGGCACTGCTGGGAGTCCTCTGCACCCACCTCTCATATGTCTGGGCACTGCTGGGAGGCCACTGCACCCACCCCTCAAATCTCTGGGCACTGATGGTAGTGATATGCACCCACCTCTCATATGTCCGGGCACTGCTGGTAGTGATATGCACCCACCCCTGATATGTCTGGGCACTACTGGGAGTCCTCTGCACCCACCCCTCATGTGTCTGGGCACTGCTGGGAGTGATATGCACCCACCCCTCATATGTCTGGGCACTACTGGGAGTCCTCTGCACCCACCCCTCATGTGTCTGTGCACTGCTGGAAGTCCTCTGCACCCACCCCTCATGTGTCTGGGCACTGCTGGGAGTCATGTGCACCCACCCCTCATGTGTCTGGGCACTGCTGGGAGTCCTCTGCACCCACCCCTCATATGTCTGGGCACTGCTGGGAGGCCACTGCACCCACCCCTCATATGTCTGTGCACTGCTGGGAGTCCTCTAAACCCTCCCCTCATATGTCTGGGCACTGCTGGGAGTCCTCTGCACCCACCCCTCATGTGTCTGGGCACTGCTGGGAGTCCTCTGCACCCACCCCTCATTTGTCTGGGCACTGCTGGGAGTCCTGTGCACCCACCCCTCATTTGTCTGGGCACTGCTGGGAGTCCTCTGCACCCACCCCTCATATGTCTGGGCACTGCTGGGAGTCCTCTGCACCCACCCCTCATGTGTCTGGGCACTACTGGGAGTCCTCTGCACCCACCCATCATGTGTCTGGGCACTGCAGGTAGTGATATGCACCCACCTCTCATATGTCGGTGCACTGCTGGAAGTCCTCTGCACCCACCCCTAATGTGTCTGGGCACTGCTGGGAGTCCTCTGCACCCACCCTCATGTGTCTGGGCACTGCTGGGAGTCCTCTGCACCCACCCCTCATGTGTCTGGGCGCTGCTGGTAGTGATATGCACCCACCCCTCATTTGTCTGGGCACTGCTGGGAGTCCTCTGCACCCACCCCTCATTTGTCTGGGCACTGCTGGGAGTCCTCTGCACCCACCCCTCATATGTCTGGGCACTGCTGGGAGGCCACTGCACCCACCCCTCAAATGTCTGGGCACTGATGGTAGTGATATGCACCCACCTCTCATATGTCCGGGCACTAATGGTAGTGATATGCACCCACCCCTCATATGTCTGGGCACTCCTGGGAGTCCTCTGCACCCACCCCTCATGTTCTGGGCACTGCTGGGAGTGATATACACCCACCCCTCATATGTCTGGGCACTACTGGTAGTCCTCTGCACCCACCCCTCATGTGTCTGGGCACTGCTGGGAGTCCTCTGCACCCACCCCTTATGTGTCTGGGCACTGCTGGTAGTGATATGCACCCACCCCTCATATGTCTATGCACTGCTGGAAGTCCTCTGCACCCACCCCTCATGTGGAGAGGTGTGGCTCACTAGTTAGAGGCTGCAGACCCGTAAGCAGAGAATCGGCCAGTGTTAGACGGCGACCTCAGAGGAGCCCGGGAGGGAGTCCTGACTACCCTGAGACCCACCCTCGTAGTATCGTAGCCGGGCACTGGCGGGAGACTCCCCAGGAGGAGGAATCTCACAACTAGGATCGTACTGGTAGTACCACACAACACAGAGTGACCACACTGGGTTTTGTCAGAAAGTAAGCTTTATCGAGTAGGTTGTCACGGCAAATATGTACAAGGTGAGCACGGGCTCGAGAGTCTCGGAAAGGTAGGGGGTAGCGGGACAGTCTTTGTAAGGTTCAAAGCAGGGAGGTATCCGTCGCACAGCTCACAATCCTCGAGCTGGGGAAATGCGCGGTCGTAGTCGGGGTCCGGCGGGACCGTGAGAGTCTGGGGGAGCCTCGAGTCACTCAGCAGGCTCCGGTACAGGTTCGGAGGTCTTACGATCTTCAAGGAGCCGCGAGTCACTCAGCAGGCTCAGGCACAGGTTCGGAGGTCTTATGATCTTCAAGGAGCCGCGAGTCCCTCAGCAGGCTCAGGCACAGGTTCGGAGGTCTTACGATCTTCAAGGAGCCGCGAGTCACTCAGCAGGCTCAGGCACAGGTTCGGAGTTTTTACGATCTTCAAGGAGCCGCGAGTCACTCAGCAGGCTTCGGTCGGTTCAGTTCCAGGAGCCGCGACCACGTCAGCAGGCTCTCGTTGTTCCAGCGTCGAATCTGCCGGACAGACCCAGAGCACCCCTTGTTATAGGTCGACCCCTCTTTGATGTCCGGAGTCTGTGCAGGCAGGGGTCTTGTCACCTGGGGGTCGCTTGTCGGGATTTCCTGCTATAGTCTTTTGATCCTTTCAGGGCCGGGTCGGGAGGAGTCCCAGACACCCAGCAGGCACGGAGCCAGCCCTCAGGGAGGCCGGAGGGCCGATCGAAACCCATCGTCCCAGGGGGGTTCAGAGGTGCGATAGAAACTGCTCCTCCCTCTCTCATCCCCTGGAAGCGTGATGTCCTCCAGCCGGAGTGGCGCCTCTGGGCCCGGGTCGCGCCGGGGCCGGGCGGCCATTTTGATGCATGAAGTGGGCACGCGGGCCCGGGGTGGCCGAAAGGAGAGAGGCCATGGACGGGGACGTCCGGGTCGGTGCGTGTGTCTTGGTGGGGAGGTTCGGCGGGGCCGTGTGCTTGGGCTGCAGGTACCAGGTTTCGGTGGTGCGGGGGCACGGAGGGCCATTCTACGAGGCCGGGTCCAACACGCGTCCCCCCCAGCTGAAAGCCGGAGAGAACTGCCCATCATCTTGGAGGGTTCTCTTCGCTGAAGCGGAAGAACCTGGAGAGGCCGTCAGCGTTGGCGTGGTCCGTACCTGGGCGGTGTTCGACGGTGAAATCCATTCCTTGGAGGGAGATTGACCACCGCAGTAGCTTGGGGTTTTCTCCTCGCATCTGCATGAGCCATCGCAAGGGCCGATGGTCAGTTCGGACTCTGAAATGGGTGCCGAACAGGTAGGGTCGTAGTTTTTTGAGTGCCCAGACCACGGCAAAGGCTTCGCGCTCTATGGTGCTCCACCTCTGTTCTCGGGGCAGCAGCCGCCGACTGAGGAAGGCGACAGGCTGGTCTAGGCCTTGGTCATTCACTTGGGACAGGACGGCCCCAATGCCATGCTCGGAGGCATCGGTCTGGACTACGAACTCCTTGGCGTAGTCGGGAGCCTGGAGGACGGGGGCAGTGCACATGGCCTTTTTTAGAGCATCGAAAGCTTCCTGGCAGGCGGCTGTCCACTGCACCTTCTTTGGCTGTTTTTTAGACGTGAGTTCAGTGAGGGGGCCGACAAGGCTGCCATACCCCCGAATGAATCTGCGGTAGTAGCCCGTGAGTCCCAGAAAGGCTCGGACCTCCGTTTGGGTGATGGGGGGTTCCCAGGCCAGGATGGCGTCGATCTTTGGTTGTAGAGGGGCGACCTGGCCACTCCCGACCTGGTGCCCCAGGTAGACTACGGATCCTTGCCCTATCTGGCACTTGCTGGCTTTTACTGTGAGGCCTGCCTGGCGCAGGGCGGTTAGCACTCTCCGGAGGTGCTGGAGGTGCCCACTCCACTCTGAACTGAAGACAGCGATGTCGTCCAGATATGCCGCGCTGAACTGTTCTAGCCCGGCCAGGACCCTATTCACCAGTCGCTGGAAAGTGGCCGGGGCATTTTTCATCCCGAAGGGCATCACGCGGAAGCGGTAGTGCCCATCGGGGGTGGAGAAAGCGGACCGCTCCTTGGCCCCTTCGGTGAGCGCAATCTGCCAGTATCCGCAGGTGAGGTCGAAAGTGCTGAGGAACCGGGCTGCCCCTAGTCGGTCAATGAGTTCGTCGGCTCGGGGAATGGGGTGGGCATCGGCTCGGGTAATGTCATTGAGCCCCCGGTAATCCACGCAGAATCGGAGCTCGGGGGCGACACCGGGGGCCGCTGCCTTCGGGACCAGGACCACGGGGCTGGCCCAGGGACTGTCAGAGGGCTCGATCACCCCCAGGGCCAACATCTTCGAGACTTCATCTTGAATGCAGGACCGGACCCGGTCAGGAACCCGGTAGGCCCGGTGTCTCACCGGCGGGCTGTCCCCGGTGTCCAAGTCATGAACGCACCAGTTGGTGACCCGGGGGGTCAGAGAGAAGAGATCGGCAAATTGTCTTAGGAGCTGGCGGCAGTCCGCTTGTTGCTGGTCAGTGAGGGCTGGGGAGAGGTTCACCCCCTCCACGGAGCCATCCTGCTCCTTGACACACAGGAGGTCCGGGAGGGGATCCGACTCATCTTCGGCCCCGTCATCGGTGGCCAGCAGGAGGCTCAGTTCTGTCCGCACAAAGTGAGGCTTGAGGCGGTTCACGTGCAGGACCCGGAGGGGGTCCCGAGGCGACTGGACGTCCACCAAGTATGTGACTTGACTCTTTCGCTCAACCACTTTGTAAGGCCCAGTCCATCGGTCCTGGAGGGCGCCAGGTTTCACGGGGGCCATGACCCACACCTGCTGGCCCGGCTGGAACTCGACCAGAGTGGCATTCTGGTCGTACCAGCGCTTCATTTCTTCTTGACTTGCCTCCAGGTTGGCCTCGGCCATTTCCCTGAACTTCCTGGTCTGGTTCCGGAGGGCCAGGACGTATTGGAACACATCTCGGGGGGTGGTGTGGGGCGCTGCCTCCCACTCTTCCTTAACCAAACTGAGGGGACCTCGGACGGGGTGCCCATAGAGCAATTCAAACGGGCTGAACCCTAGGGACTTCTGGGGGACCTCCCGGTAAGCGAACAAGAGGCAGGGGAGTAGGACGTCCCACTTACGCCGGAGGGGCTCTTCTAGGCCCGCGATCATCCCTTTCAAAGTCCTATTAAACCTTTCTACTAGGCCGTTCCCTTGGGGATGGTACGGGGTGGTGAACTTATAGGACACTCCACATTGTTGCCACAGGGACGTCATATACTTTGATATAAAATTAGTGCCGCGATCGCTCACGACCTCGCGGGGAAAACCCACCCTGGAAAAGATCCCCATCAGGGCCCGGCCCACCACGGGGGCCGTAATGGTGCGTAGGGGAATAGCCTCCGGATAGCGGGTGGCGTGGTCTACTAGGACCAATATGAAACGGTGACCTTGGGAGGTGGGGGGGTCCAGTGGTCCCACGATGTCGATTCCGACTCTTTCGAAGGGGGTACTGACGACCGGGAAGGGCTGGAGGGGAGCCTTGCGCTTCCCCCCACTCTTCCCACTGGCCTGGCACGTGGGGCAGGACTTGCAGTGGGCCTCTACTGCTGCTCTCATCTTGGGCCAATAAAAATGGGTTACGAGACGGCTGTAGGTCTTGTCCTGACCCAGGTGGCCGGCGAGGGGAACGTCGTGGGCTAAGCCCAGGAGGAGATCTCGGAAGCGGAGGGGTACCACCAGCACCCGTCCGGATCCCAGCTCCACCGTCTTCTGCTCACTATACAGGATGTTATTCTCCCAATAGATTCGGTGTGTCCCGGTCTGGTCACCTGCGGCTTGGCCCTCGGCCTGGCGCCGCAGCCCGACCAGGGAAGGACAAGTGGCTTGCTCCCGGCAAAATTCTTCCCGGGTGGGCCCATCCTTGTGGCGCCACTGGGCTAACTCAGGTAGATCCCCCAACCCGGGGACCGGGGCGGGGTCGGATAGGGCGGGTTCGTCGCGGGCGACGGACCCTTCGGCTGGGGGGACGGGAGGACCCTCGGCGGGGACTGTACTGGTTTCTTCGTCTGGGGTGCTCTCGGCTTCTCTCCGGGGAGTGAGTCGGGCTGACATAGATCGGGTGGTGGCGCACACCCACTCGGGGAGTCCCATCATGCCTAGGTGGGCCTTGCGCTCTACGTGCTTCCAGGGAGAACTCTCCAGGTCGTTCCCTAGGAGGCAGTCGACCGGCTGGGAGGTTCTTACGGCCACCCTGAGTTTACCTATCACCCCTCCCCATTCAAATGGCACCAGGGCTACCTGACACATACTTTCTCTATTGTCGGCGGATATCACGGGGCAAAAGACGTTGGGGAGGATCTGCTCCTCGGGGACTAGGTGCCGGAGGACACCGGTGATACTGGCCCCGGTGTCCCGCAGGGCCTCTACCTGGTGGCCATTGATCTTGACGAGCTGCCCATATTTCTGTGTGTTGGAGGGTAGGAGGCTACCAGGGATCATCTCCCTATCTCCCAGGGATACTAGGGCCATTGCTGCGGGTTCCCACTCCTCGGCTTCCTCAACCTCCTCCCCCAGGGCTACGTTGGCTATCTGTCTTGCGGGGGGGATTGTGGTCATGGGGCACTCGGGGTCATTGGCGTAGTGCCCGGGTTTCTGGCAACGGAAACAGGTGACGGTCACCCGGTGTCCCCGTCTCCCAGGGGGCCCGGTCACTGGAGGGGGGGGCGCCGGGAACGGTGGAGGTTGTGTCTTCGGGGGGCTAGGCTGGGACTCTCTCGGCCCTCCCTGGTTCCCTCCCCCCCTCTGGCGGGGTGGTCCCTGACTGTTTCGGGGGTACTCTCCTACCATGCCCCGGGAGACCCGGGTGTTGGTCCAGCGGTCGGCCTCTACAGCCAGCTTCCGGGGATCGGTGAGCTTGCTATCCAGCAGATGCTGACGTAGCTCTATGAAGCAGTTCGCAGCCAGATGTTCCCACAACATGAGATCAGTGAGTTCGGCAAGGGTGGTGACTTGGCTGCCCTTGATCCACCCATCGAAGGCTCGACTGAAAAAGTTTACATACTCCACCCAGGTGGTGCCCGGGATCTTCCTGCAGTCCCGGAACCGTTGGCGGTACATTTCTGGGGTGAGGCCATATCTTGTGAGGAGAGCCTCTTCATGTGGCTGTAGGAGGTCTGCAGGGCGAGGGGTAGGTCGAGCAGGGTGTCCCTTCCTTCGCTCAAAAACCGCCCCCACAACCCCGCCCCCCAGTCCTTCTGCGGTATCCGATGGGAGGTCATGGCGACCTCGTAGGCCCGAAACCATTGCTGAATGTCATCGTTTTTATAATATTCCTTGACCACATCCTTGGGGATGTGGACTTTCTGTTCCGCTGGGGAGGCCGTCGCTGGGTTTCCCGTGGGCCTCCCTTCCTCGTTTCGGGCCTTGAGCTCGAGTTCCTTTAAGCTGCGTTCGTGCTCCAGTTGGAGCTTCCTTCCTTCGTGCTCCCGTTGGAGCTTCTTTTCTTCCAGTTCGCCTTGTACGCGCATTTGCTCTACCGCTAGTTTTTTCTCCGCTAACTTCAATTCGCCCTCGATTTTGAGTTTGGCTAACTCGAGTTCATGATTGCGGCTTCTCTCTCTGTCCGCGAGTTCTTCCGGGGATAGGCCCCCGTCTGGTACGATGCCTCGCACCCGATTGCTGCTGCTTTCACCTGAGGGGGGTTCGGCTTCGTCGGGGTGTTCCCCCGTGTCTTCCGAGCGGGAGGCCTCGGTTTCCACCCAAGTTTTCAGTGCTTTCTGCAAATCTTCCTTAGTGTTGAGACCAGTGGTAGCGATTTTAAGCTCTTTGCAAAATTGCTTCAGCTCTTTGTGTGTATATTCTTCTAGATGCTCCACCTGGAACACTCTGTTGGCGTTGGTTTCTGCGGGGCTCATGGCGCTTCCTTCTGCCATCTTTGTCGGTCGTGCGTCCGTTGTTCACTATACGATCTCTAGGTGATGGGCCCGAATCCCGTCGCTTGCCACCAATGTTAGACGGCGACCTCAGAGGAGCCCGGGAGGGAGTCCTGACTACCCTGAGACCCACCCTCGTAGTATCGTAGCCGGGCACTGGCGGGAGACTCCCCAGGAGGAGGAATCTCACAACTAGGATCGTACTGGTAGTACCACACAACACAGAGTGACCACACTGGGTTTTGTCAGAAAGTAAGCTTTATCGAGTAGGTTGTCACGGCAAATATGTACAAGGTGAGCACGGGCTCGAGAGTCTCGGAAAGGTAGGGGGTAGCGGGACAGTCTTTGTAAGGTTCAAAGCAGGGAGGTATCCGGCGCACAGCTCACAATCCTCGAGCTGGGGAAATGCGCGGTCGTAGTCGGGGTCCGGCGGGACCGTGAGAGTCTGGGGGAGCCGCGAGTCACTCAGCAGGCTCCGGTACAGGTTCGGAGGTCTTACGATCTTCAAGGAGCCGCGAGTCACTCAGCAGGCTCAGGCACAGGTTCGGAGGTCTTATGATCTTCAAGGAGCCGCGAGTCCCTCAGCAGGCTCAGGCACAGGTTCGGAGGTCTTACGATCTTCAAGGAGCCGCGAGTCACTCAGCAGGCTCAGGCACAGGTTCGGAGTTTTTACGATCTTCAAGGAGCCGCGAGTCACTCAGCAGGCTTCGGTCGGTTCAGTTCCAGGAGCCGCGACCACGTCAGCAGGCTCTCGTTGTTCCAGCGTCGAATCTGCCGGACAGACCCAGAGCACCCCTTGTTATAGGTCGACCCCTCTTTGATGTCCGGAGTCTGTGCAGGCAGGGGTCTTGTCACCTGGGGGTCGCTTGTCGGGATTTCCTGCTATAGTCTTTTGATCCTTTCAGGGCCGGGTCGGGAGGAGTCCCAGACACCCAGCAGGCACGGAGCCAGCCCTCAGGGAGGCCGGAGGGCCGATCGAAACCCATCGTCCCAGGGGGGTTCAGAGGTGCGATAGAAACTGCTCCTCCCTCTCTCATCCCCTGGAAGCGTGATGTCCTCCAGCCGGAGTGGCGCCTCTGGGCCCGGGTCGCGCCGGGGCCGGGCGGCCATTTTGGTGCATGAAGTGGGCACGCGGGCCCGGGGTGGCCGAAAGGAGAGAGGCCATGGACGGGGACGTCCGGGTCGGTGCGTGTGTCTTGGTGGGGAGGTTCGGCGGGGCCGTGTGCTTGGGCTGCAGGTACCAGGTTTCGGTGGTGCGGGGGCACGGAGGGCCATTCTACGAGGCCGGGTCCAACAGCCAGGGACCAGGGTTCAATTCCCGACGCGGCAGGGTCGTGGACCAGGGTCAAAATGGACTCGATAATTCTCGCCTCTGTACCTTCTCTAACCAGGAACACACTCGGCAACTCTGGGCATTAAGCTTGCCTCATCTCTACAATGGCCCCCCACAGATGCCGGGGATGCCTGGTTTCACCTTGGAGATACCCAGAAAGGGACCATCTCACAGGGATAGCCAGGACGGGTTCCCCAGTGGTCTACAGCGCCGGGACGCCCCGTTGCTGGGGCAGCTGTGCGCTTTACAAGTCTACAACATTTACATGTGTCTGGGCACTGCTGGTAGTGATATGCACCCACCCCTCTTGTGTCTGGGCACTGCTGGGAGTCCTCTGCACCCACCCCTCATGTGTCTGGGCACTGCTGGTAGTGATATGCACCCACCCCTCATATGTCTGGGCACTACTGGGAGTCCTCTGCACCCACCCCTCATGTGTCTGGGCACTGCTGGGAGTCCTCTGCACCCACCCCTCATATGTCTGTGCACTGCTGGGAGTCCTCTGCACCCACCCCTCATATGTCTGGGCACTGCTGGGAGTCCTCTGCACACACCCCTCATTTGTCTGGGCACTGATGGTAGTGATATGCACCCACCCCTCATATGTCTGGGCACTGCTGGGAGGCCACTGCACCCACCCCTCAAATGTCTGGGCACTGATGGTAGTGATATGCACCCACCTCTCATATGTCCGGGCACTGCTGGTAGTGATATGCACCCACCCCTCATATGTCTGGGCACTACTGGGAGTCCTCTGCACCCACCCCTCATGTGTCTAGGCACTGCTGGGAGTGATATGCACCCACCCCTCATGTGTCTGGGCACTGCTGGGAGTCCTCTGCACCCACCCCTCATGTGTCTGGGCACTGCTGGGAGTCCTCTGCACCCACCCCTCATATGTCTGGGCACTGCTGGGAGGCCACTGCACCCACCCCTCATATGTCTGGGCACTACTGGGAGTCCTCTGCACCCACCCCTCATGTGTCTGGGCACTGCTGGTAGTGATATGCACCCACCCCTCATATGTCTGGGCACTGCTGGGAGTCCTCTGCACCCACCCCTCATGTGTCTGGGCACTGCTGGGAGTGATATGCACCCACCCCTCATATGTCTGTGCACTGCTGGAAGTCCTCTGCACCCACCCCCGGTCAACCATGGTATGCTGCTGCAGAGACTTGGTGAAGTGGGAGTGGAAGGCACTGCAATGCTCTGGTTTCACTCCTACCTTCGGGACAGAAAACAGGCTGTCTCCCTTCCCCCATTCCAATCCACCTTTGCACCAGTACCCCAGGGAGTCCCCCAGGGCTCCTCCATCAGCCCCATTCTTTTTAACGTGTACCTCATCCCGCTAATCAAGCTAATCCAATCCTTTGGGATTAAAACAATAAATTACGCTGATGACACGCAGCTCATCCTCTCTTGGGAAGGTGAAGATGCCATTCCTTTTTCCACCTTCCACGACTGCCTAAGAGAGACGGCTGGATGGCTACACAGAAACTCCCTCCAGTTTAATTCCTCTAAAACGGAGGTCCTGTTTTGTTCAGGCACCAAGATACCCCGCCAGTTTCCGAATGAATTCTGGCCCCCAGAGATTAGAGACAAACCTCTGCCAGTTGCCTCGGTTCGCAACCTGGGAGCCATGCTTGACAACAAATTAAGTATGGAAACCCAGGTAACGAAAACTGTGGGGATCTGCACAGCCCTGCTTCGCTCACTGCGGAAAATCATGCCTCTTCTCCCGGCACAAGCCAGGGCGTCGATAGTCAGGTGTACGATACTCAGTCGCCTCGACTACTGTAACGCCCTGCTCCTGGAGTCTCCAGTCACGTTGATGGATCGACTACAGCGAATTCAATCTGCCGCCGCCAAGCTGGCTCTGGGCTGGACGAGGAGGGCTTCGGCCACAGCAGCTCTGGCTGAGCTACACTGGCTACCCTTAAAACAACGTGTGGCCTTCAAGTCCCTCTGCACTGTCTTTAAGGCTCTGCACGGACTTGGACCCAAACCTCTGCAAGCCCTGTTTCGGTGGTACACTCCTGCCAGAGATTTACGATCATCCTCGGCCTGTCTGGTAAAGGTACCCAGATTCAATAAAACCAGAACAGGGGGCAGATCCTTCAGGGTTGCAGCGGCCAAGCTGTGGAACAGCCTGCCCACTGACATACGTCAGATTTCACAGCTTCTTCCATTCAGGAGACGTATCAAGACCTGGCTTTTCCCCCAATAATTGTCCGTCTGACTGTTCTCCCGGTTATCCGTCAGCAGAGTACTCTCCAGCGCCAGGAAGCCTGCAAGGTATCAGTCGCGCTTTACAAATTCTCAAAATAATAATAATAAACTGCTGGAAGTCCTCTGCACCCACCCCTAATGTGTCTGGGCACTGCTGGGAGTCCTCTGCACCCACCCTCATGTGTCTGGGCACTGCTGGGAGTCCTCTGCACCCACCCCTCATGTGTCTGGGCGCTGCTGGTAGTGATATGCACCCACCCCTCATTTGTCTGGGCACTGCTGGGAGTCCTCTGCACCCACCCCTCATTTGTCTGGGCACTGCTGGGAGTCCTCTGCACCCACCCCTCATATGTCTGGGCACTGCTGGGAGGCCACTGCACCCACCCCTCATTTGTCTGGGCACTGCTGGTAGTGATATGCACCCACCCCTCATATGTCTGTGCACTGCTGGAAGTCCTCTGCACCCACCCCTCATGTGGAGAGGTGTGGCTCACTAGTTAGAGGCTGCAGACCCGTAAGCAGAGAATCGGCCAGGGACCAGGGTTCAATTCCCGACGCGGCAGGGTCGTGGACCAGGGTCAAAATGGACTCGATAATTCTCGCCTCTGTACCTTCTCTAACCAGGAACACACTCGGCAACTCTGGGCATTAAGCTTGCCTCATCTCTACAATGGCCCCCCACAGATGCCGGGGATGCCTGGTTTCACCTTGGAGATACCCAGAAAGGGACCATCTCACAGGGATAGCCAGGACGGGTTCCCCAGTGGTCTACAGCGCCGGGACGCCCCGTTGCTGGGGCAGCTGTGCGCTTTACAAGTCTACAACATTTACATGTGTCTGGGCACTGCTGGTAGTGATATGCACCCACCCCTCATTTCTCTGGGCACTGCTGGGAGTCCTCTGCACCCACCCCTCATGTGTCTGGGCACTGCTGGGAGTCCTCTGCACCCACCCCTCATTTGTCTGGGCACTGATGGTAGTGATATGCACCCACCCCTCATATGTCTGGGCACTGCTGGGAGGCTTCTCCACACACCCACGCACCCACCCCCTTGGAGCTGTACACTGCTGGCCAGGACCTACACACACAACAATTTGCAGGTGACATGCTGGCCCAGTCCTCTATGGCCACATTCCTTGCGTGTGTACGCCTCGTATCCAACATTTCCTGCTGCCGTAACGGGGTACGTGTGGTACGGACCATACCCACGCATTTATGCGTGGGTACGGTCCGTACCTGATTAATCATGGGGCCGTAGGGGTACGCACCGTACCCACGCATTCATACGTGGGTACGGTCTGTACCTAAGGACTCATGGGGCCGTAGGGGTACGCACCGTACCCACGCATTCATGCGTGGGTACGGTCCGTACCTGAGTACTCATGGGGCCGTAGGGGTACGCACCGTACCCACGCATTCATGCGAGGGTACGGTCCGTACCTGAGGACTCATGGGGCCATAGGGGTACGCATCGTACCCAGGCATTCATACGTGGGTACGGTCTGTACCTAAGGACTCATGGGGCCGTAGGGGTACGCACCGTACCCACGCATTCATGCGTGGGTACGGTCCGTACCTGAGGACTCATGGGGCCGTAGGGGTGCGCACCGTACCCATGTATTCATGCGTGGGTACGGTCCGTACCTGAGTACTCATGGGGCCTTAGGGGTACGCACCGTACCCACGTATTCATGCATGGGTGCGGTCCGTACCACTGTTGGCATGGTGCCGTAGGGGTACGTATAGTACGCACTGTACCCACGCATTCATGCGTGGGTACGGTCTGTACCTGAGGACTCATGGGGCCGTAGGGGTGCGCACCGTACCCACGTATTCATGTGTGGGTACGGTCCCTACCACTGTTATCATGGCGCCATAGGGGTACGTGTGGTACGCACCGTACCCACGCATGTTGTTCTCACCTTCTGCGGTGTGTGCATCAGGTGCGATGCACCAGGTCGTAGGCCAAGAGGACCGGGATGACACGTACGATGGAGTTCATGGCTGTACGTCGCATACCGGGGCTCCGTGGCGTTGGGTTCTGCTTTCCCGGCAGTTTTTCGCTCCCGTAGTCACTGCGAGGTACGTAGTGACGTCGGTACGAATCGTACTTGCTGGGCTGGAAAACGCTGCTGAAATACATGCGGACATCGCGTACAAGCAGTTCCGGATCGGAATCGTGGGTATTTTTTTACTGTATGGTCTTTTGTACGATTCGTACAGAAAAAGGCTTTCTGTACGAATCGTACATCCTAGGTTGTAGAATGAGTTTACCTGGTACGAGTCGTACGGAGAAAACGCTCCGTACGACTATTCGTACAGCCTTTTTCCATGATTGGAATCGGACCCTATGTGTTAATCTGTAGTGTATGTTTAAATTTGGTGCATCAAATGCATGTTCAGATTTGATCCATCACGCATTAACCTTGAATGTTCAGATTTGATCCATCACTCATTGATCTTGATTGAATGTTCTGATTTTCATTCAGAAACCCTGAGGCCTAACTCAGATTAACACCTTCATTTATAAGTTTTGGCTAGGGGATGCTGCTGTCACATGCACTTGGTGTGTGTAAACACTTCCTAGTCACATGGCAAAATGTTACAGTTCTACATCCGTTCCACGATGTGTGTCAATACAAGCTAGTCATATGCTAAACTCTTAATACATTCTACTGTAACAGGGTGCTTAAAACCCCACCATAGTCAAATGTATAAATAAAAAACCTTTAAAATATAAGAATATGTGAGAGTCTTTTAACTATATTGGAAAGAGGGTCGTAGGGATAACAGGTTAATACATACAGAAATGAACAGAAAAATGCAGGATTGGATGAGCTAATCGTGCAATCAATGCACAAGAGAGAACTCTAAATATGGCTACAACACATGGCACAATATTAATCATGCAGTTATCTCAACCACTTCATAGTAAAATTTAGAGGCTAATTCTGACACAGTGGCCCACCAGTCCCATTTTTGGTTGAAATTATATTACAATCGTCGGTGTCAGACTTTGTTCCTGAGGGCCACAGTGCTGCCTCAGTCATGGAGTTTGAGGCCATTTACCACTAATGTCTGGAGGCCATCTCACAATGTCTCTGCAAACTGAGCCAAGTACAAACCCTTCCGCACTTGACTGGCAGGATAGAGGGGGAGATTGTAGTATGGAACATCAAGGAGGGAATGTCGAGGTCACACGATATCATGGCCAGAATATTGTCGACCAAAATATCGAGAAGGCATGTCCACAGAAGGAGGTATAGATTTGCTATTCTTAACTCCACACCTACGTACCTTGAAGCTATATACATTGTTAAGGCATGCATATGTGGAGTTAGGTATAGAAAATAGGAATCAACCATTACAGCGTGGTCGTTACCATACAATACCTTCACCACACATTCATTACCACTCAACGCCTTTACCAAGCATTGCCCTTACCACGCAAGTCTTTACCAAGCATATGCCTTTACAATGCATTCCTTAATAGTAAGTGTATGCCAGGTAAGTGTGTATGTTATCCAATTACATTCAACTTTATTCTGCTCATAAAATAAAACATAAAATAAACAATACAAGCTTACAGAAATATATAAAAATGCATAAGAATGGCTGAAACTAAAAGTGCTAAGAATTGTTCCTGAAAATGCGACAAAAAAGAAAAATAAATACAATTAATCAAGATACATTGTGCCCCATGAAGTCACAACTACGTGGAGAAATGGGCTGAAAGAGGCAAAGGTCTCTTCGTCCGCAAGTTGTTGGAGATATTGGCTTGAATAGAGTGCTGAAGATTCCTGAGTTTTAAAAAGGGGACTAAAAATGTTTTAGTATAAAATGTATAAAAGTCACGAAAAAGAAAAACTGTAGCATTGACTGACTGAATACATGGTTATGACGGCATACACTGAGCTCAGGATTGTTCCGGTATCCGAGCGGAAAGGAAATATTTCACCATATCAGTTCTAAAGCAGAATAACAGTGAACACTCCCGATGACCCCCTGATATTACACAAATAGTTAGTGGAAGAGAACGCAAAATGTAAGTGCAGAGGGGCAGATTTACAACAAAGTAACGCAGCACGGTGCAGCAAGTCATTTTGCTGCGCCGTGCTGCGTTAGTTTGGGAAGCACAGAGATGCGACATATTCATAAGAATATGTCGCATCTCTGTGCTTGCACTGCGCTGGCGCACAAACTGCAGCCATGTGCTGGTGCAGGCACCCTTGCACCATGGTGCAAGGATGCCTGCGTCGTGGGGAGATTGATTTTGTGCAGGAAGGGACACCTTCCTGCACAAAAACAATCACAAGAGGCTTTTTCTTCTTTCAATGCGTGCTGTAGAAGGCAGCACGCATTGAAAGAGGAAAAAACGAGGAGAAATGAAAACATTTCTCCTCGTTGCGCCTCGGTACACCACCTCTAGGGTGGCGTAGCATTCACACGCATCTCCAGATTTACGATTTCTCGTAAATCTGGAGATGTGTCTTGTTCCATGGGTGTTGCGTAGGAACACCCACAGCAACACCCATGGAACGCCCCTTACACGCACAGTGCTGCGTTTGAAGCAACCGTATTTATAAGGAGAGGAAAAGTCACAGAGGGTTGCTTTCCTCTCCTTGTAAATATGGAAGAGCCCCCTGCGCCACCAGTACTTTACGAAAAGTGAGGTAGTGGTGGCGCAGGGGGCTTGTAAATCTGCCCCAGATTTTGTAGCAACAGATGGTACGAAGCGTTCAACATTCATACTATCATTTGGAACTGGGATAACAATAAAGCTTGCACATGCTTTCTATTGAGAGTGGCATGGGGTGCTCTATCACGAAAAATA
The DNA here is from genome assembly GCF_964204655.1 of Triturus cristatus. Taxonomy (NCBI): domain Eukaryota; kingdom Metazoa; phylum Chordata; class Amphibia; order Caudata; family Salamandridae; genus Triturus; species Triturus cristatus. The sequence goes on from NC_140592.1 coordinate 213,957,559, forward strand.
TGATTTAGGCCGATCCCATCAAAGGTTTTTTTGACATACGCCAGCCATGGGATTAATAGGTCTTGTTGCATTCCAAACAGTCATTGATTATATAGTTAGGGCGGTTTAATGCAAATATAGTCGCTCATATAGTTTAAACTCAGTTTCCAGTGGCACAAATAATAGGATGAAGCTAATGGGACAGCCAGGATTTTCCTAAAGAAACGAGTTTCTTCACGCTCTATAATTGCAGTCATTTCTGCCCCAAATTTCTTTCCCATATGATGCTATCGGGACTCATTGAGCAGCGTATATTTGCAACAGAGGCGCTATAGCACTTCTCACAGGGGGCAAGGGAGACTAAGAAGTGATCCTATTGCTCTAGACAGTTTTGCTCTAGACAGGGATAATTGTGGGGCCCAGGAGCCTGATGAAGGAAAAACCCTAAACTCAGATAAGAAAAAGTGCCTGTGCTTGTTAAAAGGTAAGAGCCAGCTCTAATGCTAGTAAGTTTGATACGGTTGCGACCACATAACATTATGAATGATTTTGCAAACTTAGTTGTCATCTCAAGGTTAGCCATAAAACTTACAAAAGAATCCATTAACAAGTGCAAGGCGTGTGGGAGTTGGGTTTCGCTTTAGTTTATATTGTGCTGTCAGTGTCACAGAATTGTATCCATTACTCAGGACAAACACAATGAGCCGCACAATATGCGGGACGCATACACCTGTGTGCGGGTTGGGAACACGCCTTTGAAATACTGGAACCCGGGCCTTCACCTCATGCCAGGACAGGTTAAATGGGTACACAGGAAATTCCAATATTACTATTGACATGTAATGTCCGCGGCCTTGCAGGTTATGCTAAACAACACCGGGTCTACCAGTATTTAAGGAGACGCAAAATCTCTGTTGCGCTCCTCCAAGAAACCCACCTGACTGCACAGACACTTACCACAATGCGCAAGCAATGGAGGGGCACGGTAATGGGAACCAAGTACTCCAGATAAGCAAGAAGGGTCTTGATATGGGGGGCACCCAGGACTCCACTACAAGTACTTCACACTTGACCCGGACCGACGTTACGTGATACTGGAAGGAGTACTAGATGGCTCATCGCTATCGCTGATCTCAGTTTATGCTCCTAACTCTGGCCAATCCATATTTCTGCAGTCGATGACCCCACCCCTGCTCCATGACCCATTAGTACCAGCATACTGGGGTGGGGATTACAATTGTACCCCAAACCTAGACATAGACTGCTCACGCCCCTGCTCCCAGGTGCTCAGTCCATCGCCCTGTCGCAACATTTAGAGACATGGGCCACCAATCTACACTTGCAGGATGCATGGAGCTGAATATTCCCTAAACACAGGGAGTACTCTTATTACTCAGGACTACATGATTTATACATGAGAATAGACCTAATCAACTGTTCACAGAAGGCTCTCCCCAGAGTGCCGCGCAGAATGTCTCAGTTGTACATTATCAGATCACAGCCCTCTACAACTACAGCTGACGTGGGGGGAAACTAAATCCAGAATTCCTACATGGCGTTGGACCCTGGAGGCACTCAACGATGTCCCCTTATGCATCTCCCTGTCACAAAATATCACATTGTATTTACAAGAAAATTAGGGCTCCGCCTCCAGTGCTAGGGTAGAATGGGATGCATTTAAAGCGATCTTACAAGGTCACACCATAAAAGCAGTATATGGTGCTCGAATGTCCCTTACCAGGGAACTGAATGCCCTCGAGACAGAGATGCAGCGATGCGAGCACATGGCACCCGCTGGCCCACGGATCGGGCCTACACTAGCCCAAGCCAGACTGTCATACAAAACGACATTGGATTGGTTGTGTGCTCTAAACTACAAAAAGTACCTAGCCAGAAGACATGACACTAGCAAGGCTGCTGAAGGGTCGTCTTGTTAACACACAGACCGAGATTAACATGGCCTTCTGCCAATATTACACCTCCCTATACAGTGCTCCTCCGTCATACGACACAACGGAATTGCAGCTCTTTTTAGAACAAATAACACTCCCCGGATCAAACAGCACAGGTAGGAGGGCAATCACCATGATATACAACTCCTTGAGACCAGACACTGCACCCCCTATAAGCACCACTTAGAGGATACTGAGAAATAGCATTATCAACCTCAATAACCAACAAAAAGTGGAAACAATTTATAGGGTTCCTAAAGATAATATCCATAAATGCCTCAATAATTACACCCAATTTAATTATCTTCATCATACATATCAAACTCTAAAAAGGCTGGCACAAATGTACGTGAATTCTCCTGACATATGCCCACGATGCCACAACCCCGATGTCACATTTATAAACATGGTATGGACATGCCCACAGCTGACAACATACTTGAATGAGGTGGCTGCCATACCCTCTGAGGCCACGGACACAATGATTACAGTACAGGGCCCTCACTTTTTGCTGGGAATATGAGGCCACGGACACAATGATTACAGTACAGGGCCCTCACTTTTTGCTGGGAATATGAGGCCACGGACACAATGATTACAGTACAGGGCCCTCACTTTTTGCTGGGAATAACCAAACACAGCGCACGTCGCAAAACCATCAGCAAATTCATAGACCATGCACTAGGCCTTGCCAAGCGAAATCTGTCTATTTCCTGGAAGTCCAACACAGCACCAACTATACATGCATGGATCATGGACCTTCAAGGGGTATTGGTGGCAGAACAGGAGATGACACAGGTCAACATCATAAATCACCCCACTGCCACTGATTCCCCAGACTGGCAAAAGTATCTATCAGTACATGGAATCAAAGCTGACCGTACTTCCTCTAACCTGGAGTCACCGCAAGCCTAACTTAATACTTATAGGCAGCCGTTTCCCCCCCACTGGCTTCACCCACGCTGTCATCAGCTAATTCTTTTCCCCTTCTTCCCTCCCCTCGCAACCTCCCCACCCAACCACGATCATACACAATCTATTTGTGCCCATAAACGCACAAGAACAGATTGATTATTAGTTCCCCACCCTGCACGCAGACATGATCAGCTGAGCAACCACAGTCCACTAACTGCCTCAACGCACTAACACTAATACAAAGTTATGGTCAGCTTTATTAGATTATCAAGGCGTTCCATCTGATGGACGACAGACGCTAACATGTTAAAAGTTATGTTAATAGTGTTATATGGAACTAAAGGAGATTACACAATGGCATCACTACTAATATTACGACTGTACCAAACATATCAGTTGTTATATTGTAATATGTTGTCATACAATATTATGCATAACTCCCACTGTTTCCAAGACTGTGTAAACTAAATAGAAAATCAATAAACACAACAACAAAAAACAAGCGCACGGCGTTAGGGGTGCATGCAATTAGTACGGCGTTGTCCGCATAAAGCAGAGCTGGCAATGGGGTGCTGTTTATCCTGGGAACATCGGGAGTACTAGAAATTAGCTGGGAGCTGAGTTTATTGATATAAAGAATAAATAACAATGGTGAAAGTACGCAATATTGTCCAACTCTCCACCCGCTGCTTATTTCGTCCATTACTTCTCCATTTTGCCCGAACCTGACCCTAGCCTTGGTGTTTGTGTGTAATGATACTAATAAATACATTAATTTAGTATCTAATCCCATCTCGAAGAGGAGTAGCCATAATTTTGTTCTATTGACACAGTCAAAGGCCATTGACAGGGCCATAAACGTGAGGTATAAAGCAGACTCCTTTGCCACTGTGTATTTACCGATACCTAGATTCAAGTGCAGGCATTGCTCCTCTGTGTCAATGCCAGAGTGAAACCCAAATTGAGAAACATTTAAAATATTGTTATCTGTTACCCCTTCTAGTATCCTATTGTAAAGGACTCAATTGAGAATTTTAGTGCAATGTCAAGCAGTGAGATGGGGCGATAGCAATTTGGTTTAGAACTGTCCCTTTTTTTTTTAAATCGTGACAATTTCAGAACTGGCCCATGAACTTGGTAAACATTGGTAATATTGGTAGCTTAACTCATTTAAAAACTTTCAGCAGCTGGGGTGCCCAAAGATGAGAGCTACTTTTGATTAAATCAATGGGAACCTCGTCTGGCCCTGGTGCTCCCTCCCCTCCTCCTCTGCTGTATGGCAATGGTCACTCCCTGTAGTGTGTTCTGTACTGATGAGAATGAACCGAGCTCACTGGCAGCATAGGGCAAGGATCCGCTCAAGTTATACTATGGTAGTCTGATTTAGGACACGGATATTTGATACGGATCTCCAAAACGATTTAGGGGCATATGTATCAACCGAATTTTTAATCGCAAACGTTGCGATTCGCAAAAAACAGCGTTTGCGATTAAAAATTCTCAAAACGGGATGTATGAGGCAAATTCTCAGCGCAAATTTAAGGAATCGCTAATTTAGCGATTTCTTAATTTTGCGTAAGCATTTAAGAAATCGCAAATTGCGATTTCTTAAATGACATGTAACACGCACCAAAGCATTGCGAATTATCCTTAAGAAATCGCAAATTACCACCAACTTCTAGTGCAAGGGTGTCATCATGACACCCTTGCACCTTTGAAATTATTCTCAAATTGCGATTAGCAAATTGCGAATCGCAATTTGAGAATTACTTCCCATTCATTCCTATGGGTCTCCTGGCCCATAGAAATTAATGGGAAGGTATTCCTTAATTGCGATTTCGCAATTTGCTAATCGCAATTAAGGAATTTTAAGAAATCGCAAAAGTTTTGCGATTTTTTAAATACATCCCGTTTTGCAATTCTCAAATAGCGATTCTTTAAAAATCGCTATTTGAGAATCGCAAATGGAGATGTTGATACATATGCCCCCAACTATCCTTTGACTGGGCCATGTGTGTCAATGTGTCCCACTGCTGTGTAACAATTATGTTTTGTTTCCTAGTCCTTACTTTTTTAAATTGTTTGTGCAGGGTGGCTATAGCAACATAATCTCTTGGTGTTTTGTTTAAAGACTTGAGTAGGGGATGGTTGGTTAGAGAGCACTCATGATTAAGCCAGCGCGGGGTTAAGGTTGGCGGTCTATGGGGTTTGGAAAGAGACTGGCAGATCCAAGTGCATAAGGCAATGAAAGAGTTAACTATTGTCTCTTGTCCCGCTGTCTCCTCTAGACAACCCATGACCAAATCAATATTTTCAGAGATTACTTTCCCCAAAAATGTAAGGGGAGCCGGTAGTTTCCAGAACCACCTGCAGTTGTTTATTGATGGAACTAGATTACAAAGTCCTGCAGAGGTTTCAAATTTCTCCCTGAATGGAACCTCAAGAGCAATTTCTATAGGATTGTGATCTCCAAAATCTGTACCAATAATTGTACCATGTAAAGAAAAATCTACCACATTTGGAGATATAAATATATATTCAATCACTTATGAACAGTTCCTCCCCTTGTAAGTAAGCAGCCCTGGGGCATTGATGCCAGCAACATCCAATGCGTTAAACAAATTGGAGGAGGCAAGGAAGGCTTCCAGTTCTCTGCCTCTGGAGTCAGGTCTACTAACAGTGCCGTCTGTGTCCCGCTGTAAATGTTAGAAAGTTTTGTATCAAAGTCTCCAGCTAGACATAAGTGCTTTTAAGTGAGTTCCTATCCACTATGGCCTGAATAAAATCAAACAAGCCAGGGAAGCTATCATTGGGCATGTTCACAAAGTCATTATTGTAAAAGTTTATAAGACTGACCGTGTCATAAGTGATGTAATTTGTGAGGTCATAAGCAGTGCATTGTGGGGGTATAAGTTATAGTTAGCTCAGGTAACTACAACTGCTGAATTTCACTGGTTTTGTATGAGTTAAATCTGAGCCTAACTATAACGTCCCTGTAACATTCATTTTTTTCAGTGAATTTCTATGTTTTTTAAACTTTTTAGTCCTAACTGTAACCTGTCACCTTTGAGAGTGGGTGTGTGAGGGTCTGTGCGGGTCTGTGAGTGGGTCTGTGAGTGGGTCTGTGAGTGCCTGTGTGTGTATGCAGGTCTGTCAGTGTCTGTGTGTGTCTGCGAGTGGGTGTATGAGTACCTGTGTGTGTGTGTGAGTGGGTGTGTGAGTACCTTTGTGAGTCTGTACATGGGTGTATAAGTGCCTGTGTGTGTCTGTGAGTGGGTCTGTAAATGCCTGTGTCCGTTTGTGAGTGGGCCTTTGAGTGCCTGGGTTGATCTGTGAGTGCCTATGTGAGAGCTTGTGTGAGTGTCTACAAAGGCACTCACATACCCATATGAGTGTCTTTGTAGCTCTGTGAGTTATGTTATATGAAAAAGGTTTATAAAGCGTGCTTTTACCCAAAAATGAGCATCTTTGCATGTGTGGCAAGAACTCTCAACATTGTCAATAATCAGAACACAAAAGTGAACCCATCTTTTAAGGGGTACCAACCTGCTGGTCCAAAGGGAAAACCCAAGATTTTAGATCCCTCCTACATTTCAAAAGGTTTGGTTCAGCTCATAGATGTTCCGGCAGTAGATTCCACCATTTTTCTGCCATAGAGGAAACATGTATTCCACCCCAATGAGCTTTCTTTATTCTGGGTATTTGCACTTTGTTTGCTGAAATAGATCTTAAGGTACATGGGGGAACTTACCAGTGAAAAATCTCCTGTAACAAAGTAGACCATCATGATGAAGATTCTTCTGCTACCAGCAAAGGGCTTTGAACTGGATGCGCTCCCAAATTGGAAGCCAATGAAGTTACCTAATGGATTTGGAAACTTAGCAGAATTTTGGTAATATCAACAGAACTCTTGCTGCCACATTTTGCAGAGTCTGAAGTTCATTAAGAAGATGTGCTTGACATCCTACAAATAGTGCATTACAATAATCAATCCTTGATATTCCAAAGGCAATGATTACTGTTTTCCTATATTCTAATGGTAGGATCATTTTTAAAATCTTTAACGTGAAAAAGCATTAGGAGGTCACCTGGTTTGAATGTTCTATCAAGGTTAATCTGTTGTCAAAAAGGACACCCTGATTTCTCACCTTCTGGGCTGGAGTTGGCAGGGAACCCAAATTTGATGGCCCCAAGTGGAATTCCCCAAAATTCTGTTGTTGCCAAATGTTAACACCTCGGTTTTGTCGGATTTAAGCTTAAGAGAGTAGAGTTGCATCCACTGTGCAATACTATTAATGCATGTGCTGAACTGAAAGGCAACTTTTTCTGGATTGGATGAAATTGCTACTACTAGCTGTGTATCGTCGGCATCAGAACAGACTGAGAAACCGTGTGCTCTAATCAGCTGAATAAGTGGGGTGATGTACGCATTGAAAGAGTTGGACTTAAGAAAGACCCTTACCGGACCCCATAGGGAAGTTTAAAAGGAGTGGAGGTATATCTTCTGAGCATCACTACTTGCTCTCTTAGTAAGAAAGGATAAAATCAATTTCAGACCCTTTCCTTTTATGCCTATTTTCTCAAGACGATTGATTAATGCGAGCTGACCCACTGTGTTGAAAGCGGCCGATGGGTCTAATAAAATTAAGGCCGCATTCTCTCCTGCATCAACAATGGATATGATATTTTCGGGGAACAACCTTTACAACGCAACTGTTACAACGCACTACACTTACAACGCATTTTTTACAACGCATAATCCATTACAACGCACTACACTTACAACGCATGACACTACAACGCATTTTTAAAAACTACCTTTACAACGCATTCCATTACAACGCCTACCATTACAACGCATAATATTACACTACACTATCCAACACTTACCCTACTGTTGCACCCCCTGGAGTTAGAATAGTAATTTTTACCCCTATACTATCCAACACTTACCCTACTGTTGCACCCCCTGGAGTTAGAATAGTAATTTTTACCCCTATACTATACAACACTTACCCTACTGTTGCACCCCCTGGAGTTAGAATAGTAATTTTTACCCCTATACTATCCAACACTTACCCTACTGTTGCACCCCCTGGAGTTAGAATAGTAATTTTTACCCCTATACTATCCAACACTTACCCTACTGTTGCACCCCCTGGAGTTAGAATAGTAATTTTTACCCCTATACTATCCAACACTTACCCTACTGTTGCACCCCCTGGAGTTAGAATAGCAATTTTTACCCCTATACTATCCAACACTTACCCTACTGTTGCACCCCCTGGAGTTAGAATAGCAATTTTTACCCCTATACTATCCAACACTTACCCTACTGTTGCACCCCCTGGAGTTAGAATAGTAATTTTTACCCCTATACTATCCAACATTTACTCTACTGTTGCACCCCCTGGAGTTAGAAAAGTAATTTTTACCCCTATACTATCTAATACTTACCTTAAATGCAATGTTATATTATGCGTTGTAATGGTATGCGTTGTAAAGGTAGTTTTTAAAAATGCGTTGTAGTGTCATGCGTTGTAAGTGTAGTGCGTTGTAATGGATTATGCGTTGTAAAAAATGCGTTGTAAGTGCATGCGTTGTAAAAGTGTGCGTTGTAACGTCATACATCCGATATTTTCTGTAGCTGCCAGCAGAGCTGACTCTAGGCGGTGTCCAGGGCTAAAACCGTGTTGTGTGGAATCAAAAGATTATTGGAATCTAAAAAAAAGATAACCTCTTTATTCATTGCTTTCTCCAATATATTGGCAAACGAGAAATAGGCCTATAGTTTTTCACAGCAGAGGAGTCCAGAGATACTTTTTTATGCTTTTTGAGTGCCTGTGTTGGTCAGTGAGTGGGTGTGTGAGTTCCTATGTGGGTCTGTGAATGGGTATGCAAGTGCCTGAGTGGGTGTTTGAGTGCCTGTGTGGCTCTGTGAGTGGGTCTGTGAGTGCCTGTGTGGGTCTGTGAGTGGGTGTCTGAGTGCCTGTATATGTCTTTGAGTGGGTGTGCGAGTGGTGCTATGCATTTTGGGCATTTGCATGCTTAGTGTATATAAAAGGGAGATCCATGGGCTCTGCTCTCACCAGGAGATGACAAGAAAGAAACAACTCATCACAGTCACTACGCATCAGATTGTGCTCCAATAGATCAACAATGAATTTCCCTCCATTAACAGTTCAAATTGTTTTTCAATGTGGAATACAAGAGAAAATACACCTCCTTTGCCTTTGTCAACCCCAAGAAGATAGGATTGTTCGTGTTTTACTGAAGTGAAGCTTCAACTGGGGCACATGCGATGTTTGTATTTGTAAGTGCTTCCCGTCGAGGTTTAATTTCTGTGAAATCCGCACCAGGGCCGGAAGTAAATCTCATTTTTTACAAGAAGAGTCCACAGTTTTGCAGAAAATGTCTACCCAACTGGAGTACTTTCATTTGGTTACTTAGTAAGTGCTACCTCGTTGGGTAAATGTCTCGTGCATATTGTACACTACAGCTGCATAAAGGACCAGGAGGTGTGCATGTAACTTTGGCAATATGATTGTTCTTTAGGCGTCTTCATCCTCGCATCTGTGACAATGTGAATCCTTGTCAAGAGAAGACAACAAGACTGCAAAGAGGTGAATCTCCACCAAATAGGGGTACTAACCTTAACTAAATGATGTAAGTGTTTCGTTGTTTGGTGGAGATGTCCTTGTTTCCTCTGCATCAATAACATGCCACCAAAATCTGTGGAAACGCGCTCAAGGGCCTTTTGTTAAGCTTTCCTTCAATGCAGGTAAAATGCAGGAAGACCTCTTACTTATTTATTTATTTAGAACTTTTTATGACCACCGAGGGTATCAGAGTGCTTTACAGTTTATGCATCAAGAAGGGTACAAGCAAACAAAACATAATCTACAAAGCGAAAAATGCACAGTCTTATAGTGTCCGACATTCTCGTGAGCCAGGCAGCTGGGCCACAAATCGGCGCCTATGGCCCCAGTCCCGATGGAGAAGCGTGACTGAGGCAGAAATGTCTTCATCAAGAGCCCTTTGACTTCTTTTTTGAAGAGGGCAGTAGAAGGGTTCACTCGAAGGCTCGATTGTAGGTCTTTTTTTTCTTGAATTTTTGTTGTTTGAGCAATAGGGTGCTGGCACTTCTGGAGGCTCTCGAACCACATGAGAGCTCAAGCTTCTGAGTGAGGTAAAGCGGGGTATAGAAGTGGATGGCTTTGTGTGCCATTCATGCAATTTTTAACTGTATCCGAGCTTCATATGGAAGCCAATTCAGGGCCAGTAAGTCTGGAGAAATATGACATACTACTTGGGAAAAGGTGGGAAGACCTTTGTATACTTTTAAGAACAACGGGGCATGGACAAATTAGTGGGACTTGCAGATTATTTTGGGCATTTTCATACTCAGGGTAATTAAATGGAAAAATCATGCAGTCAGCTCTCACCAGCAGAGACGAGAGAGAAATCACTGGTTACAGTCACCCCAGATCAGATTGCGCTCCAAAAGAGCAACGATGCAGTCACCTCCCTTTAGGATTTCAGATTGTTTTTCAACGTGGACTACGAGTGGAAGCACACTTGCTTTGCGTTCCTCAAGCCTAAGAAGTTAGGATTTATTTTTTTAAACAAGGGGAGGAGAGCCGATGGGTCCCCCGCCCCAGGCTGATGTTAGCCCAGAAATCCCATCCCAGGTGGCTTGGTCAAAATTCAATGGGGGAGGGGAGCCATGCAGCCCCCCTATCCGGGCCGATTTAGGCCCCAGGGACCCCATCCTCCAGGGCATGGCCAAAATTCAATAGAAGAGGGGGTGAGCACAGCCGCCCTCCCTGGGTCACAGCAATAACTCCATAGGTGCCCTGAAGTCCACCCAGGGTACCCAGTGTGGTTTGGTGGGGACTGCGGGGGGAGCTTCAAGGCCCCTTGGTCCCAACCAACTCCCCGCCTTCTGTGGGAGCCAACGTTGCTCCCTAGCTCCCTAGCTGCTAGAAATGCAGCTCCCTGTGTGCAAGAGCAATCTTTCATCTGTTTCTCTGCCTGCGTGACAGTGGGCAGGAAAATAGATGAAAACTCGCCTCCCAGAAAGTGGGAGTGGTTTAACAGCTCCCACTTGCTGGGTTTGACAGTTCCCGTTTAGTGGGAGTGGAATTTTGTTTGGTCTCACTTGGCGCTAGAAGCGATAACAAGCTGCTGTGTCCTGGAGGTGCACACCCCGGAATATAGCAGGGCCATAAATTGCTCCAGAAGGGGAGCCACGAGGCCCCCCTTCTTTACAATTCATGGGCTGGCCACCCAGGGATGTGGTGGCCTCCCTCCCATTATTATAGACATGGCCCTGGGGAGGTCGTGCTCTCTGTATTTACTCAAAAGCCACGGTGAAGTGATGTTCCCTGGGGCTCCTAAAGCCACAGGAGGATGGTCGCATGGCCCTCCTCCATTTTAAATAAGACTCGGCCAGTCCTGGGGACATGGGGGTCCCAGGGGCCAAGTTTGGCCATGAGGATGTGGGCCTTGTGCACCTTCCTCCCATTATTTTTTAAAATAAATAAGCCACCGGGACCTGGCCCACCAGGGGGCAAATCTTCATAGAAGCGCGGGAACCAGTGCTTTTTTGATTTTTGCCGCAGGATCATGACTTGCGATTTCAGAGCAAAATATATTTTTTGCACAAAATGCTTTTTTGCCCATGCGGGGTCAAAGAGGGATCCCAGGACCAGAGCTACGGGGTCAGGGTATTCCTACCCTGCCTACTTTTCATTTTTTTGAACTTTTTTTGGGTCTTGGCTGAAGCCAAGTTCCACGATGACTGCCAACACTTCCTGGTTGAAGTGCTGCCAGCCAATCAATTTCAGCACGGGGACTGTCTGATCCTCGGAGGATCTGTGTCCCTGTATATTCAAATGTGGTTTCTTTTAATATCTCTGAAAGTACTGAACGGATTTACACCATTTCACAAAAAGGTCGCTTTCGGGACCACGAGCTACCATTCTGCTGAATTGATGTAATTTTGTTCAGTAGTTCTGGCTGTAGTCGTGTCTAAAATCATTAAGGGAATTACAGGCACATGCATCAACGTAGACTTTTGCGATTCCTCAATTGCGATTATTAAGGAATCGCAATCAAGGAATTGCAAAAGCCTATGCATGTAGGAATCGCTATAAAAAAAGCGATTCCTACACATTCCTTAATTGTGACTCGCAAATTGTGAGTCGCAATTAAGGAATGCTGTCCCATTCATTCCTATGGGCCTCCAGGCCCATAGGAATGAATTGGAGATTGCATGAGCAATTTGCGAGTACCAGTTGGTACTCGCAAATCGCTCATGCAATTTCAAGGGTGCAAGGGTGTCAAAATGACACCCTATTGCATCCCTGAAATTGATCTGTGCACATATGTTGCACACACACATGCTCTAAGGGCATGTGTGTGCGCAACATGAAACTTTGAAAAATGCACAAAAGTGCATTTTTCAACGTTTTTGCAAATTACCATGAAGTTCAACTTCATGGTAATTTGCTCTCCCCATTAGCGAAATCGCTAATTTTTTTACTTTAATGCATTGCATTTAAGGAATCGCAATTTGGGATTCCTTAAATGCAATCGCAATTTAAGTAATCGCAATTTAGAGATTCCTTAAATTGCGATTTTTGCATTTGGGATGATGCATCCCAAATGCAAAAATACCGGTCGCAAAGGGGCAGATTCTGAGAATCTGAGTGCAAAATGCACTTTTTTTTACCACCACTCCCTTTTCTCACCCCCTGCCCTCCCTTTCGACAGAACACTCCAAACCTTTCCATGCATACTTAGAATCATTGGCACACTTTTTTGGGGAAACTATTGTGAAGATTTGGAAACCGGCACCAAAGATATAGGGGAGTCAGAAATACACTTTTCCTATGGAAAGGAAGGGTGATATTTACAAAATCTCCACGCAACGCATCACAGCCCCCTGCAAAGCTGTGCTGCGTTGCGTGACAGGGAGGGAGCAAGGCAGCACCATATTTTTAAAGATATGGCTCTCTCCTCCCCTTTCTCTTGCACTGCTGTTGATTTCAGCTGCTGTGCGCCATGCACACACCTTAGCGTCGCATTGCTAGGGTGAGTGCATGAGTGTAGCAGTACCCTTCCTATACAAAATACTATGCTAGGCACAATTTAAAACTTTTCCCACTTTGCATACATGCTGCACAGTGCAGCACACATGCAAAGTTGGAAAAGGAAGAAGAAATGAAAGCATTTCTCCTTCCTTGCGCCTAGTTGAAAAGGGCACAGTTTTCTCATACTAAAATCAAACTACTGTTTTTAGTAAATTGGGTCTAGGGTGAGAAACCTTAGGTGGTTGCATGGGAATGCCCATGCACCACCCTTGGTATGCCCCCATGGCGCAAAGTAATGCAAAATGCTGGAAAGTTAATTAGAAAAAAAGATATTGCGCCGTTGTGCGTCACAAACACGGCACACAATCTTAGTAAATCTCCCCCGAAGTTCTAACTATAGCTACCTACTGGCGACCACCAGTAGGTAATATATATATAATATATATATATATAGAGTTAGGGCAGATTTTTACATTTGCCAAACGATATGACATGATCAGGACATCAAAGTTTAGCCGTGTGGAAGGACCTATGAAAACTACGCGAAGCCAGAAAAATCAAATTGAATCGTCATTGTATGACTTAAGTTCACTAGGTGAGAGTGGCTCTGAGTCAGAAATGCGTAAAACAAATGAAGCAAGTCAAATATCTAAACCCTCACCGGGGGAAGAATTAAATTTTATTTGCCAAGAGAGGAGACAAACTCTTCGTCCACGGCCGCAACAAAGGAACAACATAGACGACTTGCCAACTACAAGCGCCGGCAGAGGCGCCAAGCAAACAAGAGGCACGCGAAGACCATACAGAAGAGGTGGCAGGAAAAATTGGTAATATCTATACAACAACCCAATGAAAATAACCACACGATTATCAATTTGTCCAACGTAAGCCTGACAAATCAAGAAACAAACATGTTAAGTCTAGGACTCTCATATGCCCCTAAAGTGAACTTTGACTATGCCACAACAAGATTGGACATCTATAAAGGTGTCAGAAAATTGAAACTAAAAAAATACCATAGCCAAATGAAAACAAATAAAGATAAAGATGAACAACAGGAAACAGATGGAAATCAAATGTTCAATGAAGGATCAAGTATGTCAATAACATCACAAGTTGATCAAACACTCCTTCAGACTATGGAAGAACTATGGAATGAGAATGTCAGCAATTCAGCAAGCAACAATGGATCAGAGATAAGGGAAAATGAAAATATGAAGGAAACTATATCTACCCCCTTCAGACCAAAATCAACCTTCAACCCAATCATGATGAGAGACTCTATAGATCTATTTCATGAGTCCACCATAGCATATATAATACAACTGAATAAAATTGTGGCAAGAAAACAAACCACTTTAAAGAATAAAGATCTACAATATAGAAACGTAATAAAAAAACTGAAAGAAAATGATGAAGTTGTAGTACGCAGCAGTGACAAAGGAGGAAATATCGTACTGTGGCCTAGAAACATGTACGACAAAGAAGCATACAGCCAACTTAATGACAGATCATGTTACAATCGTAGTAATCAAGCCAAACTGACTATGTCATATAAACAATATTATGGAAAACTATCCCTATGGAGACAAGGAAATTTAATCACAGGAGAAGAATATAAATATCTTAAGGAAGAACATCCAACTACTCCTTTATTATATTTTATCCCCAAAATTCATAAGGACCGAGATAATCCCCCAGGCAGACCCATTATTTCAGCAAGGGATGGGTTACTAGAACATACCACCAGATACATTGACTATTTTCTTCAAGCCTATGTCAAAGACTTACCTAGCTATGTTCGTGATACAAGTGACTTTTTAAGGCAAATCTCTGAATTTGAATGGCAAGATAATTATCTGTTGATAGCATTGGATGTAACCTAGTTATACACGAGTAGTGAACATACAGACGGAATAGAAGCAATAAGACATTTTCTATCTAGAAGACCCACATAATTAAAATGCCATACAACATTTTTATGTTCAACAGCCAGCTATACCAACAAGTTAGAGGAGTCGCCATGGGAGCCAGTTTCTCTCCCAGTTATGCATGCCTTCATATGGGCAAATGGGTGGAACTGGTTCTCATGGGTGTACATAAACAGAAAATGGTGAAAAATGTAAAAATGTGGCGACTATATATTGATGATCTTTTTGTGATTTGGCAGGGAACAGAAAGTGAAGCCCATGAATTTGTGCAATGCCTCAACATCAATGATATCAATCTAAAATTCACGGCCACCATTAGTTCTAGCTCTATAGAATTTCTAGACACCCAGATATATGTTGAAAATCACAAAATTGAAACCAGGTTGTTTAGGAAGAAAACAGCAGGCAATTCAACTCTACACGCAAGTAGCATGCCTCCGAAACATCTGGTCAATAGTATACCGTATGGTGAGATGTTATGGTTGCGGAGAATCTGCAGTAACAACAGTGATTTATTGGCAGCTCAAAAAGAAAGTAAAGCTAGATTTTTACAGAGAGGATATCAAGAAAGTACAATAGACAGAGCCATTCAAAGATCATATGAACAAAGCAGAAGTGATGCCCTAAAAGAAAAAGAGGGGGACTTCATAAAACAAGGGACTGTAGAATATCGTATGATTATGAAATACAATAATCAGTACAAAGAGATCAAGAAAATTATACACAAAAATTGGGCCATGGTACTATGTGACCCAGTAATTGGTCCACTTGTCCCTCAAAAAGTACCTATCACCTATAGCAGAGCGCCATCAACAAGAGACAGAGTGGTTAAGACAAATCCAGAAATTATTGACAAAAGCAGTTGGTTACAAATGAGAAGAGGATTCTTCAGATGCAAAACATGTAAAGCTTGCACACATGGTATAAATAAAACTACCTATAGCACTCCATTCAGTGATAGAGAATTTAAAATTGACAAATTACTAACATGTAAAACGGTGTTTGCTGCCTATGTATTGCAGTGCACTTGTGGCCTGCAATACATAGGCAGCACTGTGTTGCAGGTGCACAAACGCATTCTACCACACTTGCGCGCCATAACAAATCAAGACAACACATATCCTGTGGCGCGCCATTTCAAAGAGAAGCACAACTCCGACAATACAGCCCTCAAATACTATGTTATTGACTCAGTACCCCCCAGTAGACGGGGAGGAGACAGGGTCACACAGCTGAGGAAACTGGAAACGAGATATATAATACAGTTTGACTCAAAGACACCATCAGGGTTAAATGTAACAGAAGATTTACATACATGTTTGAGCTAATGAGCAGCAAACTATCACTGTAAAAGAATACAATTAGAAGGGTAGAAATATACTGGCCTCATCATAAGTCAATAATAATACTGATTAGCAGTTATATATGAATTCAAATTAATACTTTTAAGGGATTCCTTTTAGAATTTATTATATTTATATGTACATATATATCTATTTATTTAAATTATTTATTTATATAATTATCTATAATATATTTATATTTTATACGTTGGATATCTTCAAAATGAAAGTATTAATCTGGATAATCAATATGAGATGTATTCTAACTCACAGTTAATCCCCTTCGACTGTACAATTGATATAAATATATGGAGTTATTGAATGTGCAAATATGGAATTCATAGTATCTAGCGGTTATTCTACAATGATTTTTATGATTTTTATTATTACATACATGCCTCATTCTCAATGAACTCAGCACATTGCACTTTTGCACTTTTTCACATACAGCACCTTTTTGCACATCATATTTGAGTTACACAAGTTGGTCGATATTGTAGGAAATGATTTGTACAAACATAGGTATTTAACCCTATATTATATAACTATTCAGTTATGTTGATTTACATATACAGATATCAATTGTAAAAGAAGTCATGAATAGTAAATGTGTTTCAAAATGTCAATGGCGCAAAAGCAATTTTCATATCTTAAAACACTATATTTTAAAACACACAATGTACAATAGATATACAATGGTACAATGAAGTCTGTTCTCTACATCTATGACCATGTGACTTTCCCGGAAATGTTTGTGTTTTACTTTAAAATAGACACGAAATGAGGCAACCATGTCATGTGATCAAGGCTCTGCGGAGCTGAAACGCGTAATGGCGACGGTTGAATAAAACACCTTTTAGCACCAGTTTGGGTCCGTGTCCGTTATATTGGGAGAAAGGAACCTACAGCGGAATTCACGTCATATATGTATATATGTATATATATATATTACCTACTGGCGGTCGCCAGTAGGTAGTTATAGTTAGAACCTAGTTTCCATAGGAAAAGCATTTTATGTTTTCCCAATAACTTTGGCGCCCGATGACGAATCATCGCGACATTTTCAAACTAGTGGGGCGCTCCGGTCAGCTCCTGTCTTGAAAGTTTCGGGGTGATGCGGCAAGCGGGGGCCGAGAAAAAAATACATATATATTCGGATAATTTAGTGTTGGAGGATATAAATGACTATATGTGAGAGTGAGGGTTTGTGAGAGTGGCTGTATGCATGAGTGAGTGCTTGTATTAGTAATTGTATAAGAGTGGAAGTATGTGTTAGTATATGTTTGAATACGTGAGGTGGTGTGTGTATAACTATATAGGTGAGTAAATTGGAGTGTGATTGATTCTTTGCATGACTGACTAGGTGTGTGAGTAACTATGGATGAGTGGCGGTGTGTAAGTGTCGGTATATGAGTGCATATGATACTGCCGTATTGATGGTTGACAGCATGTATGAGTGACTGTATGGGTGAATGAGTGGATGTGTGTGTAGACCTAGGAATCAGAGAGTGGGTATGTAATAACTGGTATTAGTGTGTCTGTGGCTTCGAAAATGGTATTCTGGATTGTAGAGTGGGTGTATAAAAGGTTACATTAGGGTATGAGGAGGTGTATGTCATCAGTGATGTCATTTGAGATGGCATCAATGATGTCATCAATGATGTCACTGACCATGTCATGAATTATGTAATATGTGACGTCATCAGCAGTGCATTGCGGGGGCGCGAGTTATAGTTAGCTGAACTAACTATAGCGCCCGAATTTCTCTGGTTTTGTATGAGTGAAATGTCAACTAACTATAACGTCCCTGAAACCTGTGGTTTTTTTCAATGAATTTCTAAGGTTTTTTAAATGCTAATTTCTAACTCTAACGTCTCTGAAACCTATGGTTTTTTCAGTAAATTTCAAAGGTTTTTTAAATGCTAATTCCTAACTGTAACGTCCATTCAACCTGTGTTTTTTTCTGTGAATTTCAAATGTTTTTTAAATGCTAATTTCTAACTATGCCTACAGAGGTAGGACATGTGCAGAAAGAAGAAGGAAGGTGCAGAAAGAAGCAAGAGAAATGCAGAAAGAGGCAACAGAAGTCCAGAAAGACAAAGAAAGGTGCAGAAAGAAGCATGAGATGTGCACAACAAACCAACAGAGGAGCAGAAAGAGGCCTTGTTGCAAAGTCATCCTTTGCCCCCAACTTTTTGCTGACAGGTACTGGTGGTAACTGACTCTGACTAACCGGGCCTAGAGCCAGTGCTATGCTAAAAGGCACTTAGAATACAGTGAAAACACCTACATACACTAGGGAACACTATGCATTGGGGTACCCCTTTGATTGGCATGACCTCCTCTGTAAGGCCCTAGTACATAATAGGGCAGGGGAGTTAAAACTACCTCTAAGTCAGAGGTGCGGAAAGATGCCTCTTTAAGTAGTAGTCACATTTGCAGAGTGGTGGAGAAAGGGTGCTGCGCCTCCGACCAGCGCTCATGAATTCCACTGCATAGGACTTAGAGGAGGTACCAAGAGGGCCCCCAAAGACCCTCAGGAGTAAATTGGACTTCATCCCCCATCATGTAGTCTGCCAGGAGGTGTGTTTAAAGAGTGGTGGAGAAAGGGGGGCATGTCCTGCTTAGACTTCTTAGCAATCCCACTGTGTGGGACTTACTGCAGGTAACAAGAGGGGTAGTTGGCCCCCAACGACAACCTTGGGGGCCAACTACCCCTCTTATTACCTTCAGTAAGTCCCACACAGCAGGATTGCTAAGTTCTCATAGCAGGCCATGCCCCCTTTGCCCACCACTCTGTTAACGCACTCCCTGGCTCGCTCTTGGATGGGGATTTAAGTCCCCTTCGCTGCTGGGCGTTCTTTAGGGGCCAGCTAGCCTACGTCTTACCTCCAGTAAGCCCCACACAGTGGCATTGCTGAGAGGTGGACAAAGGTCATGCCCCCTTTCCCCACCACTCTGCAAACGCACCTCCTGGCGCGTTCTAAGTTGGGGTATTAAGTCCCCTCCATTCCTGAGGATCCCTGGGGGCCAACTAGTCCACCAGGTACATCCAGTAAGCGCCACACATCTGGATTGCTGAGAGTGGTCTGAGGATATGCTCCCTTTTTACACCACTCTGCAAATGCGGCTCCTGGTACCCTGCTGCTTGGGGATGAAGTCCACTTGTGTCCTGAAGTCCTCAGGACACAAAAGAAACTCATCGCTCCAACAGCAGTGTGCCAAGAGGCGCGTTTGCAGAGTGGTGTAAAAAGGGGCATGGCCTCAGACCACCTCTCTGCAAACCAGCTATGTGGCGCTTACTGGAGGTACCTGGTGGGCTAGTTGGCCCCCAGGGACCCTCAGTATTCATGAGGACTTAATTTCTCATCTTGCAACGTGCCAGGGGGCGTGTTCGCAGAGTGATGGAGGGAGGGGGCGGGGCCACCGACGTAATGCCGGCTTATTTTTTTTTTTAGAAGGGGCTGGCCCCCCTTCCCTGGGCCAATTTTGGCCCTGGGGACCTCATCCCCTGGGGCATGGCCTCTTCTTTTTTTCATATTTACAGTTAGGGCTTCCCTGGGCCACTATTGGCCCCAGGGACCCCATCCTCCAGGGATTGGCCATTAATTCTTTTAGTTTTGAGGCGGGGGCGATGGGGCCCACCTCCCCAGGCCGATTTTGGCCCCAGGGACCCCATCCCCCGGGGCCCGGCCATTCTTTCTTTAAGAAAAAGGGGGGATGCGTTGCTCCCCTCCAGGGCCACTTCTGGCCCCGGGGACCCCATCCCCAGGGGCTGGGCCTTTGCAGTGGGGACCGTGGGGGGAGCCCCAATGCTCCCAAGGTCCCACTGGCTCCCCGCCTCCTTTGGGAGCCGGCATTGCTTTTGAACAAGGGGAGCTGCATGTCAGCATTTCCCCTTGCTCAAAGGCAATCCTGCTTTACTTTGTTGAAGCAAGAGCAGGTTTTCCTGCTCTTGCTTCAATGAACCAAAGCTGAGTTTGCTCTGGCAGGGCAGAAACTGTGCTCCCGCCCTACCATAGCAAACGGCAATGTCCTGGGAGTGGGCACCCCGGGACATTGCAGGAGCCGGCCCTGGGGACTGGCAGTGCCAAGTGCCATCAAGGGCTCCAGGAGGGGGGACTTGTGGCCCCCCTCCCATCATTTTCAAAGTCCCGGGAAGTTGGCGGTCCCCGGGGCTTGGGGGGCCCATGAGGCCCCCGCATATAATTAAACAGTGTCCCGGGGAGGTGGCGGTCCCTGGGGCTGCGGGGCCCCCCGCGGGCCCCCGTAAATTAATCCTCATTGCCCCCGGGACTTGGCCCCGGGGGCTGTAAGAAACGAAGCGCAGGAGCCCGTGCTTTATTTTTTTTCAAAATGTGGGGACGGATTCGCGCACCCAGCACTAATTCGGCAGTTTTAAACAACAAAAATGCTTTTTTTGGCCCTGGGGTCCTTGTGGGAACCACTAAGCAGGCCTAGGGGTCAGGGTGTTTCTACCCTGCCCCCTTTTCTTCATTTTTCACTTTTTCCCTCCTTTTTCTTGTGACTCGGTTACCGAGTCACAAGATGGCTGCCAACACTTCCTGGTTTCCTGGTTTGGAGTGTTGGCAGCCAATCAGAGTGAAGCTCGTGCCCGGGAGGGTTTGCGACTCCTCCTCGGTGCTCAGATATAGATATATGTCTTTTTTTAATTTCTTAGGAACTACTGAACGGATTTACACCATTTAAAAAAATGTCTCTTTCTGAACCAAGGGATACCTTTTTGCCAAATTTGGTGCAATTCCGTTCAGCTGTTCAGGCTGTAACCTGTTTCAAAATTCCTATGGAAATTAACATGCGAAAACATGTTTTGGGACCCCCCCTTTTTTCTCGGCCCCCACTTAACAAATCACCCCGAAACTTTTCAAGACAGGAGCTGACCGGTGTGCCCCATTAGTTTTGAAAATTTCACAAAGATTCATCAAACGGCGCCAAACATATTGGCAAAAGAAAAAACACTTTTTGAATAGAAATGAGGTCCTAACTATAACTACCTACTGGTTACCGCCAGTAGGTAATATATATAGATAGATAGATAGATAGATAGATAGATAGATAGATAGATAGATAGATAGATAGATAGATAGATAGATAGATAGATAGATAGATAGATAGATAGATAGATAGATAGATAGATAGATAGATAGATAGATAGATAGATAGATAGATAGATAGATAGATTCACTGAAAAAAACATAGGTTTCAGGGGCGTTATAGTTAGTTGGACATTTGAGATGTCATCAGTAATGTCATGAGTGATGTCACTGACCATGTCATGAGTGATGTAATATGTGACGTCATGAGCAGTGCATTACGGTCGCGCAAGTTATAGTTAGCTGAACTAATTATAACGGGGGAATTTCTATGGTTTTGTACGAGTGAAATGTCCAACTAACTATAATGCCCCTGAAACCTATGGTTTTTTCAGTGAATTTCTAAGGTTTTTTTCAATGCTAATTTCTTACTATAACGTGACTGAAACCTATGTTTTTTTCAGTGAATATATATATATTTATAATACTATGTATACATGTGAAAATGTCTCGGTCCACCTGTTTGCCTCGGTGGCACAGAAAAAATGGGTTGGACTGACATCAGCACGCCGACGAGGTCCTCTTATGGCTCCGATGACGTCATATGGTGTCACGAGCGGAGCAGTGCTATTATGACGTCCTCGTCAACGTGGGAGAGCTAGGAAAGAATTTCTGTGGAATGCTGGTGCAGGGGATATTCACCTTCAGTCTAGTCCTTTGGGAGCAACTGTTAATGTTGCCACTCCAGAAACCGAAACCAGTGATCCGAGGGCAGAGGCCCTGCAGATGGCACACAAGGTGGGGTGCCCAGTCGTGTGCACCGGCGGGGCAGCGAAGTGACAACCCACAAAAAAGGTAACGAGGGCACTGAATAACACAGGATCTTCTCTTTGTATCTGGCAAGAACAACAAAGTTAAAATGCCCTAGTACCAAAATGTAGAATTATTGCTACAACAGTCTTCAAGAAGACCTGCGATGCTGCTTCTGCCTCCCGTACCCTGGAGGCGACACATGGGTCACGCGGTACGGTCATACTGCGGTGGGACGCACACTCGTTGACCTCTCATGGCACTGCTCCACACTTCAGGGAGGATGCTTTCCATTAGCTATGTTTTCTGATGACGTGTCGCTCCGGCCCCGTCCAACAACAGAACTCCTTTAGATCCAAACAGACTCTTCCACTTTCTCACCGGAAGTGAAACCAGGCCACGCGGACACTTTCACAATACAACAGCTGGGAATGCACTTTTCGATAAAAAAAACACATTCCTTCCTCCTAATTAATCAACTAAATGTCTCACTGAAGAACAGGGGCCAGCTTCGATCAGTGAACAGCCGTTACAACGACTTTTTTACTTCACGATACCATTACAACGCATGCATTACCACGCATGCGTTGTACATCGTGAAGTCATTACTACACATTTTTTTAGAACGCATGGTCATTTACCACGCATGCCTTTACAACAAATTTTGTTGTAAAGGTATGTATGGTAAATGATCATGCATTCTAAAAAAACATGTAGACGATCCACGTTGTTGTAAGGAAACAGAAGCTGTTCCGTTTCCTCACAACAATGTGCACCGCCCCTCAGAGACGACGGGAAGCAGGAACCACATGGAGAGAGGAACCACGAGGAGTGAGAGGTAAGGGGGATTGGGCATGGGGTGGTTTTTTTTCTAGGGTTTAGGGTAGTGCAGTGGTGTTTGGGTAGCGTAGGGTGTCGTGCTGGGGGTAGTGTTTTAGGGTTTAGGGTAGTGCAGTGGTGTTTGGGTAGTGTAGGGGGTCATGCTGGGGTAGTGTTTTAGGGTTTAGGGTAGGGCAGTAGTGTAGGGGGTCGTGCTGGGGGTAGTGTTTTAGGGTTTAGGGTAGTGCAGTGGTGTATGGGTAGTGTAGGGGGTCTTGCTGGGGTAGTGTTTAGGGTTTAGGGTAGTGCAGTGGTGTTCAAGTAGTGTAGGGGGTAATGCTGGTGGAAGTGTTTTATGGTTTATGGTAGTGCAGTGGTGTTTGGGTAGTGTAGGGTGTTGTGATGGGGTAGATTTAGGGTTTAGGGTAGTGCAGTGGTGTTTGGGTAGTGTAGGGAGTCGTGCTGGGGATAGTGTTTTAGGGTTTATGGTAGTGCAGTGGTGTTTGGGTAGTGTAGGGGTAGTGCTGGGGTAGTGTTTTAGGGTTTAGGGTAGTGCAGTGGTGTTTGTGTAGCGTAGGGGGTAGTGCTGGGGGTAGTGTTTTAGGGTTTAGGGTAGTGCAGTGGTGTTTGTGTAGTGTAGGGGGTAGTGTTTTAGGGTTTATGGTAGTGCAGTGATGTTTGTGTACTGTAGGGGGTTGTGCTGGGTTCTAGTGTTTTAGGGTTTAGGGTGGTGCAGTGGTGTTTGTGTAGTGTAGGGAGTCGTGTTTTAGGGTTTTGGGTCATGCAGTGGTGTTTGGGTAGTGAAGGGGGTCGTGCTGGGGGTAGTGTTTTAGGGTTTAGGGTAGTGCAGTGGTGTTTGTGTAGTATAGGAGGTCATGCTGGTGGTAGATTTAGTGTTTAGGGTAGTGCAGTTGTGTTTGTGTAGTGTAGGGGTCATGCTGGAGAAGTGTTTTAGGGTTTAGGGTAGTGCAGTGGTGTTTGGGTAGTGTAGGGAGTCGTGATGGTGGTAGTGTTTAGGGTTTAGGGTAGTGCAGTTATGTTTGGGTAGTGTAGGGTGTCGTGCTGGGGGTAGTGTTTTAGGGTTTAGGGTAGTGCAGTGGTGTTTGGGTAGTGGAGGGGGTAGTGTTTTAGGGTTTAGAGTAGTACGCCCAACTAGCCACAATATCCGTGGACAAAGGGGATACTGACTCTTTTGAATGCTCCGCCAATTAAATAATTTGGTTCAAGGGCCCCACCACGTCCAAGACCTATCAATTCCTTTCTTGGGATCCCTCATATACTTAGAGAAAAAGGTACATAGTTTCTCATCAATTTCAGGCGTGTGTGCCACCTTCCCCTTCAGTGAGGGCCTGGGGCATTCTCCCCTCATCCTAATCCTGACCTCCCTTTCAAGGGGTTGATGGATTTTCCCCACCACATACTCTGCCACTTTGGTGTCAGGGGTCCACTCCGCCGACCTAGGATGGTAAATTTGGGTAGGCTCGAACATGTCCGAGTGGAACCCATCCCCAACCCAGGACTGAGAGGAGTGGGACTCTGGATGCCAGGGATGACCTGAGTCCTTATCCTCAGCGGAGGAGAAATCGTCCTCCGATACACCCTCTCCCTCTAAGGGAAACCCGCCGTCGGGGTCTAAAATAGTGGTGACAGCATCGTAATTGTCTCCGGACTCCTCCTCCTCCCGGCAGGGTGCATGTTTTAGCGTTCGCGCATTCTTGAGGAAGGTCTCCGTAAGTTTATCAAATCCTTCCAAGTACCCCGCGTTATGCTTAACGGCCCTTTTATTCCCCATATGGGAGCTACTGGGACCCTTCACCACCAGATCTGTGTTACTCAACACCCCAGGGATGCTTTTCACCAGCTTATCAATCTGATCCCTAAGAGGAGCCAGTGCCCTAGAAATAGCCAGAGAGAGGGCTTGGTCCACTGCTGGAGGGAGAAGTTGGGGGGCCATTCCTCCTCCAATTCCTGGTAGGAGGAGTAAAAATGGTCTTCTGGAGAAGACATGATAGAAGAGGGTAAGAGCACAGAACAACTGCCCTTAAAATCCTTAAGGCAGCTCCCTCGCCAGTGCTCCAACAGCTGGGCTTTTCCCGAAGCTGTTATAAGAATAGACTGAGGCGCAACACCAATTACCACCACCAGGTGGCGCTGGTCACTAACGTGGCCGTGTGGGGAAATCACCGTGTAGCGGTGTCAAAATTAGGCGAGGGTTGGTCGGGTATCAAGCGGACACTAAAGGAGTGACCGGATTCCCAAATGCGCGTAAAGACCAGCAGGAGAGCTCGACGGAACTGCCTCACTTAGACCAGGCGTGCCTGATAGGATCTCACCGCGCGCAGAGTGCACAGCGGGGGAAACTGCAAGTAAGATGTAACGCTCCAATACCTGACCAGTCTGCACTATATAAAACTGCAGAAAAACTAAAAATAAAAAGTGTTTTGCACACTTCTGTCATTGGGCTATATGTGGGCTACATCTGGGTGATATTTCTGCTACATTTGGGCTCTTTTTTCTCTGGTAGCCATGTTGGGAGACTTATTTGTTACGAAGTTTCCTAATTTCCTCATTTACTGCAGTCTCCTCAGTAGGAAATGCTTTCAGTTTTGTACTTTGATTCCATCAAGAAGGCATTCAGATGTGACACACATTTGCCATAAATTCAGAATGTTAGCACTCTAGTTGTTCATTCAATCACTGTAGTAAAGCTACTGCTCACCAAGGAGTTAACTGGAAGTCTACTGCTGGTATTGAAAGTGATTGTGTCAGTCTGCATGTCAGAATGTTCTAATGAAATAGAAGAGGATTTGAGATCTCACTTAAATCATGCCCTAAATTTTCTTTCTGCAGCACTAACCATAATTTCTATGGCAAAATGAACCCCCTCATTTTGTTCCTTTTTAAATTAAATGTTTTAAGTGTTACCAGTCTATTCCAATCAAGATGGCTTCAGGTGTGCCATAATTTTGTCATAAGTAAGACTGTTAGCTCTCTAGTTGTTCTTTAGAACACTCTGGGAAGCTGCAGTAGAACACAAAGGCATCAACTGACAGGCTGCTCCTGTTGAAATATAACAGGAAGATATTTGAGATCTCACTTAAAACCTGTCCTAATTATTCTTTCTAGAGCACTGGCCATAATTTCTATGGCAAAATGAACCCCCTCATTTTGTTCCTTTGTAAATTAAATGTTTTAAGTGTTACCAGTTTATTCCAATCAAGATGGCTTCAGGTGTGCCATACTTTTGTCATAAGTAAGACTGTTAGCGCTCTAATTGTTCTTTAGAATACTCTGGGAAGCTGCAGTAGAACACAAAGGCCTCAACTGACAGGCTGCTCCTGTTGAAATATAATAGGAAGATATTTGAGATCAAACTTGAAACATGTCATAAGTTTTCTTTCTACAGCAGTAACCATAATTTCTATGTCAAAATGAACCCCCTCATTGTGTTCCTTTTTAAATTAAATGTTTTAAGAGTTACCAGTTTATTCCAATCAAGATGGCTTCAGGTGTGCCATACATTTGTCAAAAGTAAGACTGTTAGTGCTCTATTTGTTCTTTACAACACTGTGGGAAGCTGCAGTACAACACAAAGGCATCAACTGACAGGCTGCTCCTGTTGAAATATAACAGGAAGACATTTGAGATCACACTTGAAACATGTGCTAATTTTTCTTTCTACAGCACTAACCATAATTTCTATGACAAAATGAACCCCATCATTTTGTTCCTTTTTAAATTAAATGTTTTAAGTGTTACCAGTTGTTTCCAATCAAGATGGCTCCAGGTGTGCCATACTTTTGTCATAAGTAAGGCTGTTAGCGCTCTAGTTGTTCTTTAGAACACTCTAGGAAGCTGCAGTAGAACACAAAGGCATCAACTGACAGGCTGCTCCTGTTAAAATATAACAGGAAGATATTTGAGATGTCCTAATTTTTCTTTCTACAGCACTAACCATAATTTCTATGACAAAGTGAACCCCTTCATTTTGTTCCTTTTTAAATCAAATGTTTTAAGTGTTACCAGTTTATTCCAATCAAGATGGCTTCAGGTGTGCCATAATTTTGTCATAAGTAAGACTGTTAGCGCTCTAGTTGTTCTTTAGAACACTCTGGGAAGCTGCAGTAGAACACAAAGGCAACAACGGACAGGCTGCTTCTGTTGAAATATAACAGGAAGATATTTGAGATCACACTTGAAACATGTCCTAATTTTTCTTTCTACAGCACTAACCATAATTTCTATGACAAAATGAACCCTATCATTTTGTTCCTTTTTAAATTTAATGTTTTAAGTGTTACCAGTTTATTCCAATCAAGATGGCTTTAGGTGTGCCATACTTTTGTCATAAGTAAGACTGTTAGTGCTCTAGTTGTTCTTTACAACACTGTGGGAAGCTGCAGTAGAACACAAAGGCATCAACGGACAGGCTGCTCCTGTTAAAATAAACAGGAAGATATTTGAGATCACACTTGAAACATATCCTAATTTTTCTTTCTACAGCACTAACCATAATTTCTATGATAAAATGAACCCTATCATTTTGTTCCTTTTTAAATTAAATGTTTTAAGTGTTACCAGTTTATTCTAATCAAGATGGCTTCAGGTGTGCCATACTTTTGTCATAAGTAAGACTGTCAGTGCTCTAGTTGTTCTTTACAACACTCTGGGAAGCTGCAGTAGAACACAAAGGAACCAACTGACAGTCTCTGCCCTTGTTGGATGTACATGATTTACTTCATTCTCACATGACTGAGAAAGATAATGTGAATTTACAGAAAATATGCTCTCATTTTAGCTTTAGTTTTCTCTCAAACATGAATCATGATATCCCAGCAGAAGGTTTTTCACAGGGTAAAATCACCTTGGAACACACCACAATTCCTGAAATTAGTATGGTACCATCAACAAATGAATTCTAATGTAACTAAAGTCTGTTATCACCCTTTATAGTTCTCCTTTTGGTAACCCTCAAAATCTTCGATTCACTACAATGCATTTCAATGGGGTACCATCATGTATATTGGTCCCAAGATGGCTGCCAGCAATCCCAGGATGAAGTGCTGACAGCCAATCAGATCTCACGATGAGAGGTGTTGTTAGGCTCCGCCCAGATATTGAAACTTTTTCTTTTTCTAATTTCTCATGAACTACTGAACGAATTTACACCATTTAACAAAAAAGGGATCTTTCTGAACCAAGGGCTACCTTTTCGACAAATTTGGTGTAATTCCCTTCAGCACTTTGGGCTGTATCCGTGTCTAAAGTTTCCTATGGGAATTAACATGGAGAAGCCGCTGGTTGCCGTATTGAATAAACCGGAGGGTTAAAATCGGCTGGGAGTGTGTCCTGAAAGCGTGTGGCGATTGGTGGAATAAATTACAACGCGGAGGCCCTTCCACGCAGGACAGCAACATCTCATAATTTTGGAGAGGCTGCAGCAAGAACTGTTCAACGCCGAATATGCAGCACATCTGGTTTGGCAGAATTCAACCAGAGCTAGTTCTGGACCCCTACTAAAGGGAAAATACTTTGTTGCAAACTGAAATGTCACAGAACCCACTCAGGGTATTACTAGCTCTCGAGAAAGGACTACCTTTCCCAGCATGCCCTTGAATAATAATGAAGCACTGAGCAACGCCCTATGGCCGGGGACATAAAAAGCACGCGGAGCCCTCTGTGCACTCACCTTAAACTGCCCAAGAAGAAGAGGCTATCTGCCTCGAAAAGCACCGGCGGCCAAATCAAGACCAGAATGAAGCCGCTGGTTGCCGTATTGAATAAACTGGAGGGTTATTATCGGCTGGGAGTGCGTCCTGAAAGCGTGTGGCGATTGGTGGAAAAAATTACAACGCGGAGGCCCTTCCGCGCAGGACAGCAACATCTCATAATTTTGGAGAGGCTGCGGCGAGAACTGTTCAACGCCGAATATGCAGCACAGCTGGTTTGGCAGAAGTCAACCAGCGCCAGTTCTGGACTCCTACTAGAGGGAAAATACTTTGTTGCAAACTGAATGTCACAGAACCCACTCAGGTTATTACTAGCTCTCGAGAAAGGACTACCTTTCCCAGCATGCCTTTGAATAATAATGAAGCTCTGAGCAGCGCCCTATGGGCGGGGACGTAAAAAGCATGCAGAGCCCTCTGTGCACTCACCTGAAACTGCCCAAGAAGAAGAGGCTATCTGCCTCGAAACGCGTCGGCACCCAAATCAAGATCAGAATGAAGCCGCTGGTTGCCGTATTGAATAAACCGGAGGGTTAAATTCGGCTGGGAGTGCGTCCTGAAAGCGTGTGGCGATTGGTGGAAAAAATTACAACGCGGAGGCCCTCCCACGCAGAACAGCAACATCTCATAATTTTGGAGAGGCTGCAGCGAGAACTGTTCAACGCCGAATATGCAGCACAGCTGGTTTGGCAGAATTCAACCAGCTCTAGTTCTGGACTCCTACTAGAGGGAAAATACTTTTTTGCAAACTGAATGTCACAGAACCCACTCAGGTTATTACTAGCTCTCGAGAAAGGACTACCTTTCCCAGCATGCCCTTGAATAATAATGAAGCACTGAGCAACGCCCTATGGGCGGGAACATAAAAAGCATGCAGAGCCCTCTGTGCACTCACCTGAAACTGCCCAAGAAGGCTATCTGCCTCGAAACGCATCAGCACCCAAATCAAGATCAGAATGAAGCTGCTGGGTGCTGTATTGAATAAACCGGAGGGTTAAAATCGGCTGGGAGTGCGTCCTGAAAGCGTGTGGCGATTGGTGGAAAAAATTACAACGCGGAGGCCCTTCCGTGCGGTTCGGCCTGGACTGTTCCCAGGAGGCACAGGGTCAGACTGATTTGCATATGGCCATGCCTGAACTGGGGTGGCAGAGTGGGCTAAAGAACGGTGATGGATCAAACCCAGATCTGTTGACTGGGTGTAAGTGTCTGATTGGTTCTGATGCTCTGTCCATCACCACCCCCTTTTGTACCGCTTTGTTCGCCATAAGTTGGCAGGGTATGCTCAGACGTTGAGTCCCTTGCTCACTTTGCCACTGGATTCAAGCAAGCCTGGCTGAAGATGGCTGAAATGCCAGAAACCGGTCCTAGGAAGCTTGTTTCCGGTCCAGGGAAGACATGGCTTGGCGGTTCGGCCTGGACTGTTCCCATGAGGCACAGGGTCAGACTGATTTGCATATGGCCATGCCTGAACTGGGGTGGCAGAGTGGGCTAATGAACGGTGATGGATCAAACCCAGATCTGTTGACTGGGTGTGAGTGTCTGATTGGTTCTGATGCTCCGTCCATCACCACCCCCTTTTGTACCGCTTCCATGCAGGACAGCAACATCTCATAATTTTGGAGAGGCTGTGGCGAGAACTGTTCAACGCCGAATATGCAGCACAGCTGGTTTGGCAGAATTCAACCAGCGCTAGTTCTGGACCCCTACTAGAGGGAAAATACTTTGTTGCAAACTGAATGTCACAGAACCCACTCAGGGTATTACTAGCTCTCGAGAAAGGACTACCTTTCCCAGCATGCCCTTGAATAATAATGAGGTACAAAAGGGGGTGGTGATGGACGGAGCATCAGACCCAAACAAACACTCACACCCAGTCAACAGATCTGGGTTTGATCCATCACCGTTCTTTAGCCCACTCTGCCACCCCAGTTCAGACATGGCCATATGCAAATCAGTCTGACCCTGTGCCTCATGGGAACAGTCCAGCCCGAACTGCCATGCCATGCCTTCCTTGGACCGGAAACAAGCTTCCTAGGACCGGTTTCTGGCATTTCAGCCGTCTTCAGCCAGGCTTGCATGAATCGAGTGGCAAAGTGAGCAAGGGACTCACGTCTGAGCATACCCTGCCAACCTATGGCGAACAAAGCGGTACAAAAGGGGGTGGTGATGGACGGAGCATCAGAACCAATCAAACACTCACACCCAGTCAACAGATCTGGGTTTGATCCATCACCGTTCTTTAGCCCACTCTGCCACCCCAGTTCAGACATGGCCATATGCAAATCAGTCTGACCCTGTGCCTCATGGGAACAGTCCAGCCTGAACTGCCAAGCCATGCCTTCCCTGGACCGGAAACAAGCTTCCTAGGACCGGTTTCTGGATTTAGGCCCAGATCTCTGTACTGGGGTGAATGTATGACATTGTTCTGCATTCTGTCCATCAATTGTTGTTTTTGCATTTGTCACCCCGAGTGGGACGGGTATGCTCAGATGTGAGTCCCGTGCTCTCCATGCCACTGGAATCAAGCTATTCTGGCTGAAGAGGGGTGAAACCCCGAAACCGGTCCTAGGATGCTTGTTTCCAGTCCAGGGAGGACCTGGCTGGGCAGTTCGGGCTGGACTGTTCCCATGAGGCACAGGGTCAAGACTGATTTGCATATGGCTGGGTTCAAACTGGAATGGCATGGTGAGCAAAAAAACGATGGATTTAGGCCCAGATCTCTGTACTGGGGTGAATGTATGACATTGTTCTGCATTCTGTCTATCAATTGTTGTTTTTGCATTTGTCACCCCGAGTGGGACGGGTATGCTCAGACGTGAGTCCCGTGCTCTCCATGCCACTGGAATCAAGCTATTCTGGCTGAAGAGGGGTGAAACCCCGTAACCGGTCCTAGGATGCTTGTTTCCAGTCCAGGGAGGACCTGGCTTGGCAGTTCGGGCTGGACTGTTCCCATGAGGCACAGGGTAAAGACTGATTTGCATATGGCTGGGTTCAAACTGGAATGGCATGGTGAGCAAAAAAATGATGGATTTAGGCCCAGATCTCTGTACTGGGGTGAATGTATGACATTGTTCTGCATTCTGTCCATCAATTGTTGTTTTTGCATTTGTCACCCCGAGTGGGACGGGTATGCTCAGACGTGAGTCCCGTGCTCTCCATGCCACTGGAATCAAGCTATTCTGGCTGAAGAGGGGTGAAACCCCGAAACCGGTCCTAGGATGCTTATTTCCAGTCCAGGGAGGACCTGGCTTGGCAGTTCGGGCTGGACTGTTCTCATGAGGCACAGGGTCAAGACTGATTTGCATATGGCTGGGTTCAAACTGGAATGGCATGGTGAGCAAAAAATCGATGGATTTAGGCCCAGATCTCTGTACTGGGGTGAATGTATGACATTGTTCTGCATTCTGTCCATCAATTGTTGTTTTTGAATTTGTCACCCCGAGTGGGACGGGTATGCTCAGACGTGAGTCCCGTGCTCTCCATGCCACTGGAATCAAGCTATTCTGGCTGAAGAGGGGTGAAACCCCGAAACCGGTCCTAGGATGCTTGTTTCCAGTCCAGGGAGGACCTGGCTTGGCAGTTCGGGCTGGACTGTTCCCATGAGGCACAGGGTCAAGGACTGATTTGCATATGGCTGGGTTCAAACTGGAATGGCATGGTGAGCAAAAAAACGATGTATTTAGGCCCAGATCTCTGTACTGGGGTGAATGTATGACATTGTTCTGCATTCTGTCCATCAATTGTTGTTTTTGCATTTGTCACCCCGAGTGGGACGGGTATGCTCAGACGTGAGTCCCGTGCTCTCCATGCCACTGGAATCAAGCTATTCTAGCTGAAGAGGGGTGAAACCCCGAAACCGGTCCTATGATGCTTGTTTCCAGTCCAGGGAGGACCTGGCTTGGCAGTTCGGGCTGGACTGTTCCCATGAGGCACAGGGTGAAGACTGATTTGCATATGGATGGGTTCAAACTGGAATGGCATGGTGAGCAAAAAAACGATGGATTTAGGCCCAGATCTCTGTACTGGGGTGAATGTATGACATTGTTCTGCATTCTGTCCATCAATTGTTGTTTTTGCATTTGTCACCCCGAGTGGGACGGGTATGCTCAGACATGAGTCCCGTGCTCTCCATGCCACTGGAATCAAGCTAATCTGGCTGAAGAGGGGTGAAACCCCGAAACCGGTCCTAGGATGCTTGTTTCCAGTCCAGGGAGGACCTGGCTTGGCAGTTCAGGCTGGACTGTTCCCATGAGGCACAGGGTCAAGACTGATTTGCATATGGCTGGGTTCAAACTGGAATGCCATGGTGAGCAAAAAAACGATGGATTTAGGCCCAGATCTCTGTACTGGGGTGAATGTATGACATTGTTCTGCATTCTGTCCATCAATTGTTGTTTTTGCATTTGTCACCCCGAGTGGGACGGGTATGCTCAGACATGAGTCCCGTGCTCTCCATGCCACTGGAATCAAGCTATTCTGGCTGAAGAGGGGTGAAACCCCGAAACCGGTCCTAGGATGCTTGTTTCCAGTCCAGAGAGGACCTGGCTTGGCAGTTCAGGCTGGACTGCTCCCATGAGGCACAGGGTCAAGACTGATTTGCATATAGCTGGGTTCAAACTGGAATGCCATGGTGAGCAAAAAAACGATGGATTTAGGCCCAGATCTCTGTACTGGGGTGAATGTATGACATTGTTCTGCATTCTGTCCATCAATTGTTGTTTTTGCACTTGAATAATAATGAAGCACTGAGCAACGCCCTATGGGCAGGGACATAAAAAGCATGCGAGCCCTCTGTGCACTCACCTGAAACTGCCCAAGAAGAAGAGACTATCTGCCTCGAAACGCGTCGGCACCCAAATCAAGATCAGAATGAAGCCGCTGGTTGCCGTATTGAATAAACCGGAGGGTTAAAATCGGCTGGGAGTGCGTCCTGAAAGCGTGTGGCGATTGGTGGGAAAAAAAAAAAAATATATATATATATATATATATATATTCACTGAAAAAACCATAGGTTTTAGGGAAAGTTATATTTAGTTGGACATTTCACTCATACAAAACCAGAGAAATTCCCCCGTTATAGTTAGTTCAGCTAACTATAACTCGCGCCACCGCAATGCACTGCTGATGACGTCACATATTACATCACTCATGACATGGTCAGTGACATCACTGATGACATCTCAAATGACATCACTCATGACATCACTCATGACATCATCCAGTGACTGTGTGTTTCTGTATGTTTAAATATGTTTAATATATATAGGGAAAGGTGTATTGAAGAATGAGTGGGTGTATAAGTGTCTGAATGAATGATTTAGTAGGTGCGTGACCGACTCTTTAAGTGAGTGATTAAACGTATCTCTCTGAATGCATGGGTTAGTGACTAAACTGTGTAAATGTCTGTATCCGTCTGTCTGTTGGTGTGCAAGCGGCTGCATGGGTTTGTGAATAGCTACATGAGTGTCTATATGGGATATTGATTGGTTGTCTCAGTATCTGTATGGGTGCATGAGTGTTTGTGTGGGTGGGGTGTGTGTAACTCTGTGCATAGATGTGTGAGTGGGTGATTCACTGGGTGCATGGTTTCAAGAGTGCATCTGTGATGTACTGTATGGGTGGTTGAGTGTCGTATGGGTGTGTTAGTGAGTGAATGTATATCTCATTGGTACATGTGTGAGTAATACATATGTGAAAGGCAGTATATATGTGTGTTGGAGTATATGAATGGCTATAAGTGAGAGTGTTTGATTGTGAGAGTGGCTGTATGGATGAGTGTGTGCTTGTATCAGTGGTCGTATAAGAGCGTAAGAATGTGCTAGTACGCATAGTACGCATGACTGGTTTGGGCGGCCCTAGGGGGCCGACCAAACATCCTTTGCACACTCAGGAGTGGGCAGGCACACCACCCCTCCCCTGCTCTTAGAGCAGCCACGCCCACCCGCCAGCCTTCAACCAAACATAAAATGGTAATAACATAAAGTTATTTCGATTTTATGTTTCTGCTTGTTACGAGAAGCAGAGGGGCGACACTCCTCCTCCCTAGTGGAGGAGCCACCCCTGTATTTAACCAATGCTTTGTGCAACTAATGCTTATTGAGTTGATGCTTATTCAGCTAATACTTTACATACTTGATAAACAATATGTATTTCTGATGCATGAAATGATCTACTGCTACTACTAATACTGCGTCTACTAATGCTACTACTGTCATAACTACTACCCCTACCTGACATTGCTTTACTTTATAAATAAAAATAAATACAAACACAAAAACTACAATTTGTTGTACTACCATTAATACCACCAATATTACTCAGTCTACTTCTGTAGCACCACTGAAATATAACAATACTACCACTACTACCATTTCTAATAATTCTACTACTACCACTGTCTATTATTGTATTATAGCAAGTAATGCTACTATTACAATTTCTAACAAATTATTCTACTAATATTAATGCTGTTATCACTATTGCTATATTACTAATACTAGTGTTGTAAATACTAATTAATTAATACTAACACTGTTCCTTTTCTATTACTGCAACAAATAATAATAATAATAATAACAATTATACTTTTAAGAAGAGGACAACCAAGAGCAATGTGCTGTTCTAATTAGATACTTCAGAGCTGATGAATCATTCTACTTATAGCTCATCGAAGGCTGTGATACATGCTGGAGGAGGCTCCCACTGGCACTGAAAACCTTGCAGACAAAAATCCTGAAAACACGACATTGTTGAAAGTCTGACTCCTCAGTTACGCGCAGTCGCTGAATATGATCGGACCAATTATCAATCATGTGCATCAAGGCGTATAGAAACTGCAGGCTTTCAGCATCTCATTTACCAGGATAAGTCCTATCATCAGCAATGCAATCTACTTGGAGCGTGCTTGGCCGGCTCCTGAAATGAGCCTTTGTCTGCATGCCTGGTAAGAGTGCCCCGCTAATTCTCCGCCAGGTAGAGTTTGTGTTCATCTGATAGCTCTCGGGTGCCATAAGACCATGAGCTGTCTCCATCTGATAGCAGGAGTCACTGGATACATGAAATCTTATTAAATGCCACCATCCTTCAACAGAACATACTTATAACCTGGCGGCCATTTTAATAACCATATTGAAACATGACATGGCCGCCATCCATGGCAATACGCCAGATCTAGGATCCTCATGCAGAAAGTGGGCTTTGCTAGAGGCGTGTCCGGAGCAGGGGTATTAAAAGGGCCCTGCGGAAAGTAGGGATGAGTGCTCTAGACAGAGTGGAAGCAGCAATGAAGCCCATGTTGGCCATATCTTTGTTTGCAGTTCTTTCAATGCTTTTTGGTCAAACGGATTCAGGTAAGAGTTTAGAATAACCGTGGTATAGGGGAGTGGGACGGATAGGAATTCCGGAGATCCTTCTCATCTCAAGTGCGAGAGGAATTTAAAATGTATTTAGCATTGATTGGAGTAACCCAGGTTGCACCCCTACCTTTCACAATATTCAAAATCCGTGCCCTGGGTGAATGAGAGCAAAGTAGGAGCGTCAGGGGGTAGGTTTAGGTCGCCTTGGCCATCTTTTTTTAAAATTTCTGTTCTAGTTTTATCCGTCTGCCATCACGCTGGGAATATATGGTAGACCTATCTGTGTGAAAACCGTTTTAAAGCATTTAGTTATGAAATTGTGTTTAGTCAAATTAGTAAGGTGAATTGTCAGCGTTCATATTCATCATACATTTTTAGCTCGAGTCACATAAAAGTTTTTTGCCTGTTCAAATACAAAGGACCTCAAAACGCCTCTTCGCTGGTAGTAAACGCTATATAAATACACTTGCAATACCACACAATTGCCAGACCTCACCATCTTTTTACTAATCTATTGCAATTAACCATGCGAATTAGACAGTATCAACACATTTAAATCTCCATGAATACAGTTCCCAAGAAGAATGCAAGCAGGCAGTCATCAGCCATTAAAATACCGTCAAATAAAGTCAGACGTGTAATAAGGTATGGGCTCACTATCGCGGATAACAAACATCTGTAACTGACACTACTTCATGTCTTTGATGGTAAGTTAAGGCAGTGCCTGGTACAAACACCTATCACCAATCAAAAAAGGCCTGAGAAGGTGGCAAAGTGTGGCAAGTATGTTTGTACATATTTGTTGTGTGGCATCTTGTGAAGGTAATATTGTCTCTTGTTTTTTATGCAGCTTATATTTTTATGCTGTATTAATGCAATGCGAGTTTGATGTGTTGTACTGAGATTGTTGAGTTGTGTTCTAGTTTGACTGTCTGTTGCAATGTGCCCTGTTATTTTTTGTGTCATTATGTTGCTCTGCACACAGTGCAATCAGGATTTTGATTGTAATCATGAGTCCCTCTTTCTGAGCCAGCTGTCTTGTGGTCACAGGCTCATCTCCTCCTATCTCAGGACTTAACCAAGCCATTTCCACGCATCCTCCACTGTAACCATAACCCCTTCTCCATGACTGCAACTTGTGCGCCTTGCACCTCTTTCTCTTTCCTGACGTCCATCCTGCCATCTCCCAATCGTTGTCACTCCGGTGGGCCCTGGACATATTGTAAAAACTGGATGCCCACCCATGTGTGCTTCTCTTGTCCACACCTGCATCCTTTCTCACACCATATCCTTTCTGTAAATCCCGTTTGTATACAGCATCGTGGTACTCTGCAGGTAGGCATAAATCACACAGCTACACACACACACACACACACCCACACCCGCACACACACAACCCAGAAACACACACACATAACGTGCTTTCGTTTGTGAAACTAGTTAGCACTGCGCTCAATCAACACAACTAATAGAAATACAATCACGTTTTTATAGGGTGACCAACACTGCATGTCAGCATGGACAATAGTTAAAATCCTGTTGCTATCCTAATGCATTCTGGGTGCTGTAGTTGTTTGCCTGCATTTTGCTAATCAGACTATATGATGGCTATGATATGCCAGTTAACAACTCAGGACTGGGAGCAGTGTTGGTGATGACACGGAGTACAGTTTACACTCTAGCTTTTCAGGATTTCTAAAATGAATATGGCAGTGGACAGGCATATGTGGCTACTTTGTTTTATAGAGAATACGAATTTTAGGTCATTCTAAAAAATAAATGGAATTTACTTTTCAGTGGGTCAAAATACCTCGTCTTAGTACCAGCGGCTTCCAAAAATAGTAACTTGGCCATGTGAGTTTAAGACTCCAGAATTGTCGTTAATATTAGTAAACACAATGTTTGTCCACATTATCCACATTTTCGTACTATCTCTGTTACTTTCCTTAGGGAATTGGTGTTGTAGTGGCATAGCATGACAAAGCACAAATAATACAACATTTAACACAATCTAAATGTCACTCTCTACTGTCATAGTATGATGACAGTGTGTGCCTCGCTCTCCTCATGGAAAAGACAAGTTAAAGGTTTTCAGTGCCAATGCTTGTTGATTAATGTGAATTAACAAGACGTTATAGCTCCCAACATACCCCGTTCTGACTGTGCCCTGTACACTGGCCTATGCGTCCTACTTCGCCTACTAGCCAGGTTCAGAGGCTCTCCAGATTCTAACTGTCCAAGCAACCTCAGGCTGCCAGGAGGCCCTAGCATGACCCTGGGTCTGTCCTAGGAGATACCCCCACAAATGCAATAAACCAGGAGTCAAAAAAAGTCACTGAGTCAGTCTTCTGCTCCAATTCTCAAAATCACTATGGGTCTGACAAACTCACTCTAGCTGCATACAGACACTGCCAATAAGGACATGGGAATATTTTTTGCGGCAATGAATGCGGTAATATTTTCTCACACTTCCCATTGGCACAGTGGTATCCCATACCTGGCTTCAAGCTCCACTCACAACACTGCATCAAACTGGGAATATTATGAAAAAGATGTGTACTGTTCTCATGAGATGCAGTGCTTGCTTTAGTCCTCGTTATGAGTCGCCTGGCATTTCAATCAATCAGGAGTTTGTATAGAGTAGCTACTCACCCGTGAGGGTCCCAAGGCGCTGGGGGGCTGCTGATCCTTCTGGGTGTGGAGGTTCAGTCGAACGACGAGGATTGCCTGAGGTGGAGGGGCAGGGTGTTCAAGGTCTTGGCGGCGAGGTAAGAGAAAGATCTTCCTCCGGTTCTGGTCTTGTGGATCGGTAGGATGGAGGCCAGGGCAAGTTGAGCAATTTGGCACAGAGAAACTTGAGGCCTGGAATCCATGACTGTGGTCAGTATCCAAGCACCAAATTCCAGCATGTATGACTCTTTTGTTCCTGGAATGGGGACTAACTTCCCAGACTTAAATATACTGTGTCCTTTTCCTGGCAGTATTCCATGATTGAGAGGAAAAGCCTCTGCTGACATTTTCCTCCTGCCCTGAGGAGTCAAAAAGTATCAGCCTGCAGCCACGGGTTGGGGGGAGAGGGAACTGGGAAGTTTGCGTAGGCTTTCTGTCTGCCATGGGCCTGAATAAGCTTTGTCTCCTCCCTTGTGCTGCTGCAGCTGTCAGACAGGTACTGGGCTGTGCTGATGACCACAGCCCATGTCCCTGCAGCACCAAAGTTAGGTCTGGTGTTTTTAGGCCCAGACTTTTCATGTATGGAGTTTGCAGACCTGATAATTCTGGACCTGAAAAAGACATGTAAATCTGAGCTGCTTAATTCCACTTGGAGTTACCGCTCTGGGTGGAATACTACACTTCATAATGTGGCCTACATATGTGTTTAACAGCATGTTATATTAAGCAACATAAACCATCTTCAGTAGAGGTGCAAAGAGGAAGGTGCAATAACAGCCCGCTGGTCCCCTCCAAAACTCAGTATCCCGGGTGATCATTTTTAATTAACAGTATGTGTTGGCTTTCATTGCCTGGAACTAGATGGTTCCCATGAGAGGAGTGAAACCTGTAATTTATCCCTCACTTCTGAATTCCTGAGGAATGAATGAGACCTTCTGAGCTTTAGTCAAATGGCATCTCTTCTCTTACACATTTTTCAGACCATCAAAATCACTGCTTAATTTGAGGCCATCAGCATTTATTTTGAGGGACCACCACTTATCTTTCTGCATTAGATATTTACTGAGAGCAAGAGAGGGAAAAGCACACAAATCGGAAAGACGGGGGAAGAGAAAGACGCAAAAACCGTCACAAAGGAGGAAAGCATCAACCTACACAATCGAGATAAAGCCACAGGGAGTGTCTGGTAGTGAATTAAAGAGGCATGAGGTGGTTTAAGACTACAAGCCTTGGTATTTCGCATAGGTCGTGTGCTTCAAAGGAGAACTGCGGGCACCGCACTCTTTGCTTTGCAAATTAGACACTGATCAAATGTGAGGATGTTCCCCAAGGCCAAAATTAGCTTGTTAGAACTGTGGCAGACGGTTTCGGGGCAGGTTTCTTCTCCACTACTGAGTCAAGTAATTCATGAAAAAAGCCGTGATATAGAACTTCGTGAAAGTCTAAGTTGAAGTTTCATGGAAGCTATTAACTCCACCACCCCACTGGGGTTTTAGCCACTTCTTGGTTGAGACGTTGGATTAAGAAACACAAGTGACCTGTTCTCTAGCAGGAGAATATTAGTTCCTAGGTCACTACATTTAATAAATACACTCTGATACAAACATACTTTCAAATATACATACATACATACATACATACATACATACATACATACATACATACATACGTACATACGTACATACGTACATACATCTATGCTTGTACAAACATGCCATCCAATCCTGCATCAGTCTCGTTAAGGTAAGTTTTTCATACCGAACTCCACACTGACACATGTTCTTTGCGGTTTCAATCCAAGGAGAGTCTACATTAACCCTGCTATGGTAAATGCAAATTCAGCTGTGTTGAAAGGTGTCCAAGTCAAATACAAATGAGTAACCAAATGGATCTATAGAATTCTATTCAGAATTTAAGTTGCTCATGCAGTCTATATGACGTTTGTTTGTCACTGCATTATACACGGCAATGCAAGGCATTTTCCACCAGTGCTGTCTGACAGATACAGAAAGTTAGATTCAACTACATATCACACAAAAGAGGACGGAGGAAATGCTTGCAGTTTGTTAACCACTGGTAATGACTTGGAGTAGCATTCCAATCCATCATTATTTTGCTCACCGTGCCACCTCCGTTTTGACTTAGCCACATGCAAATCAGTTTTGACCCTGCTCTGATAGCCACAGTCCAGCCCAAACGTCCAGACTAGGCCTCCCCTGAACTGAAACACAAACAATCCAGGAAGGGCTTTGCACTGATTGGGGCTCTTCAGTCGGTTGTAGCTTGGTTTCAGTGGCAAAGTGAGCACTGGACCCACATCTGAGCATACTTTGCCACTTAGGGCAGTGTTTCCCAAACTGTGGTCCGGGGACCCCAGGGGTCCCTGACACTTTCCCAGGGGGTCCGCAGGCAGCGGTTTAAAAAGCACTGCACTTGTATAATTAGCAGTTTTCCAGCAACAATAAAAGTGTCAAGATAACACAGTGATTAATGTACCTGCTGGAGAGAGATTAGAGTTTTGTCCTGTGGCAGCTTTGAGTTATCTAATGTAGCACAGAGGGTTAATATGCCTATTGCAAAGAACGTGTACCATGCATTTTAAATAACAGTATTTTATGTGCATAGGTGAGTGGGTTACTGCTTTTGTCACAAAGATTACTTTGTTACTGTGCAGTACATAAGTGACAACCGTAATCTAGCACAGTGACCTATAAACTGTCATCAAAGAGCTGCTTGCAAACTGCATGGTACAAGTTAGTAACTTATGTTTTTTCCCGGTCTTTCATTATCCCGATGCTGCTAAAAAGGTTTATCAGGGTGGAAAAACATTTTTATTGTTAAAGTCAATGCTAACCACTGTCTTATGTTCTGAATTTCGAGTTTTTTGTGCTTCTCCAGACCAAGCACTCTTTACAAATGCCTACCAGTATAAATGACATGTGAATCCTACACCTTGTAGTCCCCTTTGCCTTATGTAACATTTTCTATACACTGATTTACACTTATGATTAATTGTCTCTATATGTGTGTGATGTAAAGTGATAAACGTGTTGTAGACTGCACCATTGTTTTCTAAATTTCTTTGGGGGTAGAGACTCTCAAAGCCCCCTTTGTAGTGGTCATTCACACTCAATGCACTTGGTGTGCACCGTATGGGGACTGGTCTGAAAACATTTGCCAGGGCTGCTTTGGGTTTCCAGTCTGGCCCTGGCAGGTGTAGGAGCCTCGTACTGCGAAATAAAACCAACCATTTAAAAGTTAGTCATAGAGATGCAGCACCAACCTTCCCATTAAAATTTCAGTTTTTTGCAAATTCTTTCAATATAAAATACTAAGGGGGATATTTACAAAAGTAGTGGTGGAGCGTGTTGTTAGCCTCTGTGGCTTAACGACACGCGCCGCCACTTCAGAAACGCAGGGCTGCACCATATTTACAAGAATTTAGTGCAGCCCTACATTTCGCCCTGTGCTGGTGCTACACTTAGCAGTGTAGCACCAATGCAGGCACCCTTGCAACACAGTGCAAGGGTGTCTGCGTGCAGGGGAAGATTGTTTATGTAAAGGAAGGTCCCCCTTCCTGCACATAAACAATCTTGAAATGGGGTTTTGTCACTTGTATGCGTGCTGCTTAATGCAGCACATATGGAAGTTACAAAATGCAATTTTTTTAATGATAATTTATGTGCAGGAAGGGTCACCTTCCTGAACATAAACAATGCAAGGCGTTTTGATTTTTCCATGTGTGCTGCACAAGGCAGCACACATGGAAAAAGCAAAAATGAGGAGATATAAAGCATTTCTCCTCGTTTCGCCAAGTTAAGACCTGGTTTTCCCTGGTGTTAATTTTGGCGCTGCCTTCTATTTATGCTGCCCCTGTGAATAGGGGGCAGCATCAAAATCAATGGATTTTGCGGAGAAACACCCACTGCAAAACCCACTACCCACCCCTTTCACGCTAAGCATTGCGCGAAAGGGGGCCTTATTTAAAAGACAGCGTTAAGCCATGTTAAGTGGCTTACCGCTGCCTTGTAAATAAGGCGAAGCCCCTATCGACACGCGAACGTTGCAAAAAGTGATGTTTCCATGGTGGTAGGGGTTTGTAAATATGCCTCTAAAATCCTTAGTAATTTGAGTATTTGTTTTGTGGGCACACATGTGTTTATTTTTTTCGAATTACAGTTTTAACGTTTGAAATGTAAATCATACAAATTGCTTGGGGGTCCCCGACTTCCAGTGGTGACTCAGTGGGGTTCTCAGGAGTCAAAAGTTTGGGAACCACTGACTTAGGGCATCAAACACACAAAAGGTGATGGGAGGAATGCTTGCAATTTGTCTAATCACTGGCAATCACTCAGGGTAGCATTCCAACGTTTTCTTCAATTACATATCGGCATTTATGTGTTTTTAACAACTTTATTTTGAAAGTTTCACATATAAAAAAAAAACAAATACTGGTGCAGGCCTTCAACAACCATACATACAGATATTCACTGAAGTAGATATGAAGTCAAAAATTGTGTTTGCATTCAAAACAAAATGGGTTTAATTACAACACAACTAAACATGAAAAATAAGAAAGGTGCAACTAAAATGGAAGGCATTGAGGATTGCAACCTGGCCAATATTTTACCGACACAGCTGGTATTTTTTGTGTCATGACTGCTAAAAAAATAGAGAAATCAGCAATGATTAGTATTTCCCTCTTTGAAATGTAAATTTAAAATAGCAAATATACGTAGTAACTTGAAGTCTATTCAGGAGTTGTCTAAAGTATTTATAAATGAATAGCAAAAAAGAGACATATTAATTATAATAAAAAGAATCCAAAGAATTTAAAAAACAATGTTATTCAAGTACCAGCCTCAGGATAATTGTACAACAGGAAATTGAGACTATCAATATCAATATTGTGGTATCATGATATCATAGAGAAAATGGAAAAATATCAAGGGACATATAAAAAACCAAAGGAAAACTATTTATTCTATCAGTAAAATTCCTTTTTTTTTCGCGATTTCGCGGCAATCCGTGAAATCGGCACTTTTGCAAAAATGCCGCGATTTTTACTAAAGTGCCCG
Organism: Triturus cristatus; assembly: GCF_964204655.1. Lineage (NCBI taxonomy): Eukaryota > Metazoa > Chordata > Amphibia > Caudata > Salamandridae > Triturus > Triturus cristatus. The sequence goes on from NC_140592.1 coordinate 214,001,288, forward strand.
CGAAATCGGCACTTTTGTAAAAAGATGCGCGATTTTTACAAAAGTGCCCTCCTACAGTAGTTCACTGGAGTGTCTCCCTGGTGGTCCATGAGCCCACAGCAGGTCACATAGCAACCAGGTGCAGACAACAGAATGAGACTCCATTCAGAACGCCTGCAGGGGGAGTTTGTGTTGGTTATGTAGAGAATGGAATTACATTTTTATTAAACAAAGATGGAACCTCTTGAGTTGTTCTAGGTGGGCTCTGCAAAGCCAATATGAAGCCCACTTCTTATCTCTGTTGAATACAAGACTTTACCAGTATGCTGTACATTGGAAAGTCAATTTCAAAAAGATGATTGCAATCAAGGTATTCTAACTAAAAACATTAAGACTTTTATGTTCTTAATTCACTCCTTGAGTCATCTGTATGAGGCATACAGACAATTATAGCAAGGTAAGTGTGACAGTCTGCAATATTATTTGTATGTATGAGAATGTAGGCAGCATCTCCTAGATCTACACCTGTCACAATAGAAGGAGGCGGGCACCTCATGGCATTTTTTTTTTTTAATGGTTGTGGGCCCCAAAAACATTATGCCTCTGAGGCCCGCTGAACACTGGGCGCGCGGCGGGCCCACAACCATTTAAAAAAAATAAATGCCAGGAGGGGCCCGCCGCATGCCCCAGAGGCATAATGTTTTTGGGGCCCGCCGCACACTGGGCACGCAGCGGGCCCCTTCTGGCATTTTTTTTTTCTTTTTTGGGTTGTGGGCCCGCCACGTGCCCAGTGTGCGGTGGGCCCAGGGGCATAATGTTTTGCGACCCTTCGCACACTGGGCACACGGCAGGCCCCTCCTGGCATTGTTTTTTTCTTAAAATGGTTGTGGGTCCGCCGTGTGCCCGATGTGCGGAGGGCCCGGGGGGTCATTCTTTTTGGGCCCGCCGCACACGGGGCATGCGGCAGGCCCTGGGGAGCATCATTTTTTTTTTTAAACAAATGTTGGGCCCGCCTCATGCCCGGTGTGCGGCGGGCCCAGGTGGCCTTCTTTTTGGGCCCGCCGCACACGGGGCACGCGGCAGGGCCTCAGGGGCATAATTTATTTTTAAACACATATATGTAGCCTTGAAGCCAAACAAAGTGTCTACATTGTAAATAAACCAAATATACATAGCTTCAGCTTGTTAAATACTTTTAAAAACTAAGATATCTGTGTTTGTTGTAGGAAAAACTGCAAACTAAAATGCCGCAAAATTGCTGCTAAATTTCCATATTTGTGCCGCTAAATTTCCATATTCGTGCCGCTAAATTTGCTAATTCATGCTGCTATATTCTGGGGGGTCTGTAGCCACGATCAGAGGCTCTCCAGATTCTAACTGCCCAAGCTACCTCAGGCTGCCAGGAGGCCCTAGCATGACCCTGGGTCTGTCTTAGGAGATACCCCCACAAATGCACTAAACCAGGAGTAAAAGAAAGTCACTGAGTCAGTCTTCTGCTCCAATTCTTAAAATCACTATGGGTCTGACAAACTCACTCTAGCTGCATACAGACACTGCCAATAAGGACATGGGAATATTTTTTGCGGCAATGAATGCGGTAATATTTTCTCACACTTCCCATTGGCACAGTGGTATCCCATACCTGGCTTCAAGCTCTACTCACAACACTGCATCGAACTGGGAATATTATGAAAAAGATGTGTACTGTTCTCATGAGATGCAGTGCTTGCTTTAGTCCTCGTTATGAGTAGCCTGGCATTTCAATCAATCAGGAGTTTGTATAGCGTGGCTACTCACCTGTGAGGGTCCGAAGGCGCTGGGGAGGGGCTGCTGATCCTTCTGGGTGTGGAGGTTCAGTCGAAGAGTCAGGTCTTGAGGTCCTTCCTGAATTGGGTGAACGACGCGGATTGCCTGAGGTGGAGGGGCAGGGTGTTCAAGGTCTTGGAGGCGAGGTAGGAGAAAGATCTTCCTCCGGTTCTGGTCTTGTGGATCGGTAGGGTGGAGGCCAGGGTGATTTGAGCGATTTGGCGCAGGGATACTTGAGGCCTGGAATCCATAACTGTGGTCAGTATCCAAGCACCAAATTCCAGCATGTATGACTCTTTTTTCCTGGAATGGGGACTAACTTCCCAGACTTAAATATACTGTGTCCTTTTCCTGGCAGTATTCCACGATTGAGAGGAAAAGCCTCTGCTGACATTTTCCTCCTGCCCTGAGGAGTCAAAAAGTATCAGCCTGCAGCCACGGGTTGGGGGTAGAGGGAACTGGGAAGTTTGCGTAGGCTTTCTGTCTGCCATGGGCCTGAATAAGCTTTGTCTCCTCCCTTGTGCTGCTGCAGCTGTCAGACAGGTACTGGGCTGTGCTGATGACCACAGCCCATGTCCCTGCAGCACCAAAGTTAGGTCTGGTGTTTTTAGGCCCAGACTTTTCATGTATGGAGTTTGCAGACCTGATAATTCTGGACCTGAAAAAGACATGTAAATCTGAGCTGCTTAATTCCACTTGGAGTTACCGCTCTGGGTGGAATACTACACTTCATAATGTGGCCTACATATGTGTTTAACAGCATGTTATATTAAGCAACATAAACCATCATCAGTAGAGGTGCAAAGAGGAAGGTGCAATAACAGCCCGCTGGTCCCCTCCAAAACTCAGTATCCCGGGTGATAATTTTTAATTAACAGTATGTGTTGGCTTTCATTGCCTGGAACTAGATGGTTCCCATGAGAGGAGTGAAACCTGTAATTTATCCCTCACTTCTGAATTCCTGAGGAATTAATGAGACCTTCTGAAGGTTTACGTCAAATGGCATCTCTTCTCTTACACATTTTTCAGACCATCAAAATCACTGCTTAATTTGAGGCCATCAGCATTTATTTTGAGGGACCACCACTTATCTTTCTGCATTAGATATTTACTGAGAGCAAGAGAGGGAAAAGCACACAAATCGGAAAGACGGGGGAAGAGAAAGACGCAAAAACCGTCACAAATGAGGAGAGCATCAACCTACACAATCGAGATAAAGCCACAGGGAGTGTCTGGTAGTGAATTAAAGAGGCATGAGGTGGTTTAAGACTACAAGCCTTGGTATTTCGCATAGGTCGTGTGCTTCAAAGGAGAACTGCGGGCACCGCACTCTTTGCTTTGCAAATTAGACACTGATCAAATGTGAGGATGTTCCCCAAGGCCAAAATTAGCTTGTTAGAACTGTGGCAGACGGTTTCGGGGCAGGTTTCTTCTCCACTACTGAGTCAAATAATTCATGAAAAAAGCCGTGATATAGAACTTCGTGAAAGTCTAAGTTGAAGTTTCATGGAAGCTATTAACTCCACCACCCCACTGGGGTTTTAGCCACTTCTTGGTTGAGACGTTGGATTAAGAAACACAAGTGACCTGTTCTCTAGCAGGAGAATATTAGTTCCTAGGTCACTACATTTAATAAATACACTCTGATACAAACATACTTTCAAATATACATACATACATACATACATACATACATACATACATACATACATACATACATACGTACATACGTACATACGTACATACATCTATGCTTGTACAAACATGCCATCCAATCCTGCATCAGTCTCGTTAAGGTAAGTTTTTCATACCGAACTCCACACTGACACATGTTCTTTGCGGTTTCAATCCAAGGAGAGTCTACATTAACCCTGCTATGGTAAATGCAAATTCAGCTGTGTTGAAAGGTGTCCAAGTCAAATACAAATGAGTAACCAAATGGATCTATAGAATTCTATTCAGAATTTAAGTTGCTCATGCAGTCTATATGACGTTTGTTTGTCACTGCATTATACACGGCAATGCAAGGCATTTTCCACCAGTGCTGTCTGACAGATACAGAAAGTTAGATTCAACTACATATCACACAAAAGAGGACGGAGGAAATGCTTGCAGTTTGTTAACCACTGGTAATGACTTGGAGTAGCATTCCAATCCATCATTATTTTGCTCACCGTGCCACCTCCGTTTTGACTTAGCCACATGCAAATCAGTTTTGACCCTGCTCTGATAGCCACAGTCCAGCCCAAACGTCCAGACTAGGCCTCCCCTGAACTGAAACACAAACAATCCAGGAAGGGCTTTGCACTGATTGGGGCTCTTCAGTCGGTTGTAGCTTGGTTTCAGTGGCAAAGTGAGCACTGGACCCACATCTGAGCATACTTTTGCCACTTAGGGCAGTGTTTCCCAAACTGTGGTCCGGGGACCCCAGGGGTCCCTGACACTTTCCCAGGGGGTCCGCAGGCAGCGGTTTAAAAAGCACTGCACTTGTATAATTAGCAGTTTTCCAGCAACAATAAAAGTGTCAAGATAACACAGTGATTAATGTACCTGCTGGAGAGAGATTAGAGTTTTGTCCTGTGGCAGCTTTGAGTTATCTAATGTAGCACAGAGGGTTAATATGCCTATTGCAAAGAACGTGTACCATGCATTTTAAATAACAGTATTTTATGTGCATAGGTGAGTGGGTTACTGCTTTTGTCACAAAGATTACTTTGTTACTGTGCAGTACATAAGTGACAACCGTAATCTAGCACAGTGACCTATAAACTGTCATCAAAGAGCTGCTTGCAAACTGCATGGTACAAGTTAGTAACTTATGTTTTTTCCCGGTCTTTCATTATCCCGATGCTGCTAAAAAGGTTTATCAGGGTGGAAAAACATTTTTATTGTTAAAGTCAATGCTAACCACTGTCTTATGTTCTGAATTTCGAGTTTTTTGTGCTTCTCCAGACCAAGCACTCTTTACAAATGCCTACCAGTATAAATGACATGTGAATCCTACACCTTGTAGTCCCCTTTGCCTTATGTAACATTTTCTATACACTGATTTACACTTATGATTAATTGTCTCTATATGTGTGTGATGTAAAGTGATAAACGTGTTGTAGACTGCACCATTGTTTTCTAAATTTCTTTGGGGGTAGAGACTCTCAAAGCCCCCTTTGTAGTGGTCATTCACACTCAATGCACTTGGTGTGCACCGTATGGGGACTGGTCTGAAAACATTTGCCAGGGCTGCTTTGGGTTTCCAGTCTGGCCCTGGCAGGTGTAGGAGCCTCGTACTGCGAAATAAAACCAACCATTTAAAAGTTAGTCATAGAGATGCAGCACCAACCTTCCCATTAAAATTTCAGTTTTTTGCAAATTCTTTCAATATAAAATACTAAGGGGGATATTTACAAAAGTAGTGGTGGAGCGTGTTGTTAGCCTCTGTGGCTTAACGACACGCGCCGCCACTTCAGAAACGCAGGGCTGCACCATATTTACAAGAATTTAGTGCAGCCCTACATTTCGCCCTGTGCTGGTGCTACACTTAGCAGTGTAGCACCAATGCAGGCACCCTTGCAACACAGTGCAAGGGTGTCTGCGTGCAGGGGAAGATTGTTTATGTAAAGGAAGGTCCCCCTTCCTGCACATAAACAATCTTGAAATGGGGTTTTGTCACTTGTATGCGTGCTGCTTAATGCAGCACATATGGAAGTTACAAAATGCAATTTTTTTAATGATAATTTATGTGCAGGAAGGGTCACCTTCCTGAACATAAACAATGCAAGGCGTTTTGATTTTTCCATGTGTGCTGCACAAGGCAGCACACATGGAAAAAGCAAAAATGAGGAGATATAAAGCATTTCTCCTCGTTTCGCCAAGTTAAGACCTGGTTTTCCCTGGTGTTAATTTTGGCGCTGCCTTCTATTTACGCTGCCCCTGTGAATAGGGGGCAGCATCAAAATCAATGGATTTTGCGGAGAAACACCCACTGCAAAACCCACTACCCACCCCTTTCACGCTAAGCATTGCGCGAAAGGGGGCCTTATTTAAAAGACAGCGTTAAGCCATGTTAAGTGGCTTACCGCTGCCTTGTAAATAAGGCGAAGCCCCTATCGACACGCGAACGTTGCAAAAAGTGATGTTTCCATGGTGGTAGGGGTTTGTAAATATGCCTCTAAAATCCTTAGTAATTCGAGTATTTGTTTTGTGGGCACACATGTGTTTATTTTTTACGAATTACAGTTTTAACGTTTGAAATGTAAATCATACAAATTGCTTGGGGGTCCCCGACTTCCAGTGGTGACTCAGTGGGGTTCTCAGGAGTCAAAAGTTTGGGAACCACTGACTTAGGGCATCAAACACACAAAAGGTGATGGGAGGAATGCTTGCAATTTGTCTAATCACTGGCAATCACTCAGGGTAGCATTCCAACGTTTTCTTCAATTACATATCGGCATTTATGTGTTTTTAACAACTTTATTTTGAAAGTTTCACATATAAAAAAAAAACAAATACTGGTGCAGGCCTTCAACAACCATACATACAGATATTCACTGAAGTAGATATGAAGTCAAAAATTGTGTTTGCATTCAAAACAAAATGGGTTTAATTACAACACAACTAAACATGAAAAATAAGAAAGGTGCAACTAAAATGGAAGGCATTGAGGATTGCAACCTGGCCAATATTTTACCGACACAGCTGGTATTTTTTGTGTCATGACTGCTAAAAAAATAGAGAAATCAGCAATGATTAGTATTTCCCTCTTTGAAATGTAAATTTAAAATAGCAAATATACGTAGTAACTTGAAGTCTATTCAGGAGTTGTCTAAAGTATTTATAAATGAATAGCAAAAAAGAGACATATTAATTATAATAAAAAGAATCCAAAGAATTTAAAAAACAATGTTATTCAAGTACCAGCCTCAGGATAATTGTACAACAGGAAATTGAGACTATCAATATCAATATTGTGGTATCATGATATCATAGAGAAAATGGAAAAATATCAAGGGACATATAAAAAACCAAAGGAAAACTATTTATTCTATCAGTAAAATTCCTTTTTTTTTCGCGATTTCGCGGCAATCCGTGAAATCGGCACTTTTGCAAAAATGCCGCGATTTTTACTAAAGTGCCCGCGAAATCGGCACTTTTGTAAAAAGATGCGCGATTTTTACAAAAGTGCCCTCCTACAGTAGTTCACTGGAGTGTCTCCCTGGTGGTCCATGAGCCCACAGCAGGTCACATAGCAACCAGGTGCAGACAACAGAATGAGACTCCATTCAGAACGCCTGCAGGGGGAGTTTGTGTTGGTTATGTAGAGAATGGAATTACATTTTTATTAAACAAAGATGGAACCTCTTGAGTTGTTCTAGGTGGGCTCTGCAAAGCCAATATGAAGCCCACTTCTTATCTCTGTTGAATACAAGACTTTACCAGTATGCTGTACATTGGAAAGTCAATTTCAAAAAGATGATTGCAATCAAGGTATTCTAACTAAAAACATTAAGACTTTTATGTTCTTAATTCACTCCTTGAGTCATCTGTATGAGGCATACAGACAATTATAGCAAGGTAAGTGTGACAGTCTGCAATATTATTTGTATGTATGAGAATGTAGGCAGCATCTCCTAGATCTACACCTGTCACAATAGAAGGAGGCGGGCACCTCCTGGCATTTTTTTTTTTTAATGGTTGTGGGCCCCAAAAACATTATGCCTCTGAGGCCCGCTGAACACTGGGCGCGCGGCGGGCCCACAACCATTTAAAAAAAATAAATGCCAGGAGGGGCCCGCCGCATGCCCCAGAGGCATAATGTTTTTGGGGCCCGCCGCACACTGGGCACGCAGCGGGCCCCTTCTGGCATTTTTTTTTTCTTTTTTGGGTTGTGGGCCCGCCACGTGCCCAGTGTGCGGTGGGCCCAGGGGCATAATGTTTTGCGACCCTTCGCACACTGGGCACACGGCAGGCCCCTCCTGGCATTGTTTTTTTCTTAAAATGGTTGTGGGTCCGCCGTGTGCCCGATGTGCGGAGGGCCCGGGGGGTCATTCTTTTTGGGCCCGCCGCACACGGGGCATGCGGCAGGCCCTGGGGAGCATCATTTTTTTTTTTAAACAAATGTTGGGCCCGCCTCATGCCCGGTGTGCGGCGGGCCCAGGTGGCCTTCTTTTTGGGCCCGCCGCACACGGGGCACGCGGCAGGGCCTCAGGGGCATAATTTATTTTTAAACACATATATGTAGCCTTGAAGCCAAACAAAGTGTCTACATTGTAAATAAACCAAATATACATAGCTTCAGCTTGTTAAATACTTTTAAAAACTAAGATATCTGTGTTTGTTGTAGGAAAAACTGCAAACTAAAATGCCGCAAAATTGCTGCTAAATTTCCATATTTGTGCCGCTAAATTTCCATATTCGTGCCGCTAAATTTGCTAATTCATGCTGCTATATTCTGGGGGGTCTGTAGCCACGATCAGAGGCTCTCCAGATTCTAACTGCCCAAGCTACCTCAGGCTGCCAGGAGGCCCTAGCATGACCCTGGGTCTGTCTTAGGAGATACCCCCACAAATGCACTAAACCAGGAGTAAAAGAAAGTCACTGAGTCAGTCTTCTGCTCCAATTCTTAAAATCACTATGGGTCTGACAAACTCACTCTAGCTGCATACAGACACTGCCAATAAGGACATGGGAATATTTTTTGCGGCAATGAATGCGGTAATATTTTCTCACACTTCCCATTGGCACAGTGGTATCCCATACCTGGCTTCAAGCTCTACTCACAACACTGCATCGAACTGGGAATATTATGAAAAAGATGTGTACTGTTCTCATGAGATGCAGTGCTTGCTTTAGTCCTCGTTATGAGTAGCCTGGCATTTCAATCAATCAGGAGTTTGTATAGCGTGGCTACTCACCTGTGAGGGTCCGAAGGCGCTGGGGAGGGGCTGCTGATCCTTCTGGGTGTGGAGGTTCAGTCGAAGAGTCAGGTCTTGAGGTCCTTCCTGAATTGGGTGAACGACGCGGATTGCCTGAGGTGGAGGGGCAGGGTGTTCAAGGTCTTGGAGGCGAGGTAGGAGAAAGATCTTCCTCCGGTTCTGGTCTTGTGGATCGGTAGGGTGGAGGCCAGGGTGATTTGAGCGATTTGGCGCAGGGATACTTGAGGCCTGGAATCCATAACTGTGGTCAGTATCCAAGCACCAAATTCCAGCATGTATGACTCTTTTTTCCTGGAATGGGGACTAACTTCCCAGACTTAAATATACTGTGTCCTTTTCCTGGCAGTATTCCACGATTGAGAGGAAAAGCCTCTGCTGACATTTTCCTCCTGCCCTGAGGAGTCAAAAAGTATCAGCCTGCAGCCACGGGTTGGGGGTAGAGGGAACTGGGAAGTTTGCGTAGGCTTTCTGTCTGCCATGGGCCTGAATAAGCTTTGTCTCCTCCCTTGTGCTGCTGCAGCTGTCAGACAGGTACTGGGCTGTGCTGATGACCACAGCCCATGTCCCTGCAGCACCAAAGTTAGGTCTGGTGTTTTTAGGCCCAGACTTTTCATGTATGGAGTTTGCAGACCTGATAATTCTGGACCTGAAAAAGACATGTAAATCTGAGCTGCTTAATTCCACTTGGAGTTACCGCTCTGGGTGGAATACTACACTTCATAATGTGGCCTACATATGTGTTTAACAGCATGTTATATTAAGCAACATAAACCATCATCAGTAGAGGTGCAAAGAGGAAGGTGCAATAACAGCCCGCTGGTCCCCTCCAAAACTCAGTATCCCGGGTGATAATTTTTAATTAACAGTATGTGTTGGCTTTCATTGCCTGGAACTAGATGGTTCCCATGAGAGGAGTGAAACCTGTAATTTATCCCTCACTTCTGAATTCCTGAGGAATTAATGAGACCTTCTGAAGGTTTACGTCAAATGGCATCTCTTCTCTTACACATTTTTCAGACCATCAAAATCACTGCTTAATTTGAGGCCATCAGCATTTATTTTGAGGGACCACCACTTATCTTTCTGCATTAGATATTTACTGAGAGCAAGAGAGGGAAAAGCACACAAATCGGAAAGACGGGGGAAGAGAAAGACGCAAAAACCGTCACAAATGAGGAGAGCATCAACCTACACAATCGAGATAAAGCCACAGGGAGTGTCTGGTAGTGAATTAAAGAGGCATGAGGTGGTTTAAGACTACAAGCCTTGGTATTTCGCATAGGTCGTGTGCTTCAAAGGAGAACTGCGGGCACCGCACTCTTTGCTTTGCAAATTAGACACTGATCAAATGTGAGGATGTTCCCCAAGGCCAAAATTAGCTTGTTAGAACTGTGGCAGACGGTTTCGGGGCAGGTTTCTTCTCCACTACTGAGTCAAATAATTCATGAAAAAAGCCGTGATATAGAACTTCGTGAAAGTCTAAGTTGAAGTTTCATGGAAGCTATTAACTCCACCACCCCACTGGGGTTTTAGCCACTTCTTGGTTGAGACGTTGGATTAAGAAACACAAGTGACCTGTTCTCTAGCAGGAGAATATTAGTTCCTAGGTCACTACATTTAATAAATACACTCTGATACAAACATACTTTCAAATATACATACATACATACATACATACATACATACATACATACATACATACATACATACATACATACATACGTACATACGTACATACATCTATGCTTGTACAAACATGCCATCCAATCCTGCATCAGTCTCGTTAAGGTAAGTTTTTCATACCGAACTCCACACTGACACATGTTCTTTGCGGTTTCAATCCAAGGAGAGTCTACATTAACCCTGCTATGGTAAATGCAAATTCAGCTGTGTTGAAAGGTGTCCAAGTCAAATACAAATGAGTAACCAAATGGATCTATAGAATTCTATTCAGAAATTAAGTTGCTCATGCAGTCTATATGACGTTTGTTTGTCACTGCATTATACACGGCAATGCAAGGCATTTTCCACCAGTGCTGTCTGACAGATACAGAAAGTTAGATTCAACTACATATCACACAAAAGAGGACGGAGGAAATGCTTGCAATTTGTTAACCACTGGTAATGACTTGGAGTAGCATTCCAATCCATCATTATTTTGCTCACCGTGCTTAGCCACATGCAAATCAGTTGTGACCCTGCTCTAATAGCCACAGTCCAGCCCAAACGTCCAGACTAGGCCTCCCCTGAACTGAAACACAAGCAATCCAGGAAGGGCTTTGCACTGATTGGGGCTCTTCAGTCGGTTGTAGCTTGGTTTCAGTGGCACAGTGAGCACTGGACCCACATCTGAGCATACTTTTGCCACTTAGGGCATCAAACACACAAAAGGTGATGGGAGGAATGCTTGCAATTTGTCTAGTCACTGGCAATCACTCAGGGTAGCATTCCAACGTTTTCTTCAATTACATATCGGCATTTATGTGTTTTTAACAACTTTATTTTGAAAGTTTCACATATAAAAAAAAAACAAATACTGGTGCAGGCCTTCAACAACCATACATACAGATATTCACTGAAGTAGATATGAAGTCAAAAATTGTGTTTGCATTCAAAACAAAATGGGTTTAATTACAACACAACTAAACATGAAAAATAAGAAAGGTGCAACTAAAATGGAGGGCATTGAGGATTGCAACCTGGCCAATATTTTACCGACACAGCTGGTATTTTTTGTGTCATGACTGCTAAAAAAATAGAGAAATCAGCAATGATTAGTATTTCCCTCTTTGAAATGTAAATTTAAAATGGCAAATATAAGTAGTAACTTGAAGTCTATTCAGGAGTTGTCTAAAGTATTTATAAATGAATAGCAAAAAAGAGACATAGTAATTATAATAAAAAGAATCCAAAGGATTTAAAAAACAATGTTATTCAAGTACCAGCCTCAGGATAATTGTACAACAGGAAATTGAGACTATCAATATCAATATTGTGGTATCATAATATCATAGAGAAAATGGAAAAATATCAAGGGACATATAAAAAACCAAAGGAAAACTATTTATTCTATCAGTAAAATTCCTTTTTTTTTTGTAATTCAAAATGTGTTTCAGATCCTAGAGTCCGGTGTCATTGAGTGGAGTGTCATTAAGTGTAGTGTCATACGGATCAGTGGAGAAGAGTGTCATACAGTGTAGTACAGTAGGTTGTAGTGTCACAGAGTGGAGAAGACTGGAGTGCAGCAGAGTGGAGTGGCATAGCGTATAGTGTTGTACAGTACATGGCGTGGAGTGGAGTGCAGCACAGTAGAAAGGCATATCGTAGACTCAAGTAAACTGTCATAAATTGGAGCAGCATCTTGTACAGTACACTGGAGTGTGTGTCGTACAGTGTTGGAAAGTGTTGTAGAGTAGAATATTGTACAGTAGGGTGAAGGGGTATAGAGTGGAGTACAGAGTTGTGTGGTGTAGTGTAGGGCCATAGAGTGGAGTACAGTGTTGTAGAATGAAGGGATGTAGAACAGGGTATTATATAGTAGTATGGAGTGGAGTAAACCGTTGTGCAGTGGAGTACAGTGGAGTGCAGTCCAGTATAGTGTTGCAGCATGGACTGGAGTTACATGTTCTAGATTAGAGTGGCGTGGAGTGGGGTAGAGTGGAACAGTGAAGCGTACAATGCAGTAAAGTCTTGTAAAGTGGAGTGGGGTGTTGTGTAGTGGAGTGGACTGGCGTGTTGTAGAGTGCCAGCAGGTGTTGCAGAGTGGAGTAGAGTGGTGTGTGACATAGTGAATTGCTGTACAGTGGAGCGGCATGGATTAGAGTAGAGTGCAGTACATTATGGTAGAGTGGAGTGGCATAGAAGGTCATAGAATTGAGTGCCATAGAGAAGCGTACAGTAGAGTGGTGTAGAGTGCAGTAGTTAAGTACAGTGGAATAAAGTGCAGTAGTGTGCCATGTAAAGTTGGGTGGAGCGGCGTAGAGGGAATTCGTAGAGAGTTGGTGAATAGAGTAGAGTGGCTTAGAGTAGCAAAGGGGAAAGTAGAGTGCATTGGCAGGAGTACACTGTTGTACAGTAAAGTGCTGTATAGAATAGAGTATAGTGTGGTAGAGGTGAGGAGTGTAGACTGCTGTTGAGTGGATTACAGTTTCCTTGAGCGGAGTATAATAGAGTGGAGTGGAGTGGCAAACAGTGGAATAGCATAGAGTGGAGTGGTGTAGAGTGAAATGGGGTAGAGTGGAGGGGCATACAGTGGAGTGAGGTACAGTATGGTAGCATACAGTGGAATAGCATAAAGTGGAGTGGCGTACAGTGGAGTAACGTACAGTGGAGTGGCATAGGGTGGAGTAGCACCGAGTGGAATATCATAGAGTGAAAAAGCATAAAGTGGAGTACCGTAGAGTGGAGTGGTGCAAAGAGCAGAATGCCATAGAATGGAGTGGCGTATAGTGAAATAATGTACAGTGGAGTGGTATAGAGTGGAATGGCATAGAGTTGAAGAGTGTAGAGTGGAGTGGTGTACAGTGGAGTTGTGCATAGTGGAATAGCGTAAAGTGGAGTGGCGTAAAGTAGAGTGGTGTAGACTGGAGTAGCATAGAGTGGAGTGGTGTAGAGTGGAATAGCGTACAGTGGAGTGTTGTAGAGTGGAGTGTGTAGAGTGGAGTGGGGTAGAGTGGAGTGGCATAGAGCGGAATGACACAGAGTGGAGTGGCGTATAATGGAATAGTGTAGAGTGGAGTGACATACAGTGGAGTGTTGTAGAGTGGAATAGCATACAGTGGAATACTTGAGTGGAGTGGAGTTGGGTACAGTGGAATAGCGTAGAGTGTAGTGGCATAGAGTGTAGTGGCATGCAGTTGAGTGGCATAGACTGACGTACAGTGGAGTGGTGTAGAGTGGAATAGCATATAGTGGAGTGTGGTAGAGTGTAGTGGCATACAGTGTAATAGCGTAGAGTAGATTGGAGTGGGGTAGAGTGGAGTGGTATAGATTGGAGTGGCATAGAGTGGAACAGCATACAGTAGAGTGGCATAGAGTGTAGTAGGGTAGAGTGGAATGAGGTACAGTGTAGTGGGATACAGTGTTACAGAATAGAGTGGAGTGGTATACAGTGGAGTGAAATATATTGGAGTGGCAAACAGTAGAGTGGAATAGCGTAGAGTGGAGTCACATTGAGTGGAGTGGGGGAGAGTGGAGTGACGTAGAGTGGAATGGCGTGCAGTGGAGTGGTGTATAGTGAAATAGTTTACAATGGAGTGGTGTACAGTGGACTGGTGTAGAGTGGAATAGCATACAGTAGTGTGGTGTAGACTGGAGTGTGGTAGTGTAGAGTGGAGTGGCGTTCAATGGAATAGTGTATAGTCGTGTGGGGTAGAGTGGAGTGGAATACAGTGGATTGGCATAGAGTGGAATAGCGTACAGTAGAGTGGTGTAATGGGTAGAGGTGTAGAGTGGAATGGTGTAGAGAGGAGTGAAATACAGTGTAGTGGCATTCAGTGAAATAGCATAGAGTGGAGCAGCATAGAGTGGAGTGGCATACAGTAAAGTGGAGTAGATTGGTTGGTGTATATTGGACTGTCATACAGTGGAATAGGGCATAGTACAGTGGCATAGGGTGGAGTGGTGTACATTAGAGTGGTGGAGAGTGGAGTGACATACAGTGGTGTGGTGTATAGTGGAATAGCGTACAGTAGAGTGGCGTAGAGTGGAGTGGCATATAATGAAGAGGCATAGAGGTGAGTGAGGTGCAGTGTAGTGACGTATAGTGGAATAGCGTAGAGTTGAGTGGCATATAGTGGAGTTGCCTACAGTGAAATAGCATAGAGTGGAGTGACATAGAGTGGGGGGCATACAGTAGAGTGCGTCGACTGGAGTGACATAATACTTTAAATGTTGCTAAGTTAGAAAAGGCTTGCAACATGTTAACAAGACAGTGTCTGCATAGAATTCCCTCTATTTGTCATTTGAATATCAACTATTGATAAGCAGCACTAAATCATCCAAATGGTGTACCTCCTATTACCTATGGAAACCATATCTTCCTTTCAAATCTGAAATGTTGGTTTGTGCAACATATCTAACAATATTTAGTTTTCCAAACAACCTAAGGCTTTATTGCATAGTTACATTTTGAGTTGGGAATTTATTTGAATTTATATTACAGGTACCGCAGTACTTTCTAGATACTACTACAGTAGTACCATGGTACTCTGTACACATTTTTTAAAGGGTATAAACCTATAAAACACATTTCACCTACCACAACTCAGTTTGTTACAGTGGCTTACTTATTGCTGCCTGTCCACCATCATTTATCTGTTTTATTTCCTATGTTAATACCCAACACAATTTACATGGTGCTGTAATCAAAATGGCTGCCTTTTCATTTTGGAAGGGCTTTGATTAACCAATCATATTGTGTTTTGTCTTACAAAAGATGGTGGGCGGGAGCCGGACCCGCACTTATGACTTAAATGTGTTGGATTAATTCCACAAGGAAAAGAAAATTTGGGTGCACAAGTCTGAGGGACCAGCCACCAGTCAATACTCTAGTAGGAAATCACCTTGCAACTTAAATTATTGAAATATTACTTAGCACTCCAAGTCCAGTCATCAGTACCACATGCTCAGCACATAATGTGAATCAATTGTCCATGTTACAATGTGATATCACAAAGATCCTGGATTTGATTTCTATTGTATTCTTTATTAAACATCTTCTCATAGAATTACATTGATTTTAGCTATAGCCAATGCGATTCCGCCCCCCCCCCTCCCTCTTGGGACTGCTTCAGGACTACAAAAAAAAGACACAGAATGGGTAAAACTGTTTAATACATCTGGCCCAAAATCTAACCCAACATGCAGAATACTGATCAAATAGCTCATTGAATATCAGAATGATGAAATGATGAAATTAGGTTGTTTTAGTGTCGTGTCAATATACAATGCTCATCATTTAGGAGCAAATTATAGATAACATTTATATAGATATTGTTGTAGCCTGAAAAAGTCTGAGGACGAAACACGTTGGCTACAGCTACAATCAATGTCATTTTATGAGAAAATGTTTAACAACGAATCAAATAGAATTCAAATCCAGGATCTTCATGTTATTACATGGAAAAATGGACAATGGATTCACATTATGTGTTGAATATTTGGTACTGGTGAATGGGCTTGGAGTGCTGAGTATTGTTCAATAATACCGTGTTGTACTTACACAGTAGTACTGTGGTACTATTGGGGCATCAGATATCACAAAGTTTTCCTGCCTTTTAGCCTAACTACTTCAAAAGCAATACACTTCAAATACCAAAAAGGATCATCTACACACCCTAATTATGTTCCTCCCAAATTTCATTAGAAACCGTGTAGGCATTTTGCATGAGTACAAAGTCTATGGAAAATTCATTGGTGCCCAAATCTGTTTGGAGACTTCCCTTTTTCTTTGACCCCTTTGGCCAATCAACGTTAACCTGTGCATACTCTGCCAATGTAGAAAATGGAATAGGTCTCCAAGGTTTTGTTAAGATTCTTCAAACGAGTACAAAGATATTAACAGTCAAATATCAGAAGAATTTCTATCTCTGTAATATATTTTCAAGGTACATATATGTGGAGTTAGGTATAGAAATTTATACCCACTTACCTTTCAATATTTTAGCCCTCGACATTCTGTCTATGATATTAAAGTCCCAAAATATTCCGTACTGGGGGCGTGGCTTGCCGAGTTGCGGAATGGCCGCGACCTAAGCGAGCTCCGCCGGCCGGAATCTAATGCTGAAACTAATCCTGAACTTTCGGGCGCGCCGAGACCGCCGAGATCTGCGGAGACGGCAGCGCATGGAGCGAGGCACCAGCAGGTGAAATCCTGGAGGCCGGGAGGCTTTGAAGGTGGAGCTACGGCCCTGCGACGGCCGCGCCGGTGTGGGAGGCTGCCGCTGCCGTGACCCGGAGGCGGCGATACATAAATCGAGGCCGAGGCGCCCACGTGGCGGAAGGCCCGGCGTCTCTGACGGGCAGCTAGATCGAGGCCTGACGCCGGACTGCGGCTACGGATGGGAGGCAGCAGATGCCGCAGATGCCCGATCAAGCTGCGGTGCGGAGTGGACGACCTACGGAGACCATTGATCGGCGCCCGAGACGGTATGCGCTCCGAGGGGGGGAGATGAGCAGAAACCGTGGCTGAACAGCGGCACTGTGGAGGAGGGGACCGTGATCGCTCTCTCCCTACTACCCGGGTGAGTCTAGCCGAGGGGCTGCCATCCGCGTGCGCCCGCAAACTGACGGGCTGGCATGGCGAGCGGCCGCAACTATTGAGGAGCAATATCTGGGGGACGCGATCACTGGCGGATGGCCTTGGCGAGCTGTTGACGTGCGAAGGTGAAGTGGACATGTGAGGCTGAGCCGAGGGCCTGCACCGAGGCGCTCGTGACGTTGTGCGGAGGTGAGCTGTGCTCCGCGGGCGAGTGGAGAGTCGTGTGGCCGGGGGCATTGTGAAGACACCTGCCTGAGGGCGACGCTGCTAGACCTTAGAAGCCATAACCGAGCTGCGGAGAGAGGGAGGCAGCAGTGGTGGGCAGCCCGCGGACTACCGGCGTATGAGAGGGAGCTGTGGCTCTGACCCCGGGGCACGGCCGGACGTTGCCCACGCCGGCTTCGGTTCTGAAACTGACCGGCACCTACTTGTGAGTTTGCTGCGGGAAGCGCAGGGCCTTGCACTTTGGCTGGGAGGGCCGCGCCCCATCTGGTGGACCAAGCGCGGTCTCCTCGGCGGCTGCCATGGGGAAACACGACGCCAAGCAGTCGAAGATAACCTTTGACAGCAAGCGGCCGACGCGGCAGGTGGACGCGGGAGCTGAGGTGCCGGCGGAGAGCAGGCCCGGCCAGGTGGTGGAAGACCAAGGGGAGGATCTGAGGACCCTAATGCTGGAGATGAGATCCAGCCTCCGCAACATCGATACTAAGCTGGACACCCTGACATCACAGCTCGAGTCGGTCAAGACGCAAGTTAGCACCCACGAAACGCGTCTGGACTCATTGGATGGACGAGCTGCAGACTTCCATGAGTTTCAGGTCGAGACCAAGGAATAGCTCTTACACATGGATAGGCTGCTGAGCGTCATAAGGGCAAAGAACGATGATTTGGAGGCCCGCTCGCGCCGAAGCAACCTCCGCGTCACGGGGATCCCGGAGACGACCGCCATCTCCAAAATGGAGACGTACATCACCGACCTGCTACACGAGCTGTTTGACCCACACTTATCAGCGGTCTTTGTAGTGGAGAGGGCACATAGGTCGCTGGGCCAAAAGCCGCCGGTTGGGGCACCTCCGAGGCCCATTATTGCTAAACTCCTTAACTACCAGGACAGAGACACTATCCTTAGACTTGCGAGGGAGAGAGGAAAGATCACGCACCAGGGAAATGCGATATCATTTTACCCAGACTTTACTACAGCAGTACAAGCGGCGCGAAGGGAGTTCGCCCCAGCCAAGAGACTCCTCCTTCAGGCGCAGATCCCGTATTCGTTGCTGTACCCGGCGAAGCTCAAGGTGTCGTTTGAAGGCACCACACACTTCTTTGCGGAGGCTAAGGAGGCGATGAAGTTTGCCAAACATGTGGGCCGAAAGAAGCCGAAACGGCAGACGGGGGGAGCGGAGGCTGAGGCTGGAAACCTGAGTGACAATGACTGATATGGGTATCGTATTGATGAGAAGTACTTTAACTGCCGCTGCCGTTTGGTAACAGTTCTACCGATGATTTGTGACCATCTGCTCCCTATCCTATAAATTCCCGCCGCGCTACCATGCACCCTTATCTTGTCACTATGATCTCGAGCGGGCCGGGTTGCCTGCAGATCTTCTGGCCGCCCTGTTATCACCGGGGTGAGAAGCTGGCTTAGACACGTCCCCATGGGAAGGTTCCCGATTATGTTGGAGGTTCTTGACTCTAGGGTGGGCAATACACGACCTGTTTGGGGGGTTGGAGTGGGTGGGGGAGGATGTTGGGATGTTTTTGTTTAATATCTGGTTCCAGCATACATGTAATTTGTTCTGTGGTCGCTAGAGTGCATAGACTTGTGAATAATACTGGGTGTATCGTTAGGCTACCGACATGACCCAAAAGTTACCTGACGTCTTAAGTTGTGTGACGTGGAATGTGCGGGGTCTGAATGACTGTAGAAAGGCCAGGTTAGTGCATGCCTTTTTGGTCCGTCACAATGTAGACATCTGCCTTCTCCAGGAGACGCATCTGGGGTCCCCCTTGTCTCCCCGACTACGACATGCCCGCTGGGGCCATGTATACTCTGCTACGTACTCCACTTATGCCCGAGGGGTGGCCATTCTAGTTCGTCGTGGGTTGGATTGGCGGGAAGAACTTGCGCACTGTGACCCTGAGGGCAGATATGTCTTAGTCCGGGGTCTCTTATGTGGCCTACTGGTGTCCATTGTGGCCGTATACGGCCCGAATGTAGACTCCCCTGGATTCTTTCAGGATGTATGGGCGAGGGTGAGGGCGGCTGGATGCACAACCGTTCTTTGGGGGGGAGATTTTAATGCAGTATTAAATGATGATCTGGATAGACGGGGTGCCGTCCGCAGCCTGCACCCTGCGGCGAGTGCTGCCCTGGGGGCGATAGTTGAGCAGGAGGGCCTGGTGGATGTGTGGAGAGCTAGACATGGTGAGCTGAGAGAGGGTACATGCATCACTTACCACCGGTGCGCCTGGTCCTGCTTGGACTATTGGCTACTGTCCAGGGACGCGGCTCTGTGGACAGTGGAGGCCGAACATATGATGCGCTCACTCTCAGACCATGCGCCCTGCCTGTTGCGGTTGTCGCTGCCCGGCCGGCCCCCACGGGGCTTTTCATGGCGTTTGCCGCGACATGCACTGCTAGACGAGGTGTTTAAGGCGGAGATACGGGAGGACATTCTAGACTACTTTGCGCTAAATGCGGGGTCGGTGGACACGGAGGCATCCCTATGGGAGGCCTTTAAAGTGGTGATTCGCGGAAAGTGTCTTGCGCGTCAGGCCGGGGTACTGAAAGCTATAAGGGGTACGCTCGCATCGCTGGAAGCGGACATTAAAGATCTGGAGAGCCGCTTCTACGCTGCGAGCACCCCAGACATCCTGGGTTTACTGAAGGCTAAGTTATTAGAGTATGATGCGGAGGCACAGCGGGAGGTTAAGTTTTTGGGTAAACATGCAGAGGCCAGGAGATACGGGGAGGGAGATAGGCCGGGGCGCACCCTGGCGAATATGATAAAGCCGTCCAGGGCTGTGACATTTATCCATGAACTTCGCTCAAAAACCGGAGACACGATCAGAGGCCAAGAGGACATACTACACGCCTTCTTGGGCTTTTACACTGACTTGTACACTACCACTCAGGGGGGATGCCCGGAAGGACTAGACTCGTTCCTTGAATCCATAGCACTGGTCTGGTTTAATAATAAACATAGAGAATATATGGATCTCCCGATAACCGCCGCAGATGTGGCCCAGGTGATCAAGAGCTTGCCCCTTGACAAGGCCCCTGGCCCTGACGGCCTGACTACGGCCTTTTACAAGGCATACGCGGAGGAAATGGCTCCCCGGCTGTTGGCGGTATATGAGGAGGCGTTACAGGTGGGCATGCTCCCCCAAACGATGCGCGAAGCGTCAATTATTACCCTGTTAAAACCGGACAAACCAAAAGACGAGATGGACTCTTACAGACCTCTATCCTTAATGTGGATGTAAAAATACTGGCCAAATTACTTGCTACTAGAATACAACCAATGCTACCCCTGATAGCCTTGCTGGACCAATCGGGGTTTATCCCAGGGCGGTCCACGTCTCATAATCTCCGTACGATTTTTTCCATTCTGCATTACTTGCATCCAGATGTGCACGCTGCGGTGGTATTCTTGGATGCCACCAAAGCTTTCGATACTCTGGAATGGCCATATCTGTTCACAATACTGACTCGTATAGGTTTTAGTCTGCTCCTAATCAGCAAAATCCGCCTACTTTACACTATGCCTTGTGCCAGAGTTAGGGTGAATGGTATGATTTCAGACCCGTTTCCGATTTCGCGCGGTACACGCCAGGGATGCCCGCTATCCCCGCTCCTCTTCGCCATTGCGATGGAGCCGCTAGCAGCTCGCATTCGGCAACACCACACGGCACGTGGAATTGGGCTCAGCGCGCACAGCCTGTTGATATCGCTTTATGCGGACGACGTAACACTCTATCTCACTAAGCCCGAGGTAAACCTGGACGTAGTGCTGCGTGAATTCATCCGATTTGGAGGGCTGGCCGGTATAATGATCAATTGGTCCAAATCGGTGGTCTTCCCCTTGACGGAGAGTACCCCGAGGGTGCAGTCGGAATACCCCCTACGGTGGGAGATGGATGCGGTTAAGTATCTAGGCATCTTGGTAAGTCGAGTGCCTCAGGACATTTGGACTCTTAATTTTTGGCGGGCGGTCGCGTGGCTGGAGGAAAGGATAAAGATATGGATGAGACTGCCCCTGTCACTAACAGGCAGGATAGCTCTGGTCAAAATGGTGGTTTTGCCTAAATTTTTGTACTTATTTGCGAATATACCAATCCCTTTGACGTCGGAGTTTTTCGTCACACTCCGGTCGCACTTGATCGAACTGGTGTGGGCTGGTGGCCAGGCGCGCGCGTCCTGGGACGTGCTGACTTTACCGTTGGTGCAGGGTGGGCTGGGAGCGCCAGATATGCGCTTATATGCCCTGTGCGCACAGGCGCAGTTCCTGCACTATTGGGTGCATCCGACGCCCTTCCAGCCGCATGTGGCTTTGGAGCAGGACACTGTTGCTCCGATCCCGCTGAGAGTGGCAATTTGTGCGAAGGCGCGCCGCCCTCGAGGAGACGTAGACACTGCGGAGATGCTGCGCTGGGTCTGGGTGGAACTTAGACGCAGAGCGGGTGTACCACTCCTGTATGCCCCGTCATTGTCCCTGGAGCGTAACCCGCTCTTGCCTTGTATTGGAGACGGAATTAGCCCGCCGCTACTGCGTAGGATGCACCTCCATACATTTGCGGATCTATTCCCGGATCATACCTTCATGCAGCCGCGGTGGCAGCGGAGGGGCAGGCGGTGCATTTTTCTGAGTTGTTTCTCTACCACAAACTGCGGGAGACCTGCCGGACGTTGAGCGTGGACTTTCCGGAGGCCCCCCCGGTGTTCCAGGCGCTGGAGGGTGTGGTGGGTTCCCCGTCCCCTCGGAGATTAGTCACCAGACTCTATAGATCCATGCAGACAGAGGCGCCAGTGGTGCAACCTCAGTCCTTCCAGCAATGGAACGAGGAGCTGGACTCTCCCTTGTCGGAGGAGCAGTGGACCTTCTGCTGTGGACAGTTAGCTGAGCTCTCCCCAAACTATAAACTGAGGCTCATACATTTCAAATATTTTCATAGATTCTACAGAACACCGATTGCCTTAAATAGAATGGGCTTGAGGGAGGGGGTGGGTTGCTGGAGATGCGGAGGTGAACCGGCCTCGTTTTTGCATATGGCGTGGTCCTGCCCCAGGCTTCGGGCATTTTGGTCCCGGGTGTTTGTGATAGCAAACCAGATATTGGGACGCACTGATGCTCCTTCCCCCGAGGTGGGGATACTGGGATATGTCAAGAACACGCCGCCTAAAGACCGTAAACTGCATGCCATGCTTCTACTATTTGCTAAACGACAGGTGGCGATCCACTGGGGTAGGAGCCGGGTGCCCTCGGTGAAGGGATGGCTGGCAGACGTAACTTATGGTCATGAGCAGCTGAGCGTATTCTGGGACTTGATGCCATCCACCTCACGCCCGCGAGACATCTGGGAACCATTCGTGAGATGGGCTCAGGAGCAACGTGAGAAAGAGGCTGCACTGGATGAATGAGTGTGGGAGATCCGAGGTGGGCCCCGTGGGCGTGGTAGGGGGAAGGGGTGGTTTGCCGGGGAGAGAGGGGAGGCACTCTGGGCGGTTATTCTGATTAGCGGTCGCCAGTTGGGCATGGAGGGGTCCGGGCCCGATAATGTGTACTACTGGATGGGTGAATTGGCGGGTCTGAACAGGCCCTGCGTGGATGGGTTCTTACCGTGATGGTCGAACATGATGTCAGGAGCACCCAAAGCTATGGATGTATATAAATGACTGCATTGGCATGTACCACAGATGTAATCAGGATGCAATATTGCTGGATTGTGTTGTTGGTTACTGTTTGTAACGTTGTGTCAATTTCAATAAAGCTTTCAAAAAAAATATATATATTCCGTACTTGATATTTAGGAGTCACACACATCAGGCAATTCCAGGATCTCAAAACAAGGAAAAATGGCTGATTTATTTTCTCTCAGAAAGATGGCAGTCCTCCAGTCATGTATCCCCAGTAGACAGCTGAGCTCCTCTACCTAACATCTTATTAAATTAATGCTTCCTTTATGTGAATGATACCACAGCATGATCTATAAAGCATCAATATTGTAGCTAGGAAAAAAGAGAATACATCACTGCAAAAGAACAGATAATAAACAATAGATCAGACCTTTCCAACAAGTAACTACTGGGAAAGCCCTGGACACCTTCTAGTAGCCCTCCTGTGTTTAGCCCATCCCACAAAATTAGAAGCTTGTGCTTGTTTTAAATAATACATGTATACCAAATGGAAAAGCATGTCACTCACTTGAATTAACGCACTGGGAGAGATTATTGCTATTTTGTTTTAGATTCTGTACTGTTTGGCGGCTTTTGTGTTTTGCATGATCTTATGCCATAAGGGGGAGCACTGCTCCACCTTGTCCCTGCGATGGCTTTTCGGAACAGTCTTTGTTACATTTTATGTTCTTTTGTACTTATTGTAACTATGCATGTAAGCACTTTCTCAAACCATTGCTAAAATCCCTTGGTCACCGTAGGTGTAGAGAGGCCTTATATCACCTTCAATTACTGAACACTCTGAGCATTTGCTTTAGTGTATGCTCGTTCTTAAAAGCTGCTATTAGAGCCAGGAGAACAATTGAGGGCTGATATAACCCCCAGGTCGAGGAAATCGCCTACTTTTATCATTGCCGTTTGTGTTTTGTTTGGTCAATCCCTAGTTATCATGTATATTGGAATTTTAGAGTCCCTGTGACTCATGTACCCAACAACTGTGTAAGTGTGCATTTGTAGAACTCCCACGCAGTTTTTTGAAGAAAAATTGTTGAATTCCTAAAATATGTTTAGAGCTGATATTGCAGCGATAAATCATGCAACAGTGGGGAAACATTACTAATGTTATTTCCTTGGTTCCATTCTTATTGCCGCTATGTCTGTTACGAATTACCCATGTAGAGGCAATCACTGCTGGCAACCATTCCTGATGGACTGAGGTGATCAATGCTGGTAATCTTGCCTATGGTGGCCACTAATGTAATATTGTGTGACGTGGTCACTATTACATCACTGACAATGTTAGCAGCTCAGATGATTTTTATTGAACATAAGAAGCTCGTATTGCAGTAAAGGTTAGAGACCCTGCCATTTACTGCAACATATAGTGGTCTGCTTACCTCCGCCAGGTGCGACAGTTCCATCTGAAGACAAATGCAGCATGCATTATGCCTTTTTTTAAAACAGAGACAAATAGTTATTTATTACTTTATTTATTAATGTATTCGATGTTTATAAGACCTGGCAAACAAATTTCAGACCTTCGTTCATTGAACCGTGGAGGGAGAAACGGGCCAGGACCAAAAGGTATAAATATGTAATACAAGGAACAGTTAATGCACTTAGCTTAAAAATAACCAGTTAGAACTGGTAGGATTGGGCACACAAAATATGCTTTGAGTTTCTTCTGAGATTTGACGTTCAATTGGCTGTAAAGTTGAGCGGCAGTATGTTGCATTGGATGGATGCTGGAACGTCAAGCAGCGACTGATTTACGCTATTTTGGTATTGAAGTTTGGCCATAGACATGTAGAGTAATATTTGGCTACTGAATTCTAATGGTAAGCAGAATTCTACATTGATTGATCTTACCTGGTGTATTCTTATTTTGTTGATCATGATTACTTCCTTCTAATCTCGGAGGGAGGTCACGTCCTGTAGTTTGTTATTCTTGTATGAGGGTATTTTTGTTGTATCTGTGTTTTATTACTGCGTCTTTACAGTGTATTCACTTCTCCCCCCTGTAAAGCACTCTGATACCCTCACGGGTCATGGTTACGCTATATAATACTTTATAAATAAATAAGCAGAACCTGAATTGTGAAACACCTCTTGAGTGAGACTACGTCTTCAAAGGGATATATGCCTGTACGTGTAACCAATTCCGATTTGTCAATGGTTGTTTGTACTGTTCCAGTGGTTGCAGGTGAAATACCTCCTGAGCTGCTTTATTTTTATGATGGTGTTATTTGAAGAGTTGAAAGGATGGCCGTCTGTGTACAAAGTGAGAGGGTTCTCCTCTCTCCCAAGAAGGCAACACCCTGGTCATAACTGTTCTGCGAATGTGGATTAGACATGTACTCAATATTTGTGTAAATAAGTTGAGATAAATGACCATTTTAATGCATACCTAATTACTATTATAAATCATTAACTGATCAGTAGCTTGTCGAACCCTTTCAAGCTGGTTTGTAGGTGCAATTCCAAGGACTGCAGATAGGTGCTTCCCATGGAATGTCATACTGGCCTCTGTGGCACAGTAGAAACACTGGTCAGTTCTAGTAATGCCATACAAAAGTGACCTCCACAACGCCTATCGATTACTACATTCAAATTGCTCTTTATTTCACCGATGAAACTAATATTTCCCATTGATAAACACTGTGCCATAGTACAACGCAGTGGGCGTGTTCCTGACGCTTTCCCTCTCTTTCTCAGCTGTCATGGATAAGTCGGATTCTTCGGATTCCCTGAGGAAAATACGCAAGAGGCGTGACGACCGCTCCTGCACGGGAGGAAAGTGTGCCCTTGAGGACGATGGCGATGTCTTCGATGATAGAGCTTTTGGGGTTAGTAAAATAATATACAACATGCCTATAAGAGCCCAATTTCCAACGGAGTGAAATACAAATCAATTAAAAGTGCACTTAAAAACGTTTGAGAACACAGACAAAATGTGGCAGGGTTTAAGATGGAGTTCTAAGGGGTTGTGAGCCTTCACATATTTCTCCCTTTCCTCCTACAACATCATCCTCGAGAACGTCTCTCGCCGGTCTATACTCGTTTGATGTCAGGGTTTGGGATGGAATGGTATCTAGTTCCAGACGACATCTAAGGGGAGTGGCGTTTCTCATGGAGATTGTGGGGCAGGCTAATGAGGACCAAAAAAAAAAATTAAAAAAAAAAAAAAAATGTGGCAGGGTGCTGAGGTGTCTTTGCAGAGGTGGCTGGTGCTGTGGTGTACCCCATCTGACTGTCTTAACTCCAGCTTCCCCCTTCCTCATCACTACATCAAGCATTACCTGCTTAGATCTGTATCCCTGGTAGACTGTTCTGGAGGTGGCCGCCCCCTATTGATACTAACAAATCACAAAGGTGGACATCTTGAGGTGAAATTTGTGAGTGCCATCCAGAGGGGCGGGGAGGCAAACGCTGGAACCATTGGAAGTCTCAGAAATGACATCATGTGTTTTTGCCAGCAGTCCAAGTATCCATGGTAAGGGACTGCCATGTTTCTTGAAAGCTGAGGAATGAAGATTCTCCTATACCAGTAGGATGAGAGGAAACTCCTCTGCTACATGCCTGTTCATTTTCTGAACAAACCAGTTTTGCAGGTAGAACACTCGTCTGGGTCGGTATGAGATAGGGTGACCAACCGTCCGTAAATTTGACGGACAGTCCGTTATTTGGGCCTCTTGTCCGTTGTCCGTCAGAAAATCTTTCACGAACGCCTTTTGTCCGTAATTCTGGGCATTGGTGCAAGCTGTCCCCCCTGCAAGCAACCTGAGAGTTCTCTAACTCTCACTGCAGGGGGCCAGCTCGCACTGCTGTGAACTGAAAGGCCTGCAGCAGCCCCTCGTGGCACAGATTGCTATCCGCCATTATCATTCTGATTGTTAAACACAGAGTGAAGATGGGCCACTCTGTACAGATACGGCATTTGCTGGGCCTCCTCCTGCCAGAGGTCTCCATACTGTGGGGAGGGCCCCCCTGGGGGTCTGTGACTGTATTGGGAGTGGGGGGGGCTGGGGGGGGGTGCAAATGCCTTAGCAGAGAAGTGTAAATGAAGACGGCCTGGAAGTGTGGCCTTCTTTATTGGCGTAATTCCAGGTGGTTTTCATTTACAGACTTGAAGTGTAAAATATACAATTCGAATTCGTGCAGGGTCAAAGAGGTTGCTGAGAAGAACAAACTATTCTGTAAGGACTTTATTTCATATGCAGTTAGGAAGGCAAAAAAGTAACCCACACACAATGACATAAAAAGTAAATTCAGGATTAAACATTGTGTTATTCTGGCAAATCTCTTAATCTCCGGTGCCTACAAACTAATGTGACCTTGTGTAATGTAATAGGTGCTCATGGCATTCTGATTCTGTTCAGAAACTAGTGATAAATGAAGGCGTCCAAAGACGTCTGATACTTATCAGAAGATACTTGTACTATGTCACACCAGTAGGTACACTGAAAAAACCTGGAAGGGTCCAGAAATATACAAATGAAAAAAAAAACAAATTGGTATAACAAACATTATATTTGTGAACAGTGTGGTAAATTCAACAAATGCATATGCCAGGGTCAGTTTACCCAAACTGATTTAAGTGTTCCTGAGCGTCTGAATGATGCTGGTGTCTCATCTCTCGCACAAGGGACAGGATTCCTCTCCGTTCATAACAAGTTGTGCAGCCTGCAATAAAATTACTCAAAACACAGCTTTGATAGAACTGGCTCTGGTCTAATACCACTGAGGTAGTTGAGCCTGTGGATGAGTGTTATCAAGTACATTTAAGAAACTTAGAATCTGGGGTCAGTTTTTCATTATTCACCATAGTCCTTTCCCGATGCTGCAAAAGTGCTCCATTGTCCAAAGTTTTTTGCCTTCATTTTATTAGGGACTTTCGCCGAAGTGTACACCACACCCAGAGCGGGGAAGGTGTCTTATTTTATTTTTTTAGACTAGGTGGGATGCCTGCTCTTCTGCCACTGTAAAATGCTGACTCTACAAATATAGGCGTCAATAACAAAGGGTTTCCAAACATTTGCCCATTTTCACATGTTATAAGCATATATGATTTTAATTTATGGTTTGCGACGGTGAGAGGTATGCGTGTTTGTGTTATTTTAGCAACTTGTGATGTCATTGGATTTATGTGAGTTCCTACTCTGTGCATATGAGGTGGCATGTGTGCATGATGGTCTGTGTGTGCATGTGAGGGTGCATCTTTATGTGATTATGTATGATGTAGGGTGACTAACCATCCATAAATTTCACAGTCTGTCCGTAATTTGGACCTCACGTCCGTTGTCCGTGAGGATCCCTTTTACGGGACGCCTTATGTCCGTAATTTTGGGCATTGCAGGGAACAGCACTGTTCCCTGCATGAAGCCTCAACTCACTGATGGGGCTGCCTTGCACTCCTCCTCGGAGCACAAGAGCAGCCCCACCTGACCATTGTCATTCTGTATGCTGGCTGATTGCCACATACAGAATGACAATGGTCCAGTCTAGGCTGGTAAAGCATGTGGTGGGCCTCCCCCAGGCTCTGTCCAGGGCAGGGCATTCTGTCAGACAGAAGAAATGTGCAAAAACCCCAATGTTGCTACATGAGAATCCAGCACCACAAAAGGTGCTGGTGAAAGAAGTTAAAAAGAAGTGGCTAGAGTTCTTTCACAGTCTCGTCATTTTAGAACTTATGCATTTTCAATAATATATTCAAGGAAGCCATGATTGCTACTTTTTTATTTTATGCAACTAACAACCATTGACAAAGCCAATAGTTCTGGCTTGTTGCAGGTGTAACATTACTTGTTGTTATATATCTGGATACAATGACAGAAGAGGCAAAATACCAGTCAGGCAGCACACTATACTAAGCACAGATTTTTAGCTTACGTGTTTTAAGCCACGCCCTTAATTACATCGAACACCCCCTTTGGTTAGACCCCCCGGTATTTTCATCCCACTTAAAGCCCTGGAAACAACACCATGTCAAATTCACCTCAGGGCCTGGCACTGTCCATCATGCATGACCCATGAATTTCATGTTTTCAGATTTCCTATGTGCCGGGGCATAGGGAACCCTACCCCCACCCATTGCCTTAGGAACTACAGCAAGGGGGAAATTCTTGATGGGCCTCTTCTGTCTGCAATTCTGCAGACACAGGCTCAGATCATTATTAATATGAAAAGGATGGGAGAGTGAGTAAATGAAGGGATAGGTGGATGGCTGGATAGATTAGTGAAAGGGTGAATGGATGGATAATGAGAGAAAGGATGTATGGATGAGTGAGTTGAAGGATGGATGAGAGAAACAGTAAAAAGATGTATGTATGGGTGGAAGGGTAGATAGATGGGTAAAAGTGGATGGAAGAGTGAAAGGATGGATTGATGGATGAGTGAACGGGTGGGTGATGGATGAGTTAATGGGTGGATCAATGAGTGAAATGATGGATTGATTGATAAATTGATAAGTAAAAGGGTGAATGGCTGGACAGATGAGTGAGCGGGTGGATGTAAGGATGGATGAGGGAGTGAAAGGGAGGGTAGATGGACAAATGGATGGATAGATGAGTGAAAGGGTGGATGGATGACTGATAGGGTCAATGGATGGATTCATGAGTGGATGAGTAGATGGATGGGTAGAAGGAAGGATGGCTAAGTGAAAGGTTCGATGGAGAGAGAAAGGAAGGATGGATTGATAACAAAGGGTGAATGGGTGGAAGGATGAGTGACTGGATGGATGGATGAGTGAGTGAAAGGATGGCTGGATGGGTGAAAAGATAAAAGGCTGGATGGATTAGTGAATGGATGGGTGGAAGAGTGGATGGATGAGTGTACTGATGGATAGGGTGAAAGGATGGATGGATGGAAAATGGATGGATGAGTGAAAGGGTGGATGGAGGGATGGATGAGTGAAATGATGGATAGAAGGATACATGATGGATAGGTTTGCAAATGATTAGATATGTTTGGATATGGATGGGCTTAATTATATTCTATTGCGCGACCTCCTCTGATGTGTCTGTAAAATGTACCTTTTGTCCCGAAGTTTTGTCCTGAATATTGACCTCCTGTCCTGAATTTTTGTCCTGAATTTTGACCCTTTGTCGTGAATTTTTACACTCACCGTCCTGAATTTGCACCCATGTCAGTTGGTCACCCTAGTATGAGATCACCTATTTTATTCACACGTTACAAGAACGAATCACTGGGAAAGGTTGGGATCAATGAACCATCAATTTAATTGTTTGTAGCAGTGTTTGATGCATATCGACCCACTGCCAACCCCTTGGTTTTGCTAATAATATGTTGTTTTATAATTGTTTTCATAAAACCTTATTACAAAAACATTTTTTTCATCATACTGTCTTGCCCATTTCTATTTAATGAAATGGCACTCATTGGGGTAGTAGTCTCTACTTTGTTATGGAGGTGCACATTGTGCAAGGGCAGGATGCCATCACGCACAGTGAAGTCAGCCAATGGCTGAAGTGGGCTGACCCACTGCCCCGTGCTTAATGCTGTAGTGGCTGGAAGAAAACTTGAATCACCACCGGTTGAAAAAAGCTGGATATAAGCCCTACTAAGTTAGTTTATTATCTATATACTTTTACTAAAATTCTTTCTTGGCTAATGCCAAACCTACAAATTCTACCATACCTCAATATGAGAAGATCTCAGCTGCTATAAAAGATTTGACTATTTCTTTCCAAAGCTAGCGAGGAGCATGAATCATGATTTCCAAGAGGCACACATCGTTAGGTTCCTTTCTAGGAATGAGCAAGCATGTCACATGACACACAGACTGCATATATTACTCACCCAATCTTTAGATTTCGGGAAAAAAAACAATACTTCACGTGCTAAGTCCTGTGGGGAACATCTGGGGCCCTATTATAGTAAGCGTCCTGGGGTGCAATTGGCATGTGTGCCCGCTTTGTGAGCCCCGGGGCACTTTACTACTGCAGACGCTTGTGCAGCCCCTTCTCTAATACAGATAACACTGGCGCACCTATAGCACCAGCACTATCTCAAGAGGGTATTCCCTTATGTACATGGGTACAATGCCTCATGCAAATGGGGTAATCACTTTACCTCTGCGCCCGCGCCATATTATTGACATGGGCACAAAGGCAAAGAAGCTGTCAGGAGGCATGTGAAAAAGTGCGCCACAAAAAGGTGGCACACTGTCAGTGCGCCCACTTAGTGCACCACAAAAAGGTGGCACACTGTCAGTGCGCCCACTGATGGCAACCCCTAGAAGGGGGCAAGGGATGGTACAGACCCCCCTAGACATTCCCTTGCAGGCGGATGCAGTCACTCACTGCACCCACCTGAGAGGGGATCTTTAATCTCTCTGCAAAGTGCAGGCGAGTTGCCGCCTACACAGAGAAACACAGAGCGGCTTTGAGAAGCAGCTCCCTATTTTATTTGAATGTCCTGTCCCCGGGGCAGCACAAGTTCGCAGCTGCCCTGAGGGTAGCACATTCAACAAAATTGGGTGCACTTTCCCTGATTGCGCACGGCGCAATTACGTAAAGGAGCACGGTTGTGCAAACAGAAAAAGTGTGCCCTTTCAGTAATAGGACCCCTGATGTTCTATTATGGAAGTCATGGATCAATGAGCCAATCAGTGTCGATATAGCATTTTAATTACCTGTTGCTAGGTGTTACCTATGTCTACATTGACGGCCAGTATAGAGCACACCTGTTTCCTTTCTCAGTCAATTAAAGTCGGTTTTGTCCTACGTGCAGTTCTGTGATCTGTTTGGCCAAGATAGCAAAACATGTCAGCTACCACCTCTCCTACATTTGAACCTTTTTGCATGTATTGCATATATTTTTATATGTCCAAGAAACTCCTCAAGCTACTCCTGAAAACCTTGTGACACCTGACTGGCTGCAACATAGGGCAGGGTTAAGCAATATTGCGCAATGCACCCATGTCTGCAGTTTACCCGTTCCTCTATTGGGACATAACCATACTTGCCTTGACCCTGTGACGTTCCATATCTCTCCCTGACCAGCACCATTTTCTTGGTTATGCAAAGTGGACTCAGTCAGACTCAACCCCACCTCCCATGTAAGAGACAAAATACTCTCAAGTCTTTTTTCACACCTCTTTCCCAACCACTCTCCCAGTATTATCGGATTTGGAGCCAGTCATTGTGTGGTCTAGGGAAACAGTCTTAAGACTGCGGCCTCAGCCATGAGTGTTCCGACATCGCAAGCGTAACCATGCTTGCCTTAACCATGCATATGCTTTAACCACGGATAGGCGTGGTTAAGGCAGTGCGCGGTCTAGCTCCTGGCTGCTGCAGGGACGGAAGCAGGAAGACCTCATCAAGAAGAGAGTCCCGGTGAGGTAAGTGGGACTGTGCTGGGTAGTTTTCTGGGTTGAAGGGGGTTGGGGTTGTTTTCTGGGCTTGGGGTCAGGGGTAGTATTCTGGGCATTGAGGGTTGGGGCAGTTTTCTGAGCTGGGGGTCTGGTAGTTTTCTGGGATGGGTTTGTTGGGCTAGTTTTCTGGGCTGGGGGGTCAGGGTAGTTTTATGGGCAGGGGGGTTTGAGGGTAGTTTTCAGGGCTTGGGAGGTCGGGGTGGTTTTCAAGGTGGAGGGGTCAGGTATTTTCCAGGCTGGGGGTTTGGGGTAGTTTTCAGGAATGGGGGTCAGGGTACTTTACAGGGCTGGGGGAGGGTCAGAGTAGTTTTTTTTTAAATTAGGGGTAAGGGTATAGGCCTAAGAGTATTGGAAGGGGTTGGGGTAGCTTTAGGGACAGCACTGGGGTGGGAGGGGGTCAGGATAGTATATGTTAAGAGACAGGGTTTTAGGTCTCAGGGCAGGGGGGAAAATGGGTAGCCAGAGTACTTTTTAAGGCTTAGTGGAGGGTAGGGTCGTTTTTAGGGCTTGAAAGGGGGGGCCGGGGTTGTTTTTTGGTCTCGCTGAGCCCCAGCGCTTGCGCTGGCTCGAAGAGACATTTTGTATGTGGGGTTTTCAAAGTGCTGCTGGCTGGCCTAACGCTTGCGTTCACACGATCGTGCACGCACAGCCGGCCGCCAGCAGCACTTTGAAAACTCGTATGCGTCATCGCGATCACTTTCGCTTTCAGAGCGATCGCGATGACGCACGCGCACACACAACTCCCGCTTCTCCCCCTCCCCCACCACATTTTGCGTCTCCGGCCGCTCACGCGCGGCCAACGCTTGTCTTCCTTCCTTACACAGGAGTTCAAGTGAGAGGGAGCACAATTTTCTCTGCTCCGATGCAGAAGTCCTTAACTACCAGGCTTCACTGCGCACACATCCTAACCCTCTAACTGCACCCATCTCCAACCAACGTACACGAGTCACACTTCTCTTTCTCACCTCATGCAACTTCGCCACCCATTCAATCTATGTTCGAAAATACAAAATACATAATTTTGCAGCGGCAGTAAAGTACCTACAGTGAATCACTATTATTGGGAGAGCCATTTTAGGACACTAGGAAATGCCACATTTCTAATAAATGGATGCTACTTTACAAGCGGCATCTAAACCTTCCCTACAATTCTGGTCCAGAGGCGCTACAGACAGGAGATAAAAATACAGCAGCAATTGGCTTTACTGCCATTGTTAAGCCCACTTTGCTACACAGCTCTTACAATTCCCTAGCAGCCACAATACAGGCTGAAATTAATTTGCACTTCCTTCAGCTAAATGCATATGGCAACCAAACTGGACAGCAAAACCGTTCTGTGCAGCAAGTGGCAGAGCAAGAAAATTATATTCTATATCCAAGGTTTTAAATAAAATCATCCCTTTGCCATGTTGGAGTGAAGCTGTGTTTTCAGAGCTTCACACGACGCAGCGGTTTTCACCTGCACATTAGCAGGGGTGAAAACGTTTTCAGTTCAGGGCAAGAGAACAGATAAGTGCCCATTTCCCTACCTGCCGTGAGGACCAGAGATGCTCAGCATCTAGCTTTTGGGTGTGCCACAACCTGGACTACTCTTCAACAGGGGCGCTAGCTTCCGCAGGGCAGAGGGTCTCAAGATACAGCAATATTTCAGCTAAGTAGCACACCTTTTGCAAAGTCAACACTGGCGACTTTCAAAGTGCAGTACCTGAACTAAGGACATTACACACAAGTGCAGCGGGTGAAGAACTTCAAAGTGCACCAAAACTTTGCTCTGGAATACAGCAGCCAAAAAGGACCATTTATGTTCCCTATGTCTTCAGACAAGGTCAGCTGCTGTTCCTGTGCATTGTGACAAAAGTAGAGGTGTGAGTTGCAGGTGACTAGCTTTTGGAACACACTTCACATGGGGATCTCACTGTGGTATACAGCAGTGGCATTTGAACAATGGGTCCAGCGGGTACCGCAGCACCCCTAGACCTGTAGATAAACTAACAAGCATTTGCAATGCAATAGGTCTCGCATTTACGCGAGTTTGAGCTATTGACATTGCAAATAACAATGCCTTTTATTTTTGTTTTCGTTTTTAAAACATAAATAAAAGGCATGGTCAGTTACAATGCCAATAGCTTAAGCTTGTGTAACTGCGAGACCTATTGCATTGCAAATGCTTGTTTAAAATTAGGGTTTGGGTTTTAGGCCTAAGGGCAGTGGAAGGAGTTTGGTTTGGGGTAGTTTCAGGGACAGCGGAAAGGGGGTGGGAGGGGGGTAGGGTAGTGTTTGTTAAGGGTTAGTGACAGTGTGGTGGTTGGGAGGGGTTGGGGTATTTGAACCTCAGGGTGGAGGGTAGGTAGGGAGTTTGTAGCTTGGGGCGAAGGAGGGGGGTCGCGACCTTAGCCATGCATACCTCTTTACAATTCATGCCTTTACCACGAAATGATGTGGTAAAGGAAGGCGTGGTTAAGACACATTCATGCTTTAGGCTGCATGGTAGAGGCACGTGTGATTTAGAAATGCATGCCTCTATCAAAGAACCTGTGGTCACAAACCCTATCATTCACACAATTGAATGAAATGAAATGAAATGAAATGAAAAATGAAATGAAATGAAAAAGAATTTCTAAAGCGCATGGCTGCCCTTGAGCGTCCCAGCGCTACGTGTACACACAGACAGACCTCCTCTGAGCCGCATCCAGAGATGTTAGTCATTCTGGGGGAAAAGGAACGTTTTAAGGGATTTTCGGAATCTGGTCAAGCTAGGTTCTTTCCTCATTGATGTTGGGAGGGAGTTCCATAGCTGACCCGCGTTTATTGAAAAGCGGCGTCCTCCGGTCCTTGTTCTTTTTGCTCTCGGGATAGCTACCAGGTTTTCCTCGCCAGAGCGGAGCGTTCGTACTGATTTGTAAGGGCGGATCAGATCTCTGAGGATCGGAGGGCCTGTGCCTTGGAGGACTCTGAACACTGTACAGAGCGCTTTGAATTTCACTCTCGCTCTTATGGGCAGCCAATGGAGCGCTTTCAAGGCCGGTTTTGCTGACGTTCTTCTAGGTGTGTTCGTCAGCAGTCTTGCAGCTGCATTCTGTGCCCTCTGGAGCACGTTCAAGGTGTATTCCGGTGCAGCCAGGAAAAGGGCGTTGTTATAATCCAGTCTTGACAGAATAAGGCCCTGTACCAGCAATTTCCTAGAGTCTAATGGGAGTAAGGGCATAACTTTCCGTATTGAGCGGAGCAGCCCATAGCAACACCCTGCAGTTATTTTCGCCTGAGTGTGCATCGACAGCTCCGGTTCAAGCCAGACGCCGAGACTTTTTATGGATCCCTTCGGGGTCGGAGGATCTCCTAAACAAGTCGGCCACATACATTTGGGGAGGGAGGTGCAGAGATTTCCCAGCAACATCACCTCGGTTTTGGAGGCATTAAGCTTGAGTCTTGAGTCGGCCATCCATGCCATGATGTTGGTAAGGCAGGCGGCAAACTTCTCACCATGGCTTTCTGCGAGCGAGAGCGAAACAATCAATTGGGTGTCATCCGCGTACGTTGCGAGTTTCACTCCAAAGGGTGCGACCTCCCCCTCCAGTGGGGCCATGTAGACGTTAAAAAGCGTAGGGCTCAGTGAAGAGCCCTGCGGGACACCACACTGAAGGGGGGTGGGCACTGATCTATAGTTGCCCTCGCACACTTGATATGTTCGATCACTCAAGAATGACATTAGCCAGGTGAGCGCCAGGCCTCTTACTCCCAGCTCCTCCAACCGGTGGATCAAGATCTTATGATCCACCGTATCAAATGCCGCGCTCAGATCCAGGAGGACCAGGGCTGCTGATCCTCCTGAATCTAAGATGCACCTGCCCTCTTCTACCATGGTGATCAGCGCCGAGTCAGTGCCTTGACCGGGCCGAAAGCCAGTCTGGGTGTGCCGTAACAACTCGTTAGATTCCAAAAAGGACGAGAGTTGCCGGTTAACCCATTTCTCAGCAATCTTTCCCATCCCTGGCAGTAAGGAGATTGGCCGAAAGTTGGACAAATCGGTGGGATCAAGCCCCACTTTTTTTAGCAGGGCTTTTACTATAGCCTGCTTCCAACTGGGGGGGACCTTGGCGGCGGCAAAGGAAGCATTGAGTAGATCTACTGCCGGTCCCGCTATGACATCCATAAACTGCTTTAGGATGTACATAGGCATGGGATCCGTCGGAGAGCCACTTTTTTGCGCGGCCAACTCTTTACAGAAAGCTTCCCTGGTGATCGGGGCAAACTTGTCCAGCACGGCTCTATCAGTGGCCAGACGGCTCTCCCCCAAGGGCAGGCTCTGACGGGACACGGGGAGGCCGGCTATGATGTTTTGAATTTTCTGGTCAAAGTACTGGGCCAGAAGGTTACAGCGGTCCGTACTCCCCTCTGAGGGTTCTGGAGATACTGGAACTTTGAGCAGCTCTTTGAGAATTTTATAGGTTTCCCTTGAAGAATTGGTTGATGATTTTATCCTATTTTCAAGGTAGGCCGCTTTGGTGGCATTGCGCGCCACTTTATAAGTTCTCATGGCTGCCCTGTACTCTTCTTTGGAGTTTCCTGCCCAGTTTTTCCGCCAGTCACGTTCTTTCTTTTTACAAATTTTTCTCAGAAGACCCAGCTCTGGGGTGAACCATAAGGATTTGGGGCCCCCCGTCTTCCTGTTGGCTATTTTCAGGGGAAGTACCGCGTCTAAAGCTGTGCTGAGCCATTCGCAGAAAGCCTCATCTGCCTCTATAGGATCCCTATTAAGCACCGGGATGGTATGTGTCAGCTTGCGTGTAAGATCGCCGACCGGGAGTTTCGACCATGCCCTTACTGGTACTTGTGCTGTGGCTGCCGGGAGAGATGGGGGAGCTGTAACAAAACCCAGTTGAAAGGGGATCAGGAAGTGATCCGTCCAAGGGAGAGGCAAGGACGGTGACATGGAAAGACGGGGAAGATTAGAAAACACCGTATCCAATAAATGGCCCTTGACGTGGGTGGGCTCCTGATTATGGAGGGTGATGTTCCCCAGCCCAAGTTCAGATCTAAGGTCGTTTGCAGCTTTATCCTCCGCTGAATCGAAATGTAGGTTTAAATCTCCAAGCAGGAGAAAGTTGGGTGCCGACGCTATTAGCAATGGGGCCTCTTCAAGCAGAGAGTTCGCGAACTGCTTGATGTTGCCCGGAGGCCGGTAAATCAGCAACCCCGACAGTGAGTCGTTGGGGGACAATTGAATCTTAAAGCTACAACTTTCCGCATCCAGGATAGACCCTTCAGCGGCCCTACATGTCAAAATATCTCTATATATAATGGCCAGCCCGCCCCCTCTGCCTCGCGGTCTGTGCAAGCAAAAGATACAAAATCCGGGGGGAAGAGCGTTCGCCATGTCAAAATCCGAACTGTCAGATGTCCACGTTTCCGACAAAAATAGCACATCAAGCTTGTGATCCAAAATCAGATGGTGGATGTGTAAGGAGTGCCTAGGTAAAGATCTACAGTTCAGGAGGGCTAGTCGAAGTGGTTCCCTAGGGGGGGGAGCATTCTGGGCCTCTTTACTTTCCGTAGTACATAGAGCACAGGCTTTGAAGAGCACATCCAACCTCAATCCCCTCGGACAGAGGCAGGAGGCTTTGGGGCAGAGAGACATAAGTTGTTCTTGCGAGTATGTGAGAGGCCCTCGCTTTGTTTTGGGCAGCATGTCTGGCCCTAGGTCCGTACGGGCCCGGACGGGCCCAGACGGGCTTGCCTCTGGCGCGCCTCCGGCGCGCCATCGGCGCGCCCGCTGCGCCCGCCCGCTGCGCGGACGAGTGAGTGCGGCCATTTATGAGGCGCGAGGTCCTGTGTTCGCCCTCACACTAGAGCGCAAAAAGCCCTCTTCCCAATCCAAGATGGCGGGACCTTCCGGTTTAGACTTAGGTTACCGGAGGTCATTCAGAGCCCAGAAACGGCTCGAAAATGCCCCCACCAGCTAATATGACCAGGCGGTGTGACAAGGAGTAAATTTAAAAATTAAAACAAATTTTCCAAACCAACATCAAAAATAACGTTTTTAAAAGCAATTTCGGCTCTGTGGTGCCGTGTGGTGCCCGGCTAAGCTCCCTGTGAGTGTCAGGGGAGCCGCCTATGTGTACAGGCTGCGCCCGAGGCTCTTGCCTTAATTTATAGCACGAGGTCCTGTGTTCACCCTCTTCCCAATCCAAGATGGCGGGACCTTCCGGTTTAGACTTAGGTTACCGGAGGTCATTCAGAGCCCAGAAACGGCTCGAAAATGCCCCCACCAGCTAATATGACCAGGCGGTGTGACAAGGAGTAAATTTAAAAATTAAAACAAATTTTCCAAACCAACATCAAAAGTAACGTTTTTAAAAGCAATTTCGGCTCTGTGGTGCCGTGTGGTGCCCGGCTAAGCTCCCTGTGAGTGTCAGGGGAGCCGCCTATGTGTACAATTACAGAGTTTGCAACCACAAAATGGCTTTTTAATATTACTACACCCATTTTGCAAGTCAAAACAGCATTTCAGTCTTGCAAAGTGGGTTTATTGCCCCCATACTGAGTTGCAAGCAGCAAAGGATGTGAAAAGGGTGTTCCCTCCTAATTGCAATTTATTTTGGTATTTACCAGTTGTCGCAGTCGCAAACCATTGAACAGTAGCAAACTCTTCCAAGGAGGTGGTAACTCATTGACTTAGGGGAAGTTTTCCCTTTCAAAAGCTTCTCTTTTGGGAATCATGTCAGGCAACCTCTGGGGGAGCAAGCAGAGGTCAAGAGGGCCACCGCCTGCTCCCCGCAGTGTGTTTCCAACTGGGAAACATTTATGTGTTTTTTAAACACCATCGGTTCCTATAACAAAACTTTCCACTTGGGAATACAAACACAGGAGTCATGCTCTGCTGCTTCTTACAGACCACTCCCCCTGTCTTGGTAGCCAATGACATGGAGTCTCACATAGTGGCCTGCCTAATTAATATTCATTAGGGCGGTCACTCAGGGATGTCCTACAACAGGAGATTTTTCAGTGTGACCTTTTAGTACATATGTGGCATCGCAAAATGAAAGACTGTAAAAACTCTGCACAATGTGCAACCTCTTTTTTGTGACCAGTCTTTTAGTAATTTGACCCTTTGATCCTTGCTGTAGCTGAAGGCATAGCAGTATTTGGGTCAGAGAACAATCATCACATCAACTGACTGCACCTCGATTGGAGTCGGCCTGGGAATGATGGCGCATTATATATCACAAAAAAGAGGGGGGATATGGGAGCTATAAAGGTCCAGTGTCCATGCTCCCTAAATTCGATATCTAGCATCAGGAGGACAAAGTTCCTATGGGCAGGTGCAAAAAGTCACCACCCCCTTAAAAAAAGAAAAGAAAACAGAGTGTGAAAGAATTCCTAGATTGGAAACCCACTCAGGAGACTGGAAGACCACTCTTTGTCCTCTGTTGCCCTCACACACCCCGAGGGGTGTCATGCTTCATAATCGGGCGGTTGCTCCTCGTAGGGCCGGCGCTGCAATTCCCTACGGGCCCCCCGAAGGGTCACTTTGACGGAGATCTTTTAAGGACCGCCGGATGGTGCATGTGGGTGTGTGGGGAGTGGGTTATTGATGGAGGGTAATTCAAGTGCGTGTTAGTTGGTGAAAAAAATATATATAAAAAAGGGTCATCATGCAGCGAGATTTATTAGATGTACCCTTAGCAGGCTTTGGACTACTAAAAAGTTATAACCCTAGAGGCACGCTATGCCCAGGGGTCATGGGTCATAGGTCAACATGTTTCGCGCCTCTTTCGCCTATAAGAGGTCGGTGGCGCTTCATCAGGACCAAATTGTTAAAATTAAGTGCACGTGAGAGTTGGTGAAACATAATAAAATACCCTTAATATCAATCTGGGCAACAAACTGTGCTCCTCAGTGTGGTCACATATCAATGATGAAAAATTAGCTCCAGGTCAATATCCTTAATATCAATCTGGGCAACAAACTGTGCTCCTCAGTGTGGTCACAGATCAATGATGAAAAATTAGCTCCAGGTCAATATCTAACTGGTCGGACACAAATACTCCATCGGCTAGGCGCATGGACCACCCGTACGTTAATGGGATTTCAGCCCAGATGGTCACACCAGTGTACCTGCCCCATCCATGCGACTGCCTGTAATGGATATTGACCTGGAGCTAATTTTTCATCTAGGGTTATAACTTTTTAGCAGTCCAAAGCCTGCTAAGGGTACATCTAATAAATCTCGCTGCATGATGACCCTTTTTTATATATATTTTTTTCACCAACTAGCACGCACTTGAATTACCCTCCATCAATAACCCACTCCCCACACACCCACATGCACCATCCGGCGGTCCTTAAAAGATCTCCGTCAAAGTGACCCTTCGGGGGGCCCGTAGGGAATTGCAGCGCCGGCCCTACGAGGAGCAACCGCCCGATGATGAAGCATGACACCCCTCAGGGTGTGTGAGGGCAACAGAGGACAAAGAGTGGTCTTCCAGTCTCCTGAGTGGGTTTCCAATCTAGGAATTTTTTCACACTCTGTTTTCTTTTCTTTTTTTAAGGGCGTGGTGACTTTTTGCACTTGCCCATAGGAACTTTGTCCTCCTAATGATGCCGCATTCTCTGAGCAACTATCACTGACTTGTAGGAGCATGCAATGCATTTCAATGGGAGCATTGCTTTTTGTGGTGGTAAACTAGATGACAGGACGACAGCAGATGTTGGGAGATTTCCACATATCAGAATGTTTAGGAGCTGATTGAACAATGGGTGTGGCAGTTTGGGTTGGGTAATGTTATCATCTTAGCATGAAAAGATAACCACGATGGCCTGTGGAGGATTAGTAAAGATAGACTCCTACCAGGCATGGTGACCCCAAAGACAACATGATAGTACAGCAGTCACTGAAAGGACAGCATGTTCACATTTATACGTTTAGTCACGGTACAGTACAAGCATTTGGTGATTTACTGATGAAAATATTGGTGGAGTATTGTCGTTGAAAGGATACCTTCTTAGCATCCAAAGGTGTACACAACCTAAATCTCCGTTTTCTCAATGTAAGAAACTATTTTGAATATGTCTTTAAAATATATTTATTCATAACAAAGGCTGAGGCCCTTTCTTACTGTTAATTTTCCGTTTTTTAATGTGGATTCCTACAATGTGAAACATAAATCTAGTTATGTGAGGTTGATTTTATCACTGGTGTCGATACTTAATTTCCTAATGCATTTTAAAAAAAGATAAGCTAACATTTCCTTTCTTTTTGCTTTCAAAGGAAGAGCTCTTGCATTTTTACCTTTTTAGGACCCTGTTACAACGCATGAACCTCCCCGGAAAACACCAGGTACTCTTTCGATAGAGCTATACCTTTATGAGTAAACTCTTGAGACAATGACAGTTCTTTCCATGGTTATATTATCCTAAGTTATTGTTTATAGTTATGTGTATGCTAAGATATTGAATATGTATTCTTTATATTATGTTATGCAATGTTATGGAATTTCATGGTATGCTATGGCATGTAATGTTAATGCGGCAGCCAAAAGATATCAAACTCGGTCGTCTTCACATGTTTAGCCAACTCCATCAACCAGAAGGAAGAGGCGTGGTCATGCCTATGTACTGCCAATCCCAAGACATGGTTTATCCAGAGAACTCAACTAGATGTTTCCAATCCAAGATGAAGTTATACTCTTCCTGTGATATCAGTTCCTGATTGAATCACATATAAAGAAGGCAATCATGAGCGGAAGATGCACCGCAATGCATTTGATCCCTATTTTTCATTGCATTCATCTCTCACTTGTTCTCTAATTTTGTACTTGATTTTTGCATTTTGCTTATATTTGGATTTATTTTATGGATTTCCCTTGGCCTGCCTGTTCACTTTTTCTGATGTCAGGGGGGCTTCGTGTCTGGCTTGTCTAATACAACATAAATCTTCGTCTCTAGTCAATTACAATCAGTTAGTCAAGGATATCCTTTACCTTTCTAGCTTTTTCCTGCTAACAGAGACTTTCTTTAGATTATGCCCTACCCTTTTCTTGTGTGTTATACTGTGCAGGGTGACACCGTGGCTACTGAGAGGAGTCACCATTTTCCCTGACAATCAGGAAGGAAAGTGAACAGACCTTCCCCTTATTCAGTCCATGACAGACTCTGATGCCCACGACTCCATAGGTTTTGCTCACACTGTAGATCCCTCTCATCCCTCCTAGCAGAAGATTTATACCAATAACACCTTGGGAATTATTTTGTTAAAACAAAACTTGTTTTTTTATTTCTATGTCATCCTGTAAGAACCTTGCAGCACCGTCATTTCTCTGGGGATCCTGTGAAGTTTAATCAAGTTAGAATAAATGTGGGATACCTTATTGGAAATCTTAATGAACTTTGTCTGAATTGGGCTATACCTCTAGTAACAAATTCAGATGCTTGTTTGGAAATATATGATACCTTTTTGCTTGTGTTCTCGAAGATGTTTGAGCATCCTGATTTCGACCTGAAGAAGCTTTGTGTGATAGTCAGAAAAGTGGAATGGGTGTTCTGACTTATGTGACTCATTTTCGTCAATGGGCATCTGTAGCTATTGGCGCTGGGAGAGCTTTGATGTCTTAATCTTGAAAATGGAGACCAAGGATAAGTTAGTTTATTGCCAACATGAGAATGTTGGATTCATATTAAATGCTGCTGGTCTTTTCATAGATCCAAAGATGATTTTGGCTATTTTGGAATGGCCTTCAACTACTAATGTCAAATAGATTTAAAGTTTCCTTGAATTTAGAAACTTTTATTGTTAATGTATTAAGAACTTTGCAGAGATAACTAATGCCTTGGCCTGGTTCTTCTCTCTTCCTGAGGCCAGAAGGAGTTGGTGTATTTATCCTGCAACATAGATCTCCATATCCAATCAAGTATTTCCATTGGTGTCAGATTACCAAGGAGGTTTTCTTGTTTACCCCTGTGGCTTTTTCCACCTAACTGAGTCACTTTTATGAGACACTTGCCACCTGTCATCAGTGTTCAACTGCTCAGGGTGTTCCTTTGTTTTGTTTTATTAATAAGAATATTTCAGTTTAACACAGACCTTATAAACTTGAAATAAATTAATGGAGCAAAATGCTAAAGATGTACATGCACATTCATAAAAAAAATCCATCATTTCATTTTCATTTTCATTCTTTTTATCATAATCAGATGAGCTTGGTCTAAGGTATTGATCATGTACCACTGTCATTCCTTTACACTAAGGTTGTGATTATGAGTTTTGACAGTCCTGGAGTGGGCGGCTTGCCACCTCGCCTCTCCAAGACCGCCGTTGGACCACCACTGCACTGATGGCGGTCCGGCCAATACATTTTCATTCTTTTTATCATAATCTGATGAGCTTGGTCTAAGGTATTGATCATGTACCACTGTCATTCATTTACACTAAGGGTGTGATTATGAGTTTTGGCAGTCCAGGAGTGGGCGGCTTGCCACCTCCCCCCTCCAGGACCGCCGCCGGACCACCATCGGTGCAATGGTGGTCCAACGGCCAAAGCCCTAATAGGCCACCACCGCCGTGCCCCCACTGCCCACCAGACTCGTAATCAGGGCGTAAAGCATAATGTGCATTTTTTTTTTTATATTAGCCTTGCACAATCAGCAGCTTATTCTTTCTCTAGCAATTCTCAGCCATCTATTCTTCACCTCAAATGTTGGGAATTGATCAAATCGTGCCAGCATCAAAGTCTTGTGTTGCTTAGTTTACTTGAAGTTATCATTAATCCCTTGTGTTAGACTTGCAGTTTTGAGTGTCTTCAGACTTAAATACTCTGTATCACCGGTTTCTTGATGAATACTTTTATGACATTGGTTGATATTATTTTGTCTGCTAGTGTGCCTCGATGACAAAACTTACCAATCCACAGTTTACATTCCCCATTATACTAACTATATTCCACTGATGTGTTTGTTTGTTATTTCGTCCAGTAATGAAATTGAATGGGTGACTGAACGTAATAGGTTGACATACCCATATATGACTAATTAAATAATTCTACTTTAAATTGACATATTTTAATATCCAGATATATTACTATCATCAGTA
Source organism: Triturus cristatus (assembly GCF_964204655.1). NCBI lineage: Eukaryota > Metazoa > Chordata > Amphibia > Caudata > Salamandridae > Triturus > Triturus cristatus. The sequence continues at coordinate 214,045,637 of NC_140592.1, forward strand.
AATCTATTTATGAGCTCAAGATCTTATGCCACAAAACGGCTTCTGCCTTGTCTATCATTTTTAAGGCTGTGGGAAAGAAATTGGGGTCCCATATAATGATAATGTGGTTACCTGTGCAATCAGTCAGTGGTGTGAATGTTCCTTCGCCATATTTTCAAGCGAATATCTTCAGGCCATTGGCTACATTGCTATTGGACTTTTCTTAAGTAGTGCTGTCTATGTTAACCAGTTATCAAAATTAAGAACACGTATTTCTTTAAGCTTCTCAATTTTTGATCATTGATATTCCATGACCTTTTAAATTTCACAAAGGTTAAACTTTACTTATTTTAGCATTGACTGCTGGGTGCCTTTTTTTCCAGCGTAATCCTCAAAGCGTGGCAATGATTGTTGTAGCCCAACTGCAGAGTGGTCCATAATGAGAACATCAGCTGCATAAAATATTGCCTGAACTTCAAACTTTCCTAGATGTAGAGCATTTGATAATGCAGAGTTCAATGTTGTAACGAAAGCACTTATAAAAATATGAAATAAATACAGTGATAGCACGCAGCCTTCTCTTACTCGGTCTGGCGTTATATTTTTTTATATTCTCTCTGGCTCACATTAATGTAATAACTGCCAAAGTGTCAGCTACAAGGTATACTGACTCTTTGATGCGCCCATAATGACAAATCTTGACCTTAATGTAGGCCGGAAACGAGGTCAAATGCCTTAGAAAAGTCTATAGAGCCACGGTGTAGAGGGATCATTTCTAGAATGAGCACTTGGCTGAATAACAATGCTAACAACATACCGCTGTGTGTTGTGAAATTAGCATCCTTAAATCCTGTTTGAAAGGATGAGACAACATTGTTGTTATTAGATCATTCTAAGAGTTCAATCAGCAGCATACATGGAAATATTTTCCCCATAAGATATAATATTAATAGTGGTAAATATTTGTTCGTATTTTATCATTGTCTTGTTTAAGTCATGTTAGCCAATACCTTTTCATTTTACTAAACTTATATGTATAATATACAAACTTATAGGGCCTTTCAGCCAGCCCTCTTCATCCATTGGTCTGTTATTGTATCATTCACATTTTTCTCCCTCCCCCACTACACCATACAGCATGGGGCAAGGGGTCAGCCAACAGCAGCCATTGACTGACTTTACTATGAGTGACTGTATTTTACCCTTTCACAAGGAGCACATCTGCACACATTATAGTTGCCTTAAGTGTCAAAGACTACTAGGACAATGTATGGTGTTTGAGACAAAAACATGTTTTGCTTTCAGCTAGTGATTTTTTTTGTTTGATGAGGGTTCACAGCTTCTCCAACAATAAAGCTTTGCAAAAACAGTGACAAAGCAAAATAAGCATTGACAAAGTTGAAAGGTTATATTCCTGTCACAGTTGGCTCTTACAGTGGTCAGGAATCTTTCTAATTTTTAGTACACTTTTGAATGCGATCAATAGTAAATGTGCCCACCGGGTTGGAGCTGCTTTTACATGAGTACTCGAAAATCCCTCAGGGTCCATGGCATTTGAATTCCTTATGATAGCATAGCTTTCTGCCTCTGTGATGTGCATACCCAGTGCTTCATTATAATTCAATTCATTACCCTGATCATCTCCTTGGTATTTCTAAAGGTCTGCGGTGTAATTGGCCCACATTGGTTCTGTAAATGGTACAAAACTCTCATTTATATCAATTGATGTTTCAGCAAGCTCTCTTTACACTAATTTCCAGAACGTTTCATGGTTATCAATTGCATTAAGTAATATCACCACTTTTTGATTTGCTCAGTTCTTTTTTTATTTCTGATACATTTTTTAGGATTTGCTTGCTGATTCTGATCACTTCTATTATTTTTGACCAGAGTATGGTGCCCTATATTCTTGCTCCATAATCTCTCCCCTTCTATATTACTTTGAATTTGAACAAACTATTGGAATTATTTATTTTGCCTGGCAAGCCAAATATATATGTATTTTGTAGTTTTTAAGTAAGTTGGTAAACGTTTTCAAATTATGTCCATGGCTCTCCAATTCATGCTGCAAATCATTTATTCTTACTCCTAAATGTTTATTTGTAATCATATTTTTGAATATGTTCAGATTCATCACTCATTTCGACTCACTGTTTTTTCTATCATGATCATCAGTTACCTTTTTAAAGTGGAAAACATTATTCGGGGGGATATTGGTCACTTCCTTACCTTTAATGACTTAAACAGATTAATAAAAGAGGAACTATTCCCTGAATATAAATTAAGGTGACTTCCATGAACCCTTGTATTTGCTGGGTGGTGCTTTTTGAACCTTTCATCTAGATTCTTTATGTCCAGTTATATAAAATGAGCTGTTGTTATTTTTCCAAGATTGCAAGTGCGTAGAATCGGTATGATCTATCTGATATCCTTTTCCACTTCCCAGAAATCCTTATTGGGGGAAGATCAATATTGGCGTTACGATTCCCCACCCAACAGATCAAGCTTCCCCAATTTTTCATAATTATGTTTGTCCCAATTAGTTTACCCTTATGTTACTGGTATGGCATGCCATTTTTCAAAAATAGCTTTTACTATTATATTCTTCATGGGTTGTCAACTATTCTTTCTTTTTCTGGAAATAGTTTAATCACTATACACACAGATGATTTTATATCTATTTTGTTTATATTTACCAGAGATTTTTTTTACAACAAGTAATAAAATGCCACTTGTTCTACATGATTAACGTGTCTTACAAATGCTATTAAATGCTTTGTAGCCCAAGACGTTAACATCATTAGTAACTAATGTTTCTAGGAAAGCTTTTTTATCATGATTTTTTTATATACATCAGAAATTCCTCAGCATTCATTTTTTTCTGGAGTCTTGCTATATATTCTATGATGTTGATGTCACAGAATACGGCAGTTGGAATTGAAACCAGACGGTCATTCCGTCTGGCTTCCGACGGGCTCAAGGAACCCGTTGGCCAGTCGGAACCGGCATGTAATCCCTAAAGGTTGGTATTAGAAATGGGGTTTCTGGTTGGCTAGGGTAAGCACCTAAGCCAGGCAGAACCCACCACTCCTGCCAGGGTAACGGAGTTACACACACACGATAACCCCTGCTCACCCCCTTGGTAGCTTGGCACAGCAGTCAGGCTTATCCCAGAGTGTTGGACAGGCCACATGAAGGGCTTGCTCCCTCCCCGCACGACAGGGCCCAAACCCCGGACTCCCAGGTGTTACCCCCAAGGGCAACCCGCACCCCGTCTCCCAACGGAACTCCTGCCCCCGGACATCCATGTATCATGGGCCCGAACCACTACCGGCTCCCCCGGCCGGATCAGCCGCCATCTTGGACACTGCGCCACGAGGCCGCGCGGCCTCAGCCCGACCCTAACCCTGGGCCTGGCCGGCCCCGACATCCCGGCACCACCATCCACCCAGGAGGTGAACGGACCACTTGGCAGGTCAATGGGAGAAAGAAGCGTCGAGGGCTCTCCCCCGCCAGGTGCCGATCACCCTCCAGCTCCCCCAGGCGCTGGCTCCACCCCCTGCTGGGTGTCTGGACTCCCTCATCCCGGACCCCCCGACCTCCAAGTGCGAGGCTCCGGACATCAAAGGGCGCCAGACCTATAACTAGGGCAGCTCCAGAGCAGGAAGGCAGTTGTATCCTGGAGTCGAGAGACACCGAGAGAACTCATCCTTGACGGACTACTGGCGCTGCCGTAGCCCTGCCTTGTGAACTATCGTCCTGCCTGCTGGCGCTGCCGCGGCCTTCTGCAACATCCATCCTCGTCGGGACCTGCTGGCGCTGCCGCGGACCGTTGTAACGACCACCTTCATCGGGACCTGCTGGCGCTGCCGCGGACCGTGTAACGACCATCTTCACCGGGACCTGCTGGCGCTGCCGCGGACCGTGTAACGACCATCTTCACCGGGACCTGCTGGCGCTGCCGCGGCCCGTCCAAGCTAGAACACCGAGCTCGAGGATTGTGAGCTATCCACCATACCATCTCAGCTACCAGACTGGTAACCAGACTGTCCCGCTACCCCCTTTCCCCAAACCAAGAGACTCGAATCGAGGGGACCCCTGAGTCCAGACCTCCTTGTACCATTTCATCGTACCTTAAAGAAATCACCTATAAAGAACGCTAAATCTTATCCTTGTGTGGTGTATATCTGTGGGGGGGAAGTTATTCATCTGTACGATCGCTGGAGACGGCTCTCCCCGGAGACCTCTCCCCTTGTCCTCGGCCGACCCTCCCGGTCCGTCTAACATTGGTGGCCAGCGGCGCGATCCGAATCAACGCGTAATCGTACAGAGAGTAGCTCACCCCATGACAAAACCACGATGTCAACCAAAGAGAGCGGTTCCACCGAGAAATTCCAGATGGATAAATTGGAAGAGTATAGCCATCGCGAACTTAAACAATTCTGCATGGAACTAGGCATTGCTACCACCGGCCTGAGTACCAAAGACGATTTGAAGCACGCCCTTGAGTCGTGGGCGGAAACCGGGGTCGCTGGATCCCCCGACCAAAACGGTGTAGCACCAGAGGGGAACGCCACAGCTCCCGAGGAGCGAGGAACGGGCCTCTCGCAGGGAGAGATCCAAGAAAGAGAAAGAACCAGATTACATGAGTTGGAAATGGCACGACTCAAGATGGACGGTGAACTAAAGTTAGCCGAGCAAAAACTAAATCTAGAACATCTGCGGCTCCGAGAAGAACGGGAAGAAAAACAGAGGCAGAGAGAGCTCGAAGAAAAAAGACTAACATTCGAACACGAGCGCAAACTGGCGGAAATAGAACTTCGGAAACAGAATAAAGAACCGGGGGTGCCTGAGCGACCGCACACCCCGGGAGCAACCGAGAAGAAAGTCCACATCCCCAAGGATGTTGTCCGAGAGTATGTCCGAGAGGACGACATACAACAGTGGTTCAAAGCCTACGAGATCGCCATGACCTCCCACCGGATCGATCGGAGTGACTGGGGAGCCGGCCTATGGGGGAGGTTCGTCAACGAAGGCCGCGATGCCCTACTACAGCTCCCAGATCATCAGATGTCATCCTATGACCACATGAAGGCTGCCCTCCTCACCCGATATGGGCTCACACCCGAAATGTACCGCCAGAGGTTCCGAGACTGCACCCGGATCCCGGGTACAACTTGGGTGGAATACGTCAACTATTTCAGCCGAGCCTTCGAGGGTTGGATCAAGGGAAGCCACGTAACGACCTACGAGCAACTCTTTAATCTTATGGTGTGGGAGCACCTGTCTAACAACTGCTTCGTCGAGCTCAGGCAGCACCTCCTCGACAGTAAATTGACTGACCCACGGCAACTCGCCGCCGAAGCTGACCGGTGGGAAAGCACCCGAGTGGGCCGGAGAGGGCCACACGAGCAAAACCAAAACCACCAAGGTCAGCACCGTCCCCGAGGAGGAGGAGGAGGCCAGGGGCGAGGGAGAGACACCATCCCGGCCACTCCCGCGGCCAGCACCCCGCCCCCGGCCGGCCGGGGCAACCCCCCGATGCGCCCGGGGTTCTGAGCCAACGTCACGTGTCACCGATGCCAGCGAGTCGGCCACTACGCCAATGACCCGAGCTGCCCGCAGAACCAAACGCCAAAGCCCCGCCAGGTAGCTGCCGCCGCCCTGGGGGGAGAACAAATCTCCGAGGAACAGGAAGAATATGAGCAGGCACAACAAGAGTGGGAACCGGCCGCCATGGTTCTAGCGTGCCTAGGGGGAAAAGACATGGTCCCGCTGGCTCCCCTACCCGCCAACACCCGGAAATATGGCCAGTGGGTGAACATTAATGGGCGCCGGGCCGAAGCCCTACGTGACACAGGGGCCAGTGTGACGGCCGTCCGCTGTCACCTGGTGAAACCAGAGCAGATCCTGCCGAACATTCTCTGCCCCGTCCGCTCAGCCGACAATTCCGAAAGTCTGTGTCGGATGGCCTGCGTCCCCTTCGAATGGGGAGGGGTCTCCGGCATGTTGAAGGTGACGGTCCGGGATGATGCCCCCGTGGACTGTCTCCTGGGGAATGACCTTGAGAGTTCCCCGTGGGCTGCCGTCGAAAGAAGAGAGCACCTGGGGATGCTGGGCCTCCCGGACTGGGCCTGCGTAACCACCCGGTCCATGGCCGCCCGTGCCGTCCCCCGACCAGAAGAACCAGAATGGCCAGCACCTCCTCCCCGGGTCGCTCCAGTAGAGGACAACGGCTATACCGACCCCCCAGAGCCAACGCCCGAAGGGGTCACCCAGCCCCAGGACCTTCCCGGCCTGGCTCAATGGCGTCAAGAAGGGGGGCCCACCCAGGAACAGTTCCGCCAGGAACAGAAGACCTGCCCCTCCCTCGAGGGACTCCGCCAGCAAGCCAGCGCCCAGAGCGCAGGGGACTCCACCGGAACCCATTGGGTCTATTGGGATAACGACCTGCTATACAGTGAACAAAGAATCGCGGAGTTAGGGGCCAGTCGAGTGCTGGTGGTGCCCCTCCGTTTCAGAGACTTCCTACTAACTTTGGCCCACGATGTTCCCCTGGCTGGACACCTGGGCCAGGACAAAACCTACAGTCGCCTGGTGACCCACTTTTTCTGGCCGAAGATGCGGAACGACGTCCTCAACCACTGCCGGTCCTGCCCCACGTGCCAGGCCAGCGGGAAGAGCGGCCGTAAGCTCAAAGCCCCTCTGCAACCCTTCCCAGTGGTCACCACCCCGTTCGAGAGGGTAGGAATAGACATTGTGGGGCCCCTGGACCCCCGCACAGCACAAGGACATCGGTTCATCCTAGTACTGGTGGACCACGCCACCCGCTACCCCGAGGCTGTGCCCCTGCGAACTGTAACAGCTCCGGTGGTCGGCCGGGCCCTAATGGGGATCTTCTCCCGGGTGGGCTTCCCCCGAGAAGTCGTCAGCGACCGAGGCACAAACTTTATCTCGAAATATATGAAGTCCCTCTGGCAACAGTGCGGGGTCACCTACCGATTCACGACCCCCTATCACCCTCAAGGGAACGGACTAGTTGAGCGATTCAACCGCACACTCAAGGGAATGATTGGGGGATTGGAAGAGCCCCTCCGTCGCCAGTGGGATGTACTACTCCCGTGCCTCCTCTTCGCCTATCGAGAAGTTCCCCAGAAGTCCCTCGGCTTTAGCCCTTTCGAACTCCTGTACGGGCACCCTGTGCGAGGGCCCCTCAGCCTAGTCAAAGAAGGTTGGGAGATGGCCCCCCTAAAGACCCCCCCAGACGTCTTCAAGTACCTCCTGGCACTACGCAATCAGACCCGGCGCTTCAGGGAAATGGCAAAAGCGAACCTCGAGGCCAGTCAGGAGGACATGAAAAAATGGTACGATCAGAATGCCTCCTCCGTCGAATTCGAACCTGGTCAACAAGTGTGGGTGATGTCCCCCACCGAACCATGTGCCTTTCAAGATAAGTGGACGGGGCCCTTCAAAGTGGTCAAACGCAAGAGCCCCGTCACCTACCTCATCGACATGGAGTCCCCCCGGAACCCCCTCCGGGTCCTCCACACCAACAGACTCAAACCCCACTTTGTGCGCTCGGAACTCAGCCTCCTGATGGCTACAGACAGTGGGGCGGAAGAAGACTCCGAGCCCCTCCCTGATCTCCTGAAGACCCAGGAGAAAGACGGTTCCGTGGACGGGGTCCGGCTCTCTGATGCCCTCACCCCAGAGCAACGCCAGGGCTGCCGGGACCTCCTGCTGCAGTTTGCTACACTGTTTTCCCTCACCCCAGGGATCACCCCTTGGTGCTTGCACGACGTGGACACCGGGGACAGTCCCCCTATCCGGCACCGGGCCTACCGCGTACCAGATCGGGTGCGGGCCTGCCTCCAAGAGGAAGTATCCAAGATGCTCACGCTCGGGGTCATCGAACCCTCGGACAGCCCCTGGGCCAGCCCGGTCGTGCTGGTCCCCAAAGCCGCTGCCCCCGGCACCACTCCTGAACTCCGATTCTGCGTCGACTATCGGGGCTTGAACGCTGTCACCCGGACCGACGCTCATCCTATCCCCCGAGCGGATGAATTGATCGACCGCCTGGGGGCCGCCCGCTACCTCAGCATCTTCGACCTGACAGCGGGCTACTGGCAGATCGGTCTCACACCCCGGGCCCAGGAACGGTCCGCCTTTTCTACCCCCGATGGCCACTACCACTTCAAGGTCATGCCCTTCGGCATGAAGAATGCCCCAGCTACTTTTCAACGTCTAGTGAACCAGGTCTTGGCGGGGCTCGAAGAGTTCAGCGCCGCCTACCTGGACGATATCGCTGTGTACAGCCGCCACTGGTAGGACCACCTCCACCACCTCCAAGAGGTCCTGCAGGCCCTCCAGCGGGCCGGCCTCACGATTAAGGCCGGCAAGTGCCAAATTGGTCAAGGGTCCGTGACCTACCTCGGACACCAGGTGGGAAGTGGTCTGGTGGCCCCTCTGCAACTCAAAATTGCTGCCATCCAGTCCTGGCAACCCCCCGTCACGCAGACCGAGGTCTGGGCCTTCTTGGGACTCACCGGCTACTACCAGCGGTTCGTGAGGGACTATGGCAGCATTGTAGGGCCCCTCACGGGTCTCACGTCCAAAAAACACCCGAAGAAGATTAACTGGACCCCCGACTGTCAAGCGGCCTTCGAGAAGCTGAAGGCCGCCCTGTGCACCGCCCCTGTGCTCCAGGCCCCCGATTACAGTCGGGAATTCATTGTACAAACGGACGCCTCCGACCACGGCATCGGGGCGGTTCTTTCCCAGCTGAACCCCGAGGGTCTTGACCAGCCGGTGGCCTTCATCAGCAGACGCCTCCTGGCCCGAGAACAGCGCTGGAGCACAATCGAGAGGGAGGCCTTCGCAGTGGTGTGGGCCCTCAAAAAGCTCCGGCCCTATCTCTTCGGTACCCACTTCCGGGTGCAAACCGATCATCGACCCCTGCAGTGGCTAATGCAGATGCGGGGGGAAAACCCAAAACTATTGCGCTGGTCCATCTCCCTGCAGGGAATGGACTTCACTGTGGAACATCGACCGGGCCAAGACCACGCCAACGCAGATGGCCTGTCACGCTTTTTCCGCCTCGACGAGGAGAGTCCCCAAGAGGATGGGTGACTCTTCCCGCCTTCAGCTGGGGGGGACGCATGTTGGACAGGCCACATGAAGGGCTTGCTCCCTCCCCGCACGACAGGGCCCAAACCCCGGACTCCCAGGTGTTACCCCCAAGGGCATCCCGCACCCCGTCTCCCAACGGAACTCCTGCCCCCGGATATCCATGTATCATGGGGCCGAACCACTACCGGCTCCCCCGGCCGGATCAGCCGCCATCTTGGACACTGCGCCACGAGGCCGCGCGGCCTCAGCCCGACCCTAACCCTGGGCCTGGCCGGCCCCGACATCCCGGCACCACCATCCACCCAGGAGGTGAACGGACCACTTGGCAGGTCAATGGGAGAAAGAAGCGTCGAGGGCTCTCCCCCGCCAGGTGCCGATCACCCTCCAGCTCCCCCAGGCGCTGGCTCCACCCCCTGCTGGGTGTCTGGACTCCCTCATCCCGGACCCCCCGACCTCCAAGTGCGAGGGTCCGGACATCAAAGGGCGCCAGACCTATAACTAGGGCAGCTCCAGAGCAGGAAGGCAGTTGTATCCTGGAGTCGAGAGACACCGAGAGAACTCATCCTTGACGGACTACTGGCGCTGCCGTAGCCCTGCCTTGTGAACTATCGTCCTGCCTGCTGGCGCTGCCGCGGCCTTCTGCAACATCCATCCTCGTCGGGACCTGCTGGCGCTGCCGCGGACCGTTGTAACGACCACCTTCATTGGGACCTGCTGGCGCTGCCGCGGACCGTGTAACGACCATCTTCACCGGGACCTGCTGGCGCTGCCGCGGACCGTGTAACGACCATCTTCACCGGGACCTGCTGGCGCTGCCGCGGCCCGTCCAAGCTAGAACACCGAGCTCGAGGATTGTGAGCTATCCACCATACCATCTCAGCTACCAGACTGGTAACCAGACTGTCCCGCTACCCCCTTTCCCCAAACCAAGAGACTCGAATCGAGGGGACCCCTGAGTCCAGACCTCCTTGTACCATTTCATCGTACCTTAAAGAAATCACCTATAAAGAACGCTAAATCTTATCCTTGTGTGGTGTATATCTGTGGGGGGGAAGTTATTCATCTGTACGATCGCTGGAGACGGCTCTCCCCGGAGACCTCTCCCCTTGTCCTCGGCCGACCCTCCCGGTCCGTCTAACACAGAGGCAATGTCTAAAGTGTTTGCACAACACACACACTCCAGTTGACACACTAGGCACCCAACAAAAAGAGACTCCGCACAAGGTTATATAAAAATATCCTTTGTATTATAGGTAAAACACATTAGACCGCAATCACATAAATTACTTTGACACTAGGCAATGAACATAGGCATAACAGGTTATAAATCACTTTGCTAACCAGGCAGTTGCCAAACCCCGCGTTTAGTACACTGAAGTAAATACTAATAACTTGCACCTTAGTTCTTTGTATCATACATAAAGCACATCTGACCACAAACACTTAGTATCACAAGTGAAGCACAACATTAGAGCATAAAGAAAATGCAGTAGTTAGGTTGGAGGTCTAACCTAGATCACCCCCTTTAAATCAGGCCCGGAACGTAGGCTGTAGGAACCCCTGCATGCCTACTGCAAGCAGTTAAACAATATGTTGCCTTTAGGGACAGTACAGGGGTGGCCAAATATCTATGCTCCTTCCCCAGTGGGCCTCAAGCACAGCATCCCTGGACTTCGTTGGCCCCATATGCTATCGGCATGCCTGCTTGTCTATTACACCGAGCCCGGCCATGAGGTGAAGAGAAGGGCCAGCGTGATCTCCGTCAAGGATTCCTTCCCGCACGGCTGAATGCAGAACATAGGTCCAAATGCCTCTAATGAGATACCCACACAGGGAGGGGGGGGACCAGAACTTACACAGTTCCCCCTCAGGTTGCTGTGGACCCCAAGGGGCCCTACGGGACACTGCTCCTTTGCTAGTACATGGATGCACAGGTTCAGGTGCAGCCGGTGCTGCAAGACTGGCAGTGTCTCCGCTTTCCCCCGCACCGGGCTTCCTCTCGCCAGTGCAGATTGTTCCCGGGTCTTGCATCCAATTTGAGGACTGCGACTTATTTTTCATCATCAGACTTTGACCAGGAGCTAGAGAGGGAAATACAGAAAAAGGAGAAGGACTGAGGAAGATATTTGTAGGAAAGAGGTGCAAAGGGAGAAAAAAAAGGGATAATAAAGAACCAGAGATAAAAAGACAGTAAATTGTATGGTGTGAAATTAATAGGTATTCGGTGGAATCAAGACTAGGCAGCCTTGGCAAGTGGTAGCATCAGCAGCAAGCTCCTAAAAAAACTTTTGGTTCCCCCGACTTATGTAATTTTTACACAGTGGTCACTGTTTAACTCTATCCTCACTTGAGTCAAGCTGTTTTGTAAAATAATAACAGCCTTCTGGTAATTTAGAAAGGACAACATTTTTTGTACAAAACAGCCAATTTGAAGAGTTCATAACAATCGATCAGTCAGGTTTCAGATGTATGGATCAGACTGGCAACTATCAATCTCAAACACATAAATGCCTCTTGTACTGGGTGCTGGCATAGCAGGTAGGAGAGGACATACCTTCACTCCATAGAGTGGGTAAAATGGTAGATGATGCAGCTCATTGCCCTGTATATAGCCATGTAATTTTTATATGGATCCTTTTCTGCCTGGGATTTGATTTGATTTCTCTGGCAGAAGAACCATATTTATTTATTTGTTTTTGAAGAAGAGTTGAGGTAATGAGTACAAAAATTTACTTCCAGAAAATGGTGATCTGTTGAGTGTGCATCGTTATTAATCCCCCCTCTGCTGGTGTGGGATTATAGAGAAGGAGGGTAACATCACATGAAAATATCTGAATCATAAGCAATGTTGACAAACTTTAATCCGTCACATCTGATTCCTTATTTCTCATCACAATATATATTTTCCTCTTCTTTTTTTTCAGGCACAATATAGTAAAATGATGGATTCCGCTTCTGAGTCTAGAATGATGTCTCAGGTGAGTGCTTTAACTTTTTGGGTAGCACAATGTTCAAAATGAAGGTGAGTAATCTTCTTTCAAGCGTGGCCAGATGTTTCATTCGAAAGTGTGAGGCTCACTTAAGCCCACGTTTTGATATTTCACTTGCTGTGGCCGCGGCACCACTGGTGAGGATTCGCTTAAGCCCCATGTTTAATTGAATGAGGATCCGTCTCCTGTTGCGCATTCAGCTTGCAAATATCAATTACATTTTCCAAATTAAAGTCTTTGGTGTGAACCTGCTTCTCCTCATTTCTGGGGTTGGGCTCCTTTATGTTCTCTTTTGCAAAGATTGGATATAGACTCCTTGTGTTCTGTGCCAGAGCTGGAATCACAAGTTTATTTCTGTCCTTGCACAGTCACTTTCTCTCCCACATACTCAATTGGGGTGGTCTCTGGGGGTGGGCTGCCTGAGGCAGATGATACCCTAGTCACTACTGTTTCCTGGTGTGTGATTTTTGTGCTGAAGGGGAGTAAGACTTTCTAGCTTCTTCTTTATATGGAGATTCAATCTGAGTAAAGAGCACTGTGCTTGCTGGATGATTGCTGACAGTTTGGAAGTCTTCTTTGTTCTCTGATTTAAAAACCTCAGCAGTGATACATGTTTTATTGCAACTTTTCACACCCATGCATACTTCTTTCTGGTTCACTGTGGGGTCACAACCGGTCATGAACCCTACTTGAGTCCAATTTGAGACTAGTCAGTTTAACTTCCTCGATGACGCTGAATATTATTGTGGGTAATGTGGTCAGCTTGTCTAAGACTGGGAAACAGGAGCAGAAGATTGTTTCTACTAGATTGATTGTGGCCTGAGCTCGTACTATGAGCTAGTTAGGTGTTTCAACTTATTGTCTATTCCCACAACAAAGACCGCCAAGGTGTTAAGCAGGTTAACTTGGATATCCATTTTATCTGATTGATGGTTCATTGCCACTGCAACTGCCTGCATCATATTCAGGAGGGCTTGCCACGTAGAGCTTGCAGAGGTCTGGACTGATTCTGAGTCTCCTCCTTGTGTTGATGGCAGGCCGTATGTTTCAGGCATGTTTGGGCAGAACGACCCAAGGCCAAGAGATTTCCAAACCATTTATCCATCTTCTCATGGCATTCTTCAAAGGAGGTGGTCGGAGGAATCATCTTTCCATCGATAGAGTTACTTGTTCCCAGCCACCGGGGGATCTCTGATGGATGTCCTTCTTCTGTGTTTGGCAAGCAGAAACTGGGGGGATCAATTTTCTCTTTGAATGTGGGTGATTTCTCCAGTGCATCTGATGCAGCGGAGTTTACTAGCTCTATACATACATACACACAACACTCATTTAGGCCCATATACATTCATACATTCAATGAGATAGCAAATATCTGCTGGTCATCAATTTTGATTTACCTCAGAGAACCTTTACACCAGTATTCTTACCATCTCTGTCTCCTAAGTAAATGTACTTTGTCGAAAGATCTAGTAGTATTTTAGATTAGGGATGAAATACTAATACATTTAACCTTTATTCAAAGAACCACAGACTCGGGGGCATGGCCAGGCATCGAGGCAAGATGGCCGCGTAGAGCGTAGCTCAGCAACCGGCCCCGTTCTTTCGTCCATCCTGGACTAAAATCCGACCCGTCAGACAGCTGTCCGGTGTATCGGACCGCTTGCGGACACGAACCCTGCCAACTCCGGTCCGTCTCCGACCCCGGAGACCGACGCTACAACCGCTGTAATAGCGAGGCCTTCCCTCAGCACTCACGCCAGGTCCCACAGTGAAGCGTGGGGCCGGGGACGAGTGCCAGACGCTCTGGCGTGTTCCCACGGTGGCGCCGCGCCTGGGTGCGCCGCCGCCTAGAGTGGAGGTGTGTACGAGCAAAGGTGAATTGAGGCTCACCCAGCCCGGCTGTGAGTACCGACAGCACAATGAGGCCCCGGACGGAGTGAGGAGATCGGTGACTGGTGTTTGTTTGGCAGCTGAAGGTAATCAGCAGACGCCATTGCGTCCTCCAGCCTCGTTGTTCCCTGCTCTCCCCCCCTCGCTGCAGGCGGTCATCAGCGGCTGCAATCGCTTACCGTAGCCTCCTAGGGACTTCCGTCTGCTCCAGCATAGTGCCCTGCTGTGCCCCAAGATTTTTGAGGGGGTGGAGGCGGGGCAGCAGAAACCCCGAGGCGCTATCAGTGGAGTGGAAGGGCCGACTGCGACGGGGGTGAGAAGGCCCTCACCCCGACACAGAACTATTGCTGATATAAGGGACTTGTGGGGGTAGGGGCAGCCCCTGGTGCCCCCACCGCCTTCGCAACCAGTGCGGGGACGGCACTTTCACCAGCGGTAAACAGACCTAGAGGGGGCCCACTGAACAGTCGCGGGGGCACGTCAGCAGTCTAACCATCCAGCCAGTTCTCAGCCATCTTTGACGGGGGGGTTGCCCGGCTTGGGTGTCCTCGGACAGGCTAGCAGTGGACACACCAGTGACGTAATGGAGCACAGTAAGGTTGCAGGGACCCGTGGGCTGAAGACTACGCAATCCAATAAACTGGACCAGTACACTGTCCCTAAAGATGCTCAACAGCCCCGGTTGTCCAGAGATGCAAACTCAGGGGGCTGGAACGATGAGGAACAGGAAATCTCATTGAAGGACATAATGGACGCTATCACTGGTGTTAAGACCTCCCTGGAGTCAGTGGCGATCGACGTTAATCTCATCAGGGCTGACATGGCAAAACTGAATGAGAAGGTCAGGCAAGTAGAACTTACCACTGCTGGTCTGGTAGGCGATGTTGCCCAGCTTCAGGGGGAGGTCCGAGACCTTCAGGACATCCGCAAGCTCACTGACCTTAAGCTGGACGATTACGAGGGACCCCTGCAACGCAACAATCTCCGCATCCTTGGGGTTCCAGAAAAATCAGAGGGGCAATCCCCTGATCTCTTTGTCGAAGACCTTATTTTGAAGCATTTACAGCCCAAAGGCCTCAGTAAGTTTTTTGTTATTGAACGCGCCCACAGGGTCCCGGGCGGCCATCCCAAGTCGGGCGCTCCCCCGCGGCCCATGCTGGCTAGGGTTTTGAACTATTGTGACAGAGACGTTATCCTTCAAAATTCTAGGGCGGGTGCACCCCTCAGGTATGAAAATGCAGTCATTTCCGTTTTTCCCGATTTCACGCAGAGGGTACAACGGCAGCGAAGGTCATTCCTATCGGTCAAACATGACCTCAGAGAGCGGGGCTTGAAATATTCCATGTTGTTCCTGGCACGCCTTCGGATTGAGGCGGAGGGGAGAGCGTGGTTTTTCGAACATCCAGATGCTGCGGCAGAATGGCTCGAACGCCGCAAAGTGAGGAGTCCAGTCGACCATGACGGCGGTGGCAGTGTGGACGGTCGACCGGCCTGACGCAGGGACCAGCTTGGCAGCGGACTTCGGACTGAGTAACTGGGGCCTGTGAGGGGGTGGGCCTGGGAGGGGGGTTTCTAGTTTTGTGTTGCTGTGGTTCGTGGACTCAATTGGACCTGTGGTATTTGCTTTCATTTGGGTGTATAATTGACCTTTTTGGGGTCGGCAAACGGAGTGCTTTCATCCCCCCTCTTTTTCTCTTCTTTTTTCCCTCTTGAACCTTTTCTGGGGCGACAGGCACTCTGCAAGTTTTCGATGGGCAGTTCTAGGCCCAGAGTGCAGGGCAGCAGGGTGGGGGGTTGTTGGGAGGGGGAGTTTTGTTGTATTTCATGTGGCATTTATCACATCAGCAACTTCTATTGCAACATTAGAGGGGGAAGTAGACACAGGCACTGCAAGGTCCGCACCTGGTATGGAGATTTTCATAACTTATTATGGAAACATGTTGGGACTGAGGGATTAAATTGTTAAATTGGAATGTCAATGGGTTGGGGGACAAGATAAAACATAGTGTGGTCCTTCAATTCATAAAGCGCCAGGCCCCCGACGTTATCCTTCTTCAGGAAACTCATCTGATTGGTAATACTTGTAAAGCACTCCACGGGGGGGGGTTACGTGCTGTTGACCCACGCAGGATTCACCACAAGCTCCCGAGGGGTAGGCATACTGATGAAGAAGTCCTTCCCCCTTGTAGTGCAGGAAACCTGGACAGACGACAGGTGGCGTTATGCTGGGATCTCGGGCATCTGGGAGGGGCATCCAATTACACTTCTATCAGTTTACATGCCTCCGGGCCTCCAAGCCGTCACGTTCAGGGACCTCGGAACATTACTACTGAACATACTGAAGGGTCTGTTGCTGTTGGGGGGAGACTTAAACTCAGTGGTTTCAGGCACATTAGATCGTCACCCTTCGCGTGAAATTGCTTGCTCATCTAGTTGGCTACCCGATTTCCTTGAGGCTATGGGCCTGGCAGACGGTTGGCGGGCCATTAGCTCTGACACTCTACAGTACACCTTCCATTCCAGGGCACACGGGAGTCTTTCACAGATCGACTATTTTTTGATTACCGCATCTCAAATTGCCCATGTTCGGGAAATCAAACATCTTGCCAGGGGCATCTCTGATCATTCGCCGGTCTGGCTACATGTGGCTTTTGACTACAAACAGGTGTGACGGGTAGCCCCCATTAACCCGTGATATCTTCGGGATCCTCACATCCGTAGGGAACTCCTGGTAGCTATGGACAACTACTTCATTGAGAATGAGAACACTGTGGAATCTCCACAGACGCTATGGGAGGCCTTCAAGACGGTAATTCGGGGCCAGGCCCTGTCTTTGATTTCTGGGAAAAAGAAAGAGCGCCGGAGGGAGATGGAGGCCATTGAGGTGGAAGTCATGCAGTTAAAACTAGACCTAGAATCAGATGTCACATCCGAGAAACCCCACCTTCTTAAACTCAAGCAGCAGGACTATTGAGCACTGGCGACTGACCAGGCTAAGGCCGTGGGGAGAGCGGTGCAGGGGCGGCTGTATGAGGTGGGTGATAAAGCAGGGAAACTACTAGCGTGGCTGGATAAAAAGGATTGGGCAGGCAGACTAGTGCTGGAACTCCACGAGCAAGGCGGTAGATCCATTACGGACCCGCAAGACATAGTTGATTTGTTTGCCACCCATTTTGATACAATCTACTCTTCGGTCGCTCCTTATTCTAAAGAAGATTCCCATCAAATGCTGGCGGACATAGTACTGCCCAGATTGTCAGTGGACGACCAGGAGTTCATGGAGAGTAACTTGTCTAACGATGAAATAGCAGCAGCGATCAGGTCCCTTACATCGGGCAAGGCCTCTAGCCCTAATGGGTTGCCGATCAAACTTTACAAACTTAAAACCAGACAGATTGGCCCGCACCTAAATGCTATATATGAGGACTCTAGAGACACGGGGTTCCTACCTCTAGACCAAAGGACGGCCACTATTGTGACTATCCATAAGGAGGGGAAACCCAAAAC
Organism: Triturus cristatus; assembly: GCF_964204655.1. Classification (NCBI taxonomy): domain Eukaryota; kingdom Metazoa; phylum Chordata; class Amphibia; order Caudata; family Salamandridae; genus Triturus; species Triturus cristatus. The sequence goes on from NC_140592.1 coordinate 214,063,132, forward strand.
TGATTGCAAATCATATAGACCGATTTCCCTATTAAACGTGGAACACAAGATTCTGGCCAAACTCTTGGCCAACCGGCTTTTAATGGTGGTTGAGACCCTAGTTCATCCGGATCAGTCCGGTTTTATCCCGCATCGCAATACTGCACTTAACTTGCGCAGGGTGCACGGTGTATTGAGCAGAGCGGCCTCTCTCCTGGAGCCGACATTCATATTCTCCTTAGATGCAGCAATGGCCTTTGACACCGTTGAATGGACATATTTGTGGGCGGTGTTGGAGAAAATGGGATTTGGCCCGAAATATATACAATGGGTGCAGCTATTATATTCTAAACCCCTGGCCCAGGTTGTGGTCAACAATAAAAAATCGGCCACCTTTGTGCTGGGAAGAGGGACCCGGCAGGGATGCCCCCTATCCCCTCTTTTGTTTGCCTTGGCACTGGAACCCTTGGCGGCTTGGGTACGCAAAGACCCGATGATTCGGGGCATGCGCTGGTCATCGGAATGGGAGGACCGTATCTCCCTTTCTGCTGACGATATCCTCCTTTATTTAATCTACCCGAGGCGATCCCTGATTGTGGTCTTAGATATCCTCACAATCTTTGGTAGATACTCCAGTTACTCCATAAACTGGAGCAAGTCCCTCTTGTTTGTAGTGGCAGGGGAGCCGCCGGTCCCACCGCGGGACTGTCCTATACAAATATGCAAAGATGGATTTACATATCTGGGAATCTATCTCTCCCTGGACTCCTCCCTCCGCTATGCCCATAACCTGTACCCCCCCTTGCTCAGGCTACATAAAGATATCGACAGATGGAAATCGATCCTCCTTTCCCTGTTAGGGAAGGCGGCCCTTTTTAAAATGATGTCTCTTCCCAGGTTTTTGTATGCCCTGCAAAATTCTTTAGACCCGATACCTGCATCCTATTTTAGAGAAGTGGAGGGCCTCCTGCGAGATCTACTATGGAACGGCAAGTCGCAAATCGCTCTCGGTAAGCTTTCCCTGAACTGGTATGACGGAGGCATTAGCCTTCCTAATATCAAACTGTACTACTGGGCGGCCCACCTCTCCTCCGTCAACCATTGCACTTACGGCCTACCAGGAAACCCGGGTTACAGTATGGATAGATGGCTCCTCTCTGGGGGGAACTTCAACAGAGCCCTCTACTCTAAGCCCCGGCGCTCTACACTTACAGGCCCCACCAAACATACTGTAAACATCTGGGCATATTTGGGGGCGGAGGCTTACACTCGCTACACCATTATGAGACTCTGAACAGTTGGGTAACTTGTGGAGGAGTAAGGGATTCGACAAATGGGATCTCATAGGCATTTCTCGTATTGGGGACCTGTGGGGAAGATCAAACATTAAGACATTCGCCGAGTTGCAGCAACAATTCAAGTTGGCTGATTCGGAGCTCTTCCGTTATACACAAGTCAGACATGCACTCCGCACGCACCTGCAACCAGGGGCCACGCCACCTGAATCCTCACCGTTAGAGGATAGAGTATTGGACGGCCATATCCCAGACAGCACCATTTCACTGGTATACAAAAAACTGGTTAACAATCTGCCAGATCCCCTCCGGGCCCTTCGTGAGAAATGGTCTAGGGACGGCATTGAGATGGACAATGAGGAATGACAGGAGGCTATCTCCTCGCCCAAGGTAGTGGCAATACCAGCTCGTCTCCGACTTGTCAAACTAAAACTCCTACACAGGGTATACGTGACGGGGCCTCAATTGGTGCGGATGGGGAGGGCTGACGGGGGAGATTGTAGACGAGGATGTGGCCAATTGGGTACCTTTATTCATGTAGTTTGGGAATGCTCACTGATCCAATCATACTGGTGTAACATTCACGATATTATTAACACTGTTCTATCCACACACCTCCGTATGGAGGCCCGCAGGTGTTTATTGAATATCTGGGAGCCAACAGATTTGAACGTTTGTTTGACACAATGGGTCACTTTGGGACTAATGTTCGCTAAGGGAAACATTGCCCAGCGATGGGGAGCGCAGCTTCCTCCTGCGGGGGGACGATTGGGAAAGAGATTTGGATTGGGCAATGTTTCGGGAAAAAACAGTATATGTGGCCCGTGGATGTCTCAAGAAATGGACCCGAGTTTGGGGATCGTGGAATTCCTACTGAGGAGATATGTGTCAGCCTCCCCTTGTCCACAGTAATGATGACCCCCCTTCACCCTAGACCTTCCAAAGTATGTTTTGTACAATGTATATTACCCACTGTTCCCATGTAGCCTGATGTACTACTTCCTTCGAAATTTGATTGTAATGCTGATTTCTGTTTATCAATAAAAAGTTTTACAAAAAAAAAAAGAACCACAAACTCAGTAGGAGTTTTAAAGGTTTATCTAAATTAATATTTTTTGTGAGTCAAGTCAGAATACAAGTAGATACTCCAAATTCTCCAACAGGCAAGAATATACAGTTAGCTTAAGATCATTATTAGCTAGAATATTTATGATGACAGTACCTGAGGAGAGAAAAGAACACAGCAAACACGAAGCACAACCCCACAGAGCTATATTTACCTAGAATGGTGTGAGGACCAAGATATCGGAATATCAAGGATACAGGACAGGTTCAGGACCGGGAAGGTGATCTCTTCTAGTGTAACGCCAGCGATACACCCCTCTCTGGTGCTACTCTCTCCGGCTCGGGCTCGTCCGGACCCCTTCCTAGATGTGCCTCCTCGATTCTTCCGTGATTTTCCCTAGTGTTGGATTCTTCAATCAGATTGCAGCAAATTCGGGCAGCATCAGCATCAAGTGGGTCAAGTGTGTCTAACTAACTAGAACTTACCTCTGTTATACCATTTCAAGTGTATGATCCACCCCCCAATGTTTCAATTCTATGTACACCCTCCAATTTGATTGGGCCAGGCAGTGGGGTGAGGACATAGTTCTATTGTCTAATTCCCCGCCCCTTAATTTTAATACCCACAAGCTTTATTCCCACAAGCATTTCATATGTTGATCGATAAATCTGTAATACAATGTTTCGGCTTCTTCCTCTCATAGGGTCAGAAGTTGATCTTTCCATGTCCTTGCTGGGCACATGGGTTGGCAGCCATTCAATGACTTCATTGGTCTCAGAGCAAGATTGTAGGACGCATACGTAGTTGTTGCAAAGGATAGGGACATCGGTCACCCTCCAGGGCCCAAATGCGAGCTATTAATAGAGTCAGAGAAAAACATGTTAGAATACGAAATTACATGAATTCACTATATACCACTTACTTCTACTCTAACCCCATTTACTTAATATATTCTTTGCATTAATGGCTTAGTAAAACTTGCATATGTTAGTTTCAGCATGGCATGTGTGTAAATGCAAGGGTTCCGAGTACCCATGTTAAAAGCTATTGCGCAGCTGCAAAGATTTCCCACCAAGCGACAGGAGACATCATACTACGTAGATGTAGTTGACACATGCGCAGAAGAGTTCCTGCGTTTTTGGCAGCCATTTTAAGGATACTCGGGTTACTGATTAGTAGAATACATAGAAAAGCTTCCCCTAGATACAATATGTAAAGTGTAATGCAAAATTAGTACTCACAAACATGTTGATTATAATGTTACAGGTTATTCGAGAGAATTGCATACAAGCAAGTTTCTTTATACACAAAACCTTGCTCCATCACATCTCATGTGGCAGCTGTTGGGATGTCAGACTGTAGGATCATTTAGAAGACACCATCGCTTGTACCAACACTGGCTGCCACCATCCCAACCTTGGGTTTCTCAGTGGGAGGGACAATAAAAGTGCAGGCTGACACAACCGCGCAGCACTGCTTACCGAATGAGGGGAGAAAGTTGATGTTAAAACGCTGCATATTACTGTTTTTAAAGTTCGTTTCAGGCTTTTAATAGGAAAGCTTTTTTTGCACTTTATAATAAATCTCTGACTGTACCTGCCTGCTCCGCCATCTTTGTTGCCACACAGATGTTTGTCGGTGGGAGGTACTATAAATGTGCAGGATGACACAACAACGCAGCGCAAGCGCCGCTGGTAAGCCAAAGGCGCACTTAAGGCAAGCCCGTCTGCACCCAGTTCATGCCGAAGGCTGGAACCCCTGGTCCTTTTGCCTCTGGAAAGGTGCCCATTCTACGGTATTCTAGGGAAGACTTTCTAGCTTTGATTTTAGAAGGTAAAATTGCGCCTTGTATTAATTTTGAACTGGGTTCAGTTTTACATCAGGAGAAATGCCTGAACTGTAACTTGACTCTTACTAACAAAACAATTCAAAACTTACAAAGTAGGAGTTCTAATTTAGCCTCTCAAGCTACTTCACACAAAGTTTTTAAATGCTCATTACTTAACACATGGTACCTAATCAAACATAAAATTGAGTTCACAGAATTTGTGGGCACACATAAGGTAGAATCATTTTTATTACTGAAACTTGGGCATACAAGACGTCCGGTCCTGATCAGGTTCAGGCAAAACCGCCAGCTATACGATCGCCAAAGCCAGCAGGCTCAGTAAGAGAGGGAGAGGGGTCGGCCTTTGTTACTCGCAATCACTGTACCATACGCCATCTTCCAGGTACAAGTCGTCTGATTTGCAAAAACATCTCATTTCAAATAGAACATACAAAACATTATTCTTTCAGAGGAATATTACTTTATCACCCCTCAGGTCCGAGAGCACCCTTTGTACCAAATCTAGGTTAACTGATAGAATCAAGTATGAAATCAACACATTTTTCAGTGTTGGGGGATTTCAACTTTCATCTTGGAAAATTAAGGACAAAGATCTTTTTGACAGATACAATGAGTAGCCTTGCGTCAAATCAGTTAGTCAAATCTTCTACACATTCAGCAGGACACACGCTGGATGTTATTTTTTCCAATGCAGACCATGACAGAAAATCAGTTCTTCAGACCTCGGTTCAGTTCTATCAGGATCTTTATCTGAAACCAATTCCAGTCTTTTACCAAATCATGACATGACCGTACAGAATTACTCTGCCTGGATTAGAACAGCAGTTGACACTCTTGCACCTGAAAAAGTCTTCATCAACTATCGAAAAACACCCTCAGAACCTTGGTTCTCGGAGAGCTTAAGAACCCAGAAACAGTTTTGTAGAAGAATGGAGCAAGTTTGGAAATCTAAATATGATACCCCCAAGATAGGCAGATTTATAAACAATCAATTGCAAAATACAAAATGTTAATAGTAGAGGAAAAAAATAAATATTTTTCCAATCCGACAATTTCGTAAACTAACTCTTTAACACTGTAAACAATCTAGCAACGATGTCGGTGCCTAGTAACAATAGTTGTAGTCAAATGTTCTTCAATACTCTTGCATTTGTTTTTCACAAAAAAGTAAAACATTTATTCGATACTTTCATTTCTAATGATCAGACATTAGCCGTATCTCAAACAAATAGAGCAAAATCGTCTCCTGTCACCTTTGATAAGTTATCCTCGCTTAGTGTAAAGCAAGTTCTAAAGTCAAATGGATCCATTAAATCTGGATCACCATTAGATCTGTGTTCCCCAAAAATTGCTCATCTTGTCCCAGAGATTTTAGGCACCAAACTGACCATGATTTTTAATGAAATTATCAACACTGGATACTATCCTTCTGAGTGAAAGAAAACCTCCATTCTACCTTTGTTGAAAAAAAAAAATCTGGATTCTCAAGAGCCGAGCAGTTACAGGCTCATCTACAGGCTACCCTTTCCAGCCAAATTATTAGAGAATGTCCTGAATATAGAGCTCATGTCATTCATTGATAATAATAGTCTCTTGGACTCCGCACAATATAGATTTAGAAAGGCCCATAGCACAGAGACAGCGCTGATAGCCGCATCAGAGGAACTGAGGCTTATTGTAGCTACAAGAGGTCGAGTCGCATTGATATTATTAGATTTCTTAGAGGCCTTCAACACGGTCAACCATAAAATCTTGATTGACCGACTCACTGAGTTAGGAATAAGCGGTTTTGGGCTCAAGCTGATAACCTTTGTTCTAAGGCAGAATGAACCATGTTGCAATGGGCGATTTAATCTCTGATCAGTTTTATCTGCCTTGTGGGGAGCCTCAGGGCTCTTCATTGAGTCCTACTCTTTTTATTCTTTATCTCATCCCACTGGCAAGACTGATTAAATCATTTGGATTTTCAGTGGTGTCCTATATCAAGTAATTCTGAGGAGACTGCTCATAATTTCAACCCGTTTATGACCCAAGTAGATCATTGGATGAGGCCAAATTTTTAAAGCTTAATTCTGGGAAGACAGAGGTCCTCCTTCTCGGCAAAGACAACTCTACGTTGGTGGCCCCAAGATATGGGGGATAGCTCCTTCACCAGTGCAGAAAGTGAAGAATCTGGGGTTTCTCTTTGATGATAAAATTAATTTAGAAGATCAGGTCAACGCTTTAGCCTCATCAGTATTCCTTAACTTAAGAAAAATCAGAAAGATATGTCCCTTTATTCCCTCTGAAAATCAAAAACTGTTGGTTACCACCTTAGTCCTAGCTAAATGGGATTATGGGAACACCCTATTTAAGGGCATCCGGAAAAAATCCCTCCTTAAACTTCAGATGCTACAGAACGCCTCAGCTTGGCTTCTCTCAGGAATCCCCCAGGGCTCCTCCCTGAGCCACACGCTATTTAATATCTATATGAGACCCTTGGCGGAGATTGTCCATCCTTTTAGCATAAAGATCATCACCTATGCAGATGACATGCAGCTCGTGGTGACATTAAACCACCCCGAGAGGTCATCTAGCTCCCTAGGTCCTTGCCTAGAGGTGTTGGCCGAGTGGATGGCACTCTCTTGCCTAAAGCTAAACGGGGATAAGACCGAGCTCATGCTCCTCGGCAACTCACCCTCCTTCAACCCTGCCCTCCTCTGGGCGGACTGTCTTGGCCCTGCCCCAGACCCAAAAGTCCAGATCAAGAGCCTTGGTATGTGGCTTGATTGTTCTCTTAGCTGTAACCATCAGGCCAACAAGCTCTCAGCTACCTGCTACGGCCTGATGAGGATGTTGCATAAGATCCTCTCCCTTCTTCCCTTCCAGGCGATAAGGATCATGGTTCAAGGGAACGCCCTCTATTTGGGATCTCCCCAATCTACTATTCATAAACTCCAGATGATCCAAAACTGTGCTGCTCGCCTGCTCCTTCAGATTCCCCGTAGGCAATCAATGAAACCAGCATTGAGGAGCCTTCACTGGCTCCCTATTACGGCAAGGATACAATTTAAGGCCATGTGCCTGGCTCATAAGGCCTTCTGGAAGAATGGCCCGGTCATTACCCATTCCTTCATTACCCCCTACCATCCTCCCAGAAATCTCCGCTCCAGCTCCTCTTATCTTGCCGCCCCAAAAAAAATACAAAGAACTAGATGGGGCGGGCGCTCTTTTTCTTTCAACGCCTCTAACCTTTGGAACACCCTTCCTTTAAATCTGCAGAAGGAGCCAAACCTGTTAGCGTTTTGAAAACTCCTGAAAACCTGCCTCTTCAAGGACTTGCTCTAACTCTCTGCCTTGTGTCCATCTGCGTCTGTCCTCAGCGCTAGGAGGCCTCAGGGTAGCCATGCACTATACAAATATAAATTCATTCATTCAAGTATCAGTCAGCTTCGCCAGCCTTAATTAAATTTCACTGGCTTACAGTGGCAAAAAGGATTGAATTCAAGGCTCTCTGTATAGCCTTCAAGGCATTGCATGGAATAGGTCCACAATAGCTGCATGAGAGATTTGTCTGGTGTATTCCATCCTAGAAACTCAGCTCCTCGAAAGCCAATTACTTATACTACCAAAGGTCAAACGAGCATAATGGGAAGGTAGGAGTCTTGTTTTGAGGACTGCAAAACTATGGAACTCCCTCCCCACAAATTTAAGATACTGCCAGACCTTCTGTCTTTCCGTCAGTGTTTGAAGACTTGGCTCTTTGGCCATTGGAGCAGGTGTTCTGGTTTTATATTTACCTTGTTCGTCTATGAGAAAGCAGCAGCACAAAGACACCTCAGGGCATTCAAGCGCTGTATAAAATTATAAATTAAATCAAATCCGCTGCTTGAGTCCTTTGGTAGCACAGTCCAGATTTACTCCCAAGGTTAGCCAGTCATATGGAGAGGGGAGATGGACAGTTTTCAAAAACCCTTTGGGCTAAAATGCCGGAGTGAGCACTCTCATTTATTATTCTACTCACGCTGGCTGTTGAAAATCCTAGAGCTCGGACATCTGCATCCTAAAATTGGTCACCTTCACCTATTTCCCTTCCCACCAAGGATGTTTGGGATGGCAGTGATTGAAAAGAAGGTAAATATCTTGGCTGAGCTTAGGATTGACATGCTATCCTTTGGATTGATTTATTTTTTTATAATTGGTTTGTGTATTATGAATGCTTTGGCCACCTGTCAGAGTGAAAAGTCTCCTTCGCTTGATTCCTAATGATGGATTGGCCCAAACTCTGCTGGGTCACGTGACCACTTCTTGTTATAGTCCTATATGCTGGGGTTAGAACTCACAAGTCTACTGCAGGAAGAACAGGTACTCCATCTGATACTTATACTATCAATTTACCGCCTTCTAGTTAGTTTGCCTGCAGATTTAATCAGCTTGCTGCTCCTTCCTGCTTCTTCCTGCATGGCAGCTCCTCTGACTCCTTGTCTGTGGCCCACTTACTTACTTGTTTACTCTTTAGCGTTCAGAACACTTTCACCAGCTAGAAAAGATCCCAGCATCAAGCAGTCCCAGCGTTTGTTTCCTATCCATTTATGTCTTCGGAGGGTGACCTCGGAGGGTGATTTGGGCAAGGAGTTGGAGTGGTCACAGACCTCTGCAGACCATGGATACTCTATGCACTGCTGTCATGTTGCACACCACTGTTACAGCCCCACTACTCCTTACGTAGCACCAGTCGCCTGGAGTCGGTGTACTTGGGATTCATGGGGAAGGGTTCAGGGTTGAGCATTCGGGCACAGCTCCTACCTGCTCATGTACCTGCCCTCCTTCCACATTTTCCATGCTGACCCCAAGCTATATGCTCCACGCTCTGCTCCGCACCCTGCTCAACTCTGTTAACAAGCCGTTAACAGCCACAATGGCCTCGGCAAGCAGACTTCCCTTGACACATATCCTCCAGGCACCAGTCACTTGATAATGGCAATGTGACACGTACCCCCCGGGTGCGAGGGAGCACATAGAGGGGGGCAAGCCACAACGGTAATCTAGCCCGACTGCTTCTACGCCCCTCCAGTTTGACCCTCTGGTCACAGCGCTATCACTGCTACCACACCCTGACAACATGCTGAACACCACACAGTCTTCTCCCCCTCCTCATTTCAAAGGGGTATAGAATATAGCAAGCTGCAGCGGGTGGAGCGATGTGGAGGTTACTCCTGTTGTTCCAGTGCCACTGCTTAGAGATTCTCCCCCGACCCTGGGAAGGCTGACAGTCTAGAGGTCTGCGGAACATGGGACGCGTAAAATGCGCTGAGCTCTGTGATGCGATGCAGAGAGTGAGCAGTGAGCGGGCTGGCGCCTGCAAGCGGCAACTCCTCCTTACGGACAGCATCAGCATCCAAGGAACTGGGAGATCATTTGGAAGAAGTACACGTAAAACCAATGCAGAGGGTCAAATGAAGAACTTGTGCTGCTGCCAGTGTTTAGATTAGTTTAAAAAAAGAGTGCTAGTGCACAAAGCTCTGCTCAGAAGTCCATGGTGCACCGAATACCAAGGATGGTAGTTTTAAATCCACCACCATCCACTCTCTACCCGTTTATCCAACTCTTGCAGGTTCCTGCTTTCTCCCATTGTGACTGTTCCTCCGTCTTTCTGAGTTGTGTGTTTTTCTCTTTCTTGCTGTCTGCAATTATCTGATGTGGAAAAAAATAAGTGCCAGTGGCCCCTACTGGCAACCACCAACTCAAACTAATCACTTGTGGCTGCTGAAGACGCCTCATTCCAGGGCCAGCTCAAGCATGTGCAAAGATGGAGAAAGGACAGGCGAGGAAGGAAAAAAATACAAGGCATGGGAAAAAGGAAGCAATGTGTGGGGGAATAAGGAACCTCTGTTAAAGGGAAGGGAACGAGCCAGCATGCACTCTTAAATATAAAGGGGACTAGAATTGAATTTTGGATGAGGGTGGACAACCATGCATTTATCCTATTGTGTTAATAGGTAGTCCATCCATATACAAATATAGCAACTTCAACATGATTCTTCATTAGCATTGTAATGCAGTTATTGCATATATTGTAGGAACAGGGCATATGACAATTCAATTAAAAGGGGATTGTGTCCCTTTCAAAGAAATGTGGTTCACCTCAAGGGATTGTGTTAATCGCTTAATCCTAAAACAGAAATACAATCCAACATGAGGCTAAAGCTGTGAAAACAGGCAGCCAAGATGCAGTTTATCCCAAGGGTGAAACAATTAAGTAGGATCACATTCTTCACTGTTGTCTCCACACTTTTCCAAATTTGTTTTATTCGTGGGAGTCACAAGCACAGTCTATGTGTGTTTCAGTGCACTTGCTTTTGCCATTGCTGAATTTGAGCTGGTGGTTTGAGGTGGAGCCCATCGGCACTCATATTTTGTGACCAGCACATATTTTTCCTCATCAGACTTTAACCCAGAGCAAGAGAGAGAAAAACACATAAATGAGAAAGAAGAAGGAAGAGAAAGATGGAAAAACAGTGACAACTCAAGGAAGCAGGGATGAAAAGGAACCTGGTAGAGACAGATAAAAGGGCAGGGAGTGTTTGGTGGTTGCATAATCTGAAATCAAGACTAATAGCCATGGTATTCAGCAAATCTGACATTCAATAGTGCCGGCCACAGGGTTATGAGCAACCTTTGGGCCCCAGCATGTATTCTTTTTCCAAATTAAACACTTGATTTTGCAATTGTACCTCAGATATGTCATGTGAAAGAAATTATTTCTCTATGTCACTCTCTCTTTCATGGTAAGATTCAGTCCATTTGTGAACCAAATACTTTTGTCCCTGTTTCATTGCCTTGTCCACCATTTACTGGCCCAGCTCTTCGTCACTACATTCCTCTTGCACCTGAAGTTGTTACTATATTCCATTCTGTCACCCTAGGTGCACTTGCCCTACAATCACCCGAGTAATCTCTCCTCTATTGTGGCACCTAACCTCTGCCATAACTTTAACATCTTTGTGGCTACCGGCTAGATTCTGGCATTCCTGTAGCAAGCTATAGTAAAGTAAAGAAGCATTGGTAGCTAACAGCCTTTTGGCTTTGAAAGTGCTTGTTTTGCCATAGATTTTGTAAAATCCTTAGTGCTGAGGGTGCCGCTGGACCTTCATCAATCTGAAAAAAAACATTGGCAAAAAGCTAAAATATTGATATGGTCTCAAAAAACACACATAGACGTAGTAGATTTTGGCACTGAAGCAACTACTTTGTGTGTGGATGTTCTCCTAGTGAAGTGAAAAAATTCTGTCAAATGGCTGAAGTGGACTGACCCATTGCCACATGCTGTATACTGTAATAAATAGAAAAAAACTAAACTTTGAATGACAATAACAGACCAATGGATGAAGAGGACTAGCTAAAAAACCCTGTAAATCAGCATATTATAATTTTAGTACACTCAAAGGTTCTTGGCTAACGCCAGACCTTAAAAGCCTACTGCTGACCCTAGTGAGTTAAAGAGTTATCATTCTATCGCTCTTTTTCCTGTTTAAGTGAATATTTTGGAGAAAATCCTATCCATGATGATTTCAGACTGTTTCTGTTTGATGGTTAGCAGGAAAGATGACACTGGGCAAAAATTTGACCCAATCATTAAAGTGTTTTGCATTGAGTCTAACATCCAAGTTCAAAACTGTGAGAGCAGGAACGGGTTTAAGAGCAGCGCCAATATTCTCAGGCATAATTTAGGACCAATACTGTGAGGGACTAGTTGTGACCTTCTGGTGTTCAGGTTTAGGCAAAGAGATGGCACAGAAAAGAAAAGGTGTCCCATAATGGTGTCTCCTCCAGGAGAAACAGCAGTTATAAGCTTGTCTATTGCAAAACTAGGTTCCAAAATGTGACTCCGTTTATGCATGGAGGATGGAACCAGTTGGGAATATCCAAACATGGTGTTTAATTGCCAGTAGAGATATAGATTCCATCAGAGCTACCCCGTAATTGTAGGTGGTACCAGGAAGACGGTAGAGAAGGAGGCCTGCAGCTGAATATATATGTGATCTCTTGATATTAAAAAACAACGTTTCAGCCTTCGCAAATGGTAGACCCGTCGAAATGGACAGTCAGCATTGAAAAGAAAGTAACATCAAATCCCCCACATACAACATCAGTGCACTCCTGCCTGATAATCTCGTAGCCACCTTTTGTGGCCAATGCTAAACCAGGATCAGAGGGGTTTAGAAGCTAAGTGTTTTTTTTATGCATTCATCGAAGGGTATAGGAGCCCTTTACATGAGCACCAGTTACATTGCATAAGGTCAGATTTTCTTTTAGACACGGGGAGATTAAGGGCCTGATTATGAGTTTGGCAGTCCATCGTACCGCCGAACCTGTAGTGGTGTGGCGGGAACCGCTGCACTTGTGGTCCTACCGCCACATTACTACTGCGGCAGTCCCACCCCCACTGGACCACCGCAACCACTGGGAACCCATTATCCCTATGGTGTGAGGTGGCAGTCTGGCCCAGCAATATGCTGGTGGATCTGCTACGGCACCACCAAGCATATTATGAGTTTCAACACCGCCATAGTTTTCATGACGGTGAGCCAGCCATAAAACCTGTAGCGGTGCGGGACCTCCCCCTGTTGCTTCTGGGCCAGGGGATGCATGCAGGGGGGCACAAGGTGTGACCCACTGTCTGCATGCACCCCTGGTTCCTGCATGGCATGGACTTCACAGTCCGTGCCGTGCAGGAACATGCTTTGGTGCTCTCATTGTAGTGCCTTTCTAACTGCTGAGGGACCACCAAAGCAGCGCCCACCATACCACAAAATAATTTGTACTGTGGTGGGCAGTGTACGGACGAGTTTAGTAGTGTGGGAGCAGGGCGATGGTGTGCCGGCCCACACTGACAATCAGACCTTGTAATCAGACCATAAGGGATTTACCCTGAGTCACAGTCTGTTGAGCCGATGCCCGGACCAACCTGGTTCCCCTGTTCCAAACTCTGGCATTAACGCCACATCCTCTCACCCAAGTGTCTGTAATGAATTAGATATTGTTTGAGAGTCAAACACGAATGCAATTTCAGCAGCATGGCAAGGAAGATATGGTACATTCAGGAATAAGCAAGCTTGAAATCTGGTTTTGAGTGTGACTTGAGAGTAACAGCAGGAGATTGTATTTTGACACCAGGTAAAATAGAGTTATCTCCTACAAGAGAAGCTTCAAGGAACTTAGGAACTCCTCTCCACATTAACACAGATGGGAAGGTTTTGGGGCAGCATGGTTCATGCTGGGACACTACCAGGATGTGGAAGGGTGCAGACATGCTTGCCTTTGATGCAGCACCAGTGCAGCAATGCCACGGATCTCATTAAATACAGATCATAGTGGATGCATATGAATCTTGAGAAGGCTGACCTCAGACTATTTGCAATATGGCATGGGTTTAGGAAATCTACAGTTAGAGAGCAGGATGGAGACAGACCTGTCTGACACTCCTCCTTCTTACAGCTACCAAGGATAGAAAACTTGGTGAAGGAGACCAAAGTAAAAACAGGCAAAGGCACAAAAAGAAGGCAGAGGAGCACAATTAAAGTTAACGAGCCCCACACTAAAACTGTGCAAAGCAATAAACGAAATTCAAGGCCCCTTATTTAAAAACAAGTGCACCAGAATACCCAAAATATATTCATATCGGAATCAAAAAAGCACTTGCAATGTCAATAGGTCTAGCTTGTGAATGAAAGTGCTTCTTGTGTCACTGATGGGTTTTGTCACTCAATATTTAATTATACATATACTATCACTAGCTTCGCACTGATGCACGCATTCATCCATCTATTGACTCAATCTTGCATTCACCCTCTGACACAATTGCAATAAAACACACATACATTCAACAAAATATACACAATAAATGAAAAGAATACAAGTAGACAAAAGAAAACCTTCTGCTGTCTAAAAACGGCGGGCATATGCTTTCAATAATGAAAGTAAACATAGCAGAGGGTGTCTTCCTTGCAGAGGTATTGTAAATATTCTAACAGCATTTCGAACCAAGGTGTTGGCCATCTTGGATTGCTAAAACTTTGATACACTATGGACAACTGTATTCCATCATGGTCTCCTTGTTTAGATGAAGTGGCCTCGAGGGCATACTGCAGATGAAATGAGAGGCAAGCAAGCCTGGAGAGCTGTAGTTGTGTCTTAAGAAATATTAAAATAAAAAGAGGAGAAGAAAAGAAATTAAAGGAGAAGTATTAATGGAGAAAATAGAAAGTTAAAGGATGGGCCAGCCAGCTCTGGCACTGAGGGACACTTAAAGTGAAAAGAAACGTGATTCGGCCACATGCATGCCATAAAAGTTCTACTTAATATAACCACAATCACATTTTTTTTTTTAAAAGCCACTTAAATAAAACAGCACGTTACTCTTATAAAAGTTTCCCATATTAAAGAGCAAATAGTGCTAAAATTCAGAGAGGCACAAATCTCTCTATTATAAACATTATTTTGTGCTGTTATACTAAAGTGCAAGGAATCAAATGTTAGCAGTAATTGCCCAGCCCAAACACCATTGTCATTGTCATTAATTAACACTCCGTAGAACTTTATGTTACCTCACAAATATAGATCCTAGTCAAATTCATATATATTCTCAGTGGTAACCCAACTCAGTTGGTGCGCCATGTAATGTAAACTCTTGATTACGATTGACATACTGATGTAAAACATAGACAAAATTCACAGAGTTTTTCCCACAGCAAAGTGCAAATGGTGCTAAAATATATAAAAACTCAAATCATTCTATCAATAACATTTAATTGCATTATTATTGCTAAGAGTGCATAAATTGTGCTTGATCAATAGAAACCCAACTCAAACGTTTTCTCCATTTAATTGCTCATTCAATTTATCTTACTTTGGCTAGACATATGTAAATCGGCTTAATCTAATATAATCAGCGAGATATTCTATGCCCAATTCTGAGTGAAATATACGTATATATTCTTAGGACTCTCATGTTCAGGTGGATGTACACGTGATCAAAAAATGCTGTCATTTACAGTGCAAAACAGCCAATGACCAATGTGGACTGAACCATTACACCATGCAGTATTCTGTCATGGGTGGAAATAGAGTATAAATAACATGCAGACAGAACAAAGGCAGAACAGAGCTGATCTAAAGGCCCTCTATGTACCTATATGGATATATATTTATATATGTAGACATTTGTCTTACTTAATAATTTTATTTGTTACAAGATCCTGGCAGAAAGCTAAGATGATATTCTAGCAAGAATGATTACAATGCAAATCTTCTCTTTTTAGGGGTTGTCAAAGGTGGTAATCAACACCAAAATCCTATCCTACAAAGGTAATCTGTGACATTTTATTTAACGAAACACCTATCTGTAGTATTTACTACTGAGAAATAATAATCCACCCTTAAATACCCATTGACTTCAACAGACTTTCCACAATCAATATGCAAGGCATAGTGCCTTTATAATAAACTTTCATAATAAACAATCATGTCCATAGCCATTATCATTGGCATGTTAGCAAGCCTACTTCCTAAATGTAAATCCTCTACAAGGCAACCATCTGGCAAATAGTCATAAAAGTACACATGTACACACAATTACAATTGGCATAGCAAAGTACAATCTCTCTAAAGAGAGCCTAAATGGATTATTGTAGTGCATATCTTCTATCCGCATGATTTGTTTGGGTGAATCTTCTACACCAAGCCCTTATCTAGTTTGGTAATTTGTTAAATTCCATGTAACAAAATACCTGCCTATAGGCTTTAGCGCAGTGTAATAACAATGCACCATTAAAAGGCTGTTGTCTTTATTATATGCTTTGCACAATAAGTAGGTCAGGCGTCCTGGACATTGGCATTTCTATAACATTTCACAAGCTTAACAAGATATTCACTCTTCAGTTTGCTATTTCGGCTTAAAAGGTTGCTTCCATTTCTGTTAAAAGCAAGGGATACACTATAGTATTCAAATATCAATCTATGTTGAAACCAAACTTTCTGAGTTTTATTCATGATTCTCAATACAGTTATTCATCCAAATATTCATTTATTTAGAAGGTTTTATAAAGTGCTTTGTTGCCCTTTGGTGAATGTTCCTGACTTAATATTGTAGTTATATTTATATAGCGCTTACTACCCCTGACGAGGCAGCAAAGTGCTTTTCGCCAAGTAGCATGCTACTCCGGGACCCAAAAATGATTACTGGTGGGTTAGTGTAGGGAAATATATGTTAATTTAAGCGGTAGACATGTGGGTGTGTAAGTTGGTTTGAATAGCATAATGGAGGGATAGAAGAGGGAAGAGTCTAGAAGGTGTTATTTCGGAGATCATAATAGTAAGACGGCTGATGATGCATCAAAGTGCTCTGGAACACAAAGAGGATTAGTGTGGAGAAATATGTGTCAATTTGAGTGTTGATATGTGAGTCTGTTAGTTGGATTAAATAGGATAATGGTGGGATAGAAGAGGAAAGTGTTATGTGGGAGATAATAGTAGTAAGATGAGGCTCCAGATGAGTAAAAGGTGAGATGGAGGAAGGACAAATCTCTAGAAAGGAATTAGGGAAGTCATAGTAGTAAAACGAGGTTAGGGATACATGAGAGATGAATTCAGAAAGGGTTGCTTGGGAGAACCCAGGCCGAGTGGCTTTGGCAATACTTTGTATTTTTTGGTTAAGCGCAAAATTTGCTAAGAAGATAACAGAATGTTTTCCATTTTTTTATTTATAAAACACACTGTCATCTGTAGACATCATGTCACTCACATAAGATGCAAGGACAAAATCACACAAGAGAAAACTACAGGGAGAAGAGCACATACTTAGCAAAAAAAAAGGTCTAAAGCACTCTCTGCTTGATCCACATTAACAAAAAATCCCAAGCAGAAGTCTATTCCACAGCCTTGGCCCAAGGACAGGAACAGTCCTGCCACTGCAAGCCTAAGTGAAGGAATTCAAGAAGGCTCAAAGTGATAGATCTTAGCAACTTTGCAGGCATATCTGTCACTAAGATGTCGGTCTAAATGCCTACCTTAGTCTTTCAGCAGGCACAATAAACATAACACAAGGGTTTAAAACAAAAACATTTACAGCCAATACTAAGATTAAAAAACAAAAAAAAATGCATATCACAAAAAGGTTTCAATTTCAAAACCTAACACAAATTATCAAACTCGCCTTTGTGATGAAATACACAAAAGAAGGTTCACTGACAAAATATACTTTCCTGTGAAATGAAATGACCAAAACATCACACAAAACAAGCCATTGTGGATTCATTATCTGGTAGGGTGGCGAGTCGGGGCTTAACTCCCTTGCAACAGTCCCAGGAGCGCAAATAGCATTAGTTGAGATACCAGACCTGAAAGAAAGCAGGCCTGGGAAGTCAACAAAGACCAGAAGCAGTGCGGATGAATGCGCTGCTTGACTCAGCATTGTAGCATGCCCCTTATTTAATAACCCACTAGGTAGATTAGCCTGAGGTTACAAAGAGCCAGCTAATTCACAAAGTGGGTCATATGGATATGTGAAGAAAGCCTCTTCATTAAGCCGCTGGGCGTTTACTGCCCAGTTATAAAAGTATATGAGCTGTAAGTCTCATGTGAACCAATGAGAAGGTGACAGACTTGAAGGTCAGTTTCTCCATGGGATGGGCCAGCACTTAAACTTTCCTGCCCTATATACACTGGTCGATACACAACCCCGGAGGGGGTGGGGTGGGGGGTAAATCTCGCCTCCGTGTTGTTAGTAGAATTGAAATCTTCCTACGAAAGCTAGAAAATGTTATATTCAATGTAAGGACCGGAGGCAAGGACTGTGCTAGTTCAAAGCTTATCCACTACTAGGGATGCCTTGCTATGGAGTGGCTTAAAATAAAAACTTTTGAAAACAGATTCTGAGGACTAGTCTGCCACATTCATGATATCCTCTAATCGAGCTCCCAAGGAGAAGGCCTTAGATGCCATAGCTCCTCTGGTTGAGTGTGCTCCATATGTCTGGGTGTTGATGCCTGCCTCCTGCATGGCCAATCTGACCCATCAAGCAATGGTAGGGGAGGAGACTGCGTTATGTGTCTTTGTAAGGGCGATGAGAAGTTGCCGCTCTCCATGGGGATGGAGGTCCTCCGTCATAGCTTCATAAGCTTTAATACATTTGACTACGCATAATTTGGGAGAATGTGGAAAAGCGGGGTATGAGATCACCCTAGAATTAATCTTAGGGCCTAATTACGACTTTGGCAGTCTCTCAGCAGGCCGCCACTCCAGCGCATCGTGCAAGACCGGCAAACCCTCTGGGGGGTACATTTCAAAGGTTCATATGTGAGCTTTAGAAAGGCAGCACCGTGGGACTGCCACATCGCTTTCCAGTATGGCATGGACAATGGAGTCCATGCCGTGGTGGAACTGCGGTGTATGCATATAGGGGGGCACACCATGTGCCCCCCTGCATGTGCCCCCTGGCCCTGAGACAACATATAGGGCAGTCGGACCCCCTTAGTACTTCTTGAAACATGAAAAGTCACTCCCTCTGGAGTAAAGACCCTACCAGTGAAGTCCAAGGCTCTGACATCAGAAACCCGCCTACAAGAGAGCAGGCAAAGGAGGGATGCGAGTTTAGCCGATAACTGCTTCCTAGAAAGGTATTTGTCTTTTGGCCAAGAGCGGAACAGATTGAGAAGACTATTTCGGTTCCGGGGTGATAGAAAGGTGCACTCCCCTATGAAACGTTTGTGTTAGCGAGTGCTTACCTACAGTAAGTCCATCAATGGGAGGAGGATCCACAGAAATGGCAGAACGGAAAGTGTTGATATTTCAGTATGCCAAGTCCTCGGATGCCAGAGAATCCAGGAAATTCTGGACATGGATAATGGAACCCCCCACAGGATCCAAGTGTCGTTGACCACACCAACCCAACGATCTGGACCATGCGGTTCTATATCTTTTGGTTGCATTGTTTGCCCTTTCTTTAGAGAGGAGGTCTGCAGCCTGGCACGTAAGCCCAGGGACATGCCATCATCCCCGGTAATCCTCCATGCCATAAGCCCCAGAGAACCCTCCAGGAATAGATGATGGGGATTGCCAGAGGGATCTCGGAGGAAAGTCGGAAACAGAGCTAAACGAATTGAAGAAGCCTAGGACAGTTCCATCAGAACTGGAAACCATGCTTGAGATGCTTGTGTTGTAATAACTCCTAAAAAAAGATCTTTACCCTGCCATATACATCAGTCCCATATACCATTGCCACAGTTTTGGAGCATTTTTTTTATTCATCTGTTTTTTATGGATCCCTCTTATCTATTAAAATGAATGACAGCTGATGGCGGATATCAATGGCAGAATACCAACGGGCAGGGAGATCCTGAACGGCACTCTCAGAAAAAGCACATTTTTGATTCTTTGCTATTTCAGTTTGTATTATTTTGTTCCTGCTCCTGTCTGACATGGTAATATCAATATGACTGCTCTCAAATTTGGTGCGAGGTAGGAATGGATTTGGAATAATGGAACAACGAAGTAAAATGTGTCATTAACTCTTATCTCAATTATTTAAACAGCACAGCCAGATTGCTCATGTGTTTATAAAAGAAGTATTTGAAGGCAGTTTACATCAGCATGACTTTACTCACATACTCTTATCTATAGGGAAATCATGCTTGTGGTAATTTCATTGAACAACACGTGCAAGATCTTCCTCTTGTCACAGGGCAGCAGTACGCTTGTGCACACAGGAGTTTTGATGTCATCTGATGCAGTAAAGTGCAAGATTGGGTCATACTTTAGTTTTGACTTTAAATGTTACACAAGGACAGCACTGCCAACCACACAGAGGGCTCCGTGAAGAATGATTGACAGATTGTTGAAAAGGGGTGATAGGGAATAGACACAGTCTCTAAGGAAGAGGATGTTTAAGTAATTTTTTGTTTCAACTGTTCTCTTTTTTTCTTAAGCCGCTAGCCTTTTAATTAATATCCATCAAAAGTTATAACTTCATGTTCACAACACTTTGTTATTTGGTTCAACGAAGTTTCTGAGCTGCTTTCAAAAATAAACACCCAATTGATTTGTTTACATATACATGAATTGATACGTTTACATATACAATATATATTCTGTAAAGATGCATCACTTTCCCTGCGCCACCCTGAGAAACCCTTGCACCACCATGGATGCGGTGTATTTACAATACCATTGTGCAAGGATTGACAGATGCGTCAGAAATTCTGACGCATCTGCTGGGGCAAAAGCACGCATTGCTGGAGTCGTGTCGCAAGCACAACGCAACTCCAGCAATGCATTTTGAGGCTTATTCCCACTGCACTGCGTTACTCCTTACTCCTGCTTTAAGCAGGCGTAAGGTTTTGACGCAGTGGCGTCCTAGTAGTGACGTAAGGAAATCTTGTAGATTTCACGGCATCACTTTTACGAGGCTTAACTGCGTGGGAACGCCCACCCTGCATTCATTATACCTGACGGAGGTATTATCTGACGCAGGGCTTTACATCTAAGGAGATGCGTCACGTTGTAAATTGGACGCAATGGCGGCGCAACAGTGTTGCAAGAGGTTTGCAAATCTGCCCCATAGTTCTTCACAAAATCGATATTTTACAACGGAATTGTGTTCAACATTCACCTTGTACAGAAATACCTAAAGCTTAAGTGCTGGTGTTACCTTCATGCGTTTCATGTGGTACCTACACCTTATTTTACAAATAGAGTTGAATTAAGCCATCAATTCCTTTTTATTTACTGTAAAATAGTATTTAATTTATTTACTACTTCTGTATAATTTTCGTATTTTCCTTGAAGCAATGTATCAAGAGGGTGGAACAATGATGTCACTGGGTCTTTTTGTGTTTTAAGAGTATGCATGAAAGGTTCTCTGTGCACAAAGGTGCAGGTTTAGAACACATTTAGGGAATTGTGTTTGGTCCTTCCTACAGTCCTGCCAGGTTTCTACATGCTATATATTACAAAGCCGTGTGCATCCAATAAGATAAGTTTTATTGAGTAAATGCTGGGCCTTATGTGTAGTTCCAGAGAAGTGGGCTCACCTTATTTGAGAGGTAATTAATACATTGCGCATTTTTTTAGCAGTTCTCGAGAATTGCTCTAGAGAGAAGGTTCTATAATGATGCAAAAACATTTTGTACAGGTGTTTCACGTAACTTTGGGGATTGTAAAGCGCTACCGTTTACCATTAGGTATTTGAATACGAATGTTCTGAATTGAAGAAAATATTTTTTGTACAGGCATGTAGATCTAACTATGGGGTTCTACTTGTTGGCTTTGAACTATTGTCCATCAGTTACATTTTAAAATGGCTTGTCTCTGAATTTTCCTCTTGTGTTGCAGCAGAGATGCTTTTAAAGTGAATGAACAATTCTTTGGAAAGGGATTGTGGGGCTCAGGATGGCCAAGTTAATTTTTAAATGAATAAGAATAAAAGCGAGCACTCTTTCGGTTCAGGGACTAATCTTGCTACTGCCATGACAGGACCTAGTTTTGGAGACCACAGATGCTGTGGGAGACTGCTGTTTGCATTCAAGGTCTTACTTTTTAAGAACAAGAAAGGTGACCCATCCTGCTCCTAAAACAAGCCCTTGGATGTGTCCTCCATCTGATAGTTCAAAGTTGCTTTCTATCATATAACAGGAAATATACTTTATACATGTACATATAAAGTACATGTGGACATCTGAATAGCATTCATGTTAAAATGTTAGGAGGTTCAGCACATTAGTGATTAAGCTGATACATGTGCAGTTTTTAATGTCTTGGATTGAAGACATTTATTTAATTGAGACAAGGCTTACTATGGTCTTGAATATTATTATAGTTGCAATTATTATTATTTATTATTAATGAGTTCTTGTATAGCGTATAGCTACCTATAGGGTTTCCCAGCGCTTAGGTACAGGTTCAAAAGGTTCAACGGCCTTGAACGTGACCAAAAATAACCAGGTTTTTAGAACATGAAATACAACATGCATGGAATCTTGTCATTTCCATGAATGAACAGCAATTGTGGCATGGAAATTCATACTTTGGGGGGGGGGGGAGGGCTTGCAAATATATGTTGGGTACTCAAACTTCAGCATGTGATTTCCATCAATCTCAATATGTCAAGGATGAGGAGACTCTTATAATCCTGGGACCTCCAGAAATTCTCTCTGAAGAGCCACGATATGTCGTGGATGAGCCACTGGTAAGCCTGGGACAGCCAGAATGTCATTCTGTGTGTCCCAGATGGCGTGGATGGGACGCTTATTCCTTGAGGGGTGGCCAGAATGTTGCCATGAAGGTTTATGTCAAAATATCAAGCACAAAAATATTGTCCTTCAAATAGTCAATTTTTTGGTTATGATATTTTTGTAACACAATATCTAAAACTCAATATTCTGGTAGTGTATCCTCTATGAAGGCTAGACTATATAGGACCTAAAATAACCAGGTATTTGGCTCCTTGCAAAAGACGGACAATTCATGGGCTTTCTTCAGTTCTTGGAAGTGAAAAGCACACAGTGGATATATGGTTTTGTATTAGTTGTATGCATATCACATTTCTTATAGATACAAATGTGAAGCTCTTTCACTTATTGTTGGAAGCCTAATGGTGGTCCCTTTAATTTGTCAAATTGTAATTGCTGAATTTTCTACGGTTGTCAGAGACACACGAAGGAAATTGGGCGGTCACACAAATATTACGTGCTAAGGCCTCAGTCATCGATAGTGATTATGTCATTCAAACCATCATCTATTTAAATTATTAAATGCCTCCAAACAAGTCATGAAATAACAGTGATAGCAATAAGTGCCCCAGGGCACAAAGAGCCAGAAGCAGGGGAATGTCTCCTGACTCCAGCACTAATTTTCCCTGTAAGGTTAGCTTGACATATACTTTAAAAATGTAGCAATTGTGCCCAAAAACATAATCTTACCAGTTTCTGAAAATAAGGATTTATGAACATGAAATGAAACTTACATGGAATCCTGTCATTTCCGTGAATGAACAGTAATTGTGGCATGAAATGTCATACTTTGGGAGAGGGGAGGACTTGCAAATACATGTTTGGTACCCAAACTTCAGCATGTGATTTCCATCAATCTCAACATGTCACGAATGAGGAGGCACTGATAATCAGGGACCTCCAGAAATTCTCTCTGAAGAGCCACAATATGACGTGGATGAGCAACTGGCAAGCCTGGGACAACCAGAATGGCATCCTGTAAGCCAGAATGTCATCCTGTATGTCCCAGATGGCGTGGATGGGACACTCTTTCCTGAGGGGTAGACAAAATGTTGCCATGAAGGTTTATGTCAAAATATCAAATACAGACATATTGTGCTGCAAGTAGTCAATAGTTTGGTTTTGATACTTTTGTACCACAATATCTAAAACTCGATATTCTGGTAGTATACCCTCTATGAAGGCCTATAATATATCAATGATGGCCAACCATTTTTTCTAAGATAGCCAAAAGGGTGTCCTGAATGCCTATAATATGTCATGGATGCCCTCTGTTATAAAAGGGGTAGCCCAAATATAGTCATGAATGCTATAACAAATCAAGGATGTATTTGAATGCCATCGTAGTTCAGGTAGGATACGGCTGTTTCAAGTCTCATACCATGTCCACATCCACATGCGCCACTGTGACACCAACATTTGTTTATATCTGTTTTTACACTTAGAAATGCACTCAACATATGAATAGGTCATCAACGCCGCTTCATTAAAAGCAAGTCCATTTGTATAAGTTTGTTCCATAGATAGGTTCTTCATTGTCACATCTATTGAGTCACGCCTTCAAATGAAGTGAATTAATTCCTTATTGTGATTTCCAATATAAACAATTCAAATTTGCCTCTTGGTCGCAAGAAATATTGCAGCTGACTCTTGTAATGCACCAACATTCATTGACTATTTAGAAGAAACCCCTGGGGTGTGCGATAAACACATAATTTAGTCACTGTGTGTTGGTATTCATTGTATATTTCATTTATATTAATGACTGTGGTAGGGGGGTGCTTCAGTGCAGTAGAAGTCATTGAGAGACCAATAGCAGCACTAGCTATATCTTAAGTCGCAAAGCATAACTTTATTATATTTGCTTGGGGATGAAGGAACAGACCGTGATGTCTTTAGGCGTGTGAAGCCTAAAGACAAAAAAATGCAGCTTACACAATCCACCCAGATAGAAATGCTCCCCTACCACTCTCTTATCATTATTACTCAATCACTGCACATACAGTAATATCATAGAATACTTTAAGGCAATTAAAAGCTAAATTATTTAATTTAACATATGTTTTGTTCAGTCCAGTGATAGAAACATTAACCAACTTAAAGATACACCTGTAAGAACACAAAAACGAGATGCAGTTTTTCCACCTCTGAAAACATGTGGTGTGACCACTATACTTCAAACTTGCCACACTCTTATACGTTTCTCTTACACGACTCGTGCATCATATATCTAAAAGTGATTTAATTGCACATACTATACAACAACCCCTTGTTATGTGATTTGGATGAAACATCTTTATGGATAGTCTGGTTAGTTAAATAAGTCAATCAAGCATTTTACTTATCTTCACTCTGATGGGTAAAATGCTTTACTTCATTGTGTCTTGGGTGATGTAATCAGACTATTATTTACAAACAACAGTTTTCAGTAAAAAGTAACAAACCTACCCTGTAAGTCCAAACAAATTCTGAACCAAAACAATGAAAATTGGGAAAAGTTAGTTTTATTTCGAACCAAGAGCCTGCACAAGGAAAACAACTTTGGCTGTCGAGTCCCTTGGAATCACAACAAGGTATATTAAACAGGATGCAAAATCTATAATTAAACCTATTGTAACATCTATAGATAATTACTTTCGCCCTAATAAAGATTCTACTTTCCTTTTGCTTTTTAGTCTTACGGTCTGAACTGGAGATTTTTTGATAGGATTCAGTCCCTGTAACCACTGCTTAAAACGGAATCGATCCTACCAGCAAATCTCACCTAGGCCAATAGCATAAGCTATTGGATTTGTTATGTTTGCATAGAAATACATTTTGCAGTTCAATTCTTCAAAATTGTGTTACAAAAATAATAATTCAAATTCTGATTCTTGATCTATATTCTCATCCACTACCACAAGTCCTGAGACAAGTATGTAACATCATTTTGTATTGTTAGGAAGAATGAGGCTGAAGTTAATCCTGGCAGTTAGTCCAAAGTGATTTGCAAAGCCAGAGAGATATATTTCAAGACTTTGAGAAAAAGCTACATTCAATTTTATGGTCCAATAACAACATTCACAACTTGGCAGGCTTCATGAACTTTTAAAGCTAACTGACAACATGCTAGCCCATAATTTAAAATATTTCAGTGCCTGTCAAGTTTTATTTTTCATGTTAGGCCAGTCCTAATGTCACATTACTTCATGCTGCGCTCCCATTTTGGTGGGGCCCTCTAGCCCATGTTGATTGTTGAGAGAGTGCATAGGTCGATGGGACAGCAGCCCCCACCGAGAGCCCTGGCCTGCCCGATAATCACGAGGGTCCTAAATTTTCACGACAGAGACACTAATCTCTGCCTCGCCAGTGAGCAACGTCCGCTCAGTTTCAGGGCAACGAGCTCTCGTTCTTCCCAGATTTCACTATGGCTGTCCAGGCCGCCAGGCGTGCTTTCATTCTGGTGAAGTGGACCCTCCAAAAGATGGATGCCAAATACTCTTTAATCTATCCTACCAAACTCTGTATTCACCACTTCGGCAAACCTCATTTTTTTCTGACCCGGAGGCTGCTGCTAAGTTCTCCAGGGGGCTACCTGCTACCGGACGTCCCCCGCAGTCTTTACCTGTGTACTCTGGGCGCGGACTGTTCTATGAGAATTACTGAGCGACTCCGTTTGAAGGACCCTTACTGCCGCCCTGACCCAGGCAACCCCTTCCCTGCCTTCAGCTCGCCTGGTGAAGTCTTGACCCCAACGGCTCACTACAAGCTGGGGTGAAGATATTATCTGATTGTCGCGCGCTCAACCCTGACCACTCCTGTCTGCCTTTCTGGCCACCCAGTGCTTCTGTTGCTGGGACAGTGCCAGACAGACATCTCGCCTCACTGAGATGAGTCCCACTGTGCCTTTTTGGATTTCTTTTGGGGTGATGTTGGGAGGGAGGGTTGATCTTTTTTGGCCCGGTTAGAGGGCCAAGGTGGGTGTTGTGACATTGTATTGTTATTGCCTTTTTTTGGTTTGGCAATTCCTCTGTTCGGCCACTCAGTCTTACTAAACGTCCTTTTCCACATCAACAGCACTTGACCTTATGTAGATGACTCCGTACCTTTTACACCCCCCTGATGACATCAGTCAAGTGCCTAACCTGGTACATTAGAGATATACAACAGATTTCCTCATACCGAAATAACAGAGACATGTGCCTATTACAGGAATTACATCTGATGGCCACCACACTGACACGACCGAGGGCAAGTTGGACTGGCGGGGCGCACACTGCACATTACTGTTATAATGCAAGAGGTGTGGCTGTGGTGCTCCGCAAAGGCCTACATTGGCGCACATGCTCAGCGCTTTGCAACCCACGGGATGGTGTCTCATCTTGGCTGGGATTCTGAAGGGCCGCCCCATGATTCTGGTGTCGGTATATGGCCCTAATACAGATAATCTCGCCTTTTTTGCTGAGGTCTGGCGTCTAATAGGAACTATGGGCCCCATGGCGAACCTTTGGGGTGGAGACTTTAACATGATATTTCATGCCCACACAGATGGATCCAGGGCATCGCGCCACCCGCATCCACAATCAGCTGCGCACTTACATGCCATCATGACTGACATTGCCCTCACAGATCTTTGTCGTGCATATCACCAACATAGCACTGAAGGCACATGCGATACCTCCACCCACAACACCTGGTCCTGAATCGACCTCTGACTCGCCACTAGAGATGTGGCCTCTTAGAGCCTCGCTGTACAGCATCTCTCGCGAATGCTATTCGACCACGCCCCCATGCTCCTAGAAATACAATTGCCTGGTGCAGTTCCTCATGCATTTACCTGGCAGTTCCCACCTGGTGTGCTGAGAGATCAGATGTTCAGACATGACGTACAGGAGGCTATCATTGAATTTTTAACCCTTAATTCCCAATCGGTGGACTCCCCGGACACCTTGTGGGAGGCTTTAGAGGTGGTCATCCGTAGGGTCTCTATTGCCAAACAGGCTGGAGCCCTCAGGGTGATCCAGGCATGCCTTTCGCATCTAGAGGAGGTGATCCGTGCATTGGATCTGCGTTTCTTTTAGTCTGGCGAGACGGACCTGCTGGCATCTATCCATAGTAAACTGTTGGAATACGAGGAGGAATCACTCCAAGAAATCTGGGTAGAGAAGCATGAGCTGGGTCCTACGGAGAAAACGAGAGAGCCGGTAAAACCTTAGGTGGGTTCTTACAGAAACCTTGGGTAAGTGACTATGTGGTGGAACTGCTAGACGACCACCAGAACATACAGACTGGTACTATTGGAGTACAGCGCACTATGGCTGATTTCTATGTCTCTCTTTTTACTCCTCCTCCCAGCATGAAATACCCCCCTGGATTTAGCCTCCTACTTGGATTCCGTACAGCTCCTCTGGCTTGATGAGTGCCATTGTCTCTTCTTAAACTAACCTTTCACAGTGGAGGAGATTACTCAGGTTATTGCAGGTCTGCCCGGTGAGGGCTTCTTTTACAAGGAATTTGTGACTTCCCCCCTTGGCTCCCTACCTCCTTTCCCCCTTCCCTGAGCAAAGCACTCATTATAACTATCCTGAAACCTTATAGAGACCCCAAGCACTATGAGCTTTACAGACCACTTTCTATGATAAAAGTAGACAATATACTTCTGGCAAAACTCATTGCCTCGCGTCTTCTTCCCATTTAACCCCAGATGATCCACCCAGATCAGTGTGGAGTTTGTGCCAGGAAGTTTTACGGCCCACAAACTCCACACATTTTTTGCTCTCCTCCATGCAATTGATCGGCAACTATTGGCGGCGGACGTGTTTCTCGATGCCTCCAAGACCTTTGACTCTCTCGACTCGCTTTATCTTTGCTTTGTCTGTTCCAATCTAGGGTCACCAACTTCTTCCTATGGCCTCGGAGGCCGGAGTGTGATCGCAGCTTTGCAGGCTGCAGCTCACCTCCTTTGGGGCAGCATACCCGGATGGCAGCTTTGTAACCTACCAACAGGTTTTCCAGGAGTCCTTGGCATCCCTTCTGGATGCCATGATTTATCACCAACTCTGAGAGTCCATGCGCGGCCTCCATTCTACATTTCCCACCCCCACCTCCTTGCTCCTGGTGTTCGAGGAGATGCTGAACACAGTGCCCACCCACGTTTCGGTCGCTAGATCCATTTCTAGTTCCTACATAGAATTTATCACACACCTGCACAATTGCAACGAATGGGCCTTACAGAAGATTCACACTGCCCACACTGCTCCATGTGCTGACTTTCTTCACCTGGCATGGAATTGTCCCGAGAGTCTCATCTTTTGCGCAGGAGTGCTTAGAAGCATTGCCAAAATGACTTGCCCCTCTCCTGATCACACACCCCTTGTAGCCTAGCTGGGTTATGATAAGGAGGTTCCCTACGTGGCCCATCCACTGACTGCAATGCACCTATTGTTAGCGAAGTGTAGGGTGGCAATACACTGGGACAGATGAAGAGCCCCTATCAGAAGTGCCTGGTTGCACGATGCAGTGCTTTGCCAGGAGATGCTAGATGCGTTTCGGGAATTGATGCCTGCTCGCTCTCGCCCCAAGGACATATGGGCTCCCTTGACTGCTTACCTTCGGCTACATGAGGAACTGACTTAGAGCAGGAGCAACTCTGGGGATCCCTCATAGTTGCACGTCTGATCACCATTTTCTCCTCTCACTGATGCATTGCCTTCTGACTTGACTGACTGGTGCTGTAGTGCTTCTCCCTAATGCTACGTGGGGGAGGACTGAGTGGCATTGTTACTGGTTGTTTTTCCTTTCCCTCTTCCTTCTCCCCTTTCTCTTCCATTCTTGTCTTTCTGTCTTTCCACTATTGCATGTTCATGCAATGATGACTACTGATATGAGACATGTATTATATTTGTCTTGAACTACATTCTGTGCTGTTGATTTCAAATATTGCAAAATTCAATTAATAAAATGAAAAATCAAATGTTCACTGCTTGTGGCATCTTGACACCGAATAATCGGTATTTGTTGATATCCAACTCATTTTATTGACCTCAGAAAGATGAAATGCTGAATAGACGTGCTGAGATTGACTTTGACAAAAGGCATTTTGATATGGCAGCCTATGAGTATGATCGGGTGCGCATGCATCACCTGCCATCTTTGAATGCTTTTGCGTAAAGTCGACGAAAAACTTTTTCAAGATGGTTTCCGGTGCCTTTACACATGCGGTTATTCTTTACCCTTTTAAGGTGGCTGACACATTGTTTACAAATGTGTCAGCCATCTTGGAAAGTTACATCGCCCAATAGCAAAGGAAATAGGCATTGGCAAAGCTAATAGCTCTGTAGCGACATATGGGCCTATTGGCTTTGCCAGTGCTAGTTATATGTGTAAGCGCATTCACCCCACAGTTGCTTCTCGCTCCAAGTAACTCTTAAGTGGCTTGACAACATTCTAAATTATCCCCTTATAACTGCTTGCAGATGGTAACACGGGTGATCACTCCATACTCCTTTTTGATCTATCCTGGTTGGTAATCACGTTTAATTTAATCTATATTTCAGTGTTACTTTGCATAGTCATTTCAACGTTACTGAATGTTCTATTCTCCTTCCTCATTTATTCTCTAGTTAAAGGGCAACCTTGTTTCTGTTATGCCCCAATTGCATACTTTTTACCGCTTCTTTGTCAAAAATTACCAGATATTTATTTTTCCTTTCTATCTTACAAGTTTGTGAAAAAGAGGAAAATAAAAAACACTAAATAACATCATTTCAGGGCCTCTGTGTCAGAGTGAATTGGAAAGAGCACTATAGACATACAATATTACACTTTAATCCGTTTTTGGTACTGCTGAAGTTGAGGATGCAATTAATGTCTATAAATTGAAATTTTACATTAAAAAGTAAACTATGTAAAAGTAATTACTGAAAGCATAGGATATTTATGCAAACCCTCTACCAGAAAGATGCTGACTAATAATTCGCCGATTCATATAATGTAGTATGTAAAATGTGCTTACATTTTAAGACTGTGATAGAGTGTGCATTAACAACAAAAATAGTTATTTCACTTTAATTTTCTTTCCCAATTCTGCAGGAGCCGTTGCTGACCTCTCTTCCTCCAGACAGAACATCAAACTAGAGATGAGAGGTTTCAGCTCTGAAAGGATCTACCTGAACAAAGCCTTTCCATTGTAGAAAAGTAGAACAGATCTCAAAGCATAGTGTGACACTGTATTACTGGTACTTACTTTAACCAATAAAGTGCAAAGAAAACTCTTACCTTTCATGGCTACTAACACTGAACACAGCTTCCACGACTGTCAAGAAGCTGAGCATATGATTGTAAAAATATCTGAAATGCATTTTTACACATAAACTACTCAAAATGTACATTATATAAAATAGTTGACATGTTGTGTTTGGCAAAAACTGATTAATATTATTTAGTTCTGATCACATGCTTTTGATAGGAGTGGGGCATACTGCAGATATGGCCACGATGATGGAAACACTGCATTTAAAGACATCAGCTTGCATTTTCGCCTATCTGGATGAATCGGGTGTTGAGGAGGGTGGAGCGGAGGGGGAGTCAGATTAGGTGAAATGAAGCAAGAGAACTTGCTGGGCTGCGCTGCGTCGAATGGAGAGGCCAGAGTTGTGCCATATATACTAAGATATGGTGCATTTCTGCTCTCCCTTTGCGATTGGCGCACTTGTGACTGTTGCGCACCAACGCAGGCACCCCTGCAGTAAGGTGCAAGGATGCCTGCATTACAGCCAGGATTGTTTTTGTGCAGGAAGCGACCAGTAGAACTGCCGGTGGCTTTAGCAAGGATAATAATGCAAAAAGGGTGCACAGATTATGCGTGGAAAAGCAAGCTGGTATGACGCCTGATTCATATGTCAACACTAGACTTGGAATTAGTGGCTGCATCCTGTTCGCTAGGATCTTTGCATCAATATTAATTAAAGACAATGGCCGGTAGGACTCGCAGTACTCTGGCGCTTTGTCAGGTTTCAATAGTGCAATAATTAAGGCTTCCCTTGAAGAGGGGGTAAGGTCTGTTTAGTGTATGCTTTTTCATATAACACGGAGAGGTGTGGTATCAGAATATGAACAAATTCCTTGTAGAATTCGCCGATCAGACCATCCATACCTGCAGCTTTAACGTTGGAGAGAGAGTGTATGGTGTCTTTAATCTTGTCAATCGTAATAAGCTCTACCAAATACTCTTTGCTGGCCAAGGGATAACCACGCCAGGGCCACATCCTCCAGGTATTCCGCTACATGTTCGACCGAAGCGGAGTGCCAAGTATTGTATAGGCGTGTGTAGAAGTCCATGAAACTAGTCAGTATGGCGGGGGTGTCGTAGTGGTCTGTACCCTCAGGGGTGGTTATCTTCACAATGTGTGTATAAATATCGTAGTTCCTTGGATGCCATATCATTCAAATTTGTAATTTGCTCCTAAATTGCCGCAAGGGTGGTGGGCGAGGATTGGTTTTATAATCATGCTCTAAGGACCTTAGTGTATTTTCTATATTTTGCAATTGTGTGTGTATTGCCTATAAAGACACTTGTGTGTGTGCTAATGCTAATGCCCCTGATTGTAAACCTGAATTCTTCCCACAACATATCTATCCCATCCACAGAGCCAACATACTTATCAAAGTGCTCGATAATACCTGAGCGTAGCCCCTCTCGGAACATGGGTCCAGGACACCTGGAATCTCCATGTGATTTGTGTGGGGGCTTGAGTGGGAATTAAAATCATAAATTTCACAGGCGCATTGTCAGACAGAGTTCTGGGCAAGTGTGTGACATCAGTCGTCCAAGCACAATCTTCCTGGGTTTTTAACCAATAATCTAGACGTGACTATAACCCATGTACAAATGAGGTGAATGGGCCCGCCTGTCAGGAAGGTTTATGTAGTCTCCATAGTGCCACAATCCCATATTCTTCCATTCCATCCCGTATAATTTTGGCTTGCCATACCAGTCCATCAAGGCCGATCGGTCAAGCATGGGATCCAAATACGTATGATGGCAGTTGGTGGAAAAGTCTGTATACTATTTGGCACCAAAGTGTCATGTAAAAGTTGGGGTTATCTATGATAGACCCATATGTATTTACCAGGGTTACAGGGGTGCTGCATAAACTACCCTGTGCTTTCACATATCAGCCTTGCTCATTCACTTCATAATGAGTGACTGTAAATGGTATTTCTTTTTTTATCAAAATCATGACACTTTTGGAGTAGGAGGAGTAGGTAGAGGCTAACCTATAAGCTGCCCAACAGGCACCTACAGCAAGCTCTGTTTGGCGTGTTTTGCAGGAACGCAACCTGTATATTGTGCCTGTCTGAGTATGAGAGTACCTGCCAAGTTTTACGGGGGTTATTAAGCCACTGTGTATTCAATGTCAGAAGACCTATGTATCCTCGGGTCGGGGCAATATTGACAACTTATGAATAATGACTGCATTGAAGGTCAGGTCGAGTGATGTACATTTCACAGAATCAGCATAGCATTGAGAAGCAGATTGATGGCAACATAAGCAATAAACAATTAACCCTCCCCTCCACCCACTTCAGCATCCCAACCATGCCAAGGGCGGTTCCACATCCTAAAAGAAAAGAAATCATGAACAAAAACATAAAATTATGCATCTCAACAATCATTTTTTTTTTTTTTTTTTGTCCTCATCTTACCAAACACTTCCACAGATTTAACAAGCCAGGTTTTGTTCTCGATTCCTGAGGGCCTCTTTGGCTCACTGTTTCTGTCTAGGCCCCATGGCCTTCCTCCCGTGTTAGAGGACTGGTGTAATCATAGGACCATGGGGGAATGGAACATTTTTGGGGATATTGCATTAATCCATCAGATCAAATACCTCTGTTGTGCCCAACGTATCAATGGTTGCCAAGTACTGGGTTGGTTGTCTACTCCGGTGTCTTGATCTAATCGTGCCGATTTAAAGGCGGCTCTGAGCCAATCTTCATTACCAGGGGGAGTTTTGTCCTTCCACTTGATACATATTTCTCTCCTTGCCAAGATGATTAAATATAATATTAAGGCCATATGTTTCTGTGAAGGTACACCACCAGTAGAATCATTTTTACCAAAGAACACCAAAGAGAGATCTACTACTATGTCCACCTCCAGAATAGATGTCAACACTTCCGCCACTCCTTTCCAAAATGTGGTTAACACCGGACACTGAAAAAGAATATGTATGTCGTTTGTATTTGTGAGACTACATCTTGGGCACCTTGGAGGCGGGGTAGGAGCAAATTTGGCTATTTTAGCCGGAGTATAGTATAGCCTGTTTATTACATAAAAATGATTTTTCTTCAAGGAAGCAGGCTTTATGTATTTATACAGTGTCTTTAATGATGGATAGAGTAGTTCCTCAATTTGGGCGGCCAGTGGTGAGTCATTCCAAACTGAAATAGGGGAGGGGATCTTGGCTTTCTCAGCGTCTTGAATTTGGCATACCATAAGGCTATTTCTTTCTTCTTTGGGGACGGATCTTGAAATAGTTGTTCTAATTCCCCATTTCCTCCTATATCCCCTTTTTCAGACTCATACCAGCTATTTAGTTAAAGATATTTAAACCTTGAAAAGATAGGGCCTATTTTGGCTGATAGTACTGCCCACGGGAGAATGCCCTCTGAATCCACCAGATCTAGCCATCGCTCCATACCTGAATTTTTAATCGGAATCGGCAGACTATCACACATAAGGGGCGGTGTCCCAGGCGAGTCCCATATTGGAGCAAAATCCAAGAAATATCCAATTCCCCATATCCTCCTTAAATTATACAATGTTTGTAATGCTGATTTCAATACCTTTAGCCGAACCTTTTTAAAAAACCTTGGAGTACCAAAGTTGTACAAAAACCCGTCTTGACTGTTGGCACCTTCAGCCGTAACCATTTCTCCTAGTACTCTCCCCCAGGATGTTCCTTCGGGGTGAGATAATAGCATTCTTATACCTTTAAAGTTAAAGGCCATCAGATACCAGTTTATGTCAGGTAAGGCTAGTCCTCCCTTAAGGAGCTTCCTCCTAAGCTTTTTCCATGACATTCTGGCATTTTTATGACCCCATATAAAACTACCTATTTTACCCTGTATCTTGGTTATAGTTTTTCCAGGGAATGTTAAGGGGATTGCATTGAATAAGTAGGTCAATTTAGGGACAACATCATCATTTTACTATAAATCAAGAACATACGGCTGTTTCCTGATGGGGCCACCAGAGTCCCAGTTCCCCTCCAGATGTCCGGAGGTGGCCGGGAAGGACAGCAATATACTGGCTAGTGTGGTCGATCTGATAGTCAAGGGCAGGGCTCACTGCTTGGGCAGGGCCCATTTCGGCCCTACTTAAGACCTACTCAGTGTGAGCAGAGAGGAGCCGGTAGGGGAAATGTCCCAACAGTCTGGACAAAGTCACTTGCCGTCATCCTCAATATCATATGCGGACTGATGGCATCGCGGTGATGATTTTAAGAAACCCCATTGCTACCCTGGGGTTCCACAATGGTCTATACGTAGATGCACTGGGTATAGCATAGCATGGTTATTTCAGCTTTTTGCAGTATCTTCTTGACTGGTAGAAATTCATTGTGGGTCACCTGCACCGTCGCTATGACATCTGGAAAAAGGCTATGTGGTTAACCTGGTATACGAGATCCTTCCTGTTGTGCGCCAGCCTGAGCACCATCCCGGTCACAATAGTTTAGTAGTGGCAAACCTGTTGCGGGCTGCTTCTTGCACCAGGTACAGCCCCAGGGCTCGATTTTCAGGGCATGTTAGTCTCCTCCACTCCCCCTATGCACGGCCACCAACATTTAGGAGTCAGTATTGTTGGGTGGCAGGATTCTGGGAGGATTTGAACTCATGGACGGCAAAGCTGCACTAATGTACGGCCATCTTGCTGTGGACTCTTTAGCATCCCTCCCCCATTGCCCCTCCGATATCAGGCAGACTTAATGGGAAGTGGAAAGGAAGTGAAAAGGAAAGTGTACAGGAATGGTGATACCTGTGTAACCTCTTGTGTATGAGGAGGCCTTAAAACAAACCATTACAAAATCACAATGTTTTCACTTGTCACGGCCTGGCTTAAGAAATTGGTCCTTCGCTTCTTTTGTAGAGGCTCTCAGGAAAGAATGTCTTATTCTTGAAACCACTCAGTCAATCCTGAGTGCAACAGGAGTAACAGAGAAGTTGCCCTCTTGAAACTAAAGTGTAACAGCGCAAGGAGGAATACACCCAAAGGCACAAGAAACCTTCAAGGTGCTGTGTACCAATTATAGGACAGTCCTTACAAGGCTGAAGCCTAGGGTTGGAACAGATTGAAGCTGCCAGAACTGGAGCAAAACAAGCAGAAATGGGGCAGAGCTTGGACTGGCAGAACTACAGCAGAGCAGGAGCAGAAACTGTGTACCAATTGGCAGGACTGGAAATGAGCTGACAGTAGTGGGGAAGACCTGGTAAGGGTAGAGCACAGCTGGAGTATGTGGAACTAGAGCCAAGCTGTCAGGAGTGGAGTAAAACACAAGGCAAGTATCCAACAGCAAGGGCAAGCCGGAGGAGTGTAATGCATTAGACACCTGCTAGAAAAGGGGTTGGTCATACAGCAAATGTTTGCTGTCCATCTTAAAAATTGATTTTGTGTTTCTAGCCATTTTAAAATGGAGCTTCACCAAAGAAGAGTGGAGCTGAAGCTTACCACATCAGTGCACACACTGAATAACAACACATCTTTTCACAAACCAAATAAGTATCAATCAAACAAGCATTTGCAATGCATTAGGTCTCGCATTTGCGAGAGTTTAGGCTACTGGCATTGTATATGACAATGCCTTTTATTTTGTTTTAAAAATCATCAGATAAATAAAAGGCATTGTTATTTACAATGCCAATAGGTCAAACTCTCGTAAATGAGAGACCTTTTGCATTGCAAACGTTTGTTATTCATGTATGGTATTCTATAGTGCAGACTTCACCCAAGCAGGTTTCAAAGCACTGTGCAGTCTGATATCCAAACAGGCCAGCAGGATATAGTTGCACCGCTGTTGGCCTCTTTACCTTGGTGCATTTGATAATGAGAGGATGCTTGCTGCAGTGGACACATACAGTACTAGGTAAGAGAAACAGGTCGGTTGGAAAAGCAGCATACCAGCTAATTTAGGTCGCAAACAGATCAGTGCAGATATACAGGTGCACGGAACAATTAAGGCAAAATTTGGCAAACCGTGCAGCTCATTACACAGCAGAAGCAAGAGCATGTTGACATTAGCATCATAGAGATCTTTGAGTATGGAGAGCCTAGTAGGGTAGAGAATAAAGTAGACAACTAAGGGAATGTGCATGTTAGAGAGAGATAAATCTCTCTAAAAACAAAATAATAATTACATAATTAGCAAGTAGTCTAAGATGGTGATGCGAGTGTCACAAAACTAGGCCAGCTCAGGAGTTGGGACATAAGACAATAGGTAAACAGCATTGGGTTGTTACCTAATGAAACCAGCCATCCTGGACCTCAAGGTCATTAAAATGAAATCTTACCTTCTTAAACAGCTTACCAACACTCCATTGTGGAGACTATTACAACATCCTCACTGTTTAAAATAATAGCGCTCTTTCATTTTACAGCCTCCAGCTAACTCTTAAAGCGTAATTTGAATCATGTTAAATGTTCTACACAACAACTCAATTTCAACATTTACTTAAATTAAAAGAAGTCTTCCACCCAACTACCATTACTCATAACCCCCACAACTAGCTAAATAAATGACAACTAGAGGCCCATTTCATAGGATACCCAAATGAAAGATGAAAAAAGTACCATCGAAAACACTAAAAACCATTGGCAAAACATTATAATGAAATCCTACAGAACACACGGACCAGCACTGCCAGTGATTTACAACTCAGCCATATGGATCCAGTGATGCGCATAATATCCATGATCCAGTTGCTGGTAAGAGTAAGAGCTACATCATTAATTGCAAAAGCCACATCCTCTCTCACTACCACTGCCAACCACCGCCTGCCGCTGGTGGGTGATGGCACTGTCATCAGTCTAAAACTCAGGAGTAATTCCTCTAAGACCTTTTTTACAGTTTTCATTCATGACTCAAAGATTCATTCTTGCTACAGAAGTTTATTTTATACCTAAAAAGTTCAGTCAACTTTTGAAGACTTCTAGTCCATCTACTACTTGAGATTTCTGCGCAACGAATACACGCTATGTGTTAGTTTTAACACTGACTGTCTGAACTTCTGTCCAGAGGCTGTTCACTTGACTTTGGCTAGCACCCCAGATGCCATCGCACATTGAATACATAGAATACCTCTCCTTCTGATATTCAAGTCAATTTAGTTAAAAAAAGCAGCAGCTTTTAACTGAATTATTTTAAAAGTCCCTTTATTATCTAAAATCACCGTACGGGGCATTGGTAGGGTCCTAACCTTTCTTCGTATACATTACAGCGAGCCCATATAAACTGTTTTTCTAATAAGCCCTTTCGGAAGTTCCAGAGGATACAGAACATGGCAGCCAAAATGAAGTCCAATCTCAGAAAACCGGGCCATGCACACCCACCCGCAAAGCTCTTCATTGGACCCTGGTGCATGGAATTTCTAAATTACAATATATTTTTTATATGTTACAGTTCCTAGCACTTCACTAACCCCCTTGCAAAGGACTTAAGGTGAAAAAAAGAAGTTAAGATCATAACAAGCCTCAGTGATCCAGTAACAAAAGGAGAGGTGGCACATGAAGATTGAGTAGCGAAGGCCAAGGGGCACCGACCAACCACTCGGAGACCAACCGAACTACCAGGAATACAGGGAAGAGCTGAACACTTGCAGAGGAGAACACCTCTCATAGTCAGGGTCCGATGTACAACAAAGCCATAACACCAGTGAGGAGCCTATCAAGTGAATCTACTGCCAGACCAATAAAACCAGGCGGACGTCAGCGCCATGTGCTCTAAGATATTTGTGTGTTTTATGTAAAGGATAGGAGAAAGTCTATATGATGAAGTGTCTTCTCTTTCAAAAATAATCCTTAAAAAAGAAAAAATCAAACTGAAACTCACAGTCAATAAAAAGGACTGTAGAGAAAAGAAATACTGTGATTAATGGTGTCAGAGGCATATGTGTGTTTATAAGGTTAATGTACTGATTCTGGCCTCTGAAATCCTTATTGAATCAATCCCCCGACTTTTATGTCTTGTGACAAATGTAAATGCATCACAAATGAAATCTCTTAACACATGAATAATGCAAAAGACTATTATGAAATATGAATAAAATACACTCAAGTGAATATAAGTCGTGTTGTACATACATTATACATTAGTTTGCACATCTCGTTTCATTAGTCTTAATGATAAAACATACCATGTATGTAAGTTTCCTCTACTGTATTAAATACTCAACACATTAATCTTCTTCATTGGTCACATTTTAAACACATGTTTCATAAACTGTATCTGTTACACATGAAGCACTTCATATGTGCTGTACCCCATCTTCTTTTTAGTAACGTTAATCACACGAAATAGTTTTTGAGTGCTGACTGCTCATAGTTATGATGCACTCCTACTTTATCTTAAGATGGGATCAAAATGACCCTGCTCCAACGGCCATAATAGATAATGAGAGTTTTACAAGATTCCGTTTCTCGATTGCAACATACGTGATTTCAAAGGGCAGAAATATTTGACTTTGAACCTGGGATGAACCCATGAACCCTGTCATGCACTCCATCCAAATAGAGCAAAAATTGTTATTAATCGAACAGCAGCGTGTGTATCTGGGGGTTAAAAGTATGCAATGTAACAGATAATATTTCTGTCTCTCACATTCCAAGTCTCAGCAGTCTGCCGTCGTTTCCCGGCCAGGCAAGGAAAGTGCCCCCACCCTGGTACCAGCAACTCTGTAGCTGTGGCCGTGAGCCCTGGACTTTGGAATGAACTGAGATAGCCAACATCGGATACACATGTTTCTCCGCCTCTACCTCAGCCTTGTGTGTGTCCAAATGTGTCCACTATGGGCTGGACAGGAGCAAACGCTTCACCTTGGACTCGTTAGCGGGAGCCAGTGGGGAGTTTATGACTGGACTCACCTCAACATTCTAAGACGTATGCCATAGAATTAGATCGGGTTTGTTTGAAGTTTAGAATTGGACACATTGGGGCATATTATCAAGCACGCATGTTATCAAGCAGGGCGTTAAAATTATCGCCGCCTTAGCGGCAGTTTTCTGCCGCTGCAGCGGCGATAATTTTAAAGCCGTTTCTTGATAATATGCCCCATTGATACTTTCTAACTAGTTCTGGTTTGTTATATTTCTCAGCTTTACTCGCTGAAACTTGCTGGACGGCATCCAATCAGATTCAACTAAGTTAAATATTGTTTATATTCTCCCAAATGATACACGTTTGTGAAGCCGTGAAAAGATCCATAGACAGTTTGTTTACTGATAAAAACCGATGCAGGAGTTTGTATTCTTTTAGTTGGACACCTTGATGCATGCAGGAGGGGTCGACTGCAGCACTGTTGAGTGACAGTTGCAGGATTGTACAATACACCAGCTACTCAGAGCAGGCCCAGGCTCCTGCACCGTGTTTGGAGAAAAACAGTGCAAAATGTTACAGAATCACCAGGTATGTAGTGCTTGTGCTGACCCGATGTAGTGAGTGTAAGCAGACTGACAGCTGTAAGAGTATCCAACCCTGCAGGCTGGCCTTCCTCCTAACACTACTCTATGGCAAACTGTGGCTTAGACATGCACAGAAAACTGATCATACAACATGAAATGCAACCGAAACAGAATAAAAAGACATCACAACAGACACTGCTATCTCACCTCTATTCGAAGTTAGTGGCATTACATAAGCGTCAGAAGGTCTTAATAAATCGATGCACAAACCAGAGTGACCTCCAGCCATCAACAATTCTAAAACTCATGTTCTTGGCATTTGGAATTGGGCTGCAGAGTGAAACCGGGTTCCACAGACTGCTCAAAATCTTTCTGCATGTCAGCCTAAGAAATTAGAGGATTTGGGGCATTTTTCGTGATTTGGCACTTTGGGTGGATATCACTTACCAAACAAGAGTCCCATTCTCCTGGACCAGTAGAAATTCAACATCACCCCCAGCCTGATGACTATACCATTCTCAAGACCAGCTGCATCACCTTCATTCAACTCATTCTATGAGGGTTACATTATTTAGGATCCCCCACAATAACACAATAAGGGATATGAGATATTATAGCAATAATCAGCCATTATATGTTGTATTGCAACACCAAAACAAATGGGAAACACAAGGAAGGTTGAAGTTAGGTAGACCACTCTTTCTTCCCCTAGCAATAAAATATTATATCAAGTTATATACCAGTAAGTATTAACCTACGAAAACTAGAGGATGCAAAATATTACAACACTGTATGAACCAATTATATTTAGTATCTCGTCTCAAAAAGCAAGATGTTAAAGCTTGTGGAATAGCAGAACAAAAATAGAAAAACATATTGTAATCTATCAAATGAAAGGCAATTTTGTTTGGTGCATCACTAAAAGGTAACACTTGAAAAGTAGGGGATACGAGATATCATAACAATATATACATTTTATATTTGGTATCGTCATACAAAGATATCTTGAAAAACACAAGGAAGGGCATGAAAGGTCTCTATTCAAATAGCATATATAAGAAAATCTCATATTTTATATAGCTAAATATCAACCCTTGAAAACTAGTAGATACCAAATAAAATAGTACTTTAGGGGAGTGGGGGAGGTCATAATTGGTACCCCCAAAATAATAGGAAGTGAAAGCCTGTGGAATTGCAACAGAAAGTCAGCTAGGCATATTGTAATCTGCTATTGATTAAAAGGCAATCTCAGTTGGTTTATCAATAAACGGTAAGCCTTGAAAAGTAGGGTATACAATATATGATAGAAATATAAAAGCAATATTATTTTGGTATTCCCTCTTAAAAATATAAAAAGAAACACAATTAAAGGTGAAATTAGGCAAAAACATACTCTATTTACTTAGACGATATTAGACTATGCCAAATACCATATCATTCAAAGTTAACCCTTGTAAACCAGGAACTCAAATATGATATCATAATTAGAGTCAATCGTTTTCATTTCCCGCCTCTAGAACAAAATGTGAATGTTTGTCAAATAATAAAACAAAGTACAGAAACATATTGCAGTCTCCTAACAAATAAATGGCTTTTCAGCTAGTGCATCACCAAAAAGATAACCTTTGAAAGGTAGGGGATATGAGTCATTATATTTGGCATCCTCATACAAAATGATATTGTGAAAAAAAGGAAGGGTGAAGTTAGGCAGAAAATACTATATTACCCTAGGCAATACAAGACCGTCTCAAATTGCACATCTGTAAGTATGAAACCTTGAAAACTAGAGGATACCAAATATCAAAGCGCTACTTGGGCCCTTTTATTTGGTATCTACCTTAAAAACAGGATGTGAAAGTGTGTGGAATAGTAAAACATGTACATAAACATATTATTATTTCCTCATGAATAAAAAA
Organism: Triturus cristatus; assembly: GCF_964204655.1. Classification (NCBI taxonomy): domain Eukaryota; kingdom Metazoa; phylum Chordata; class Amphibia; order Caudata; family Salamandridae; genus Triturus; species Triturus cristatus. Next base: position 214,105,153 of record NC_140592.1, read on the forward strand.
ATAATTTCAGTTAGTGTAACACCGTAAGGCAATGCTTGAAACGTAGGGGGTGTAAGGTATTATTACAATATTTCAGACATTATTTTTAGTATCCACACACAAAGAGATATTCGAAAAAGAAAAATTAATGAAATCAGGCAGGCAAATACTCTCTTCATCTAGCCAAGATAAGACCATGTCAAATTGTATATTTATAAGTGTTAACCTTTGAAAACAAGTGATACGAAATGTAACAACACTTCATGGCCCACAACATTTGGTATCTTCCAAAAAAACTAGAAAATTGGTAAAATAGTACTAAAAGCACAATAACATATTCTAATTTCCTGTTGAATAAAAGGTAATTTCGATTGACATATCACTTAAAGGTAACCCTTGTAATGCTGCGGATGTGAGATATACCAACAGATCGGTTATTATATTTGCAGAGTGCAGTAGATTTGAAGTATACAAACAATTAAAAGATGGCTGATTCCAAAACCATCCTGGATGTTTTGTAGTCTATGATGTTAAAGTGTCTTAGATAGATAGATAATTTACTTTGTTTTTTCTCTAGCAGCACATAAAGGAAGAGGGCAGTCATAAGGAAGGTAATGTAATCCAAGCGCCCTCCCCTTCAGTTAATAACTTTAGAGTTCAGAGTGCAGTTTTGTGTTTGAGAGCAGTATGGAATGCTCAGCGTTAAACTCATCTAAATTGAGTTTTAGGTCTGGGCTAACATTGCAATTATTGCCTGACTTTATGTGATCAAGAAAAAAGGAGCTTTGCGTGTGCAACTGGGGGGGTTAGGCTGACTCACATGTGGGATTCCCTGTATACAGGATTTGATTAGGCCAAATTTGTGTGTTTCAACTAAAAAGACTTCCTGTGTTGCACTTGTGGCGTGTGGCAGAGGGTATGCACGATTTAGAAGGGCTAAGTTGGTTATGGTGGCAAGTCAATGATCTTGGCTATAGGCCTGATCTGTTTATTATGAAATGTTATGATAAAGGTATTAAGCCAACCATATTTATAGTGAAAACCATATGTTAAAGTCAGTAGGAATTTAAGTGTGAATTTTTATTACTTTGCTATATGTTATTTTTTTTATGGAATCTCACAGATTCCCATTGTAGAAAATGGTTCTGGTGTTGGTTATCCCATGCAAAAAACCTTAGGTATAGAAGATTTAAAGTATGAGAATAATTGTCAGGTCCACTTTTTGCAGAGATAACTTGTAATTTTGTATACCTTCTAATATTATGACTATGTGTCTGATGGCTGCCTTGTTTAAAAGCTTTCGTTCTAAACAGTAGGCTTGAGTTGCTTATGGTGAAAAGTTATAGGCCAGATTGGTGCCCTGGAAAATGTTATGTTCAATGCCATAGGTCTGGTCTGCTTATTATGAAACGTTATAACAAGGGAAGTTGGTCTAGCTTATAAATTGTGAAAAGCATTTACTTAAGCAAGTTAGTCTTTAACTGTTGGGTGTTATCATATTGTGTTATGACTAAAAACAGTTATTTTGTTACATGTAATATTACAGATTACATTAGTAGGCAAGGGTTTTTGCATTGGCCACCGACTGTGCAAACCCAGTTGGCTTTTCCACTGTGATAAGTCTTACTAGACCAAGTTGAGAGGGTTTGTAAATTGCTTTGCAAGCTCTATTTTTCTGTGTATTCGTAATTTTATAACAGTATGCAGGTTGGTTGCTAATTTATGTGCACTTGAATAGGCCAATATTGGGTAAGGTGTAAAGCCACTGGTAAAGGGTACCACTTCATATGTTGATTGAGAAACGTCATGCCAGATTTCATTGATTTGCTCTGCTAAATATGAAACTTGTAGGCCTGACCTGCTTAATGTGTAAAGCAGCTGTTAAAGACAATAGGTTTTTAAGTGTAGATTGTAATTTCTGTGCAAAAGCCTGGAGGCACGTATTTTTTTACACTGAATTTCACAGATTACTATAGCAGCCAAGGTTTCGGTGCTGTTGATACACCTGAACAAACCATGAGGTTTGAATATATGGATTACCATAGTCTTTGTAAGGCTCTCTTAGCAGAGATAGGGCCGTATTACGAGTTGAGGCGTTATTTATCGCCGCTGATAAATCATAATACCACGAAGTGCGGCTTCGAGGCTGTCATCGAAGAGAGATGGGGTACATGGGCTGTTGATGCGTTGCACTGTCTGCTGTGCATTGGTTCTGAGGACTTATGGGGCTGCGCTGCAAGTCTTTTGCAGCGGATCCAATTCATTCAACAGCGGTGTTGTGTTGTTTCTGCCTGGGGATGCGCCACTCAGGCGAGGAGATTCAGCGGTTCTTCTCAGGGATGCGTCGCTCAGCAGAGAAGATGAACCGATTCTGTGGGCAAGCACCTTAAGCCCACTCCCTAGGGTCCAGGACTGGGGTGACACTACTTGGCAGGGCAGACTCATAGATGGCAGAGTCCAGGAGCAAGAGGTTGGAAGACTGTTTTGTCCCTGAGGCTTCAGATCAGGAGGCCACCCAACTTGCCTTTGGAGCACTCTGGATTCAAGAGATGCAGGCAGGCAAGAGACCAGCAGGCAGCAGATCAGCACAGCAAAGCTGGAGTCCAACAAGAGTGCCAGTCCTTCAGAAGCACAGCAGTCCTTTCTGACAGAGTATTCACAGGTCCAAAAGTGTACACAGTAGTGCCTTTGAAGTGGGAGATGCTTCTAGATGCAAGCCTTTGAAGTGCACAGAGGCCCTGCCTTCCCTGTCCTGGCTTCAGACTAACTACAGGGGCCATACAGTCCTTTGTGTGGGGACCAGACAAGGCCTATTCAGGAGTAAGTGAGGCTGGGCACAGCTTTTCCCTCCCATCAAGCCAGTGATGGCCCACTCATTCACACCTAAGCTCCCATTGTGTCAGGCTGACTAGGGGGAATACATAAACCCCAACTGCCAATTACAACCAGTCATGTGACCAGAGACATCCTGCAGGCACCAAGTGGCTAAGGCAAGAAAATCAAAAAACAAAGAGGGAGTGTCCCCAGGACTCAACGTCCTAATGTGCTGTAGAAATGGAGAGAGATATGGTAAAGAAAGGATTATTTCTTTATTTAAGAAACCCCTCACTCACCAACCTGGTTGGTGACATGCTTCATCATCGGGGTCCACCCAAGTGACCCAGTGCCACTTAGGTGTGCTTCGACGCCTGTAACTACAGCGGAGCTGGTTTTTTTGAAAAGGGTGATGTAAGTGAGTGATTTAAAATTGTCTTTGTATTACTCCCTAAACATTTTTTATTTGGAGTCACAAGACACAATTTAAAACCTGGTGAGATACTTGTATTGGCTAAATTGACCAAGAAGTATCAGTGATTTCGTGAAGATATGGTCAACAAGTTTCAACCTTAAGAATTGACAGTGCAAGGTTTTCGTCAGGATCAAGTGTGTGAACCGGGAGGTCTGCGCACGCTAAGGTGCACCCTTCCCAGATTCAACAGATTGCCAGACCGTCTACTTACGGTTCGGCACCCATACAGCCTTCTGTGTAAGTAAAAAAGATTTATCTGAAAGAAAATAGAGCAGAACATATATAGCACCGTTATATACATTCTTCACTGTGAGTATTTTTGCTCCATTCAACATGTAAAGACTCTCCATAGTTCAATAGTGAAGAATTTCAATTTCACAACACTCTACATGTCATATGTCTGTGACAGGCTGTTCATGCACTCATGCAGTGATGCGTTTTGTGAAGAGGAAGGGGCAGACGCAAAGGAAACAATCAAAACAATCATGTACACTGGGAGGAGCAGGACAATGCGGGCAATTACACAAGGAGCAAAACACAGACACCGCAGCCAGGGACGAGCAACAGCATAAACTAGTGACCAACCTTTCCTCCAGAGTACTCACAGAAATAGAGGAGAAAACACTTAACATAGGATTGGGATTTGTTCCGACAGCCAGAGTTGATAAATTTGGTCTCCATTGCGAATTGGCAAGCTTTTCCAAGAAACTAAAGCTTAAAGCCTACTTTGAAAAAGAAACTGAGACTCAGGTGACCCAGACCCAAGAAGGCACAGGTCTGCGAAATAAATCCACCTTCTTACCACCACCACACACGATTGCAGTTGAGATAACAGCCTTTGAACAGGCAGTATACAACGACATTGAAAGGATGAAAGAAAAGAAACCCTTTCACAATATGAGCAAAAATAAGACCCAAGCTTTGGAGGAAAAAGCCAGCTTTCTAAATGTTGCATTTTCAGAATTGTAGTTTAAAACACAACATTACCATACAGTAGGTTTTTTAATTTCGATTTCTAGAGTCACCAAACTTGAACCAGTTATATCTTTCCATTTGGAAATTTCACCAATGTAATAAGGTAATCCCAATGTTATCCTGTGGGAGACATAGGTCTTGCAGTAGTGAAAAACAACTTTAAAGGTTTTTCACTACCAGGACATGTAAAATTTAAAAGTCCTGCTTTTTAAATACATTGCACCCTGCCCTCTGGGCTGTTCAGGGCATACCCTTGGGGTGCTTATATGCATCAAATGGTAAGGTTTGGGCGTGGTAAAAGCCTGTCTGTGATGCTACCCGGCATGGAAATGACGAAGAGGAACAGAGTGTATTTGAAAGTGGAGACAGCCAATGGCGTGGTGGTGTGAAGCTCACGTGAGCATAACGTGAGACGCGCTCAGCGTATACAGGAAATACACAGTGCAGTCTGCGTATCGTGGAGGATGATACGAAAACTAGAACGCTGACCTGATAGTAATAAAAGGCGATCTGTACGCGAGAAAGGTTGGGGAACTGAACTTGTAACGGAAGGGCTGATACAAAAAATGTTTTTATATAAAAAGTGGGGGCAGAGGCAATACCTTCACTAATAATGGAAAAACATGTATATTTGGCGCAAAGTGAAAATATATATAACAATGAACACTAATTGGGTGCAGGGTGGGGGGAGTTGGATGTGGGGGGGGGTTGGGGGGTGGGAGGAGTTGTTTTGATGTGTGTTTTTTATTTTCAGGGCGAGGTATTGATTTTTGTCCAGTTTCGGGGGCTGTGCTACTGGCTGGGGGACCTTTGATCTACTGGAGGGGATGGGGGGGGGATGGGTTGAGGTTGATGTCATGGAACGTCAATGGGTTGGGTGACCGTATCAAGCGGGGTGTTGTGCTGCAGTATTTGCGTCGTCTGGCTCCTGATGTGGTGTTTTTACAGGAGACGCATCTGGTTGGTAATGTTTGTCATGCAATGAACAGGGGGGGATACCGCCTCGTGGCCCATTCTGGTTTCACCACAGGTTCTAGAGGGGTGGGCATTCTCCTGCGATCCTCACTTCCGTTAGAGATCACCAGGGTAGTCTCGGATGATAGAGGGCGCTATGTGGGTCTGACTGGGAGGTGGGAGGGGCAGTCCCTTTCCTTGGTCTCAGTTTACGTCCCCCCGGGCCTCCAGAACTCCACCTTTTCGGACTTGTGTCGAATGCTGCTTGAACTTCCCGACAGTCTTTTGCTTATGGGCGGGGACTTCAATTCGGTGCTTTCGGGTGACCTGGATCGTCACCCGCCCAGGGCCCTCCCCGCTGCCCAGGCATGGCTCGGCGGACTATTGGAGACCTTCGGTCTGGTAGATAGTTGGAGATTGATGCATCCGACACAATGTCAGTACACCTTTCACTCTCGGGCGCATGGGAGTCTTTCCAGATTAGACTATTTCCTTATGCCCGCGGCCCAGACTGCTCGAATTCGAGAGGTTAGGCACCTGGCGCGGGGTATCTCTGATCATTCCCCGCTGTGGCTGCTCTTTGACACCGGGTCGCGGTCTGCAGGGCGGATCGCTCCCATTAACCCTTGGTACCTGCGAGACCCTACGACTCGCGACAGCCTGGTCAAGTCGATTGACCAATACTTCCTTGAAAACGAGGGGTCGGTGTCGTCCGCAATGTCCCTGTGGGAAGCCTTTAAAACCGTGCTCCGCGGACACGCCCTCGCCCAGATAGTGGTGGCTAAGAAGATCAAGAGTGAGGCAGTGGTGAAGCTGGAGACTGACATCTCGGGGCTGGAGTCGGCCTTGGAGGCGGGTGTCACTCCGGACGGGCTCCATGCCCTCAGCTTGAAGCAGTTTGAATACAGGTCTCTTGTTACTGATGCTGCCAAGACTATGTATAGGGAGCAGCAGGGTAGATTGTACGACGCCGGGGACAAGGCGGGTAAATTGATTGCTTGGCTGGACAAGAAGGAGAGAGTGAATCGTGTGGTCCCGGAGCTTCGGGCCTCGGATGGAGCGTGTGTGACTGAGCCTGGTGAGATTGTGGAGTGTTTCGCTGACCACCTCCGGGCCGTGTACTCCCCGGTGACGGATAGGGATGAGGAAGACTCTCGCCTTCTGCTGCGGGATATTGCTTTGCCCGGCCTGTCCGTCGAGGACCGTGAACAGCTGGACACCCCCTTGTCTGTTGACGAGATTGCCACTGCGATTCGGTCCCTTTGCTCTGGCAAGGCTATGGGTCCCAACGGCCTGCCTATTGAGTTGTATAAGTTGCGCCCGGATAAAATCGCGCCTTTCCTCCGTCGTATGTTCCAGGAGTCCCTCGAGACGTGTTCCCTTCCCGCCGACCAGCGTCTGGCTACTATAGTCGTGATCCCCAAGGAAGGTAAGCCACGAGACCGCTGTGCCTCCTACAGGCCTATTTCTCTATTAAACGCCGAGCCTAAGATACTGGCTAAAGTCCCCGCCAATCGTTTGCTGAGCGTTATCTGTGATCTGATCCATCCTGATCAATGCGGCTTCATCCCTCATCGTAACACCGCTCTTAACCTGCGGCGTCTCCACGGCGCCCTCGCTAGGGCGGAGTACCTCTCCGAACCAGCCGTACTGGTTTCTCTGGATGCCACGATGGCCTTTGATACCATCGAGTGGCCATTCCTCTGGGCTGTCTTGACCAAATTCGGCTTTGGGGAGGGATTTCTTGGCTGGGTGAAGCTTCTTTACACTGGACCAATGGCTCAGGTGGTTGTCAATGGGCGGGTCTCTCGGCCTTTCGCTCTCGGTAGGGGTACGAGGCAGGGGTGCCCGTTGTCCCCTCTGCTCTTTGCTCTCGCCTTGGAACCGCTCGCTGCCTGGCTCCGCTGGGAGCCCTCGATTAGAGGGATCCGGTGGGCCCCGGGCTTCGAGGATCGGGTCTCGTTGTACGCGGATGATATTCTTTTGTATCTCACCTCGCCGCGACAGTCGCTTAATGTTCTCTTTGATGTTCTTACTTCCTTTGGGAGAAATTCGGGTTTGACGATTAACTGGTCTAAATCCTGTGTCTATCCTATCTCTGGTGGCCCTCCTCTCTTGCCGCCTCGGCTTCCGATCCAACTATCTCAGTCCGGCTTTAAATACCTGGGGGTGTACGTCTCGTTGGACCCGGCGGTTCGCTACGAGCAGAACCTCCTGCTTCCACTTCGGCGTTTGAGGGAGGATACGGCTCGGTGGTGTAAGCTGCCCTTGTCCCCGCTTGGTCGCGCAGCGCTGTTTAAAATGATGTCCCTTCCCAGATTCCTTTATGCACTTCAGAACTCCTTCGACGTCATTCCGGTGGCCTACTTTCGGGAGGTGGAGAGCCTGCAGAGGAGACTGGTATGGGACGGGCGGGCGCGTATCGCTCTGGCAAAGCTTACTCTCCCCTGGTACGACGGGGGCATCGCGCTTCCCGACATTAGAAGGTACTATTGGGCCTCACAGCTATCGGCCATTAACCATGCCACGTATGCGCCGGGCTTGAACCCGGCGTATGAGATGGATAAATTCCTGCTTCCCGGCGGTAACTATAATAGGGCGCTTTACTCCCGCTCGGCTGGAAGGACCCTTACGGGCCCTACCAAGATTGCGGTAAGGATCTGGAAGGCGGCTAATGTAGCCATGGGCTGGAGTGAGCGCTTAACTTGTGCCACTCCTTTATTTGCCTCCGACCGACTGGGAAGCCTCTGGAAAACGAAAGGCTTTGAGCGTTGGGACACGATCGGTATTAGCAGAGTGGGAGACCTATGGATTAAGGGCGCGGTTAAAACCTTCGAGGCGCTCCAGAGTGAATACGAGCTTACTGAAAGGGAGTTCTTCCGTTACGCCCAGGTTCGGCATGCCCTGCTCTCGGTCTTTGGGGTAGGGACCAAGGTCCCGGCTTCTTCGCCCCTCGAGGACCGCATACTCGATGGTCACGTGCCTGACAGCACTATCTCTCTAATTTATAAAAAACTTATTAATAATCGGGCTGACCTCTTGGTGCGTCTTCGGGAGGCATGGACGGGAGATGGGGTGGAGCTGGACGACGAGGACTGGCAGTCCGCACTGTCGTCCCCTAAGGAGGTGGCCATCCCGGCCCGTCTCCGTCTGGTCCAGCTTAAGATTCTCCACCGGGTTTACGTGACGGGTCCCCGTTTGGTTTCGATGGGATTTTCTGACGACGGGCTCTGTAAGCGGGGCTGTGGGCTTAGTGCCACCTTTCTCCACATCCTTTGGGAGTGCCGCGAGGTGGCGGAATACTGGCGCCGGGTGCATGTGGTAATGGGACAAGTCACCGGGGTCGCTCTGTTGCCGGAGGTGCGTCGCTGTGTTCTGAATGTGTGGGAGCCCAATGATTATAACGCGGCCCAGACTCGGTGGGCGGCCCTGGGGAACATGATTGCCAAGAGAGATATAGCGCAGCTTTGGGGTTCCCAGCGGCCGCCCACCGTGTCTGTATGGAAGGAGAACATGGACTGGTGCATGTTCAGGGAGAAGACTGTGTATGTGGCTCGTGGTAAACCGGGGGCATGGGGTAGAATCTGGGGGCAATGGAATCAGTATCGGGGAAATATCTGTGCTCCCCCCCTGGTGGACACTTCCGAGGTTGCCTTGTCCCCCTGACCCTTGATGGTTCCTTGCGTATTTGGAATATGCGAGTGTAGACCTGGCTCTCCCGTGACCCCCCCTGACCTCTTAGTCCTCCTTTCCCTTGACCGCCATCTGGTGGTCGGATGTAGGGTCCCCCTGCTGTAGTCTGACGCCCACTTCATGTCACTACGCCTCGCCTTTTGTTTTTAGTTGTTATTTATGGTAAACGTATGTATCCTGATTCCCTTAGGAGTATCCGGAGCTTCTGTAATGGGCTGGGGACCATGGGTCGGTTGATGACTTTAACACTGTGTGATCCTTTTTGATTCTAGCGGCCGGCCCTGGTGGTTGTAGGCCCATGCTTGTATTCTTTTTTCTGTTCAATAAAAACCTTTTAAAAAAAAAAAAAAAAAAAAAAAAAACAATGAACACTAATTAAGCGCGCTAGAAGGATGGAAGAATATGCAATGGCAAATATAAGGGTGGAACAAAAATGGGGGAATATGTGAATGAAAATAAATCAGTGAAAATGGATATCAATATGGATAAAAAAAGGAGTGAGAATGGTTCCAAATCTGAAGGGGTGTGGTACATATCAGAAACAGCTTTAATGGAAACAGAGAAAATGGTTAAGGGATTTAATGATAGTTGTAGCGGATAGCGTTCTCCCATGGGATTTCGCTATTCATTCAGTTTTTGAACGTATCAAGGGTAAAAATCCAGTATACCTCTCGTTTTTTACGTATTTCCTAAGATCTAGTCCTGTCAGTACTGTCTATTTTTCAATAATGAACCACTTGAAGTCGTTAGATGTATGTTTGTATTCGATACAATGTTTGACTAAGGGGGCATTTATTTTGGATGTGTGTATCGCTGACGATGTTCAGTGTAGCGAATATTAAACGCCCGAGCTGTCTCCCCTACATAGCCCAAATTACATGGGCAGATCATTAGGTAGATGACATTTTTACTTTTGCAGTTTATGCAATATAAATAAAATGATTTAAAATTATCTACACTGTAGTAGAAATATGACGTGGTATATACAGCGGTGGTGGTGGGTGCGACGGAACAAAGTGAAACAAAATTATTTCAACATTTAGGACACCAAGGCAATTCAAGGTACAGAAATGTAAGGATTCAATTGGATAGGTGACACCCTTTGCTAACTGTAATTTTGCATACCATATAATTTTGTGACTGTATGCCTGATGGTTGCCTTGTAGAAAAGCTTATGCTCAGTGCAGGATGCCTCTGTAGGTTATGTGACAAGTCAATGATAGCTGCTAGAGGCCTAATTGGTTCACTAGGAAAAAATATTTCTAATGCCATTGATCCGACCTGTTATGATAAATGCAGTAGGACTAACAAGTTGATTGTGAAAGTCTTTTGTTAAAGTCAATAAGAATTTAATGTTAAATTGTTAATCCTATGTATTTATGCCTACAGATGGGTATTTTGTTACATGGAATGCAACAGATTACCTTTGTATGGAAGGATTTTGTTATCGGTTACCACCTTTGACAAACCCTAGGGGAGAAGATTTGACCTTTAATATTACTTGCTAGAATCTCTTCTTGGCTGTCTGCTAGAATATTGTAGTACACAATCGTTACATAAAATATAGATGCATCTATATAATATACATATGTAAGAAATGTTATTATTAGTTGAGGAGGGTATGTATCCACCTCAAATAATAATCACAATCCTTGTTAAGGTGTGTTAGCAGAAAAGGTATCTTGTATGTTGTTATATTCCTGTAGCTTGGATAGGAGGTAAGCCTTATGAAGCTTGGAGTCCACTTCTATGTCCTTGGTGCAAGAGAGAGAGAAGGTCCAGTCCTCCAGGGCTTTATTCAGGTTTAAGGCGGCAGTTCAATCCTCTTATGATCATCCACAGGCCTAGAGGTGTTCAGAAGTGGGTGTCTGGAGATTCCACATTTATGCCTGGCACTAGCTAGTGGGTGGGAATGTTCCTGGGCATGCCCTAATCAAGGGGGGGGAGAAGGTTCCCAGGGCTAACCCTACCCACTTTGGACAATTTTAAGGCGGCAGCAGTCTTCAGCCACTCAAATCTTGGTCTATCAGGGTCTGTGAAGTGTACTATGGTAATACTAGCTTTCTTCCACATCCAACACCAAAATCCAGTTTGAGGCAGTTCCTGTATCCACAATATACCCATAAACAGGCATCTGGTAGAATGAAGCAGCGTTCATTAGCAACCAGACAGTGGATACACAAAAATTGTTTTGGCATCCTGCTCTCACACTTTGAAGTGTATCCCAAATGTGATGTATAAAACCCCAGCAATCTTGACACTGCAGCAAGATTTGAAACTGCGATGTCAACTAGAGGCCTACTGTGATTGGGGATGGTCTGACTAGGGGGACAAAAGAAGGAGGTGGGCCTGGGTGTAAGCTACATCTGCTTGAGACCGGGTAGGTTTCTTTGAAGTTTATCAAGTTACTGGGCTCAGCCCACAGACCATCCTGTCAAGGGCACAACACCTCCCCACACCCAAGACCTTCTTTCCCTGTCCTGGGAGCAAGTTCATACCTATTTAAATGCTAATTACTGGCTGACAGATGTGGGTATGCAAAATGCAGATTAGCTTCCAGTGACCTCAGGCAAAGAAAGGGTAACTTTCAAAAACGACCTTTTCCTTAAAAGTTAAAAATAAAATTGATTTTGCCATTAAATTTGATTTTGAATAACTATTAAAAAGTCCTTGAAGTATTTTTCTTTCTTCTTCCAAACTGAAATTAGCATTATTTGATGTAATACAGTCTTTTCCAATAGAGCAGCCAGCCTTGCTGCAGTAAAATGAGTTTTTGGGCCTTTTTCCCTGTAAGGACATGTGAAACAGTACCTGTTCCATGTCATACTTTTAAATATCATGCAGCAGGCCTTTTGGGCAAGAAGGCCTACTTAGGGGGGGTCTCATAAATATTTAAAAGGGAGGTCGGCATGTCAAAGGGGGTAATAATGACAGGTCAAGTTTGCATTATACAACTGCACAGCCAGACCACAATGGTAAGCCTGGACTCATGCTTTACAGGGCCACTGCAGTGGATCTCACAATGAGTGCTGTGGTCCACTCGTAGCATTCAATGTACAGGCCCTGGGTCCACTTGGTACAATCAACCATGAACTTAAAGGCAAAATAAATAAAACAATCAGCTGTATACCAATTTCACCATGCTGAAAAAAGGAGCGCAAGCACTTTACACTGGTTAGCAGGGGTAAAGTGCCTAGGATTTTCTGGCCAAAAAAAGAAAGGGTTCAGTGAAAAGACAAATATTTCAGGGTCACCCTCCAGAAGTGGTACATTTCCAAAAATATTCTTATAGATACATGGAGGCAGGGCCGGACTGGGCGTAGCGGGCACCGGGCGTTTCCCCGGTGGGCCGCCAGGGTGGGGGCCAGTATTGGGCCCTGGGTGCCGTTTTTGTTACCGGGGGTCGGCAATATCGGTCCCCTGTAACAAAATCAGCCGAAACCTCCCCTTGCAACCTGCTTGGCTGCACTCTTCCCCCCCCCGCCCCCCATATTGGCCCGGCCGAGCAGTGTGCCAGGGCCCGTTTCTGTTCCCAGTCAGGCCCTGCATGGAGGACCTTTCGGTCAGATCTCTTCTGCCATTGGTCTGGCTTACTGTCATTACACTCTGCTTCCATCCATGACAGCGAACTGAATGGGGTAATGCTTAAGTCCACCAGTCACTGGTTCACTTGCTCTGTGAATGACAGCATTTTCTGATCACGTGTGTCCATCCACATGCAAATTAATATGCTTCATTATCAGGGCTGGTGAAGCAGTCCTTTAGTTTTCAATTTTCTCCTTTTTATAGGTTCCCTTTCAGTTCTTTGGTTGTCCTCTTGTTTTTTTTTGTTTTCCTTAAGAGGATATTGCCGCTCTCCAGGCAGTGTTAACGGGTCGTTTACTTGCTGCCCATTAAGTCTGCACTGTACCACATCCCACATGGTCATTTCTTTTTACCTAGCTGTTGTCCATAGTGCATTGTTTTTTTACCATTCTGTGATGGGGAACACATTGGTTCTAACCATGTTTGCCATGTTGGAGTTTGAAAACGATTACATACTATTTGCCAATACCTCCATAAGACAGAAAACCGTTGCTATGTTTAGCTTAAGTATTGCAAGCATATGCCAGTCTTATTTTGACGGCAACATGTTTTCTTGTTTCTATTTGCATTCTTTTAATTCATCTTGCACAAGTTGCTGAATTTGTGTGTGTCAGTAGATGGATGAATGGATGCATGAGTGTGAAGCCGAGTGACAGAGTGCATGTATGACTTATTGTGTGACAAAACCGATCAGTGGAACAAAAGGCACTTTCATTCATAAATTGGACCTATTGGCATTGCCGATGTATGTAGACTTTTTTTTTACTTTCTTTATTTAGTTTGATATTTTTTCTACTTCACTGTTAGTAGTAATGACTTTACTGGCATTTTGGGAGCCTTTTCTCCTCTTTGTGAAGATTTGGTCAACTTGGGTTGTAGCTGTCTGCTCCTCTTCCTCCTGTAATGCTGGATCACTTGCCACTGGCCCCTTTTTGCACTGTCGGCTAGATATTTGTGATTCAGAAAATATGTTTTTCAAAGAGTATGTGGTACATTTCTTTCCTCTTCTTTTGGCCTTTTTTCCATTTGGGACTAATACTAGTTCCTTCAGTTGCTTCTGCTTTATTTAACCAGTTAATGGCTGCTGCTTGTTTGTTGGCCCCTTCTTCATTAGTGTTTTCAATTAAGATGTCTTTCTTGACTGCACTAAATTGTATACTACAATTGATCTGTGCTGGAGGTGCACATTAATTGCAGATATTTTGCTGTAGGGTGAGGTATAAGAATTTGATGATGTTAGTATAAATTTTGCTTTGTGCATCTACAACTTGCTTTCTCTCCTTCAATCAATCAATCAATCAATCAATCAATCAATCAGGGTTTATAAAGCACAACTACTCACCGTGAGTGTCTCAAGGCGCTGGGGAGATGGCTGCTGGTCCCAGAGGAGCATTCGAAGAGCCAGGTCTTGAGGTCCTTCTTGAATTGGGTCAGCGACGCAGATTGCCTGAGGTGGAAGGACAGGGAGTTCCAGGTCTTGGCGGCGAGGTAGGAGAATGAACTTCCTCTGGTTCTGGTCTGTAGATCATGTGAATTTTTGAGCATTGATACTCCACAGCCGTATTGTAAAAGTTGGCCAGTGGTTTCAGGAATTAAAATAACAGAACAAGGTTTGACTCTACATTGTAAACCATTCTTGGCTCAGTTCTAGGGTCTATCACTTTGTTAAAAACCGTCAGTGGTCGTTCCCTGGTTGATTGATAAAAAATAAGTTATAAACTTAAGCTTAGAGCATAGTGTGCTAGAAATATTGTTGCTGACCTCCTGCTGCAGTGGCTGTTGATTGTGGTAATTGATGCACTTTTACAGTGACTAGCTTCCTATTGTATCTAGCATTTTTTGTCATAGATGATGGTAATCTATTACATACCATTTATGATCATCATTGTGCTTGCTCTTTTGCATGAAGCTTGCGTACTGCCATAACAATGTTGATAGGAACTAATAATTTGATTGGTAGTGAAGATCAATATCAGAATGAAAGCTGGCCAGATGTGTTCATTGCTGTACCTTATTACTGCACCACAGGTACAGATGCGCTGAAATGTCAGAGCAACACGGTGGAGCGAGAGGGGGGAAATTACTATCTATAAACCTATAAGTCTATTGTTCCGAGGGCTTTCAGTCTTCAATCCTACGATCCATAATTAGACCCTCAGTCCAGATTAAGCCACAAACAGCACCAAGCAGCACCTTCCCACCACTGAATATCGCAGGTTATTTTGCCACTACTCCACTGCAGCCGGCGAGAATGCTGAAAAGTCTCCTAAACTGGTGAGAACCCAAAGCCTCTTTCTCTGCTCGCCTTATTAACTCGGTTTGAGCCGTTTAGATCTACTACCACGCACGTATTCCCCATAGGCACACAAGAGGAGACAAAGGATTTCACTGGTATATGGCAGTACCAAACCCTGTTGGTGGCATTGAGGACCAGTCCTGAGAATGAGCAACACCCTGGAGGACAACACAAACAACAACTAAGGCATCCAACAGAGCAGAGAGCAAACAATTGACAGTTCACAGTACAGGGAATAGAGCCCTCAATGCACGACATGTAATGTGCATGAGTAGAAGCAGAAACAAAAACAGAACCAGGGTGGGGTCATGAGCATGCCCGCCCGCTTCTATTGCCAACTTAACGTCCAGGTGTCAATAACCGGTTTTTGCTAGCCAGTAAATTTAAATCCAAAAGTTCAGAGAGGCTCTAAAGAAGTAAACAATTTATGAAATTGAAATTTGTATAAATAAAATTCATATAGATCAATTGATTGGCCTAACTCATCTCTGATGCAGCCAGTGAAAATCACCAGCACCAGGTCTACTACTATGCAAGCCATTTTTCCGTGCCCCTTGCTCTACAGAGCTCTCCAGTGACTAAACCTTTTTCACCTATGCAAGGGTCTTACACATGCCCAGGTAATTCTACTTTCTACAGAGGTGCAGCAAGAGCTCCATTGGTGGCTAGCCCACATGGAATCTTGGAACAGGCAAACCATTTTCTCACTAGTCCCTGATGTGGTAACTCAATCAGATGCCAGCCACTCAATTGTGGAAAAAGATCTGGGAGGTATCCAACTGGGCAGACCCTCCCAGGAGAAGTTTCATTTGCACATCTAGGGGCCGATTCCGATCTGTTAAAAATATTCCCCGTACGAATCGTATCCGGATTTGTTTCCGTACGAATCGTACAAGTCCCGTACAAACTGGCAAGTACGATTCGTATGTGAAAAAATCCATACGAATCGCACTGGGAAAATTCCCCGACACGTCCTCGGGTCGGAAACAGTGTCTGACACGTCCCCGGACAGTTTCACGTACGAATCGGTAAACTGAAGTCCGAGCGCGCAAGTACGATCCGTCCCATCCGTCTGAATGCACAACCGTATGGAAAAAACACCGTACGGAGCGAACTCCCATGGCAACCATGGAGACGTCCAAACATACGCCCGCATACGCGCCGAACACCCCCCCAGCCCACGCCCCCATGTACGCGCCATACCCCAGCACCCCCCATGTCCGCGCCGTACCCCAGCACCCCCCATGTCCGTGCCGTACCCCAGCGCCCCCCCATGTCCGCGCCGCACCCCCACCCCTGTAGGTATGGAGTGTACCCCCACCCCCGTAGGTACGGTGCGGACACCCACCCCACCCCCGTAGGTACGGAGCATACCCCCACCCCTGTAGGTATGGAGCGTACCCCCACCCCCGTAGGTACGGAGCGTACCCCCACCCCCGTAGGTACTGAGCGTACCCCCACCCCATAGGTAAGGAGCGTACCCACACCCCCGTAGGTACGGAGCGTACCCCCACCCCCGTAGGTACGGTGTGGACCCCCACCGTACCTACGGGGGTGGGGGTACGCTCCGTACCTACCGGGGTGGGGTGGGGGTACGCTCCGTACCTACGGGGTGGGGGTACGCTCCGTACCTACGGGGGTGGGGTGGGGGTACGCTCTGTACCTATGGGGGTGGGGTGTGGGTACGCTCCGTACCTATGGGGGTGGGGGTACGCTCCGTACCTACGGGGGTGGGGGTATGCTCCGTACCTACGGGGGTGTGGGTACGCTCTGTACCTACGGGGGTGGGGGTACGCTCTGTACCTACGGGGGTGTGGGTACGCTCCGTACCTACGGGGGTGGGGGTAGGGGTATGCTCCGTACCTATGGGGGTGTGGGTATGCTCCGTACCTATGGGGGTGGGGGTACGCTCCGTATCTATGGGGGTGTGGGTACGCTCCTTACCTACGGGGGTGGGGGTACGCTCCATACCTACGGGGGTATTGGTACGCTCCGTACCTACAGGGGTGGGGGTACGCTCCCTACCTACGGGGTGGGGGTACGCAGCGTACCTATGGGGGTGGGGGTACGCTCCATACCTATGGGGGTGTGGGTACACTCCGTACCTACGGGGGTGGGGGTATGCTCCGTACCTACCAGTGTGTGTGTGCGCTTCGTACCTACGGGGGTGGGGGTATGCTCCATACCTACGGGGGTGGGGTGGGGGTACGCTCCGTACCTATGGGGTGGGGGTACGCTCCGTACCTACGGGGGTGGGGTGGGGGTACGCTCCGTACCTACGGGGGTGGGGTGTGGGTACGCTCCGTACCTACGGGGGTGGGGGTACGGTGTGGACATGGGGGGGGTGCTGGGGTATGGCACAGACATGGGGGGGTGCTGGGGTACGGCGCGGACATGTAGGGATGGGGGTACGGTGCGTACCGGGCCCCCTTTTCGCCGTGCATCGTGGCGTACTTAGCTTTGCCGGCACTTTTTGGGTCCCGTAAAAATATTGCCGTGCGAAGTGCTGTGGGTACGAATCGTACTTGCTGGTCCGTAAAACCCTGCCTGACTCCGGGCGAATGTCGCATACGCGGTGTCCCGGATCGGAATTGTGGGTATGTTTTAGCCGGTCGGTGTTTTTTACGATTCGTACGGAAATGGTGTTTCGGTACGAATCGTACTTGCGGGTTTGTAAGGTGTTTTTCCCGGGTACGAGTTGGACGGAGAAAACGCTCCGTCCGACGGTTCGTACCCGGGTTTTACAGGATCGGAATCGGCCCCCAAGTCTCTAAAACTGAGGAAGTGTTTGCAATCTGTGTCCTAGCAAGGCAAAAGTCCCAATGTTGCATGCTCTTCAGCATAGACCATCTTATTGCCAGAACTGTACATCAACTACCTAGGGGAGCAAAGGTCTCACATTCTAGCAGACAGAGCTAGGGAATTCTGGCAATTCTGCCTCAACCACAACATTTCAGTCCTGGCAGTTCACCTCCCAAGCAAGGGCAACTTTGTGGAAGATTAGAACTCTTGGTTCCTCAAAGACTTCAGTGAGTAGAAACTCCATTCCTCATTATTTGTGAAATTGATGGCGAAATTGAGTCACTGCAAGATACTTTTGCATCCTGGTTGACTTTTCAGATTTCATAATTCTACCGCTGGAGACTATACACCTTAGTAATAGTAATGGATGCCTTCCTGCACTTGTGAAAAGAATCCAACTATGCTTTGCCTCCCTTTTCAATGATTCCTTGATCCACCTTTCAAATCTGGACACGGAAGCTAGAATTGATTTAGATAGCTCTATTGTGTGGGATGAAGTCACAGTTCCCAATTGGAGCTGTCTTGTCGTCCCCCTCTTCTCCTTTCTTCCCAACACTTCTCATGGATCCAGCAGGACAACTGCACCAAGTGATCCTTCAGGACCACCTATGCTTGGGTATTGGGATCTTTCCAGAGTCACTTGCAAGTGCCAGGACATTCTAATGAGACTCTGTTCTTCATCTGCAGAGCTAGGTTGGTCTATACTTACCGACAATATTGAACAGCACGGAAAAGATGGTCATGCAGGTTCGTGGAATGGGATCTTGATCCAGTGGGAGTGGATATCACCTTTGTGGTTAATTTTCTATCTCTTTTGGTATGTGAAGATCTGTCCTGCAGATTGGACAATTCCTATTGTTCCACCATTTTGGTGGGTGACATACCTGTAGAACACATGTGTTAGACCTATCAGCCTTAGGGTGGTGTTCGCTAAACACGTTTCCTTACTCCTGTATTTGTGCTGATCTCGTTTTTGTTGGCCTTAGGACTCTGTGTAGTTTACTACTACTAACCAGTGCTAACGTGCATGTGCTCACTCCCCAAAATATGGTAACATTGGTACACTCAATTGGCATGTTTAAATGAATTGTATGTCCCTAGGACAGAGGTATTAGGCCTGTAAATTAACTGCTACTAGTGTGCCACCCACTTAAGTAGCTCTTTAAAACTGTCTCAGGCATGCCATTTCAATCTGTATGTGCAGTTTAAACTGCCATTTCAACCTGGCAAGATAAACCTCTTGCCAGGCCCAAACCTCCCTTCTGAATACATATAAGTCAACCCATGGGCAAGCCCTACACAGCTCAGAGGTCAGGATGCAGTGTATTTTAAAAGTTGGACATGTACTTTTAAGTTTTACATGTCCTCTGAGGGCTGTCCGGCATTCATATTAACTGGGAGAAATTGTTCCTGTTTCCACCTACACTCAATGTGCCATCCTTCACCCCTGACTTTCCGCTCCAATGGTGCTCCACGGAAATCAAATATCTCTGGATATGGATTTCACGCCATAGGGAGACAGTGCTCCGTTCCAATTATGGCAGGGCATTAAATACCATCATGGATCAAATCAAATGCTGGATTTCCCTTCCTTTATCACTGGCCGGATGTATATCTTTAATGAAAATGGTAATCCTCCCCAAATTCTTATATTTGTTCTTAAATATCCCTGTCCATTTGCCACACTCCTTTTTTCGCATGCTCCGCAATCAGTTGATACTGCTTGCGTGGGGGTGAGGCCAACCTTGTGTCCAATGGGATACTGTAACATTACCTTTTCAGGAGGGCGGTTTTGAGGTGCCTGATATGGAGCTTTACTATTTATGTGCTCAGGCTCACCATGCCATTCACTGCGATCCCTTACATTCCTCATCTGGCAGTTGAACAGGGTTATATAGCCACCATTCCTTCATCCTCATGCATTAGCATCCCGGCAACTGGATCCCCAGTGTCCTGCAACACTTTTGCATGCACTGCCGTGTCGTGGTGAAGGTTGTGCCATAGGGCAGGTAAGACTCTACTCTCTCCTGCTCCCTCTGGACCACCACCCCTTGCTGTCGGTCACTCATGAGGCTTTAGGCCACTGTCAACTAAAAAACAAAAGCCTCATGCACTGGGGAGACCCCTAGATATTTTTACCTACATCAGCTTGAAAGTGGCTACTCTACTGTTAAATGGTAGCGGCAGTTTCAGTCGATAACCTTTCAAGTATTGCCCGGCGGTAATCGCCTCTCATACCACTCGATAATTTACCAATGAAAGAGGCAGGCGCCGGAGACTGGAAGGCAGGAAACAAAGTTTTATTCCGTCGGAGCAGAACACATCAGATCAGACAGCAAGGTATCGTCACGAGGTGCTCTAACTGCATCTCTGAGGCCTGGCCTCTTATACACAGGTTTATGACTTTATTGCAGGTTTATTGTACATGGCACATTCTTGAGATTACTTTGATGTATAAAAGAATGTCTTCGTGTTGGACAGGCCACACGAAGGGCTTGCTCCCTCCCCGCATGACAGGGCCCAAGCCCCGGCCCCCCAGGCGCGACCCACGAGAATCACCCGCACCCCGTCTCCCGACGGAACTCCTGCCCTCGGACCTCCATGTATCACGGGCCCAAGCCACCACCGGCTCCCTCGGCCGGGTCGAGCCGCCATCTTGGGCCCTGCGCCACGAGGCCGCATGGCCTCCCCCCGACCCTAACCCTGGGCCTGGCCGGCCCCGACATCCCGGCACCACCATCCACCCAGGAGGTGAGCGGACCACTTGGCAGGTCAATGGGAGAACGAAGCGCCAAGGACTCTCCCCCGCCAGGTGACGATCGCCTCCAGCTCCCCAGGCACCGGCTCCACCCCCCGCTGGAAGGCAGTTGTATCCTGGAGTCGAGAGACACCGAGAGAACTCAGCCTTGACGGACTACTGGCGCTGCCGTAGCCCTATCTGGTGAACTATCGACCTGCCTGCTGGCGCTGCCGCGGCCTTCTGCAACATCCATCCTCGTCGGGACCTGCTGGCGCTGCCGCGGCCCGTTGTAACGCCCATCTTCACCGGGACCTGCTGGCGCTGCCGCGGACCGTACCTCGACCATCTTCACCGGGACCTGCTGGCGCTGCCGCGGACCGTGTACCGACCATCTTCACTGGGACCTGCTGGCGCTGCCGCGGCCCGTACCAGCTAGACCACCAAGCTCGAGGATTGTGAGCTACCCACCATACCACCTCACTTACCAGACTGGTAACCAGACTATCCCGCTACCCCCTTTTCCCATCCTGAGAGACTTGAATCGAGGGGACCCCTGAGTCCAGACCTCCTTGTACCTTTTCATCGTACCTTAAGAAGTGCTTATAAAGAACGCTAACTCATCTCCTGGTGTGGTATCTGTCTGTGGGGGGGAAGTTATTGGTCTGTACAATCGCTGGAGACGGCTCTCCCCGGAGACCTCTCCCCTTGTCCTCGGCCGACCCTCCCGGTCCGTCTAACATTGGTGGCCAGCGGCGCGATCCGAATCAACGCGTAATCGTACAGAGAGTAGCTCACCCCACGACAAAACCACGATGTCAGCCAAAGATAGCGGTTCCAATGAAAAGTTCCAAATGGATAAGTTGGAAGAATATAGCCTCCGCGAACTTAAACAATTTTGCATGGAACTAGGCATTGCTACCACCGGCCTGAGTACCAAAGATGATTTGAAGCGCGCCCTTGAGTCGTGGGCAGAAACTGGGATCACCGGATCCTCCGACCAAAACAGTGTCGCACCAGAGGGGAACGCCACGGCTCCCGAGGAGCGGGGAACGGGCCTCTCGCAGGAGGAGATCCAGGAAAGAGAAAGGACCAGATTACACGAGTTGGAAATGGCACGACTCAAGATGGACGGTGAACTAAAGTTAGCCGAGCAGAAACTAAATCTAGAGCATCTGCGGCTCCGAGAGGAGCGAGAAGAAAAACAGAGACAGAGAGAGCTTGAGGAAAAAAGAATAACACTCGAACACGAGCGCAAACTGGCGGAAATAGAACTTCGGAAACAGAATAAAGAACTGGGGGTGCCTGAGCGACCGCACACCCCAGGGGCAACCGAGAAAAAAGTCCACATCCCCAAGGATGTTGTCCGAGAGTATGTCCGAGAAGACGACATACAGCAGTGGTTCAAAGCCTACGAGATCGCCATGACCTCCCACCGGATCGACCGGAGTGATTGGGGAGCTGGACTATGGGGGAGGTTCGTCAACGAAGGTCGCGATGCCCTATTGCAGCTCCCAGATCACCAGATGTCGTCCTACGACCACATGAAGGCTGCCCTCCTCACCCGCTACGGCCTCACACCCGAGATGTACCGCCAGAGGTTCAGAGATTGCACCCGGATCCCGGGTACAACTTGGGTGGAGTACGTAAACTATTTCAGCCGAGCCTTCGAGGGTTAGATCAAGGGGAGCCATGTAACGACCTACGAACAACTCTTTAACCTTATGGTATGGGAACACCTGTCGAACAACTGCTTCGTCGAGCTCAGGCAGCACCTCCTCGACAGTAAATTGACCGACCCCCGGCAGCTCGCCGCTGAAGCTGACCGATGGGAGAGCACCCGAGTGGGCCGGAGAGGACCGCACGAGCAGCACCGAAACAACCAAGGCCAGCACCGTCCCCGGGGAGGAGGAGGAGGCCAGGGGCGAGGGAGAGACACCCTCCCGGCAACACCCGTGGCCAGCACCCCGCCCCCGGCCGGCCGGGGAAACCCCCCGATGCGTCCAGGGTTCCGAGCCAATGTCACGTGCCACCGATGCCAGCGAGTCGGCCATTACGCCAATGACCCGAGCTGCCCGCAGAACCAAACACCCAAGCCCCGCCAGGTAGCTGCCGCCGCCCTGGGGGAAGAACGACTATCAGAGGAACAGGAAGAGTATGAGCCGGCCCAGCAAGAGTGGGAACCGGCCGCCATGGTTCTAGCGTGCCTAGGGGGAAAAGACATAGTCCCGCGGGCTCCCCTACCCGCCAACACCAGGAAATACGGTCAGTGGGTGACCATTAATGGGCATCGGGCCGAGGCCTTACGTGACACGGGCGCCAGTGTGACGGCCGTCCGCTGTCACCTGGTGAAACCCGAGCAGATCCTGCCGAACATTCTCTGCCCCGTCCGCTCAGCCGACAATTCCGAAAGTCTGTGTCAAATGGCCTGCGTCCCCTTCGAATGGGGAGGGGTCTCCGGCCTGTTGAAAGTGACGGTCCGGGATGATGCCCCCGTGGACTGCCTCCTGGGGAATGACCTTGAGAGTTCCCCGTGGGCCACCGTCGAGAGAAGAGAGCACCTGGGGATGCTGGGCCTTCCAGACTGGGCCTGCGTAACCACCCGGTCCATGGCCGCCCGTGCCGTTCCCCGACCAGAAGAACCGGAATGGCCAGCACCTCCGCCCCCGGTCGCCCCAGTAGAAGACAACGACGAGGCCAACCCCCCGGAGCCAACGACCGAAGGGGACGCGCAACCCCAGGACGTCCCCGGCCTGGCTCAGTGGCGTCAAGAAGGGGGGCCCACCCAAGAACAGTTCCGCCAGGAGCAAAAGACCTGCCCCTCCCTCGAGGGACTCCGCCAACAAGCCAGCGCCCAGAGCGCAGGGGACTCCACCGGAACTCACTGGGTCTACTGGGAGAACGACCTGCTATACAGCGAACAGAGAATCGCAGAGCTAGGGGCCGGTCGAGTACTGGTGGTACCTCTCCGCTTCAGAGACTTCCTGCTCAACCTGGCCCACGATGTCCCCCTGGCTGGACACCTGGGCCAAGACAAAACTTACAGTCGCCTAGTGACCCACTTTTTCTGGCCGAAGATGCGGAACGACGTCCTGAACCACTGCCGGTCCTGCCCCACGTGCCAGGCCAGCGGGAAGAGTGGCCGTAAGCTGAAGGCCCCTCTACAACCCTTCCCGGTGGTCACCACCCCGTTCGAGAGGGTAGGAATAGACATTGTGGGGCCCCTGGACCCCCGCACGGCACAAGGACATAGGTTCATCCTGGTACTGGTGGATCACGCCACCCGCTACCCCGAGGCGGTGCCTCTACGAACTGTAACAGCTCCGGTGGTTGGCCGGGCCCTAATGGGGATCTTCTCCCGGGTGGGCTTCCCCCGAGAAGTCGTCAGCGACCGAGGCACGAACTTCATCTCCAAATACATGAA
Organism: Triturus cristatus; assembly: GCF_964204655.1. Classification (NCBI taxonomy): domain Eukaryota; kingdom Metazoa; phylum Chordata; class Amphibia; order Caudata; family Salamandridae; genus Triturus; species Triturus cristatus. The sequence continues at coordinate 214,128,887 of NC_140592.1, forward strand.
GTCCCTCTGGCAACAGTGCGGGGTCACCTACCGATTCACGACCCCCTATCAACCCCAAGGGAACGGACTAGTGGAGCGATTCAACCGCACTCTCAAGGGGATGATTGGGGGATTGGAAGAGCCCCTCCGTCGCCAGTGGGATGTACTACTCCCGTGCCTCCTCTTCGCCTACCGAGAAGTTCCCCAGAAGTCCCTCGGTTTTAGCCCTTTCGAACTCCTGTACGGGCACCCTGTGCGAGGGCCCCTCAGCCTAGTCAAAGAAGGTTGGGAGATGGCCCCCCTAAAGACCCCTCCAGACGTCTTCAAGTACCTCCTGGCCCTACGTAATCAGACCCGGCGCTTCAGGGAGATGGCCAAGGCGAACCTCGAGGCCAGCCAGGAAGACATGAAGAGATGGTATGATCACAATGCCTCCTCCGTCGAGTTCGAACCTGGACAACAAGTGTGGGTGATGTCCCCCACCGAACCATGTGCCTTGCAAGATAAGTGGACGGGGCCCTTCAAGGTGGTCGAGCGCAAAAGCCCCGTCACTTACCTCATCGACATGGGGACCCCCCAGAACCCCCTTCGGGTCCTCCACGCCAACAGACTCAAACCACACTTTGTGCGCTCAGAACTCAGCCTCCTGATGGCTACAGACAGTGGAGCAGAGGAGGACTCCGAACCCCTCCCGGATCTCCTGAAGACTCAGGAGAACGACGGTTCCGTGGACGGGGTCCGGCTCTCCGATGCCCTCACCCCAGAGCAACGCCAGGGCTGCCGGGACCTCCTGCTGCGGTTCGCTTCACTGTTCTCCCTCACTCCCGGGGTCACCCCTTGGTGCTTGCACGACGTGGACACCGGGGACAGTCCCCCTATCCGACACCGGGCCTACCGCGTACCAGATCGGGTACGGGCCTGTATACAAGAGGAAGTGGCCAAAATGCTCACGATCGGGGTCATCGAGCCCTCGGACAGTCCCTGGGCCAGCCCGGTTGTATTGGTCCCCAAAGCCGCTGCCCCCGGCACCACACCTGAACTGAGATTCTGCGTCGACTACCGGGGCTTGAACGCTGTCACCCGAACCGACGCTCATCCTATCCCCAGAGCGGATGAATTGATCGACCGGCTGGGGGCCGCCCGCTACCTCAGTATCTTCGACCTAACAGCGGGCTACTGGCAGATCGGTCTCACGCCCCGGGCTCAAGAACGATCCGCCTTCTCCACCCCCGATGGCCACTACCACTTCAAGGTCATGCCCTTTGGCATGAAGAACGCCCCCGCTACATTTCAACGTCTTGTGAACCAGGTCTTGGCGGGGCTCGAAGAGTTCAGCGCTGCCTACCTGGACGATATCGCTGCATACAGCCGCCACTGGTCCGACCACCTCCTCCACCTCCAGGAGGTCCTACAGGCCCTCCAGCGGGCCGGCCTCACGATTAAGGCCGGCAAATGCCAAATTGGTCAAGGGTCCGTGACCTACCTGGGGCACCAGGTGGGGAGCGGGCTGGTGGCCCCGCTGCAACTTAAGATTGCTGCCATCCAGTCCTGGCAGCCCCCCGTCACCCAGACCGAAGTCTGAGCCTTCTTGGGGCTCACCGGCTACTACCGGCGGTTCGTGAGGGACTACGGCAGCATTGTGGGGCCCCTCACGGGTCTCACGTCCAAGAACCAACCGAAGCGGATTAACTGGACCCCCGATTGTCAAGCGGCCTTCGAAAAGCTGAAGGCCGCCCTGTGCACCGCCCCTGTGCTCCAGGCCCCCGATTACAGTCGGGAATTCGTAGTACAGACCGACGCCTCCGACCACGGCATCGGAGCGGTTCTTTCCCAAGTGAACCCCGAGGGTCATGACCAGCCGGTGGCCTTCATCAGCCGACGTCTCCTGGCCCGAGAACAGCGCTGGAGCACCATCGAGAGGGAGGCCTTCGCAGTGGTGTGGGCCCTCAAAAAGCTCCGGCCCTATCTCTTCGGTACCCACTTCCGGGTACAAACCGACCATAGACCCCTGCAGTGGCTGATGCAGATGCGGGGGGAAAACCCAAAACTATTGCGCTGGTCCATCTCCCTGCAGGGAATGGACTTCACCGTGGAGCACCGACCGGGCCAAGACCACGCCAACGCAGATGGCCTGTCCCGCTTCTTCCGCCTCGACGAGGAGAGTCCCCAAGGAGATGGGTGACTCTCCCCGCCTTCAGCTGGGGGGGACGCATGTTGGACAGGCCACACGAAGGGCTTGCTCCCTCCCCGCATGACAGGGCCCAAGCCCCGGCCCCCCAGGCGCGACCCACGAGAATCACCCGCACCCCGTCTCCCGACGGAACTCCTGCCCTCGGACCTCCATGTATCACGGGCCCAAGCCACCACCGGCTCCCTCGGCCGGGTCGAGCCGCCATCTTGGGCCCTGCGCCACGAGGCCGCATGGCCTCCCCCCGACCCTAACCCTGGGCCTGGCCGGCCCCGACATCCCGGCACCACCATCCACCCAGGAGGTGAGCGGACCACTTGGCAGGTCAATGGGAGAACGAAGCGCCAAGGACTCTCCCCCGCCAGGTGACGATCGCCTCCAGCTCCCCCAGGCACCGGCTCCACCCCCCGCTGGGTGTCTGGACACCTTCATCCCGGACCCTCCGACCTCCAAGTGCGAGGGTCCGGACATCAAAGGGCACCTGCCCTATAACTGGAGCAGCTCCGGAGCAGGAAGGCAGTTGTATCCTGGAGTCGAGAGACACCGAGAGAACTCAGCCTTGACGGACTACTGGCGCTGCCGTAGCCCTATCTGGTGAACTATCGACCTGCCTGCTGGCGCTGCTGCGGCCTTCTGCAACATCCATCCTCGTCGGGACCTGCTGGCGCTGCCGCGGCCCGTTGTAACGACCATCTTCACCGGGACCTGCTGGCGCTGCCGCGGACCGTACCTCGACCATCTTCACCGGGACCTGCTGGCGCTGCCGCGGACCGTGTACCGACCATCTTCACTGGGACCTGCTGGCGCTGCCGCGGCCCGTACCAGCTAGACCACCAAGCTCGAGGATTGTGAGCTACCCACCATACCACCTCACTTACCAGACTGGTAACCAGACTATCCCGCTACCCCCTTTTCCCATCCTGAGAGACTTGAATCGAGGGGACCCCTGAGTCCAGACCTCCTTGTACCTTTTCATCGTACCTTAAGAAGTGCTTATAAAGAACGCTAACTCATCTCCTGGTGTGGTATCTGTCTGTGGGGGGGAAGTTATTGGTCTGTACGATCGCTGGAGACGGCTCTCCCCGGAGACCTCTCCCCTTGTCCTCGGCCGACCCTCCCGGTCCGTCTAACACTTCGGAATCCCCACTTCGAACTTGTTCCCACACATATCTACAGTGGAAGTCCCCACCCCACCCACAGTAGGAGATGGCTATCACGCAGCTGGATATTCCGCCAATTCCCGGGGGTGTGTGCAACCGGCCGGGTCTCAGGGGGTAGGGGCTTTGATCCACCGTAATCCCTTTGATGTGGGGTGTTTCCCTTACAGTAGGGGCAATAAACTGCATCCGCAGGGCTAGGTGATGGCCTGGGATCGGTTCGGACAATGGGGCGCAGAGGAAGGGGGTTATCAAAGAGAGGCATGACCATGTATGGGATGTCGGTCAGGCGTGGGATGTGGTTCCATGACAGGGTCGCGCAGAAGGAGAGGGTTTATGGCCCGTGTATGAGAGAGCGGGGGTGGCCGGCGCGCGGGGGGATGCTTGCAGCGCCAGGGGAACGCGCTGGCGATCGACAATGAGCGGGGCAGAGAGTGGGGTGCCTAAAATGGCGGCCGTGTGTTCGCTGTGCGTGGCGCTGAGGAGAGGCAAGATGGCGCAGATAATGTTCAGTTTACAAGCTAAATTTCCACAGTCCTCCCTTTTAACATATCTCGCCAGCATGCCTGGCCGACATTCCACCTTCTTTAACCCTCCAGCTATAATATCGTTAATGTTTTCCATACATTCCTTAGAGATACAGAGTTTTTAGGGCAGGCAGGAGTAATCTGACACATTTTTTACATAGTTACATACAGTTGATAACGTAGGCGAGGAGGTAGTACATACAAAATCATTTCAGCTGCGCCGCATGTCAGGCCCAGGGATAGGAGGAAGGGAGCTCGTTGGAGCACAAATAGGATACTGTAAAGCAAAAATGTTTCTGGCAAAACAAGGGATATTTCGTACATTACTTAAGGCCCAGACTTCGTGTGGATCAAAAAGATAGTCAGTATAGTCGTGTGCATGGCTGGTGTTGTATGAATGTCATTATACAAAGTTAGATTTTCTAAACTTCTCAGTGTGCAGTCGGAAGTGACTGATGCAACATCATGAAAACTCGATAGGAAGATAGTTAATGGTGGTTGGGAGAGGATTTTTCAACTTTAACATGGGTTCTTCTTTCCAGTGTCCTATTATGAAGAGCCATCACTGGTAAGCTCTTATTGTTGTTTTTCTTTCGTTGGCACTGTTGAGCACCGGCGGTGGAGCTAAGGTCCAGCTCAAATCCAATCTCTCACGTGGCAGGGTGTGACCATTCGCTGTTCTCTGATCACAGTCCTGTTCCTTAACACAGTTCATCATAGGTACTTTGAGACAGGGTACCTGCTTTTTGTTCTTCTGTAGTAAAGTCAAATTCATAATCCATATAAAAGGGGGAGAGGGAGAGAGAAGGGTGTGACGTGCTTCGGGATGCCGAGGGAAGAGGGGGTGGAGTGGGATCGGATCAAAATGCGGACCAAGGAGTGCAGAATCTTCCAGCACTGGGCCCATCAATCGGGCCCGATGGGTTGGGACTTCAGGCACGCTGGTCAGTGAGCAGGGGGCCTTGATATAGCCCTTCGTTCTATCACTTATCATCCTGATATTGGTGCCTCGTCTCACGCCCTTTTTGCTTCGATGCTTCCCCCTTGGTCGATGCCATAGATGTTCCATGGTCCGCAGCCAGGCTGTGCGTCACGTCCGACCCCTCTCTTCCGATGGCCGCAGGTTATCTTTGAATGGGTACAAGAAACAAAAATCTTAGAGAGTTGGCAGGGAAGACATTTACATACTTCATCCTCTCTCCCAACCACCGAGTAGTTGCGGACATGCTTTTATCGGTTGCTGTATGATTGGTGTCTATTAACTCTGATGTTAGTGTGTGCGTTACTAATCTATTAATCATTGCTGTGGTGCAAGTTTCTGTGGGTGTCCCTGTCCATCGTCTGGCCCTCTAGGTGCCGATTCCTGCGCCCGATACTGGTTGCAGGAAGCTTGACATCTGTCAACCTTCTAGTCTATTAAAAATTCGAACCGGCTTCTCCGGCAGAGACTCGTTCGTCTCAACACAAGTTTTGTTAATACATATTTCCTTCCGAGGACTGCTAAGTTTATGAAAAGAAAGTGCGAGGTGCTACTGTCACGGGTTCACGAGTATCCATTTCGGGGAGGAAGATAAGCTAAGCATTATTTTTGCTGGCGACAATAGGTAACCCTTTATCAGTTTAGGCGATGTATTATTAGAGAATAAGGTCATCAGCTGTTTCGTTCGAAATACTCTGAGGCGGCTAGTATAGGGCTGGGGTTATTTTGGGGGAACGGGGTGCTTTAGACATTCTATTTCGGGGTAATTGGGCGGGGGTAATTCTGGGCGGTGGAGATGGTGTTGTTAAAGCTCTGAAAAAACGGAAACCACTGACATATAGTCCCCGTGATGAGGGCCAAATTGGGAGACATCAGTCGTCTTACCTGTCCTTTCTTTTCTCAGCCAATTAAGCTCAATATTTGTAGAAAGGAGAGGTAGTAACGTGGCAAAGTACGGTCGTTTTGTTTAAGTCAATTTGTTCGAACACCACCGTGCTCCAGGCCAATTATACACTTACCGAGGAGGTATGTGTCGTTAATTTATTCAAAAAGAAAGAGGGTAAGAAGGCTTTTTAGTGAGGGAGGGAGTGAGAGAGAGAGAGAGAGAGAGAGAGAGAGAGAGAAAGAGAGAGAGAGAGAGAGAGAGAGAGAGAGAGAGAGAGAGAGAGAGCCGTGTGCATCAAGTAGGCTATTTGGCATATGTACGACACAAAACGAGAGAGAGAGAGAGAGACATGGGTACAAAAATAGGCCACTTGGTGCACACACAACATGGAGTAGCATGGGTCTGTTCTATGTAAGGAAACACAAGCGGGGGAAAGACATAAATTCGGTGATCACGTACACACAAATACCGGATAGGGTGCAACAGCACATGCATCAAGCACAGAAACTTAAGACGGAGACTCAGGGCTACGCTGAGTATGGGGACCTCTCCTTTCCTGTCCTCTTTCCTAAGCATGCTGCGTATATTCAGTATTTTTGTAGTTTATCTTGGGGGGGGTGTTGGACCTTTTTACTCTCCTCCCTTTTTGGTCGATGGACGAGCACTTCAATCATACGGTGACGCTCTCTTCAAGTGACCCAAGCATGAAATGCATACACAGTCATACCGTATAATTGTAGCACACACGCACAGTCATATCATACAGTTTTTCATGTTCCCAATGGTGGTCTGCACTTTACGCACTACCCCACAACGCTTGTCTATGTTTTCCCTGATATTGAACTTGGTGCGGTCATTGTCCACTCCACTCTTCAGTCGGAACTTCGTCGTGACCTATAGAGGGGAAAAAAGAGGGGAGGGGATGTGCAGTATTCAAAAGTACCCTAGCGCGCGCAGACACGAAAAAGTTCTACTTACCACGTACCAGGCTAGTCGCAGGAATGGGTAATACCACAGACCTATTATTCTTTTTGTCCGAGACAAAGATGCTCTAATTTATTCATTTCCTAAATTCGGGTTCCCTTGTCATACATGCATTTCTCAATCGGTCGTGTATTAAGGTGCAAGATACCATACCTTGCGTTCGGCATATACCCTGAGCTATGGTTGACCATTGTTTAACAACTCTTGGAAAAAGATAGGTGTGATGGGTACAAATTCCGTTAATCAAAAAGATTCAGGCAAATGGGGACTGCATTATCTGTTTTCTATTGCTTGGGAGTAACAATCATTTATTCAAAAGAAGAAATCTTTATCAACCTATGTGATTAGTCATGACACTGATTCCGTAATTCTTTCAAGAGGCCCTTTATTTAAAACAATGTCAGTATACAAGATACGGGCCTACAACCGTTCAGGCCGGCCACGGCGTGAGAGGCGTCGAGTGTCATGAGCAACACTACTACGGCATAAAATCGGTTCCCTCCCCGCCCCTCCCCGACCATCATGTGTGGAAGCATCGCATATATATATATATATATGTATATATATATATCTTTTTAACACAAATGTCACGTGACTGGAACGCCACAAGGGTTTGTAGGCCTCTCCTACATCGGCGCCATCTTGGGGCGAGGTCGGGCCAGAGTACAGTCCAAGTCTTTCCATGAATTAGCTGTTGGACCAGAATTCCTTTCGGTAGTTCGAGAACTTTCGTTAGCGTCAACTTTGCGTCAGCATGGCGTCACTGCGACCCCGTAGAAATGCCATGGTTCGTTCTTGGGGCGGGGCAGCAGGCGGGTTCTTCCGCCGACGCTTCGAACCAGTCTTTCTCACTGCACCAAGCGGAGGCAAGGTGGCTGCCGTCCGGGGCAAAGAGCAATGGCGGCGGTTTGTCCTTACCGGAAGTCCGTGGGAGTCGAGTGTCAAATGACTCCAGCCGATTCTGCAAAGCTGAGGGGAGCATTTTGTCAAGGGTGGGGCCCACGCCCAAGCAGACAAGCTTTCGAGTCCAGAATTGTCTCACGGTGGGCTTAGGCCTGGATCCGGAGGAGCCGACCGCCGGAGTCAAAAGGCAGCAGCAGTAGCAGCTCTTCGGTACAGCCACCGGGTGGGTCCAGTAGCAGCGACAGCAGAAGTTCGGATAGTATCGCCACCGGGATGATTCCAGTAGCAGCAACGACAGCAGTTTGGATGGTATCGCCACCGGGGTGGGTCCCCGATTACTTGGCTGCGGGGGCCCACTCCTCGCGTCGGGCGCTAGTGGCGATCCTGGTGAACCCGTGCTTGGACGGTTGTCCGGTGGTCGCGTGCAGCGGCAGGGTGCAGCTCAGCTGGCCGGTGAGTCAAAGACGGTTGGGTGCAGCTTAGCTGGCCGGCGAGTCAAAGACGGTTGGGTGCAGCTTAGCTGGCCGGCGAGTCAAAGACGGTTGGGGTGCCCTCATCTGCTGTCGAGCCTCCACCTGGGGAGGTGGGGGAGGCCTGTCCGCGGCGCTTCCCCCGGCCAGGGCACCCCTCCGTTATTGAAGAAAGAAGAAAAGAATGGGAAGATCCGCCCAGCGTGGCAGACTCCATCTTGGCGCTGTTAGAGTTTTGGCGCTTCGTATAGCCTCCGGCCTATTCGCACAACCGTCCGCCACTGAAGTCGATGGATTTGGCATGGTTTTTATAGCCCAGAGCTGACTAAAAGGACCGCCCAAAACAGGCCAATGTTGCAATTTCGAGGAAGGAGAGGCGAGGACGGTGTCACGTGGACGTTAAGGCTTTGGGATGGAGGTTGCAGCAGACTGTCATGTAAATAGTTGTTTTAAAACGTGTTTTAACCTGTTTACCCTGTTGGTGTGTTTGTTATATCTTATAAGTTATTAAAATGTTATAACTATACTACTTCGTTGGAGTGTTTGTACATATTTGCAATCTGGCAACGAGCACAAGGATGTTACTGTGTAATTGGAAAAATAACATAGCCCAATTGAGCGCGATCTAGCCCTAGTTTGGTGACGTCGATTGTGGGTGTCAGCAGGCTTCCGTTTGTGCAGGATTTTGTCATGCTTATTGGGCAGGGTGGGCAGTAGGGCAGACATGTTTAGGTAGCGAGAGTAATGGAGTCGGGCTACCTCGTGGCCGTCTCGTCCGTGAGCTTGGCTCCTTCCCTTGGTTTCATATATCCCTCAAAGGGCTATCTTCTAGCGCTACTTTAGTTTTGTAAGGTCAAAAAGGATCCCACCAGTGCCTTTACTATTTTGTCGATTCCTGCTCGTTCATCCTTCGTTAGTCGATTCATTCTGGTGGAATCTTTCTTTCTTATCTCAGGGTCATCCAACGTCATTGCCGACGTTGTGTTCAGTACAAGAGGCTCGGTCGGTGCGGAGGCCGTGAGGACCGAGGCCCCTGTACTGCTTTCGCTCGTGTTTGGAGGTTGTGGGTGTTGCACTACCGATTGGGAGGGTGCGTATGGAGGGGGCATGTAAATGATTGGGGGACCTAATAGTAATTCGTCATTCGTTCGTTGCTTAGAGGACAACTCAGGGTAGAGCATAGAGGGGGTCCTAACAGCGTACTGGCCTGAGGTTTCGGGCTCCTGTCTTAGTTTAGTTTCCCTTCTCTCTTTTATTTCTTCTTCTAACTTTCTAGCGGCAAGGTGAGCTGCCTTTCGTAATTCCTTTTCTGCTTTTACTTCTTCCCTCTTTTTCCGTTGCGTTGCTTCTTTGCGCCACATGCCGATACTGTCAAGCATAGTAGGCGTCGTCTTATTGCTACGCAGAGCCATTTCTAGCACTTCTATCTTATGGTCGTCGAAGGATCCCATCAGTGGCCACTGACTCTCGGGGTCCTTCTTGGTATATTTATGCCACAGCTTGCTATAAGCTACGGCGACTAGTCCATATTTAGTGAACATGTCCTTATTAGGGGTGCCCTCCAGTGGAGCCGGATGGTTCACCTCTAATAAGCGGTCCGGGCAGAACCAACTACCAATCAGTGGGGAGAAGATAGGCATGACGGGTTTCAACGGGGACAAAAGTCAGCACTACCTATCTTTTCACTGCTTGCAAAGACTAGACAGAATATCTCTATTCCTCGTTATTTGTAAGCAGAGAATACCTCCAAAGAACCAATATCGAACAACTAGTGTTCGGACAATCAATCAATCAATCAATGGGGAGATAAAGATAGGCACGACGGGTTACAACGGGGACAAAAGTCTGCGTTACCTACCCTTCACTATTTGCAAAGACTAGACAGAATATTTCTATTCTACGTTATTTGCAAACAGAGAATATCTCAAAGAGCACTATTCTTCAAAACAATCAATGTTCGGACAATCAATCAGTGGGGAGATAAAGATAGGCACGACGGGTTACAACGGGGACAAAAGTCTGCGTTACCTACCCTTCACTATCTGCAAGAGTATTTCTACTCCTCCCCTTTTGTAGACAGCGAATATCTCAAAGAGAACAATCAATGAGCAATACTAGTATTTCAAAACTTCAAACAATCAATCAATTATTTCGCAATTTGTCGTGTATCACGACCTTACCCGGACCGCGTGGACAGTTTCTCGTCTTCCGCCTCCAGCGCCCGATGGTCCTCTACTCTCCGTATTTGCCGCGGCACTCCTGATGGTTCCCAGTCAGGACCGTAGATCACTCGAGAGAGGTCTGCTCGGAACCAGTGAAGTTCGGATGATCGGCTGCCAGACAAGGGTCTATTGGGCAGGAGCTCTCCCGATCGTTGCAGTCGTTCACTCTGTCGTCGGGACCTCTCCCACTGGATCCACGTGTCGCTGATGGGCCCCACGCTTGGGACGCCAATTGTTAAATGGTAGCGGCAGTTTCAGTCGATAACCTTTCAAGTATTGCCCGGCGGTAATCGCCTCTCATACCACTCGATAATTTACCAATGAAAGAGGCAGGCGCCGGAGACTGGAAGGCAGGAAACAAAGTTTTCTTCCGTCGGAGCAGAACACATCAGATCAGACAGCATGGTATCGTCACGAGGTGCTCTAACTGCATCTCTGAGGCCTGGCCTCTTATACACAGGTTTATGACTTTATTGCAGGTTTATTGTACATGGCACATTCTTGAGATTACTTTGATGTATAAAAGAATGTCTTCGGAATCCCCACTTCGAACTTGTTCCCACACATATCTACAGTGGAAGTCCCCACCCCACCCACAGTAGGAGATGGCTATCACGCAGCTGGATATTCCGCCAATTCCCGGGGGTGTGTGCAACCGGCCGGGTCTCAGGGGGTAGGGGCTTTGATCCACCGTAATCCCTTTGATGTGGGGTGTTTCCCTTACAGTAGGGGCAATAAACTGCATCCGCAGGGCTAGGTGATGGCCTGGGATCGGTTCGGACAATGGGGCGCAGAGGAAGGGGGTTATCAAAGAGAGGCATGACCATGTATGGGATGTCGGTCAGGCGTGGGATGTGGTTCCATGACAGGGTCGCGCAGAAGGAGAGGGTTTATGGCCCGTGTATGAGAGAGCGGGGGTGGCCGGCGCGCGGGGGGATGCTTGCAGCTCCAGGGGAACGCGCTGGCGATCGACAATGAGCGGGGGAGAGAGTGGGGTGCCTAAAATGGCGGCCGTGCGTTCGCTGTGCGTGGCGCTGAGGAGAGGCAAGATGGCGCAGATAATGTTCAGTTTACAAGCTAAATTTCCACACTACATTTTCCTAGGGAGCCTCCTACCTTTGCCAAATTTCATTGCATACTTCAGATTTCCAGCCCCAAACACCTGGTCTCCCTTCTCTATCATGTTGACAGGCCGAACTCCTGTGCCCCCGGAGCAGAGCCCAGGAGTGCTGGAAATGGGAGTTAGATATGACCCTTTCTAATGAACAATGGCGATACTGCTGCTTCCAGACTGGATTGATACCTGCTAGTAGCAGACTCCGAATTATTAATTTCAAATTCCTACAGAGGTCTTACTATAATCCTGTCCTGTTACATCAGTTTGAGCTTCGGTCATGCACCTGATGTGCGAGGTGTGGTTTGGATGACGCCAACTTTCTGCACTTAGCATGGGAATGTGGACTGGTGCACTCCTACAGTATGGAGGCACAGAAGACTTTCTCTAGCATGACGGATGGCAGGATTGTGCTGTTGACACCCTTGATCACCCTTTTGGGATATGTTCAAGATTTCCCTAAGCCTACTTGGAAATATATTGCTTTTTACCCTACTGCACGCTAAGAGGCGTATAGCTTATTGTTGGGGTAGAGAGCGTGCTCCTAAATTTAAGGACGGGCTCAGTGATCTTGTATGCTGCCATTAACAATTGACATTATATGCAGAACTCTTGCCCCCCTCCTCACGCCCTAGAGACATTTGGCAACCTTTACATTCCTATTTGCAACTTCAGCCTGCGGTCTAAGGCTCATGATGTGTGCCTCCTTCGCTACATATTTGACTGCTACTGTACCCTTTTATGTCTGCTGAAAGATGAAGGTGCTGAAAGATGAAGGCTGTCATTGCTGAGCCCGCCTATCTTGGATCTCTCTTTAGTATCATTGACTTTCCCATAAACATGCTGTAATGTGATTACTATGATGACTTCCCCGTTGATAGTTGTGTAGCCTAGAGACTTGAATCTACTGTCCTAAGTACTTGCAATCGTGTCACGCTGTAACTGCTATGTCTCTGATATTTCATGGTCACAAATGTAGTGACTTTACATTGTATATTGCAAAATAAGAAATACATCTTAAAATAAAGTTTTACGTGTCCTAGTAGTGAAAAAATGTTACATTCGTTTTTCACTACTATGAGGCTTACCTTTCCCATAGGATAACATTGGGCTCCCTTATTACATTTATTAAGTGGTAACTTTCAATTGGGAGCAGATAGGAATGTCAAGTTTGGTGTCTATGAAATTGTAATTTAAAACCCTCGGTAAAGACGGATTTTAAATCACAATTCTGAAAATGCCACTTTTAGAAAGTTGTCATTTTCTTGTCCTAACCTTATACTCCCTGCAGTCCGTAGCCTGGGTCACATGACTAGGTGTAGCTAGCAGTTGGTCTCTGTGTAGTGTTCCCAGAAAGTGACATACAGGGGGAATAGGTATTGGCAGATGGACTATCTCTGATTGGATGGGGCGGAGCTGTCACCTACCACACTAGCACATCACAAAGCCACTGCCTGATCACTTTCAGGAAGGTATTGACCCTAGTCTTTTGTGTGCCCAGGCAAACTGAGTCCAGGGCAAGGAGGCAGGGAATTCCAAGCACCTCTGGGGTGGAAGCCTCTAGAAACGTCTCATACTTCAAAGTAGGTACCTGAGATAAATATTAGACCCTCAGATCCAACTCTTCAGTATACCTCTGGATCTATGGAAGTCTCAGAAGGACTGCTGTGCTGTTCTGCAAAAAGGACTGAGTGAGAAGGACTGGGCCTGCACCTTGAACCCAGGCTGACCAGAGTGACTCCAATGGCTAGTTGGCTGGCCTCCTGATCAGAGTCTCAAAAATAGAAAAGGCTCCCGCCATCTTGAACCCAGCACCTGGACTTTTCCCACTGTGAGTCTTGCCTTCCAAGTGGTGCCACTCCAGTCCTGGACCCTTGCAATTGGGCCTGAAGGTGCTCTGATAGCCCAGCTGTGGTCCTAGCAGAACCGACACAGCATGATGCATGGCCTTGCAACCCGTCAGAACCCCGTCTGAGATATGCATCTCGATGCAGGACCTCACCTCACAGCCCTGCAGCTCCTCTGAACTGCTGCTGCGCAACACATCTCAATACAGGACCTTGTATCACACCCATCGGAACTGCTTCTGTGCGAAGGCCCTCAACACAGGACCTAGCATCACAGGACCGCAGCCCATTGAAACCGCTGCTGCACAACACATCCACTGCATGGGACCTCGCAATGCTCCACAACCCGTAATTAAGGTACTTTGCTCAGTGGGTCTAACCTAGTCCCTGGACCAGGTCCGTGCTCCATTGTGGTCAGCCTGAACTTATGACTTTGGCCTGGTCCATTGCAACAAGATACCCAAAGTTGGCACTTTGTGCTTCTAAGCCCCTTCTCTGAAAACTTTAAAATTGCACAATACTGGTTCTACTGGTTAGATTTTTCATTTTGGTCTCAAATAATGTATTGAATTTTACTCTATTACTCATGTATTTGTACATGAGGGTGGCAGGACCCTCCCCGGTGGTCAAATGTGGGATGGTTCGGTAGGCTCGTAGAACTTGACACAAGGCTTGATGATTCCTTCCGCGTTGGCCTTCTGGGATGTTCTCTTCAAAGTGCCCATGAAATGTTCAACCACACCACTGGTCTGGGATCACAGCAGTGTGATCCTTTGCTGCTCGATGTCGAGGTGCACCAGAAAGTCTTTTAATTCCTTGCTGGTGAATACAGGGCCATAATCCAATTTAAATGCGTTAGGAAGCCCACGGTGGTGAAATTGGGTCTCTAGTTGGCAGAGGTATGCACTCTGTCCAAGTAGGGATCACCACTCTAGTCAGGGTAAGCTAGATACACACTAAAACAAAAACTGTGCTCACGCTCTGGTTGCTTGGCATAGATCAGTCAGGCTTATCTAAAGAGGCAATATGTAAAGTAGTTGTGCAACACACACAACAACACAATGAAAATACCATAAAAAGACTCTGCACATGTTTAGAAAGATAGAGGCTAATTGTATAAATAAATCAAGACCAAACTGACAAAAATCCAATAAGTAGAAGTCGAGATATGATTTTGTAAAGAATAAAAAGTGTTCTAGCACTTAGAAGCAATAAGCGCCAATGGGGGCTATCTGGTTGCGCTGGACCTGGACAAAGTCAACAGTTCAAGCTGACCGCGATAGAGCGCAGGCCGAGGACAAGAGCCACTTAGGTTCGGGGAACAGAGTACCTTGATCTTGTCTCAACAGCGAGATGCAAGTTCCAGACAAGTGATGCGTTGATTTCAGGCCCACATTCAAGAAGATGTGTCGATTTTCTTCTCGCAGTGGAAGCAATGCATTGGGTCCATTGAGCGAAGCACCGGTTCCGAGTGCAGCAGTTCTGAAGACAATGCACTGAGTTAATCTTCACTGGAGGGGTAATGCAACAATCTTGTCCAAACAGTGGCAGCGATGCTTTTGTTCCCGAAGCCGTGGTTCCGCACGCAATGCCACAAGTGTGCTGTGCCAATTCTACTCCCACAACAGGGTCGATGCGCCGGTTCTGCTACATGCAGACTGGAGATGCATCGATTTCTCTGGTGCAGGTATCTGGTTCCACTTCCAGTGAACCAGGCACAGGAGCAGGAGTAGAGACTTTGATAGCCCTGATTCCCAAGCAACAGAAGGCAAGTGAAAGAAGCCCTTAGAGATCACTTCAGTTGCAAGGCAGAGTTCAGCTCTCCTCAGCAGGGTCAGAGAGCAACAAGCAGCAGGGCAGCAAAGCAGAAAAACAAGCCTTCTAGGTCAGCAATCCAGCAGAATGTCAGTCCTAGATTCAGCACAGCAGTTCTTCTGACGGAGTCCAGTTGTAGGTCCAGAAGTGTCTGATTTGGTGGGGTCAGAGGCCCAGTACTTATAACCAGTTGTGCCTTTGAAGTGGGGATGACTTGAAGTGCACAAAGGACCTTTCTTATGAGCCGTGGCTCCAGACTATCAGTAGAGGGGTAATCAGCCCTTTGTGTGGGGTACAGGTATAAGTATCAGCCCCACCCTCCCTTCCTACCCAGGAAGAGCCAGCAGAATGCAGATGAGTGCTCAGACACACCTAACCTTCCTGTGTGTGCAGCTGTCTAGAAGAAATGCATAAAGTGTAGCTGTCACCCACCCTATACGTGTATTTGAGACAGGCTGCAGGCACACAGAGCTGTAAAAGCAGAGAAGTGTCCACTTTCTAAAAGTAGTAATGTTAAATACAACTTTACCAGTAAATAGGATTTATCATTACCAGGAATGATAGCGTAAAAGTGTATTAAGAAATTCCCAATGTTAACCTATGAGAGGAGTAGGCCTCACAGTAGCGAAAAACGGTGAACACCCTAAATATCGATCCCGAAATATCGACTGCCCAGAATATCGAAGTTAAAATATAGAGTGGACAGAATATCGAATTATCAAAATATAGATAGGTCAGAATATCGAAATTGGGGTACGAAATATCGATTTCCATAATATAGAATTTAAAAATATAGAATTCCATAATATCGAATTTTAAAATATAGATTACCATAATATCGATTTTAAAAATATAGATATATATAATATAATTTTTTTTTTTGTGTTATGTATGGTAGTATATGTGTTAAAATGATGTATTATTTTTGTAATGTGTGTTTAATTTATTTAAACTAATGAATGTTATGTAATTTAATTTTTGCGTAATTTAATTCCGTAGTGGGTTGTGGGTTTATGGGGGAATAGGGTGGGAAGTAATTTAATTATGGTTAATTAAATATTAATTATATGTATATGTTTTGATAATTAATTGATTGATAATTAATTATTAATTGGTAATTGATTTGTATTAATTGGTAATTAATTTATATTAATTGATTAATTGATAATTATGTTAATTGTATTTTTTATTATTAGGAGCGGGTTGTGGGTTTGTAGGGGAATTGGGTGGGAAGTAATTTCATTGTAATAAAGTAAATAATTATTTTTTTATTTATGTGTATTGATAATTAATTGATAATTAATTATTAATTGGTAATTAATTTGTATTAATGGGAAAATATTTTGTATGAATTGCTAATTAATTTTTATTAATTGCAAAATTATTTTTATTAATTGATTAATTGATAATAATGTTAATTGTATTTTTTATTATTGGGGGTGGGTTGTGGGTTTATAGGGGAATTGGGTGGGAAGTAAATTAATTGTAATAAAGTAAATATTATTTTTTTTATTTATGTGTATTGATAATTGATAAATAATTATTAAATGGTAATTAATTTGTATTAATTGGTAATTAATTTTTATTAATTGCTAATTAATATTTTTCAATGGTAATTAATTGTTATTAATTGGTAATTATTTAACTTTTTATTGGTATTGATAATTAATGTAATCTTATTTTTAAATTAAATCATTACTTTCCCTACTTTTGCACTCTCAGGAGTGGGAATAGTATTTTTTACCCTCCCGCTATCCAACTCTTTTCCTACTGTTGCACTCACTGGAGTGGGAATAGTAATTTTTACCCTCCTGCTATCCAACGCTTTCCCTACTGTTACACTCTTTGGAGTGGGAATAGTAATTTTTACCACTACACTATCCAGCGTTTTCCCTACTGTTGCATTCACTGGAGTGGGAATAGTAATTTGTACCTCTACGCTATCCAACGCTTTCCCTACTGTTGCACTCTCTGGAGTGGTAATAGTACATTTTATCCTCCCGCTATCCAACGCTTTCCCTACTGTTGCACTCTTTGGAGTGGGAATAGTAATTTTTACCCCTACGCTATCCAACGTTTTCCCTACTGTTGCACTCACTGGAGTGGGAATAGTAATTTTTACCCCTACGCTATCCAACGCTTTCCCTACTGTTGCACTCACTGGAGTGGGAATAGTAATTTTTCCATTCCTGATATCCAACGCTTTCCCTACTGTTGCACTCTCTGGAGTGGGAATAGTAATTTGTACCCTCCCGCTATCCAACGCTTTCCCTACTGTTGCACTCTCTGGAGTGGAAATAGTAATTTTTACCCCTACGCTATCCAACGCTTTCCCTACTGTTGCACTCACTGGAGTGGAAATAGTAATTTTTACCCCTACGCTATCCAACGTTTTCCCTACTGTTGCACTCACTGGAGTGGGAATAGTAATTTTTACGCTCTCACTATCCAACAAAAGCTCTACTTTTTTTACATTACTTTTATTATGTTTACATTTATATTATATTATGTATGTTTTATTTAATTGTTTTTAATATTTAATTACTTTTATATTATTTTTAATACATTTAAAAAATTCGATATTTTAGGTAACTATATTTTAACATTCTGGTGCCGATTACGATCCTGTAAAAACCGGGTACGAACCGTCGGACGGAGCATATTCTCCGTCCAACACGTACCCGGTCGTAACAATATGCAAACATGGAAGTACGATTCGCACGGAAATACAATTTCCGTACGAATCGTACAAAACCCCGACCGACGAAAATAAACATACAAATGTGATCCGGGAAAGCGCCGACGTGACGTCGGGACGTACGCAGCCTGCCATTCACGAACCAGGAAGTACGATTCGCACCGACGTCATCCCGCACGGAGAATATTTTCCGGCAGCCGGGAAATCAGGACGACGCGAACAAGGAGTACCTGTACGCGACGGACAGACATGGACCTGAACCTACGTGTCATCCCAGCCCTCATAGCAGTCGACCTCCTCTACAGGTTACGATGCAGACGCCGCAGAAGGTCAGAACAACAAAGGGAGGGGGGAAAGGGGGGGGGGCAGGAGCAGGGGCAGGCCACAAAACCCCCACCAAAGTCACACAGCACACATGCCCTGGACATCCCTGACCCCCAGGTCCTGGTCACTACGAGGGGGTGGGGGGGTGTCCAGCGAAGCCAGCGTCCGCCACAACGGAAGTGGTTGACGATGCGAACCGGCAACACAACAATACAGGTACGTCCCGTACCCACGCCTTAAGAGCGTGGGTACGAGTCGTACCACGCCCACACCTACGTCACCCCAACAATGGCGGGATGGCTGTACCCACGTGGCAAAGGCCTGGGTACGGCCCGCACACGCATTCCACAGCGTGGGTACGGATATGTACGGACCGTATCCCCACCCCCGTATGCATGGAGCGTACCCCCATCCCAACAGTGTATGTACGGACCATACCCCCACCCCGTATGCATGGAGCGTACCCCCACACCAACCGTGTATGTACGACCCGTACCCCCACCCCGTATGCATGGAGCGTACCCCCACCCCAACAGTGTATGTACGACCCGTACCCCCACCCCGTATGCATGGAGCGTACCCCCACCCCAACTGTGTATGTACAACCCGTACCCCCACCCCATATGCATGGAGCATACCCCCACCCCAACCGTGTATGTACGACCCGTACCCTCACCCACGTATGTATGGAGCGTACCCCCACCCCAACAGTGTATGTACGACCCGTACCCCCACCCCGTATGCATGGAGCGTACCCCCACCCCAACCGTGTATGTACGACCCGTACCCTCACCCGCGTATGTATGGAGCGTACCCCCACCCCAACAGTGTATGTACGACCCGTACCCCCACCCCATATGCATGGAGCGTACCCCCACCCCAACAGTGTATGTATGACCCGTACCCCCACCCCGTATGCATGGAGCGTCCCCCACCCCAACCGTGTATGTACGACCCATACCCCCACCCCGTATGCATGGAGCGAACCCATACCCGTGTATGTTCTAAGCGTACAGATGCTGAAATAGGAGGGTTGGGTGCAGAGTCCTCCCAGCAGTGCCCAGTCATAAGAGGGGTGTGTGCAGAGTCCCCCCAGCAGTGCCCAGACACAGGAGGGGTGGGTGCCTAACACTCCCAGCAGTGCCCAGACACAGGAGGGGTGTGTGCAGAGTCCTCCCAGCAGTGCCCAGACACAGGAGGGGTGGGTGCAGAGTCCTCCCAGCAGTGCCCAGACACAGGAGGGGTGGGTGCCTATCACTCCCAGCAGTGCCCAGACACAGGAGGGGTGGGTGCAGAGTCCTCCCAGCAGTGCCCAGACACAGGAGGGGTGGGTGCAGAGTCCTCCTAGCAGTGCCCAGACACAGGAGGGGTGTGTGCAGAGGCCTCCCAGCAGTGCCCAGACACAGGAGGGGTGGGTGCCTAACACTCACAGCAGTGCCCCTGCAAAGAAAAGGGTGGAGTACCCACAGATCCAATGCCCACAAATGTCAGTCAGGTGCACAAAGATCCTGCAGTACATGTACCACATGTGTGCGAGGCTGGGAGTATACACATGCATAGCGCCGAAAAGAAAACATGTCCACATGAAGTCATGACAACAGTCTACATACACAAGTACAGTGACCACCAAGGACGCCACGAATGATGCAGGTGGAGACATCGCTCAGCATGCATGGCCCAAGTCTAACAAGTCCGTCACACACCCAGCCAATGTAGACACAGCTCAGCACCACATATTGGAAAGACCCTGCAGGGAAGATATCAGGTTACACAGAGGAAGGAACACACCTTGGGACGTTGTCACCATGCAGTAACTGCTTACATGAACAAAGTTATGTAGCCAACAGCTTGTGATGGCACACAGATACCAGGATCCACCCTATGACCAGCACAAGACTACAATTCCCACACACCCAACACATTATCACCACCCAAAATAATGGGGCAGGTCCACCAACAGCAATACCAGACAGACAGTAGTGTACTAAGGAAAAAGAAATTGTTTTATTCAGCATCCAAAAATGTGTTTGTCCCTTGAAAGTTCAAAATGTACAATGCCCATAGGGCAATTAAAATTTCTAATCCAGGTGGAGGACACAGTGGGACGCATGTCCCCTAGCTTGCCTGCACAGTCAGACTCCATCGTCTTCCAGAGGGGGGAGGGCATCATGTGGGGGGGAAGGACCAGGCACCGCAGGGACATGAGGGCGAAGGGTAGGCGTCGTGGGTGCAGGGATGGAGGACTCCACCACAGGGGGTGGGGCAGGGCCAAAGGCGGAGGCCAGGATGGCGCTGCACACCTTAGCAAGGTCCTCCAGCGACTCCCCTGCACCCGAAGGAACCACAGGCCCCAAGGGGGGGGGGGGTCAGAGGGATGGGTCGCAGCGCCACTGGGGGGGGGTGTGGACAGGGGGAGGGACTCAACCACCCTGACCGGGGACTCCTTTGACCGCTTGCGGGGTGGTGTCACTGTGGGGCTCAGGGACAGAGCGGCCTGAAGGAGTCTTTGCCGGATATGTGGCCAGGAGAGCTGAGGGGAGGGGATTTGGAGGGAGTGGATTTGGTGGAATGCGGACTCCCACTCTGGCTGCGTGTCTTACGTTTGCCCCCCGACCCAGTGGGTGTGCCTACTTCACCCTGTGTGTGCGTGCCAGGAGGTGTGCGTTGGACCTTCCCTGCTGGTGTGGTGCCTGTGTCTGTTGTGGTGGGTGCATGCTGACGTCTGGGTGTATGTGGGACAGGCATGGGAGTGGGAAGTGTGGATGGGTCAGGGGTAGGGGGTTAGACGAAGCGCTGCAGGAGACCCACTGCTGCAGTCAGTGTCGAGTCAATGCAATGGACCTCAGCAAGTTGCGTTGGTCAGCCTGCGATGAGAAAATGCCCTCCAAGTATGCCTCCATGTTGGTTAGCACTTGGCTGTGGCCATGGAGGACATTAAGCATCGCAGCCTGACCAACCTGCAACTGCCGCTGGATGTCCACAGACTCGGCATTGGCGGCAGCAGTGGAGACAGGGGCAGGGGGTGCGGTGCCTGGCAGGAAGGAGACATGCGGTGACTGGGCACGCTGGGAAGGGACACGAGCAAGTGGGAGGCGGCTGATGGCAATGGAGGGGGCGGGGAGAGATGTTGTGCCGCTGTCAGCTGCTGGTGCAGCCTCCGCCCACTCGGAGAGATCATCCTCGGACCCGTCAGCTTCATAATCTGTGGTGGCACTGGACAGGTCCTCGGCCTCAATCTCCTCCGCCTCAGTTCCACTCGATGTGCCAGGCACGATGTCACCGCTGGCACTGGTGCTCGGTCCCTCCGCTCCGTCTGTGCTGATGTCTCCCTCCGTGTCCCCCGACGATGCTGTGGGCAAGGTGAAGAGACAGCAATTAATCATACACCTGTATACATATGTCACATGAGTCCAATCTACATAGGTTACAGTGCATAGCCTGAAAAGAAAGATGAGTAACATCTACAAAACAAGGTACATATATAGGGCATGCAACACACAGTTGGTTGACCCACCGTGCCACTGAAAAACTATGGAGAGCATGACACAATAGCAGATGACATGAAATGGATTTTGACAGAGGAGCCAGGCCCTGGGGACAATCCAGCACTGCATCTGCACCACACAGCGTCGCCGAAAATAGGGATGAGCAGGGACCATATCCATGAACTTGAGGCACATGCTGCATAGGTAATACTGAAAACATGCCCACCATGACTGGCTCACTGCACCTTGAGTGTATGTCCAGACAAACATCACACACTGGCCAGACCTAGCAAGGAGATATCAGGTTTTGACATGTAGGCTTTGCCCGCACCAACCACCCCCTACATGAGACAATTAGTTGAGACACAGGAAGCACTTACATCTCTTAGTCCGGGTGAAATACACATGGGCTGCATAAATGCAAGATTGTACACCAAATACCCAAGGTGCGCCTGTCCAAATAATCATGTACAGATGGTCATCATCAGATGATTGTAACAAGACACACAGGCACTGGCCACCGTGAGTATGAACAAGGAAAACAGGTCAGGCTGTACAGTGGACACTTGTACTACATTTTACGTCAGTATACATGGTGCCAGGGGACAATGGCACAGAGCACAACCTATGCTGTGGACACTGAGAGTGTCCACATTTTGTGATGACACACATGACACCTATGAATATATGCCCCAGGGGACAGTAGTGGCCACACAACTCCATGGTCCTGAATGGGAATGACTGCAACACACGCCACCATCCTTGCACCATGCGTATCGCACACTCATGCACATCATGTCACAGGCCACAACATAGGACATGCGTGCTGTAAGGCATGACACTTGAGAGACTAACTCCCATGTCTGGACTCTGCATCAGTGCCAACTGACATGGAACCCACAAGTTATGAACTGGACAGGGTACAGGCAAGGTCCCAAAACCTGTTACACACCACCCCCACACATGATGCTACAGGCATTGTTCACGTGGATAAACTGCCAGCCTAGATAACCTTGTGAAGGAGTGACTACACACAGACCAGGGAACACATTGCAAGGAGGGGAAGGGAGGCAGGAGAGCACCGCTATACTGTGGGTAACAGGATCTGCACAGCACCTTTAAACCCTGGCAGTGTATCCATGCAACTGTGCACTTACAAATGCTGGTGACACACAACAAACACACATGTACCTACCCCCTTCCTGCTGCTGCTTCTCCTGTAAGCGCCTGTCCAAGTCTGGAAAGACCACCGCCAGCACACGCTTGTGGATGTGGGTCAGACGGCGGCGTCCGCGGTTCTTATGGGTCTCAGGTGAGTCCCCCAGCAGGACCCGTGCGATCCTCCGCGTCCAGCACTGGATATCCTGCCAGCGTTTTCTCACCTGGGCCAGGCGCCGCTTGCGACCCTCCGTCCTCCTTACGGCACTGACGGCGTTCATCCAGATCTGCTTCTTGGAAGAGGCGCCTACCTGTGAGGATGAACAAGTGACACTACATCAATACACCTGGCACATGTCACAGAGACACATATTAGAACAAATTTGCTGTTTACAACAAGGCATAGTATGCATCCAACGCATTGCACCTTTGTCATAGGGACATGATCCTCTGGGGAAGGGCAAAAGCAGTACGTGCCATTGAAAGTACACAGGTGGAATGAGGGCAACGACACAATCAATGATCCAGGCTCACACTGTGCATCACAAGCTACACCAGGATTATGTGCAGCACCTCTAAGCAGTCACATGCCACAGGCCACTGACGCTACCTCAGCAGAGTACACAGACACACACAGGCACAGGACATTCACCTGCCATTGCCAAATGCAGCGACAAACCTCACTCTGCACATGTGCCACTAGACGGGGGTCTCACAGGTGTGGGGCTGGCTCTGCACGTCAGACACACAGCACTGCTCCCTGCTCACATCAGATGGGCAGGGTATATCCATCCCTCATGCAGCCCGGGTGCTACACTCCACATATGCACCCACCCACATGACAGGGGACTTACACACACACCCATGTCCAGGGTACGAACACATCATGTGGACACTCTCAGCACAGGTACACAGAACTAACACACATCTGTGGGTACAGTCACCTGTCACACTGGGCTGACCACATAATCAAATGAGGACTGTAGAGGCTACATTCCCAGGAGGTCAAGACAGGCAGAATGTGGCATGCACCATGCAGTGATTGTCACAGTAAACACAATGCAAGTGAGGATGGCAGACATGCACCACAGCATGCTCTGGCTGGGAGACATCAGGCATGCCCCCCCCTGGGACCCCTCCTACAGTACATAGCATGTGTGTCACACCTGGACACAATGCCAGAAGTCACAGTCACAAAAAAGGGACACAGTCTGTGCTATTAGACTCTGCACTCACCTGATACCCTGGTCACCCATACAGCAGGGGGTACTGTGGGAGGATCACATCCAGCAATGCCAGGTTCTCCTCCAGGGTGAAAGGCTGTGCCCTCTCCACAGACCTTGACATGGTTCCAGGGAATCAGGAGCAGCAGCTGGGTCGTAGAATCCAAAGATGTGCAGGCAAGTGCTCCCTCATGGGACCTGGCTGCCTTATATCTGCCTTGCTGGCCTGTTTCATGCACAGCAGTACAGAGTGATTGGTCACTCACATTTGCATCCTATGTTTCCTCCAATCCCTTCAAACCTAGCACAGTCAGTGGGTTTTTATTGTTTTTTTTCTTGAGCATGATGTCAACTCCAGAACCACATTGCAACAAAGTAGATTCATTCAAACTGACTTCTGCTGTGCACCTTCCGGAAAAAATTCAAACTTTAAACTTGGTCTCCATGACAACCAGCATGCATGTAGGCCTTTATACTTGTCCCTCATGTGTCCCCTATGTAATTTGGAGTTTCACACACAGGTACGGTGCGTACCGGGGCCCTAGGGCACCCCAAATGCATAGCAACGGCCCGTACAGGCGTGTGTACGGTCCGTATCACTATGGGTGTGCTCGCGTATGCGTACCCATAGTGATAGTGAGCGTACAGGCGTGTGTACGGTCCATATCACTATGGGTGTGCTCGCGTATGCGTACCCATAGTGATACGGACCGTACACATGCCTGTACGCTCACTATCACTATGGGTACGCATACGCGAGCACACCCATAGTGATACGGACCGTACACACGCCTGTACGCTCACTATCACTATGGATACACATACGCGAGCACACCCATAGTGATACGGACCGTACACACGCCTGTACGCTCACTATCACTATGGGTTTGCTCGCGTATGTGTATCCATAGTGATAGTGAGCGTACAGGCGTGTGTCACGTTGATTGAGGAGTTGACGGCAAGACTGGCACCACACCTGCAACCGCTGCACAGGTATCCTACGGCACTGACACCCAAGCTGAAGGTAATGGCAGCCCTACATTTTCTTGCCACGGGTACCTTTCAATATACCATAGCACATGTTGGTGGCATGTCCCAGACCATGTTCAGCCGTGTGCTGCATGATTTTTTAGAGGCCATGTTGCTTCACCTGGATGAGTTTATCCATTTCCCAACTCCTGAACAGTTGACAGGTGTCAAGCGTGGATTCTATGCCCTGGGAGGGATGCCCCATGTCATTGGGTCCATAGATGGGACACATGTGGCTTTGGTACCACCACAGGCACAGGAGGTAGCGTACAGGAATCGCAAGCACTACCACTCCATCAATGCCTTTGTGGTGTGTCTGTCCAACATGGTGATTTCACATGTCTGTGCTCGTTTTCCAGGATCAGCACACGATGCCTACATCATGAGGCGTAGCAGGGTGCCTGAAATGATGACGCAGCTGCGCAACGAACGAGCACGTGTTGTTGGTGGGTACACTCTGTCTGTCCTGTATAATAACAGGAATTTCCAAATACCTATAATTAATATAAGGTCTAACGAGCATTCGTTCCAAACTGCCGACAAACTACTCCGAGAACGAAGGGGTTATCATTTTCTCGATTCTATGGATGAACAAGATTTAGCCAGGGCAGCTGTCCATTGGGTGGACAGTCCCGGAAAATATAGTGATGATACAGTAGTACGCACATTTTTGAATCTTACCCCAGATGAACAGAGGTTAGCTGGGATTTATATGATTCAACAACTCATTATACTATATCGGAGTCAGCGTTCGGACCCTGGTCCCTTACCTGACATACTGACTGAATTGCTTATGAATAAATGGAGAGGTGCAGGTACTAAATTAATTAAAGAAATTCTAGAATCAAGAAAGCAGTATATTCTTTTGTATGCGCAGAGCATGTCTCATTGCCCGTCAAGGAAAGAACCACGTATCACATGGATAGACAGAATCCCTTACGAGAAGTGCACCCAATAAAAGGCGAGGACAACGAGTTCAAGCGCGTATTTGTATATACGCCCATATCGAAAATAGAATTGTTACAAATGAAGAAAGGGGTACCCAGTCATGACAAAGATCCAGCGGGTTTTCACCGAGAAATTAAAGACATGTTACTCATGGGAGAGTATACCTATCCCGACATTATGACAATATTAAAGGTATTGATGCCTGCTGGTATTTATGAGAAACTCAAGGAAAAAGAGTGGGAGGTAGGAGACCAAAAGATAGAATGGTCAGTGTTAGAAGCGGAAGAAAAGGCCCGAACTGCAGGAGCAGGACTTGGGGATAAAACTAAAGCACTGCCAGGTTTATTAGTACAGGTACTGCCACGTTTATTAACTACGAAAAAGGAAGATTGGGGTACAATTTCAGCCTGTAAACAGAAGCAAGATGAAGACACTAGTGATTACTATGCCCGATTTGAAAAATGTTTTGGTATAAATAGTGGCATAAAAGCAAGTAGCGAATCATACCCACATCTGTTTGTAACAAAATTAGTAGAAAATGCCCTGCCACCAGTAAAGAATAGAGTATTAAAATTCGAGAGTACCTGGCAAGGTAACACTCCATCACAAATGTTACAAATGTTACAGTACCATCATAATAGAATTAGAGAGGAACAAGAACATGAACACAGACGCATGAAAGACACGAAAATGAAAATGTTAGTTTCCCAGACAGTTCCAGCTGAAGGACATAAAAAGGGTATGACACATTCCGATTCAGCAGGACCTGTAAAAGGGACATGCAATTATTGTAAAAAGCCAGGTCATTATGTACACGATTGTCCAGTTTTAAAACATAATATCGCCATAGGTAAAACACAAGAAAGACCACGGCCATTTAGACAAGAGCAGAATGAACAAGGAGCTCTGCAGCATGCCCAGGCCATGCCAGCCGCACAACAGCCAATACAGTTTGTGCCAGCTGCACCACCGTTGCCTGTTGCTGCCACACAGACAACAACACGACAAATGTATCAGACCGCACAGTATGAATATCCTGAGTATCAGCGTTACGCATGAACTAGCCTAGAGAGGGAAGTTGACTTACCCCTTATCGAGATACCTGTAGATCAAGAAGGACCTTATGTACACAGTGAATTATTAGGCCAAGATAGAAAATTTTTACTCGATACAGGGGCAAGTCGAACAACTATAAAACGTAGTGAAGTTCCAGGGGCACCCCTCTCAGGCTCACAAAATATTTCCCTTGGTTTTTCAGGAAAACCTATTGTTAATGAAGTGTCACAACCTCTGCCACTTACGATAGGACCTCTGACCCGAACTACAGATTTATTGCTTACTAAATCATGTCCAGAAAACCTGTTAGGAATAAAAACATTAAAAGCTCTAGGAGCTATAATATGTTGTTCTCCGGAAGGAGTAAGATTGTTTTTACGTGATTTTAAAGGTCACTATGTATCTAGAGACATGGATCCCCGACTGCAGACTTTACCTACACGTCTATGGGCACAAGGCCCTACTGATGTTGGTTGCATGAATATTACACCATATCGAGTCACATTAAAGGCAGGAGTGGTGCTACCACGAATGCGACAATACAAGTTACCACCAGATGCTGTAGTGGCTTTACTACAAATAATTGACGAGCTCATTACCCAAGGAGTAGTTGTAGAAACAGACTCCAATGTATGTAATTCACCGATAATTCCGATTCTTAAACGAACAGATCCAAAGGCCCCGCCAGTATATCGATTGGTTATTGATCTGCGCGAATTAAACAAGTGCATTGTGCCACAATTTCCTGTGGTCCCAGATATCTCGTCATTACTGACAGCTATTGATTCCGAAGCAACGTTCTTTACTGTAATTGATCTCAAGAATGCCTTTTTCAGCGTCCCAATAGATCCGGAAAGCCAATATTTGTTCGGATTTAGTTTAAATGGACGTAACTTTAAATTCTCACGCGCACCTCAAGGATTTACAGAAAGCCCCAGCATCTATAGCCAAGCACTGAAACGAGAACTCGATAGCATCCACATGCCAGTTAACACTGCTCTGCTTCAATATGTCGATGATCTGCTGATCACCGCGAGAAGCGAACCGGAATGTGAAAAAGCATCACTGACAGTTTTACAATTTCTAGCCGAAAAGGGGCACAAGGTGTCCCCTTCTAAGCTGCAATTCTGTGTCCAGCGAGTTATTTATCTTGGACACTCGCTGTCCAAGGAGGGAAGGCAGCTTACACCGGACCGCATTCAGTTAATAGCTAACATGCCAACACCCAAGACACAAAAGGAGGTGCGGGCTTTCATAGGTCTCACTTCATATTGCAGGCAGTGGATCCCTCAGTACGCATTTCTAGCAAAACCACTCATTCAGTTAACCACACAGGAGGCAGCCACATCGACTGTTCTCCCTTGGACTCAAGAACATACACAAGCTTTTGAAAGCCTAAAGAAAGCTTTATGTCAAGCACCTGTTTTAGCAACGCCATGTTACAGAAAACAGTTTACACTCTTTGTTACAGAACGCGAAGGTACTGCTTTGTCAGTACTCACACAGGAACAAGCAGGAGCACACAAACCATGTGCTTATTTTTCTAGTACATTAGATCCAGTAGCTCAGGCTTTGCCTGCATGCCTGAAATCAGTGGCAGCGACAGCTTTAGCAATCAGACAAAGCGATGCCATAGTGTTAGGACATCCATTGACAGTTCAAGTACCACACGCAGTAGAGGTTCTTGTAAACAGAACACAAACACAACACTTGACTATAGCGCGACTTACAGGATACGAGCTTACATTGTTTCAGCCACACATAGAAATCAGACGCTGTAACACATTGAATCCTGCCACACTTTTGCCAGTAACCGGAACAGACCCACTAGCTCATGACTGTATTGAAGTTATTACTATAACGACAAAACCCAGACAAGACTTGACAGATGTCCCATTGTCAGATCCAGACCTGACGTTGTATGTAGATGGTTCATGTATGAGAACAAGTACAGGAGAGTTAGTGGCTGCTTACGCAGTCACAACAGATACTGAAGTCATTGAAACTAATCGTATAAATACTTTGTCAGCTCAAGCCGCAGAGCTCATCGCTCTGACACAAGCCTGTATTCAAGCCACAAATAAAAAAGTCAACATATACACTGATTCACGTTATGCATTCGGAGTTGTACATGACTTCGGCGTGCTGTGGCGAGAGAGAGGTTATTTAACTTCCCACGGTGCCCACATTCAGCACGGACCCCTCATTCATGCCTTATTAGATGCAATACATCTACCCACTGCAATATCAATTATGAAATGTAAGGCTCATACGAAGGTTACTGATATCATTTCCCAAGGCAATGATCTAGCCGACAGAACAGCTAAACAGACTGCTCAAACTCAAACCCCCGACATGACAAAGACAATAGTCCCGACACCGACACAGTGTATGACAGTTAAAGATCCTACTCTTGACGTAATTGACATACAGACACATGCTACACCAGACGAAATAAAGAAATGGACTGAATTAGGAGGGATCCAGACGGACCAAGGATGGATGATGAAGGAAAAGTCTGTATGGTTCCTTCCTGATTCAATGGTCCAAGTTATAATTAACACGACCGAAAGACTCAGCTGGAGCCCAGGTGGAAGACACCCAAGTTGGTTCTGCTGACCACAAGAACAGCCGTGAAGATCGAGGGCCGCAAGGGCTGGATTCATTCAAGTCATATCAAGAAACTTCATGGACAATCCTCGGATATAGACATTGTGCCCTGCACTCCCTCACAGACTGATTCAAAACAGACACATGCTACACCAGACGAAATAAAGAAATGGACTGAATTAGGAGGGATCCAGACGGACCAAGGATGGATGATGAAGGAAAAGTCTGTATGGTTCCTTCCTGATTCAATGGTCCAAGTTATAATTAACACTATACATAGTCCAGCGCATCTAGGAGAAAAAGCTATGCTAGACAGCATTCAACACATTTGGTTCAATAAACATTTACGAGCAGCAGCCAAACAAAAAGTCCGTACCTGTATGATCTGTTGCCAGTTCAACCCAGGAAAAAGCGTTCCCGTAGAACAGGGTGGATTTCATCCTCCTGATCACCCTTTTGAAGCCCTCCAGATGGATTATATCCAGATGGAACGATGTCGAGGATTCAAATATGTTCTCGTAGTTGTCTGCGCTCTGTCCCGTTGGACGGAGGCATACCCGGTTTCAGATTACACTGCCCCGACTACTGCCAAACAGTTGGTTCGAGAATTCTTCCCACGATACGGTTTACCACGTGTTGTCTACTCAGATAACGGCCAGCCGTTCTCATCCGAATTAATGAAACATGTTTCACTTCTGCTAGGATATCAGTGGAAATTCCACTGTGTTCGACACCCCGAGGCAGCAGGTCTCGTAGAAAGACATAATCAGATACTGAAAATCAGACTGTCCAAAATATGCAGAGAGAAAGGTGTCGACTGGATAGTAGCATTACCAGTTGCACTCTTTTACATGAGAATGGTAGCACACTCTCGAACAGGGCTATCCCCGTATGAGGTGATCTTCGGCAGACCACCAAATATGTGGGGGACGCCCATACCACGCAAAATAACTGATATTGACTGTAATATGCTGACAGATTACTTGGCTTCCTTGATGTCTGCACTACAATCTTGTCGTTCACAGGTTGCTGCAGCATTTCCCGACAACACTGAGGTGAAACCCCATGACGTAGTTCCGGGTGATTTCGTGTTTGTGAAAAATTTCGACCGAAAGACTCAGCTGGAGCCCAGGTGGAAGACACCCAAGTTGGTTCTGCTGACCACAAGAACAGCCGTGAAGATCGAGGGCCGCAAGGGCTGGATTCATTCAAGTCATATCAAGAAACTTCATGGACAATCCTCGGATATAGACATTGTGCCCTGCACTCCCTCACAGACTGATTCAAAACTTCCTTTGGTTGAAAAGACTGAAACCGAACTCTATAAAGTTAAATTGAGGCCTAGAACGTCAGACGATTTGATTGTTTAAGTCCTCTCCTAGGTGAAGCGGTTGAATCTGTCTCTGACATGTATCCTCTAGACCTGAATCATGGACAGTCGCGAAAAATGATGAAACGACAGGCGTATTGTAAATCACTGCGTAGCCACTGTATAGTGACATTATTAATCTTGCTTTTCTTAAGTCTTTTAATAATTACTGCAAGTATATTGTTGCACATATATTACCCTATTGCCAGAAATGTTTACAATGTTACTGCTGAACATTCTTTTAGTGACCTACCGCCGCATGAATTGTCTTATAGACTTGCGCTGCGCAATAACACTTTCATTAGTATGTTACATCATTCCCATCAGACTAGTAATGCCACTAATTGTTGGGTGTGTGGCCGACTCCCTCCCTATCAGAATTATGAAGGAGTCCTGCCTTTCTTTCCACATCCGTTTACACATAATGGCTCCTGTGGAGCATGGTTTAGTTTAATCAATTCCATAGACTCAGACACAGCAGTTTACCAAGATCATTGGGTATGGGGAAACCTGAACCTAGTTTTACTCAAGGTCTGCTACCCTGACAAGGAGGGTCGCCCCAAGAGAACAGGAACTGATCTAGAAAATGAAGTATATGGATTAGGTAATTTTACACCTAATCTCATGATTCTAAATGTCGTATCCGAAGTTGAACTAGTCTTACCCACCATGTCAGTATTCCCAGCGAAGGGTGAATTGTGTGTAAGAAAGGTTGGTTCCATACATATGGGCCATAGTAAATGCACTACTACAGTAGAATTCAGTGATCAAGGCAAATCTTCATTTAGAGCTTATCGCCACTCCTACTTTATATGTGGTCAGACTGCATATATGCGTCTACCTCTAGATTGGGATGGTACCTGCTACATTGCATTCCTTTTGCCACCTGTTTTCCTAGCTCCTCCTGATTATTATAGAAATATTCATTTAGTACACAACAGAGAGCGGAGAGATCTCCCAATTGTTGATTACACTGAAACAGCATGGGAAAAATACACAGATTTCAATAAAGGCATCTTTCCCTATATAGGTACTGTTACTAATAGTAAACTAATACGTAGATTAACTAGAACCCTTGAAGCAGTAGTGAATGAAACTATTTCCGCCTTAGGCAATTTAACAGAAGAGCAGTCTGCTATGCGGATTGTTGTGCTTCAAAATCGTCTTGTCCTTGACGTCATCCTGGCTGATAGGGGCGGAGCTTGTAGGGTCATCGGATCAAGCTGCTGCGTATTCATACCAGAAAATTCGCCATCTGTATATAAAGCCATCACTCGCCTTCATAAGATTGTAAACCAGATACACCAGAACCCAGGCACTTGGACTTGGTCCAGTTGGTTTTGGAGTGTGATATCAGCCTGGGGATGGAGAGTTCTATCTTTCCTAGGTATTGGCCTTCTCATACTATTCAGTTGCTGTCTATGTCTGCAATGTGGACCAGCGATTTGTGGTCTGTGTACCACATCGTGTATTCCAACACCAAGATTTCATTCGTCACGGAAGAAGAAAGAAGAACAAATGATGCTATATGAACAGATCAATGGATTAATGAAGATTGATATCTCTTAACGGGCAAGTAGGGGACAAGGAGGGAATGTGGAAATATGGATTTTCTGGTCAGTTATGTCCCCTATCTTGGACCCCAACGGTTCTATGTGCATGTCACAAGTACATGTATGTTCCCTCCAGTTCCAGTTATGAAGACGCAAATACATGTGCGTCCACCGTCAACATGTCCTCTGTCAGATCCGCCATGAATAGGCCGGATATTCCATTCCTAAGTATGAAAGGCCACCGGCTTTATATGGTTCACTTATGCCATTTTACAGTCCAGGCAAGTAGGCCCTGATTCTGTCATCAAACTCTTCTTGCCTTCTGCCTCTGAAAGCTCCAGTCTGAGCCTGCATCTGTGACCATGAACTTTGTCTCATTCTCTGCGCGGCTCACGAAGCCTGACATCAGCCTATTCTCTGCCAAGAACTGTATTTCACCTTCGAGTTATCTGCTTCCCCCTCAGCCGATGCATTCCTGCCTAGTAGTTTAAGTAAACATTCTTCCAGCCACTGAGCAAAAGGCCCGGCTTCTCTGCCCTTATGCAAGTAATTCATAGTCCTGTTACTATGGAATATTCCTGCCCTCGCATTTAGTGTAGACACTTAGACGCTTGTACACGCACGCACAGTCAGTATAGAATAGATTCTGTTCGAGAGTCCTTCTTTATGGATAACATAGTTCTTTAAACATAGGATGTTAGATATGATTTGGGATTAGGTTGACTTGACCCCCCAGACTTCTTGTCTCCACATGTAGAGCTAAATGTCAAGTCCCCTTCACCCCCTAGTTACACGTCAATTACACGTCATGCTGCTGCGCGCGCATCTATGCCAAGTATTATCTTATGGATCCACCTATATGTGACATCATAACCAATTACGTTCCTTTTTTTACTCCTTATTACACCCATTTTTGGTTACGCAGATAAATCGTCATTTTCCTTATCAATTGTTACGCCTACTGCATTCGCCTCATTGTAATGTATGATCTATAAAAGTCATTTCATGTCAATAATGTATGTACTTCACTTCCTGAACCTCCGTGGTGATGGAACTTGGAGCAACCGATTATAATCGTTCATTGGAATAAAGCCCATTCCGAACCTCTAATACCACGGATTCTGCCTCTCATTTTACTGAGCTGTTTTATTATGTTTCTGTATCAAATTAAGTCCAGGTAAAGGAATTTTATTTACCACAGGTACAACAAACACACTACCTTGGTAATAATCCTTTTAGAGGATCTAGGTTTTTTAGTAAACAGACAGAAGTCTTGCCTAATCCCAAACCAGTTTACTCAATTCCTAGGTTTTATGATAGACACTGTGCAAGGTCAACTGAAACTCCCAAGAGAAAAATTGAAACACATAAAAAAGGAGCTAAGGAACTTCCTAATTCTGGGGAATTCTTCGAATGTTATCAAGGGTAATAGGTTCGTTATCCCCTACGATTCAAGCCATTTTTCCTGGTCCCTTCAATTATCGGCCGCTCCACCGTTTGAAGAGCAAACACGTAAGAGATGGCTTGAGTTATTCAGAGGAAGTAACCTTTTCTCAGGAAGCGAGGGAAGAAATAGAGTGGTGGTTACAAAATATGGAAGCATGGAATGGGAGAGCAATTTTTGGATCCCTCCCAGACCTGGTAATAGAATCGGATGCAAGCTTTCCAGGATGGGGAGCGAACTGTGGTTCAGTTTCTACAGGTGGTGTTTGGACAGAAGAAGAAAAGAGTTTAGATATAAACTGTTTGGAGCTCCTGGCAGGCTCTTTCGCAATAAAAAGCTTTACGAAAGACTCTGTGCAATGTTCGATTCTCTTGAGAATGGATACTGTCTCAGCAGTAAAATATATGTCAACATGCTAGGAGGACCAAAATCAAAA
Source organism: Triturus cristatus (assembly GCF_964204655.1). Classification (NCBI taxonomy): domain Eukaryota; kingdom Metazoa; phylum Chordata; class Amphibia; order Caudata; family Salamandridae; genus Triturus; species Triturus cristatus. The sequence continues at coordinate 214,163,291 of NC_140592.1, forward strand.
GATTTAGCGGATCTGGCCAAAGTATTTTGGGAATATTGTCTGAAACAGAATATTGTAGTTCAAGCGGAACACATTCCTGGCTTGAACATGTGCAGGCAGATTGGTTTTCGATGAATCATAGGGATTTAAGCAATTGGTGTCTGAACAGGGAAATTTTCCTAAATCTGATGGACATTTGGGGTGCTTGTCAGGTAGATCTGTTTGCAGACAGACTCAATAACCAACTAGAGATTTTTTTAAGTTGGCATCTGGATCCGGAGGCTGCAGGAGTGGATGCTTTCAGACAAGATTGGAGGATTCTGAAAGGATATGCCTTTCCTCCCTTTTCAATGATTACTCGAGTAGCTTCGATGGTTCGCAAATGGAAGTCTCAAGTATGGTACCCAATGTTGTTGGAAATGCTGGAATAGTATCCAATTTTACTACCGGTATTCACGGAAATTCTACTGGGTCCTTCAGGAGAGCTGCACGATCTAGTTCTGCAAGGTGAATTGAGAATGATGGCTTGGAGAGCTTCAGGAATCTATGGGAAGTGCCGGGACTTTCTGAAGAGGCATCTAACCTCATCAAAAAGGGTTCTGAGGTATTTGATGTAAAAAGCCAGACCAGAGATAAAAATGAGCAAATCAATTGATTTAAGAGTACCGGGCAAGAGTACATGGATATAGAAAACAACGTAGTGGAAGGTCAACTGACAAAACAGCTGTACTTCTGACAGGAATAACTATCAAAGTTTAAAAGGTTAAAACGACGTTAAAAACATTTTGTTCAATGAAAGGCATCCCAAAGCCTTAAAATGGCAATCGACTAGGAAAACGGACAACGGAAGAGGAATTGAAAAGAAAAATGGTGTGCCACGCAGGGCGCAACGCAGAAGCAGTGTCCGGGCTTAAGAGTGTGTTCGGCTTTAAAATGCCTGAGACACAAGTCGAGCCCAGAGTGGATACATGCCCGCCGGGGAGCAGAGAAGTCAGTGATCACTCGGCCACGTTCGTAGCATTATTGAAGTTTCTAGCAACGCAGCCGAGTTGCGTAGTCGGTAACCAGGGAAGTTGCCATGCTGCGCGGTTCGCCGTTCTCGAGCGGAAAGGCGGTAAGCATTTAAAACAAAACAATTGAAAAGGTTATAAGTGAATGAGCAACAGGGAAGTCAATACTTAATGATTTAAGCTGATTTAAGCAACTGTACGAAGGGCATAAAAAACAGGAAAGTTAATAAATACCAACTTAAGCAAGTACACAAAAGGGAATAAACAGTACTTAATACATAAAAATCAAAGCGAACAAGCAAATATATTAAAGATATAAAGAATGAATAATACTATATGGTATAAAAGCTTACATCCCTGTGACAATATAATATAATATTCAGAAAAATAATAAAAATATGCTTTGTTGAAAATCACTAGTGACCGATATGTGTGTTTTATAATCATTTAAGGTCTTCTTCCTATTAAAAAGTGACTTGCCGGTGCGATCCAACCGGTTACGCACTGGATGTACCTGGTGCACGCATGTAAGCTCCTTTTAAGACTGTATTGCTATGATGTGTTTTTGGAGGATGCAGTAGACAACAATGATATTAATTGGCATTCTATGATGTAGCTCGATTGTGGGCGATAGCACACAGAGGTACTCCTGCGTATGCTCAAATATGATCTGCATGTCAGCATTCAGGAATAGCATATATGTGTTATATCTAAACTGTTGTGATAGTCAATGCTATTTGGCACCTGAGATTCGCATTTATATTATTCGCAGCAGAACATAACCATTAGTTCTTTTTTTTCCTGTATAGATTCGAATTGTCAGTCATGATAAATATGTAAAATACCAAAAAAGATATTTAAACAAAAAAAAAAATATTCAGAAAAATAATAAACATAGCAGAGGTTAAGAAAATACTTATCTTGACTGCAGCAGCCAAAAAAAGAAGGAAGAGTTATGTATGTTCTAGCCTTTATTGGGTTGGAATGTTTTGTTTTGCAACATTCTAAAGTTTTTTAAAGTGGCTGCAGTTAGCTAATTAAAGAAGATTGCAATAATATTAGCCTCCGTGTCTTTAATAAAATCCTGATTTTCTGACCATCAAGGTTGGGGAAAATCTACATTATCCTATCCTTGTTATTTACCGTGTAAATGACAATATTGAAGATTAATTATGAATGTCTTATTTCTTACTATCACGTAAATGCATTTTGCGCTGTCCCACCTGATGTTTTATGGATAGACCTGTTTAAAATGGGATGAGAGATTGTTCTTTTACGTGGTTACAGATCAGAAGCAAGACCAGAACCTTAAGATTTGGTACCACTCTTGCAGCAATAAGATGCAGTCCCTCACGAGACAGGGGTGTTTATAAGTTTATATGGGCTGCTCTTGGTATATAGGGACTCAAACTGTTTTTTCTCCAAAAACCATGGCTGTTATAGTTCCTATAGTTTAACGTTTACTGTTTTGATAAAACTTTATAGAGCTTTGTTGTAATAATGCAAGGAGAAAGCATAAGCCTCCCTTCAATGTCTTTAATACATCTGAAAATGTTTGCTCAAGATTGCTAGAAATCTCGCCTCTAGCTCAACACAATTTCGTTCTGTGTTGTTTTTGCTTAAGTGTGATGATGTGAAATTGAGAAAATAATAATGGGAAGTGTTGCACAACAGAAAATTAAAAAAAAAAAAAATACAAATGATTGCCGGTAAATGTCTGAGACTTTAATTAAAACGTTAAACGTCTATGTAAATCTTTTTAAGCTCTAATATGGCATCTGTAGTTTTGTCACTTGAGCAGGGCTTTAAGTGGGCCGGGTCTCACCAGGTCTGAGCACCGGCAGGTTTTTAAAGGGGGCTTTGAAAAGGGTCTCTATCGGGCTCTGTTTTGTGCCCTGGCACCGGCGGTCCGTTTTTTAGGTCTCGCCTGAGCTATAGCATGCTCTAGTTCAAGCGAGATCTTTAGTAAGCGGGTTTTTAAAGTGCTAACAGAGAGGCATTTGCTGGCCTCAACCTTGCGTGCACGTGCGCGTGAACTCGCACAGGCCATCTGGCTTTTGTAATGGCTCATTAAGCCTTACAGCGCCAGAACCATGCCCCTCCTCTGCTCTCACTCCCTCTTAGTCAGCTTCATTTTCCTTCATGCTTTTGTGCTTAAAGAGTTTTGTTTTCTTAATTTTTAAATAAATAGAGTGCGCGCATTTTGCATTTTAAAATCATGTGCTGATTGCAGTCCCATGACGTCCTCGTCTTATAATTAATAATGCTTTTGTGATTAAAGTGTTCCGTTTTCTTATTCGTAAAGAAATAGAGTGCGCTCATTTAGCATGTCAAACCTGTACTTACATACACACATTTTTTTACATGTGAACTACTTTAGTAAAAAAACGCAAACCTTACACATTAAATCCAATCATTGGATCATAGCTAGAAGTCATAAAAGATTAGAAGTCATTCAGTGCACGCTTCCACCAGGCACACACACCACCAGCCGTCAGTGCACGCTTCCACCAGGCACACACACCACCAGCCGTCAGTGCACGATTCCACCAGGCACACACACCACCAGCCGTCAGTGCACGCTTCCACCAGGCACACACCACCAGCCCTCAGTGCACGCTTTCACCAGGCACACACCACCAGCCATCAGTGCACGCTTCCACCAGGCACACACACCACCAGCCAAGAGTGCACGATTACCACCAGGCACACACACCACCAGCCGTCAGTGCACGATTCCACCAGGCACACACACCACCAGCCGTCAGTGCATGATTCCACCAGGCACACACACCAGCAGCCATGAGTGCACGCTTTCACCAGGCACACACCACCTGCCGTCAGTGCACGCTTTCACCAGGCACACACACCACAAGCCGTCAGTGCACGCTTCCACCAGGCACACATACCACCAGCCATCAGTGCACGCTTCCACCAGGCATAAACACCACCACCCATCAGTGCATGCTTCCACCAGACACACACACCACCAGCCAGCCATCAGTGCACGCTTCCACCAGGCACACACACCACCAGCCATCAGTGCACGCTTCCACCAGGCATACACGCCACCAGCCATCAGTGCACGCTTCCACCAGGCACACACACACCACCAGCCATCAGTGCACACTTCTACCAGGCATACACACCACCAGCCGTCCATGCATGCTTCCACCAGGCACACAAACCACCAGCCATCAGTGCATGATTCCACCAGGCACACACACCACCAGCCATCAGTGCACGCTTCCACCAGGCACACACACCACCAGCCGTCAGTGCATGCTTTTACTAGGCACACACACCATCAGTCGTCAGTGCACGCTTTCACCGGGCACACACACCACCAGCCGTCAGTGCATGTTTCCACTGGGCACACACACACCACCAGCCGTCAGTGCACGCTTTCACCAGGCACACACACCACCAGCCATCAGTGCACACTTCCACCAGGCACACACACCACCAGCCGTCAGTGCACGCTTTCACCGGGCACACACCCCACCAGCCGTCAGTGCACGCTTCCACCAGGCACACACCACCGGCCGTCAGTGCACGCTTTCACCAGACACACACACACCACCAGCCGTCAGTGCACGCTTTCACCAGGCACACACACCACCAGCCGTCAGTGCACACTTTCACCAGGCACACACACCACCAGCCATCAGTGCACGCTTCCACCAGGCACACGCACCACCAGCCATCAGTGCACGCTTTCACCAGGCACACACACCACCAGCCATCAGTGCACGCTTTCACCAGGCACACACACCACCAGCCATCAGTGCATGCTTCCACCAGGCACACACACCTCCAGCTGTCAGTGAACGCTTCCACCAGGCACACACACCACCAGCCGTCAGTGCACGTTTCCACCAGGCACACACACAACCAGCCGTCAGTGGACGCTTCCACCTGGCATACACACCACCAGCCATCCGTGCACGCTTCCATCAGGCACACACACACCACCAGCCGTCAGTGCACGCTTCCAGCAGGCATACACACCACCAGCCGTCAGTGCACGCTTCCACCAGGCGCACACACACCACCAGCCGTCAGTGCACGCTTCCACCAGGCACACACACCACCAGCCATCAGTACACGATTCCACCAGGCACACACACCACCAGCCATCAGTGCATGCTTCCACCAGGCACACACACCACCAGCCGTCAGTGCATGCTTCCACCAGGCATACACACCACCAGCCGTCAGTGCACACTTCCACCAGGCACACACACCACCGGCCGTTAGTGCACGCTTCCACCAGGCATACGCACCACCAGCCATCAGTGCACGCTTCCACCAGGCACACACACCACCAGCCATCAGTGCACACTTCCACCAGGCACACACACCACCAGCCGTCAGTGCACGCTTCCACCAGGCACACACACCACCAGCCGTCAGTGCACGCTTCTACCAGGCATACACACCACCAGCCGTCCATGCATGCTTCCACCAGGCATTTTCTCATTTGCAAAGTTCGGCTCATGCGCACAGCTAAGCAGCCCCCACACCCCGGGAATGACTGCTTCCTACAACCAGAATGGAAACAACATTCAGAGCTATGAAAACAAGTTCATTTGATGCAAAGAACTGTTAACATAAACCATGTCCAGCTATTGTAGATCTGGCAACTTAAACAAAACAGCAACAAAAAACAAACAAGCATTGGCATATCCAATAGGTCTCGCTTTTTGGCCCATATAAGTATTTAGTTATGCAGCAGAATATCCTTGGTGCAACAACACCAACTGTTGCATGGCTAAACACTTATACGGTCCAAAATGCTAGACCTATTGGCTATGCCACTGCTTGTTCTGGACTGCAGTGAAAGCAGGCACACCAATGTGCGTGTGCTCACACTGCTCACTTCTCACTAGTGAAGTCACGACATGAAGTCATGCCAGGCGAGCGTTGTAGGGGAAGGGAAATCCTTTAAAGAGAGTAATTTTCTCTCTGGATTTCCCTTCTGTTGTGGTGTCACCAGGGCGTTAAGTGGAAGCTTATTTCTCTCATGAATCTAACAACCATTGACAAAGCCAATAGTCCTGACTTGTAGGTCTGATGTTACTTATCATATATCTGTATGCAACGACAGAAATACAAGTCGGGCGACACATTATGCTAAACACAGATTTTTAGCTTAGGTGTTTTTCAACCACGCCCCTAATTACATCGGTCACGCCCCTTTGAGAGACACCTCCCCCCCACACACCCCCCACAGTTTTTTCATCCCACTTAAAGCCCTGCAGTTGAGCCTCGGAAATCATGATCTGTAGCGCTGAATTCATGAAATGTAACTGTTACCCTTTATTTCACCTGTGTTAGAAAGCGTTCATTTATCAACAGTGAGTATTAAGCAGAAATGTTCCATTATGTTTGCACTGTCACTAGATCTTTCCCGTAAAAACACACATCCAAGATGGCCGACAATTTAACCCCTCCCACGATTGCTAGATCGTGTTTGTCTTTTTGTCTCTTCCGGAGGTGTGTCTGAAAGAATTGCCTGGATTTGCAAACTCAAAAGAGGTTACTAGAGGCTCATTATGTAAAGTCATAAGTGTTTAAAATGTGCAAATGATTGACGTCGAGAGATACCGTGTAACTGAAACGCGATCCTGCTACCTTTGCTCAGAGTGCTCTCTGCCCTGCAGGGAGGAGTCATCAGCTGACAGGTTTTCCATGTATATTGACTTGTAGTTAGATCGCTCGATCCTGCCCACGCTTTAAACGTCCCAGTGCTCTGAGCCACTGCAACCAACTTTCCTCTGCGAGGTGCCAAAAAGTTTTCTGGGCGCCCCAGTTACTCTGTTGAGGGTTGCAAGGGTCAGTCCAGCGGCGAGGGGTCACCTGCCTCTTGTGGTCCAGTACTGAGCCCGCAGTAGTCGGTCTGTTGTCATGGCCTGGTGGCAGGTGGAGAGGGGCTTCAGGAATGCGATCTCTAGAGACGTGAATCCGGACCTTGCCAAGGAGCGGGAAGCACCCCCTTTCTCCTTGGAGAGACTTACCAATATTTTGGACGGTGGAGCTGAGAACACTCGGTTGCGGAGGACAGTAGGTGAGTTCTGAACACCTGTCACCTTTCACTGTCCCTGTCACATTCATCAGGGAAAAGGTGACACATTGCCAACCTTAAACACTGCAGAGTTTGAGGTTTAATGTATATAAGTTGTCCTTTATAACAAATGCATATAACTGGGAAAATTGAAGCAACGTAGACAACATTTCTTAATCTCACATTGACGTACTTGGGAAGAAATGCATTTCCTTCAAAAGAGTGACCGAACGCAAATCATAAAATATACAAACGTGGTCTAGGAAGGAGGGAGAATCCCCTTTAAAGTGTGAGATGTCCTCGAACACGATAGTGGAACCCCAAATAGCAACGTCCTGTTCAGATGGCTGGGGGGGGGGGGGGTGTAAAATCGGGAAAAAATGAGAATAGGGGGTCACCCACGCCGCCACTTACTTTTTATTAGTTTTAAATATAAGCGTGGTACCTAAAGTTAACCAAACAAATTACCTGTTGAGGCAGCCCAAGTTTTGAAGCTACAATTCCCGAAGATTTTATCAATTTTTTTTTATTAACAGTAACCCCTTTATGTAACCTTTTCATGTCCTAAACCCCTTTTCATTGTCATTATTTTTAATTAACGCAGTGACATGTTAATAATTTTCAGGGATTTTTGCTCTCATTTTATACTTTATATTGATACCATGCACAAAATCAGCATCTATAAGAATGTAAATTAATCAGGAAGACTCAATAAAATTCATGGAGGCGTGTAGAACGACGACATGTTGAGGGTGGTAATAGAATTGTTCCCCTGGATAGTATTTGAATTGCCCAGTGAGGAGTGTATGGATGATTATAACAGAAAACGCGCAAATCTCATCTTTTCCGTTTAGCATTTACTCATGAAAACTCAACCTTTTGGAGGGGGAGTTTTATATAGCGCGATCTAGACCCGAAGGTATGAGAGCGCTTTACACGAGCTACAGTTGTATTACAGACGGGCACATTCATTTTTTCGTTAGGCACGGTGAGAATGAGTGACTTGCCCAGAATCACAGGCTCGAACCCGGTTCCCCAAGGTCGACGCTCAGTGTCTGAAGGGGCTGATTCAGTAAAGCCTTTCAGCTTTAAGTCTACGTCATGTGAGAAACAATTCGTAATGTACCCATGTATCATTTACATATCAATCGCATAGTAATATAGGTGTAAATACAGGTGAACATTGTGTATGCTCTGTAGGGCATTTATGCATCTGTTACAAGAGGTGGGCAAACCAGCAAACTGTGTGACATGTATTAAATGTCATACTTCTAAAGGTAAACGTTTATGGAAATTCCAAGCATACTCTGATGTGGATGATATTAGGGAACAAAGAAACAACTCAGTTTGTTATCTGCACTGTGTACACGGTCGACATTATTCTGGGCTCTGAAGTGTAAATGACTGGTTTCTCGGTCTTCACGGAGATAGATACACACTGGATCGCATGCTAGTCTTCGGATTTAGTGAATAGGGACACAGTGAAAAAGTGGTACTTTTTACTATGTTCTGTTACTCAGGCACTTGTGCCTAATTTTTGTTCTCGCTAGAGCATCCCCACAGACACACAACACTTACTCATTCAGCCATTCATTCATACATGAAATCCCACTTCTGTATGGTGACATGCTAAGATGGATAGTCAACAGCACTTTTAAAACACGACATAACAAACACACCAACACAGCTCAGCTATGACTTTACTGATTGTAATGGGGCCTCATGAGCACTCAACACTAACATATGCTCCATCAGAACTCATTAGACACAACATCTGGCACCGGCATGCGCACAACATGGCTTCAAGTCATCACGTTTGCTAAATTTTGGCCACCTTAGTGGTACAGGTGGCAACCCCCCACCGACTCCCTGCTAACCACCCAAGGCCGGGGAATGCCCCTTGGCACAAGTAGCCATGCACATAACACTCCACACAAATCCATAACCTAGCAAGATACTACCCATCATTTTCTATCACTAAACCTTACATAAGTCCACTCCAACCCTGCAGCTGATAACTCGTTTGATTCACATCTAAACAACAGGAAACACAACTAAGGATAATGTAAAAAGACCAATTTGACTCAGGCCAGTTGGGAATCCCAGAACTAAGAATCCATCCATTAATCAGCCGGTATTTGTAGAGCGCGGCGTCGGTACTTATATAGCACGGCTATTCAGCCCTGAGGGTATCAAGACGCTGAGTCTTGCTGGTCTCAGTTGAAAAGCCAGGTCTTGAGTCCCTTTCTGAATCCCGCGAGTGGGAGAGATGTTCGCAGAGGAAGAGGTAGATCGTTCCAGGACTTGGCAGTGAGGTAGATGAAGGAACGACCTCTGCTGTATCTTCGGTGGATGCGCGGAATGTTTGCATGGGTGAGTGAGGCAGAGCGCAGTTGTCTGGCAGGTTGGTGGAAGTTCAGGCGGTGGCTGATGTATGTTGGACCCTGGTTGTGGAATGCCTTGTAGGCGCTTCTCAGCATCTTGAACTGACGTATCTTTGAGATGGGGAGCAGGTGGAGTTTCCTGAGGGGGGTGATGTGGGTCTGTTTGGGGAGGTTGAGGATGAGTCTGGGCTCTGCATTCTGTATGGTCTGAAATCTTTTGAAGAGTTGTGTTGGTTCCAGCGTAGAGTGCATTTCAGTAGTCCAATCGGCTGGTGATGAGGACTTGCGTGACAGTTATCCTGGTGCTGAAGGGGATCCATCTAAAGATTTTCTGGAGCATGCGGAGGGTATAGAAGCAGGCAGAGGAGACTGCATTGACCTGGTGCTTCATGGGGAGTTTGGTCCAGGACGATGCCACGGTTGCGGGCGTGGTAAATTGGAGCGGGTGTAGATCTGAGTTCGAGGGCCACCCAGCGTCGTCCCATGGGGAGGTGTTTTTCTCGAAGATCAGCACCTCTATTTTGTCCATGTTGAACTTCAGGCAGTTGATCCTCATCTGGTCGACAACGCTTGTCATGGCATTGCAGAAGTTGGTTCTGGTGGTGGCGGGGTCTTCCGTGAGCAAGAGAGCTGGGTGTCGTCTGCGTAGGATATGATGTTGAGTTCATGGGATCTGATGATGTCGGCCAGTGGTGTCATGTAGGTGTTGAACGGGGTGGGACTGAGAGATGAGCCTTGAGGGACACCACCGAGGATGCACTTGGGCTCGGAGGTGAAGGGTGGTAGGTGGATTTCATTACAAGACCGGAGGCTGCCATTATGCATTATCTTTTAATGCAACTTCAAGTACAGCCGCCACTAGTAGTTACATCCCAAAGAAGAAACATCTAGAACAAAAGTGTATCCAGGCAACGGCAGCACAAGGATCAGCCTCTTTTAAATGCGGCTTCAAGTCAGATAAGTTGGCTTTCTTCTATCTCCTAACCTTTTTTGTCTTCTTATACTATAGTTTACTATCTGGTTATACTAGTATTGCTTCTATTGGTTTACTTGTCTATTCCTTCTTATAAGGTGTACTATAACTTTATTGAGCATGTGTTTATATGTCTTTACTGCTATTTACGCTACCATCGTCGTAACTTGTATGCTGCATCATCTTTGTCCACTAGTGTTGCGAGTCTCTCCTCGTACCCGTTGCTAAGCTGTGTGCCTTTACTTCGAGTTAGGAGCGTATATGTCATTACTGCCATTTACGCTACCACCATCGTAACTTGCATGCTGTCTCATCTTTGTCCACTAGTGTTGCGAGTCTCTCCTCGTACCCCTTGCTAAGCTGTGTGCGTTTTTCTTCCAGCTAGGAGCGCTCTCTGAGTTACGCTTACCTCGCCTCTCTTCATAACCCGATCCTGGTTCCGCTTCTCGCCTACCGCAGCCGGCTCCGTACATCACCCGCTGCAGCCATTGTCTTCCTAGCATCGCGATCTAAACCACTCCCGCAGCTACAACGTCTATGCTGCAGGACGTATTTCTTTTTCTTCTTACACTCCCCATTTACTGCTTGGCCTCAATAATTTAAAAGATTAAAAAAAAAAAAAAAAAAATGGATATAGAGACGAGAGACAACGCGTTCGTCTCGCTGCTCCCTCGTTAGAGGAAAATCGTTAGCAACGACCCCCCTCACAATGCCGTTTCATAGCAACTCCCTACAACAGCTGCTAATCGACAGTTGGGAACTTCGTTTTGACTGCTTTCTGCCTCATCCTACAACAATACTACTACTCCCCCCTTTTTTCAAGAGATTATTATCAGAAACTAATTTACTTTACTAAATTAAACACTCCAAGTGACTTAAAAAAAAAAAAAAAAAAAAGGATAGAGGGAAAAATGTCTGATATGTCCGACTCTGATGACCCTCAAATTATTACACCCGCTCCTTCTAACAAAGAGGATCTTATCAAAAAAATGATCCATAAGGAGATTCATTCCTGCATGAGGGAGACTATTGACAAGATTGTTGCAGGTAAGAGACCCCCCGCACTCCTCGGAGCGCAATGCAACGAACCACCTAATGTTGGGGGTAAAAGAACCAAAAAATGCAACAATTTAAATAATGAGGGAAGTATGGGAGGTCAAAGCACCTCATTTATATTGGGAGGACCACGCGCCTCAAAACCTGAAGGAGGACTAAGCTCCTCAAATGCTACGGGTGGCCTAAGCGCCCCAAAGAAACGATGTGCCTATAACGACACACCTCACTGGGATGCCCTAAGCGGCTCACAATACCCTAATGGCAATGCTACCCCTCTCTTGCCTAGCGTACCCTCTAACGAGTCACTTGACGAGTATATACTGGATCTTGATCAAAATGAGGATGATTTTGACCCCGATTTCTCTGAAGAAGAACTCCCCTGCTCCTCTAAAAAAGTTATTCTTGATCCCCTCGGTGGAGAAATGTTTTCCCCCAACAACATTCAACACCCTAGAAGCTCTCAGTGGTGGCCCCAAAATCATGTAGCCAAATTTATTAAGACTTGGGTCAAACACCCTTTAGAAAGAGAGGCAAGAAATATTCTTAGGGCCGAATGCCCACGCCCTGTCATTGAGGACAAATTTTGCCTTACCCCCAACCTAGACCCAGAGCTAATTAAATTCTTATTTAAATTGGGCAGAGACCCTAGGAAAGGGTTTGAACGCTCCCTCAAAACTTGCCAAGATCGCATGCTTGACATGCTCGGCCCCTTAGGCCGTATGATTGATCTTATCGCAGAAAGCTATATCAAAGGGACTCAACCTAATATTGACCTCCTACGGGGATGGAGTCAGAGGGCACTTATTCTATTGCGTAATGCCAACGCATCCCTCAATACAGAAAGGAAGAAAATAGTCCTCTCTAAGATTGACCCTAAACTCTGCGATATGGCGGAGAAAGAGTCCTCCTCTAATCCAAATGGTTTGTTATTTGGCGAGGATATGATCAAAGACCTGGGGAAGTACGTAGCTACCTTTACTGCTCTGGATAGAGCGCAAACCAACATGCGCAGAGTGTTTAATCCTAATGTTTTTGCAAGGGCCGGCAGAAGGGGTCGTTCTGCTGGCCGCTTCTTTCAAAGACCCTTTTCAAGATCAAGAGGTTTCGGACGAGGTTACCAACACAACTCCTCTTTCTTCCCTCAATGAGGTCGTTCCTTCCGTTCAAGAAACTTCAGGTCGAGAGGCATCTCCAATCAAAATCCAACAAGTGAGTACTCCTTCTCTCCTCTCTTCTTCTTTAACTCTGCAAATAGGGGGTCGCCTAAAGTTTTTCTTCCACGTTTGGGAGCAAATTACACACGACCCTTGGGTTTTAGAGACTGTACAAGGTTTCAGAATAGATTTCACGGAGGAACCCTTCCAGACCTCAACTCCTCTAACATTAAGCTTGACTCGGGAACAACATTCTATTGTCGAGGAGGAAGTAACTTCTATGTTAACGAAAGGTGCGATTCGAGAAGTTCCTTGGGCTTCCTTAAACTTCGTAAGCAATATCTTCCTCGTGGAAAAGAAGGACAAAGGGTGGAGACCTGTAATAAACCTAGGGAACTTGAACAGATTTGTCACTTACAATCATTTCAAGATGGAAGGTATCCATCTCCTCAAGGACATGCTTTTAGAAGGGGACTGGCTAGTCAAACTAGTTCTGAAGGACGCCTACTTCACTATTCCTATGGCAGAGGAATCCCAGCCTTTTCTTCAATTTGTTTGGAACAAACATCTATATCAGTTCCAAGCCCTTCCCTTCGGCCTATCTTCAGCTCCGTGGTGTTTCACGAAGCTCATGAAGGCTATTACCACGTTCCTTCGGGAAAGAGGCGTCCGCCTCATAATCTATCTAGACGACATTCTAATCATGTCCCAAGACAACTCACAGATCCTGAAGGACTTAAAATCTACCGTGGATTTGATAGAAAGCACAGGGTTTATTATAAACAGGGAGAAGTCCATCATGACTCCCTCCAGATCTCTAGAATTCCTTGGCTTCACGGTAGACACCGTGAAGTCCATGCTTTTACTCCCTCGGAAAAAGATGTCGAAGATTCGCAAGGAAATACGCCACGTCCTAAAGTCAAACCTCCTAACCTTGCGGGAACTAGCCAGACTTCTGGGCCTCCTTTCATCATCTATCCAAGCCATCTTCCCTGGCCCTCTTTATTACCGAGCTCTCCAGAGACTCAAAGGGAATGCCCTACGTTCCGGACTTTGGTACGGAGACCAACTTCATCTGGTCCCAGAGGCCAAGGAGGAACTCTCTTGGTGGCTGGAGAATTTGGACGCATGGAACGGGAAGGCCATTTTTGGGACTTCTCCGGACCTGATTCTGGAATCGGATGCAAGCCTTCATGGCTGGGGTGCCTGTTTTCAGAACCAAAGCACCGGGGGTTCATGGTCTTATTCGGAGAGCTGCCTCCATATAAACTTCCTGGAACTTACCGCTGGTCTTTATGCCCTAATGAGCTTCAGGGAATCCCTTCAAGGGAAATCAGTCCTCCTCAAAATGGACAACATATCGGCCGTTGCTTATATAAATCGCCTAGGGGGAACAAGGTCTCCGGACCTCTCCAACCTGGCAAAGGAATTATGGATGTTTTGTTTAAAACACCAAATTTCCCTAAAAGCAGAATACCTACCCGGCCTAAAAAATGTCTGTGCGGATTGGAATTCAAGGTTCCTCGTAGATCATACCGATTGGAAATTAAATCCAATAATATTCAACAATCTAAACCTTATTTGGGGTCCTCTAGAAATAGACCTCTTCGCAAGCAGACTCACACCACAACTCCCAAATTATTTCAGCTGGCTCCCAGACCCGGGGGCCCTAGCAGTGAATGCCTTTCTCCATCTCTGGAAGGACCTTCGGGGATATGCCTTTCCCCCCTTTGCATTGATCCAGCGTGTCCTCCAGAAGTTGAGGACAGAACGCTCATCAATAGTCCTGATAACGCCGTTTTGGCCGTCCCAAGCTTGGTTCCCGTCAACATTGGAATTAGCTTACGAAAAACCCTTTCTACTCCCAGCTGCTCCAGACCTCCTAAAGGACAGAAACGATTTCGATCATCCCCTTGTTCTCAATGGGACTTTGAACCTTCTTGCCTGAAAAGTGTCAGGCGAGCCAACGAAATCACTGGACTTTCGGCGCAAGCTTCTTCTCTCCTCCAGGACTCCTGGGCACCCGGTACCCATTCTAGGTACAACGGAATCTGGAAAAGATGGGTTCGTTGGTGCATGGAAAGGAACCTGGATTCCGTGGAGGCCCCTATTGTGCATGTAACCAATTTCCTGGTAGAACAATTTGACAGAGGTCTTTCCTACAGATCCATTAACTGTTATAGGTCGGCCATTTCCGCTGGTCATTCCCTCCTTAATGGTCGATCCATTGGCAAAAACCCAATCATTTGTAGAGTAATGAAAAGTATCAGACTTAAGAGACCTCCTAAACCTAAATATGACTCGCTTTGGGACGCAAGACTACTTCTTGACCTTTTTTGTAATTGGCCGGATAATAGTCTGTTAAGCAACAAATTTCTCTCGATCAAACTAGCTTCCCTCCTTTGCCTTATTTCCTGCCGTAGGGTCTCGGATGTTAAAGCCTTAGAGGTATCCAACAGATCCTATGATGTCTTCGGCGTCAGATTCGATATTCTTAGAAGAACTAAAATAATGTCTGATATGATTTTTTACCCTAGATTTGACTCTTGTAAGAAGTTATGTGTAGTCGACTGCATGAGAGAATATGACCTAAGAACTACCCCTCTTCGCTCTTCTGGCGTGACCCAACTCCTACTTTCTTTCGTCAGACCCTTTAAACCTGTTTCTTCTTCTACAATAGCTAGATGGGTTAAATTAGCTATGCAATTAGCAGGCATCGATCTATCTAGATTTCAAGCTCATTCCTTAAGGGGAGCTATGGCTAGTCAGTCCTTTTGGAAAGGAGCCAAATTAGACGACATCCTTAAAGCAGCTGATTGGTCAAGCTCCTTTACCTTTGCAAGACATTATTGCAAACCTGTCGAACACATGTCAGATGTAATTCTCTCTGACTACCAACATGCATAATGGCAGCCTCCGGTCTTGTAATGAAATTGCGATTCTCTTATTACCATGACCAGAGAATCTGGATTTCATTAAAGACACGGAGGCTGACATTATCCCACCCCTCCCTTCCCAGAGTGGATTTTAGCCTCTTGTTTATTCGCATTTTATAATGCTTTGTTTTATTACATTACTCTTTCATTTTCCAATTTTGACTACTATTGCCTTTGTGGTTTTGCTATCTTTAATCTTGATTGCAATTTTGAATGTGGTTTATGCTATCTTTAACATCCGTTGTTTTCTCTCCCCTTCATAGGGTGATAAGAACCTTTCCTAATTTTATTTACCTTTTCAGATAATTCGTCTTGATTGGACTGCAGTTACCCGCCTACTCTGTTCCATGGATTGATCTTTTGGATGTCACCAACTTTTGGACTTTGTTGCCACGGAGAAAGTTTTTCTTCTTATTTCTTGTTTTTCATTGCATTTAAAAGAGGCTGATCCTTGTGCTGCCGTTGCCTGGATACACTTTTGTTCTAGATGTTTCTTCTTTGTGATGTAACTACTAGTGGCGGCTGTACTTGAAGTTGCATTAAAAGATAATGCATAATGTCAGCCTCCATGTCTTTAATGAAATCCAGATTCTCTGGTCATGGTAATAGGAGAATCGCAATTCTCTGGGTTTGTCTTGTGAGGAAGGATGAGATCCATTTGAGAGCGTCTCCCTGGACTTTGATGTGGTGGAGTCTTCTGATGAGGGTGTGGTGGGATACGGTGTCGAATGCCGCTGAGAGGTTGAGGAGGATCAGGAACACCGTTTCAACCCAGTCGAGGAAGATTTTGATGTCATCAGTGGTGGCGATCAGGGCGGATTTGGTGCTGTGGTTGGTGCGGAAGCAGGATTTGGCATTGAGTAGGTTGCTTCTTTCTAGGTGTTCGGTGAGCTGGTGGAGGATGGCCTTCTCGAGATCTTTGGCGGGGAATAGAAGCAGCAAGATGTAGCAGTAGTTTTTGAGTTTGCTGGGGTCGGCTGAGGGTTTTTTCAGAAGATGTCGGACAGGGCCAGACTGGGAACCCAAAGCAGCCCTGGCAATTTTGTCGTCTCTTGGTGCAAGTGTGAAGTGCTGCTGTTTTTGTTACTGTGGTCTGATATTGCAGCACCGCTGCAAACTGGTCCCCAGTAACCAAACCAGCCCCCACTGGTGCAGAACTAGCCTTCACTCTTACAGCCTCCTGGGGAAACTCCCGCTACTGCCAGTCCAGCCTTGGGGTCTGATCCCTGCGTGTTTCCATGCGTCAGGCAAGGCAGTCGTGGTGATGGATTCTTTGATAATGGAGGTGAGTGGAATGCTGATTTCTGTGTCCAAGTTTGAAGATGTGGTTGGGGCAGGAGTCCATGGGTGCTCTTGAGTAGATGCAGGTCATAATGGCTGTGGTGTCCTGCGTGGTGAGTAGATTCCAGTCGATGAGTGGTGGGCTATGGGTGGTGTCCATTTGTGTGATGAGGTTGTCGATGTTGGTGAGTTGGGGATTCAAAGTTGCTGTAGATGGTGGATATTTTGTTGTGAAAGTAGTTAGCTAGAGTGTCGCAGAGCTCTTGAGAAGGGCAGACCATGTTCTCAGTGGCTGATGGGCATGAAAACTCTGACAATGCTGAAGAGTTCCTTGGTCTTGTTGATGCTTGCCTCGATGCGTTCTGTCAGGGCATCTCATGTCTCCTTTGTGGCCTTGAGGCGTTGGTGGTATTTGTTGAGAGCTAATTTGAAGGCAACGTGGTGTGTGGAGTTCCTGTTTGAGTGCCATCGTCTTTCTAGTTGCTTGCATTCATTTGATGGTCCAGAGTTCTGGTGTGTACCAGCTGGCATGTTTTGTGGATCTGCTGGTATTGGCAGGCTTGATGGGGCAACTCTGTTGGTGCAGTTGGAGATCCAGGCAGAGAGGTTCTGGACGGCCTGTTCCAGGTTGGTTGTGGTGTTTGGCCTGTTGGGGTTAAGGGCGTCTGTCCATTGAGTCTCTGTCACTTTATTCCAGTTGTGGTGGGAGGAGGTAGGGGGGCTTAGTGGTGGTATCCGTGGACCCTGTGATGAACAAGTGGACAATGGCATGGTTGGTCAAGGTGAGCTTGGTGATATGGCTGTACTTGACTCTGTTGCTGGCTGTGAAGATCGGGTCCAATGTGTCTCCTGTACAGTGTGTGGGACTGCTGACCAGCTGGATGAGGCCAATGTTGCTTATGCTTTCCAGGAGGTAGGTAGAGTTGAAATCATTGGAGTCGTCAGGGTGGAAGATGAGGTCGCCGTGGAAGATGAGGTCCACCTTGAATCTTTCAAAACAACAGTGGAAGTTTGTGACACATAACGCAGCTCGGGAACAAAACCTGCAGTATTTAAGTCAAACGTCTGGTGAGCCGATTTCTGAGTTCCTTGTACGATGAAGTTGTTTTTCTTTATATCGAGAAACATCCAGACAGAGTGTAGGGACACGAAATCCAGATATTTTGAAAAAGGGCCAAGTCCTACGTACGATGCACCAGATTTTGCTAAGATTCTGCAATTTATGAAGGCTAATGTAGGTGGCCAGTGGGAGGGAAATGTACAAATGTCTATATTTTGCTTGTTTCCATATTTTTATTTAAACAAAGAAGCAAATATTTAAAACCGGTTCTTTTAAAATATAGCATCCGGTCAGATTTGGCAGGCAAAGTCCTTTTAACAGAGATGTGCTTTTGTAGATGTCATGTGCTGGAGGTACATTTTTACTAAGTATAAAGGGTTAGGTCTAAATTATATCATATTGTTTTAATTTATTCCCATATGTTTTTATTCTTAGTGTATTCTTTTTATATTTGTACTGTGGTTTATTACTTGTGTTTCAATGCATCTTGTTTACTGGACCATATTCTTAATAAACGTAATTTGTAATCTACAGTGATGCACAGTGATGTAAAGGGATTACCTATGATCTCACAGTTTGGTCATGTGAGGCAGGTTAGGTTTCGAGCCCAGGCTTCCTGGCTATACATTGTGCAATTTAGCCACTACATGGTTCCCACCTTCTCTCTCCCTCTTAACCCCAAAGTACAGTGCTTTGACATTTTATGGTTAAATAGGAGAACCATATATGTTAAATATTTTTTCTAAAAGAAGTCGTTGTAAAAAAAAAAAATCAAAGTTTAATGAAGGCAGTCCACTCTAATATTGTTGGCTTCGTTTGATCTAAAAAAGAGAAAGGTGAAAGTGCGCCTCAAAATGTTAACGTAGGTAATTACATAAAAAGCAAAACAAAAAGGTCTCGCACATCCCACAGAGTACGACCTCTTGTTACAGGCCTTCAGTTCGACTGTTTCGAAGTGCACTTCGCCTGCAGACAGACTCATGTACATGTAATGTTTTTAAACTCCTGATAAAAATTAGACTAGAATAGAACCCTTCTAGACTTCATTTGCATGTGCACATTACCTGCGTGTAGAAGTTTTTGTCTAAAAAAAACTGCAATATCGAGGGAAAGGAACAGTGACTAAGATTGCTCTGCTTTGGTTCCCCTTTCCCATAGCCAGAGGCAGACTTCTGACGGTCTAGTATTGAGCTGCCTCCCTATAACACGCCGCGTGCACATAACCTGCTCTTAGTTCAACCAAGTGGACTTTCCCATGCCATGGTCGAAATGCCGGCCTCCAAAGACCTATGCAACAAATTTGCCAACTTCTTTGACGAAAAAATCTCTCAGAATGAGCTCTCACTGGAGGTCCATCACCGACCACCCGACAAAAGCCCGCCCCCCTGCAAAGAAGTCAACAACCCGCCTAGACAACCCCCAAATAGCTGGTTTTCATTCAAACCCATGTCAGAAACAGAAATTTTGGAAGTGACTACCGGAACAAAGCCATCGTCGCACATTGAAGACCCGCTCCCTACACAACTGGCCAAAAAAAAACTCAAACTCTCACTAGCACCGCTCTGGACAAAGATTATAAATAGCTCCCTGAAAACAGGAATCATGCCAGAATGCCTCAAAATTGGTCAAATCACTCCATTACTCAAAAAGCCAAGCTCTGACACAAACCATCTTAATAACTTCAGACCCGTCTCCAATCTCCCATTCCTAGCCAAATTACTTGAAAAATGTGTTCTCCGACAACTCACCCATCACATGGACTACAACAAATTTCTAGACCCTCATCAATCAGGCTTCAGAAAAGGTAGACAGCTATCCTGAATGTCATCGACGACGTCTACAAATCACTCGACGAGGACCGCTGCTGTGTACTCGTACTCCTAGACCTATCGGCGGCCTTCGACACGATTGACCACAAACTGCTCATCAATGCACTTCAACAAAAGGGTAGGAGCAGAAGAGGTGGTCCTACAGTGGTTCTCCTCCTTCCTGCAGAACCGCTCACAAAGAATAAAAAATCAGAAACTTCGGTCTGACCTACACCCTGTAAGCAGGGGCGCTCCCCAAGGATCAGTTCTATCACCCGTACTGTTCAACATCTACATGGAGCCCCTCACCACCATACTCGGAAAAGCCAACATACCCTTCCACCTATATGTGGACAACACCCAGATCTACCTAGAAACCTCCTCCATGGCGGACATGAAAAGACTTCATGGCACCCTAATAGAAGTCCAAAAATGGCTATCCCAAAATCACCTAAAACTCAACTAGGACAAGACTGAAACTCTCCTCATAGCCAACAAAAAGCAAACCCACCAAATCACAGAATGGCTAAAATCTATTGATGCTCTCAACTGCACCCTCATCCCGGCCAACTCAGTGAAATCACTGGGAATAACTCTGGACCCTAACCTAGACATGGTCAAACACATCAAAAACACCGCAAAGAGTGCCTTCGTCAACCTTAAACTACTCAACAAAATCAAACCCTTCGTCCCTACAAGAGACCTTAAGTAAGCCACGCAATCCCTGGTGCTATCCAGATTGGACTACGGAAACACCACCCTCACAGGCTCGGCAAAATCACACCATGCTCCTCTCAGAACCACCCTAAATGCAGCAGCCAGAATGGTGACAGGAGTAAAGAAATTCAAACATCTCCCCTGCTCTCAGAGAGCTAAACTGGCTCCCAATAGAAACACGTGCAAACTTCAGAACTGCCTGCCTCACTCACAAAGCTCTACACACTGGTAAACCGGCCTATCTGGCCTCCAAACTCAACAAAGCAGGGCAGACAAGAAATCTCAGGAGCACTAACACTACTTCTCATCCCTCCAAAAACTCGCAAACAAAAAACCTTATCACGCTCCTTCTCAGGAAATGCTCACAAAATTTGGAACGCCATCCCAGTACACATCAGGACGAACCTTTCCTTCGAAAAATTCAAAAGCCAACTCAAAGCCCTCTTTCTCAATCGAGCTCTTACGAAGTAAGAAAGGATCCACGAGGCGGAATCGCGCCAATCGGAGCATACAGACACTATGATAAGAATAACTTATTAAGCATCTACCTCCTGACTCACTCCCTTACCCCCGGATCAAGATCCTTCACGCATCAATATGTTTACGACTGTCATTCCACGTACTCGATTGTTACTTGACAAATGTTGTAAAGCGCTCCGATACCTTCGGGTCTGGCCAGCGCTATATAAAACACTTAAATAAATAATAAATAAATAAACCGAGTGAAAACAAGGCCACGAACCCTGCTTCAGTTTGGCAAGTAGAAAAAGAGCCAATGATTAACAGTTATTATGAATAACTGTATTAGCAATATGGTATGTTTGTAGGTCTGTGTTGACCTGCAGAACTGAATTAGTCTCTAGGAGAACGCAATACCATTTTTATCAATTGTTCAATGCTTGCAGGCAATGCCAAGACTCAAACATTGATCTGAATGCTGATTATGTAGAAAGACTCTGCTGTTAGGGATCAATACTTTCCAAAATATCTTGTGATCTATCTGCCAGCTTGTATTGCTGTGCTGCTGCCGTTCATGTGTAAACTCTATGCCAATAAATTCACACAGTCTTTTATAACCTAGATATCAGGGACTGTCCGGGACTGTGTTGGGAACACAGTCAGGGACTTGGATAGGACTGGGGACTGGGTGGAAAACGTACACAGAAAAAGGAGTACAGCGCTGCCCAGGATAATACAAGAAGTCAGAGGAGAAAAAGGATCCAAAGGGGAAGCCTGCACGAAGGAACAAGATGGCTAAGACTCTGAAAGGAAGGGCACTCACGAGGCAATTTAGCATTCAGAAAAACTACACCCAGGACGAATGTGCAAGATATATATATGAAACAACATTAACAATAAAGGGGAGTGTGGGGTAAAGTACTCAGGAGCTCCACACGGTAAGACTGAAGCTCAGTAAGTTTCTCGCCCACAATTGCTGTTACAGATACTGACTGCAAATACCCACTTGTAGGATATGCATGCAAAGGCAGGGTCGGTGGAGCATATACCTATGGTGATGTTATAAATGTAACTCAAAGACAATACTCACAGTGAACAAGAAACACCACCTAGGTAGTCAGCTGAGCCCATGTGTCCTTGCGATGAAACAGGAACACGCTAGGCAGTAACAGTAAGGGGGTAGAACTAAACACAATAGACAAGGAGCTAGCAAGGAGAAGTGCTTAACAGGAAAGGAAGGAAATCACAGGGCACACGTGGCAGAAAGCAGGTGACAAACATACAAGGCAACAGAAGCAAGACAGCAGAACAGGAACTGGAACCAAGGAAATGGGAAGAAAGGCAGGGACTGGAAAAGGGTATACAGAAGGGAAGGCTACAAGGGTATACTAGAATAGGGCAGGTTCAGGAATCAAGAAAACAAAGTAGCATAGAAGGCAGTGCTGGGGCAGGAACAAGAATTGAGCTAAGGCTCAGGAGTCAAGGAAGCACTGCAGACAGTGCTGGTTCAAAGAAACAAGAAATAGCTACAGATCAGGAAACAAGGAGTCAAGAGAGCACTGCAAGCAGTGCAAATCAGGAACAAGAAATAGCTGAAGCCCAGGAACAGGAACAAAGAATAACTATAGCTCAGGAACTCAGGAAACAAGAGCACTGCAGGCAGTGCTAATTCAGGTACAAGGAATAGCTATAGCTCAGGAACTCGTGAAACAAGGTAGCACTGCAGGCAGTGCTAATTCAGGAGGTGGGAAACTGCTGCAGTTCAGGAACAAGGAATGCTTTGGCTCAGGAGTCAAGCTAGCACTGCAGGCTGTGCTAGTTCAGGAGGAGGAAAACTGCTGCAGTTCAGGAACAAGGAATGCTTTGGCTCAGGAGTCAAGCTAGCACTGCAGGTAGTGCTAATTCAGGAATAAGGAAAACAGCAGGAGCTCAGGATCAAGGAATAACTAAATCTCAGGAATCACTGGAAACAAGGATATCAAAGGCTCAGGAAACACAGGAAACAAGGATTGGTCTCACTGGTATACAGCTACAATGACCAACCTTGGCCGGAAGGGAGCTGGGGTTTAAAAGACCTCACAATCGCATGCAGCAGGTGTGAGCAGGCTAGCAGCAGCCAGCCACAGGTAAGCTGAATTCCTCCACCCATCCGTGGCCTGCAGAGGTGGAGACGAAGCAGGGAATTCTAGGTAATGGAGTTCCAAACATGAGCAGGCTGGCTTCAAGTATCAGCAGGCTGGCTTTCACAAAACCCAGCATGGATTGGGAATGGATGTCAATTCCTAAATGATGTCCAAATGCCTGGAAGTCAGGATATGCATACAGGGGAGTGTCTGGAGGCATATTAGAACACTGGAAAGCACCACAATTCGGCCCCCTGGTGGTGGGCACGAGAGCACAGGGAGTGAATTGTGACACTAGAGGCCAAGCATTACAGCAAACCCATGAGACGGGTCTTCATCTAGGTAAAAGAGTATTGACTGAGAGGTAGGCAGTTCAGGATTTGGGGAGCAAGAGATGTACATCAGATCAGAAGGGTTCTAGCTGTGCCAAAACTGTGGTTCTCCAGCCCAGTTAAAACTTGGAAAACTGCCGATAGCAATGTTGGAGCCTCTGCCGGCAGTCAATTCTTGATGACAGTCCATCTGCCACAAGGCCGCTGCCTAAGCTACATTAGAAGGCCCATCATATTTAAAGAGCCCTCTTGATGAAGATTTTCCCCACCCATGCCCCGTGTGAGTTATGATGAACTCTGGCAGGGAAATTCACCAATGGCACCTTTGCACAAGAAAAAAATACCCTGTGTCTTACTGCTATTGACTTTAGCCGAGTAGATCCCCATTACATGACTGACCATCTAACTTTACACTTCTGAAGAACATGCTTCTCCCATGTAGGAGGCATCACTTTAATTAGATAAACCCCACAATGCAGCAGTTCACTTCTGTTTCGGAGGGTGCTGTGCCACAAGGTACGTGGCTGCAGGGACTATGACTCCAAAACAGCCTACACGGACCGCTCACCTTGGGCTACATGATCTCCTAGAAACAGAAGAGTAACTGCACAACAAAAGTTGGTGTGCAAACTAAAATATCAACGATACACCGGGGCCCTTATTAACAAGAACAGTCGCAAATTACAACCTGTGTGGTGTACACTCACATATTATTGTAATTTGCTACTACTTATCTTATTCTGAAACATGGACCTGGAGTTCAAAAAGACGATTTACAAACTCAATGATCCGTTTATGGGGTATGATCTTGCATGAGGTCCCTTCTTTGAGAGGGATCACATGCATCTCCTGCGTGAGGTATGTGTGATTCAATTTGAAACAAAGTCTGCATTAATCAGGAACAGAAGCGGTAGCAATGGTGGGTTTACCCACCAGCTTTGTAACACTCCTACAACCACAGTTGTAATTTAGCCACATCTTATATCATGGGGCAGTGCTTAATTTGTAAAAACTTAGTGCCAGGGCCCTCGACAGGAGGTTGTAGAGCGTCCACCATCTGTTGCCCCTGGCAGGACTGCCAATGACACCACCAACACACTTCTTATCATCACACTCTTAAAAGTGCGACATTCATACTATAACAAGCCCCCAAAGCTATAAGAATGGATTTGGAGGCAAATACTAATAATTGGAAATATACGTTGAAATAATAAACAGAAGTTGTTGTGCTCGTACCTAAATTGGCAGACACCACTACCATGTGGCAGACAGTCATAAGCCCCGGTGCTGGCAATTAAGTGCCGGTGCTGAGCACCGGAAAGCACCGGCACAAATTAAGCACTGTCATGGGGAAAGAATTAGGAGACAACTGCAGACGAGTTATACTGGAAGGCCAAGGCCAACATTCTCTAGTGTATTTATATATTGTCAGTTGACTTGCACCCACTCGACTCATAAGTTTATTTGCTGCAATCCATTGCTATTTCACGGGTGTTTATATTAATGCTCTTTATCGGTTGTTATTGAGATGAAGTTGAGAAAACAATAAAAATATATAGAAGCGGTACAAAAATGGAGCTTAAACACGATTTCCTAAACGTCGTACCCGGTATTCTGAGCTCCATCGATGTCACTATACTCCCTTTTAATCAATGTGACCTGCATTTATACGTTTATTCTTTGCTATATACTATAACATGCTGTGAAATGCACTACCAACCTGGGCTCTGGTTCTTGGTGTTCTACTTGAAGAACAGACCTAAATAAATTACATATGCTTAATTTACGAATGTTGTAAATCAACTGTGCCCATGCATGGAATTCACATGTAAAAATAAGTGCAATTTCACTTCTTTCTCTTTAATGACTTTTTGTTTCTTTAGCAAAACAGATCATTTCTCAGTTTCTTAATTTTATACCATCTGTGATTTGAAAAGGATGTCAAGCACTCTCCCCCAGGCTTACTACCAACACCTCTGCCTGTACATTTTAGGTCGAAACTTCACAGTAAAGACGTTAGCATTGTGAAATAAGAGGTTGAAAGACACGGAAAAATGTTTAGAACGACCCACCAAGGGTCAATTTTGGGTTATTCCCGTTATCTGCATTGTATTTCCCTGACCATGGCATGGGAAAGTCCACTTGGTTGAACTAAGAGCAGGTTATGTGCACGCGGCGTGTTATAGGGAGGCAGCTCACAGTGAACAAGAAACACCATCTAGGTAGTCAGCTGAGCCCATGTGTCCTTGCGATGAAACAGGAACACGCTCGGCAGTAACAGCAAGGGGGTAGAACTATACACAATAGACAAGGAGCTAGCAAGGAGGAGTGCTTAACAGGAAAGGAAGGAAATCACAGGGCACACGTGGCAGAAAGCAGGTGGGGGGGTTAGATGTTGGCTGTCTGATGAGATTAAAGAGTTCTTTGGGGTGATTTTTAGCATTGTTTAGTGCATCACAGAAGAAGGAGGATTTTTCATTTGACTTATGTCCGGTGAAGTCAACCTCTTTAAGTAAGCCAAGAAGCAGAGATGAGAGTAAAGCAACACAGTGGCACCTGATGACGGATCAGTCGTAGGTTGTGTCCCACCGCTGTTGAGTGAGTGTGTCTATGCATTTTAAAGGAGGCATCGTAGAGAGTTTATTTTAACAGGTATTGTCCTGTAATACGATGACCTAAGTTCCCTGAAAAATACACAAAGCAATACAAAAGCAATGCCGAAGCTTTTAGGTCTGAGCTATTTTAGGTCAAATGTGTTTTTATTGCAGAGAATGAAGACTGGATGAAAGAAAGATTTTGTATATTGTAATGCCCATTGAGGGGGAGGGGCAATGAACATTCGTGTCTTAAAGCAACAAAGACACAATAATAACAAGCATTGGCATAGCCAATAGGTCTCGCCTTTGGGACCTTATAAGTGTTTAGCCATGCAACAGTTGCATAACTAAATACTTATAAGGTCCCAAAAGCGAGACCTATTGGCTATGCAAAGCGGCCGCGCAAGTGAAAATGATCGCGATCACGATCAAACATCAAAGCGGCCGTGCGGCCGCGAAAGTAATCGCGGTAAAGCGCGGCGCGCGCCCGCGCACATGCACTGTAGCTCTAGGCTGGCCTGGTAGTACTTTTTGGAGCCCTCTCAATAAGTCTCGCCAGACCAGCGCATGCGCTGGGTCAGGCGAGACCTAAAAAGTCGGTTTGTTACCCAAAGCAGTACGAGATGGGAGATGAACAGAGAAAAGTGAAAGATTAAGTAAGTGTGCTGCAGCAGAGTAGGCAGAGAAAAGAGCAAATGTTTTGAACTGGAAATCATTTTCTGCAATATTTGTCTATACATCTCTGAACGCCGAGTTAGCGGAGCACAAAAACGTGATATGACGCGTGTCCAGCCAAATGTGGTCCGTCGGCTGCGCTGCCGCCTCTGGTGCAGGAAACCAGGGTTCGAGCCTCGAGGTCGCGTCCACATCATGTGATTCTGGGCAAATCACTTAATCTCCCCGTGCCTGAATGTGTAATGTAAATACGGTGCTATGTAAAGCGCTCCAATACCTTCGGGTCGAGTTCGCGCTGTATAAATATGCAAAAAATAAAAAAAAGTTGCAGTGTTAGCAATGACTGTGGTCCTCTTAATCGAACAGCAAAGGAAGAATGCGGTATTTGTGTATACACCTTGACCCTGTGCGGTGCCGGACGAAGAGCGTTCAGCTGTCCAGTGAAATATCCCTATTGTCGTGTGCTATAGCATAGACGGAGAGCCACAGTGATGCATATGGACATGAGGGCAACCTAAACACTGACACCCAGAAACTTCAATCCATAGATATCGGGGCTGTTTATCGCTTGGTGGTATATACTCATGCTGGGTCACAACCAGAAGAGCATCTTGATCGGAACTCTAGTGACCCACAGTGGGAGCCAACAGGCAGCAAAGGGGATGTTTGTAAAATGGGGTCAGCTGAGTTCGTGTTACTTTTAACACCGCACTTACTAATATTTGCCTAGATAAGATTTACTGTGTGGAAAATGGACGTGCAAGCTTGCATCTGTGTGCTGCTGTACTTTAACATTCGAATACATAACAGGTGGCTCTAGTCATAGTGGGTGGGCAGTTACTGCAGTGGGGGTGAAGGAAAGAGAGCAGAGAGGGGTAACTGACCTGCTCAACTGCTGCTCGAAGCAGGCGTGCCTTATCTTATCTTATCTTATCTTATCTTCGAAGCACTTCTAGAGCGCGCGGCACGTAGGCGTCACAGCGCTAAGTACGCATCTAGCTGACCAAGGTAATAGCGATAGGAGTCAAACAGCCATGTGTTCAGGAGTTTGCAAAAATGAAGTTCCAGGTTGTTGTCTGAAGGGGGGGGGGCAGTTCCATAACATGTGAGACCGTGATTTGCCATTATTCATTTTATTTTATGAGCAACATCTTTACAATCAATGTAAAACACAGGAGTCCCTAATTGCTAATCCTTAATAATCTCAATTAAGGACTCGCAAATGCATTTCTTGATGCATGTGCCCCTAAATGAAGCACACCGGCATTAAGACAAACCCGGAGCCACTACCAAAATGAAACTAGCTGAAGAATGAAAACCAAAAATGAGGAGGGGCCATCACACACAGTACAGTGTGATGGCAAACAAAACGTTCTCTGAGTGAAATCGCCAGGGACGAAGGAAGGCCCTTGGCAAAAGTTCTGTTCATCTTTCTGTTTCTTATTGCTACATTTGTGTTTTAAACTAGTGCTAATAAGGTGAAACTTATGCCCAGACAGTGTTAACCGGTGTGAACATGACAAACTAATGACGTAATATTATCAAACAATATACCGCCTTATGCTGCATAATTTGCCTTTCTTGACGCATAATTTAGTCAACCCTGCTGCATAATTTAGTCCTCTCCTGCCACATAATTCCAGTGGTCCTGACAATATAATATCAATCAGATCAAACTGATATATCATATATAGTTCAGTGCGCACTGATCACATCCAGAGAAATACCACGTATTCCAATACATATGAAACCTAGTCTATGCAGGATGCCTGTGTCTTTCTAAAGTATCTGCTGTGAGCAGCATGCTCTGAGCGGACTAGTGAGTCTCCGGACTGAAGAGAAACAAAATAGCTAATTTGTTTCTCTTTCAGGCAGAGCCTTCAAGGCTCATTTGGAGAGTGGACGTGGTCCCCCTCAGAGAGAGTGACCTTCACAGAGCACTGCTCATCTTTGAGGGAAAGAGGAGCAGGCCCTGTGGTGCAATGGGTTGGGGGTGGGGGGGGGGGGGCGGACCTCCATGTCAATTACGGCCACTAAGCAATCTGGCAATGAATGTCCTGTGGGCCTGACACCTGGCAGGCTTCAGTAAACAAAAGTACCTCACAGCAGCCATGTTTGTCAGGTCTTGCATGATGTGCTGGTCCAGTCCAGGCTTTTTCTTTGAGTTCTTGGAGTTGTAGTCTTGTTTTATATTAATAAAATTAAACAATATCACAAGCCCAGAATTCAAAGGAAAAAAAGCTGGACTGGGGCACCACATCACGCATGGGCCGGTGAAAAGTGATAGGGCTGAAAGTAGAAATTATCAGTGATTCTAAAGTGATTCCTCTTCCTGAAGAAGTGCTTCCACCCAGACCCCTCCCTTTCTGAATGATTTTGAGTCACCATGGTTGGGCCCTGTGCATACCACACATGCCTGATGCATTCCGCCACGCAATTGCAGGGAGTTACAACAGAGCACATGCTTCCTGAGCTGTACATTGCGGTACTCTCACCTGATGCTACTGGAAGCCACGTTTAAGCAGAGACCACTACCAGTCATCTGCCACATACTGGAGACCTTTACCCCATTTCCTGAGACCATGTAGAACAGGTAAAATTGTCAGACGAGCCATAGAAGGGTGAACATGGGTAGTAGAGCAGAGAGCTCTCACAGTGCATCTTTACCCTGACCTGCACCCTGCACTGTTATACCAGTGCTGAGACTGCATCGAAGCTCTCACAATTCACCTCTATGCTGATCTGCATCCTGCACTGCTAGGTCAGTGCTGAGACAACAGCCAACTCCCACAATGAATCTCTAGCCTGCAAAGCACAATGTACCACTATCCTAGTACTGAGATATCCGCACGTGTCTCACATTGCATCTCTATCCTGATCTAATCCATGTACTGCTGTCCCTGTAATCCGGGATCCATCATGCTCCCGCAAGACTTCTCTTTTCTAACCTGCACCATGTTCTTTTATCCCAGTACTGACATGCGCACAGAGCTCTTGTAATACCCCCTGATTTGGCTTGTGCATCACTTGGACATCTCTGTGAAAATACTTGTCAGACATCTCTCACAATATAGCTCTGTTCAAACCACCACTGTGACTGCATACCTACCCTACTGCAGACACTGAAACAGTGCTCTTACAATGCACCTCAATTTCAAGCTTTATATTGAATCCCCTTAGTAGCAAATTCACTGACAATTTGTTAGGCACTACTCTCTTCATTTTCAGAATGTTATGGTATATATAATGTTACATTGTCTTGTGTATTGTGTAAAAGAAGGAACTCGTAGCGTAACGTGAGGAAAAGTACAGCTTTATTCATGTTGCAGGTTACAGGATAAACAACCCCATCCAGCATCCAAGACCTGCAACTGCCCACTGACAAGTTGCTTATATTCTTACACAAGTTCCATTCCACATTCTAATCTAAGTAACATGACAACAAGAATACATTCTGAGAAGGAACACTACACATTGTTATTTATATAATGCAACCCTAATTGGGAAGCAACAGAACACTGAACAACAAAGCACCACGTTCTTGCCTGCCAGGACAGTTCGTCTGTCCTGCTAACTGCTCGTGTAAATATCACACTTCAATTCCTTTAGTGTTGTGCGGGTTTATGTGCCTTCTTTTTGCTCTGCAGTTACTCTGCCTAGTGTAGTACAAAATGACATCTACTGTGGGGTTGGGGTAGCGTGACGTGGAAAGAGGTCCAGCGCTTTAAAGCCCTCCAGAGTGGTGTCCCATTCCATTGAGATTGGGCGTTTGCGCAACCCTCGCGTCTCTTCTCGCCGGATTGCCGCACTCTCTGCGCTGCTCCAGCGCACCACTTCATCATACCATGTGGATAGCACAGAGGGTCTTGTGGACTTCCACCGCATAGTAATAGCGCTTATAGCTAATATAAAAGAAAGATCTAGGAAACGGAGTTTAACTTTCTGGGCGCTTGTGCGTTTGCGGAGTCCCAGCAAGCATTCAATCATATTGTCTTCAATCTGTAAGTGCGTATCCTCCCACCCCCTCCCAATAGTCACTTAGGTGAGGGCAAGCCCATAGCATGTGTACGAAGCCTGCGTCCTCGGATTTGCAACGGGGGCAGCAGTGTTGGGTGTCTGGGAACATGCAGTCTAGTCGTGGCGGGGTTAAATAGGATCTGTGCAGGACCATACTTTGTATAAATTTGAATTTGGCGTTGCGGGACACTCGCTTCGGATGTTCCAGTATATTAGCCCACGCTTTGTCGGATAGTACACAATCTGCAGTCTCCAACCATTTTGTTCTCAAGTCGGTGAGCGAGACAGACGCCTGCGACCAGATACCAATGTACAGCCATTTAATGAGGTGGCGCCCCTGCCCATATGGTATAGTGTACTAACTAGTTCATGCGGTGGAGGCTCTTGTCGCTGGGGAGCCCAATTCTTTTTAATGTAATGTGATACCGTGGCATGTGTTAAGTAAAGATGTCCTGGCGCTTCTGTGGCTTACACAAAATTGTCATGGTCAAGAAGGGTGTTTTCGCTAAACAAGGCCCCTATTGTGTCCGCACCAACTTCCGACCAGGCCTGTAGTCTATCCTTTGTGAGTCTGCCACCAGGGATTGGTATCCTCAGTAGTGGGCAGTTTCCAGTGTAGGGAATAGCGCATGGTGTGTAGGGCAGCGCTTTTTTCCCAACACTGGAGCGCTGTCTTGAGTAGTGGTGGTCCAAGTGGGGGAGCTTTGCTCTTTGGCAACAATAGTGTGTGTAATGAATCTTGATCTATGTCCGGAGTTGTATAGCCTATTTCTTGCAAGTTTCTACCCGCCGTCCAGTAGGACAACCATTGTAGCTGGCAGGCATAGCAGTAAGCCCTCAACTCAGGCACCCCTAGCCCTCCTCTGTGCCGTTCTAGTTGCAATTTTTTAAGGCTCACCCTTCGGCGACCGGTCACCCTCACAAGATCTAATAGTGTGTCTAGGGCGCGGAATGTGGACAGTGGAACTAGTATTTGCAAATTTGCGAAATAATATAAGCGATGGGGAGTACCACCATTTTGGAAATAGTGACCCGGCCCATCACCAATAGGGTAGGGAGGAGCAGAATGTCACTCTAGATCGCACTGCGCCAATTGCTTTCATGAAATTGCCGTCGAGTTGATCGCATGGGACCACTATATATTGATACCTAGGTATTTGAATGTAGTATGCGCCACCAGGGTCTTGTATATGCCAAAACTAAGTACATCTGGGTGGGGGCCTTCAAGGAGGTAGAAGGGGTTCGACTGCCCCTCGTTAATGGCGTGACCAGAGACACGTTCAAAATTAGAGAAAATGGTAGGAAGGGGCTGGAACCGGTTTGTGAGGTCCCGTAGGTACACTATAATGTCATCCGCATAGATTGATATCAGGTGGGTTGTATCACCTATTGGTATCCCCAGGTGGTCAGCCGTCAGTCACAGTGCAAGCGCCAGTGCCTCTATGGCAAGGACAAATAGTATGGGGGAGAGGGGGCAGCCCTGCCTCGTGCCTCTGTGTAAAGTGTATTCTTGAAATATGTGGCTGCCAGTGCGTGCTCTCGCAGTAGGGACTGTATACAGCAAACAAACCCATTGGAGGTAGTCAGTGGGGAGCCCAAACCTCCTCAGGGCTGTGAACATATATCCCCATGTGAAGGTATCAAAAGCCTGACGCAGATCCAGTGCTATGCAGCCTGCTTTAACATACTCCGCAGGGGCAGTAGCTATAATGTAGTGCAGGCGTCTGATATTTAGAGACGTGCTGTGCGCCGGTAGAAAGCCACATTGATCCCTGTGTATCAATTTGTTTAAATGGGGCAGGAGCTGGTTAGCCAAGATCTTGCTTAGGATCTTGTACTCCGATGCTAAGAGTGACAATGGTCAGTAACTTGAAAAGTGTGTGTCATGCCGTCCCGGTTTTGGGAGTGATATTACCAACGCCTGCACGGAGGAACCCGGGAGGTGTCCTATGTCCAGTGCTTTATTGTATAATTCTTCCAGTTGAGGGATGAGGGCTTCCGAGTAAGAGTCAAACAATTCTATTGGCAGGCCGTCTAGACCAGGTGCTTTGTTGCGGGAGAGTCCTCTGATGGCTGCACGTATTTCCATTTTTGTGATGGGGCCCGAGAGGCCTTTCAGGGTGTCTTCTGTGAGTTGTGGGTATGGTGGACCTTCTAGGAAGTTGTCGACCAGTGAGTCGTCCATGTGTGCTGGTTCGCTGTATAATGCGCTATAATAGTTGCGGAACTCATCATTTATATCTCGCTGTGAGTGGACTGTGCCCCCTCCTGGAACATTAATGTGGTGGATAATAGGAGGTGTTGGGTCGTCCCACAGTATCCTAGCCAGTAGTGTCCCAGATTTCTCAGCCTCCGTGTGCTTCAATTGTGTATTCGCTTTGTGGTCTATTACCTGGAGAGTTTCTAGTAATTTGGCATGTTGTTTACGCGCATCTCGGAGTGGTTTCTGTTTATTCAGATCACTCGCTGCTGCCTGCTCCAATTCGGTCATTTAATTTTCTACTTTAATGAGATTTTTTTGTATTTCCTGTCTGGCACCTACAGTAGCGCCAATCGCAGTGCCTCACACCACAACCTTAAGTGCATCCCATTCAATTAAGTTTGAAGAGGCAGTGTTCCAGTTCATTTGAAAATAATTTGCGATGGCTGTGGATAATGTAGTGCGGAAGGGAGCATCCTCAAGCATCTGGAGCCAAAGCTTCCAAGTGGAAACCAGGGTAGGTACTCTGCCCTATGTAAGACGAATCTCCAGAGGGTTATGGTCGGAGAAAGTCTTGGCTAGGGATGTAGCGTGGGTGATTTGGGTTGCGATATTAAGGGAGCAGAAGAATCTGTCCTTGTATTGAGCTGGATGACTGGTGAGAAAAAGGAGTATTCTCTGGGTACTGGGTTCAGCATTCTTCATACATCCCCCAATGCCCATCCAATCGCCCAGCTACACAAGGCCTCAGCTTGTTTTATTGCACCAGCTCCATTCAGGGGAGGGTGTGACCTGTCTAGCACAATATCCATCACGGAGTTGCAGTCCCCCCCCCCCCCCCCTAGTAGCCATGGATATGTATTCCATCCAGTCAGTACTGTACTTAATTTGTGAACAAAATTGTCCTGATCAAAGTTTGGGGCGTAAATGCTACCTAAAACCACTGGCTGGCTGTCCAGCGTTCTGCGCAGCAATATATATCTACCCTGGACGTCAGTGCATCGTTCCAATTCAGTAAATGGGACCCTGTGCCTAATCCAAATGGTCGCCCCTCCTGCAATGGACGCGAATAATAGTAGAGAATATATGTCCTCTCCGTTTCCTGGGGACTTTCCCATCTTCTGAGTCAGTGAGGTGCGATTCTTGCATGAAAACGATTTGCGCCTAATGAGTTGCGCATGCACCCTATGCCTTTTGTGTACTGCCCCAGCCCCCGCACGTTCCAGGAGATTAAATTATAGGACCCTAATGTAGTGGAGTTGTAGTGCAAATATCAGTAATGTAAGCATTGCTCCCCCTAACTTGGAGCCAATTTCCTGTTGCGGGCCAGATGTCCCAGATTCCCTTTGAACTAGTAATACACGGCTCAGCCATTGAACTGTGCTGGGCCAAACAGAGAAAAAAAACATACAAGTAATGTGATATGGTGCGTACGCTTTTTTGGGGGGTGGTCGCAACCGTCTGTTATGCTGTTTACATACAAACAATACCTTTTATAAGCTCAACGGAACCTGGGGGGAATCTCATTTCTCTATTAGAGCTAATCACCCTGGGTGCTACATACTATAAAGGGAAGAATGCATTGTCGTGCCATATATTCGTATAGTGAATATCATTCATTAGTATGTCATGCACTTTGAACATCGGGCACATTATGTATTAATAATGATCAGCTCTGGAAGTACACATACGAGTCAGTAGTCCCTGTATGGCCCTTGTGTTTCCAGTTACCATCGTGAGAATAGTGCGTAAAATAAAATGATACATTCAATCACACGGATCGTTCAGCGGGGCGCCCTCTGCCCCTGAGGCCTGGTGTTCAAGACTGCAATCCAAGCCGTTCTATTCACCCCAGCAAATCGTCCGCTGTTGAGATGTCACTGAGGGAAACAGGGTGATGCTGCGCTTAGAGTCTGACTGTATGGCACTGTCTTCTGACGAGTTGGTTGCGATCTGAAGGTTATCAGTCCTGAAGGAGTTTGCTACTGTCAGTGCCTCTTTCTTGCTGATCAAAGCTTGCTCACATGTGGGGCCGGCGGTGGGTGGTTTTTGTAGTCCTTAAGTGTTGCGACGTGATCTGCGACCTTGAGTTTGTGTGAGACTGTCGGGTATTTTGCGGTACGAAGCGCCAGAGCTCGAAACCGGATCCATCACTTCAATTCACTCCTCCGCATCTTCCTGGCTGTTGAATATAAAATAAGTTTTTTGCTCTTGAATTACTTTTAAATGGTCCAGGAATAGCAATGCATATTTGAGGTGTAAGGCACGCAGTTTCTTCTTCACTGCTTGAAAGGAGGACCTCTGGCACTCTACCATCACTGTATAATCGGGATAAAGAGATATCCGATGATTTTCAAAGTGAATCTGGGTCCGTCCCTGCGCTTTTTGTAGCAACACGTCCCGATCTCTGTAGTTCAGTATTTTAACAATAAAGGGTCACGGTGGCATTCCGGCTTTTTGTGTTCCAGTAGGGATCCGGTGGGCTCTCTCCACGTAGAAAAAGGGCAAAAGGCCCCCCGGGGCCACATGTTCCCGAAACCAGGGTTCCATGAAGTCGGTGGCTTGGGGACCCTCACTGCGTTCCGCGAGCCCATTGACCCGCATGTTGTTCCGGCGGTTCTCAATTCTGTCCTGCAAGCCATTGACTGGTTGTTGCAGCTGCTGTATGTGTGTTGCGTGCTCTTTGACTTGAGGTTCAATTACACTCAGGGTTTTCTCGTGCGAGTGCACTGTGTCAGCAAGTTTGGCGTGGTCGGCATGAAGTAGCGTGAAGTCAGTTGTAAGCGAACCGATCTGCTGTTCGATTGCCTTTCGGGAGTCTCTGACCTCCTGCAGAATCAGGTCCAGCTTGTCTGGAGGTGACTCCAATGAGTTGGGGGATTGAAGCCTGGCGATGGTGGTCTGGTGGTATTATCTGGGTGCTCCGCAGAGTGGCTAGTAGTAAGGGTTGCGTCCAGGGTTTTACCTTTAACCCGCCCCATTGTACGTGGCTGCTCTCCTTCTTAGCGACGGGTAAGTAGCGGAGTTTGGGACTCCAAATGGGTGCAGCTACTGCGTTGCAGGTGGGTCAGGCGTGCTCTCTGGTGTACATGCACACAGCCCGACAGAGTTAGAGGCTGGTGCTGCCAATTCGGTATAATGTGTAGCCAGGGTGCCAGCGCTAGCTTAAATTCCACCGTGCAGCCCGAGTTGGGACGAGTCGCAGAAAGGTGTATGTATTTTCCTAGTGGTTCTATGTTGTCAGCACTCCTCTCAGGGTTCAGTCAGGGCCCAGAGGTCATTGCAGGGACGCGTGCTTAACTCGTGGCAACTGGGCCTCATTCACTCCTCAGCCGGGTGTCCACGCAAGCAATACAGCAGAACATGGAGGGGGGTGGAAATCCGGCGAGCCGGCCAGTCAGCGTGTGGATGGCGCCAGGGGCGGTTCATGTACAGTGACCTGTCTGCACTCTCCACCCGGGAATATAGCTCCGTCTTGTATCCCTCAATGAAGGCCATGCAGCAGGGGGAGAGAGAAGCATCAAGGTGTAGCCTAGGCTCTCGGTTCTACCCTCTACTTTCCACTAGAGAGTGGTCTCCGCAGTGCACACAGTCCGGCAGGAGCCACGGTAGTGACACGCTCCAGGGCGATTTGCAGTGTTCGCGCACCCAGGGTATCACACCGCTCCGGTGGCCACCACACCTCGCACAACCTCCAGACTTCACCGTCCTGCATAGATGGTGCACCCAAGCACGGGCAGTCCAGAAACAGGACGCAGTATGGCACTGTCGCAGCTACCGCCGCCCTGTGAGGAGCCGATTCTCAGCAAGCAGCAATTAGCAGCATCCGCCCCAGGAGCCCCAGCTCGCAGATAAGGTGTGTTCAGTAGGCCGGGCCCAGCCGAGCTGTAGCGCCAGTCGTACTCATGCCCCCTCACGTCGCTGGTGGGCCCCCAACCCCACACGCCGGGTTGGTTCGTCCCGCAAGGCAGTAGCCTACAGCACTATCCCACAGGGCCAGTCGGGGATCAAATCCATGAGGGACCAAGGCACCCAGCCATTCTGCACAGTATACTCCTTCCAAGGAGAGGGTGAATATTCTTAAGGGCCAGCAGTTGGCACGAGGTGCACGCACTCACTGGGGATCAACTTCAATTGTTCCCGTAGGCCGTAGAGTGCCCGTTCCGGTGTGCGATCACATCCGCATTCCACCACACCGGGCTCAGCCAAGCACCAGCAGCCAGGCGGGGTCGGCCACAGATACCAATCCAGGCAGCAGGTAAACTGTATCTCCGGGGGCAGTCAGGGAGCGCGTCCCGCCAGCGCTAGTATATTCATGGCAGCTAGGCCGCTGCGCCTGCCGATCCTGTCACGGTCGATTCCCACATCAAGCATCGGCTTTTCAGGCGGGGAAATCGGCCAAGCTTTCTTCCCAGGTGTACAGCGGCAGTAGTGCTACAAGTAGAGGCTCGATGCAGCACCCTTCCCGGTGATATTACAGGATTATTCACCCCGGGATCCGGAGCCTCTGTAACCTATGTCCGCCATTTTAGGCGGTTAGCCACGCCCTCCCATGGGTAAGATGACTTCAAGAGGTAAGTCTTCAGCTTCTTTCTGCATTTCAAGAGAGTTGGAGCACCTGTGGTGTTAGCTGGGAGAAGAGAATTACCTTGGCAGTTGGGGTGATGCTGTCATACTTCAAAGACTATTGAGGAGATGTAGTCTAGTGTCTAGGATCCTTTTAAGGGATGTCAGAGTTGTGTGGTGTAGGGTGTAGAGAAGAGAATTTCTTTGGCCTAAATGTAAGAGCTCAAGATGGCACTGTTGCTATGTAGTCTGTTTCAGGAAAAAAGGGTGTTATTTCTTACAGGAGAAAAGGTTGGTACTAGGCTGTCTTTCTTGTCTTAGTGATATGTTCTTTGAGGGAGAGTTCTATGTGATTTTGCACTGGCAGTGAACTGAGGGGATTTAAATTAGGCTTATGTCAGTGAGTCACAAGTTGCTTCTGTGGATGTTTGGAATTATTGAGTAATAGGAGGAACTCTGTTTATTGGGTTGAACTTTCAGTAGGTGCCTGCCATACAGTTGTTTAATAGTTTGAGGCAGAATCTGTAATGCTGAATGTCATATGCTGAGGAGTTGTTAAGATGGAGGTGGATGTTGTCAGTGTATTGATGGATCTTGATGTTGCTATCAGTGACTAGTGACCCAAGTAGGTCCATGTAAAAGTTGAAGATGATGGGTGAGAGAATGGTTCCTTGAGGTAGTCCACGTAAGATGGATCATAGCTATATGACAGTTTGGGGTAGGGTAGGAGTTGAACCACTTCCAGGGTTTGACTCAGTGCAAGATGGTAGCACTTTTTAAGACTGTGGAGAGGTTGAGCAGGATCAGGAGGCAGGGATAATTTTAATGTGTTTTGTTGGTGAGGAGGCCATGATCAACTACTTTAATAGTAGCTGCTTCCATGCCACATTGTGGTCTGAAGACGGATAGGTAGTCCTCTTGAAAACTGTTCTTGTTGATTTGTTCCAGTTGTAGGTATGAAGCTTCTTTTGTGATGATCTTTCCCAAGAAATGTAGTTGGGTAATATGGCAGGAGTAGACCAGATCGTCTGGGTCCAAAGTCCGCTTATTTAGCAGTGGGAGGATATGTCCTGTCTTGACGGTATTTGGAAAGGTTATTTGGCTTCAGCAGGCATTGACAATGTTGACGATGGCAGTGAAGGCATATTCTTCAAAGAAATTGATGTTGGAGGATGGCAGGGTGTTTCTTTCATGTGAGGTAGTCTTCAGTGAGTTCAGGACGTTGGTGAGTTTTGTAAAAGAGAGAAGTTGAAGGCTGCCCATTTGGTGTTGGAGCAATGGGGGACAGGAAGTAGATAGATTAGGGATTGTTCTTGTATTGCTGATGAGGGATGTTGTTGGTGAAGGATTGATTGATAGCATTATACTTGTCAGCTGACTGAGGGACTGGATGAACTGGAAGAGGACTAATACAATGTTTAACAGCTTTAAATAGAGCATTACTTCTGCTAGTTAGTTTGCTGAGTTTAGGTTTGTAGAAGGTGTCTTTAAATGAGTTGTTCCTGGCTTTGCATGCAGAGCTGAGTGCTATAAATTGGGTGGGCAACATCACGACGCAGTAGGACTTACCGTACCACGGTTTCCTTCACTGAAGGGGGACCATGGTTAAAGCTTAATTTATTCACCTATATTCGTTTGTATTCTTTTTTGTTTCACATTTCTTACGTTTACGTCACTCAGGAAGCACGTATGCAGAGATGACATTTTGGGCCACTTTTTGTGTAACGTACGATTAGGCTGTTTCACGTTTGACTACCACTGATATGAATTGTTCAAATTTGATTTCATATTTGATTGCTACTGATATGAATCATGTTGCTTTAGAGGCAGACTTCAGAAATAGCTTAACCAACACCATCACTCTAATTCCTTATACTCTTTGGGCATGTAATGGCCCTATAAACATGGCGATCAGTACTCTAATGCACATGAGCACCTCGGTGAGACTAGTCCCATTTCTATGGCTTCTATAATGAGTATAATGAGGGTATATAAAAGAAACTAACATGGCGGCAACTATGAACACTGCCAGATTCAAGCTACACGTGAGAAAACTGATATTTTGGGTGAGTGAGCACACGGCAGGCTTCATCACCCGTTTACACCGTTTTTGTTCCTTATTATCTTGCATGTTATTTATAATTGGCAAAAGACTGCGGCATCTTTGAATTTTTTTTTATGTTTTTCTTTTTCATATTCGAGCACGCTCACAAATGGTATCGTTTTGTTGACTTGCCTGGGTTACAGAGACTGCTAAATTGTCACAGACTGGGCTACTGTGTAGACACTTGCCTAGGCACAAGGCAACACCTATGCATTTTTCCTAATGGGCTTAATGGTAAACTGTCATGAACTGCTGGAGACCAATTTGTGTTACATAAGAGCAGATATAGCGGATCAGTAAGGTCATTCATACTTGCTTTTCAATGCTGAAGTCCTGCACATTTACGTTCTGTTTTTTAAAACCAATGTGATCTAATCAATATGTGAAAATATTTTCCGCCGTCGTTATTATTACTGTATAAAATATTGTTCTGATTTTGATCCTGCACTTGATTTGTAATGTATCTTATCTAGTGTGTTGAATTTTTTTGGGTTCCTTAGAAACTGTTTCCCCCGAAGAAGGGCATCGCCCGAAATAGATTGGGTTGTATAATTATAATTTATTTGTCAATGGAATTGAATGAATAATCATGAGAAATTAAAACTACTGATAACTCAAACTTCATTTCATGAGTCTTATTACCACACTACCCAAGAATCAATATTAATTGGATTGATTATATTTAACCCAATGAACAGTGGTTTAACTTAAGCAAAAATCCCACTTGGGAAAACCAGTGGTGTGCCAAGGGGATGCTGATCCCTGCATGGGAGAGTGCTACAATTTGTATTGATTTATACCCACGATCAGGAGGTGATACACTTTTGCACACAAGAAGATTGACAAGTTGTGGATAACCCTTTTGGTTTATAAAGGAGTGCATAGTCATACCTTACGTTTGATAAATTGGGTGAGGTCACCTGATCCTTGATCACCTCCATTTGCAAATGGTGTGGTTGCAGTTGGAGAGTTCTTGGGTGTACCATGGTGCCGAAGTTTAAAGGGCAGTGTTTTTGAGGATGCATTGCAATTGGTTTTTCATTGTAGTGCAGATGTTGGGTGTAGACATCTGATGTGGTCTAGATGGTTTTCAATAGGTTGATGAGGTCTTCTTGGAGGGAGTGCATGGGAGAACCTTGACAGTGCAGAAAGTTGGATTTTATTTATTTGGTTATCCTCTGTCTAGAGCAGTGGTGTGAAGGATGAAAAAAGGAATGGTAAAGTGATCCATCTAGTTCAAGAGTATTGGGTTCATGTAGTGTATTGCAGGGGATCCTGACAGGATGAAGTTAAAGATGTGGCTTTTGGAGTAGGTGGATGTGGAGACAAGCTGTTTGATGTCAGGGCATTGAGGAGTGTGTAAGATTTCTTCATTACTTCGATGCTTAAGTCGCCAAGTTGGCTGAATTCACCTGAAAGGGTAGGGTTGGAGGATTAGATCATGAGCTCTAACAATTCGTCACTGAGAATGCTTTCATTGTTTCTCCTAGGTATCTATAGATCAGGTTGAAGGGGACTGTGTTAGATCCTGACAGGTGAAGTGGCAGGTGAGGTGCTTGAAAGATCTCGGTGTTGGTTGAACATTGAGGGTGCAGGGTCAGGATGACTTGTGGATGATGACTAGTTCATCTGATGCCATTGGCTTTGCACTTTGCTGAGGAAGTCTGCACCGTACGAGGCACTTGGAGGTGGGCATGAAGAACGCTACTGATTTGCTGGGGTTAGGTGACAGTCAATACACAAGTCTTCTGTAATGCTGTATGTAGCACTCCTCTGGTGGTGCTGTGGCCTGAGAGCAATGATTGACCCAGATATGGAGCAGACAGAGGATGCCAGATGCGAAGCGCCTGATGTAGAGTTTAGAGGAATGGTTACTGCTTCACAATCTTGATGGAAATCCTGTCTGCCATATTACAAGTGCCATAAGATATAATTCACTTGTAGCAAGGCTGACGGGATAAGTACTATGTTTGTGGATGAGCAATCCATCTGGCAATCTAAATTTGGCCCTAAGATGTCAGCTGGTTAGTGGTCGCTATAGGAAAGGGTGGGAAAATGGCAGGGGGCCCAATGTCTTGATTGGGGTGGGGGGCTCAACCTTTGTTATGCCACTGACCGCATCCTCCCCACCGGTTCTCTGTGCAAAATGGTCTTCTGCAAGACAGAATTTACCAACCTGACTTCAGCGCAGAATGTGGCAATCGTAACTCTGTCCTGCAAATTTACTCCTACTTACCAATCATAGACGGAGAAATAAGACTGATAGTCACACCAACATCTAGTGTACATAAAGCAGCATCTGTGTCAAAGGGTGTGAAATACCCCTCAACACAAACTGTGTTGCACATAATCGTACTTTGAGTCTTATGAAAAACTACTAAACAGCCTTCAAGTGAAACGTTCTGCTGTATTGCAGTAAAGAGAGTACTATATTTGAATTAAATTAGACCCTTCTCCCCCCCCCACCCCCCACCTCCTCGAGATGGCTGCCCAGTGCGGGCATCTGTAAGATCCGTAAAACATAAATGCACATTTCTCAGTTAAATCATTGCATTTTTAAGTAAACGCCCTATACAGATGTTTAGCTTGTGATGTTTAGTTCCACCTTTAACAAGTGAGCTAGACATACAATGGACAACAAGGATTGGTCTAGGTTATTTTAGGTGTGCTTGAGCCATACTGTTTTCCAGGCTCCTTATCAACTGGGTATTTGTCACACCCATCCAGTGAATATCTCAAAGCACGACCGGTCAAACGGATTTCCATCTGCCTAAAGATGATTGCAAGCAACAGTTCCTTCCACTGTTAAGGGCAAGACCGCAACAGATCACATGTAACCACGAAGTCTAGGAGCCCTAGATTGAACCTTTGGTACTTCCAAGCTGCTGTGAACTTCAAAGAGGGAGTTAACATGATCAAATGACCTGAGAATTTGTGCCTTACGAGTGACATCAAAGGATTCATCCCTTACTCCTCCTATCTCACCCTTCTTCTTTCTGTCTCTCTCCTCTACTGAAGCTTTCCTTACTCACTGAACTGTTTCTCATCTGTTTGTCTTTGAAATTATCACCTCCCTTTTATCTCGCCTTCCCCATTGCCTGTCTTTTTCAAAACTTTCCTCCTTTTTTTCTTAACCTCTCACCACTAATCTTTCTCCATCTGTAAAATCAGCAAACTGCAATATATGGTGAACACTGGGCCTATTGGAGCCGGTCTTGTTACATATACTTAACCAAAGCAACAGGCTTCAGCTTTTTCCTGAATACGGCAAGGGAGGGTGTGCGCCTAATGATGAGAGGGTGGGGGGTGAGTTCGACAAGGAGGGAGCTTGTACTGAGGAATCTCTGTCACCTCCGGTGAAGAAGTGGGCGACAACAAGAACTTTTGGACTTTATTATTGGTTCTTGAAGTGAGGCTTGGACTATAAGTTCGCAACCTAGAGCTAAAGTGTTCTATTCCTAATGATTAAAGCATTTCAAAGTAAGATACACTACCTTAAAATGGATGCTG
The DNA here is from genome assembly GCF_964204655.1 of Triturus cristatus. NCBI lineage: Eukaryota > Metazoa > Chordata > Amphibia > Caudata > Salamandridae > Triturus > Triturus cristatus. Next base: position 214,206,299 of record NC_140592.1, read on the forward strand.
TCAACCTCTGTAAGCCAATGCAAGGCTCTCCATGTCCTAGGCATGTTTTACCTTTTGCTATGGCCTATGACGGGTAGAGAGACTTAATATAATACACTATAGAACTCTAGCGGTATTAAAAGAACCTCCTGTTGTTCCTTGAGTCTTTAAGAATAGCGCAGAGAAAATCAGATTCAAATTTTTGAAGATGACACTAATTCCTGCTCTGACAAGCGGTTCCTAGGTTGCATCAGCAGTAAAGCCAAGATTTCTTTTAGCTTTTTCCTGCAGGTTGAAGGGGAATATTAAAAGTTGCCAGAGAGGAGATCCAGGCCTGTGGTGGTGTACCTCTTACACGTCAAAATCTAGTTTATAGCTTTACAACAGAGTCCCATTCATCATCAACCAAATCCTGTTTACAACTGAATCCCACCCTGAAACCTCCAAACACATCTCCCTTTCTTAAACAACAAGAAATAATGAAATGCTATACAATAAATAATTAAGAATATGAAATATGCACATAATGTACATGGTAAAAAAAATTCACGTTGCAGTATGTTAACATACACTATAAATATATTATGATGACCAACACATACCCACAAAAGTAAGGTTAGACAAATGGAAAGTAAAAAAAACAAGGCACAGGAAAATACTGGAAGCTAATTAAGTACTTAATCACTGACATGCAGGTGTATATATCAACCGCTTGCAAGCCACTGCATTTTCAGAATTTGAATGCTCTAGAGTACTATTTAAGTCATGCATTTATTTTCATTGTACAACAACTTTTCCATTGACTTCTTTGTCTGGACTGAATAATGAAACTCTGTTAAGATTCCAAATACACCTACCACGGACTTTTGCAGCATTATGTGTACAATGTTATTGCTTCAAGGGGTCTAAAGTAGTTGGATCATAAATTATTTCAAACTGGGACTTTCAATGTTATATCAACTATTTTTACAAGGGTGGTGTTAACTGACTTGTGCTCAGGCTGCTTGGCGATTACTACTGGACCTACCATTTCATAGCTTTAGCTGGCTCATTTATTTACCTTTGCTTCAAACAAGTTTTCTCTTCGTCAACTGCTGCCTTTACACTAACAGGAATATTCTATATTTTTCTCACAACTGATTAGAATCTTTCTTCAATTTGTTTTTATGCATGTAATACCTAAGACACGTCAAGTTTCGTTCCGTGAGGGAATTGTGACTTGAAATCTTAACACTGTTCTCAGACTTCATTGGATCACAGTTTTATCGCCAACCATATCAGATGTGGCCAATCCAAAATGTTGCCGTCCTTTAATAGGATAAATATTTTTTCTATCATCAACCTCCCTCTAAATTCACTAGAAGCATCAAAGAAGCCTGTCATCTTTATTGGTGCACCACCAAAGCCTTCTAGTCATATAACTTTTATGATGAAGGTTTATATAAATCTCTTCACATTTTTATGAACAGTCCACTTTGAAACTTACTAAGAGTTCTCCGATGTTCATTCAAATTTCTTCTTCAGGGCGATAAATCTTTAACACCCTGTTAGAATTGAGTAGAACCCAAATACATTTTTAAATCATTCATTAACTTGCAGCGTTTTAATGTTCAGTCAATAATGAGAGGTTTGGTTACGTTCCAAATCTTTTATTTTCTCATTACGAGATTGGGTTGTATTTTTGTCTTTCTATTTCAGGTTAGTCAGATAAGTCAGTTTACATAAACATAGAGAACATTTTGGTTAGAATTACCATACAAAATAACAGTGTGTCCTATAAATTAATTAGTCCATATCTTCATATAAAGGACCTAACCTTTCCTAGCAAGAATCCAGAAAGAGTTCTTTTTGCAAAAGAGTAAGAGAATTTGGAGCAAAAATCTAGTGGCTATGAAAGGTAGCACTAACTCCCCATGAAGAGTAGTTCGGGAAACTCAGCCGAGTTTCCTAACAGCTTCAATGGCAACCATTAAAGCAGGCTAAAGGAAATAATCACAGCTCTAGGTATGATCAGGATGGAATAAGTCCCCTAAAAGGTATCCTGAAAACAAAAAAATCACTGTTAGCAGCTGCTCGCAGCAAATTCAGGCAAGAGTAGCACAGTCCAGTGCTAAAGGGCATAGCAGGGGCAATGTGCATAGAGTGCATGCTCTCTAACTAGGAACATGTACTGGATAGAAAAGCATAAAAACATGTTGCAAACTCCGAATGTTGGATCATCACAAGAAATGTTATTTGAATGTTGCTAAAACGTATTACAAAAAGATGCATCTAGGATGTTTCTCATGACAACCTTTGCAAGCCTACTCTGTTAGCTGTTCTGTGTCCCATTGTGTAACAATAGACTGCTCAATGAAATGAAACATTAATATCTAACATGTCCTGGATAGATCATAAAACTCAAGTCTATAGCAATCATTTTCTTTTTATCAATATACTTCATAGTAAGCATGTGGCAAATGAAACTATCTAAAATATGATGAAATGATATGGTGTGAGGAAGAAAGAAATACATTTTGCTGCAAAAATCAAATTTCATGAAGATGTCCATTTCTGCAGTTCAGTTCTAACGTTAAATACGCATTTATAAAAAAAGGCGTTCATTTTTATTAAAGGGAAAGGAAAGAATAAAAGAAAATATTGAGGTCTAACAGTGAAAGAACAACAGAAATGAGCGCTTTCTGCAGAAATGCGCAGCATTTTCTCTTTGCACGTTTAATAAAACCTAACCTCTATATTGACACGCATTTTCTACGTTAATGTTGAGACACGTTTCTACATTGTCATGATCTTAATTTACGTCAAACATTTTCAACTTCCTCACTTTCACAGATGTTTCACAAAATGGCAGTCTAGAACATGATTAAAAATATTTCTAGAGTGTCTCCATTCACCATCTCAATGTGATGGGTATTGTCAAGACCTTCACCTTTTATTTGTAAAACCATTTAATATTTCTTTAAATCTTTAAAACATCTCCCACTGCAGTAGTTAGCAAAGTTATCTTTTTTCCACAGGTTTTACATACTTGTTCAACTGCAGGGCACTCTTTATGTGATAAAATGTGTTCCCTCTTTTTTACTTCTCTTTCATACTCAAGTTTTGGTTACTTTTATTCTTGACAAGTTTTGTTGTACTTAACCTTTTGACATCCTTCAGGCCTTCTTTTACACCTGTATATGACCAGAAAGGGGAGTGAGAAGCTATGTAAGGTGCAACCCTCAGCCTCCCATCCTATTACAAGTAACTACACAAAAGAGGGTTAACCTATGTTATTGTGATCCCTTCGGCCCAAGAGATCAGTTGTAGGATCCCAAAGTGAAAGATCCGCACCCAGGTAAATTAGTGCGATCCTGGCATCTCTTGGATATTTTTGTAGGATCCTCACCCACAGGTATCACCTGTGGCATGCTTCATCATTGGAGCCTCACCCACTACACCTGGTGTGAGTGGGTTGGCTCAAATCAGTTTGTAAGCGGAGCTCTTATATTAAGAATGAGGAATTATCAGTGAATTAAAATTGCCTTCCGATCCTAGCTCCTTTCAATATAAAGGTTCTTTGTCAGAGATAAAAACAGTGAGATGTTTCATGGGTGTGATGACCTAAAACATCAATGATGTAGATCAGAAGAGATCACAGTAACACAGGTTAACCCTCTTTTGTGTAGTTTCTTTTACACACACCATAGTATGTTCGACCCTCTCCAGAGGGAGTGTTGGATGCGATAGCTCCATTCATCTTCACAGAGCACAATGTTGTTAAGCCATGGTTGGGATCTATGATTTAAAGCAAACACAGATATCCTTCCTGCCTGGCACTGGATTACCCAATCAGTGTGCAGAAAGAGGTGAGGGGGCTTGGGCATCCCCCCACCTCATAATAAAAGCAGGTCACTGGCGTGTCCTTGACAACCTCCTCTTTTCACGGCTCCAGACTTTGCCTGGGCATGTGGATCATTGCAGCATTGACTGATCGCTTGTGCTGGTAGTAAACATCCAACACCACAGTGATTGCCATGAGCAATGTGGAAGGCAAAGAGGAGCTCTATTTATGCTGCATTTTAGTGCAGTCTTGCAGGGACAAACACAGAAAAGCTTTAGTTTAACCCTTGGTGCATGGAACTTGGAAGGCGAGTGAAACTCCATCTTGACAGCTTCACTTCATCACATTTTGTCGCCTAAGCTTGTAATGCCTTCTAGCGCCTCCAGCTGAGGTGCATTTTTTGAAGCACGGTTGACCATGAAGAGTGTAGGAGGAGGTAATCTTTCACTAGAGCACCACCTTTCTAGTCAAGCCTTATGACATGCAGGTAGACTCATGGGCACAAGCCACAGATGGTAAGGAAAGTTCTCCTCCAGTGTTTGCACAAGGTCTGTACAAATACTGGAGAAAACTTCTGGTACTGAAGTGTTCAGACACACTGGCAGTCAGGGGTTGATACTGCACCTTGCTCTCACAACCCTAACCTACCACCACCATCCCTCTGTTGTTTAGGACCATTTCTCAAAGATATTTCTGTGGCGTGCGGGCCTTTCCAGCTGAACTGAGTGGCCTGGGTCTTCATCTGGTGAAAAGACCTGATCCTGTGAGTACTGTAAACACATCCTCACTAGTCCTTTGCAATACCACCTTTTATAAGTACTCCATCTAATATAAACACCAAGTACACCAACATGCTTTAACTGATCTTTTAACTCTACAGTCTGTCTGGTGGGATTATGGGACTGTAAACAGTAACTAAATTCATTGGAGTAAGCTCTTTACTTGTTAACATACAAGACTAGTGTGCATATATGTATTATATGTATTGATTCTGTGTAGCGCAGCTCTTCCAGCTATTTGGTACCTTCTTACATTGTTGTTTTTTGTTAACTACTAGAAGTATCTATTTACATGAGGTATCTTTAAGGCCTTACTCTGCAGTGGTATTTAGGGCTTCTTACTGCATCATGAGTGAGGATATGTTATTCTCTTCTCTCTTACGATTCCCATCCGTGTGATCAGCCCAACTGCCCTTTTCCTTCTCATGCAGAGTCTGTACGTAGTCATTAAGCAGGGCACATCCAGCCACTTAGAAATTCTAGAGCATAAGGATCCTAGGTCCAAAGCTCCCCTGCAGGAATTGTTATTCTATAAGTGAGTTACTTTTATCAAGGACGACCTGCTCATGTTCTTGGAAGACACGGGGCAAGCATTACTGGGGGCAAAGGCGTTACTACACGAATTAGGAGAGGTTTCTGGCCTTAGAGTAAACTGGGCTAAGTCATGGTTGTTCCCAACAGATGGAGATAGGGATGGGCCACAGGGCATAGCAGCAGTGCAGTGGGAATACAGGTGCCTCCCGTATTTAGGGGTCAAGATCTATCACACGGGCGGATATGTTGGAGGGCAATATCGGCAGAGCGGTGAGAGGACTGACGAGCAGTTTTGAATTTTGGGGATCTCTTCCATTGTCAGTTACTGGGCGAGTGGCCTTACTTAAAATGGTGGCCCTCCCCCGACTGTTATATTACTTTGGGACCCTGCTGGTCTGGATCCCGGCACGGAGTTTTAAGCAACTCACGTCCATGATTACAGGCTTTTTATGGGGTACTGGGAGACGGCGGGTGGCCTTGACTGTATTAATGCGTCCAAGATCAGAGGGAGTGTGGGCAGTTCCTGATTTTGAAACCTACTATTTAGCTGCGCAGCTGCAATGGCTTGCGCAAAAAAGTGGCAACATGACTGCGTGGTCCAGCGGAGGAAAGGGAAAGAGCTCCAGACTTAAGACTGCTGTCTCAAATCGTATTGGACCTCCCTATTCGGATTAGTGCCCTTCCGGAGAACCTTAGGACAGCAAGCCAGTGTTGGAGGCGGAGTTTAAAACGAGCCGGTATGGCAGTGCCATATGCCCATGATATTCCGCTCTCCATGTGCGAGGCGCTCCCCCATGGAGGCTCCTGGCGGGATCTGATAGACTGGGATGAGAAGGGATTGACTACTATAGGAGACCTGTATGAAGATGGGAACATGCTGCCCGTCAACGATTTGCAGGAGCGGTTTGATTTAAGAGGGGGTGACTTCTTGCTCCACGCAGCGCTTACTGTGGCTATTCATGCACACTGGTAGGAGGGCCAGACTGAACCTAGGGCTTCTCTTGGTTGTCAATATATTATGACTGCTGCGGGGAAATATAAAGTGGTCACGTGCCTATACAAGCGTATGACGCAGGAAAAGCTGGCACCCCTAAACAGTTACCTAAACCAGGCAGAATCGGAGGAGAGCTTCACTAAATTGTATGCAACGATGCCTAGCGATCCGTATGATCCCTTGTTCCCAGACCATATCCCTGGAGACTTACAATTCACCCTTGTGGAGACCAAGGTCACTATAGTTGCAGTAAAACTGGTAAAGGCACCCGGGTTAGACAAAATACTGGGTGAATTGCTGTCTCATAATCTATCAGTGTAGTCCCCCTATGTCGACTGTCTCTGTGACGCTATAGGCACGGCGCTCTGATCTGTGACACTTGGAAGGGCATGGAGATAATCCCCATATATAAGAATTATCATACGAAACCCAGTCAATAATAGAACATTAGGCCTCCTAGACACCCTGCAAAAGGTTTTTGCAAGACAAATACTTAATAAACTTTGTGACTGGATTAACAACTCAGAGATTCTGACTCCATACCAGGCAGGGTTTAGAGAAAAAGTAATCACTAGACTGAGTCTTAAGGCTTCTATTAATCATTTGGAAATGCACTAAACTGAGTGTCAGGCCTCTGGAGGATGATGTGACAACTGTGGGAACAACACTAACTAATGCTTATTGTCCAAAAACGAAAAGACCGCTTAAGAGGAATCTTTGTACCGAGTTGAATCAGCAACGAAATTCCAAGATGGCCGCCGCTTCTGAAAACACAGCGGTGGTCTAGTCTTTTTCTTTACAGGTGTCCAGAACCTAGGTGAAGCACGCGCTCCGTGAAGAGCGCGCACTTCACTTAAGTAAATTCCGAATGCGCACATAGAGTTCGAGCTCCAGAGTTAGTCAAGTTACCTACGTCGGGTTTTCGTCCGGAATTTCGTCTCGCTTCCGTCGGGAGCTAGTACAGAGTGGGGCACGTTTCCTGGGTTGATTATTTAGTAAAAAGAATCGTAGACTTTGAAGAAAACGATTTTCTGCGTCGCCTCTCACCTAGAACAGTCTTCTCATCCTGACAGCTGCTTCATTTGAAGTTATGTGATACTTCAGTGCCACCTAAGGACAAAAAAATAGAAGACCAGAGCTAAGTATAATTATTTAGTGAAATGTCGAGAAGAAAGCAAATGAATTATAAAATGTGTAAATAGTTAATAATATAAATACAACTTACCTGAGTTGAGATAAGACAGAACCTGTAGAGACAAAATAGAGTACAAGGTTATTTAAAAGGTTATTATAGCGTAGAATTTTATTAGCATAAAAAGGTGAGAGACTAAGCAATACTTACCGGAGAGCAGAAGTAGAAATAATAACTAGAATGAAAGAAACAAGAACACAAATAAGTTAATTTAGATAAAGGCTTCTCAAAAAACATTTAGATAAGAAATATTAAAGTACAAGAAAATGCTCGATTGAAGATATACAGAAGCTCCCACAAAGAAGTAAGTGAACAGAAGGGGCAGTACACACAATATACATGAATCTAAAGGTCGACTTGGCAGTAGTTAGTGACTAAAAGATTTGTCTTATAGGTGAAGACATTGGGAGACGGTTACATGATCAGAAGAAGAATAGTATCTTCTTAGAAATACATACAGAGTAGAGGCACAGCACTTGAAACTTAGGGTAGGTAAGATAGTAGAAATATTAGAGAATATCGAATTAAGAGTGGAGTAGGCATTAATATTTATGTGTTTATTTGTTGAAGGTTCTCTTAGAAGAAAATAAAAAGTCTGCAGAATAGAAGACGAAGTAGACGAGTAAAAGAAGACGAGAGTTTCAGGACCAGTCTCTTCTAGATTTGTTATTTTATCCACTCCCCCTTCCCCCTTGAAGGTAATATTGGAGTCTAGGTACAATTCACTGGACCTCCGGATTACCTTGGAGAGGGAGCTGGGAACAAGCGTCTCTGTTCCTGTGCAAGTTCTTAGAAGGTTAAGTATTTAACCCTGACCGAGTGAAGTGCCCAAGTGGTATACTTGCACCCGGACAGAAATGTCTGAAGGAATCCACTTACAGACCTTGGGAACGGTTTTAGAGACCATTCAGAAGGAGTTAGTGGCTGTGAGAGAGGAAAACCAAAACCTTTACAGGAAGTGTTAAACTCAAGAAAGGAGACTGCAGAATTAGCTCTAAGATTAAGACAGCCATTGGGGTCTGGAAGAGACACTTTAAATCCGTCTGCTGAAGAACCAAATAGGGTAACCACACAAGTAATCCATTCCTTGTCCCCAGTTATTCCATTGGCTCCTCCAGAGCGATTTAGTGGGGATCCACTAAAGGCACAGATATTCATCACTCAGTGTTCTTTACACTTCATGTGTTGCCCTTCCATTTTCCCAGATGCGCAGTCAAAGGTGGCCTTTGTTTTATCGTACTTGAGTGGTGATGCAGCGTCCTGGTCCATGCCTCTGGTTTCCCGTGACGATCCTCTACTGCAAAATTATGAAACTTTCAAGCAATAATTTCTTCGAATATTTGACAGACGAAGAATCTCCCAAGCGGTAGATAATGAATTGCTCGACTTAAGGCAAGGAAACCGAGATCTAGTGGCATATTTAGCACAGTTTAACAAACTAGTAGTTGAGACTGACTGGCCGGAGAGCAAAAGAGCTGCGGTATTTTATAGAGGACTAAGAGATGAACTCAAGGATGTTCTGGCACAAATTCCAAATCGACCCACGGAAATCTCAGAGATAGTAGACCTGGTCTTAGAAATAGAATTCCGTCAAGGAGAGAGAAGAGGAGAAAAAAGAAGAGATTTAAAACCGATAGTTCCAAGATTTGACCAGGCCCGATCAGAAGGAACCAGAATTGCTGAAGGACAGATGAGTTCGGAACCCATGCAGATAGGAACTATAAGAGGTCCCTTGACAAAGGAAGAAAAAGAGAAAAGAAGGACAGGTAATCTATGCATGTACTGTGGTTCCAGTGGACATTTCGTTAGAGGGTGCCCAAAGAAACCAAAAACTTCTTTAAGGCCGAAGGAAAACTCGCAGCACCACCAGTAGCGGGAGTTGGACCGGTGGATGCTAATCAAAAATCAACTCCAGAAGAACATCAAGTGGCAAACACCCTGCAGTCGTCTTCCCCACATTTAATCTTATCTATGGTACTTAAGTTTCGGCAAGTAACATTGACAGAAGTTTCGGTGATGATAGATTCCGGAGCCACTGGAAATTTTTATGATTTAAAGTTTGCCGCCAAGGTGGGGTTACGAGCTATACTGAAGCCAAAAAGTGAACCGGTCCGAGCAGTCGATGGGACGAACCTATCGTCCGGGCCCATAGTAAGCCACACAGAACAGATGAAATTAATTTCCAGCGATGGTCACGAAGAAGTCATTCAATTTAATTGATGCACCCCAATTTCAGCTTATTTTAGGTCTCCCATGGCTCACAGAACACAACCCAACGGTCAATTGGAGTTCTAGGACCATTGTGATGTATTCAGAGTACTGTAGAAAGAATTGTTTTGGGGCAAAGGAGAAGACCAGAGAGTGCAACCCTGCTCATGCCTTGTGTATGACCGGAGTATCTGTGTGTGTCATAGATTTGCAGGAGATACCATCGGAGTATGAAGATTTTGCTGATGTTTTTAATGAAACGGAGGCAGAGCAATTGCCACCCCATCGGGTGTACGATTGTAAGATAGATCTGGAACCAGGTTCTAATCTGCCTTGCAGTCAAGTCTATGCTCCAACCGAAAAAGAACATCATCATTTGAAAGAATACTTGGACAAATACCTGGCAAATGGGTTTATCCGCCCATCCCAATCTCCAGTATCTTCTCCCCTTTTCTTTGTGCCTAAGAAGGAGGGAGATCTTAGGAGCTGTATCGACTATCGTGCAATCAATAAGATCACCAAGAAAACCGGAATACCCACTTCCTCTTATTTCTGTCCTACTGGATCAGGTGAAAGGAGCGCAGATATATACTAAATTAGATCTCAGAGGAGCCTACCATCTCGTGAGGATGTGCGAGGGGGATGAGTGGAAGCCAGCCTTCAGGACAAGATTTGGGCTATTTGAATACCAAGTTATGCCATATGGCTTGTGCAATGCCCCGGCTGCCTTCCAGCACTTCATCAATGATGTTCTCAGCGAATATATCGATCAATGTGTGATAGTATACATTGACGATATTCTGATCTATTCGTCTGACACGAGCTAACATCAAGGACCAGTAAGAGGAGTCTTACAAAAGCTCAGAGAAAACAAGTTGTTTGTAAAACTAGAGAAATGTGTGTTCAGTGTTTCACAAGTGGAGTTTTTAGGTTTCGTCCTATCTCCAACAGGAATAAACATGGATGAGCGGAAAATCAAGGCTGTGGATGATTGGAAATCCCCCGAATGTGTCAAGGAAATTCAGAGCTTTATCGGATTTGCGAATTTTTACAGAAGGTTTATAAGTGAGTTTTCACGAAAGATACTTCCTTTGACACGTTTACTTAGAAAAGGTGTTCGCTTCGAATGGACCGAAGAATCAGAATGAGCCTTTAAATCTTTAAAAAAGGACTTTACCACCGCTCCAATTATCTTACATGCAGACCCTACAGAGCCTTTCTACGTTGAGACAGATGCCTCATTTCTAGCAATAGGAAGAGTGTTATCCCAACGACACAAGGTAACGGGCCAATTACATCCAGTCGCCTACAGATCACAAAAACTGACGCCAGCAGAGGTGAATTATACCATAACGGAAAAAGAGTTACTGGCTATTAAAGATGCATTCAAAGAGTGGCGGCATTATCTCATGGGAGCTCAGCATCAAGTAACTGTATTCACAGATCATAGAAACTTAAAATTCCTGAAATCAGCCAGGACCCTAACTCCAAGACATCTTCGATGGTCACTGTATTTTGCGGACTATGACTTTGTGATTACTTATCGACCCGGCTCCCAAAATGGGAAGGCTGACGCTCTATCTAGATTAGGAACTAATGACCAAAAGAACCAAACAGAAAATCAAACTATAATTCCGAGTTCAAAAATAATTGGAGCTACGATGACTTCTGACCTTAAAGAACAAATAATCAAAATCATGGGCCCAGAACAAATGCAGGATTCGATTAAAGAAGAAGCAGAGCCAGAAATTCAACATCAGCTACCTTATTATTAGTGGGCTTTATACTTGCCTACTAAAGAGTTACAAGATCAAGCGATGGCAGAGTGTCACGATAACCTCTTGGCAGGACATAAAGGAGAAGCAAAAACTGAAGAGTTAATCAAAAAGCATTACTGGTGGCCTCATATGACCAGAGACATAGAAAAGTATGTTAAGACCTGTGAAATCTGCGCTCAGGGAAAATCGGAATGACAAGCACCTAAAGGGCTGTTACAACCTTTACCCACACCACCTTATCCATGGCACACAGTTACGCTAGATCTCATAGTGGACTTACCTCAAAGTCAAGGTTACAACACCATTCTAGTGTTTGTAGATTCATTTTCGAAGATGGCACATTTTATGGCCTTAAAAGGAGTTCCCACTGCTAAGCAGCTAGCTAACCACTTTAGTACACAAATAGTGAAGATTCATGGAGTTCCCAAGGTTGTTATTTCGGACAGGGGGACACAGTTTGTGTCTCATTTTTGGAAGGCCTTTGTGGAAGGTCTAGGAATAGAGGCTAGATATTCGACTAGTTACCATCCCGAGACAGATGGGCAGACAGAGAGGGTGAACCAGGAATTGGAGCAATACTTAAGGTTGTTCCTTTTGAAACAAGAAGGTGAATGGTCAGAATATCTATGGGCTGCAGAATTTGCACACAATAACGCCAGAAACGCCTCTACAGGCTATTCCCCCATTTTATCTGAACTACGGTAGGCATCCAAATTCCACCATCAGACAAACAGATATTTCAGTTCCAGCAGTTAAAGATTTGGTGTCTCATCTAGAACAAGTCCATCGAACTGCTATACAGAATTTAGAACAAGCCAAAAAGAAATATAAGACTTATGCAGATAAAAAGAGGCGAGAGGGCCCTTCCCTAAAGATAGGGGATAGTGTCTGGTTGAGCACAAAGAACCTTGTATTAAAGGGGAACCGAAAATTCCAGCCCAGGTTTATAGGACCATACCTGATAGAAGAAAAAACTACTCCAGTTAATTATCGATTGAGGTTACCTACTAAGTTGAAAATTCACCCTGTCTTTCACGTTTCCTTGTTAAAAAAGGCATCACCAGAGCTGTGAAAAAATTTGGCACCAAGACCCATCCACTTGGAGTCCGGAGTCGAATTTGAAGTAAAAGAAATTCTAGACTCGAAGGTAGTTAAGGGAAAACTGTACTACTTAGTAGATTGGAAAGGTTATGGACCAGAGGAGCGATCTTGGGAATTGAAGTCAGATGTTCATGCACCCAGATTAGTGAAGTAGTTTCAGCAACGATTCTCTCCGAAACCGAGAATGAGAGGGCCTCCTTTGTTGAGTGGTACTGTCAGGCCTCTGGAGGATGATGTGACAACTGTGGGGACAACACTGACTAATGCTTATTGCCCAAAAACGTAAAGACCGCTTAAGAGGAATCTTTGGACCGAGTTGAATCGGCAACGAAATTCCAAGATGGCCGCCGCTTCTGAAAACACAGCGGTGGTCTAGTCTTTTTCTTTACAGGTGTCCAGAACCTAGGTGAAGCACGTGCTCCGTGAAGAGCGCGCACTTCACTGAAGTAAATTCCGAATGCGCACATAGAGTTAGAGCTCCAGAGTTAGTCAAGTTACCTGCGTCGGGTTTTCGTCCGGAATTTCGTCTTGCTTCCGTAGGGAGCTAGTCCAGAGTGAGGCACGTTTCCTGGGTTGATTATTTAGTCAAAAGAATCGTCGAATTTGAAGAAAACGGTTTTCTGCGTCGCCTCTCACCTCTCGCCTTCTCATCCTGACAGCTGCTTCATTTGCAGTTATGTGATACTTCACCGCCACCTAAGGACAAAAAAATAGAAGACCAGAGCTAAGTGTAATTATTTAGTGAAATGTCAAGAAGAAAGTGAATGAATTATAGAATGTGTAAATAGTTAATAATATAAATACAACTCACCTGAGTTGAGATAAGACGGAACCTGTAGAGACAAAAGAGAGTACAAGGTTATTTAAAAGGTTATTATAGCGTAGAATTTTATTAGCATAAAAAGGTGAGAGACTAAGCAATACTTACCGAAGAGCAGAAGTAGAAATAATAACTAAAATGAAAGAAACAAGAACACAAATAAGTTAATTTAGATAAAGGCTTCTCAAAAAACATTTAGATACGAAATATTAGAGTTCAAGAAAATGCTAGAGTGAAGATATACAGAAGACAGAAGCTCCCACAAAGAAGTAAGTGACGAGAAGGGGCACAATATACATGAATCTAAAGGTCGACTTGGCAGTAGTTAGTGACTAAAAGATTTGTCTTATAGGTGAAGACATTGGGAAACGGTTACATGATCAGAAGAGAAATAGTATCTTCTTAGAAATACATACAGAGGAGAGGCACACCACTTGAAACTTAGGGTAGGTAAGATAGTAGAAATATTAGAGAGTATCGAATTAAGAGTAGAGTAGGCATTAATATTTATGTGTTTATTTGTTGGAGGTTCTCTTAGAAGAAAATAAAAAGTCTGCAGAATAGAAGACGAAGTAGACGAGTAAAAGAGGACCAGAGTTTTAGGACCAGTCTCTTCTAGATTTGTTATTTTATCCACTCCCCCTTCCCCCTTGAAGGTAATATTGGAGTCTAGGTACAATTCACTGGACCTCCGGATTATCTTGGAGAGGGAGTTGGGAACTAGCGTCTCTGTTCCTGTGCAAGTTCTTAGAAGGTTAAGTATCTAACCCTGACACTGAGAAATAGCCACCGATATTTAGCCTTTGAAGATCTTAGGGCCGCCTACAACCTGATCCCCAGGGGTTGCTAAGGGCCTCTCTTAAGAGTCTAGTGGTCCCTGACGCTCTGCTTACTCAGTTAATAAGACTCCATCGGGATAGCTATGCTCAAGTCCGCTGGACTTCACAGGAGCTGCAGACCGACCGCATCCCGATCCACAGAGGGATGAGACAGAGGTGCGTACTAGCCACCATGCTCTTCTCCCTCTTCATAAACGATGTTATAGGGGTTTTAAAAAATCGTAGCATAAATGCTCCCAAGCTACGAGGGACCTACGTCCCAGCTATATTTTTCACAGATGACACCCTGCTAATTTCCCAGTCCCCCATGGGCCTACAGCATCAACTGAATAACTTCAAAGGTTTTTGCGTATCTAAGGGACTGGACATTAAAGTGTCAAAAACAAAATTCATGGTTATTAGGCCCCACAAGTCCTTTAGGGATGCACTATCATTGGATAAGGGGAAGCTGGAGTGTGTGTTTAGATTCAAATCTCTAGGCATCATGTTAGATAGTAGAATGTCGTGGTCCCCACACATTAAAAAGAGGAGGGCGGTGCTCCAGCATCAAGTTTCGGTCGTTCTCAAAAGGCACCAGGCATTTTTTACAAGAGCTATACTTCCCACCATGGAAGTGTACAAGTTAAAGGCCCAACCTGCAGCACTTCATGGTGCTGAAATATGGGGGCATGCGAACTCCGAGCTACTGACCCTGTGCGAGAATAAGTTTGTTTTACTCCTCTTGCACCTCCCCAAGAGTACCCCCCTTGTTCCAATCTTCTTAGATGTTGCACTCAAATGGGTGGGTTGTGCTGCCTGGCTAAGACCTCTTTTATACCGGGTGAGGCTTTGGACAATAGAGGAGTTGTTGCCATATAGAGATTCAGTGAAGGAACTTCTAGCTTTAGACAAAGCTTTCCCTTTCCCGTGCTTTAGGCACATCCAACAATGGTTTGCAAGGCTGGGTCTTGAAAGCTTCTGGACAGCACCAAAACTTTAAAAAGCAGTTAAAAAGTACTTTCTGGCGTTTTGTTCGATCAAGGATGCCCCACACTATGATCCTCTTTTGGATATAGCGCAAACCAGCTGGTAAAAAGCTTGTACTTGAAGTTTCGTTATAGTACCCTAGAAATAGGTCCCTTGGCTTACAGGAATGCCAACAAAGTCAACTGATATATGCCTAATGTGGCACTCATCCTCTAAGGAAATCATTAGACATGTAAATATGATATGTAGACCCAAGAGGGTTTTGAAGGGTGACGCGAGTCATCAGACGCTACCAAGAAGTATTGAAGGTTTTGAAGGAGGAAATATCAACTGATACTGTGGTTTCCTTGAGTAAATATCTACAGTAGGGCTATTGAGAAAGCACAAAGATCTAAAGTTCTAGGAAGAAATGAAAAGGGAAGACAAAAAAAGGGGGGGGGGGGGAGTTTAGTCTAGCTATGCCCTACTGATCTTTTGTCCCACCACTTGTTTTATTTTCTTAAGTGTTCTTAATGATCAAACCCTACCTCGTATTTACATTTTAGCTCACCTAATAATGACTCCAATGCTGCTACTCAACCCTACATTTTTAGATCTTTTGTCACCATACCATGCTTGCTACTAGTCGTCCTAAACATATGTATCATGGTTTGCACTGGCCCCATGTTATTTACGTTGTGGGCCACAAAACTGTGAAATTTCAGGCTTTCATGACTTACCATTTACATTTGACGAATACAGATTGTATTTTAATGGTATCTTTTAAAATGTTTTAAGATTTTTTATTAACTTACTAAATTGTATTTTGTACTGTATGTTTTATGGAATTAAACTTCTGAAATAAACATTTCTGACTGACTGACTCCAAGACACATGTTTTTAGAAATCTGTCTAATATGAGCAAACCCAAGTGATTCTTTACATTTGCAGTTTTTCTCCTTTAAAACCCATACGTCCGTAACAAAACAGGCTGTTAACAGTAACGAAAAATACACTTCCATAACTGAAAGGTTTAGATAAAAATAACCACATACCCACTATGAAGGAGTTGAGATAGTAATGACTATCTACAGTTTTTCTAAAGCTTCATATATTGGTAACTTCTTCAAAAATATTTTTTGCAATATGTATATGCTAATTGATGAGAAGCAGCTACCTTCTAATCCCCACCTTTTAACAAATATTTGTTGGTACTTTGGTTTCATATTTTGTTTTTACTATAAATGTTAAAAAAAAAACTCTTTAAAAATTGTACAATAATCTAGATGGCTGAATGCAAAATATAAACCTCAAATCTGTACTAGCATTTACCTTGCTGACACATTTGGAAATCTGCATATTTTTTTATTGATATATGATATTGTGCAAATTGTGTATTTATTTGTTTTTAGAAGCTGCAGTTCACAATGATCCTGTTTTCAGTAGAGAGGACATCTACTTTCAGACCCTAAAAGAAAGATATGAAGGAACTATTAAGAGGACCATAAACTTCCGGAAGAAAATGGAGCAGATGGGTTGGCAAGAAAATGGACCTGAACAGACATTTAAATACAGGTGATTAATTTTACAATTTAGCTTCAGAATGTTTGAAGTTATACAGCACCAGAAATTATCTTAAAGTCTACTCAAGTTTGTGCAGCAATCTTACTTGTCTTCCTTGTAAGTGTAAGTGGTGTTAATGCAGGCTACTCGTATATCATCTAGAGGGAGATAAAAGCTTGGATCCATTCGGCTTCCATGGGTAATGACAACAATCATGAGAGAATGGATCACATGGCTGGTAATACCAGGGTCTTTAAGTTGTAAAAAGACCCTCATTCACTCTAACAGGTAGAGTGAATGAGTTTTTTTTTTTTTACAACTTAAAGACCCTGGTATTACCAGACACATGATCCATTCTCTCTTGATTGTTATTAATGCTGGCTAAGCACAATGCACCATCACCCTTAATGTTTTTTCTAAAACATTTTTGTCTATTTTACTATCTACTTTAATGTGTTGTCTTCTTCTGCCCTCAAACTATGCCCTTTGGCTAAATTCAACTCCTTTCAATGGGTTGCAAGTTAGTTTGTGAGTGTGTACTCTTGTATTAGTGTTTCTTTTTGGCCCCAGTTCTTTCAAGACCTACCCAAATATACCTTCATTTTGTTGTTACAAAGTAGTGTCCTGCCACCATTATAATCTTCCTTTTTACCGCCTCGAGTGTATATTTTCTTTTATTCGACAACCACATCTGCACGTACGTTTTCATACTCAAATTGTGCTTTGATGTATTAACTCAGGGTGGGGAAACTGATCAGTGGTTTACAGCCACAGTGGCATTTACAAACCATTGATCTATCCGATTGCGACTCACAAATTGGACAGAGACACCCCTTTTACACTGATCCTATTTGGGATTCAGAGGGTGCCGTAAAACCGTTTTGCAAGTCTGAATGACTTTTCTGGCTCGCAAAGTTGTTTATGCATAGCGAAACACATTTTTGAAGATACAAAACCTGTGTTTTTGCAACATGTAACTTTTGTGACAATGTATGTATTTTGTACATGAGGACCCAATGTCTGAATAAAGTGGATGCTAAGACTAAGAGATGTATTGATAATTGTGTGTCCTACTGTGAGAATGGATTTCAGTTAAACGAAATGGACCAGTTACCTATTTCCATTTGATTTGAATATTAACATCAAATTGTTTTAATTGGACTAAAATTCAATGTTTGCTGTTTTGATAGCGGTGGTTCATTGTGAGGCCTACATTAGGTCCTGGGGGAGTCAGTTGTTATTGGCAGTATTTGTGGTAAATACTGTAGCTTACCACTATTGTCTCAGAGCCACAAATGCTATGTCTCTCCGTTCGGAAAACAAATTACTTCCGTAACTAGATTTTCCAAGGATTGCACATTGTAACACACAAAGTGCATGTAAGTAATGTTAGTAGGTTCAAAACTCATAGCATGACCCTATAAATAAGAGACCATTACCTCAATGTGAAGGCAGAGCTATTATGTAGAAAAAAAAAACTTATTTCCTGGTAGGGAAAATTGGGAAGTTAAAATAAGCTTAAACCCCAAAAAGCATAAGGTCGTAGCAGCACTAGTTTTGCACTTATGTAGTAAGGTGCCCTTGAAGAAAACACTTTAAAAAGCATTTTCTATTTTCCTCAGTTCTGTAAATGAGTTTGGTCATCTGGGAATACAATTTTAACTCCTCCTTAAAATGAGCCTGTTATTCAACAGAAACAAACTTACCTGAGCTCACAAAAGTGTATCTGTGAAATTAATTACTTGGAATCCTTTATGTATGATGTACACGATCAACTTTTGAGATCCACAAAACAAAAGCATTATCAGTACCAATATGAATTGCAGCAATTTGAGCTTATATTAAGTCCTGTGCATCTTTTACAAATGGACAATATATTTCTTAAGTCTCCGACTGACCAGAAAGAAAAGTACCTAGTTATTCCCCTTCAGGAAAAGATGATAATTAGGCTAATACAAGACAAATTGAATCCATTCACAGCGAAGGCTTTAGTCTTTAAATCTACACTTCACCACACAGTCTAAACATGCTTTGGTGCATTTTGAACACCCCATCTTTGAAAATGAATTGGTTCTCCACACATATAGGGCCCAATTGCGATGTCGGGCGCTCTTAGGTTTTCCTGACACCGTCTCGGTCCTGGGACAGACCGACCTCTGGTCGGCAGTCCCAACCTCCTCATTAGGATGCAACTAAACACTGTTCAGTCGCCTTCCTACATTTCCCTATGGAAGCATGTATTACGGCCGTACACCGGCTCTAATACATGCTCCTATAGGGAAATGGGATGTGCGGTTCATCCCTGCACCCCTTGCCACGTGTTGCGAGGATCAACGGGGGGCCCCATAGATGTCACCTCAACCCCCAACCGGAGGCCGCGCACACAATGGGGCCCCTTGATTACGAGCTGGTTCCGACTGGCAGAATGACCAGCCGGTTTCAATTCCAAGCAGCTGATACATAATCAGCCGGTCGAAATTGAAACCGATGATATCCATCGTAATCGGCCCCATAGTGTTTGGTCAGAAGGAAGAAATAATTCTTGCGAGGTGGCAGGCGAGGCACAAAGAGGTCATTAAGTAGCCATATGCACTTCACTTCACACCATCCATAATGGAGGACACACCTTCTGCAGTGGGCGTGTTCCTGCCTGCCAATGACATGTGAGTACTTTTATTGTGGGAAAATGTAGTAAACCTTGTCTATATGCCACAGCAAGGCAGCAGAAGGTAGCACTCTGCATCAGAAGTAGCCTTAATTTATTTTTGAGATTGGAAAAAGTGCCTCATATGTTACCTTTAAAGTCATGGGAGAATGAATGATATCATTTATAGAGCGCATATTTCACACCGAGGAGAATCATGGCGCTAATGCGGAGATATCCCAGATAGGAGAGCAGCCGAGCAGTCGAAAACTAATCAGATGAGTGAAAACTCTAGAATGTCTGGGGCTACAAAGATCCTGGTTTTCAGAAGTTTCTTGAAAATGGATTCTGGCTGAGGGAGTCTGAGATAGGTGGGTAAGCTATTCCATGCTTTAGTCCCTAGGGCTGCCATCGATTTGACCCCTCTGGACATCAAATGAAAGCTGGGAGGTGCTAGAAAGTTTTTGGATGATTATCTCTGTAGGCGTTGAGATGCATGTGGTTTGATTCTGGTCCCAAGGTATTTACGCCCTGTTGACCTAAAAGTTCTTAAGGTGATTACTAAGATCTTAAAGAGAATCATATTATGTACGGGCAGCCAGTGTAGGACCTTCAGCGCTGCTGATGCCGAGGACCCTCGGGCAATTTTAGTATCATGCGGGCTGCTGCGTTTTGGACGATCTGTAATTTTTTCAGGACTGCCTTCTTGGCTCCTGCGTACAAGCTGTTGCAGTAATCTAGATGAGACAGGAGTAGGGTAACTGCAACTGTCTTTCTAGCTGTGACTGGTAGCAGATCAAAAACGTATCATATGGAAGCAAATGCCGGCTAGAGAGAGCTTGCTGATGGAAGGACAGTGAGGTGTCAAATTTTATCCCCAAGTTCCTCACAACATCCACTGTGTTTGGTGGGGGTGGGGTGTTAATCGGCCAATACTGTATGGGCATAAAGGTGTTAGATTTCCCGATCAGCATGATCTCCTTTTTTTGGCTATTGCATTTGACATAGTTTGATTGCATCCAGTGGATGACGACTGAGAGGCAGTGCTGAAAGTTTTTCTCTGCCACAGTAGAATCTTTGTCTAACGTTACGATTAGCTGAGTATCATCAGCATACAAGATAGTCTCGACGTTAAATATATATATATATATTAAAGAGTGTTGATCTCGGGCCGAGCCCTGAGGGACACCAGAGATTAAGGGTTTCTCCGTCGATTGGTAATGGCCGAGGGTTACTATTTGTTTCCTGTTCTCTAGAAATGGGCCCTGTGTGAAATGCCACATGATGTTAGTCGGTCACCCAAGATGTCATGGGAGACTGTGTCAAATGCGGCCGATAGATCCAACAGAATCAGCACTGAATTCTTCCCTTGATCCAGGGCGAATTGTAACATTTCCATGGTGTGTAGCAGTGCTGACTCTGTTGAGTGTCCAGGGCTGAAACCTTATTGACTTGAATGTAAAATATTGGCTTCCTGCAAAAAAGCTGTCAGTTGAGTATTTACTAGTTTTTCTGTTATTTTGCTTATGCAGGGTAACAGGGAGATAGGCCTGAGGTTCAAGAAAGTTGTGGGATCAGGTAGTTGCTTTTTTTGGAGGGGTTTGACTGCTGTGATTTTCCAATATGGCTGGTACTGTTGCTTGCTTGAAAGAGGAGTTTATTATTTTGTTGATAATTGGATTGATTATATCAATGATTGCATGCAGTATTTTTGGCGGGCAGGGGTCAAGAGGGGAGCCCAATTTACAGGAGAGGATAGCTTGGCGTGACTGTTCCAAACTAATCTCCTTAAAGGAGTTAAGCTTAGGTCTGTTATCATGGTCAGATCTTTCCTTAGTCTCAGTGGTTGTTGACTTAAAGCCTTTTTTTAAGTATTGGACTTTTTTTTATCAAAGTAATCCTCAATCTGATCACAGGAGATTTGTGAAGGTGGAATCTCATGTTCGAGCATTTTAGGGTGTGTAAAAGATTTAACAATTTAAAAAATTGTTTTCTGATGCTGCCTGACTGATTGAATTTGCCTGGTGGGCTTTCTTTCCTGATTTAATTTGCTGACGGTAGTTTTTGAGAGCCGCTTTAAGAGTGAGCTCTTCCGGTTTGTAGCTTTTCCTCCATCTATTTCCAATTATCTGCAATGACCTTGTAATTCTTTTAGCTGTGGAGTAAACCAGGGGGCAGAGGCTTTATTTGTGATGTTTCTATTTGGCGGGGCAGATGGTGCAAAGATGTTGCGAAGTGAGGCCATCCGGTCATTGAAGGCGTGTGTATCTAATGAGGAGTCCCCTGTTAGGGTAGGTCTACCTTGTTCTGACACCGCGTGCAGATTTGAATTTGTTAGCATTTTGTTCCATTTTCCCCTAGTTTTGTGGCTTGTTTGTCCAGAGTCTTTCATGGAATTTGTATTAAGGCGCCCGATCCTAAAGGGGATGAATTTATGGTCATACCAGGTTATATTAACCGGGGGGGTCTACTTTGAGTCTGGTGGAGTTTGTACAAATTCCATCCAGGGTGTGCCCTGCACAGTGTGTCGGGCCAGCAATCCATTGCTCAAGTCTAAGCGTCCCTACAGTCTCTCTGAAATCTTTTGCACTCTGGGTATCTGATGATTCTAGGCGTAGGTTAAAATCTCCCAGTAGAATAAAATTGGAGTATTTAACCACCAGAGTGCTCAGATTATCTCCAAGGGTGTCTAAAAAGTTAAGACTGGCGCCTGGATGCCGAAAAATCAGGGATCCCGCGAAGGTGACCGAGCTTTCAAGTTGGAAGCAGAAACCAAGACTTTCTGCCCCTTTAAGATCTGTGAGGTCAAATGTGGAGCATTTTAGCGTGTTGCGATCTATTGTTGCCAGGCCACCCCCTCTTTGGACAGGTCTATCTTGTCTGGATATAAGGTATCCTGAAGGGAGGGCTTGTGTGATATTTGGGTTACACCAATCTTTCAGCCAGGTTTCCGTAATGAAAAGACAGTCTAAATTTTGGCTCGAAATCAAGTCCTAAATGTGTTGTGCATTTTTGCATAGGGACCTAACATTGACCAGGCCCCCTAGTAGTTGCCTTAGGTTAGGGTCTGGTCTAGAGACCTAGTCAGGTGGTGAGCTTAGTTCATATCTGCACTCCCTACATGTTACTGGGCCGTTCAGTTTATCTATTTGTATGTGGATGAGGCATTTACATACATGAGTATTGAGCGCCAGGATCGCGCCTCTTGAATAGTAGTGACCTTAATCAAAACGGGCAGCATTTCTGGTGCTGGCTGTGTTCCAGACGCCAACGGGCTTGCCTTTGGCACCCCCGCTGTGAGCGTTGGCTGCGTGTCCGCGGTGGCGTGCACATTATATACCTTGTGCACCGCCAACAACTAGACTGCAAGAGGAGTAAAGATGGCCGCCCGAATGCTTCTCACCCTCCTCAGTTCTCTGGGAGGCGGGGGAGACCATCACCGGGGCATCTGACCCAAAGTGGGCGGCAGGTAGGCAAAGCGCTTGTTCAGCTTGATCGGCGCTTAATTACTATTTAGTAACAATAAAGTGCCTTTTGTGAAGATGCAGTGCGATTTTAAAAATGATCTTCACATTCGAATTCAATACAATTGGTAAGCAGTATAAAAAGGGGAGACTCATGCTGTGTCTCGAGCGGGTAAACTAGCATTCAAATTTTAAAAGGAGAAATTATTAAGAAAGCTTTAAAAGAGCTGCAATCAAAGAAGTTTAGCAGAGACCAGATCCCTGCAAACTTAACTCACTACGCTCATTATAAAAATCCTCATACATATAAGTCTACTCACTGTTGTTTTTCATCTATACCACATTGATAAATCTTATATATATTTTGTTCATAAATTGAGAGGAAACTACATGTGTTAATTTTGCATGATGATTAAAGTGTTTTAATTTGGATTTTTAATAGTATCAGTTGTCTGTACCAACTTGATGATTATAATTTCTGGCGAGGTGTGTCATGATATTATTGGTGTATTTTGTAAGGGGTTTGTTGTATACAGAAAGCACCTGTTTACATTACGAATTGTCGACCCAGTGGCATTTATCAACTATCATTCATCTTTTTTGCAGGATATTTGGAGGAGAAGTGGCTTTTAATGTTCATAATGTCTTCATAAACAGCATCTTGGGTCTTGGTACTGATGAGCAGATTGCTAAGTGGATTCCATTAGCTAAAAACTTACATATCATTGGAACCTATGCTCAGACAGAACTGGGGCATGGTAAGCAAACCCTGAACTAATTTTATTCTTTTTCCAAAAGATGCACATTTCCAAACTGTGTGAAGGACCAACCAGCAAGCATTGCAGTTAAATAAATGAATGTTTATGGGATAGGAACCTGTGAAACCGAACTTTGAAGCGTATTCTAAAGTAAGGGGAATGGAGCAACTTTAGGAAAACATGATTTCCCTCAAATTGCATATTTGCATAGCTGTGATACCAAATACTTCAAGGGTAACCCCATATCTGGAAAGACTATTTCATCATCATTTACTGTTTATTGCAGTAAAATACCCATAAAACACAAATAATAATAAAACCTTGCATAGAACAATAAGAGCACATATTACAAATTTACAAAATAAAAAAGCCCGGAGCAGTTGGACTAGTTTGCAATAAACCTCTTTAGAAGCAAGATGCCAAAACTAAACTTCATAAATATCACCTTACCGAGAAAGGACCGTAGCGAGTCCAAGTAGATCTAAAAGCTTAAGATATGCTTGTGCAGTGTCACACTTTAACTTAAGGTGCCACGTTTATACATTCGCTGCCTTTCCAGGTCCACATATTCACTGTATATTATCTTCAACACTTTAACGTTTGCAGGTTTAATCTGTTCTGGATCACACAGACTATAAATGTTTTAAAGTGCACACCTACAGAGCCCTAGCAATTAAACAAATCTTCTACAACAATAAAACTATTAGCTTCTCAGGCTTGATTTGGAGAAGTGGAGGCAGCCTGTCCAATAATGTGGAATCCCATTCCATGCTTCTTTGTGTTGAATAAGGAGACAAATGCTCGCTGCTCCTATCGTCTGCATATCTTCATCAAGGTGATTTCTAGCAGGATATCAACAGCAAATTGGAATCCCCAAAGGTTGCAAGTTTGGGGAGGTGTGGAAGATGATAAAGTAGTTTTATGATAAATTGACTCTTTTAAAAATTCGGTTTCCACTAGATTCCGAGTCCTCCAACACCCTGTTTTTTTGGCTTTCAGCTGTGAAAAGGAGACCACTATTGCCCCCATTTTTATTATTCTGTATCCTCTGTTCAATTCTGGGGTTCTTTTTCAACTTGTTGCTAGTTCATTGCGAATCTTACCATTACTAATTCAAATTGTGTTAGCTTTGGCTTATTTGCAATGCAAACTTTATCTCAATAAGTTGCTGTAACATGCTGCAAGTCCGCTACGGAAGCCCATTCATTTGCTAATTATTTTCCACATAAGGTTGCAAGACCATAAAGTGGTGTTTTCAGGATTTTTAATAGTTTCTTGTTTGTAGATGTTACTCTCTCCTGCGGACCCCACTCCTGTACTAAGGTTACGAGTGACTTTGCACCCACCTTTCAGAGGTTCTTGCATCCACCCAAGTCTGGCCTGGCACTGGTGCGTCCCTGCCTGGCACACACTGGGTGATGATCTCCGCACCTCCTTCTAGACCCCAGCTCACTACTGTTTGCAGTCTGTCACTCACCCCTCACCTCCCTGGCACTCACCCTTCACCCCTCAGGCCTGGCAGTCACTCCTCGCACCTGGCACTCACCCTTCTCCCTCTCTGGCACTCAGCTTTGACTCTCCGTGACACTCAACTGTCACCTCCCTGACACTCACCCTCGACCCTCCTGGTACTCATACTTCCCCTCCCTGGCACATATCCTTCACCTCCCTGACACTCACCTTCGACCCTCCTGGTACTCATACTTCCCCTCCCTGGCACATATCCTTCACCTCCCTGACACTCACCCATGTCCCTCCTGGCATTCACTACTCGCCCCCTTGGCACTCACCCTTCACCTCCATGGCACTAGCCCTTCATCCCCCTGGCCTGGCAGCTACCCTTCACCCCTTGCACTCACCCTTCCCCCTCCCTGGCACTCACCTTTGACCCTCCTGACTCTTACATCTCACCTCCATGGCACTCAACCTTCATCTCCCTGGCACTCGCCCTTCATCCCCCTGACCTGGCACTCAACCTTCACCTCCGTGGCACTAGCCCTTCACCCCCCTGGCCTGGCAGCTACCCCTCACCCTGGGCACTCATACTTCCCCTTCTCGGCACTCACCCTTCCCCTCCCTGGCACTCATCCTTGACCCTCCTGACTGTTCCGTCTCCTCTCCCTGGCACTCACTCCTCACCTCTCTGGCACTCACCCTTCACCCCCATGGCACTAGCCCGGTTTCCCCCAAGAACAAAAAATAACAAGCATTGGCATAGCCAATAGGTCTCGCCTTTGGGACCTTATAAGTGTTTAGCAACGCAACAGTTGATGTTGTAGCACCAAGGATATTGTGTTGCATAACTAAATACTTAGAAGGTCCCAAAAGCGAGACCTATTGACTATGCCAATGCTTGTTACATAATGCGTACATGCTAAACTGCTGAATCCTGATAAACCCCTACCCACGCCATCTTTGTAGATGGCCTACCAACGCCTGTAACCTCCCTTGCCTAACAGATTAGACATCTGTGCACTTTGGCCCTTCGGCAAGACAGGACTCTTTACTGTGGCATGCAAGTATTATCAGTACAACCAGCTTTCCAGTGAACATGTAACTTCTGCCTTTATGGAAGTCCCCGCAAAAACACAAAAATGGGGGCTGGTAGACAAAATGGAAGAGGAGTAGAGGATAACTTAACAGAATACATGTTTTACTGTTCAGCACTTACACATAGTCCACACATTCATACCTGTATTATTTGTGGAGTATTGTTGGAAGGACAGATGTCAGGCCTTGGGCAGGCGTGCTGCCTCTGGTTTAGAATTTCCTGGTGGATAATGTGTACTTCTGGTCTTGGGAATACTTGTCACGCCATAATCACCAGATAGGAAGACTTAGAACCTCATTTAGAGAGCACAAAAGTCCTCTACTTTTTGGAGGAAACCAAATAGAGAGTTGAACCCAGCAACTGAATTTCTTCCACTTTAGGGATATTATTATGGTGAAAATTCAGCCGGTAGATTCAACTTCATATTTAGTTTCCTCGTAAGTGGTGGGCTTTCAGTTTCCCAGAAGAGAGCTCACTGGAGGCTCCAAACACTTAAGGGGCAGCACTGGCAGAAAGGTCAAACGGAGGCGGTGTCTTGCTCAGCTCAATTCTAGTGAGCAAAGACAGCAGGGACCACTCTGCTGAGTCAGCTATGTGGAGTCAGCAGTCACCACGGTGTTGGTGAGGTTGCTACCAACGGACCAGGCTAATGGAAGTAAAAAGCAAGCCACATAATTTTATCTGGTGGCCAGCAGTCATACAATGGTTCTTAAAACCTATACTTTTAAAAGAGAGGTAGAGATATAGTAGATGCAACATGGTTCCATGGAAATGGGCCAACCAATGACAAAATAATAAAACAAAAATATGCCTTTTGTATAAGATGTGGCAGTGTACAGGACCCCGAAGTAGGATATTGGCGCTTGAGTCTATAGTTTTCATTCCAGTGAAGACTTCACTGTCGTAAGTTAGAACGGAATGCAATGAAGGTTGATTTAGAATGTTGGGTTCGCAGTTACACGCACAAGAATAAAGATGAAGCTTCGTGTGTGGCGTAGTTATTGCAGGGTACCCAGGTTGGGGAAGATGCTGCACTCACCAAAGTAAACAAAAAATATGAAAGGCATTAGTTAAAATCCAAATAATTTTTTTTAATTCAAAAGCTCACATTGTCATAGTAGGTTTTGGCTAACACCGGACCTAATAAAAGATGACACACCAGGAGGGTGTGCACTATGCAACCGTCTAGGGCGATAGCCAGGGATGTATAGTTTTTATTGTCTAGTTTTCAAATATATTTAATGTTGGTCGGATTTATGGAAAATGGACAGATGCTGCTCGTCTGCATGTTTTTTTGCCCTATGAGCTCTGCTTCTTTTCACATAAGAGTCGTTTTGATAGAGAGAGTTGTGTAATTACATGATGGTATGAGATGTAGATGGTTTAGGTGCAGTATTGTGTGTGAATTTTACAAAAATTAAATGTCCCCAGAACAGCTACAAAGTGGCATTTGTTATAGGTAATGCCAGTACTTGGGAAGTGAGCGAGTGACTTTTCCTTAACACCAAAATCCTAATAACGTTATTTCCTCACGCCAAACGAAGGAAATTTAACACGCACTAGTTAATTAATGGATGCCCGGTTCATACTGTTACAGCCTATAATTTTACCAGACAAGATAGGCAACCGACCATCTGTGTATTACATATTACATTCAAATAATTGTAGAGAAGAATGTTGTCTGTCCATCACAAATTACTCCTGCGCGAGACCTGGAATTGTGTGCGTTTTTATTTTTGGAAGTGTACAACTTTCTAAGTTCACCTGTAAATTTCATTGACATGGCGAAAACTGTAAAAGCTGAAAAAATTTAAATCTGTTACAAATACTTTAAAAAAAAAAGAAAGAAAGTAATGGCGCTTTTTGCATAGTGGAAATTCACGATGCTACTGCCCCTTTACTATATAAAGACACTCCTTTTCAGAGACCATTTGATTAACTTTCATTTAAAAAAAAAAAAAAGCATAAAAGTTAGTCATTTTTTTGTCAAATTACAGAATACAGGCTAAAATGAATCTGCTTAACAAAAGTGCCAAAAAGTTGTTCAACAAACCCTTCCCACTTTTTGACTGGTGTATACTTCAGTTAAGGGATACGTTGCTCTCTCATCTCCATACCGAAAGGCTCTCTAAAACTTGGAAAATGAGAACTACATTGATATAAGTAATAAGGTTTATAACCATTGACTCATTACATAAATCCCCTGAAAATGCACAGAGCGTATACAATTAAAAAAAAAAAACGTAGGAAATGATTGTTCTGTGAAGAGAAACGTAGTACACATAGAGAAGAATGATACCGATTCATGTTGGAAATATTGTCTGTATAAAGCAATTAAAGCAAGGAGCATCATTTTCTAATTTCAGGGACTTTTGCCTGCCTGTTAGTGTCCGCTGGGATGCAGTATTTTCTTACACACGACAGCTATAACCTGTAGACCCTTCAATTAAATATCAGGTGACCACTAGTCCTAGGGTTTGGGGGATGGTGTAAGACCTATTTGTTTTTTTAATTACACTTTATTTTGTTCACCTTTGAACGTTAATGATGCCCTGTGATTTCCAGACTGCTAAGTTCTGGAAAACCATATTATCCGGATTCTTACTGCATGTTCTCTTTTTACATTGATTCGACAAGAGGCTTTTTTTACTAAATGAACAGAAAGATTTATAAAATATTTATGTTTTTCTTTATTAAGGGACGTATCTTAGAGGATTGGAAACAACAGCAACTTTCAACATTGACAGCCAAGAATTTGTACTAAATACTCCAAAAATATCAGCGACAAAGTGGTGGCCTGGAGACTGTAAGTTTCATCACAGAAGTGATTCCTTCTTGTTTAAGTATTGTTTCATTTTCTCACTAAACACCTATTTGTTGTTGGTCTGTAATTTTCGGAGGAGCCCCCCATTCTTCCAGCTTCCCCCTCAAGTCACCTTTGCATGACGCGTTCTGTGCTCATGCACTCAGTTTCATGGATCGCTTGCTTTTCCAGGTTTGAAAGGACACGCTACCTGTAGACTTGCGCTGCTTTGATGTGTGAGCTAATGGAAGGCCACAATGATGGGCAATCTTCTTAGAGCCTGAGAGCTTTCTGGGTTGGATCATGACAGTCCAATCGGTTATAAAAGCAGCACTCAAGCCTCAAGTCTGCTGGGGAAAGGCCAGAATTCACCAGAATGTATGTCCAGGCCGGGATTCAGGGTTTTCAGTGGTGCAGGTCATACCAGTGCTCAGCACCAGCAGATTTAATGGCAAAGTCACTGATTTCTGTCTCAAAAACGTGTGCAAGAACCCTTAGGTAATCCAAGCCAGTGATCCAGTCCCTATTACATTTCACAGGTTTTAATATATATATATATATATATATATATATATATATATATATATATATATATATATATATATATATACCCAGGTCACAAGCTGCACCACCCCGAGATCCTAGGGGTCCGCAGCTGTTCACAGTGAAGGCATGGCGTGAGCAGGTGGCAGGTCGTGTGTAATGCAGGCGCACAGGAGCGCGATGGTTTTAGTTCCTCAAAAACATTTCAGTAGCAGAGATGGCGGCGACCCACTGGGGGTTTATTGAACTTCAAGTCCCAGAATTCCAGCAGGATACTCACCTGTTTGCAATGGCTAACTAATAAAAGGGAATGTACTTTGAAGTTACCTGTTTGCCGTTTCTGCTGCTGTTTTGCCCAGGAAGAAGGGCGCCAAGCCCGAAACGCGTAGGCAAGTTTGGAACCTGTGTTGTGCCCCCAAGCGCTTGACTCTACGACTATTTGCCGCCAGCGAGTGCAGCTCATCGGTGGGGCAACCCTCTTTGCATAATATATATATATATATATATATATATATATATATATATATATATATATATATATATTGGATCAACCCTCTTTGCATAAATATATATATATATATATATATATATATATATATATATATATATTGGATCCAATCCTGTTTTCCTGTGGTCTGAAACAGGCGCTGACACTGTGGGTTTTCAAGGAAAAAGATTTATTTCAAAACAATGTGGCCCAGACGCGTTTCGGCGGAGCGAGTCCGCCTTGCTCACTGTGCCCGACCCAGTTGTCGTAAGTAATTTATACAGTCTCTACACATGACATTAATTAAGTGTTTGCTTAGAAACGGTGAAAACATTGATTGACATAGAGGAAATCTCAACGGAAGAGAAGTCTTTCTTCCAAATAGCAATATATATACAACCTCGCAAAATAAAACAATACAACTCATTGACACCTTCATAATTAATAACACAATGCTTGTCATGATCAGAATACATCAGGAATAATTTCTCATTATTCGTTTTGAGAAAACATGTAATAAATAAAAGGATGAGTGTTTAGAACGAAAATAAAGCCCCAGTGGGCATACTTGTCCTGTATTCTGCTTTTTTATGACCCGATTTATGTACGAATGGTGGTGCTAAATCTGAAGAATTTATACTTAATCCAAGTGCCTGTGCTACAACATAAATTTATATGATGTTCCCCTAAATCATGTGTCTTGAAACACAAAAAAAGAAGAATAACCAACAAGGTCAGCACTTATAGGATTGATCCTAGAATTTTTGAAGAGGCAGTTACTATCTTAAAGATGGACATTTAATGCTTCATCAGCATTAAGGCCATTTGGAATCTTGCAGTCCAACAAGATAATATATCTTGACTCAAGTCTCCTGAGTGCCAGTTGTCTGTTCCCACCCCTAATGTTCTTCTTAACACTGTCAACAACAAAGTATGTCAAATCTTCTGCTTTACCACCATGTATGTTGTTGATGTGACGGGCCACAGGGTAAGCTGGATCATTATTGTTAACGACCCTGAGGTGTTGTAGAATTCTGATATGCACGGGGTGAATGGTACTACCCACATACATTTTGTTACAGGTACAACGTAGCACATATACTGCAAATTCTGTTTTGCAAGTATAATGCTCCCTGATCTCCAATGGGGTTTTCCGTAAGGGAGTGGAGATTGAACTGGTGTTGACTCCATGCTTACAAGCTTTGCACTTCGTGCATTTGAAGAATCCATTTTGACACTTTAACCAGCCAGTGCCCTTGGTTTGTACAGGAGCATTACAAACTAGTTCATTTTTCATGGATGTAGCCCTCCTAAAAGTCAATTGGGGGAGCTTGATGCATGATGATCCTATGATGGGGTCACAACTTACTATTGGCCAGTGTGTGTGTGTGTGTGTATATATATATATATATATATATATATATATATATATATATATACGCATCCCGTTCGACTTACAGGACCTGACAAGTAGAGTTCCTTCCGAGAAAGTGTCAAAGTAAGGGTAAATCTAACCAAAGCATCCTTTTACGAATCTATTTTAGGGAACTTTGGTGGTTTTCGTATGGAATTGTTATTCCTACTTTCAAAAGTCTTCGAACTGTCAACAAACACACATTGATTAGTTGCTGCAGTGGTGAAAATAAATCTGGGGTATCATGAGGAAAAAAAGTCCTTCCCTTTCTCTATGCAATCAGAATGACAAAAAATAAAGTCCGCGGGCATCAGCATATTGCACTGTTCAATTTGGGCATTTTCTAACTCTCAGAAATGCGCCTGTGTTCCGCCCAGGGACCCTATGTATCCATCTGACCAGACCCTGTGGCTGTGATTCCATACTCCCATATCTCACTGTACATGGTCTTCAGCCATGTTGAGCATGTCTGGTCTTAGGATGGGCCCTACGCTGTAGAGTGCCTACTCTCTTTAGCTGTGCCTAGAGGGCTATGGGAGCAGCCTCCAGACCTAGTCCACTGGTCACAAGCTTCAGCCTTGTGCAGTGTGGTTTAATTACAGGCCCTACTTGACCTTCGACATAATCTTGTGTTCAGAATCCCTTCCCCCAAGAGCCCACTGTGTTAGCCCTTCAATATGCTGGGTAGACTCTGAATGCAGGACCCGGCCTTTGAGAAAAGCCATAGACCCTGCTCTTCTGTCCTCGTAGCCGGTCAAGAGATATTATCAAATTTGACAAAGTGATGGATGTGATATCATGAATTATGTAATATGTTCTAGCATCTGTAATTTTGTGTTTGAGTTCATGAGCATTGGAGAAGGGATTTGTGTGCAAAGCTGGCATATTGATGTACTAACATCATTACTGACCTCGGAGGTCCCAGATACTTGTGTCTCGATGGTCAATACCTGGTCGCTGATACGTAATGCTAAATTTGGATCTTCTTGTTGCTGAGTAACCTGAAGCAGATTGTGCTCGAAGTCCTCATTTTTCGATCTAGTGTAGCAACTGTTTCACAGTCAAATTACATGATTATTGAAACTGCAGATGTGTCTACAAACCAGTTACTTCTCTAGCAGTTGTTTGAGACTTTGAAATAATTTGGTGCTGTGTTGAGACTTCTGGATAACAATGGTCTTAGTCAGAGCTGGTCCACCCAGCGCCTTGCTTAGACCTCAGGCTGTACCACCATAATTACTTCAGCGTGAACACATGAAGCACCCTCTACTGACAACACTTACTGCTGTTGTTTTTGAATCCTTCTACTTTCCTCTCTTTTTCCCCTTAGTGGGCAGGTCGGCTTCCCATGCTGTTGTACTCGCTCAGCTGCGTATTAAGGACAAGGCGTATGGCATGCATGCATTTATTGTACCAATTCGAAGCCTGAAGGATCATTCTCCCTTACCGGGTAAGAATACATAGCCCTTGTTCATGCTATATGTATCATGCTGGTGCCTGTGTTTTTGTAAAGTGCATTGATATGAGCTCCACGTTAACGAAATACATAAATTAAATAAATTAATGATGTCTGTTAAATGGAGGCTTTAAGAGGCTTCCTGACCATAGATCTTTGCTGCTTTGCCAGGAGAGAAAAGCATGGCACACAGAAATGACACCTCCCAGTGAAAGTGATTAAGATACTAGAGAAGTGGTTTTTAACTGTGTCCGGGGAACCCTTGGAGCCCGCGTCTATGATGCTTACTAAAGGGATCCATGACTGCTTAGAAAATTTAATATTAACAGAGTAATAACGTGTGTATAAATAAAGTAGCAAAGTGATAAATCATAATTTTTAAACTTTCCTTAAATGTTTAAGGGATTTGAATCTTGAGGCTAAAAATTAAGTTGCTGCCCTCTGATTGATTTGTGGGGGTAGTGCAAATGCAGTAAACCGAATATAGTATGGATGATGGGGGGGGCCTTAGATGAATTTAGAAAAGCCTCACCCTGCCATACAAATTATAATTTAGATATTTTTTAAATGTTTTTGAATTAAGTAAAATATATTAGCATTTGTGTATTTGTTTGATGAAGGTTTGTTTCTTCATTTTTCTGGATTGTTTTGACATGTAAATGATCGAAATTGCTCAAGCTGGGGTCCCTGCATTACATTAATGACTCAGTAGGGAGTCACCGGATTCCAATAATGGTACCCCCTGAATTTCAGTTTCGATTAAGTGGGGGTCCACAGAAGCCAAAATGCTAAGGACCTCTGTTCTAATGGATCATCAGTAATATTTATATTAAATACAAGTGAGAGAGAACCAGAACTTGTACCACCCTCGCGAAACCAGATACAAAGTTAAGGCCACTCCCCACCTGAGCTCTGGACAGGTGAGTCCCTTTGTTGCCCTATGCCCAGGTCATGAGCTGCACCACCCCGAGATCCTAGGGGTCCGCAGCTGTTCACAGTGAAGGCATGGCGTGAGCAGGTGGCAGGTCGTGTGTAATGCAGGCGCACAGGAGCGCGATGGTTTTAGTTCCTCAAAAACATTTCAGTAGCAGAGATGGCGGCGACCCACTGGGGGTTTATTGAACTTCAAGTCCCAGAATTCCAGCAGGATACTCACCTGTTTGCAATGGCTAACTAATAAAAGGGGATGTACTTTGAAGTTACCTGTTTGCCGTTTCTGCTGCTGTTAAATGTGCACAGACTGAAAGAAGGGTGCGCAGTTACCAAACGAATCTAGTTTAAGTGTTGTGTACTGGAAACAAGTGTTTTTCCCCAGCTATTGATATTGTATTCCTATTAAGCAAATGAACTTACAGAAATAAGGTCGAATTTCTTTTTCAAAAGTTATAAAAGCAATAATAGTTGTAAGATACTTGCATTCAAAGTTTCTAGTTTGTGCTCAAGTCTCCTCTGCTGCAACAACAACAAGGTTATGGAAGTAATGCTTGAATTATTTTCTGCCACTGACAGTCGCTCTAGGCCATATCCCAATCCATTGTTTATTGCCCACCACACTACTTCAGTTTGGACCCAGCCATATGCAAATCAGCCTTTTCCCTGCTTGGGAGCAATCCATCACAAACTGACAAGCCAGGTTCCTCCCTGCACCGGAATACCAGCAACCTAGCATTGGTTTCGCTCTGATAAGGGCTCATCAGCCAGGTAATGCCAAGCTATACCTGGTTGAAGAGCCCAAATAAGGGCAAAACTGAGGTGACATTGTGGACAAAAAATACGATTGATTGGGATGTTGTCCGATCGATTGCTAGTGGCTGAGATTAATTGAAACATTTGATTCATCACCTTGTTGTTTTTGCATTTGACGCTTCAAGTGTGCAGGGTATATCCAGACATGCACCCGGGCTCACTGTGCCACTGAAATCATGCTTTACCTGGCTGAAGAGCCCTAATAAAGATGAGACCGGTCCTGGGTTGCTAGTCTTCCAGTTCTGGGAGGACGGGCGTGGCAGTTCGGGCTGCACTGTTCCCATGAGGAGCAGGGTAAAGACTGATTTGCATATAGCTGGGTCCAAACTGAGGTGACATGGTGGGCGAAAAACAATGGATTGTGATGCTGTCCCAAGCTATTGCCATTGGCTGGGATTAAGTCAAGCCAATTCCATTCATCAACTAGGTGTTTTGCTTAAGTCTCCTCTGCATCATTTCTTCTGCATTGGCAAAGCCAATAGGTCTGGCATTGGCAGTCCGACACTTGGGTTTGAAACTATATTTACAAATCATTCTTGTGGGGGAAGTTGCCAGGTTCTTGTTAATCTAAAAAAAAAAAAGAAATTGGCTAAAAGCTAAAGAAAAGCTGAAGAAAATACTTGTTTTAAGCAGACCAATAGCAACTAGACCTATAGTAGAATAGCTGGTGGCCAGTACTGGAGTGAATCCTAGCCACAAAGTGCTGCCCCTGAACTCCTGGAAGCCTTACAAGTGACAGAGAGGAGCTGCTCCGGAAACCCTGAAAAACTAGGACCTAAAATTGAGCCAGAAGGTAAAAGTTTTGACTGGGATGTACCTGATTGGTGTATCGGACCTGGCCCTCTATTGTGGTCGGTCTGAAATTGCGCCTAGCTCCCCGCCTATCGCGATTGCAGGCATCATTTGTGCTCAGCGCTTTTTGGTGGTGTTCTCACTTGAAAGCTAAAAAACTCATATTTCCAGTTCCCCTTGTTGGATTATTGTCATTTTGTTGTCATTTTATTAATTACATTTTACTCTTTTCTATTTTGGTTTGGGATTTTTATTGCTTAGTCTTTTGACTTCATTAATTATTGGGTACTGCATGAATACTTTACACTTTGCCCCAAGTTAAACCTGTCTGCTCAGTGCCATAGCTACCAGGGCTTTGAGCTCAGGTTAATTTAGTGACTTTGAAAGATTACCCTGACAGAAGTGTTATTGTTCCTTGAGATGCACAGTCACCCACTTCAAATAACCTATTTTCTTACATGTGTGTTGGGATTAATAAAGCATGGTAGACTTTCAACTAAGTTCGATGACCACAGGATCAGGTGTTTTGAAAAACATTTCTGAATCACCTCTTGCGTCTACCACAATAGAAATCTAAACTGAAGAAAAAAAAATGTCTACATTAGTATGAATTACCCACATTTAAGTTTAATCCTATACTGTGGCTCAAGTTAAATAATCAACAAATAATCAGAATGCTTTCTTATAGGCATAAAACCAGCCAAATGGGCAAAACAAATTTCAACTGCATTATTAAGTCACAATATATTGTAATAATATATGCAATTCAATTTAGATACCCTTCCTATGCACATTGTATCCTTTCCATGGGAGTATGAAATGTTTAGCTTAAAATATGCAGGCCCTAATTTACTCATTTTCACACTATGCAGAGCAAGTAAGTAAAAGAATTGTGCAGTGTCATTCACGGGGTAAAATATAGCATTGACCCATATCTACTAACCACCTCCACCACCACCAGAACCAGCTTCACCAACTGCATGACCATGGTAGCAAAGTGGGTGAGTACCAACTGCTTTAAGCCCAGCTCCGACAAGACAGAAGTACTGGACTTTGGATACAAGACCTCCCCATGGAACGCCACTTGGTGGCTGACAGAGCTAGGACCAACACCCACGACCACACCAGAAATGTGCGGATCATCCTGGACGACAAGCTTGACATAACGCACAAGTCCGAGTAGTGAGCGCTGTCTGCTTCCACATCCTTCGTATGCTACAAAAGATCCTCAAATGGCTACCACACCAGACGAACCATCATACATTCACTCATCATAAGTAGACTCAACTATGGCAACACACTTTATGCCGGAATCTCCAAGTAGCTACTACACAAACTTCAGAACGCCAACGTAGCACTCCACCTCCCATGACGCACCCCCATTTCACCCCACCTCCGAGAACTCTATTTTCTCCCAGTTCACAAATCCACACATACAAGGCTTTGCACAACACTGGACCAGTGTAGGAAGGTGGATATCTGACTATGGTTACCCCCAATTTTTTGCCTAGTGTCTAGCTGGTTTTTCGACTTAGTTGGCCTGAGATCCTGCCATTCAGGATCTCAGCCTAGCTGTTCTCTCTTTAAAATGGACTCCATGTACACTAGGTACATACCCAATTGGTTGGATCACCCTGTGAGCCCCTGTACCAGTGTACACTAGGTACCCAGGGCATTGGTGTATCTAAGGCCTACCAGGGGCTAAAGCATGTATTATGCCACCCCTGGCCTGGCCTGGCCTGGCCTAGCAATTTGACACAACTGGCTGATCACTCAGCTGGGGTAAGTTGGTGTAACCACCTCTTACTTAGGTGTAGTATACCTATACCTAACCTTAAATGGGACACATGTTAACCTATAAGTCACTCCTATGGCAGGCCTTAACAATCCTGAAGGCAGAGTGCTTGGTTCCATGTGAGATGGTGCTCTGGCATGAGCTGAGCCTGTCTGCAGTGGTCGGAACAACTTCCTTCTACCGTTTCCAGATATCGTCATACCATATACTCTTAAGTGCATTATGAACCTCGCGGTTAAATGCTATCTTTGGTTTGGCTTTATCAAAACATGTCGAGTAAGGTGTCATACGAATTGGAATACTAACCCCTCGCCAATTCTGGCAACGGGGTTAGCATTCCACCCTTCTAGAGGGACACAACATGTACAGTACCTGAAACCCGGGTAAAATCAGACATAGCCTCAGCTCCACAAAATGGATGCTGCCACCACAGACACAAGTCTGCCCTCCTGCTGCTGGGAGTCCTTCCAGCTTGGGAGACGTGGACAAAGGGTTTCCTGCCAGGGGAGGTGCGTGCACCACCCCAGACAGGATTTTGTGTATTGGTCAGGTAGGGCTTGAATGGAATCAGACATGCCTGAGGCTCACAAGGAGCCTCGGTGCATATGCCAGTTCAAACCGGTCCTGGGGCACACCAGCCCCGGACCTGGGGCGAGCTGGACAAAGGATTGGGGGTGTAACCACCCCCCTTCCGGGTCCCACCCTTAGGGAGGGACCTAGCAGGTAGTCCGGCCCCTAAAATCCGCTTAAAGGTAGGAGCTGTGTCCGAAGACTTCAGACATCCTGGAATCAACTTAACTACAAGAAGAAGACGGGAACTTCGACGCTCTGCTGCACAGAGGACAGAAGGAAATCTCCCCTATGGTCAGGGAGTGACCATCTTGCTAACGCAAGCACCAACCAGCTACTCGACGTCTGCTTTGCCGCCGCCAGAGCCCGAGCCCAGAGCCCGACAAGACCTGGACCTCCAGACCTCTCACCGCCCGATCCACAGTCCCTGAAAAGAAGGAACCCGTGGAGGCACCAAGACACGTGGAGCCAGCCATCTTGAAAGACCCACGACAAGCTGCAAGCGCGACAACAGAGGCTTCCTCCAAGTTGTGCTTTGTGTCCTGAGAAGCCCAACATACGAGCAGCATCTGCACCAAAGGTGAGCCCTCCAACATCTCCACGATCTGCGTGGGGCCCCTCTGCACTTTGCATCTCGACGCGCCTGCCCGGTCCCTGGCCCGTTGGCTAGTGGCCATTTTGGCGACGAACCTTGAAATCTACGACGCTGGTCTGGTTGCTCCAGACTGGCCCCAGCTGCTCTCCAAAAGAGCAGCCCCTCTGACCTTGCTGGTCAGAACAATCCGCTTTCTCCATTCTTCACGACTTCTGCCTTTGCCAAGGCTTGTTTTCTTCTTTCGAGTCGCCGACACCGCCGATAGCGAGAGCCTGCGTGGGACATCTCGTGAACCGACTCCTGGACGTCGTCGACCTTCAGGGACCACGTGGCTGCGGAGACAAGTTACCCTTCCTCACCTGTTTGCACCCGACATCGCCTGGTACCTACCTGGTGCCACGCCGGTCACTGGCTAGTGACTGAACACTGTCCCCTCTGCTTTCAGGTCTCCTACAGCTCCGATCCACTCTTGGATCCACCGCATCTCTTCTGGACCGGCCGCCTGCAGCATCTTTGTCATCAGGCTCCATTGAACAGATAGACGAAACCCGACGCACTTCGAGACCTATGCACCCGCTTCCTGTGGGTGAGGTAAAGCTGGCACTCCGGTGCCCAAGTGTAAAGAAACATCTCTAGTGTCTGTGTTTTAAGTCTTAAGTTCGTAGCTCACCCAGAAGACCCTTTTTGCAGTAACTTTTGAACTTTTACGCACCCATTGAAAACCTATGGGAGCCCGCGTGTAACTTTCCTCACTGCACACGTGACCCGTGGACCTCCTGGTCACTAACTAACGTTAGCTCCTTGTAGGCCCAGCGATTCTAGAGGCCCTAGGCCTTTTCCCTTTCCTGTTCGTGGTACTTATACCACTATTTTAGTATATGGTTTGAGTGGCCACCAGGGCCCATCCATATAAAGTGCAACTTCTGTATATTGTAATACTTACTTGTTTAACGATTTGTGCTCCTGTGCTCATAAAGAGTCTAGGGGATACTTTGAGTAATAAATACATATATATTTTGAATATATACCTGTGTGGTGTCCTTTCATTGGTATAAAGGGGGGTTACATGTGGTAAAACACCTTGCTTAACACGCTTTAACGAGTTTAGCCTCAAAGACTGCTTAGCCTACGCTACCACTAGGGCAGCTAGTCCGAAAAGGTTGACTTACAACCACACCATAAGGGTTGCTTGGCATGGTACAAGGTGGTCACTTTAACTAGTGAACATCATATACCAGGCCAACTTCTCACAACCAGCATATCTGAACAGCCGCATCCACTTTCACAAGTCCACCAGGCACCTATGTTCAACCTCATGTTCTACACACCTGCAAAGTGGCTGGGTATTCTCACAGGTAAGGTTGTGTTAATTTGTACAGCACACTTATCTCCTAACATAACATTGGCCTTCTGCTGCTGCTGTCATCACCTCCTCTGGCACGTTAACAAGGCTGTCATGCACAATGCACAACCTTTCACCATAGTGGAGAGGTGAGTATGCTTTATCTAGCATTATATTTGTACTGGCAGCATACCT
Source organism: Triturus cristatus (assembly GCF_964204655.1). NCBI lineage: Eukaryota > Metazoa > Chordata > Amphibia > Caudata > Salamandridae > Triturus > Triturus cristatus. The sequence goes on from NC_140592.1 coordinate 214,246,009, forward strand.
TTCCAGCTGTATGCCTAGACAAACCTAGACAGTTCCCACACCTTGCACTCTTTCTACTGGTTCAGCCTTCCCCTCTTTTAATTAGATGTGGGGAACGAGGGCTAACTGGAGCCTGCAGGATGCCCTGAGTGCTAAGGATTATATACCATATAAATTATCCAGTATTAAGATAGTTGAGGCAATATTGGTTATTAATCACCATGCATATTTGCAGATGCTGGTTAAAATTGTCACTTCTTTACAGTTGTTTCTCCTTCATCTGGTAGCTAAAGTTCAATTTCTCTTCATAAAGGTTTTGATCCTGAGAACATTTGTGGTTCATTGAAAAAATGGTCAGTGGACTAAATTGTAAGGTTCGCCCTACCTCATCACTTAAATCTTGTCATTTCCTAGGGGGAGCAAGATTGCAGAGAGGCTTGCAGATGTGTGAGCTTCTCATTTCTGGGATGCGTTGTTTCCATGTTATCTACTGCCTTATCCATCCTATGTATTGAGCATATTAAAATGATGAGACAGGCCTCAAATCTGAAAAAACACTGATTACATTATGACATGGACCCACTACTAAGACACTGTAGAGTTGTAGTTACTGTAGAGCAGTACTATCTGCAGCCTCTGTCACGCACTCAAAGCGTGTTGGTCATCAGGAGAGTATTGCTTTAATAAATACGAGTGTTGTTCGTCATGATATTTGAATCTTAAATTGATTGAAAGTTAGAAACAATGCTATCTTGGAAATGCACTGTATTAATTCTTTTATAATGGTGCAGTGAATGAAAATGCAAGAAGGGTCCAAAGCCTCATTTTAAAGAATACAGAAATTTGCAATACTCTTACCTCAACAACATACTGGGGAAGAATAAGTTGTGTGCGTTTCTGTGTGCAGCGATAAAATAAGGATTATGCATGACGCGATCTCACGGTGTCCATCTGCATGTGGTAAAACAATACATTAGCATGCCAGACACAATTGTCCAAATGCATAGAACCAGTGGTTAAGCTTTGGGGTCGCTCACCTGATAGGTCTCGCAAGGGTATAGTGAGCCCACAAAGGGAATCACTGCCTGCCTCAGTACATAATACATTACCTCCTACAAATAGATCTGCCAAAGAAAGACCTTTCTAGGACCCAGCTTTCTTTGTACTTGGTCATAGTACACCAAGTCCCCTGCTAATACTGTTATATCTTTACTCATAAAGCGATATTTCATAGTGCTAAAGCTTTATATGGCATTACAGTTAGTATTCCTGCTTATTGCACTGCGATGGTCCCTAATGAAAATTTTGGATGAGCTAATCACTATTGTAATCTTGTCCAGTGTTTGTAACTTTGATAACATTTGTCATTGATCAGAAGTATATTACGCTATTAAAAACAATGGAGCCCCATGGTGTGGTTACAGAAGTTTTCATATGTATATTTTTTTAATGAGAATAAATTAACTGGTTCCATATTTCCTTTTTTTCAGGAATCGTGGTTGGTGACATTGGTCCTAAAATGTCATTTGAACACATTGATAATGGTTACCTCATCCTGCGAGATGTCCATGTTCCTAAAGAAAACATGCTAAGCAGATATTCTCAGGTATTTATTTTTGTGCCATCTGCTATAAAAGACAGACAAACATGGTGCCCTCATAAAGTGGAAGATATAAACTGCCCAGGCAAACCTAAACTGTTATTTAGGGTTCAGTAAAAACATTATTTTGTATTCCATGTAGAAATGCCACAATTTCAGCAGTGTTGTTCAAAAAACCCCAAAGATGAGTGTTATCCAGCTCCACTGTTTTCTTTCCTCCTGTGCTTGCAGTGAGAATGTAATCTCGATTCTTGTGAATCATAATGCAAATGCAGAGGATGACTGAAATTACACGGGGCTTGGTGAAATCTGTGAGTTTAGGGTGGAGTGAGAAAATTCACCGCATACCAGGGCCACTGATATTTTTTTTAATTGAAATAAACTCCCAGTTGGGGAGTTTGTTTCAGTAAAAAAAAATAAAATAATGGCGTGCAGGCAAAAAATGAGTGCCTCCCGCTCTTTCATTTTGTATCGTCAACACATCCACTGCCCAAGCGGATGCTAAAATGGCGTTGGTGCATATACCCTTTACAAACCTCTCTCTTATCCTTTCATTCACTTTGCTCTTCCTTGATTTACTGTAGTGACCAAGTTTGAACCTTGCCAAGTTCAGCAGTGGAAATACCCACAACACTTAACCAGATTACTCCTTGCGCCTAAGTGACTCCTCAAGTTGTGTCCTCTCAGCCATTTTGTTTATTTTTGATAAATATTAACCCATACATCATACAATAAATTAATTAATTAAGATCAGCCCTCCAGTGCTGTGGTGCCCCACTCAGTTCTTTATCTGATAGAACTACTGCATAAACCTGTAACATTGTTAAGTGTTCTCCTCTATCGCTACTTCTTACCAATATTTTTTTGGGACAGCTAGCATCCCAGTTAGTTTACCTTAAGGCCAATTAATGTCTATTTGCTTTGCAGATTCTTGCTTAATTGTTTTGTGTCATTTGAACCCCCAAACTGTTTTGCATTACTTTATTCGTCTACTGTATTGAATTCATTTGATTTATGCCCAGTTCCATCTCCTTTAAAAAAATAAAAAAAAATAAGAGTAGAACAAAAACCTGAGCATCTTGATAACTTTAAGGTGCCATGTTTACCATTTATGTGAAACTGTTTTAAACTTAAATCCGGGTGAGTGTTAATCTCCAGTTCCTTTCAGTTCTCCAGGTCATGGTATCCGTAGATGATGGAGGTAAGTTGCTCTTGGAAGCTAAGAGAATGTGACTGAGAGACAGTGTTGTGTAGAAATGGTGTAGTTAGTCAGGCGCTATTCTGTAGATGTCCGATACTACATGGTAACTTCCAGGTTTGGGTTTTGATTCTCTGATGTGATGTGTATCTGTTGGTCTAAATGTATGAAGGCGATTCATGCAAGATGTCTTAGGGTAGGGTTTAAGTTGAAGGTTTGGCGGCCTAGTTACTCATCGCAAACATGACGTATATCCTGTCCACCTTACTACAAGTAGATTATATCCTACGGCACTTGTAATTAGATGGACCAGATATGCTTCACGTTTGTGTCAAGCAACCCATCTGCTAAAATAAGGCCCATAGTGCCTTATTACGAGTTTTGTGGATTCGGGACATCCTACCAATAGTAGTGTATACCGCATCCATTCTATTTAGAGTCTACGGGACTTTTATGAACTCTCAATAGGGATGTGGGACTTCTGCTAATTGGTGGATGTTCTGCATCCACAGACCTCTAAATAAGGCCTGCAGATAGTATCAACTATCTTCAGGTACCTGAACTGCTCTCATGTATGTGGCAGATTATCAGGGCCGGACTGGGAACCAAAAGCAGCCCTGGCAAATTTTGACAGACCAGCCCCCATACGATGGGTGCATAGCTAGTCTGACCACTACTAGGAGGTTTGGGGGGGTTCTCTCCCAAGAAAATATGGGGGGAAATGGCAAAAATAGTGCATTCTGCAACACATTTTTGATTATATATTGAATTGTATTAGTTTGTGAAAGCATAGTAAATGATGACCTTACAGTGCACCAGGATAAGGCAAACTTTATTGGGGGCTCTTCAATGATTCCCTCACTATCACCCTCCTTCAGTGCCTCTCATCTCTCCATAGCCTCTCTCTCACATGCATTTCATTAATTTTTGTAGTGCCTCTCATTCAAGTGTAGGGTGTCAGAGAGTGTACATCACATATAGAGACGATGAATCATACATGTGTAAATGAGTGTATAGAAAATATTATATAAGCCAAAGGGGACTACAAGGTGTAGGATTCACATTTCATACATTCTGGTAGGCATTTTTAAGAATGTGTGGTCTGGGGAAGCACAAACTCGGGATTCAGAACATAACACAGTGGTTAGGGTTGAGTTTACTAATACAAATTTACTTTACCCAAACAAACCCTTTTTAGTGAAATTAGAATGATGAAAGAATGGGACAAAAAACTGTACTTACTAACCTAGATTACGATTGTAACTTATGAACTGCACAGTAACAAAAAGATCTCTGTGACAAAAGCAGTAACCCACTAAACTATGCACATAAGGGACTATTCTGTTATCTGCTCTTTGCAGCAGGCATATTGACCATCTGCACTACTTTGGATGAGCAAAACATGCCACTAGACAAAACTCTGATCTCTCTCCACCTGGTTAGTCACCAGAGTTATCTTGGCACTTTTATTGTTGCCTGAAAACTGTAGGATATGCAAGGAACTCTGCAGTGCTTTTTAAACTGCTACACTGCTACAAAACCAGCCTCCAGTAACAAAAGGGACTCCTACAACCTTCCAGCCTCCCAGAGAAAAGTCTTAATGCCTGTTACGGCTAGTCCGGCCTTGCAGGTTTTCCTGTGCACCAAGGGATAGATAGAACATCTACCAGTCTGACTAGAAGGTGAAAGTCCTTATGATAGCGGCAGACCGATCTTCCATTTGGAATCAGGCATGCTGTCTCTCTGCCTGTTTGAACTATGTACCTTCACCCTACTTGCAGAGAAAAGTATGTTGTTTTGATATTCCAAGAAGATAGCAGCTGATGACAGTAAAACTGGTGCTCAGAGGATCAGGCACCTTGTCATGATGTAAATAGCCAATAGTACTTTGATGCAGAAGGGAGCTGTGTGCCTGTTTTCTTTCAATGGCACACCTCACTTTTCCTCAACCACACGGAGCACCAACCTGCAGCATTTTTTAAATGTGTATGTAAATATATTCAATATTTGTTCTGATATGAGAGGAAATGGGATACTCACTTCTACTTGCATACCATGGAGCCTCTTGGCACTAGAGAAGGGTTCAGGTAAGGTTACTCTATGAAGGGGAGTGAATAAGATCCAGAAGTTACCTTTGACTTTGGAAGCTGTATAGTACCCTCTGAAGAGCTACCTATAAAGCCTCATCGCATGCCCAAACCTGCCTATGGTAACATATTGGAATGCAATAAATAACCACACCTAAATTACATAACTTTTTCCTAAATTTAATTCTCAAGGACTTTGTTTCACAATATTGAAAAGTTATAGACTGTGACAGAAATTGAAATAGTTCACTCGAGGATTGTATAAATTAGGTACAGCATAAAGGGGGCGGAGTGGGTGGTGTTATAAAGACAGACAGCCTAGGCAATTATTTTTGACAAACTCTGCCCCCATTAAAATTAGCAACAAGAAACAAACATTGGCAAAGCCCTAAGGTCTCGCCTTTTGTCTTTTCTAGTGCTTTGGCAAAACCTTTTCAGTATTGGCAAAAAATAAACTGTGGTCCGCATGGGTAGAAAAATCAGTGTCTATGCGCACATTCATCACCATACATGTGCATATTTGCATCATAATGCTATCTGGCCCCACATGGTGATGTTTAAACATGTATGCATCAGCACTTGACTATCTTTTCATTTTTTTAATTTACCATTCCAAAATGGGGGACACCCATCTTGGAGCAGTAAATTGAATTAAATTGCAGTTAATGGGATGTTGTCAGAAGTAACAAGAGAGCAAAAGGGAGCAGTGGGAAGTGGAGGCTTCAAGTAATCAACACTGAATGAGCAGGCAGGGGCAAGCGAGCAATGAGTTGGAGGAGGATTATCAAAGAAGACGCCAAGCAAGTGGGGATGTGGTGTTAAGCAAGGGATGAGTTGGGGTGTGAGAGAGCTCCACGGATGGCACATGTGGCAGGAGTCTGAAGGAGGAAACAGCACACAGAGGAGAGTGGAAGGGAGAAAGAAAACGCATACACTCCCAAGGAGTGCTAGAAGCAGCACAAAACAAGTAGTCTCCTGGACGTAAGCAGTGCTAGCATATAAGCCATCCATTCAACAGGATAATAAAGATGCTGCAGGGGAGAGACCAACACAAGAAGAGGAAGGAACACCATTGAGTAAGAAGCAAGCACATGATATTGACAAGAAGACCAACCAATGATAAGCTGACCAAGTGCCCTCTGGAAGTATCGGTGCTGTCCACAATGGGTACAAAAGGGGGTGGTGATGGACGGAGCATCAGAACCAATCAAACACTCACACCCAGTCAACAGATCTGGGGTTGATCCATCACCGTTCTTTAGCCCACTCTGCCACCCCAGTTCAGACATGGCCATATGCAAATCAGTCTGACCCTGTGCCTCATGGGAACAGTCCAGCCCGAACTGCCAAGCCATGCCTTCCCTGGACCGGAAACAAACTTCCTAGGACCGGTTTCTGGCATTTCAGCCGTCTTCAGCCAGGCTTGCTTGAATCCAGTGGCAAAGTGAGCAAGGGACTCACGTCTGAGCATACCCTGCCAACTTATGGCGAACAAAGCGGTACAAAAGGGGGTGGTGATGGACGGAGCATCAGAACCAATCAAACACTCACACCCAGTCAACAGATCTGGGGTTGATCCATCACCGTTCTTTAGCCCACTCTGCCACCCCAGTTCAGACATGGCCATATGCAAATCAGTCTGACCCTGTGCCTCATGGGAACAGTCCAGCCCGAACTGCCAAGCCATGCCTTCCCTGGACCGGAAACAAGCTTCCTAGGACCGGTTTCTGGCATTTCAACCATCTTTTCGAGACGCTATTGCACAGTTATTGTCAAACTTCAATGTATTAATTCGGTATAGTTCTCTTGTAGAGGCCGGTTTTCCCCACTTAAGATATTTGGTAGGGGCCGATATGCGTCTGGCAAGTGCTCCCCACGAGAGATAGTCTTCACCCCACCCCAGCTCCACTACCAGCACATGTGCCAGGGGGAAATCCGAATGCAATTTGATGCAGTCTTACCAACAATCCAAGTCCGGGGTTAAACAGAAGGCCAATGACCCTCATCTTTTCAAGTATGTCTCCAGTGTGGTCGCACCTCGGTTGGGGGGGGCACAGTCCACAAGAGCCGCATATATCTCGATCCATGTCACTTTCTGCATAACATTCACCATCCAAGGTGGTAGCAGCAGAGCTCTGTTGCATCCCAGGTCACGCCCAACGCTTCATTGTTCCTCAATATCCGGTGTGTCTTCTTCATTGTTGGGACTCCTCTTACCACCTGTTCCCACTCTTCTTTTGATAAACTGAAGTACCGTCTTGGGGTCCGTGAAAAAGTTTGCCTTCCCCTCTAACCTGACTCGCAGCTTTGCAGGATACATCATGCTGTATTCTATTTTAAGCTCTTTCAGTTTTCACTTCACTGGTACAGATTGACAACGAGACTCCTGGACCTGTTGTGTGAAGTCAAGTAGATAGATAACTCTACACCCTCGAAGCGCAACACCTGTAGTTTCCTAGTCTTTTTTAGAGCCACTTCTTGGTCCCTGTAGTTTAAAGATTTTGCAATTATTGGGCGAGGGTTAGCCCCTGGGACCGATCTCTGTGCTAGGGCGCAGTGGGCACGCTCGACCACAAAGATTTCTGAAGACGTATCCCTGCCCATCATGTTCACAAGTATGCTTTCTACAAACCGCTCCTTGTTTTCTATGTTGGCGGACTCTATGACACCTACCATACGTATGTTGTTCCACCTGTATCGCGCTACCAAATCTCCGGCCCTCGCTTGTGGGGTACGGAGCAATTGTTAGTTACCCCAGTACATGATACGTTTTATTTCTCCAAGCAAAAATGTTTTACTGCGGTCATGTACCTTCCAATAGTTATTGCAATGTCCATATTACACATATGAACAAGCAGTTCTATGGCTTGTGCACGGTTCTTAATTCCGTATTTTAAAAAGATGGGGCGTAGGATCATTTTCCGCAAGGGTAGCACTTTTAAACAGTCCATTAATATATGCAGAGTATCACATTTTGTATCGAATGTGCATGTGCATTTCCCATCAGGGTGGTTCATTTCCCTTTTTATTCTCTCATTTGTTACCCATGGATTAATACTAATTCTTATCCTCAGTAATTCGCACCTAAACCAGCGATTTGGTAATATATCCAAGTATGGGAACCAGATTTTTTTCTGCCAGGAGCTTTACATAAATTGCACCGTTTTTTCTTTTTTTTTTTTTCTCTCTCTCTCTCTCTCTCAAGTACCGCAAATCCTTTTCCCGGGATTATTCCTTCCCTAGAATTCTTAATTCCCCCTTGGCAACTTCTACTTGTAACGCCTGTTGGCATACTCTCACATTCAAATTCCCACATACTGATTTCAGTTGCTTCCTAACTCCTTTAGCCCATTTCAAAACACTTTGCTGGATCTCGTTCTTACACCATTGGAACACTTACTGTTCCTTACTCAAGCCCAATCTTTTCCAGAATCTTATTAATGCCATTTGGACCTGTATAGTCCATGAGGTCATGCCCGTCTCCATTCTTATTGCTTGTATCATGGATGAGCCTGGAAGGGACAATGGATTCTTTAACATTTCCCTTCCTCTATATCCCACCCACTTTTACCACTAATACAGAGTAATTTTGCACCATATTGTAATTGTGGTGGTATCATGGTACTAAAAGCTTTCAACATAGGCCAGTGGGACATCTCTCCATAATCACAATTACATTTTTTCAAACCACTCACCGATGTAAGGGCCCTAGCTTTTAGGGCCTCCATATTTGTATGCCATTTCAGGGACCTTTTACACCAGACCCCTAGGTATTTATATTTATTTACTGTTTCTAGTTTCGTGGGGCCCAGATACAATTTAAACTCCTCTACTCTTTTCCCAAAGCATAACACCTTGGTTTTATCCATATCATATTTACAGTTAGATGTTTAGACCTATAATATTTACTGAACGCATCCAGTTTCCATTGGAGACCTATCTCTGTGATCTAAAATTACCAAGTTGTCTGCATACAGCAAACATGATATCGGTTTACCGTTCATTCTGGGACTTTCACTTCTATCCACCTTAAGGGCAGTAGGAAGGTCAGCTAGGAAAATGACAAAGAGTTGAGGGGCACGCACACACCCCTGTCTCAAACCATTTGTGACTGATATTTTCCGAGTCAATGTCCCGTCAGTGACCTTAATGACCTGTTCCCAATTTTGTGTGTGCAACTCCTGTATTATGGTCAGTAACAACTTAGGAATGTCATATTTTATCAGAGTGTTCCCAATAGGCACTTCCGGTCTACGAGATTGAAGGCTGCAGGAAATCTACAAAACAGCAGAGCAACTTCCCTCTCTGTTTGACTAATTTCCGAGCGATTTACCAGAGGGAAAAACAATGATCAATTGTGGAATGGCCCTCCTTAAAGCCACCTTGCTCCACAGGCACAATTGACCACTGTTCCACCCATTCGTTTAACATAACCAGGATTATTTTCGGAAATACTTTTTTCCCACATCCAAGAGATTGGTCAGCCTATAATTTTTTGGGGCCTTCATATCTCCTTTCTTATGAAACGGTCGAATTATGGCACCTCTCCAGCTATTAGGGATTTGACCTGTATCTAATATAATCAAAAACATATGAGATAGCACTTCGGCCCACCACTCAGAGCGTGTCTTTATTATAATTGCGTAGAGATTATCAGAGCCAGCTGCACGAGATAAGTTTAATTTTGCTATAGTACGTTTTACATTATCAACTGAGAAATGTGCTTTTAGATCTTCATCCACCCCTAACCAGTGTATTGGATCTCTTTCTGTGGGCTCTGTTCGCTTGCCATACAGGTCTTCCAAATACTCTTCCCATGCAGCTTCATCCACCACACAACTCGTAGCCCCTTGTATCATACCTGAACCTTCCTGTATTAAATTCCAAAATGTTTGTGTATTTTTAGATTCTATTGCTTCCAGCAGATTCCACCAGCAGTCCTCTGTTTCCTGTTCTGATTTCGGACTAACGTTTTATACACTTTCCTCGTTTTAACTAAAGTGATGTAACTCCCCATATCACATCTAACTCTGAGGTTTCTCTCCACTTTCCTTAGCAACCTCTTTAATTTCCTACATTCCTCACTGAACCAATTCCTTTTATTTCTATCATTCGCTCGAATCTTCTTAGCCCTTGATTTTTCGTATTTTAATTTTACCCTAAAACATTGCACCAGTTGTCTAATCATTTCTTCATACCATTCAACCTGACATTCTTCAGGCCTAAAGTTTGTTGGAAGTTAGCCAGTTTGGCTAAGCATTCCTCTGTTGATCTAGTTGTTATTGGTTTTGGGCAATCCAGGTGTGTAGGAAGATGTAATCAATTGGGCAGAGTTGTGTGCCTACCTTGAATGTTTGCTTAACAGGGCAGTCAGTATCTATCCCGCCATTCAGACCAACAAACCCTTTGTGCCCAGGTACTTCCCTAATGCAATATCTCATCTGGATGGTGTACTTTGAGGGAAACTAGCCATACTTATATTATATGAGAGTAATATTTCTTTAAACCAGGGTTAAAGTCTCCCATCAAGATAAGCATATTGTTGTCACAGTTTTCACACAAAGAGTCCACATCTTCCTTAAAATTCCCAAACTCAATCCTGTACTCTTCAGGGCTTCCCCACTGCATGTATACATTCATAATTACCATATTATCATACTTGATATCAGGGTGCAAAAGGCATACTCTGCAAGCCAGTAACCATTCACATTTTAGAGCTATAGGTGTCACCTTTTTTGCAGTCTTGGAAGATGTTAGGGTCATAATCCCCCCGCAGGACGTCCCTGCAGTTTATTTTCACCGGCCTGTTTAGTTGAACAAACCCTTCGATTATATGGGTTACGTTGCTCAGCCATGTTTCTTGCAAACACATAATCTCCGAACTATTGGCTAACTTTTTAAGGCTTTCTAGTTTTGACATTTTTCCAAGCCCATTTATGTTCCATGTTAAAATTCCAAGACTGTGCAGTGACCCAGTATCCTAATCAACTTTACTTAAGCAGGCCACCTTCTCCAGGGCTGGTGAGGTAGGGCCTATCAAGCTGTTTTCGAGGCTCCAATTACCCCAATGAATACTGATCCCTAGGGTGCCAACAGTAATTTTGATATTTGCTTTTTCCTCACACTCTGGATCTATCAATGCACTGTACTTCATAAACGCTGTGCTTTGGTATCCATCCCATCCAATTCTGCTTCTGTGATTAATCTTATCCATTCCTTCAGGACCTCTTTCTCTGCTTTTTCAATAGCCGCCTTTACTAGCCCCGAGTACATCAAAACCTTTGTGACTTTGTTTCCTTTACTATTCTGGATAAAGCCCACTTGTCTAAGATCCTTGGTTCCTATTTCCTTTAGACTTGCGCATTTGGAAAAAGCAAATATGAGCTGGGACCGATTTAAGGGTTGAAGCTTTCTTATTTTTTACAACCAACCACATATTATCCATTTCTCCCTCCTTTTTATTGTTCCGTTGCAGTTTTAACTGATCGTTCCTTTTCTCCACTTGAGCTTCCATCCCCTTTTCCCCAGAGGTCCCCTTCTTTACCCATTTCTTTAAATCCCTTCCAGAGGGTCCACCCTTTTGTTTATTCACTTGTTGGAGATTTACTCCATCTTTCCCTTTCTGCCATTTCGTTTCCTTCCTCTTCCCTTGTTGCCGGGCCTTCCTCCCTATTTTAACCACGGAATATGTTGTCTATACCTTAATGATTCCCCCCCATTTTTTTATCAACATAGGGCATCTGGAAATATACACACTCTCAAACTCTGCCGACTGTAGGGCTTCTCCAACACTTCCCATAATCACAGTTTTACGAGGACTGGTCTTACTAAAGTCGGCACATGGCTCCAAATAGCTTTTAATTCTCCCACAATGGTCTGTAGTTGAACTTTTTGGGTTTTTTAAATATCATTATTCATCATAGTTACTTCTAGTAAACCTTGCAAAGTTTTTTGCAACATCAGTATTATGTCCAGCATTGAGGCTGATTGTGTTGCCGAGATATCTAATCTAAGCGTAGTGTTTTGTGCTGACCCATCTGTATTCTCAATCCCTCGACTTCCCGACAGCCCCATATTCTTTTCTTGCTCAGTCCTTGGAGCTATATCAAGGCCCCTGCTCTTTCCGACAGTACTATGCTCCACCTGCTGCTTCACTTCTTTATCTTGAGGGGTAAAGAGCCTCGGTGATGAGGACAGTCAGGGTTCCATGGTAGACTCCTCTTGGCTTAAAATGTTTTGAAAGTATATGATGAATGAGTCTAACTCTAGATCATATTCGCTTGCATTTATATTCTCTATTAGCTGCTCCTCTCCAGTTTCCAATGTTTCTAAAGGGGATGGTTTCCTCTTAAAATGTTTACCCTCAAAGTCCTTGATTGATTTGGAAACAGACGTCCCCCCCCCCCCCCCCCCCCCCCACCCATCTCTCCATGCTGTGGGCTTTCAGATACGGGTCTCTTCTTTGCTTTTCTCCTCAGTGGCCTTTTCTCTCCTTCTTTAGAGTTTCCCACGCTTTTTTCTAGTGTCCCAATTTCTATTGAGGCCTTAAGATCCATCTGTAAGTGCCCATTTCACCCTTTTTGTAATTTTCTTTTTCCTGGAGCTATTTCTTGCTGACTGATATAGTGGACTTTAGTTTACCTTATTAACCCTTCTTTGATCTTTTGCTCCCCCACAACACTCTTCCAATGCTTATTTACAGCCTGACTGCTTTGCGCACCTCATGGAAAAGCTCCCCTTCAACCTTATAAGCCACTGCACCACTGTTAACGAACAGTCTGTCGCAACAGTTCATCAATTGGGACTTCCTTTTATACTCCTTTTATATATCATACATTTCCCTATAGATTAATTTGCATTTAAACCAGTTACCTCTGCTGTGCCTTTACAGTAGCTGGCAAGATCTGAAGAGCTGTGCTGCCACCGCCACTCATCAGTCTTGCAAGTTTCCTTATTTATGATCTTGTTGGGTTTCTAGGTTGTCCTCTCCCCAGATAGTCGCCGGTTCCAAGCTTAGAGCCCCCACCACCCTTGCAGGCGCATGAGCACACTGCTGCACGCCTAGCTACTCAAGGCTCCACCGGAGGGGCCAGCGCAGTTGCACACTGGTCCTGCTGCAGGGAAGGGTGCTTGACACCCGGACACTCGTTTTAGTCTGGGGTGGGGGCTGAGAGGTATGGACAGAGGACCCGAGGGCCCTTAATGCTAATTGTGCTTTAAAGTACCTTGGGATGCCTTGTAAATCCCGCCTATGTTTCCTCCGGCTTCTGCCGTGTTCCTGTGTCCTTGCGTCCGGCACTGGCGTAACGAAAATTGAGGGGGCCTCCCTGCACAGTACGAAGAGGGGACCCCCCTCCAGGCTCAATCAGGAGCTCTCTGGCCAGAGTGCAGTGCCGAGGGGGCCCCCTGGAGCTTGTTGATATAGTAGGCATCTCATTAACAGCGCACAGCCAAGGTGCCCCACGGCACCCACCATGCTTGCTGACAGGCAGCTTTTTCACTGCTGCAGTGACAATGTTGATTGCTGTCAATGTTTGAACTACATATAGACCTGAAAAACCTGAAATATCGGGTAAAGAACCTAGCAGAAAGGGTGGGATTTTCGCTCAATATGAGCCAGAAAATCAGCAGGAAAGAAAACTTAATTTCTTGAGTCCCCTCACTCACCAGGGTTTCCCCTTGGTGACATGCTTCATCATAGGGGCCATCTCAGTCCGCTGCGAACTGCGGTGTGCTGCGACTTGCGGAATTACGTAGGAGCACTGTCGTGAAGACTATGTGTGGTGCAGTGGTGTAGTGGAGTAGACAGAGGGGAGTTAAAAAATACCTAACTAGTGGGCGAAATAATTTTATTCTTGCTCCTAGTTGGTATGTCTAAAAAACGGGGTAAGATACTGGAAAGACCTAGCTGTAATGGATTAGAAATCCCTAGTATACGTCAACAGGTTTCGAGCATTCCCCAGTGCTCTTCGTCAGGACTACACAGGGTCCAGCCCTGTATACGCCATTCTTAAATGACCTACAATCAGGTAATCAAAAGAAAAGAAAATACGCTGCAACTAATAAGCATGCATTAATACATACGATCAACCATTGTCACGTAGTATCTGCGGGATAAAGAGAGACATAATTATGGGGACAAACACCCCCCCAATAGGAATTGGTGGGTAAAACCAATGTAATATTGTCATCACACACATAATGCTCCTCTATGGTGCGTGAATCTTAGCAGTACTCGGTGTTGCGCCGTGCCTGTTTAGAAAGAAAAACACAATGCTGTTTGTTCAAGTGGCGCTGGTGAGTGACCTTAATAAAAACATAAACCATGTGACTTAAAAAACATACATGACACACTCCAGTATGTACTGAGAACGTAATCACATACTTGTATGTAAGCAAAATTGTGCCCCATGGTCTTGGGGGGGATGAGGAGATCGCCCGTCAAGTAAGTCCTTTCCTTTACAGGCAGAGGGATAACCGGGCATACGGCGGTCTCGACCATGGTCTGCCTAACTTTTTTCCAGATAGTGTGAGGCCACTAACTAGGCTTTCCCCATTATTTTTCCTTTTTCAGAATTAGATACACGAGAACCCTCATCCCCCCATCCTGACAAGCTTGAGGTTCAGGAGGATCAGACCCTGTCCAAAAGATACATATGTACATTTTACGACTCATAGGTGCTCCTCCCCTGCAAACCATGTTCAGCTGGTTAATTAGGGAGAGTATGTGGCATAATGCCTAGACCGTCCGCCTTTGAAGCTGGAGAACTGGGTTCCAGTCTCGGCGGGAGGCTTAACATCCTCTGATTCTAAGCAAATCACTTGGGGCCATATGTATCAAGCCTTTTTCCTGTTTGCAAACAGGCCGTTTCTCAGAATCGTTTGCGAATTGAAAAAAACTTTTGGGATGTATCATCCCAAAAGGCCATCAAAAAAAAAGAATTGCCAAATTTGCGATTCTCTATTTTGCGAATGCAATTAAGGAATTGCAAATTGCGATTCCTTAAATGCAATTCTGGAAGCACCAGAAATTTGCCATTTGGACTTAAGGAACTGCAAATACCGCCAACTTCAAGTTGGTGGTAATTTGCGATTTTCTTTAAAAAAAAAGCACTTTTAGATTTTTTCGTAAAGTGCCATATGTCGCACATACATGCCCTTAGGGCATGTATGTGCGCAAAATGTGCACACATGCATATTTCAGGGGTGCAACAGGGTGTCCTTTTGGCACCCTTGCAACCTTGAAATTGCATTCTCAATTTGCGATTCTCTAATTGGTAATCACAAATTGAGAATGTCTTCCCATTCATTCCTATGGGCCTCCTAGCCCATAGGAATGAATGGGAAGGTATTCCTTATTTGCGAATCTCAATTTGAGATTCGCTAAAAAGGAATATGTAGGATTTGCAAATTTTTTTGCAAGTCCTCCATACATTGCATTTTGCGATTCTCTAATTGCAATTTGCTAAAAATCGGAATTTGAGAATCACAAAACTCTTTTTTGATGCATATGGCCCATCTCTCTGTGCCTAAAAAATGAATGTGTACGTTTATAATGCAAGTGGTGTTCATGTGAAGCACTCCAATACCTTCAGTTCGTGTTCACGCTATATGAAAACTACATTTATTTAATTACAAGGCTGTGTTAGTGTGTCTTATTAAAGATTGCATATTATAAATCCCATTTGTGTGCTTGGGAGCCGAGTGGTAGACCATGCATACATCTCATATATTGCTCACTGAGGGAAGTAGGTGGGCTGGTAATGAATCGGCAAATGTCGATAAAGACAGATCGGGTGGGAAAACATTGAAAAGAGCCCCTGCTGCATGCACACTGTGCTTTGAATCGGACGCCACGTGCTCACTCAGACATTGAAATCAACTGTCAATCGTGGTGCCACTGATGAATCAATCAAGACACTGATGACAGTTGCAGAACGAAGAGCTCTTTGTTTATATGTGCAGGGCGTACGAGCTGCTCTCCTGCCCAAGCGTTTTGCAATCATAGGGTGCACTACATTCTAATAACTGCATCATTTTATTTAACCTATTAGCTATGTGGTTTGTCGTTCACTCTTATTTAGAGTCTGCCAATTCTGTCATATATGATGCTTCTCATCTGAAGAGTACCCGTTACTTACTAAGAAAATCACAGATTGAGTTGTCCCCTGCACTGTGTTTGGTTTTTGTTCCCCAATTTTGCCTCGAATTTGCAGATCAACCTGCGATTTTTGTGGCAAAATTGGGACAAAATGTTTTTTTAACCCCCTGCGGGGTCCCTTTGGAACCACCATATCTAGGGGATCATGGTATTCCTACCTTTTCTATATTTTAATTTATTTTTTTGATGGCTGAAAAAAACTTCATGGTTGAGGTGTTGGCAGCAAATCAGATGACTGTCGCATCTGCGGAGGATCCATGCACCTAGATATACAAATGGATATCAGTTAATATCTTTAAAACTATTGAATGAATTTGCACTAAACTTCCAAAAGGCACTACTCTGGACCAACATCTAGCTTTCTGCCAAATTTAGTGTAATTCGTTCAGTGGTTCGGGATGTAGTCGTGTTAACCCTTTGGAAATTAACATGGGGAAAATGTGTTTTTTGGACCCCCTCTTTTTCTCGGACCCACTTGCCGAATCACCCTGAAACGTTTAAGATGGCAGGTCAAATGACTGGCAGATTAGTTTGAAAAATTTCCAGAGGCTTCATCAAATGGCAACAAAGTTATTAGCAAAACAAAAACCGCTATTCCTATGGAAACATAGTCCTAACTAGAAATACCTACTGGCCACAGTAGTTAATAAATATATATATATATATATATATATATAGATTGGATTAAACTTGCATTATTATGAGGAGTCAATGGACTATGTATATTGGAAACATTTATTTTCAAAACCTAAAAGACTTGGGACTGATACGCCCACTTGGGCTAAATTGTCAAAATGAATTTTGTAAATCAGAATGGCACGAAAAAATTAACCAAATGAAAAGGATTTATAATTTTATATTTATATGCATTTGAAATTGTTTAAAATGCATGTGAAGAACGTGCATATCAGCCCATACAATTCTGTGGTTTAATGAATTATGTACATATTATATCTATAGTCACCACTCCAAAATGGCTGCCATTATGTTTGTACTCCTTGATGTGGTGCAGTAGTCTGAGAAGGCAAGTGGAATATATATATATATATATATATATATATATATATATATATATATATATATATATATATATATTGGCGGTTGCCAGTAGATAGTTATAGTTACAACCTAGTTTCCAAAGGAAATCTCAAAATTCTATTTTGAATAACTTTGGCGCCGGTTGACGAATCCTCGCAAAATTTTCAAAACTAATGGGGCGCTCCGCTCAGCTCCTACCCTGAAAGTCTCGGGGTGATTCGGCAAGCGGGGGCCGAGAAAAAGGGGGGCTCCCAAAACGCATTTTCCCCATGCATTTTTCCATAGGACCTTTAGACAAAGCTACAGCCCGAACGGCTGAACAGAATTACGTGAAATTTGGCAGAGAGGTAGCCATAAGGTCAAGGAAGTGCCTTTTGCAGGTGTAAATCTGTTCAGTATTTCCTGAGAAAATAGCATTTAAAAGCATATCAATATCTATACGCGCGCACCATGCGCGCACTGTGCGCGCACCCTGCCGTGCGCGAGGGCAATTCTGATTGGTTGTTAGATGTCGGTAAACATCCGAATCGGTCGAAACCAGGAAGTGTCGGCCGCCATTTTGTCTCTCGCAGTCTGAGGGGGTTAAAAAAAAAAAGGAGGAGAACGTGAAAAGGGGGCAGATTGGACAGTTGCTGACCCCCTAGCCTTGGTCAGGGGGTCACAGAAGGACCCCCAAGGGAGAATAAAACTTTTTTTTTTTGAAAAATCGCTAGGTGCGCGCACCGCGCGCGCACGGCACGCACTGCGAACCGTGGGTGCACGGTGCGCGCACCTCGCGATTTAAAAAAAATAATAATAATTCATGGTGCGCGCCCGGTGACAAACCTGAAAAAAAAAATTAATACATAACATACACCCTTATGCATCAAGCCAAAATCCAGTCGGTAAAATACCGATTCCTTATTAGCTCCCGGTATTAAGTAAAAAATACCCAATCCCAATGCATCAACCCAAAAGCAGAAATCGGTATTTAAGGAATCCTTAAATAGCGATTCTTTAAATAGGGATTCCTTAAATACCGATTCCTTAAATAGCGATTGCATTTAAGGAATCCCAAAGTGAGATTCCTTAAATGCAATGCATCAAAGTTAAAAAATTAGCGATTTCGCTAATAAGGGGAGCAAATTACCATGAAGATGAACTGCATGGTAATTTGCAAAAACTTTGAAAAATGCACTTTTGTGCATTTTTCAAAGATTCATGTTGCGCACACACATGCCCTTAGAGCATGTGTGTGTGCAACATATGTGCACATATCATTTTCAGGGGTGCAACAGGGTGTCCTTTTGACACCCTGGCACCCTTGAAAGTGCTCCCGCTATTAGCGATTCGGTAATACCGAATCGCTAATACAGAATGGCTTTACATTCATTCCTATGGGCCTCCAAGCCCATAGGAATGAATGGGTAGGTATTCCTTATTACCGATTCGGTATTACCGATTCGGTAATAAGGAATGTTAAGGAATCGCTATTTGAATAGCGATTCCTACATGCATAGCCTTTTGCTATTCCTTATTAGCGATTCCTTATTTTTCGCTAATAAGGAATCGCAAATGCTAATGTTGATGCATGCTCCTACCCTGAAAGTCTCGTGGGGATTCGCCAAGTGGGGGCTGAGAAAAAAAGGGGGGTCCCAAAACATGTTTTCCCCATGCAATTTTCCATAGGGACCTTTAGTCCAAGGTACAGCCCGAACGGCTGAACAGAATTACTTGAAATTTTGCAAAGACGTAGTCCTCAGCTCAGGGATGTGCCTTTTGCATATATGGAGTCAATCTGTTCAGTAGTTCCTGAGAAAATCAAAAGTAAAATCATATATATATCTGGGCGGAGCCTAACCACACATCTCATCCTGAGATCTGATTGGCTGTCAGCACTTCATCCAAGAAGTGTTGGCAGCCATCTTGGGATCAATATATATGATAGCACCTCATTAAAAAGCATTGCAGTTAAAAGAAGGTTTTAAGACTTTAGTTACATTATAAATCATTTGTTGATGGTACCATACTCATTTAAGGAATTGTGGTGTGTTCTAAGGTGATTTTACCATGTGAAAAAGCCTTCTGCTGTGATATCATGAGCCATGTTTTAGAGAAAACTATTTTCTCATGCTTTTCCCACAGAGGTTTGGAAGGTGATCTATAAGCTAAACTGAGAGCATATTTTCCGTAAATTCACATTATCTTTCTCAGTCATGTGATAATGAAGTCTGACATTCTCAGTAAAACATGTACATCCAACAAGGGCAGAGACTGTCAGTTGATTCCTTTGTGTTCTACTGCAGCTTCCCAGAGTGTTCTAAAGAACAACTAGAGCGCTAACAGTCTTACTTATGACAAAAGTATGGCACACCTGAAGCCATCTTGATTGGAATAAAGTGGTAACACTTAAAACATTTAATTTACAAAGGAACAAAATGAGGGGGTTCATTTTGCCATATAAATTATGATTAGTGCTGCAGAAAGAAAAACACATTTTGACTTCTGAAATCCTCTTTTATTTCATAAAACAATTCTGACATGCAGACTGAAACATGCACTTTCAATACCAGCAGCAGATTTGCCTGGTGATCAGTAGCTTTACTACAGTGATCTAATGAGCAACTAGAGTGCTAACATTCAGAATTTATGGAACATGTGTGACACATCTGAATGCCTTCTTGATGGAATCAAAGTAAAAAACTGAAAGTATTTCCTACTGAGGAGACTGCAGTAAATGAGGAAATTAGGAAACTTCATAACAAATAAATCTCCCAAGATGGCCACCAGAGACAAAAGAGCCCAAATGTAGCCCAAATATCACCCAGATGTAGCCCAAATGTAGCCCAATGACAGAACGTCCCAGAGTGTTCTTAAGATCAACTAGAGCGCTTACTGTCTTACGTATGACAAAAGTATGGCATACCTGAAGCCATCTTGATTGGAATAAACTGGTAACACTTAAAACATTTAATTTAAAAAGGAACACAATGAGGGGGTTCATTTTGCCACAGAAATTATGATTAGTGCTGAAGAAAGAAAAATTAGGGCATATTTTGAGTGACTTCTCAAATCCTCTTCTATTTCATTAAAAAATTCTGATATGCAGACTGAAACATGCACTTCTAATACTAGCAGCAGACTTCCGTGGTGAGCAGTAGCTTTACTACAGTGATCTAATGAGCAACTAGAGTGCTAACATTCAGAATTTATGGCAAATGTGTGACATATCTGAATACCTTCTTGATGGAATCAAAGTAAAAAACTGAAAGCATTTCCTACTGAGGAGACTGCAGTAAATGAGGAAATTAGGAAACTTCATAACAAATAAATCTCCTAAAATGGCCACCAGAGACAAAAGAGCCCAAATGTAGCCCAAATGTAGCCCAAATATCACCCAAATGTAGCCCAAATGTAGTCCAATGACAGAAGTGTGCAAAACACTTATTTTTTGTGTATTTGGAGTTTTATATAGTGCAGACTTGTCAGGTATTGGAGTGCTTTACATGAGCATTGGTTACATCACACAAGATCAAATTCATTTTGGTTGTAGACATGGGGAGATTAAGTGATTTGACCAGAATCACAGAATGTTGTGCTGAGGCAGAAACTCCAACCTGGTTCCCCAGTTGCAAAGTCTGCAGCTCTGGAAGTAACACCACACCCTCTCCCCTTGGATGCAACATTTAATCAAGTGGTCAACTGGATAAAAAAACTAAGATTACAAATAATTTAAAAGTTCTTTGTCGCTATTTGAAAACTCAGAAAATATGTCCTCATTTTAGTTTTTTAGAGCACTACCAATAATTTTGATGCAAATAAGACCATCTCATAAATGTAATTTCTAAAGGAAATGCTCTAGGCATTACAGTTTTGATTACATCAAGATGACGTCAGGCGTTCCACACTTTTGTAATAAATATAGAATGTTAGCAATCTAGTTGTTCATTGGGATACTGTTGAGAGGCAGAGGCCAGGGGCACAGACTCTGAAAATTGAAGGCAGGTAGGAGAGTGCAGAGGCAACAATTTGACCACACTAGGCAGGCAGGATGGGCAGTGGCAGCACAACAGACTATGGAGGGCAGTGGAAAGGGGGGCAGGGGCTACAAACCAACAATACAGGACTGGCAAGAGAGGCTGTGGTGATGTAATAGACCATTGTGGGCAGAAGGAAGAGGCAGTGGTCATACAACCATACATGCCCACAGACCCGTTTCAGCCAGGAAACGTCCAATGTTTTTAAGCTCAAATGGGCTTTACTTGATCTGGTTCCTGTCTACAATCTTCTCTTAACTCAAAGGGGAAAATCAATACCCCAGATTTATTTCAAGATCTCCCTCTTACCAAGTTCAAAATGTTCGCAAGTATGGTACATTGGATCATGGTAGGCAGGAGGAATTGGGGTAGGGACATGGAATCGGATAACAGAGGACAGGAGGGACATTGAGAGGTGCACCAAACTGACCCTACAGGGCAGGCATCAGGGTTTGCAGCAGCACAATACACCACACAGGGCATGCGGGACGGGAGTGCAGCACAACAATCCATAGAAAGCAATAGGGAGGGGACAGGACCATGCACATGGACAACAGACAACCGAGGGGAAAGAGGCAATGGTAGCTAGCTGACCATAATGGACAGACAGGAGAGAAAGCTGCAGCATAACAGACCATAAAGGACAGGAGGGTCGGATCAGGGGCATTACAATGGAACCGACAAGCCAGGAAGGAGGGAATAGAGGTCTGCACATGGAAACAGAGGGCTGGGGGCAAGGGGGCAGGGCAGGAGCAGCAAGATGGCCATGGAGGTCAGGCAGGATGGGCACTAGAAACAAGACACACCATGGAGAGCAACAGTGAGACTGATGGCATATACACAGACCATGGAGGGAAGGTGGGAGGGGGTCAGGAGCAGCTAGCTGACCACACAGGGAAGGTGGGAAGGGCCATGGCAGCACAGAAAACCATGCATGGCAAGCGGGAGGGTTAGTGGCAGCACAATGGCTATGATGGGCAAGAAGGAGGGTGCAGGGGCATCCACAAAGGACCATGGAGGATAGAAGGGAGGGCCAGGACCTGGCCACAGCCAAGAGAGTTCAGGGGAAGGGGCCTCACAACAGACCGCGCGGGGCAGGCAGGAGGAGCAGTTGCAGCACAACAGACCAGGGAGGGCAGAAGGGTGTGGCAGTAAAATGGACCATGAAGGACAGGAGGAAGGGGATAGGGGCATGGCATGTGGACAGGCAGGGTGGACGTGGCAGGGACAGGTTACAGTCATCTGACAATGCTAGGCAGGTGGGAGGGGAGTGGCAGCTCAACAGAACACTCAGAGTAGATAGGAGTGGCAGGTCCATGGAACATGGTGGTCAAAAAGGATGGAGCAGGGGCATGCACAAAGACATCGGAGGGCAGGGGGAGGGAGAATAGGGGTAGCAAACTAAGCACAGAGGCTAAGCAGGAGGTCAATGATTGCCCATAGAATTGGGCAATGGAGGGCAGGAGGAGTGGACTGGTACATCATGCTAAATGGAGGGCAGTGGCAGCACATCAGACCATGCATGGCAGGAGGGAGGAGGCTAGTCCATGGATTCAGACAACAGAGGATAGGGAGGAGGTGGATGGGGCAGCAAGCTAACTGTTCATAGAAGGTGGGTATTAGGAACGTTATTGTTTTTAAAATGTGTGTCTGTGCGAACTACTTAAAATATGAACAAATATGCAGCATAATCTCACTTTTATTCAGGAAGAAGAGGACGTTTGGGACTGTGACTCCGGGCTTACTTGGCAGAAACATCCCCTGACCTTCGCAAAATGTAATGCCCGTGAAAATGGTAGGTGGACGCAGTGTTATATAGAACATAGTCCTGAGAGCACGATTGAAAATGAAAACTAGATATAGTATATGGTATAAACTATGCACCAAAAAGTGTGATGTAAGATGAACCGGGGCGCCAAATATAATATGCAATACATTGTGCGCAATGACAGATTCATTGGAGAGCGCGAGATAGCACAGGCACTACCGCTTGCTATGTGATATGCGCCTTGGAGTGTAATATGCACAGGGCAGTGTTGTGTAACCTAAGTAGTCTCTAAAGTTGTAATATAAAATATGTGCTGGGTAGTGTAACATTGCATATGCACTGTGACAAAGATATGGATCCCAGATTGTAATAAGTATGGCATAGCGCTGTGCTTTATAACATAGGCATCGAGGAAGGCACGTTAGATGGGGCAATATAACCCGTGCGAAGGCAAGTGTGGCATGACATATTCACGGGGTGGTGTTACAGTGCGCATGGGCTAGAGAGTGTCATAGCATAAGCACTAGATGGTGGAATACAACACAGAGGTGTGTGGCATTCGGCAGGCAATGGTGGGTGTAACACAGCATTGGGCTCAGCCAGGAGCACGCTGTGACTCTCAAGTGAGGTTTGTCTCCTTTCCAGAGAGTAAAATAAAAAGTATTACACATCCGGCGGTGGATGTGTGTTTTATTAACCGTGAGGGGGTTTCTTGCATAGTTTGGTCGAATTTTTGTCGAATCCCCTTTGAATGGCTTGGTGTGCATGTGTATTAAATGTGCCCGTCAATAGCTACCCAAGTTTGTATAAATAAACGACAAGGGTGTCTACTTGGAGAGTACCCACCAGCGGGGGCACCGGGATTAGGCACGGTAGGGTGTCCGACATGTCAGAGCTTCACTAGCGGTGTGAATACATTCTACGTGGATTCATTGTATGCATAGTCGCCTTTTAATGAATATCACGCAAATCGTCATGGTGATAGGTACATACGGTTTGTCCAGCAACACAGCCCCCCTCCTAAAGAATAAAGAAAAAAAAAAAAAAAGGCCATGACCCGGGGGTTGGGGTCCCCGGGGACGATTAAGGCCTTGGGAGGGCCAAATTAATTTTTTTCAACAAAAAAAATTAGGGTGCAGGCCCTGGGGGATGGGGTCCCCAGGGCTAATAAATTAGAAAAAGAAAGGGGGCCACACAGCCCTCCTTCATAAAAATAAATAAATAAAAGACCGGCATCGCGCCGGAGGCCATGCCCCCTTCTTGCAGCACTCTGCAAACGCGCCCCCTGGCCAGTTGTAAGTTGAGGAATTAATTCCCCTTCAATACTGAGGGTCCCTGAGGGCCAACTAGCCCAACAGGTATCTCCTGTATGCGCCAGGGAGCTGCGTTGCAGACAGGTGTTCTGAGGCCACGCCACTTTTTACACCTCCATGCAACGCAGCTCTGTGGCGCTTACTGGAGGTACCTAGTGGGCTAGTTTGACCCTAGGGACCCTTAGGATTCAAGGGGACTTAATCTCTCAACTCAGAACGGCCACAGGGCACGTTTACACAGTGGTGAAGGGAGGGGACGGGGCCTGAGGTGACGTGTGCAAACACGCCCTGTGGCACGTTTTTAAGTTGGGGAAATAATTCCCTTTCAATCCTGAGGGACCCTGGGGTCCAACTAGCCCACCAGGTGCTTCCAGTAAGCACCACTGCTCTGCGTTGCAGAGAGGTGGTGCAGGCCGTGCCACTTTTTACACCTCTCTGCAACGCAGCTCTGTGGCGCTTACTGGAGGTACCTAGTGGTCTAGTTGAACCCTAGGGACCCTCAGGATTCAAGGGGACTTAATCTCCCAACTTAAAATGGCTACAGGGTGTGTTTACACAGTGGGGAAGGGAGGGGACGGAGCATGAGGTGATGTGTTCAAACACGCCCTGTGGTGCGTTTTAACCCCTTCGGCGCTCATGACTGAACGGTTCCGTCATGAGCGTCGGTTGAGCTGTGCTCATGACGGAACCGTTCCGTTATGACCACGCCCGCGCAAGAAACGGTCAGCGCTGAGCGGGAATCGGCGCCGCATCGAAGGGGTTAAGAGGTAGTTTTAATCCCCTGCCCTATTATATACTAGGGGCTTACAGAGGAGGTCATGCTAATCACAGGGGGACCCCAACGCATAGTGTGCCCTAGTGTATGTAGGTGTTTTCACTGTATTCTGAGTGCCTTTTAACATAGCACTGGCTCTAGGACTGCTTTGGCAGACTCAGTTACCACCAGTATCCGTGTAAAAAAGTTGAGGGTACAGGATGATTTTGCAACAAGGCTTCTTTCTGCTCTTCTGTTTGTTCTTTCTGCACGTTATATTTCTTCCTGCACTTTTCTTCGTCTTTGAGGACTTCTGTTGCTTCTTTCTGCATTTCTTTTTTTTCTTTCTGTGCGTTTTTCCTTCTTTCTTCACATGTCCTATCTCTGTAGGCATAGTTAGAAATTAGCATTTAAAAAACCTTTGAAATTCACTGAAAAAACCATAGGTTTCAGGCACGTTATAGCTAGGAATTAGCATTTAAAAAACCTTAGAAATTCACTGAAAAAACCATAGGTTTCAGGGGCGATATAGTTAGCTGGACTTTTCACTCGTACAAAACCATAGAAATTCCCCCGTTATAGTTAGTTCAGCTAACTATAACTCATGTGCCCGCAATGCACTGCTGATGACGTCACATATTACATCACTCATGACATGGTCAGTGACATCACTCATGACATCACTGATGACATCATCCTTGTGATAGAGTGGCAGACCTCCTCTCCCCCGAATATAACCTGTCATACACACATTCAAAAATAGAAATTAAAATTTTCAAAACATTGGACATACCAATACCAGTTACAACAACCTATTCAGTAATTGTAAGATCCACATACACATCCACTCATTCACCAACAGTCCTATACAGTCACTCATACATGCACTCACTCATCATATGTATTCATACACCTATACATCCTGTTACACAACGGCACTCATCCATAAAGTTACTCACACACATAGTCACTCATGCTAATAAAGAATCAAATATCCGTTTACCTGCATATACGGTTATACACACACCACCACACTTACTTCTACAGAAACTTACACATACTTAGTCTTTTTAACAATCACTTATAGAAACACATACTTATTCATACAGGAACTCTTTCAATCTCTCACTCTCACATATACTCACTTATATAAACCAATAGTCACATATACTAGTTTAAAACATACGTAGTTACTCATAGAGACACTATTGAGACAGTCATTCACTCACTAACACACCCATGCACACACTCATCCACCCATACAGTCCTGCACACATGCTGTCTTCAACACATACAAACAGTGAGTCACTCATTCATGCACCTATGCACTACGTAATACCCCCCCACCGAACCATACAGACATCAGACACTCATACTGATACTCAAAAAATCAACTAATAACCTATATAGACACTCATGTAGCTACTCACCAACCCATGCAGCCACTTATACACAAAGTGAGAGACTGATACAGATATTTACATATTTAAACATTACTCACTAAGATACACTTAATCAGTCAGTAATACAATCAATTTTTCAAAAAACAAATCATCCATTTAGACATTTATATACCCATTTATTCTTCCATCGACCTTGAGATATACATATATAAAACATATATAATTTTCAGAAAAACACACATTCACTGGATGATGTCAGCAGTGATGTCATTTGAGATGTCATGAGTGATGTCACTGACCATGTCATGAGTGATGTAATATGTGACGTCATCAGCAGTGCATTGCGGGCGCGCGAGTTATAGTTAGCTGAACTAACTATAACGGGGGAATTTCTATGGTTTTGTACGAGTGAAAAGTCCAGCTAACTATATCACCCCTGAAACCTATGTTTTTTTCAGTGAATATATATATACTATATTTTTTTTATTATTGCTTTTTTAGGGGGAGTACCCCCTAAATTCCCCCACTCTTTTTTAAAAAAAAATACATTTAATAATAAATATTGGTGAAAACTCCCCAAACCTCATCACCCTTGCCAGTCTATGCCCCTACCCACTCCAAATCCCTAACAAATTCCTTTACCACCCTATGCCCCTACCTGCCCAAAATCCCTAAAACACCCTTACCACCCAGTACCCTCACCCACCCCTAAAAACTAAAAACACCCTTACTGTCCTATACCCCTACTCTCCTCTAAACTCTAAACATACTCATGTCACCCCATGCCCCCACCCACCACTAAACCTTAAAAATACCCTTACTACCCTATACCCAGCCGCAGCCACTGCAGGTAAGAGAGGTGGGGTGGTAGGGCCAGTGAGGGAGGTTTTCAATAGACGATCACGAGGGAACATCTTATAAGTAATTCATTTTCCTTCGTGGCCGTCTCTCGAAATCCCCCCTCACCTGGCCTGAAGCCCCTCCGCTCTTACCTGCAGCGGCCACAATTTACTTGCCAGACCCTGGGGGAATGGGTCAATGGGGTTAATTTTGGCCTGGGGAGTAGGCCTGCATGCCCAACCCCCTTTACATACTGGCAATGCCATGGGATGGGGTCCCCGGGGTCAATTTGGGCCCGGGGATGGGGGCTGAGGGCCCCCTTTACATACTGAACACACCCTGGGTGATGGAGTCCCAGGTCCAATGTTGGCCAGGAGAGGGTCTGACAGCCCCTCCCCCTTTACATACTGGCCAGGCTCAGGAAGATCGGGTCCCTGGGAATAAAATAATGAAGTGAGTACCCTGGCTGGGTTCCAGGGCACCCACTATTTACTGGACGAAAACGGCCTGGGAAGGGGGTACTGCATGCCTCCTTCCCTGATAATTTAAGTGATGAGTCCTGGGGGATGGGCTACCCGGGGCAAAATTAGCCTGGGGAAGGGGACTCCATTCCCCCACCCATGTTGACTCCTTTTGGGGATTAGCCACAGGGCCTGGACCTGCAGCCAACCTCCCGCCGTGCACGGTTGAAGGCCATGTTGAAGGGGTAGGTCAATGGGTGTATGATAGGTTATGTATGGGTGTGAGTGGTTCTGTCAATGATCTCTTTCCCTCCCTGCATGTTTGCAGGCAGGGAAAGAGATAAAAACCCCGCTTCCAGCAAGTGGGAGCGGTTTGACAGCTACCGCTTGCTGGCAGCAGCGTGTTTGCTTTTGCTTGCTGGGAGCTGTCAGCTCCCGCCAAGCAAAAGCAAACAGCTATGCCCCGGGGATGGATACCTGGGACATAGCAGGAGCCGGCCCTGGGTGGTGGCGGTCCCTAGGACCATAATTGTCTCTGGAAGGGGGCCGACTTTCCTGTTCATGAGCTGGCCCCAGTTATGGCCAGTTAAAAAGTATTTGCCCCGGGGAAGTGGTGGTCGCCGGGACTGGGGTTCTGCATGGACCACCTCTTTAATGTTTATTGTTGCCCCAGGGAGGGAGTGGTCCCCAGGATCTGGGGGATCCATGCTGCCCCCCTATTCAATTTTTTATTTATAGCCCCTGGTAGGTGGTGGTCCCCGGGGCTCAGAGGGGTTCAGGCACCCCCCCCCCCATTAACATTGTCATGAGCCCCTGGAAGGTGGTGGTCCCGGGGCATAAATAAGCCCTAAGAGGGGGGGGCCCATGCGCCCCCTTCCCTAGTCATTAAAGTCAGCATGCCCCTGGGACCTGGTTCACCCGGGGGCAATATTAAAAGCAAGTTCAGGAGACCGTGCTTGTTTTTTTAAAAAACTTTTATTCATGGCGATATTTTCAAATTTCACCATGAATTAAAAAATGTAATTTTTCTTTGCCCTGCTGTGGTCCCTCTGGGACCCCAGGACCAAGTCTACTGGGTTAGGGTATTCATACCTTGCCCCTTTTCTTTTTTTTGAATTTTTTATTTGGGACTCGGCTGAAGCCGAGTCCCAAGATGGCTACCAACACGTCCTGGTAGAAGTGTTGGCAGCCAATCAGAGCTCTGCAGATCTCTGGACAAGCTCGTCATTATTTGTGAAGGCTTTGCGGTCGTAGATAAATAAGTTTTGATTTCTTTTAATTTCTCGCAAACGACTTGACGGATTTACACTAAGTAACTGAAAGCGCAATCCGTGAACCAAAAGCTACCTTTCTGTCAAATTAGGTGTAATTCTGTCCAGCAGTTCGGGCTGTAGTCGTGTTCAAAGCCCCTACCGGAATTAACATGGGAAATGCTCTTTTTTTTACATTTCCTTTTTCTCAGCCCCCGCTTGACGGATTGCCCCAAACCTTTCCATGCACAACCGGAATTATGGGCACACTTTATTAGGAACATTTTGTGAAGATCCCTCAACTGGCACCAAAGATATAGGCAAAGCAAAAAACGATCTTCCTATGGAAACATGATCCTAACTATCACTACCTACATACCAACTGGCAACTGCCAGTAGGTAGTTGTAGTTAGGACCTCGTTTCTATTCAAAAAGCATTTTTTGTTTTCACAATAACTTTGGTGTCGTTTGACAAATCTTCCCAAAATGTTCAAAACTAGTGGGGTGCTCCGGTCAGCTCCTGCCTTGAAAGTTTTGGGGTGATTTGTCATGCGGGGGTCCCAAAACGCGTTTTCCTCATGTCATTTTCCATAGGAAACTTTAGATAAAGCTACAATCCGAACTGCTGAACGGAATTACACCAAATATGGCAATAAGGTAGGGCTTGGTTCAGAAAGAGCCCTTTTTAGGTATCGCCTGACCCAGCGCATGCGCTGGTCTGGTGAGACTTTTTGTGAGGGCTCAAAAAAATGCTACCATGGCCAGCCTAGAGCTACAGTGCATATGTGTGGGCGCGCGCTTAGGAGCAGAGGCTGGCAAACCTCGTCATGCTCATTAAGCGCCCGCAATCACTTTCACCCGCAATCACTTTTGAGGCGCCCCTTTGATGTTCTCGTTCAAAGAACATCAAACATCAAAGAACATGTTGTGTTAATGCTTTGCTGCACCCGTTTGACTTACAATGTGCTTTCTCTTTCCACAAACTCGATGTTTGTGTTCCTTTATTTTGAGATGCTTTTAGTATTACTGTTTGTTTTGTGACTTAAAGAACATTAAGGAAATGTTACTGTGAAACTGAACAACGTTCACAGTGTTTATTTCTGATCGCAGCAGCTGCTTCATGTCCGTTGCACCATTCAGGGAGTCCTTTCGTTGGCGGTTTCATGAGGACATGATGAGGAAGCTGGAAACTTTTGGCACATTCTCTTTAAAAGCACAGCATGTTGGCGACTGGTTAATCGATTAGACCTATGTAGCGCTTTAGATCTCAAAGCGCTATGGTGGGTGCAGCAGTTACAACTCATGAAATATGGGGTGCAACTCACAAGGAGGGGGCAGGTTTGAGTGCACATTTCTGCAATCGAACTCTTAAGATGATGGTCTGTGTGTATCCATTATCAGCACTCAGTCTTCACTAAGTGATCTTGTTTGTTTTGTTAATACTGTGCTGCACCCGTTTGACTTACAACGTGCTTTCTCTTTCCACAAACTTATTTTGAGATGCTTTTAGTATTACTGTCCAACACACAACCACAACCACACACGCAACCACAACCACACACACAACCACAACCACACACACAACCACACAAACAACCACACACAACCACAACCACACACACAACCACACATACAACCACACACACAAACACATACGCATAACCACACACACACACACAACCACAACCACACACACACAACAACCACACAACCACACACACACAACCACACACAACCCCACACACAACCACAAATACACACACACACGACCACAACCATACACACAACCACACACACACAACCACACGTACAACCACACAAACAACCACACACAACCACAACCACACACACAACCACACATACAACCACACACACAAACACATACGCATAACCACACACACACACACAACCACAACCACACACACACAACAACCACACAACCACACACACACAACCACACACAACCCCACACACAACCACAAATACACACACACACGACCACAA
Organism: Triturus cristatus; assembly: GCF_964204655.1. Taxonomy (NCBI): domain Eukaryota; kingdom Metazoa; phylum Chordata; class Amphibia; order Caudata; family Salamandridae; genus Triturus; species Triturus cristatus. The sequence goes on from NC_140592.1 coordinate 214,276,881, forward strand.
CCATACACACAACCACACACACACAACCACACGTACAACCACACCCACAATCACACACAGAACCACACACACAACCACACACACACAACCACACACACACAACCACACACAACCACACAACCACACATACAACCACAACCACACACACCCCCACATACAACCACACACACAAACGCACACAACCACACACATACACACAACCACACACACAACCACAACCACAACGACACAAACAACCACACACACACAACTACACCCACAACCACACCCACATACACACAACCACACCTACAACCACTCACACACACTCCACCACAACCACACACACACACAACCAGACACACAACCACACACATAACCACACACACACACAACCAGACACACAACCACACACATAACCACACACACACACACAACCACACACAACCACACACACAACCACACACACACAACCACACACACAACCACACACACACATAACCACACACACATAACCACACACACACACAACCACACACACACACAACCACACACACAACCACTCACACAACCACACACACAAACACACACACACAACCACACATACACACACACAACCACAACCACATAACCACAACCGCACACACAACCACACACACAACCACACACACAACCACACACACAACCACACACACACAACCACACACACACACACAACCATACAAACACAACCACATACACAAACACACACACAACCACACACACACACAACCACACACACAGACAACCACAACCATATAACCACAAGCACACACACAACCACACACAACCACACACAACCACACACACAACCACACACACACAGCCACACACACAACCATTCACACAACCACACACACAAACACACACAACCACACCTACAACCACACACACACACTCAACCACACACACACAACCACACACACACTCAACCACACACACACCACACACACACACAACCACACACACACACAACCACACACACAACCACACACACAAACACACATACAACCACACACACACAACCACACACTCAACCACACACACACACAACCACAACCACACACACACACAACCACACACACACACAACCACACACACACACAACCACACACACAAGCACCCACACAACCACACACACAAGCACACAACCACACACACCACACACACACAACCACACACAACCACAAACACACACACACACAACCACACACACACAACCACACACACACAACCACACACACACAACCACACATCCACACACACACCCACAATCGCACCCACACCCACACACACAACCACACACACACACACAACCACACACACAACCACACACACAACCACACACACAACCACACACTTACACACAACCACACACACAGACACAACCAAACAACCAACCACACAACCAACCACACACACACACACAACCACACACAACCACACCAAGCATTGGCATAGCCAATAGGTCTCGCCTTTGGGACCTTATAAGTGTTTAGCCACGCAACAGTTGATGTGGTTGCACCAAGGATATTGTGCTGCATAACTAAATACTTAGAAGGTCCCAAAAGCGAGACCTATTGGCTATGCCAATGCTTGTTGTTAAATGGTGTAAAGCCATTCAGTGGTTCCCAAGAAATTCCCCCAAAAATATATCGATATCTGAGCACCGAGGAGGAGTTGCGACCCCTCCTGACCACGGGCTCAATTCTGATTGGTTGCCAACACTCCAAATCAGGAAGTGTTGGCAGCAATCTTGTGACTCGGTAGACCCGAGTCACAAGAAAACAGTGAAAAAGAGATTAAAAAAGAAGAAAAGGGGGCAGGGTAGAAACACCCTGACCCCTTAGGCCTGACAAAAGTATGTTTTTGTTTTATCGGCCGAATTCGCGCTGGGGTCGCGAATCCGGCGGATATTTTTTTTTTTTTAAACGCGCTTCGTTATTGTTAAGCACCTGGGTGGGCCAGGTCCCGGGGGAAATCCCATAATAACATTGCAGGGGCCCGCAGGGGGCCCCGCAGCTCCAGGGACCACCATCTCCTGGAGCCCTTGATGGTCCTGGGGACCGCCACCCCCCAGGGCCAGCTCCTGCAGGGTCCCAGGGTGCCCACCCCAGGACATTGCTGCTTGCAATGACCTGTCATTGCAAACTGCTTTGTTTCATTGAAGAGAGAGCAGGGAAACCAGGGGTGTGGCCTTGGACCACCTCTGTGCAACACAGCTCTGTGGCGCTTACTGGAGGTACCTGGTGGGCTAGTTGGCTCCCAGGGATCCTCAGTATTCAAGGGGAATTAATTCCCCAACTTACAACGCGCCACGGGGTGCATTTGCAAAGTGGTGCAGGGAGGGGACGGGGCCTACGACGAGATGTGGGCTAGTTGGTCCCCAGGGACCCTCAGGATTCAAAGGGACTTAATAGGGATGTTAAAGTTAGAAATTAGCATTTAAAAAACCTTAGAAATTCACAGAAAAAAACATAGGTTTTAGGGACATTATAGTTAGAAATTCTCATTTTAAAAACCTTTGAAATTCACTGAAAAAACCATAGGTTTCAGGGACGTTAAAGTTAGAAATTAGCATTAAAAAAACCTTTGAAATTCACTGAAAAAACCATACGTTTCAGGCACTTTATCGTTAGAAATTAGCATTTAAAAAAACTTAGAAATTCACTGAAAAAACGATGGTTTCAGGGACTTTATAGTTAGTTAGACATTTAACTCGTACAAAACCCGAGAAATTCGCCGTTATAGTTAGTAGAGCTAACTATAACTCACGCCCCAGCAATGCACTGCTGATGACATCACATATTACATCACTCATGACATGGTCAGTGACATCACTGATGACATCACTGATGACATCTCAATCTCAAATGACATCACTGATGACATCATCCATGTGTTAATTAGGGGTGGGCAGAATTTGCGACGTCGCGCTAAGCAAAACACTGCGACATGGTAAAAAATCTCTGCGAGCACTTAGGGTTCCGTGAACACGCGGAATTGCTTGTTCCGCCCGTTCGCGATGCTTTTTTCCTGTTCGCGAACAGTGTTTGCGTGCTCTGGGGGAAATATCTCAAGACACATTTTGAAAGCGCGTACAAGCAAAAATTTCCGTGAAGCTGTGGATCGTGGAATTTTTGGCAATTCCCCGTTCTCCGCGGAACACTAAATTGCCCAAATTTTGCAAATTCCATGAGCGGAACAGAATTTACCGCCCAGGCCTAGTGATAATCTGATGTACCTCCTCACACCCTGATAAAACCTTTTATACACCCACTCTAAAATACAGACTACCAATATCGAAACCATAGACAGACCAATAGCAGTTAGTACATACCCGCTCAGTGATTCCTAGGTCTACACACACACATCCACTCATTCACCCAAATATTAACTCATACATTCAGTCACTCATCAATACAGCACTATCGTATGCACTCATACACCTATACATACACTTACACACCGCCACTCATCCACAGACTTACACACACACACCTACTCAGTCATGCAAAGAATCAATCATACCCATTTACTTACCTATACAGTTATACACAGACCACCTCACTTATTTATACAAATACAAATCCCTCCACAACATCGGACCCAAATACCTCAATGAGAGAGTCTCCTTCCACATACCCAAAAGGAACCTCCACTCCGCCGACCTCGCTCTGGCGGAGATCCCCCGTATCCACAAAAACAGAGCAGGCGAAAGAGCTTTCTTCTACATTGCAGCCAAGACTTGGAACAAACTCCCAGTTAACATCAGACGCTCCCAGACCCTGCACACCTTCAGGAAGAACTTCAAGGCCTGGCTCTTCGACTGAACCAGAGATGCACCCCCCCAGCGCCTTGAGACTCTCATGGGTGAGTAGCGCAGTTTACCAACACCTGATTGATTGATTGACTAACACATACTCACTCTCTTATACAATCACTGATACAAGCACACACTCATCCATACAGCCCCTCTCACAATCACTCACTCTCACGTATGCTCATTTATATACTCCAACACTCACATATACGGCCTGTCACATATGTAGTTACTCATACATATACCACTGAGACATCCATTCACTCACCAACATACCCATACACACACTCACCCACCCATGCAGCCCTTCACAAATGCACTCTTGAACCCATACACCCAGTGAATCACCCACTCATATATCTATGTACAGAGTCACCCACTCACACAGACACTAAGGCACCCATACAGATACTCAGACAACCAATCAATAACCCATATAGACAGTCATGTAGCTACTCACCAACCCATGTAACCGCTTATACACTAACTGACAGACTAATACAGACATTTACACAGTTTACTCACTAACCCATGCATTCAGTAAGATATGCTTAATCAGTAACTTATACAATCAGTCATGCACCTACTAAATCATCCATTCAGACACTTATACACCCACTCATTCTTCAATACACCTTGGCAAATATATATATATAAAACATATTTAAACTTTACAGAAACACACATTCACTGGATGATGTCATCAGTGATGTCATTTGCGATGTCATCAGTGATGTCATCAGTGATGTCACTGACCATGTCATGAGTGATGTAATATGTGACGTCATCAGCAGTGCATTGTGGGGGCACGAGTTATAGTTAGCTATACTAACTATAACGGCCGAATTTCTCTGGTTTTGTACAAGTGAAATATCCAACTAACTATAACTTCCCTGAAAACTGTGGTTTTTACAGTGAATATATATATATATATATAAACGGTGAGGTCTGTCCTGGCTTGTCTAATTTGAAGGGTATCAGTCTCCCCCGACCCCCACGACATGCCCATCATGGAATCTTATTTCGGTCTGCTGTTACATTCAGGTTGCGTGACACTATTCTAAAAATCTCCAATTTTGACTGTGGACTGAATTTAAAGTACCCGGTGCAAATAGAGCAATTCAAGGAACATTTGCAAATTCGAGCTTTACTGCAGGCATACACCAACGGACTTTGGTATTCCAGGGCCAGTAAAGGGTATTATGGGTCCTGTAGTTCCGTGGGATAGCAAAATTAAAGCGCCATGGACATTGGACCACCTCTTAATATTATGCCTGCAAGGAGTGCATGTGCGTGTTGCAATTTAGTTATGCTCCATTTTTCACGGGACAAGTTAATTACAACTGGATGGCTGTGTCTTTTTTTGTGTTTGCTATTTTAGGCACAGCAAGTGTTGGTAATCACTGAGCACCCTCACAGCAGCCCGATTTTATGCACTGCATTTAGGCAGTTTTTATTTGAGATAAAGTAACAACAGGGTGAAACGCAATGAGAGAAGTGGCACCACCTTTGTACATTATATGCCTCCACCTGAAACGAACAGATGCAATTTCTATTTTCTGTGTCATTACACTGTAGAACTATAATCTGTTCACAATTATTCAGCAAAGTATATTATTGTGACATTATGCCGAGATTTTTGTACTTTAGCGGATATTTGAATGTTTGGCACCAAGTGAAACAGAGCTGGGATATGCCAGTGACCGATTGCATCTAGTCTTTCTACCATGTTTACACATGTTTGAAGGAGTGGGAGGGCGCTCTATATATATCGTGGAAATGTTGGTGTCACTTAGATTGATAAAGCCTGCTGCGCAGGCGAAACGCGTCTCTCTTTCTTGTGGGGTCGAGGGCGACCTGAAAAACCATTAAATCAGACCCATACTCACAGACCGGCGTGCGTGCCTCTTCTTTGGGGAAGTAGGATTGGCGATGTGATATATATATAGAGAAGTCCTAAAAAAACTTTTGATGAAATGGAAAAGAGAAGGCATGATTTCTAAACAGGAATTTGAGTTTCTTCATGTTGAGCATCCTTTACTACCAAAATTATATCTTTTACCCAAGGTCCACAAACAAGTTGTTCCAGTGCCTGGGAGACCTATTATCTCTGCCATTGCGGGAGTAGCGGAACATGTGACTGAATATATCGACTACTTCCTGCAGGACTTGGTTAAGGGTCTTCCCACTTATATCAGAGACACTGGGGATTTCATTGGTAAGATCAAAGATGCTGGTTGGAGCGACGATATGCTATTTATCACCTTAGATATCGAATCGCTTTACACAAGCATTGACCATGCATCTGGGCTAAAGGCCCTGGAATTTTTCCTGGGCAAAAGGCCGATTAATTGTTACAACCACAACAAATTATTGATGGAACTTACCAGTTGGTGTCTTAATAACAACTTCTTTCTGTTTGGAAATGACATTTACATTCAGAAGCGTGGTGTGGCGATGGGGGCATGCTTCTCTCCCAGCTATGCATGGGCTGGTGGGAGGAGCATGTCCTCAGACTAACACACCATGATATTTACAAAGAACATGTGGCACTTTGGGTGCGATTTATTGATGATGTTTTTATCTTATGGTGTGGTGATGTTGCCAGTGCGACAAATTTTGTCACTAAACTTAATACCAATCAGCAAAATCTTAGATTCACCTCTTCTATCAGCAAGTGTGAAGCTGTTTTTTTGGATGTTAAAGTATTTGTACATCAGAATCATTTGGCCACTAAACTTTATCGAAAAAGCACTGCTGGAAATAACACTCTCCATGCCAGCAGTGCGCATCCTAAACATGTTATCGATAATATTCCGTTTGGAGAATTGTTGAGGCTCAAACGGATTTGTAGTGAAGCGGATGATCTTAAAATATGTACAACTGAAGCTCTGGAAAGATTCAGGCAAAGAGGCTATAGGGAGTCCATTTTGAGGGATGCAGTTCTCAAAATGGAAGCTAGAACCCGTGAGTCATTATTTTTAACAACATCTAACTCTTCTGTTGACAGTGACTCTACTAACAGTAGCCAGACCCCCAGGCTCATCATAGCCTATAGCAAACAGGCGAGACAAATCAGGTCCATTGTTCAAGAACGATGGCCGATATTAAAAACTGATTTGGTCTTAAAACCCAGGTTATTTGATGGGCCTACAATTACATACATGAGGGGACCCTCTTTAAGGACTCAAGTTTGCCATGAGTTTCCCGAGCTCAGAAAACAAGAAGAGTGGTTGAAATCCCGGCCGGGATTTAAGCGCTGCTCTACATGTAGAGCGTGCAAATTTGGTAAAAACACCAACCAATATTGCACACCTTTCAGCCCAGATCCATTTAATATACGTGGATCTTTTACATGCAAAACTGAATTTGCTGTCTATGTACTAACGTGTACCTGTGATCTTAGATATGTCGGGAGTACCCGGCAACCAGTACACGTTAGGATTCTTCAGCATTTACGTGCCATTGTAAACAATGATGCAGCGTATCCGGTGGCGAGGCATTTTAGGGCTTGTCATAATAACAATCTACAATGCCTTAATTACTTTGTTATTGCCTCAGTTCCAAAAATCAAGAGAGGGGGTGACCGTGATAAAATGCTGAGAAGATTAGAATCTGAATACATTTTAAAACTAGACAGCAGATTCCCTAATGGGCTTAATGCAACTGAGGATCTACATGTATTTCTTTAACTTTGCATTCTGTACTGTATTAGGTTAAATCTCTATGGAGTGTATTGCCCTGCCTGCTTCCGCGCATATAGATTATGAATTTCCAGTTTTTTTGATCCCATTTTCTTTTTACACTTACAATTCTATTTTTCCTAATGTGTTTAACTACATGATTTAGGAATAGATAAATGTATATTTTTTCACTTCATTAATCAGACATAGACTCCTAGACATGTCTGTTTGGACCATACTATTAATAATAGTGAATTCACTTGCAATGCTTTACAACATCTTATCATATCTCAACTCTCGGGTGCTTAACAATACAATATGATCATCATTTTGATTATGCTAATTGCATTATATGCGCTTAGATATTTTTTGTATTTTTATCTCCATGGTTTGGTACTTGTATCCACAAAACAAATTTAATCATTGACAATTTTTGCATTATTTGCACAATTTTTTGTGTTTACATTATTGCGTAATTTGCACATTATTTGCATATATATTGAATTTTAATCGAGAATATTTGCACTTTATTGCGTAATTTGCACAGTCAATCAAGTTTGGATGTTACTGAATCAATGAATATGGAGTTTTATGTATTTCATACTAAATAATGATCCTGAGTTTGTTTGGATTTTAACCTGTTACTCAATTGCACAGCATATTCAATGTGGTCCAAAATGTATTGTTTGGAAAACAGACTTTCGAGGTTGGAGTAGTGTGTCTTCACTTTCTAAATGTCACATGGTGCAAAAAAACGGTGAACAAAAAAACGGTGAAAAAAATGCAGCCAATTGAAAGTCTTGTTGTATAAAATGGGCTCATTTTATTGAACTGATTGTCTGTGTGAGCAAGGGCGGATGCCCGAAACGCGTCAGATATTTGTGAAGACTCGGATTTAAAATAAATTAACAACTATTGTGCCTGACTTTGGATCTGCGTGGTTTCTGTTTTCCGTGGACACGGATTGTTTGGAGACTGCAAACATGGGATATATATATATATATATATATATATATATATATATATATATATCCACCAAAGAATTGCCCCACAAATGAAGACTCCTCCATGGTGAGTTAATACCTTTTAATTTTGGGGACTGTTTCGGGCATTCACACTGCCCTTGTTCACAGGCACTAACAGCATTGAAAGTAACGGCAGCAGACTGATGAAACACCTGCATGTTCTTATATGTCCCACCCCAATGGGCGTAAGCACTGTTGCTACATGGTACTTGCAGGTCACCATATCTCACTCCCAAGTGGGTGCCGCCGTCATTCAGATTCGTGCTTTTTATTACCCCAGTGGGTCACTGGAATAACAAGGCGCTGACACTCTGCCAATACTTTGTCCTAGAAATTGACGATTCTTTACGAAATTTTCCAAAAAGTTTCTCTTTTTTTGATCAGCTCCTATCTTGAAAGTTTAGGGGTGATTGGTCAGGGGGGGGGGGGCTAAGAAAAAAGGGGGATGTCAAAACGTATTTTCTCAATGGATTTTCCATAGGAAACTTTAGACAAGGCTACAGGTCAAACTGCTGAACAGAATTACGCCAAATTTGGCAGGGAGAAAGGTCTTGGTCCAGAAAGCGCGGTTTTGTAGAAATGGTGTAAAGGTTTTGAGCTATTAAAGGAAAAAAATATATACCTGGTCGGTGCCTAACTCCCGTGCAGGAGCTTGCCTCTGATTGGCTGCTAACACTTCAAAGCAGGAAGAGTCCTCTGATTGGCTGCTAACACTTCAAACCAGGAACTGTTAGCAGCCATCTTGTGCCTCGCATCGAGTGAAAATATAAAAGAAAGGTTCCGGGGGCAATTTAATATAGCGGAGCTCTGTGTAATGATGATTTGGACGCAGTGAAGGTGTAGAACTGAAGATCCGGAAATCGCTGCACTTTTAAAAGTGTTTATTTGTAGAAAATGCGTGGGAGAAGGAACAACCCACAACCGTTCATTCTAGTGCTGTCGTCGTAACTGCCAAAGTAAACAATTTAAGCAGAGCAGACGAGAACGCCAGAATGGGGAGTGGTGATTGAACAGAAACAGCGCCCGAGGACAGGCACACGGGGAAGACAAGTTGTTCTTGAAGAAACAAGAACAATTTGTCATTACTACACAAGGTTAAAGATTTATTAACAATAAAGGAGAAACAGGTGAGCGCCAGGCAGCATGACTTCCACTCCAGGACACCAGTAGGAAGATAACCCTTTCACGCACCCTGTGCCCAACATCACCACTTCGCAGCTTTGCCTTTAGAAGCCAGTCCGTCGGCTCGCAGCTGTCTACCTTTGTGAGCTAGTAAGCTGCCGTGCCTCTACCTCTGCGAGCTTCTATGCTGCTGTTTCTTTGGGAGGGGGCGGCTCGTAGTTCTACCTCTGTGAGTCGAGCAGAGGGGCCACAGTTGTCCCTCTGCGAGCCTGGGTATGAACTGTTCATAAGTCACACTATATGAGCATTGAAAAGCCATTTTGTGATTCAGTCCGTCAGCTGGCATCCGTCCGAGGCATTTCTGAAAACATATCGGAGCTCTTTCTGTGAGAGATACCCCTTTCACGCTGCATCTCCCCACATTAGCAGGTAACGCACCCTCTTCCCACATCACCAGCATACCCCCAACAACCTTCTTGGGCCCGGAAGTGTCCCTCTACGAACTATTAATAAAAAGATGCTTGTGAGGTTGGAGAAATAAGAATCTTAGTCATGTATAGATTTACATAAAAAACATTTTATTAAAACAAAACAACAACAAATAAAACTTTGTACAGCCATGGTGTGTCATCGCTGGTCCATTTGTGATTCACAGCCTGCAAGACAAAAAGAAAGAGAAGATGGTGCATCATGCATCCAGCAAAGGAGATAGAGAGAGAGAGAAAGAGTGAGAGAGAGGAAGAGAGAGAGAGGAAGAGCAAAAGAGTGAGAGAGAGAGGAAGACAGAGAGAGAGAGTGAGAGGAAGACAGAGAAAGAGAGATAGAGTAAGAGAGAGAAAGAGTAAGATACAAGGAAGAGAGAAAGAGAAAGTGTGAGAGAGAGGAAGACCGAGAAAGAGGGAGAGTGAGATACGAGGAAGAGAGAATCAGTGCAAGAGAGAGGAAGAGAGAGAGAGAGGAAGAGAGAGAAAGAGTGAGAAAGGAAGAGTGAGATGGAGGAAGCCAGACAAAGAGAGAAAGAGTGAGACAGAGAGGAAGACAATGAGAGAAACAGTGTGAGAGCAAGGAAGAGAGAGAGAGAGAGATAAAGAGAGAAACAGTGTGAGAGAGGAAGAGAGAGATAAAGAGAGAGGGAGAGAGAGGAAGAGAGAAAGAATGAGAGAGAGAGGAAGAAACCGAGAAAGAGAGAGAGAAGGGAAGAGATGGAGAGGGAGTGTTGACACTGGAGAAAATCTTTGCAGCTCACCTTTGTGTCACCGGTGTGTCTCCAACCACGTGCCGGGACATAGTGCACCCACAAGTTTAGTGATCTGAAAGATAGTATAGATTTAGTTATTGCAGAGTACATACAGCTGCACACACGTAATTCTCTGTTTCAAGGAAGGGAGAAAGAGAGAAACTGTGTGAGAGAGAGGAAGAGAGAGAGAGAAAGTGAGAGGAAGAGAGTGAGAGAGAAAGACAGACAGAGAAAGTGAGAGAGAGAGAGAAAGGGAGAGAAAGGGAGAGTAAGAGAGAGAAAGAGAGAAAGAGTAAGATACAAGGAAGAGAGAAAGAGAAACAGTGTGAAAGAGAGGAAGACCGAGAGAGTGAGAGTGAGAGGAAGAGAGAAAGAGTGAGAGAGAGGAAGAGAGAAAGAGTGAGCTACAAGGAAGAGAGAAACAGTGTGAGAGAGAGGAAGACCGAGAAAGAGAGAGAAAGCAAGAGGGAGAGAGAGAAAGAGAAAGCGAGAGGGAGAGAGAAAGAAAGAGTGAGAGAGAAAGAGAGAGAGACAGAGAAAGAGAGAAAGTGTGAGAGAGAGAAAGGAAGAGATGGAGAGGGAGTGTTGACACTGGAGAAAATCTTAGCAGCTCACCTTTGTGCCACCGGTGTGTCTCCAACACATGCCGGGATATAGGGCAGCCCTCAAGCTTTGTCATCTGAAACATAGTATGGAATCAGTAATGGATAAGTACATACAAGTGCACAATTTGTGAATCACAGCCTGCAAGACAAAAAGAAAGATAAGATGGTGCGTCATGCGTCCAGCAAAGGAGAGAGAGAGAGAGAGAGAGAGGAAGAGAGAGAAAGAAAGAGTGAGAGAGAGGAAGAGAGAAAGAAAGAGAGAGGAGAGAGAGAGGAAGACAGAGAAAGAGTGAGAGAGAGGAAGAAAGAGAGAAAGTGAGATACAAGGAAGAGAGAGAGAAAGAGAAACAGTGTGAGAGAGGAAGCGAGAGAGAAAGAGTGAGACAGAGGAAGAGAGAGAGAGAAAGAATGAGAGAGAGAGGAAAAGGCAGAGAAAGAGTGTGAGAGAGAAAGGAAGAGAGGGAGAGGGAGTGTTGACACTGTGGAGAAAATCCTCAGAGCTCACCTTTCTGCCACCGGCATGTGTCGAAGAGAGTCCGAAGAAACCTCCTCACCCATTGTGTACACGCGGCGCAGCAGAGCTCACAATTCAGTTTGAGTGTTGATTGCAGGATGGCCACGCATCATCGCAGGCCTGCTAGACAAAAAGCAAGATAAGATTGTGCATCATGCGTCCATCATAGGAGAGAGAAAGAGAGAGAGAAAGAAAGAGCGAGAGGAAGAGAGAGAGAAAAGGAAAGCGAGTGAGAGGAAGACAGAAAGACAAAGAGAGAGAGGCGAAGAGAGAGAGAAACAGTGAGAGAGAGAAAGAGTGTAAGAAAGAGAGAAACAGTGTGAGAGGAAGAGACAGAGAAAGAGTGTGAAGGAGAAAAAGGAAGAGATGAAGAGGGACAGTGAGTGCCCTCACTGTGTACAAAACTGTCACAGCTTACCTTTATGCCACTGCTCTGTCTCCAACCACGTGCCGCGACCTAGTGGAACTCTCAAGTTCCCACATCTGAAAGATAGTACAGAATTAGTAATGGCAGAGCAGCGTTGGATTAGGATTCAAAATCGGCCCGGGCATGCTAAAAAGAGGAGGGGAGATACAAAAAAAGCGGGGATTCGTTAACACTGGTGACTTAAAAACAAGTGAGGCAACTTCTGCTCAGGCCCCCTGTCATGCTAGGTATGCATACATTAATGGGCGGCCCTGCGAGAGAAAGAAAGTGACGCCTTTGCCTGTTGCTAAACGTGAGGTAATGACACCCATCAGCCTCTAGAAAGGCCATTCAGACAAACACTGGGCTGCTGGCTGTATCCAAACAACAGTGACACCGCCCAAATCTGCCCCCCAGACTGCTCCAAAAAGCACCCCACAGTTGGAACTCGGCACTGGCTCCTCGGGCATTGCGCCAGTGCCCGCGTTACCAATCCGACGCCGTGGCAGAGTATATATACGAGTGCGTATGCCTAAATCGATATGCCGTCTTTCTGCATTCAGGCTGCTGTACCCCATCCACTCCCGCCGCCCAGACGTATCTGCCCGACGCTGCGCACCAAGGCCTCACTGCTCACCTTTTCGCGGTCACGGCACCCTCCACACCATGCAGCTCAGTTCTGCAAGCTAATAGGTCTCACATTTGGAATTGAGCCTTGATATCGCCATGGCAGAAGACATACTAGTGCACCTATCATCATCGCAGGTTGTACACCCCCTCACTGTTTGCGGTGCTACTAACTCAGTGAGAAGTGAGGCCACGCACGTGGCGGTAGGCCCTCGCTGTTGGGCTCAGACCTACACTGCGGTGCAGCAGAGCACAAAAAACATCAAGTGTCCGGACCACCTGGACGGGCCATCACCGTGGCGGTGTGATTGTGCCGGCCACAGTGCATGCGTTGCGAGCAACTCTAAAATGGCGTAGAGCATGTGCGCCCGGTCTTTTTTATTAGTAGGGTCACCTGTCCTGTGATACCTGTGCTGGATGGGTGTGGTGTGGGTGTATACCAGCCGTGAGGGAGTGGCTGTGGCAATGGGTGTCCGTGTTGGAGTGCTACCATCACCCGGGTTGCAAAAGTCAAAGTGTCATTCTGTGAGCCAAGTCCAACAATATGGCCAACATGGAAAGGTACGGGGAATTACTGGCCCTATATTCATCCATAGTTCTACACAAGAAAGATGGTGGACATGAGACATCTGTGTGGATATGATTGTTTATTTCACATTCAGTGGAGTGTTGCAGCTGTAGCAATACAGGGCCATGGAAAGTTGAAGTTTCTGTTTTTCGCACATGGAGGGCAGCCAATTAGAGACAAGCTCGTTGTCGGAGTTAGTCTGCGCCAACATATGTACTTACACAATCACTGCGACGATCCTCACGCACTTATAAATTCACTATACTCTCTGCTTGCAGTACTCTAATGATGCAGTCTCTACGTACGTACTTGTACAATGACCGAGACAAAGTTACATAACTAAAGTTTTCCCCCACTGTCAAAGGTAAGATGGTTGCATACGCTGTCCAGAGCACTATGTAATGTGGTAGGGCCTAGGGGCAGCCTGTTGCATACATATTGAAAACACGGACACAGATACATAGTGGAATTGGGTACGGGCACGTGTGCTTGACTCCTTTTTATTACCAGGGTCACATGTCCAGTGACGTCTGTGGTGGATGCGTGTGGGGTGATTGTAAGCCAACCCTCCAGGAATCGTTGGTGCTGGCAACAAGTACAACAGTAATTTCTGGATCAGACACAGAGATTCAATCATAGAGGGTCAATGATTTGTGCTGCACTAAGGTATGGGTACCAGATATGAAATCATACAGAAAAGATTCTATCATAAAGGGTTCATGACTTGTGATACACTGAGGTAGGACAGCATATGTGAAATTATACTCAGAATATTGTATCAGAAAGGGTGCATGAGTTGTGCTGCAGTGAGATAGGGGCACCAGAAGCATTCAGCGTCTGCGCAGCCAGCGATGATGCGTGGTGAGGGCGAGCCTCAGAATCGCAACTCCATGTGAATTGTGAGCCCTGCTATCGCTAGTGTACATCGAAGGCAGCAGTCAGCATATACATCGAGGAATGTTTTTAGTCACTTCCTCTTGACAAAGTTCGAGGACATAGAGTACAAAATAAATAAATCCTGTTTCGATTTAAATTGTGAGCTCTGCTGACGGCAGTGTAGGTGTATGGAACAAAAGATGAAACATTTATGGAATACACTGAGGAAATCTTGTTGTTCTGAGTACAGTTGTAAAGTACGGTATTCTGAAGCTAGAATCTGAACTGGTCGTTCATCATATCGTCTACCTTTTTCAGTAAGGAAGAGCTGTGGAAAATAACAAGCTTCCAAACTTGTTTCCCACACACTCATGGAAGTTCGTTTTGCTTTTTTCATCTGGAACAATTCAATAGTATGTCCTATCAGTTCTTTTGAATGTATAGTATAATGTTTATAAATTTCTTCTTTTCTTGAATAGTCCACTTGAAATATGTTTCATCTTCTAAAGTCATTTCTTCTCCTACATTTACAATTTTATAGTAAATATTGTTTTGCACCAGATATAATGTAGCCTTTTGGACTTTCGTGACATGTACTAACTCTTGCCATATTTTCCGACTCTTTGTGGGTACACCATTAACAAGAATGACTACAGGTTCAGTATCGTCTCTTTCTACACTAACAGTTTCAACATTTTTCTTAAAATCTAAAGGTAAATACACAACTCTTCCTTTTAAACCTCTTTATAGATCTGTTGAAGGCAGCTTACCTGTTTTAGGCTGCATACGAATTATAGCCTGAAAAGGGTGCACAGATTGTATAAGGATGGCCTTATATGTATTTAAATCTGTAAGTTTAGGAGGTATAGCAACGAATTCTAAGTCATTATGGAAAGCTCTAGCTGGCATTTTGTTCTCTTCTAATTTATTGTAACAATATTTACAAATACATTGTACAGTACCTAAATCAAAACGACCTTCCACAAACAGATAAGCAGCAAATTCTCTCCATTTATCATTGTTTTCCTTTTCACTTTTTATATACATCTACATTCCTAGTTTAAATTTCATAGTAAGTACGTCGGCAACAAATACAAACATAGTTGGGATTTTCACCAGAAACTACTTTTAAACTTTATTTCTTTTTCAAACTTCACATCAGTAGTATCTTCCAACTCTTCTTCAACACCTACACTTGTCAAACTCTCACTTTCTCTACACTCCTCTTGACCAGCAAAGAAACTTAACTCTATATCATCACAATTTTTTTTTACATCCAACACTGAACCATGCAAAAGAGCTGTATTCATTTCATTTAGACATAATGCAGGACTTTTTACCTAGTATAATCTTCTAACTAACTTTCGCATTTCGGAATGATGTACTGCTAACATTCTTAAATGGTGAAAATATCGGGAACTGGTGCTTTTGTGTTAATTTTTACACTGGGAAGTCTACTCTGTAAATTATTACCGTTAGTTGTTGTTCTCATTTGTGATTAATTTTTTTTTTTTGTGGAAGCTATTGCTGGAAAACTGGGGATATTGGCTGTTTTCACTAGGTTGACAATGAAGTGATCATTTAAAATCACAGAAAAAACTATAGGTTTAAAGAAGAAAATAATTGGAAATTAGCATTTAAAAAACCTTTGAAATTCACTGAAAAAACCATAGGTTTCAGGTACGTTATAGTTACAAATTAGTCTTTAAAAAAAACACATTCACTGGATGATGACATCTCAAATGACATCACTGATGACATCAGTGATGTCATCAGTGATGTCACTGACCATGTCATGAACGATGTAATATGTGACGTCATCAGCAGTGCATTGCAGGGGCGCGAGTTATAGTTAGCTCAACTAACTATAACGGCGGAATTTCTATGGTTTTGTATGAGTGAAATGTCTAACTAACTATAACGTCCCTGAGACCTATGTTTTTTACAGTGAATATATATATATATATATATGTGTGTGTGTGTAGGTGTGTACGTGTGTGTGTGTGTGTATGTATATATATGTGTGTATATTCACTGAAAACTCTAAGGGTTACAGGGCTGTTATAGTTAGGCTGGCATTTCACTCGTACAAAACCAGAGAAATTCAGCAGTTATAGTTAGCTGAGCTGACTATAACTTGCGCCCCCGCAATGTACTGTTTATGAGATCACATATTACATCACTCAAGACCGGAACATAGCAAGAGTCTTAGAGTCTTAGGAGGGGGGCCACGTGCGCCCCCTCTTTTTTCTAACAAATGCCCCTGGGATGTGGTCCACCTGGAGGCTCTTTTCAAAACAAGCGTTGGCGCCCAGGCTTGATTTTTTTTTTCTTGCTGGAGTCATGGATCTACTCTGATTTTCAGTAATGTTTTCTTTTTTTGAAAAAAGCTTTTTTGTCCTGGCCGCATGTCCACTTCCAGCAAGCGGGAGCTTTTTGACAGCTCCTGCTTTCTGGGAGCAGAGTTATGTTTGCTCTCACTTGGTGGGAGCTGTCAGCTCCCACCAAGCAAAAGCAAACCACTGTGGCCCTGGGGTGGGCATCCCAGCAAATAGCAGGAGCTGGCCCTGGGGCCTGGCCATAAATCAAAGGGGGATTTTCCCCAGAACCTGGACCAGAGCTAAGGAATTGGGGTATTCCTACCTGCCCCCTTTTCTTCTTTTTTTTAAAAACGTTTTTCAGGTACTCTGCTAAAGCCAAGTCCCAAGATGGCTGCCAACACTTCCTGTGGCTGAAGTGTTTTCAGCCAATCGGATCTCTGCATTTGCGTCCCTAGATATACAAATATGGTTTTCTTTAAATATCTCAAACTACTGAACGGATTAACACCAAATAACGAAAAAACACTCTTTCTAGACAAAGAGCTATCTTTCTGCCAAATTTGATATAATTCCATCCAGTGATTCAGGCTGTAGAGCTGTTCAGAATCCCTAAGGGAATCAACGTGGGAAACACACTTTTTTTGGACCTCATTTTTTTCTCAGCCCCCTCTTGAAGGATCACGCCGAAACTTTCCATGCACAACTAGAATACCCGGGGATCTTATTGGGAACATTTGTGACGATTCATCAAACGGTGCCAAAGGTGCAAGTTAAACAAGCATTGGCATAGCCAATAGGTCTCGCCTTTGGGACCTTATAAGTGTTTAGCCATGCAGCACATTATCACCCACCAGGCAGATTTCTGTAATGGAACTAGTAATTATGTAAAGTGCTTCGATACCTACATTCGCGCTACGTAATGCAAAAAATAAAAAGGAATGAAAGGAGAAGTGCTTGCAGATTTTTGAGGTGGGGGAGCGAAAAGATGCACTCTGTAAAGTTACGCTGTGCCTACCTGCTGTAGATGTTTGGTTTTTCTCAACAACAGTTAGGGTAAAATGCGGATTGCTAACGTTCTTCTGTTTTGTTTAACCAGAGGCATGATCATCCGGTCAACAAATGGTTAAGCATCACAATGTTGCTATTTACTGAAACCCCACAAGGATCGTTCACTTCCTCCCCAAGACATGAGTGGTCTTTAAGGAGCTTTAACTACTGTAGCAGCTGCTTGTTGCCATCCAGGGTAGGCTTGTTGGCCAAGGCCCGCTCATTAGACTGTGCTGACGATTCCGGTGAAAAGTAAGATGTTACCGTAATTGATTTCGTTTCTGTTCCTTTGTGTTTTAGAGAAAATGAAAGCACACTCTTGTGGAGGTGGGGTGAAGGGGACGCGCCTTCTAATGAAAGCGACAAGGTCTGGAAATGAAACCTGACCCAAAATAGATGGCAGCGTGCACGCCACCGCTGGCTCCTATTATATATTGCCAGTACCAAATCAGAAAGCGAGCACAGTATAGAAAATCAGGAGCCAAATTGAAAGGAGGCAAAAGTGAGCTATCCCAGTGTGCAAGTGAAGGCGGGGCTGGAGTATGCTGCATCTTGATGCCGAGTAACAGATGTTTATTTCCAACTAAATTAATGTTAACTAGTCCGTCGGCCTCTAGTAGGATGAAAGGCTGAGCAGACGCGCTGGGGTTCGAATCTACGGTTGTAAGGTCAAACATAAGATTAATAGGGTGCTTGCCTTAAAGTTAAGATTGCATTATATAATGCCAGTACCAAATCAGAAAGCGAGCACTGTAGAGAAAATCAGGAGCCAAATTTAAAGGAGGCGAAAGTGAGTTGTCTCAGTGTGCATGTGAAGGCGGGACTGGAGTGGGAAACAACCTTTACAACGCAGTCATTACATCGCACTACCTTTACATGCAGTCATTACATCGCAACATCTTTTACATCGCATGTCATTACAATGCAGCCATTACATCACATGTCACTACAACGCATGTCACTACAACGCATGTCACTACAACGCAGGCATTACATTGCAGGTCATTACAACGTATACCATTACAATGCATAGTACTCTTACACTATCCGACACTTACCCTACTGTTGCACTCACTGTAGTTAGAATAGTGATTTTTGCCTCTACACTATCCAACACTTACCCTACTGTTGCACTCACTGGAGTTAGAATAGTAATTTTTACCCCTACACTATCCAACACTTACCCTACTGTTGCACTCACTGGAGTCAGAAATGGTCATTATTACCCCTACACTATCCAACACTTACCTTAAATGTTGTGGAATGGTATGCGTTGTAATGGTATAATGCGATATAATGGAATGCCTTGTAAAGGTGGTTTCTAAAAATACGATGTAATGGCATCCGATGTGAAAGAATGTGTTGTGAAGGATGTTGCGATGTAAAAACTGCGTTGTAAGGGCATGCGTTGTAAATGTACACGTTGTAACGTCATACATGCTGCAGGAGTATGCTGCATCTTGGTGCAGAGTAACAGATGTTTATTTCCAACCAAATGATGTTTATTTCCAACTAAATTAATGTTAATTAGTCCGTCGGCCTCCAGTAGGAAGAAAGGCTGAGCAGACACGCTGGGGTTTGAACCTGCGGTTGTGGGGTCAAACATATGATTAATAGGGTGCTTGCCTTAAAGTTAAGATTGCATTATATAATGCGGTGTGTGTAAGCAGAGGCCTCGCTGCCTCGGCCGCCCCTGTCAAAACACGATTCTGCTGCCTTCCTCCTTTTACAAGTCAACAGCAATGGGCCTAGCATGACAGCGAATGCACAAGTTTCTCATTGCAAACAGAGCATTGGCAGGGCTGTGCGTGTGCATGTGAAGGGAAAGTTGATTAAAAAGAATGGCGCGAGAGAGAAAAGGGAGTGAGCACGGCAGCGCGGTGAACGCACTAATTAAAAACAGATGGTGACATGACCCGAACAGATGAAGCCCCTGCTCGTAACTGTAGGCCGTTGGCGGATACATTTACAGGGAAAGGTGAGACATGCAGCCGCCTTTGCCCAATTGAGTGCTGTCTTGTTAGAAAGACACACGCAAAGACCAATTGAAATAATGCAGAAAAAAAAGTCCAGAGTGATTCCAAGAGGTCATTTTCCTAGAGCATCGCATGCGCGCTGCACTAGGCTCGACCTAAAAAACAGATCTGCCATTAGACTAAGGTTCACCAATCGATTCTAATGATTACTCAACCTAGTAAACACAAGACATTTGGAGGTAAATTCCTTTAGGTACAGAGCTTCTCCCTGTGGAGCTCCCTACCATTACAACTTGGACTGGAAAAAAATTCTTTCAAATTCAGGAGATCGCTACAAACTGACCTCTTCGTGGGTTTGTATTGTCTTTTATGTGTAGCCCAAATCGGCAACTGAATCGATTCTCTTCTGTCAAGCCAGCCCGATACATAAGTGGAGCCATGTATTTTACATTCTTTGACATTGTTGGTGCTTTAAGAATTATTTAATTTTGTGGGAAAATAAACGGGTGAGGGTGCACTAGCAGATTTCCCCCTTTCCACTGTCCGAATGTCAAATTCGTCTCCTTTCACATTTATTTGCCATGTATTCTCCCACCTTTATATCCTTAACCCAACGTGTTCCACAAATACTGCAAGTTGATAAGTACACCATGCAAAAAAGCCACATAAAATAAATATGTGGGTAATCTGAATATAAGGAAGGTGGAGGCAGCAGTAAAAACCTCACAGCGAACTTTGTGGCAACAAAAACAGTAAATGATGCAAAACGATCCCAGTACAGAAACTTGTGAGGAGCAAAGAGAGCCCTTGTTCAGTCTATTATTAAAAACACAGGCAGATGCTGGGTAGACAAAGTGGGCCTAATGGGGTTGTCGTCAGCCCTATTACTCTGTGTTTCGCAACCGGACAAATCTGCATTTACATTAAAACACACCTGTTTGCTGGCTGACAGTCACACAAAATATATGCCGAACTCCCACTGGCAGACACAAAACTGCACATACGACAGACACTCTAATTCTCTAACTCACAAATAGCATTCACACACACACACACACAGCGGATAATGGCAAGTATCTTACAGACACAACTTAATGTACAATGAAACTGACGGAAACACACAGGCTCGACTGCGCACATTGTCAAAGTCTGACTAAGCCAAAGTACACATTATGCAAGTGTCACCAACCACTCCTTTCTGGGTGGAGACCGATGCAGTGTATATAAGGAAACAATGTGATTAAATGTGATAGCCATTAACCCTCAGCTTACGACTCTCTGCGGGTAAAAACAACAGGTAGATTCATAGCCACGATGACAGCTGGAACTAGTCTACACGAAACAGCATTCGATCTGTAGCTGCATGGCATGGGGACCGGTAATGGCTTGGGATCTCTGAGAAGTAGGCCAAGGAGACTGGCACTGACGTGGGGATTTGAGTTGCCCAACATGGAGACTTGGGTTTGGATACACATGGGAACTGGTCATATCCACAACATCTTAGATGATGGCATTAGGCTGGCTTTGCCCTAGGAAAATGAGAAGCTTGGTACTGGGCTGGCACTGCCTCAGGGTTCCAAGATGGGAGGGCAGCAGTACTCTCAATAATTAGTGCCATCACCCTGGTTTTATGGGAGCTCTGTGTCAGTACACATGGGGGTGTGCGCAGCTAGGCAACCTCGTTCTGTAGACTCTATGGGGTAGGGTCAGGAAATGCTTAATATCACTGCTGCACAATGGGACAGCAGAGTGTACATGAGCTCAGTGTAATCAACGAATGATGGAGCTCTATTGACAGTCGAGCACATAGTAACAAGTACTGCCCAGCGGATGTAGTCATTACACAAGGCTTGGGCCTGGCATTGTTCAGTAATATCAATGTGGGTGGTTTGATGACAACTAAAATTCAGAAAGGTGTGTTGGGGTGGAAAAAGTTTTGTGATAGGTACTGTGGTATTCTTTTCCGTTGCATCTAAAAAAAATTCACAACATCTTTTTCAATTCAGGAAAGCTTTGAAAACATATTGCCAAGACACTTTTGTGTAATTGAGCGCTACACAAAACTTAATAACATAACCTGCTGTATTGGCTGCTAGAGCAGTGGGAGCTTCGTGCAAACACCTTCTGATGGAGCTCTATGGCAGAGGGCACGGTGGCTTGCACTGTTCAGTACCATCACTGGGGTTTGATAGAGCTATTTGATATTGGTGTGGTTGCTGGCTGTATGCGAGCTAGGAGCTCTATAGTAGGGCATATGACGGCTGATACAAAGCTGACAGCGCCGGGTGGCCTTAGTATGATGGAGTGCCATGACACAGGACGGGTGGTATACTAGACTTTGTATTTGATGGAAAATATAAGCAAGAGGCAGATGGCTGGGCTCAATAGAAATATATATATAGAATCGGACACCAAATACAGCTCCATCAAGCACACCATACTTAGTACTGGCATACAGGCACTACAAGGTCTCCTGCTTTACAACTACTTGTCCTACATCCTTTAGGATTAGGTTAAGGTACGTAGTAAAACAGATTTGAGAGTACGGAACATCTAAGATAATTCTTTGGGTAACAAACATATTGAAAATGGTGTTGCATTACACCACATATAGAGCATTAGGAGCTATTAGTTAGAATCGATAACCAGGACAAGTCAAGTTCTCTTCGGTGAAAACGTGCCCATACACAGACTGAGTCTAGTATTGGGATAGAAAACCACTGGGACAGTTTCTTTCTACTGTCCCCACAATAGTACAACGCCCAGATGAGCGCCGTTCACTTCAGTGTGGTGGAGGGTCTCCAGATGGATTCTAAATATAGCTTACAGAGATGAGCACTGTGCCCACACAAAGCCGTAATTAATTACAAATACCTGGCACAAGGCTTAAGATGTACAGCAGTCAGCTGCCTCAATTTCGGTGTAGGACTCCGTGCCTTACACACACTGCCGATGATCTTGTTCAGTGTACCGGGTGGAGGAGGCGTTGCGCTGCTTGTGCCCCACTTGTGGTCTGTGGTTTTCGACAAAACGTACAGTTCCTCGTTTTGGAAGCCCCCACAAAGTTCAAAACTAAAAGCAACCGGCATGGGAGCCGTTTAGTCTGAAAGAGCTCCTGTTTCTGTTGCGACAGATCATTCCTCAATCCACAACAGAACATGCACTCAGGAAAATAGATGAGGATGCAAGGGGCACAGGAATTACACTGCAGAGGAAATCTCAGAGAACACGCACAAGTGTTCAAGGACACCCCTTGGTCAAAGGTATGCAAGTCCACTGGTGGCGCCTCGGGGTTTGGGGTGTACAGGCGACCCGGGGCAAAGCCCATACCATACAGTGGGCTCTCGGGTGACTGGGAGGAATGCAGAAAGGCGTGGCACATTGATTCCATGGCTGCGATTCATGGCCGTGCCCCCCCCCTTCTGGGCACACAAACATGCAAGCAAGCAGTTGTTTTAAGTACGAGCAGGGCACAAGTTAGAGATGGACGGAGTCATCCCGCCCCCACACCCACCCCCTCCCTAATTTTAGAGATGGGACGCCATCTTTTGTAGCCACAGGCCGAACAAGGTTCAGAACTGTCTCTTTTACTTGAAAACCGTAAAGTGCACACTGGCAGTTCCTGAAGCAGAGATAAACATTTGTTTTGAGCAAAAAGGAGACTGAGAGGGTGGAGCGAGTGAGTGGCCGGGACATGTGGGTGAGGAGAGAGAGGGAGATGAGGTACGGAGCAGGAGGTGAGCAAATATTTGTTTTGAGCAAAAAGGAGACGGAGAGGGCGGAGCGAGTGAGTGGCCGGGACGTGTGGGCGACGAGAGAGAGAGAGATGAGGTAGGGAGCAGGAGGTGAGCCAGCGAGTGGTGCGCGCGCGCTTGGGAGAGCACACTTAACTTTTCAAGCACTGCACTCGTGCTTGTGTTGCACCGCTGCTCTCTCCCGCAAGGTGGATGCCACCACAAGCACGAGTGCAGTGCTTGAAAAGTGAAGACCAATGGCTAAAGGCCCTCCTAGAGCAGCGCATGCGCACTGCCTAGGCGAGACCTAAAAAACGACCTTTTGGTCTGATTAGGATATGTTAAGGATACAAGCTCACAGTAATGATGTTGTCACTGGCCAAGAGGCGATAATTTCTCCCTTCCTTCAAACATCCTCATTGCACAAGTTGACATGTTGCTCTGAGTAGTTTATACCTGCGATATAAACATGGAATAATGATGCCCATGGTATACTAACAGAAACATTGTGATCTGTATTAATCCTTCCAAGTCTGCTGTGGAATACACAGATTAATATTTTTTACGTTGCTGCTGTAAATGCATGTTGCAAAACCACTGTCTGTATTTGGGAACCTCACTGTGTGCTGGGTCTGTTTACTTCTGAAATCTTAATAAAACAATTTCAACTTTTTCTTTCTCTTGGTGCGATAACCTAACTGCAACAGATCTACCCACCATTTTGAGCTACACTGATCCTATTAGACTGTTGTTATTGGAGCCGTAGCAAGGCAGATTTACATACAGTTGCTCTCTCTCCAGAGTGGCACTGGGAACAGAAAAATGAAATTGTGCCTAGAGCAATTACCAAAAGCTGAGGGTAATTCAAGCATTCCTCTGATCACCTTTTTAGGTCTTGCCTATGCAGCGCGCAAGTGCTGCTGTTGGATTGACCTCTTGGAATCGTTCTGGGCTTTATTGGGAACTCGTGCATCTTTTGCACTGTTCCCAATGAGACCTCGTGCATGTGTGGCGTTTACCTTGAGGGAGCAAGCAGTGGCGCCATCTGTTAGCAATTATCGCGCTCGCTCCTGCAAGGTAAGCGCTGGACATGCCTTCAGTGTCTCATTTGTTTGTTTGCTGCTTGTTGTAAGGAAGGAGATGCCCCTGTGGATGTTTGTTCAGTTGGTGGCAGGCTCTCTGCAGACTTAGCAGCAGTTGTGTCTGTTTGATAAGGCTAAAAATAGCCGCATCAGATGGCTTCTTTGAGCAGCGCAGCTCGGTACTTTTCTTACCTTCGTTTCAGGGATGGAAATAGATTGCTTCAGGGCAGGCGTTGGTGCTTTCACGGCCCCGCCTCCTCCCTTGCACAGCAGGGGGCTGCCCCTTCGTGGCCTTGGGGGACCCCAGGTGCATTGATCCCCCCCAAACTGACTGTAGTGCTCGCAGTTGATGTTGTGCAGAAGGCAGTCATAGTGTGCTATAGCTGAGAGATTACCTGGCGTGGAACGCCTTTTCCTGAGAACCCACCCCCCGCCCCCACTGCTGTGCCGGGAATCAAACGGTATATTCTAGCATGTGTCATGTGATCTATTCCACATAGAAATGGTGTACGTGTGCTCGATGCCTGTGTGATATGCAAGAAGCGGCCAGCATGTGATAACATCCTTTAGTTGTTGAGAAGCGTCTCCGACGAGCCTCCGTGATGTGTACTCTCAAAATAAGAGTGCCGGTACTCTGTACCGGACAGTACCGGCCCATTTAAAGCACTAAGGAGTCTTCTGCTATTAGTGGGCCATGTGTATGCACATTCTATGTAGTGTACGGTGGAATATCAGTGCTGTATGTGTAGGTGCCACTTCGGGAGGGTGTTTATGTGCTGCGTCGGTTTGTGTGTGTATTTGCCTACTTGTGTGTGCGGAATATCTTTAGTGTAGTGTGTGTGGCCTGGCAAGATGTGATTTCTTTGTGCTGTGGAAGGCCACTACAGTGTGGCTAGGTGTGTGGCGTGATGTCTCTGCTGTGTGTGTGCCTGTTTGTGTATGTACCTGCATGTGTGTGGTGGAATGTCAATATTGTGTGTAGAGGTGTGTGTGTGGCGAGAAGACATATCTGTGTTCACTTGCTTGATTGGGCCGTGTGTGTGTACTTGCCTGTTTATTACGTGTTGTGAGATGTCACTGCTGAGTGCGTGTTGCTGGGGTAATGCTGCTGTGTG
This sequence comes from Triturus cristatus, assembly GCF_964204655.1. Taxonomy (NCBI): domain Eukaryota; kingdom Metazoa; phylum Chordata; class Amphibia; order Caudata; family Salamandridae; genus Triturus; species Triturus cristatus. The sequence continues at coordinate 214,302,660 of NC_140592.1, forward strand.
TATGTTCACCTCGAATGGATACATGACAGATATTCGTGCTTCATCAGCGTGGAGGCGGAGCCAGCCACTATGGTGGTGCAGATTACGATTACAGGGCGATTTGGCTTCCCGTCTGCGTGACAGGATTGGTTGTTGCTATGACAGGATTGAAACCAGCTTTCAGAGTTCTGTTCATGTTCTATGACTATCAAAGGGAGTGTCCTTGGGTGATTGAGGTGTAGGCCACTGTTAAAGGTACTTTCCGGACTTCAGAGAACTAATAAAGCACCAACGGGATTGGTTGTTGCTATGACAGGATTGAAACCAGCTTTCAGAGTTCTGTTCATGTTCTATGACTATCAAAGGGAGTGTTCTTGGGTGATTGAGGCGTAGACCACTGTTAAAGGTACTTTCCGGACTTCAGAGAACTAATAAAGCACCAGTAAGTAACTCTGGTGTTTTTAAAATATCGGCGCTACATTGTGGGCCCAAGCGGCAGAAGTTCGTTTGTTGCCGCAAGTCACGGTCGAGGTTCAGTGGCGGAGCAGTGTGACGTGGTCTCAGTTTGTAGTGGCTGTGGAGGGTAGAGGGGAGGCTTCATGTGTCGTGACAGATCATTGAAAAGTAGGTTGTGCTGAATCCCAGGACCGAATTGCAGAATCTATGGCAGGGAAGGGTTGTGTGAACAAGACCCAGCAACAAGTACATGTTCCCTGCATCTTGTGCCCGATCTCTCTCACTTCTAGGATTGCTCAGCTGCTGAGGAGCTGCTCTATAGCCGAGTTTGTTCTGAAATTGACGTATCCAAGAATGATGCGTGCCTGTATTAGGGTGCATTGGAAGTACTGTATGGGGAGCAGCACACAGGGGGCAGGACGTTGCAGGGAATAGCTGGTGAATGTGGACCGACCTATAGAGAAATCAGCGAATACTGGCACGTAGATGGGTCTGAAAGCCCGTGGTTTCATCCACCTTAAACGAGGACTAGAGTATGCGTGAAAAAGCAAATAAGACATGTGCTACCGTTTCAGGTGTAGAATTGCAACCGGGGCAAAGAGTGGATGTAGCACTATTCGTCTATTTTGCCAAGAATGGTTTTAGGAGAAGAGAGCCATGTCTAAACTGAATCTACCATTTTCTGTCCAAAGACGCTTTATAAAATCCAAGTATGGCTCAAGTGCACTAATAGACTTAAAATCTAAGAACATATTTGTCAAGAACCCTCTTGATGAGGATTCTGCCTCAGTCTGCACTACCCATGCCCAGTAACATTTCTTCAGTTGTGCCTTCAGGAGGATAAGTTCCGGGAGAGTGGTGTTCCATGCAGCTTGCAGTCCCAGAGAGGTTAGTTAGCAGCTTCTTGACATTGCTAAACCATGATATCTTACGAAAGCTGTTGATAATGACTATTCTATTCTTCTCCAGAACTTGTAAAGCGCATGGCTGCCCAAAATAGGGCTTCCCAGCGTTGTCAGCTTGAGAGGAGTGAGTGAGTTAAAAAGAATATGACAGAATTAAGGGAAAAGTTCACTTAAGTTTTTTTCTGAACCTCACAAAATTGACCTCCATTCTGAGGCTGAATGGCATAGAGTTCCAAAGCCTGGGCATGAGGTAGGCAAAAGACATCCCCCACTTCTGGCTCTCTTGATTTGTAAAATGCGTACTTTTGTGACTGACGATAATGCTGAGAAAACGCTAGTTCTTGCTCAAATGTAGGCACATGCATAGTCTAAAGCACAATTTCTTGGAGCTACCATTCTGGACGCACTTGCTGGAGGCCAGACTGCCTAGCTACAGGTACCGCCACATAAACATCGAGCTTTATTAGTTAGTATGTGTTTCACACTACAGAGACATTATGGTAAGCAGTAAATAGACAGAAACAAGTACAGCAATTATAGTATATATTTGTGCACACCAGTTGCTGCAATATATATATATATATATATATATATATATATATATATATATATATATATATATATATATATAGCAATTGATACAATACAGTATCCAGCGGCTTCTGGCAACTTGGAAGAGTGGTGGATGGTAAGGGAGATCAGTTCGCTGTGAGACGAATACTTTACTTCACATACAGTGGAAATGACCGACTGCTATAGCTATGCAATGTAAATAGATAAACTACCCTGTGGTCAATTTGAGACCGTGAAACAATGATACAAGATATAAACAAGCATTGGCATAGCCAGTAGGTTTTGCTTTTGGGACCTTATAAGTATTTAGTTATGCAGCATAATATCCTTGGTGCAACAACATCAACTGTTGCATGGCTAAACACTTATAAGGTCCCAAAGGTGAGACCTATTGGCTATGCCAATGCGTGTTGTTTCTGCCAGGTCTGTTAGGCAGCCACATGAAGGAGGTCCAGGGATGCCAGAGAAATGCACACCCAATCGCTTCTTTATTGGTGAAGTGGCAGCTGTTCAGGGTGTGGGGCCTGGGCCTGAAGGTAGAGCCACACTCCAAGCAATGGAGAGAGGGATAATCAGGAGATAACACTTGGGGTTCTTGGTGAAAGATGATGCCTCAGAAGATGCTGCTTAGTCAGTCCAGCCAAACTTGACCTTGCCAAAGTCTACTCACCAATAGCGGTCTTAGTCAGGATGGTCTTCCACTAGCTGTCTGTGGATTGAAACCTGTTTTACTGAAAGAAGCTGTCACTCAGGGCTAGTCAGATGAAGTACATTTTGTGATGGGCACCACAGATAATAACTAACTGCCAAACATTCTCCAAAGCAAATCCCAAAACACTGTACAGTCTCAATGGCCTGTGACCAATTACAACTCCTCTAGAACTCCAAAGTCAAAAACCTTTCCCATTCTCTGCAAGTGGGAGAGAGTACCTAAATTCCCAAGCTTTGGCCCTTCTCACAATAGGATGACAGCAGATGCCCATTAGTAGATTAATAAGAAAAGAAATTCTGGACAGGGGTTCAAGGTAGCTTCACAACAGCCAAACAATGGATTACCCTTCACTATAAAGACTCTTAAACCATTGTACCAATAAAATCCCAATATTTCCATAAAGGAAAAAAAGGTCTGAGAATTGCAAGTAACCAAAAACGTATTAATCTGGTAATAACACAACAATCAGTTGCAGAGGGAGGCTAACCTTATCTCACTTTATAAATAAAATAAGTGTTTCTGCTACCTCCAGTTAGACTGAAGGACATGAAGGATTGCAGAGTTCCCCATTTTTGACCAGGAAAGTCCCAATATTTTCACATCAGATTGAAAAATGCACTAAAACTCCTAACTGTCATTCAGAGCATGAACCTAAACAAAGATGACGTGAAACACCTGCTTTGGACCACTTCTATATGGGCCGAGAGACCCACCTTCCCAGTTTTGTGAACATGTACGCCTTCCTATGTATTATATCTTTGATGTGGCAATGCCTCCACACTGAATATTGGAGTGGTGCTTCCTGGAGTGTGTACGGAATATTGTGTGGTATATATTCTTTTACAACAGTATCGAGGTCAAAATATAGAAGACAAAAGCATTGACAAATTCATATCTAGCCTTCCTTCCAGCAATAGTTTACTCCAATGATTCTGAAACCAGTACTTTCTGGATCTCTTCATCAGCGTACACTGGTGCCCCTAAGGCTCTTTTGTTCTTTGCATTTGGTTCTAAAAACTTGCAAGTTTTAAGTCTCATCATACGCAATATAAACCACAGGAGCAACCTGTAAACTCCAAGTGGAACCTTGGTAAATATCTGTTTCTAACACTGTCTCAATTAGTTATGTACCTCTCGTTCCATCACATTAGCACATGTTCCTCTATAGTTTTAAACATAAAATAGCAGCAGAATGGACCTTTACCATATGTAATAATAGTGATATGAAAAAATATCTGGTAGAAATTGTGGTGATCAAAAATCAATAACAATTTTATAAACAAACATATCGAAAGGATTAACAAAGTGTTTATAAACGAATACATTAAAAATACATACTAAAGAAATTATTACTATTAAAACAAAAGATTTCCTCAAAATAAATTGGAAGAATGAGAAAGACAGGAAAGGAAAAGAAAAAACAAAATCAAATATTAAGATTTTAACAATTAAACTATATATGTGGAAAATAATTGAAATGAAAATAAAATATACACAAGTGGTTAGAAAAGTGAAAAGAATACAATGTCATAATTCACGGAGGTTCAACACCTTCATCTTGAGAACAAATGGGGTGAGTACAGAAAGACTTCTGTGTAAATGTTTACCAAAGAATATCCCTTTTATTGAGAAAGCATGTGTTTGATCAATTCTATGATTTATACAGGTACTATTCCACAAGGATAAATCCGATGGCATACAAAAGTCTTTCCAACATGTGGTGATAAAGCTAAAAAAATAGAAATAAAAAGATCCAATAATTTCTATTGATTAATATTGTTAGTATTGTGCAAAAGAGAACCCCAAGTGCATTGGAAACGTGAGAGGTAAATTCAATGTGAGCATTTAATTCATTTTATACTATATTCGGCTACAGAAACTAAAAGCTTTGTCACAAGAAAACACGTGACACAAGTCTCCTTTCTTTTTATTATATGACCTACCTAAAATATCAGCTGTGTCGGCAATCCTATGTAATTTAACTGTTTTCAAAGTAATCAATTAGTAAATAAAAATGAGTGACTTTTGATGTTTTATAAGTTTTAGTCCACTTTGTATCCCACCAATCATTGGCCAGCATACAGATCTTTTGGTCTCCCTTTGTAGTTCAGTCAGAGGTTAATTTCTTGAGGGGATACACTGGTGGAGTTATTTATAAATCAAGGACGTTTTAGGAATACTATCCACCCATTTTGAAAGTCTTTCCTGTGATTGAAGCTGTGTCCCTCTGGTGTATTTGGTGAACAGAATGGAATTCTAAAAGTGACCACAACTGACATCTTAAATAAAACAAATAGAAACAACAGCCTACACTTGATAGTGCTTGTGAAATAATTATTTTGCTGCCTTAGCTTCAGCACAAATATTGCTTTTCACTGGAGAACAGCAAGTCAGCTGGATACGATGACAGAGAAGAAAGTGTATCCACTATTCAATACTTCTGCATAACAAATGTTAGGCTGGGGTACAATTTGAAGTGTTACAATAATGGTTGTGAAAATTATAGGACATTTTCAAGACATATATTCACAGATAGTTACTGAAAAGACATGAAAAATACTACAGCTCTTCCACAGGACTAAGTTGTTTTTGAATTATTGTGTTGTATTGATTGTTGTTAGTTTTGTCATTTTAGTAAATCATTTACTATAATAGTGAATCGTTGAGAATTCTTGACTAATGCAAATATTGATGCTTTTTTCCAACATTGTAGGTTTTACCAGATGGCAGTTATATGAAGCTGGGGTCTGAAAAAATCAATTATTTCACCATGATTATAGTGCGAGTTGGCATGCTTGTTAATGAAGTGACCCCATCACTTGTCAAAGCGTGCATCATTGCCATTCGATATTCCATTGTCCGTCATCAGTCAGAGTTGAAGCCCGGGTAAGCAGCATGAAGGCATATAGGCAATTTAAAATAGTGAACAAAACTATGACAATGAGCCTCTGTCCATCCCTCCTAACGCCCCTCATAGTGCTGGAAAAAGGATGTGGGATTTTGGGGTCAGGAAATTGAGAGAGGTGTGAACAGTGCTGACTTACCATCAGCAATGTCTTTCTATTTGGTGGTTCCAACTGGACCCCAATAAAGAGCAAGTTCTGAGTAAAAAGGGGATCAATATAGAAATACCCATTAGAGTTAAAGAAGCGGTTCATGCAAAGTTAACACAGTTGACATAAAACGGTTATTTCATATTAACCATAAGTGCAATCATAAAAAAAATGGGATTGGCTGCCTTTTTCATTAATGGGTTGATTTACTATATTAAAGATTGTTTCCAAAATTCTTTCAATTTTGTTTTGTTTCTTGCACTTATATTACCACTTATATAGCAATATGATTTTCTTAAACAATTCGATTCTCTTATGTCACATTTTGAATGGAATTATAAAATGCCTTGGTGTGCCTTGCATTTTTTAAACTAAAATGTGTGGAAACTATAGAAATGGTTAAATACAAAGAGACACAGGTGCCGCTTCACAAAATAATTTGTATGGGCAGTAGTACTCCAGGAATATTCTTTAATGTTCTCTTAAATGCCTTTGTGAAATGGCCACAAAAGGTCCAACTCCCTTTGAGTGAAAGTGCAAAGAGGGTGCAAACCCTTCTGTTTGTACTAATTGCATATGAATATGGCCAGAATATTCCCATTTTAGATGTTTTGGGACCTATTTACCAACATATGTCATACTACATAAAAAAGCACTTCATGGGTACTTTTTTACGTACTCTTACATTCCTTTGTGCCTCAACCCCACCGAATGTAATCCATGGAGGAAGACCAAGTTCAATGTGCTTGGCACATTTCTGAGGATATAGAGTAAAATATCCTGCAGATGTAGAAATCCAAAATTGAATGGACATACTCTTTTTGGGATACTTCAGTACTAGTCTTTAATGATCACCACGGAAATCAGCAGGTATTATTTGTCCCGTTTATGTTCCAGGCAGGAACAAAAACCATTCAGGGAACTTCAACTGGAATTCAGGCTTACACGCTTGGCTTTTTTTTTTTTTATTGTGAAACATATTCAAGATTCTATCTTTAAGCAGAAGTTTACCCTTGATATAGAAAATGCTGTTCCTAGTCTTGATTGGCTGTTTCCACTGACTGCATTACCCAAGATATGTCATTTCTAACAGTCTTATTTTAAATACATACTCCTATATTTTTTCCAACATCACTATTATGGTTATGCTGGCTTCTATTAGTGCTATGCAAAATTATGTTTATTCAATCTATGGGATGGTGGATGCTAATCACATTTTCATTACGATTTGCACCTGGCTCCCACCACTGAAATAACACAGAAATATGCTGATGTGGGGCTGGGGGCTGTTTGGGATTTTTTAGGATTGTGGTCTTCTGGCCTATAAATACCATTGTGTGGGCCCTATGCCAAGAGACCTGGCAATGGTGATTACAAGAAAGAAGTCCCTGCTGTGCTTCCCCACTTCACTTTCCTTTGGGGCAGGAGACTATAATGGGGTCGTTTTTTGCCATTAATTTTCTTGCACCACTACTGGTCGCACAGGAAATGTATTGCTAAATCTTAGATTTCCATGTATAACCTATTTCAAACCAGATTTAATTCTGCAGCAGGCTTTAAAAAGTCCAGATTTCCAATTTCTTTTTGTTCAGGCAAATTTCTCGCCCAACCCTAGCTTTTTTTAGATTGATTCACATAGATCTTGGTTACCCCATTTAACAATACAGAACTGTAAGACTCTGTTTTGGTTATATTACATTTGCTTTAATTTGTACAAGTGGAATTGTTGCAGACCTAATTACTGTGCATGCTACAAACATAGTGAGGTGGACGACATGCATATGTGATAATTGCTCTGCATGGCTATATTCGATTTTATAAGACCAAGATGGCTATTTTGCCACACTGTCTATATATATTCCATGAGCTTTTTGTTACTCACGTTGGACACATTTTTAAGGAGTAGAATAGCTTGCTTGTTTCCCTGATTTGAGCGGGTAATAGACCAAGGGTACATCTGGACACATTACATTTCCTTACAAAAAAAAAGGAGTACTGTGACTTCCTGGCCTAGTGTGATTATTTAGCTGCCCAGATGCAGTTCTTAGTTAATTGACACAGGAAACTCTTTAACCAAAGACTGGTCTCCGGATGTCATGGGGATGTGCAGTAATATTACTTAATCATGTCTCATAGATGGGTTTGTCTACTTAATCTGCACTTGAGCATTCACATGTCCAAGATATGGGAATGGGCATGCTAGAGTTATGAAAACCACCCCATTTCAAACTGCTACACTCCTTGGGGGCTTCCGGGGTAGACAAGATGTAAAAAGAGGCTGAGAGGGCGGGTTAGATTGAAAGTGACAGTTGTTGATGGGCAGCGTGTACAGTGGGGACATTTTTTGTCATTTTAGAAGACCAATGTAAAATGTGGGGCCTCTCCTGGTTAACCTCTATTCTGTGTATGGCTGACCATCATAGGATGAAGAGTGGTTTCCCAGGAAGGCCTCCTAAATCTGATTTGTGGGCAGAATAAATTTTGCCGCAGGATGTTGCATGGTACATCGTTTCTGTGAGGAGAATGATAAATGGAACATCTCCATATGCAGGGTCTGTGGGATGAGAAGAGCTAGGAGATGCCTTTGATTTATAGACAGTGGGATAGTGTTTTTACCTACACTAGGGACTGCACAAGTGACAGTACATTCACACTTTTGCAATGTTACCATGGAGTTTATTTTACACCTGCAATTCTACATGACATATGACCGCATAGACCAGGGAACATCCCCAGTTGTGACTATCCTCAAGCAGACATCATGCACATAATTTGCTATGGCCCAGTGGCTGTTCTATTTTGGGTTACATTATTAGAAAGGATCCTTAAAATTGTGTGTGTGTGGGGGGGTGATAACTTCCCCACACAGTCACCCTCATTTGGAGCTTCATCCTAAACCTAAACAGAAAAACTTGAAGTGCAGATTAGTGGCATTATGAATACTTCTGGCTAAATGACGCATTATGATATATTGGGTATTGTGAACCGGTGTTTTTCAGGCTACGTTTTTCCACTACTGAAATTAATTGTATAATATTGATGCTGCTTTTGTGCCTAAATACCAATAAAGATCTTCAAATACAAGAAGTAAAATTGGATGTAATGCTTCACCTTGGTCAAGCAGATTGTGTTCAATGTAAATGATCTTATTTCTTTCTGTTACTTTTGGTTGTTTCCGTATGACTAAAGCTTAGATACTATTCCTCTGCTGTTTGTCCACTAGGGGAACCAAATAATGTAATCTTGTAAAATGGAGACCATATATATTGAGAATTGGTAGTCGGCTCTGTTTTTCAGACTCTGGATTCCCTTTATTGCTTATATGGATGAACATAGTTAGAAGTGTGGTCAAGCAGCACTGTTTTATGTATATGTTTCTCTTAATGTCAGTGTTTTATTTTCCTTCAGCGCCCCTGAAGCACAAATATTAGACTACCAGACTCAACAACAAAAAGTGCTCTCTCAGTTAGCAGTGGCATATGCTTCACATTTTGTTTCTGAATACCTACAAAACTTTTACAGTGCAGTCTACGACGAGATCAAAATGGGTAAATTCGAGTCATTGCCTGAGGTAATTTCTTATGAATTCAAAATCTTTATAGATCTAACTTGCTCATTTTTGACAGTATTTCTTGTATTGCATGTCATCACTTACCCTTACCCCTGTGTCGCCTTAAATGTGTGATTTACTATGTAATTGTGGTGTTGTATGAGTTGCACTATGAAAGGGTCGGTAGCACTGCAGAGCGGTGAAAGTTGATGATATGCAGTTACCTTACTATGCCTCAACAGACTGCACGATTAGTGTCACAAACATTTCACAAGATGTATTATTAATTAATAATATACTCTCTATCCCTAGGATAGTGCTAGCAAAGCACTTTAACAAGAAATAAATCCTAATGAGGTAGTAGATTTCCTGCCACACTTCATAGTAAAAATTTTTTAAAGAAAGAGTTTTCAACTCAATAAGTTATTTATTTATTTCATGTGTTGTCCCAAAGCGATGCACAGAAATCTTTGTTTCATGTCAGTAAGTACACGTTTATTTAGTTAAAAAAATAATGATACATCCCGACACTGCATGTTTCGAGGGGCATCCCCTTTTCCTCAGGGCTGCAAATAGCATGAAACAAAAGCACATACATTACAAATAGAATTAAATATAAAATAAAAAGCGTTCTACATCCTCTATTAAAATCACATATTTCAAATTACATCTTACATCTGAGTGAATGAGGCTATGTTGAGACTGGCTTGGTTGGAATTTATCCCCTGGGTGGAGGAGAATTATGAAGAGAACATTCAGGCAGCCTACTCATTCATTGAGGATGTTAATGACTTTGTAAAAGACCTATACCCACAGAGATTAGATGACCTCTTGCAGAATGCTGCCCTTGCCAAAGTAAAACAGCTTCAGGATGTATTCCTGGAACATCTTCATCATGACAATGGAGATCTCTCTGCATTTTAGATGTCATATGTGGATATTGTTGAAAATATCTTGCTGGCGCTGCTGTGTGCTGCTCGAGAAGGAAATTGGCATTTACATCTTACCGCCATACGCTCTATAATTCCACGGTGTTTTGTATATGGCAGGATAAACTACCCTAGATATCTTCCTGTATACTATACCGAAATGACATTACTTGCAGCAAAACATCCAGAGACACACCACAAATTCATCAACGGATGCTTTTCAGTTCAAGTGTCAGATGTTAATCCGTTTGGACGAATTCCGTTCAATCAAGTGATAGAGGTATCAGTCAACAAAGACACACGACTCTGGGTGGTACAACAAGGTTCAACCTTGAGGCTGGTGCTGTGAAAAAATATTAGATGACGGCTGAACACAGAAGCGCCTTTTTGGGTCAGATAAGGGAAATGGTTTGTTACAACAGATCAGCATGTTCTCGCGCAGACCTAGATGTGTCACAAATTGAAAAAGACGAAGATACTGTTACGAGAGCTGTTTTCCTGGTTCATTGCTGGATAAACCCATTTGTTGGGCCCCATGATCTCATTAGTCCCTTCACGTCAAAAAAGGCATCTTAAGACATAGTGTCCGACATAATGAAGCCTCATGAAATAGGTGAACAATGCTATACAGACTTCATCTCGACTTGATAATAATCCACCTATTAAGAAGTTTCATGACCCAATAAAAAAATTAGCAAACTAAAAACTTTCACTAACATGTCTAAGAAGAAAGCAGTGAACAGCAATGACAGGACAATCATCATGAAAGCAGACAAAGTACTATCTGGTTGAATGATTGTGACAGCACAGAATCCGAACCTTCAAACGGTGGATGTACTCTCTCATCCCTTAGGATCTTTACCATGGGCTTTAGCAACTCCAGAAGGTCAGTTGCGAAAGACAAACAAAGCTGTTTTAGCAATACACTTGCAGAAAAACATTACCATTACTGAAGAAATTCCTGGAAACTCTGCCACTCTAATTGATGGTATGGTTCTCGTTAAGAGAGTAAAAGGAGAGAAATCAAACTTTGACAAGGTGGCTGTGTCTGTCTTGTCCATAGCTTTTTGGGAAGGAAATAGGAGTCAAAGAATCGATGTTGTGCTTAATACGAACAATGAGACGTCAATTAAGAACAGCAAAAGGACAATCAGAGGGGAAGAACTGGGCACCATTAACAGAGTATCTCACCTTCCCAGATTGTTAGACACGGGAGGAAATTCCTAAGCCACGTAAGGAATAAAACAACTCATTGCATTTCTTGTTAACAAATCAAGGAAACCAGAGTGTTTTGTGAAAATTGAGAATTATACAACGTAACGGTACGGTTACACGTAAATACACAGCACAGAACTTAGGGGCTCATTATGATGGCAGAAGGACCGCCACCGCCGGGCCGGGGGTGGCAGTCCTTCCGCCATCATACAGAAAATTCCCAGCGCCAAATTAGGATGGTGGTGAGAATCCCAATGGTTCCGCAGCAGATGGAAAGTCTGTTCGCCATGGTTCCGCAAGGCGGTCCTTTTCTGCCCGCCTTGCGGAACCCGGAACCAGGGCAACAGTGCAGTGGTGCAGTGCAGGCACCGCCGTAGGGATTACGGTATCCCTTTCTGCCTGTCTTTTTGCGGCGGATATCCCGCCACAAAAAGACAGGTGGAGACTGGCTTTCGGGGCCCGTTGCAGGGTCCCTCTGTGTGTGGGGTGCACTGGGAGGGTACCCATGGTACCCCCTGCATTTCCCTGCACTGTGTGGCAGGCACCGCGTGGTGCCTGCCACGTAGTGCAGGGAAATGCTCAGCATGGCCTTTTAACATTGCAGACGATGCTGCAGCCAGCAGCACCGTCTGCAATGTTAAAAGGCCAGGATGCACCCGCGCATCCTAATTGCACTGGTGGGACCACCGCACATCTGGCGGGTGGTCCCAGCACTGCTATGATGGCGGGCGGACTGATGTCTGATGAGCCCCTTAGATTACTATCTATCAGAATTCATCCTTAATGGAAGAGGAAACCTAGATAAAATTGTGTTTATGTTCACTCATGACATACATTGCGTATGTAAGATGTAATAACTATTATTATTTGAAATTGTAAGTGGAAATTATGCATATAATCTATATTAATATATGAGGAATAGAATGAAGTTTTATTGTTATTTTAAGGACTATTGTTATTATTACAATTAAAAATCATAATTATTTAAAATATATATTGAATTTTATCATTCTAGTGGAATTTGATTTATTTTTTCACATATTATGATGAATTTGTCTGGTATTTCTCAAAAATATGAAAACATAATTTTTTTCCAGCTATGGTTGCTAATCCAATAATATCAGACAAAAGGCAAAGAGTGATGACTTGCTATCACGTATTTTCCATCTCTAGGCATCCATACCTGTTGGAACCCATGCCCCGATTGGTACCAATGACCTAAATCTGGAGTCCTGGCTCATGGCCTAATGGGCCAGCGCTCACTTCACCCATTCCTTAAAGTTCTGTGGCAGGAGGCCCTCATTTTGAGTAACGCAGACCATCCTCCGCTGATGGTGGCATAATACAAAATGATGAGCACTCCCTGCAAATGGTGGTGAGGAGCATCTGATACTCCTGTGTGTTATAGAAGTCTAGTGACTGAGGTGACCTGAATTGTGCCAGATCCTCTGTACTGCAGGGGTTGTATGGCCTGTGCTGTGCCCCTAGCAGTTGAGAACTGTTGGGCTATGTATATAAATTCACATTCCATGTTTGTGAAATTACAGCACACCCTGGGGGGTTTTCACCCAGATTATTAAAGTACATCCCGGAGTAATTTGCTTGGTTAAACATGCATAAGAACAAGAGAAAATGTTCAGACCTTTGATGCTAAAACACCCATTCAGACGCAGACTTGTGGTCGAATTAATCAAGGGAATAACCGTAAGGTGCAGTAACAGTTTTTTCCTGTTGTGGTTTTACCACATGGTATTGCCAAGACCATTAAAATGAGGGCCAGAGTGTTTGGAAAATAGCAGTGTACTCTCAATGCTGGAAGCTGTTCCATTTCAGCTTTTGTCTATCAGGAACTGGGCGATTCCCCGTCCTTGTGAAAAGTTTGAAAAGCAAACAAAATATGTAGTCCTAAAGGCTGACAGCTTCTCTGACATTTCCACTCCTGGAGACTAAAGGACATAAAAAGAAGTAATTCAAACAGGAGAAAATCATTATCAAGTGATCTAATATTGAGTTCGTATTCCAGTAGATAGCTTGTAAATGTAATGGTGCATAGATATGTCTGTAACCTAAGGCTTTGAGGTTTCATCATACCTTTTGAAAAACAGATGTGACCTAGTGGCTAGCTTCACACTTTGAGATCTGGATTTGAATCCTGGCTTGCCTATTTGTCTAAACTTATCACTAAAATTGGCAGCAATTTAGTTCTTAGTGTGTGTCATGCAATAATAGTGAATTTATTCATTTTACCACACAAAAGCTGGGCCCCCTTTGCTATGAGGAAGAAAATTCCCCCACATGTTTATAAAAATGATATTACAAGTCATTGTGGAGTTTGCTAACCTTATAGTGGCTGTCAGTCTTTATTTGGCCACTGAGGTCCTCAGTGATTGCAGTTTCCTTTACATGTGCAGTTTGGGGTATTTTATCTAGTGTATCATTACTTTTGTACATTAGAAACTGCATCAAGTAGGTAACCACTTTATAAATAATATGTATAAAACTGAGTCCAAATTAGCAAAGTGTAACTGTAACTCTGAAATACTTTATTGATACTTACTCCCCATATCCATAATCTAGACATGTGTACATATCTTTTGTATGATCCCACCCAAAGTCTGTTCTTCCAAATGTACTCCTGCTGTTGCAGATTTGGGATGGAATTATAGCTTTTAGATTGGACAGCGTGCCTCTCACTCAGGAATTCAGGGCAGAAACACCGATCTGGGTTTAGGTAATTTAGCAATCTGGTGGACTGAAGGTGAAAACATACACCAGAAGCTGCCCGAGTCAACAGAAATGTTCTGTGGGCCTTGGACTGTATTTTCACAGATTCATGTTTCTTCATTGGAATAATCTCTTCTTATTCGGAGTCCAGGAATGGTAGATGGATCTGGTGCTCTCGATACAAACTGTTTCTTTCCAAGTGAAGTTAACATTAATTGAATCTTTTCCCTCTGGTAAGAGACAGTTATCCAGCTAACTATATAAAACTGCATAACGCCTCAAAATTCAAAATGAATTGTTACTAGCAGAGAACCAGGTTACGTAGCCGAGCTGGTTCCTGTCTAACTGAGTTAGACATTGGATGTTATGTTTTTTTTTTTAATATGTTTTAAGGTCTAAAGACAATAGAAATTAGGGATTTATTCAAAGTTGCGCATAAATGTATTTGTTTCTTTGTATTTATGTATTGTAAACAGAACTGCTGCACAGAGACTATAGCAGACGGTAAACAATACTTGGTAATAAAAACAGTGGATATTGATGATATGTGGAGAACAGAAGAGGGAAAAACAGTACACTCCTATTTAGTGTCTAGTGCAAGGGACCCCAACATTTTCTGTAATAAAACCTACTTATTTTAAATTCAAGTCCTCCTTAACTACTACTATTAATGTTGTAATAGTGAGCACATCAGACAAGATTACATCCGTGGCCACCCCATGCGAAGTTACCTGCACTGATGCTCATGGGCGTAGTTGCCAGAAGTAATATAATAAAATGGCTTTATAACTTTGGAATGCCTCTACATGGCTACTACAGTACAGCTGCAGTGACCCTGGCACCAAGGAAATATTTGTATTAAGGCTCTCCAACGCTGCATGATTTATGACTCAAACATCAGTTTTAAATAGGTTTTGGAAGTTCAACCATTTTTCTCCAACCATTAAATGATGAGTTATGGAAATACACATATCAAATGCAGGCTTTTCAATGTTGGGATACATATATTAATTCAACAAAGCAAAAGCTTCTAATTTAGTAGTTTGAACGGCACACTGGAGAGCTACTTGGAGGTAGTTGGAGAGCTACCATTAGCTCAAGAGCTACTCTTTGGAGAAGCCTGATCTAGTGGGTGTACGACCACTGAGAATGTATCAACGTGGTATGGTCAGTCATGGGAGTGATACGTGGGACATCCAGGCTGGGTCATCATAGCAGTTCATCTTGGGTCTAAATTGGCCCATTTGAAAGCTTGCAGCAGAGTGGTTAGGTGACAGTTTCCAACTAGTAGAGTCTGCCCAATCGAGATGTTCCATAGGTATGGTTTGAATGCTTTCACGTGTCTATTTCTTTTTATCACAGCTTCATGCCATTGCTGCAGGACTGAAGGCTCTTGCCACAGAGTACTGCACTGCTGGAATAGAAGTATGCCGGAAGGCATGTGGTGGTCACGGCTATTCATTGCTTAGCGGGCTTCCATCATTATACACAAAATTGGCAGCATCTTGCACTTATGAAGGAGAAAACACTGTCCTATTCCTTCAAACTGCCAGGTATTTCAAATGATTTATTTGTTACAATCATTTATTATCCTGTGTTTTACTATTTATATAGCCTGTGCTGTTCCTTCAAACTTGAGGTAATTCACAGAATCTATTTAGATATTTTATGCTATTTATAAACCGCTTTAGTTAAATTAGATTTCATTCTGTTTCAAAACTCTTACTATTTTATAGGTTGTTTTATAAAGAGGTTTTGTTCCGTTTCTAATTTGCAGAAATTTCATATTTTGCTCTATGCGGACATTTCATTCTGTTTTTTGTATCTTACTATTTATATTTTGCTCCCTAGTAATTGTTCATTCTGTTTCTAATATCTTACTACTTTATGTATTGTTTTACACAGAGGATTGATCCTGTGTTTAATATCTTACAAATGTATTTATGGCTTTATATAGATGTTTTGTTCTGTTTCTAGTATCTTACTATTTACATATTGCTTTATACAGTCTTTTCACTCACTATCTCATATAGTAGCTTTATATTTTACTTTATACTGAGGTTTCATTCTGTTTCTAATTGCTTACTATTTTACCTATCAATTTAGACAGACGTTCCATTGTGCCTTTTCAATACCATACAATTTTATATATTTCTTTTTACAGAGGTTTCATTATCTTTGTATTGTCTAACTATTATATACGCTACTTCATACTGAGGTTTCATTATGTATCTGTAGGAAAATACCTCTTTTCACATGATAACCCCTCTTTTTATTAACTGATGCTGTTGGTTTTTGGACTCTACACTGGGGCTATGATAGCAGTCTATTTATCCACACTGAAGATCGTAAAGGAGAGAGCCCCTCAAAAAAGGAGCACAGGAGAGCGTACCACTCCTTATCTAAATGATTACTCACACTAGGTATGGTCTCTACCAAACAACAACAGATATGTTGCATTAACTCATGTCAAGGAAAAGATCAAGGTTGTTGTGCAGAATAGGGTGGGGATCCTTTTTTAAGGACGAGAACCCTCACTCGCCCGAAGGTGACATGCTTCATCATAGGGTTCCCTCCTCACACTAGGGCCTCAAGGTCCCCAGTGTGGGCTTTAACTCTCCAAAAAGAATGGGAGAGGAGCTGAGGTGTTTTATTTGTTTGTTGTATAGAGGGGGTAAAAAAACACGGTGAGTGAGGGGCAGAGTGCAAAAAATGAAAAAATAACTGTGTTAAAACTGTCTCCAGGAAACCAAATAACTTTGTGCGGTGTCCTGGGGCAGGATTAAAAACTAGGGGTTAACAACAAATGTACTCCTATTATTGGGTCAACGTGTTTTTCCCTCTATTCGACCCCCAACGGGGTTCAATGGGCATTTGTCAGGACCAGAAATACGATTAGTCACACTGCATATAGAACATAAAGATAATGTTAATGTGCAAACAGGAAACAGACATTTATACTGGCCATCAAAGATTGGTATCCATATACACGAAATTTGTGGAATACGTCGTCTCATCTGTAAAGAATAAAAACAAAACATAACTAGAATTCTTCCAGCTGCATGTGCACAAATAATCTCAGAACAACAAAGAGAATGAAAAGTGGAGAAAGATCCCCAACCAGCAATAATCCCAGGTGTCTGAAAAAAATATTTTAGAGGTTACCTGGTCAAATGCATTCGATTACCTCTCCTCAGCCGAAGGGTACCTATGTTTGTTATTTTTTACTTTGCCATGTTGTCCAGCAGCAACACTGCACAACAAAAGACAGCGACAAAGCCAACAGCTCTTGGGTATGCGAGAGCTGCTTGGCTTCTTCAGTGATTTTTTTTTTGTTGGTCCCTGTGGGGCAAGCAACATGGGAAAGGGTGGGAACTGTAGAGGTAACACAAAGTGACCGACAGCAAGAAGAGAGCCGAAAGGGCAAGCATGACCACAGAAGGAAGGGAGGGAGCACGCTACAACAAGGATGGCGGGAGGGAGCCAGTAACAGAGCACAGATCAGCATACTTCAGTTCATCTCTAATTAGAGAGACATCACCACTGCCAAGTAGATTGCCTTCAATTTTAGGATGCTGTTGTGATTTCATCAGTTCAATGGAGTCCATGCATGGGCATTGAGAAGGCTGAGAGATGCTCATTGTCATAGTCAGAAGGATTTTTGCTCTTGGAATCTCCTGATCTGGAAGGCTGATGGACAATGTACTGAGGCTACCTCGAGGATTCAAGGTGGTTTCAAGCAGACAGCTAATTATATGGAAAACACCATCAAACACAGAGCCACAGTGCCCTCTCCTAAGCAGATTGGATATTTCAAAAAGAAAAATAGGTCGCATGGAACAAACTAAGTCAAGAACGCGCTACAAATATGTGCTTTCAGCAGCAAAGAGCCTTCTTCGATACCCGGTTTTCAAGCGGAAAAAACATTAAATAGCTTCTGCTAACGGAAATGTGAGAATAACTTGCAGCCTTTCTGCCGGCTAATTGTCTCATACGTTTTACTGTGAAATTATAAAATTGGAGTAGTACTGGTTATTTCAAATCCCAGCAAGGACAACACAGCCCTCCATCCTTCCGCAGTTGATAAAATGAGCACCGTTATACTGGATAAAAGTAAACTTCAATAGGTATATAAAAATTAAAGACAGTAGAGCTACGCAAAAAATGCCGGACATCAATAGCACGAGGACAGCACAGGCACTATACTCTTTTATATGAAATATTCTTTATCACTTTTGTTTGTATTTTATACTTATTCTACACTATTACGTGGAACCCACCACAATCTATACGAGGCATTCCGACAACTGCACCAAGGTGACAACCATTTAATTTCCACACAGAAACAGAGGATTCAGAGAAGCATCACACATTCTAGCTATGAAATAAAACCACCACACATAAGAAAACGTAATTAATGCCACATTATTAATTCTATCCATGGCTTCTGAATCTTTCACGCTCTATTCTAGTCCAGATATCCCACATACTATGTCCGCGAGTCCTCGTGTTCAAACAGGTTAACACCGACCACCCACGAGAGTACAAGCACCATTGCCGAATGAGCCGGCAGCCCACCTCAGAAGGTGAATGAAGGACAACATTCTCGAATAAAGCACCAGAAGAGGCTGATTGGATGCCTCCAGGTGTGAAAAAGAAAGAGAAGAATCAAAAAGAGAGAGAGAGCGAGATCGAGCTCCTGGGAGTGCTGCTTGCGCGCGCGCGCAGTCTTCTGTTTTTCAAAGCACATACTCGTGCTTGTGGTGCGCCGCTGCTGCGCACTCCCGCAAGGTGTATGTCGCCACAAGCACGAGTATGTGCTTCGTAAAACAGCTGAACGACGGCTAAAGGTCCTCCTATGCAGCGCATGCGTGTTGCGTAGGCGAGGTCTAAACAGTCAGTGTACCACAAATCAGTGTACCTCACCCTCATGTTGTTATCTCATTGAAAACAATCAATGGAATAATTTGCCCACATTCATAACATTATATACCTCTGCCCTGAATATTACGCACTACACTGGATCACTTATGTGAATGTTCACTGTGCTCCGGGCTAAAACGTGAATATGGCTGTCTCAACTCGAGACCATCAAGCTATTCCCACATGACAGTCAATTTTACCCTGCCATGGGTTGAAAAGAACAAAGTCCCCATGTAGCCGGAGTCTAATGGTCACAGTGGCCCTAAGGTGACTCGCTAAAAACACGGAGAAAGCTTAGTGCCCAAACAATCTTCCAGACTGCATGACTCTCTAATCTATTCCACTATGCGCCAGACTGAATGGACACCCTGTGGAATTATCCCAGATAGTCTTCCAGGAACGGAAAAAAGAAGAATGCATTAATCAAATAGTACTGAGAAGCTCACCTGAACAGTGGTCCGGGCTTCAATCTGACAGGGTTCCAGCAAGAGGCAGCAAGACGCTGACACTAACCGCTAAAGACAGGAAATCCACAAAGTGACATTGTCACTATGTGTGTGAGGAACATGGGAATTGTAGTTTCCTTTGCCACACACGTCCGCGCCTACCGAGTCCCTTTTTGTCTGTTGTAATGAAGTGTTCAGCCGAACGTAAAACAAACTCTTATGCAGGAATGTGGCAAATTGGCTGGTGTGGCAATCATCATAATGGAAAAGTGCAGTAAGAGTTTGGGACAAAATCCTTATGTCATTGCACCACTCTGCAGTTGGTATTTGCAATCTTGAACCAGGCCTTCCCGATAGCGTCGGGGTTTCGCAATCTTGAAACAGGGTAATTTTACTGCAAGGCAGAGAGAAAATTGCGAAAAGTAGGTGGGAGGACTGTGAGAATAGTCAGGATTGAGTGATACAATTTCTACAATCACTGGCTCGTGCACAGTATAAATCTGGCACCTTTACCACCACCTCTTCAGAGTATTTAATGGACCTGGTAAACTTAATTTGAAATGGCAGCCCTGCTGGAAGAAGGCACCTGACTCATGACTCCTGCTAGAGGAAGACGCATACAATGACTAATGGACTCGTAACTCCCGCTGGCACCCAACGATTGGAACTACTCTCCAAGGGTCAAGTGACTGACCTCATGTTTTCGTGTTTCAAGGACACAAAAAGCAGAAGGACTCCTGATTGTAGGAAGGCCCAGCTGACCACTGAGACCTGGACCTTGCAGACGATCTAGCTGGAGGGAGACCTGGTGCCTAGAAGTCTTCCCTTAGGAGCTGAGAGCTGCAGGACTGACCACAATGACTTTCGTAGAACTTTAAAAAGTTTGGGACTTGTTAATTTTTTTCAAAGGGTACATTAAATGATGGCTCCTGGTTAGACAATGGACCTGTGTTCTGAAAATGTTCCTCTCTGGAGGATGTGGGTGAAAGGGAGGGTGGAGAGGAAACCATTGGGATGTAGGTATATAAGAATATGATTCACCTATGTTTAGACTTTGTATCATTTCTGGGGAAAAAATCCAACTGTCTTGTTTGGTGCCATGCAGTGAGGTGTGAAATTAAGACAGGATTTTAATTATATCAGAGCTTTGTTAGTAGCTTCTCGAATTATGCAGGGCTCGTATTATTTTTACTTGGGTGTGTATTGTAGGAGGGATCTGAATATGACCTCTTTCTGAATATGCCAGATTGTATCACAGGCTCTACCTTTGGGGAGGCATTGTTCATGAATAGGCTCTCTTTAGATCACTTTCTAACTATTGTCACAGCTCTTAATATGTATGTACTTTTAACAATGCTGAAGTTCTGTTTATATCATATGAAATGATGATAATAATAAAATATAAAATAAATATCAGAGTTCAGGCTATATCATTGTTCTAATTGTACCATTGCTCCCTCTTATTTTAGTTTCTGAGGAAGCATCTTGTGTATTGCTCTGGCAAATTTACTTTTAGACATTTTCTCCATTTCACAAAAAATTTCTGTAAATAAACCTAGATTGTACTTGCGATCCAGAGTCTAGCCTGCCAAGTCTTTATCATGGAGACCGCTCACAGTATTACCTTCTCCTGACTATATTGTGTAATTCTTAGACAAGTAATTTTATCACAGTGTGCCTCCGTGACCTTGTTTGCCATATTTGAGAGTATATACCACAAACTATATCAGTGACTGGACATTGACATTTTACAACTAGATGAGCTCCGCAGGTCTTGTAACAGTCCAAATTGTGTGACCCTGATGATTCTCAAAGCTATTTACATGTGCAAAAGTTGGTGTTGCACTCCTATAAAGGATTTACCGCATGAAGATTTTCGTGTAAGCAAATTTACTCAGAAGGTCTGGAAGTAGGTGTGAAGTGAAGTGGTAATTTATGGCTGAATTATTCTGAAAGTGTGTGCACACCTACAAGCTTACATGTTTAAGGGTATTCACCAACTACTAACCTACCCCTTGACACCCTAGAAATGGCAAGTTATTTACTCCAGACTAAAGCATGAGCATGGGCAGGTTCCTAATAGAAGCGGGGGGCTGCACCCCACCCCCCTTTTTGCTTCTATTATTTGCTTAATTAAATAAATGGCTCTTACCTACAGCAGTAACAATCATCCAGCATGCTTACTGACCCTCGCGCTGCGGCAGAGAGGTAGATTGGCCCTGATCTGGTGCAAGCCGGATGTTGTCTGCAATGGCCACCAATGCAGTTTCTGTACTGTAATTGGGGCGGAAGCCTGACTGAGATGGCTCCAGGTAGCCAGCCGATTCGATATGGTCAGAGAGGTGTTTATTGACATGTTTTTCCAGGACTTTGCTCAGGTAGGGTAGGAGGGAAATGGGGCGTAGATTAGAAAGATCTTCCATGGGAGCTTTGGTGTTTTTCCGCAGCGGGATAATCTGAGCCACTTTCCATGTTGAAGGTAAGTGACCTTCCTTCAAAGATGAATTTAATAGAGAACAGACTGGATCGGATAGCAGGTTGGCAAGGGAAGCAGAGATTATAGCAGGAAGGACATCCAGGGGTGAACCTGATTTAACCTTGCACATTAGCACTGCAGTCTCTTCTCTTGATAGGGGAGGAAAGTCCAACAGTGTTTTAGGCCCAGTGCTGAGGGGTGCAGGAGTATCATCTAATGTCGAGGCGCAACCTGTCTTGGTAAATTTATTAGAGATGGCATCAATTTTCTGTATGAAAAAGGCACTAATTTTATCGCAGAGAGGCTGGGAGAGATTTTCTTCTAGTTCGCATGCTTTGGGGCAAGTGAAGTTTTTCCAGTCCTCATGTTTGTCCTTTACATGTCTTCGCTCATCCCTCCCTTCATCTTTCCTAAGAGATTCCACGTTATCCCATGTCAGCTGTAACTCTTGTATTCTTCTGTACATTTCCTCTTATCTAGTCCCATTTTGTTTTTTTGTCTCCCTTCCCTCAATGAATTCGTTTCTCCTTCTTTTTCTACATCTCACTTTATTCCTCCTTTATTCTCCTTGTCCTGCTTTATCTCCATCACTCTCCCCCTCTTCTTCTTGCTGCCTCTTCCTTCAAAGTCCTTCCCTTTCTATCTAACCTTTTCACTCTCCTTCCCACTGTCTCTTGCTGAATATTTTAAAATTGCTCTATGTGAGGAGTAAGTAGCTCATCCGGTCCCGTTTCCTTTGCACTCCAATATTCTATTTTTTAAATACAAAACCCGAGTTCCAAAATTCAAAGGAAAACTAAGAAATTACTTGAACCAGTGACTAGGTACAACCACGCCTATGTGTTCCTCAGATGTCCCAAACTTCCTTACAGTTATTTTTCTAGCTCCATCCTCAACCTTTCTCTCCTTTCTCATCTTTTGCTGTCCACTTGGTTCTCTGTCAAGGCATCTGCCTTATGCGTCCATCAGTCTCTCTTTCCACTTCTCCCACTCCTTACCTATATCCTCACGATTATCTCACCATGATTGCTCCTTCTCCATGATGAGCCCTCAGACCTGGACTCCAGGTAAGGAGTGCAGCTCACAACATTACCTTGCAATCGCTACACAATGAAAAATACACATGTGCCAAACTGGCATAAAGGGATCAGGATGAGTTAGGTTTAGCAATGTTGCTAAGAACAGACGTTCAATGTAGTTATACCTCTCGTCTGTAACATCAATTAATTAAAACAGTTCATGTGCAAGCTGCACATATCAGATACACTTTGCACTTGATTTTAAAGTTAAAATTGTCCTATTTAAAACGTTAGCCAAAATGGCTATGCCTGATATGACTGACAACAGAATCGTAATTCATACAAATAAACTGTTTCTTGCGCTGTTCTCCTGAACTAATGGTAACAATGTTCTGCTTTATGTTATCACACCCTAATCTGCGCATAAAAGATGGCATTAATTCGTCCTCAAGGGCATGCCAGCTACAGTTGAAGATGCAACAGACGGTGCCCTGCCAATATTTTGGCTGAATTTGGGAATGAGAACATCCCACTGCTCTGAGAAGAAGGACTTTGCTTGTAGCCTCTGCTGCCGCCTGCCATTCAGAGCTAGGTTCTGAAGCTAAACACCAGTAAGGGAGTATGGAATTAAAAGTAGATGCCACCCATACAGTGTACATGGTGGAGAAAATGAAACTTGCATGCTGCATCTGTTTACAGAATTTGACCTGGCGTCACCGACGACACCTTTCTCATGCAGAAGGATAGTATTCTATTGCAACATTTATAATATGCTTACTACCCCTATGGGTGGCATTAAAGGTCTTTCCTATATGGTTAGCACGCTGCACCTTGTAGGGCATGTGGCTGGAAGTGTGTTATGTTTGTTTTGATCCTGTGTGGGAAGTGTTTTTGTGTCATGCTTGAGCACCATTGAGGTGGGGTTATCTCGTTATGGGATGAGGTGCTTAGCAGTGTGATATATGAATGAGTGTGAGAGAGGCATCCAGTTCAGTTTGATCCATAAAAGTGCACAAAGACAACCCCGGCCGGACACCCACCCTCACCCACTGCCAGAGCACTTGGGAGAGAATGTGGCCTAACAGCTATGGCGGTCGACCCCGAAGCTGGGGAACCGGGTTCGAGTCTCAGAAAGGATGCTCAACATCCTGTGATTCTGGGCAAACCACTTAATCTCCACGCGCCGTACAAAAAAAATGAATGTGTCCTTCTGTAATGCAACTGGTGCACATGTAAAGCGCTTTGATACCTTCGGGTCTAGTTTGCGCTATATAAAACTAAAAAAATAATAATAATTACTGTGTTAAACTCCGTCGGTAGTCGAACACAACAGTCTTGGAGACATTAGGTTGTCTTATAGTTGCATTTGAACAGTAGAAAGCCATCATGCGCACTCTCACCCATAGTTAGATTAAAGCACTTTTGCAATTTGTGAAATGTTTCTGGTCACCAAAGAAACCAGGTCTAATAAAGCAACACTATTTACCTTGAACTACTTACTGCAGTAAAACGGAGAAATGTGGGAAACGATGTCTCTTAAATAAAATAATTAAGAGGGTAATGTCCAACTTTTTGAAATAAACGTTTGTGAGGACTGAAAAAATGTGGTATTTACCAGAGTTTTATATTGTTAATCCAGGCCTAAAGATTTTTATCCAGGCAATTGCTACAGGCCAGGCGGCACTTTTGATAGAACTACAGGTCCTTCAGATCTGCCTCACATTTACAGCTTTCAAGCAAAAAACTCAAAGAAAGCCAGTCAGTGTGTGTTGAACTGGAATGTGAATGGTCCAGAACACGCAGAAAAAATAGATTACCGCTCCCCAGCTCTCTATTGCTAATTCGTACCTGTGGGAAGCAAAGGTCATGTACACAAAAGCAATGCACTTTTCAAGACACGTGCATGCTAGGCTGTTGTGGTGCACTTGAAACATACGATAGTCATGCAGAAGCAATTCTGCATTCCACGCTGTGCTGCTGCACTGAAAACATGACTAACTTGATGCGTTTCAGATGAATTTGCCCACTTTCAGTTCTGTTCTGACCAAGAGCCGCCAAACAGAAACAGGTCACCTCCACCCCCCCAAACTTTTTTAGAGACTGCTCCCGTTGCTTAGAGGACTGGGGAGGAACACTCGTGTCAACATACGTCGCTTATGCAGGTTATATCGGGCTCACAGATTTTAGCATCATTCGATATCCAAAAGGCTTTTGATACCCTGACTTGGCTGTATCTTATTGAGGAAAGTGGGGGTGCCAGACGGCCTACTTCATTGGATTAGGCTGTTATATAGAGTCTCTGGCACTCAGTCAGACCTATAAAGGTTTTTCCACAAAGTGGCAGATATCAATGGACACCAAGCAGGATTACCTTTTTTCGAGACCTTAAGTTGACCCGTCCGAGATGATTAGGACTCATCAAAGGCGGCGTATCTCTAGCGAAAAGGTGATCCGCCCGATCCATGAAGCCAGAATGGGGGTCCCTAATAATGGAGGTCGATCACACTAGCTGCACAAATGGTTGGGATGTGAGATGGCTGGCGGTTGAAATGGACCTCGAACGAATGGACCTCAGGCGTACGAAAGGCAATAATGACTTACTATGCGCGTTGTATACTGGGGAGGATATCCGCTACCCACACTCCTTATATATGATCCGATTCTTTTGGCACAAATGCAGTCACCAGCTGAGTTTGCAAGTCCCGTACTTCCCAGATCGTCCCTCATGGATAATCCATGACTTAGCGAAGGTAGCCTGGCAAAACCAGATGCTAGACTGTACACATAATGATATTCAGCCTCTGGGGGAATATAATGTAGATGGCACACTTTTACCATTTCAGAGATTAGCAGACAATTGTGGCCTCAGTGTTGCTCAACTCTTTACAAATAATGCCGTGGTGGCGGCCATTCGTTTGATATGGTAAGCTGGTACACATGAACCTCTGAAATCTGAAGCTTTAGGTACATTACTTGCTCATAGGATACAGCAAAATGAGGTGAACTCCATTATTAGATCTCTAGCCCACACTTTTTAGCCCAATTTAGCCACACTTTGAATGACATGGGAACAACAATTGGTGGTATAAATACAAGATAATGAATGGGCACAGACCGTGGAGTGCACTAAAGCTGTCAATAGAGGCCCCCCGTTTTAAGTACTTACAGCTGAATTCCCTTCACTATACTTACTTGTCCCCAGCACGCATTACCACGATATACCCGGAGGTAGCATCGAGGTTCCCTAGATGCTCCACTGTTTATGCAGATTTCGTCCATATGGAATTGCATTGTGCCCAAATACAGCCATTTTGGTCGCTGTTGCTTGATGCAATTCATGACTTTTTTTTTATTTGTTTGATTACATTTTTCAAAAAACAAACAGAAGAGAGTGCACACAAAAAAGACAAGACAGGACAATCATGATACATATTGCCGGAGTACATGTCACTCTGATGTCATAAACCAAAATTACAACAACATTGGAGCATCTTAGAACAGCTGTGCAATAGGAATCACAGTGCATCTGTTGAGTCGCATCAATCCAAATAGTATCAATGGATCAGTGAGGTTCATACCAATATATGTAACAATCACACAGCAAATTTCTGATCCTCTGACGGGGCAGTCCCATTGGGCCAATGTATCACAACTTAACTTACCCAGTTCCCCCTAATGGTTCTGCAGGTAATCCTTGAGTGGTTGCCAAATATCACAAGGGCACGAGGCCACAGGTAGAAGTGTTGCATAAATGTCACTAGCTGTATTAAAATAAGGTCACAAAGCCAGTCTTTTAGTGTTGGTGTTAGTGCTAGTGCTCTGCCCCAGTGCGGAGGCTTGGCGCTTTGCCAGAAGGAGAGCAATCGCCGAAAATCTCCTAATGCATTTTTAATGGGTTTGACATACCCCAGTAATGCAGTCAGTGGTGAAGGCTGCAGAGTATGTTCGACCATAAGGGACAAGTTATAAAATACGTACTCCCAATACGCCCTAATGGGTGTGCAGTTCCAAGCGAGATGCGCAAAATCCGCCTCCAGCGCCGCACACCTGGCACGCGAACTAGTGACAGTGGGCCTTATCCTGGATACTAATTTTGGGGTAATATATGCTCTATGGAGATATTTAAAATGCAATAATTTATTCATGTAGTTGTTCGAGACATATCGTGTCAGTGCACAGCAGTATAACCATATTGCGTCTGTTAATGTTTCGCCTAGATCCTGATCCCAGGTCACCCTTGCCTTAAGGCCCACTGAAGGGCGCATGGATTGTGATAGGTGATACAGGCGGGAGACGAGATGAGAATTATCTGAGGAGTTAATTACTAGTGTGAGAGGAGGAAAGTCTTCTGGTTCTACTCCAGCATCGGGTAAAGTGCTAGTCAAAGCGCCATGCACTCTGTGGAGGAGAAACCTGTCCATATAAGTAGTAGCTGCACGTGATGCCAAGTCAGTGACTGCATGGACGAGAGTCTTTAAACAGGTCCCCCACTGTACGAAGCCTTAATTTTTCTACCATCTTTTTAGTAAGAGTTTCGGTGGCAGGGGGTATCCACGCATTGTCAATCAATGGTGTATAAGAAGAATATCGAAGCTCATACTGCAAATATCGATGTAATTTGTTCAACGCCCAGCAAGTTGTAGACAGCATCTGTATTTCAGTGGGGCAACGTGGGAGACCCTGCGGTAGAATCGACAGGAGTGAGTTTGGATAAACCTGGGATCTCTCAGGTCTGAGGTACTGTATGTGAGCATCTGGATGATACCAATAGTATGTGAAATGAACTTGCGCCACCAGGTAATATAGGTAAAAATCCGGAACTCCAAAACCACCCGCTCATATGGCATTGTAAGCATATTAAGTATAAGTATAAAAAGGCTTATAAAGCGCTCGAATACCAAATGGTGTCTTGGCGCTATGGTGTGAGTGATATGCAGGAAAGTGAATTAAAGTTGGGCCTGGAATAGGCGATGTTTGAGCTTTTTTCTGAAGAGAGCATAGCCAGGTTGGAGTCCCAACTCCACAGGCAGTTGGTTCCACAGCCTGGCTGCACAGATGGCGAAGGAGCTGCCGCCCCATCTAGCAAGTTTGTATCTGGGAATACGGATAAGGCCAAGATTGGCCGACCGCAAAGCACGGGGTGGAATGTGCGGTGGAAACCTATCGGTCCCATCATTCGCGCCCCCGCCAAAACGAGCCCGATGCACCAGGCAGAGTGCTTTGACTTCAATCCTTTGTTGAACCGGGAGCCAGTGGAGGAAATTCCTTCCCGCTGAGGTGGAGCAGCCCCTGGGTAAGTTGAGAATTACCCGAACCGCGGCATTCTGCAGGGATTGGAGCTTTCTGACCTGAAATTTGTCAGTGCCCAGAAACATGGCGTTGCAATAGTCCAATCTGGACATGAAAAGTGCTTATTCCAGCTTATTCGTGGTTGCTTGCCCACCCACACTAGTGGCGTCAACATGGTACGCAGGGTATCAAAAGACGACGCAGTCAAAGCAATTGGAATACTTAAGAATAAATATAATAGTCGTGGTAAAACAACCATTTAAAATATGGCAATCCAGCCGGTGAGGGAGCTTAGTTCATCTATCGACCTGTGTTGTAAGCTGATCAGTCTCCGGCCCATAACTAAGGCGAATGACCTCTGCGGCGTTACAGTGCAGATAGATTCCAAGATACTTAGGGGGGTCAGTACACCAATGCAAGGAGAATTCTATATCTACCTGGGTAGTTGCAGGGATTAACAGAAACATTTCTGACTTTGTCCAATTTATGACCAATCCCGAGTGTACCCCAAAGCGAACTATTTTCCGCAGAAATGGGGGAAGGTTCTCAGCCGGTTGCTGAACGAATAGCATCATCCGCGTAAAAGGAAGCAGTGAGTGGGCCCGCATGTAGTTGCAAGCCCCTGTGAAGATGACGCTCCTGTATGTAGCGGGCAAGGGGATCCATAGCAACAATGAACAAAAGGGGGGACAATGGGCACCTCTGTCTAGTGCCTCGTGACAAAGGGAATTTTCGTAAGTATCCCGTTCACCTTCAATGGGCAGTTGGATTGGAATACAGAAGGCGGACCAAATTCAAATAACCCATGGGTATACCTAGTTCTTGCATCACAGCATATAACAAGCATTTACAATGCAATGGTCTCGGCAATATTATAGGTAGAGCTATTGGTATTGCTCATTATTTTTTTTATCATTTTTGTATCCCTAAATAAATGGCATTGTCATTTCTATTGGCATTAGCTTTTTTTTGCATATGTGATACCTATTGCATTAGCAGAGAGAGAGTGAGGTTGTGAGATAGAGAGAGAGAGTGAGGTATTGAAATAAAGAGTGAGGTAGTGAGAGAGAGTGAGGTAGATAGAGAGTGAGGTAGTGAGATAGAGTGAGGTAGTGAAAGAGTGAGGTAGTGAGGGAGAGGGATGTTGTGAGGTAGTGATATATAAGCATAGAGTGATGTTGTGATGTAGTGAGATAGAGAGAGGTAGTGAAAGAGAGAGTGAAAGTGAGTTAGTGAGATAGAAAGAGTGAGGTAGAGAGATAGAGAGTGATTGAGGTCTGTCTGTCATCTATTTATGCCTATCCACAAAAAGTGTATCTACATCTATGCACTCCGCTCTATTCACCCATATATATCTGTCTACGTGCGCACTCCACTCTATTTATTCATCTATTTATGCATATACATAAACTTCCATCTACATCTATGCAATCTCTCTAGTCTTCATACATTTATATATTTCTACATATATCTATGCATTCCACTCAATGTATCCATCCATACCTATCCACGTATGTCTACATATATCTATGCACTTCACTCCATTTATCTATCTATTTATGCCTATTTACATTTGTCTATCTAAATGAATCTGTGCACTCCAATCTATTTATCCATTTATGCTTATCCACATGTCTGTCTTCATCTATGCACTCCACTGTATTCATCCACATATTTTATATCATTCTACGTGTAGAATCTGCACAATCCACTGTATTTATCCATATGTTTAGATCTTTCTACGTGTATCTGTTCGTCCATATATCGATATCTTTCTATATATATCTGTGCACTCCAGTCTATTTATCCATCCATGTATACTTATCTACGTGTGTCTACATATATCTATGCACTTCACTCGATTTATCTATGTATGCCCATTTACGTTTGGCTATACATGATTCTGTGCACTCGACTCTATTTAGTCATTGTTTATGCCTGTCTACTTATGACTACCTAAAAGCATCAATGCACTCCATTCTATTCGTCTGTCAGTTATACCCATCTGCCTACGACTATCAACCCATTTATTCAACTATGTATACATCTATGTATACCTTTCCACGTGTGTCTGCATGTATCTATGCACTTCGCTTTATTTATCTATCCATGTATGCCTACCTACGTTTGTCTATACATGATTCTGTGCACCCCACTCTCTTTAGCCATTGTGTATGCCTATCTACTTTGACTATCTAAAAGCATCAATGCACTCCATTCTATTCGTCTGTCTATTATACCCATCTACTTAGGACTATCTATCCATGTATTCAACTATGTATCCATCTATTTACTACTTAGGACTATCTACATTTATATGTGCACTATCTATGTATGCCTGTCTAGGTAAGTATAATGTAGCAAGCGCTTCGCGCCCCATATAGCGATAGTAAGCGCTATATAAATGTTGCAATACAATACCTCTATCTACTCCATTTATCTATTTATGTATTATTTTCTAGTTATGCCTCTCTACGTGTATTTATGCACTCCAATCTATGTATTTCTGTCCATACAACCAACTATTTTCAGCTGTCACTTTTAAGAACCTATGAATATATTAACCGTCTAAGAATCAGACTACAAATCTACCGATTTTTTTATTTCTCTCCCCGCCAATCCCTGCATCCACCCGGCAGTCTGCCCGCCAAAGAATCTGTCCAAGTGGCTATATTTGCAATCTCTGTCATAGCATGTCATGTGCGATTCCTGTGTTCTATAAACACCAGAATGGTCCTCAGATTTAAATCCTGGGTAAAGTCGGGCGGGCCTCTGTGTTCTCTCATCCGAGATGTTTTCATCTCTAACAGGGGGTGCAGCGCGTGTAGTTTCCTAGGTCGACCTAGGCTGTGACCAACACTCGTGCTCCTTCAATTAGTAATGAGCATGGGGGTGAAGGGTGCACTGCTCAACAAAGCCGGACAGACGACACGTGAAGGTGCTTTTTCCAATCCCGTTACTCCTATTCTACTGCGAGAGAGGGTGGCGTTTGTGGTAAATACAGAAAACATGCGGAAGTGCTGCGGCTGCACCCCAAAAGGAAGGACTACCCCCTCCGGCGCCACATCCTATAAGCAAAACGGTGGCTGGTTGGGGGGGGGGGGGTACCTGCATTATCCAAATATTATCTTCTCTGATCCTTTAAGTAGACATTTTCTCGAGAATCATTTAAAAATGTATTGTTTTTCATCAACTACTACCCGACTCATTGTGCCAAAAAAAAGTCGTGACCACAGGAATACACGTGCTTCGAGGCTCCCGGGCCGCTTTTCGTGGCACTACATTTTATGGCGGAGGATTATGTTTTACAATCAACTTTGATTATATGAATAATATTATTCCCTCGCATTGCTTTAGTTTGTTCAATGACCCTTGTCTTGTACGAAAAGCATAATGCCAGCATTTTTGACAAAGAAAGAGGGAGGGCTACACGGGAAAATGAATGTCCCTTTTCAGGCGGCCCAATGCTTTATTTCTATTTCTATTTATTTCTATTTAGGGAGTTTTGTAAAGCGCTTGGTGACGCACAGCGGCGTGTCCCCGCGCTAAGGAGCGGCTGCTAACTGGAACCTACAGAAGTGGAATACTTTACTGTTCGAATAGTGTAGTTTTGAGCTTGGCTCTAAAGATTTGTTCAGATGGTTCGAGACGCAATATTAAGGGTAATGTGTTCCATCTGACGGCTGCAAGGTACCTAAAGGATCTTCCGCCCATCCGTGCTCTGGACACCTTGGGGACAACAAGGCGTCCCGAGCCAGAGGATCTGAGGGAGCGGGACGGTTCATAAGGCGTCAACAGTCCTTTCAAAGGGAGAGGAGACCTCCCGTTGATGATCCGATGGCACATGCAGAGTACTTTGAAATCAACCCTACTTCTGATCGGGAGCCAGTGCAAGGACCGAAGGGCCACCGAGGATGCGGCTCTTCTGGGTAGTCTAAGTACTAGCCTGGCAGCGGCATTCTGTAGGACCTGTAAACGGCTCAGATTCTTCTTCGGAGTCCCTAGATAGAGGAGGTTGCCATAGTCCATCTTTGAGGTGACTAGTGCATGCACAAGGGTTTGACGGGCCTTTACAGGTAAAAACTTCAATGCCTTCCTGAGACTTTTGAGGGTCCCAAAGCATGATCCGACCACCCGGTTGATCTGAGGGCCGAAGGTCAGGTCGGAGTCGAACCAAATGCCCAAGTTCTTTGCTTTCAGGCATGGGATAGGTGTTGAGCCAAGGCATGGAGGCCACCATGCCGACGTCCACGCCGATCGGTCTCCCCCTACGACAAGCACCTCGGTCTTATTTCCGTTTATTGTTTATTATGCAACTCAGGATGCGTCATTGTCGCTTAATATCCATCAAGAAATACAAAACTAGAATCATTTTAAACGGCGAGGAGAGGAAAGGAGAAAAGGCATTACCTCATGTCCTCGACGCACAACAGCAAGAAGATCCTCACGGCCGGCCAAACGATAGCAAAAAAAATGGCGGATGGAAACTTCGAAACTTTTTCGGATTCGGGGGCGTGTTCCTGCCGTTCTAAAAGGGCGTGGCTAAAAAGTGGAAAGAACAGCAAGGAACACGCCCCCGAATCTGAAAAAGACGGAGCCTATTTGGAGGGACGGCTCTCTCCTCCAATGGCGGGCCTCCGTTTAGGAAGCCAGCCAATGGAGGAGAAGCAAAAAGAGAGGCGGGCTAAATAGCCACTCTAGGAAACATTAAATCTTCCGACTTCCGGTTCTGCCTTCGGCAGACCGGTAGTCCTCGACCTAAAAAGGAGCATTCTAAAGAATCAAATGCCTTCTCGCCATCCAGCAGCACAACTGCCGCTGGGCGTTTCGGCTCCCTCTGGTTCCTCACCGAGCAAACCACACGCAGATTGAGCATCATGGACCTGCCAGGAACAAAACCTGCTTGAAACGAGCATAATATAGTATCAACTAATAACGAAAGACAGGTGGCTAGAATTTTAGCGAGAATTTTGTAGTCCTGGTTTAATAATGACAATGATCTGTACGACTGGCATTGAATGGGTGGTTTGACCGCTTTAAGAAGCAATGTGACTATGGTCCGAGAGAGGGAGCCACATTCTAGGGCTTCAGCGTAAACCTCAATCAACCGTGGAGCGAGTATATCTTGGTAAGCTTTATACGAATCTCCAGTGAGACCGTCGGAGTCGGGGGCTCGACTGCTGGCTAGGTCTTTTATAGCCTGCTTAACCTCATCGGCATCAATCGGGGATGCCAGGAAATCATGCTGCTCATCCTCAAGCCAAACCATGGCTATTTCCTGCAAATATTCCATTATGAGCTTGCCCTCCGGGAGGATCTCGTGTTTCATACAGTCGCTTATAGTAGGCTAATAAAGCCTCCGAGATGTCGGCGCTGGTAATCAATGACCCACCCATGTCTGTTCCTAAATGTGTGATATATGTCGATTGATATTGTGGTCGGAGGAGCCAGGCAAGTGTCCTACCTGGCCTTTCACCCTACCCATACACCCGGGCCATAGGTTATTTACCAAGGTACTTGACCTCCCTGGCGTCTGCATCATTGATCTCCACCATCAGAGCTGAGCGGGCACGGAAAGACGCCAGCGAGGGATCCGTAAGGGCAGCCGCGTCTGTATCCTTTAGTTTCTGTTCTATTTTACCTAGCTCACCCCGAATAGAGCGGAGTACGCCAGCATGCTTGGAGATGCTGACTCCGCATACCACTGCCTTGAAGGCATCCCAGAGTGTCAGTTGTGAACGTGCCTTCGTTAAGTTCAAAATATTCTCTAATGGTGTCACCCACCTCGCTACGAAACACTGGATATAAGAGGGCAGAGGAGGGGAACCTCCATAATGGTCGCTGTTTAGGGAGTAAGGAGAAATTTAATACAAGGAGGACCTTGATATCTGGTCTGATATCTTGTGGGGTAAATATTCAATGTCCCGTACATCCAGTAGCAACTGTGGTGTAAGGTACCAGTGGTCTATACGGGACGAGGAACTTTGTGGGCGAAATAAAAAGAATATGTGCGGGTCCTTGGACGATGCGTGTGCCAGGGATTGTTTGATAATGAAGCCTGCAATTCATGACTTCACAGAGCGACGTCTAGATATGTACATGGCAAAATGTCTTTTGGGACCTCTCACTAGACCCAAACAAACTAAGGCGGTACACAGATTTGTTGATTTGGCTTTACTGATTGGTCAATCAATCAATCAATCATTTATGGTCAATCAATCAATCATTTGTAGAGCGCACTACATACCCGCAAGGGTCTCAAGGCGCTAGGAGGGGGGGGGGGGGCGCTACTGGTCAAACAGCCAGGTCTTGAGTAGTTTCCTGAAGGTCAGCAGGTCTTGAGTCTGTCGTAGGCTCTGTGGGAGGGTGTTCCAGGTTTCGGCGGCGAGGTGGGAGAAGGATCTCCCACCGGTGGTTGTTCTTCGGATGCTAGGGACGGTGGCGAGTGTGAGGTTGGCGGTTGGGGATGTAGAAGGAAAGTCATCTGTAGGCTGGTAGCTTGAAGGATATCCTCTTGACGGGGAGCCAGTGCAGGTTTCTCAGGTGGAGGGGTGATGTGGCTGTGGCGTGGTACGTTGAGGATCAGTCATGCAGAAGTGTTTTGGATGTGTTGCAGTCGTTTGATGAGCTTGGTCGGGGCTCCCGCATAGAGGGCGTTTCCGTAGTCGAGTCTACTGCTGACGAGGGCCTGGGTGACTGTTCTTCTAGTGTCAATCGGGATCCACCTGTAGATCTTGCGAAGCATGCAGAGGGTGTTGAAGCAGGAGAAGGAGACGGCGTTGATTTGTTTGGTCATGGAGAGCGTTGAGTCGAGGATGATTCCCAGTTTGCGTGCGTGTCGGTGGGTGTTGGGGCTGCCCCCAGTGCCGTCGGCCACCAGGAGTCATCCCAGGCTGAAGGGTTGGAGCCGAGGATGAGGACCTCCGTCTTGTCCGTGTTCAGCTTCAGTCGGCTGATCTTCATCCAGTCGGCGACGGCCTTTATTCCTTCGTGGAGGTTGGATTTGGCGGTTGTTAGAAATGGGATTTCTGGTTGGCTAAGGCTTGCGCCAAAGCCAGGCAGAAGCCACCACTCTAGTTAGGGCAAGGGAGTTACACACCAAAGATAACCCCTGCTCACCCCCTTGGTAGCTTGGCACGAGCAGTCAGGCTTATCCCGGAGGCAATGTGTAAAGCATTTGCGCACGCACACAGCAACAAAATCCCAGGCACAAAATAAACTCCACACAAGGTTATATATAAAAAATAGCCTTTGTATTATTAAAACACATTAGAATAGTAAGCACATATTATACACTGTGCCAACTGGCACTGGGCAATATTTACAAGGGATTATTTACACCTGACAGGGCCAACTGGACCACTGTCAGTACCATCACAAAGTGAACTTAGTAAATGTAGAACTTATCATAAACATAGAACACAACCAGTAACTACTGGTAATCACTGTACTTAGCATCGGCCTGTAACATAAACTACATTATGCACAGCATCCCATCAGGCGCAAATTACATTCTGCGCCAAC
The DNA here is from genome assembly GCF_964204655.1 of Triturus cristatus. Taxonomy (NCBI): domain Eukaryota; kingdom Metazoa; phylum Chordata; class Amphibia; order Caudata; family Salamandridae; genus Triturus; species Triturus cristatus. The sequence goes on from NC_140592.1 coordinate 214,338,433, forward strand.
CTCACCAGAATAAACCCATTATGCAATTCTTTCATAAGTCTAAAACACATTAGACCCTAAGTATAACTACATTAGGAAATAAATCTCACTAGTATAAACCATAATATGCGAACCAACCTCATAATCATAAAACACATTTAGAGGTATCAACACAGGGTGCGTAAATTATTCTACATTCATCACATTTCCTATCATCCAAAATCACAGTAGGGCCTGGCGCCCTATAAACCTAACAATCCTCCTGGCCAACTGGCCATCCCAAAGGGGGGCTCAAACACCCTGTGTCCAGAATGTCAGGGCTGCTGCCTAGCAGCTGAAGTGAAGGGTGCGCAATCTGCGCAGGCCTAAACGTTGCAGCTACCCACTACTTGCTGGGTAGCTGAGAACCATAACATGGGGGCCTAAACGATGCAGCTGGCACTAATTGCTGCACAGCTGTAAATATCAAGATGTGGGCAGGGGCTCTTACTGGCCCTGGAAATAGATGTGCCCAACGTTGGAGCCATCAGGCTCTGGAAAGAAAACATGTCCCCAAGCACTGGGGGAAAAGGACACGGGCTCTTCTGGCCCTGGAAACAATTATGGGTCCCCTTGGTTGGAGCCATCTGGGCTCTACAACAAATACTGAGGGACGGTGGAGCCATCCGGCTCTGAGGATCAATCTGCCCATCACTAGGGCCACGCGGGCTCTTAAACCAAAAGATGCCCCGCTGTCGGAGCGGCCTGCAACTGCGAGCCCGCGCACCAAATGGGCACCGTGTGCCTATCTTCCCGGCCTCCCCCAAAGGGAACTGGAGGGCCTGGGCCCACGGGACCTCTGGACTCCCATGGGGGCCCTTTAAACAGTTACCGCCATGTTGGAGCGGCCTGCTGCACGAACGGGGCCGCTCTGACTGGGTGCCTCTATCTGGCGCCCTCCCTCCCTCCAGGCAGCTCTACTCACCAGGCTGCTCTGCAGAGGCGGCGGGGGACGCGGTCTCTTCTTCGCGGTCTGCCGGGGCTCTCCATCGCTCACGGGAGCCTCGGCGGGTTTCATCGAGGCAACGGGCGGGGCTCTCTCTCCCTCTCGAGAGCCTTGCTGGCGGCGGGTGCCTTTTTCTGTGGCGCAGGGCTTCCCTTCACCTCTGGGAGCCCCACGCTGCCATCAGCCATCTACGCGGCGTGGCACGGCTTCCCCCCGGCATGGGGAAGCGGAAGTCGAACACCCCAGGCCTCGCCCGCAGTCAGGCGGCGCGGGCCTGACTTCCTGTTTTCCGCGAGGGCCGCGGCGGTGAATTTCTCAATGTCATCAAAATGAGGGGTGGGCTCCCTCGTAAGTAAGAACATAAAGCAGGGTGGGCTCCTGCTAAATCAAAGCAAAAATAAGCGGAATAAGCGGAGTGGGCACCCGCAAAAGCCCACAAGGAGGGGGGGAATCCCTACGAGGGGGAATCCCTCGGCAAGGGCCGCAGCGCCACGCTGCTCAGCCCCCAGGCTCTAAGGCAGTATCAAAACCTTGGCAAAAGCAAGAATAAAGCAACTGGTCCAACAAGTCCATCAGACATCCAGGGGCAGGGCAGGACCCAGGGAGGCAAGCCTTCCCCTGAGCCCCAGCAGCAGTACACCCCTGGTAGATTCAAGTCCAGAACAAGAACATTTACTTGGGGACTCAGCCCCTTATTTATACAGCTAAATCCTTTGTCTAAAACTGTAGGCAATGGGAGAACCAGATACAACTGGTTCAGGGGAGCTCCTGAGCGCTTTGTTTTGCTCAGCTCCTCTCTCCCTTTCACAGGACAGGCTAGGTGCTCAGACGCACCACAGGGGGCGGAGCCAGCATTGTGGAGGGAAGGCACAGTCCTATTCAGGTCCCAGGTGCAACTCCTCCCTCCCATCTACATGCTGATCTCTCCATTCACCACCGGGCAGACTCACCCTGGCTCCTGGAATTCCCCAGCCCTCTCAGCTCCTGTCAATCACAAACCAGACATGCACTCCACATCAGGCAGGCAGACACACAGTACACAGAAAGGCCAACTTCTAGAAGTGGCACTTCTCCACTAGTTACCATAAATCTGCACACACCATTGCGCAGCATTTATTCTCACGAGTTCGCACATACTAAACTCGACCCTGCACTCCACTCACATCAGGAATTACCATGGACACACATATCCCCCATGCATTCCTATGGGAGGGCAGGCCTATCTCACCACACGCACTCAGAGAGCTCACGCACTTTACACTGGGCTACAGTGCTAAAGAGCGCAGAGGCCAAAAATCACTACCAATATGTCAGAGCTTAAGACCAAAGTTCAGGGGCGAACCTGCCAGAAGGGCCAAGTCCAACAGCGGTGATGGGGTCCTTGGTGAGGGAGAGGATCAGTTGAGTGTCGTCGGCGTAGGAGATTATGTTGAGGTCGTGCTGTCGGGCGATGTGTGTGAGCGGGGCCATGTAATGTTGAAAAGTGTCTGGCTGAGGGAAGAACCCTGGGGTATGCCGCAGATAATCTTGGAGGCTTCAGATCGGAATGGGGGGAGGTGGAGGCTCTGGGTTCTTCCGGAGAGGAAGGAGGTGGTCCATTCCAGAGCCTTGTCTCGGGTTCCTACAGCGTGAAGGTGTGCGCGTAGTGTGCGGTGGCAGACGGTGTCGAAGGCGGCAGAGAGGTCCAGGAGGATGAGGGCCGCAGTCTCACTGTTGTCCAGCAGGGTCCTGATGTCGTCGGTGGCGGCGATGAGGGCAGTCTCGGTGCTGTGGTTGCTGCAGAACCCTGACTGGGAAGGGTCCAGGATTCTGTTTTCTTCAAGGTATCAGGTTAGCTGTCTGTTGACGATCTTCTCGATGACCTTGGCCGGTAACAGAAGCAGAGAGATGGACCGGAAGTTCTTGAGGTCTCTTGGGTCCGCCTTGGGTTTTTTCAGTAGGGCGTTGATCTCGGCGTGTTTCCAGCTCTCTGGGAAGGTCGCCGTCTCGAGGGAGAGATTGATGACGTTGCGCAGATGGGTTGCGATGGAGCTGCTGGCTTTGTTGAAGATGTGGTGCGAGAATGGGTCTGACGGGGTGCCGGAGTGGATTGTGCTCATGGTCTTGATGGTGTCATAGAGGCTCACGTTTGCCCAGGCTAGCAGGGGGTCGTGGTCGATGGTGTGCGGAGAGTCTTTTGTGTTGATGTCTGTTGGGGCTGTCTGGGTGTTGAAGATGTCGTGGATGTCTGCTATCTTGCGGTGGAAAAAATGGCGAGGGAGTCGCACAGGGCTTGCGACGGCGGGATGTCGTTGGTGTTGGAGCTGGGGTTGGAAAGTTCCTTCACGATGTTGAAGAGCTCCTTGCTATTGTGTGCGTTGTTGTCGAGGCGATCTTTGAAGGAGGTCCTCTTGGCAGTCCGGATGAGGTGATGGTTGTTGCGGATGTGGGCTGCGTGTCTGTCCGGAGTCTGCTCACGGTGCCATTTCTTCTTTAGTTTCCGGCAGGCTTGCTTGGAGGCTAGGAGTTCTGGGGTGAACCAGCTGGCCCTCTTGCTGGTGTCTCTGTAGGAGAGTTTCTTCAGCGGGGCGAGGGTGTTGGCGCAGTCGTCGATCCAGCGTCTGAGGCTGTGGGCAGCGTCGTCGGTGTTGGAGGGTTCGGTGGGTGGGCTGAGAGCAAGGTTTGCGTGTAGTTGGTCTTCGGTGATTTTGCTCCAGCAGCGGCGGGGGATCTGTTGGGTGCGTTGGTGTGTGGTGGGTTTCTGGAAGGTGAAGTGGATGCAGCGGTGATCAGTCTTGGGGAGTTCGGTGGTGTGGCTGAAGGAGATGTGGGAGCTTGAGGAGAAGACTGGGTCGAGCGTGTGGCTGGCGGAGTGGGTAGGCGGCGTGACGAGTTGCCTCAGTCCGAGGTTGGCGAGGTTATCGATCAGGGTGGTGGAGTTGCTGTCGTTGTTGTTCTCAAGGTGAAAGTTCAGGTCTCAGAGGAGGATGTAGTCGGTGGAGATCAGGGCGTGCGTGCTGATGGAGTCGCTGAACTGGGGTCGGGGTCCGGGGGGTCTGTAGACGAGGGTGCCTCTGAGGGTGGAGTTGGGGTCTGTGTGGATCTGGAAATGCATTTGTTCGGCAGTGCTGAGAGTGTCTTCGGTGCTGGTCGAGACCCTGATGCTGTTCTTTTGGACGATGGTGATTCCTCCTCCGACTTCGTTGGGGTGGTATCTGCGGGTGACCTTGTAGCCGTCTGGGATGGCAATGGCGATGTCGGGTGCGGAGGAGTTGTTCATCCAGGTCTGTCAGGAAGACGAAATGTCAAGCAGGTCCCAGAGCTCGACGGCATGTTTGCGTGCGGAGTGTTCAGTAGGATGCATCGGAGGTGATTGTGGCCTTTCTTGGCGGGTGGTTCGGCGGCTCTGAGGCTGGTGTAGCTGCAGTTCCGGCAGGTGAAGGGACCCTGTGTGCGTTTCGGTGCGGCTTTGAAGCAGGTGTGGGTCCATCCGGAGTTGAGAGCGTGGAGTGTGCTGGCATTGTAGCGGCAGCGGTCGTCATGGTGGGCGCGGGGACCAGGGGTTCTGGCGCTGGGCGCGGTTGGGTGCAGACGGGCTTGCCTTAGGCGCGCCTTAGGCGTGCCTTCGGCGCGCCAGCGGCCGCCATATATGGGGAGGTGGGAGGGAGGGCAGGGGCAGCGAATGGGCGGTCAGGGGGGCGGGGACGCAGCGGCGGGAGCGGTGAGGGGCGACAAAGGGAGCAGAAGGCAGAAGGGCACCAAATTATAGGGGCAGCAAGGGAACAGAATGCAAAAACGGGCAGAGAAACACTGGGACAGCGAGGGGAACAGAAGGAAAAGAGGGCACAGAATTACGGGGGCAACGAAGGGGACAGAATGCAAAAACGGGCAGAGAAACACGGGGACAGTGAGGGGAACAGAAGGAAAAGAGCGCACAGACCAAGTACAGGCACCAGGGGAAGACAGACAACAGCAGTCACAGACACCTAATAACAATAGGCAATACAATAAGATACACATGGTGATACAAACCTACTGCCTACCACTGGCCACCAGGGATGAGGCGCAGGTGGTAACCTGCGGGTGGAGAAGGGCCTCGAAACTTCCTCAGCAGCTGGGGCAAGGACACACAGACGGTGAATTGTGGAGGGGGAGCGACCTACCTAGCAGGGTCAAGGGTTGGTAAACACACTATTGCAATACAGTGGAAGGCTTCGACAGCCCCTACAAATCAAAAATGGCTATGGGATCTACTTAAATGGATAGCTCCTGAAATCAGAGTATTGGCCCTCTTACGACAGCAAAGATAGGAGGGTTCGATGATAACGGAATGGTATGCCAAACTCCTGGCAATATAGGCTAAGTCAGATGAGATGCCCCTATGATACGTGGCGCTCCCCTTATACTATACTTGTTACATGTATCACTGACTTTGTATGACTAGATAAAGATGACTGCACAGTTTGGGCGCCTTAATTAAATATTTTGGTTTTCCCAAGAGTATAGAGCTGGATGCAACTACAGAGGTCGGTGTCTGTGCGGATATAAATAGGTTTGATTAATCATCGATTCACAGATCTCTTTGGTGGCGGTTATTAACTGAAACGTTGTGATGTGGTCTAGTTTCTCGGTTCATTTCTGTATTTCTTTCTATTAATGTTCCATATCTCCTTACTGAATATTGTGTGCATCAATGGATATGTTAACATGTTGCGCATGATTTTGCATCGAACATGTAAATATCACCTTTATAATTATGAAAATTCATTAAAGAGCTATTAAAAATACAATTAATTATGGGGAAAGCACAACTACAGTACAGTAGGCTATTTACTAGATACACTGTAGCTTTCCAGCAGGGATAGATAATCCACTTTGGCACTGTCTGTGTATTTTCTTCCAGCTACCTTTTTATGCATCACTGTGAAGTTGATGTTTACTTCCAATTTCTGAAAACAAATCTTCCTAAAGATTTGTTTTACTGTCAATCCACAATTCTCCATTGTTGCTGAAGGTTCCCTGAGACTGCAAGCCACCACATAACATAAACATGTTTGATCTTTTCCCAGGTTTTTGATCAAATGTTGTGCAGCGGCTCAGGCTGGTCAGGCGCTTCCTCAGTCTGTGATCTACTTCACTTCTCCTAGAGCCAAGAAATGCCGGGCCAAGAATAAACTGGATTTTCTAAATCCTGAAATTTACGTTGAAGCCTATGAACACAGAGCTTATAGGTGAGTGCTATATCCAATGATGTTAATAGTTCTTTTTCCGGGTTTCCATATGAAGTTGAGGAGAATTATACAAGTTTCTGTCTTACCATTCAACTTCTTGGAACTGTTTTGTAGATTTGAAAATAGGCTGCAGTATCACAGTTGTCTTTTTCCATTATTTTAAAAATGTATTTGACATACCTTGTATGGTGATGTGTATGCTGATATATGTAAAAAATAAATATATATAAAAAATCAAAAAACAGGTGCTCAGGGCGCACTCGGGAGGCAAAAAATCATCCACAGGTATCAGCGGTCACTTCAGACATCCAAACCAGCCTGACGCGTTTTGGAAACAATTCCTTAATCATAGGCTTTCATTTGCAATGCTACATACATCTTTATTTAAATAACCGCCCTCCAATGGGCTACTCAAATGAGTTCCCCATGCCTGCTGGGATTGGATATCCGCCCTCCAATGGGCTACTCAAATGAGTTCCCTGTGCACGCTGGGATATGTAGTGTCCATGTAGCCTGCATTATTCCCCGATGGGATGGAGTCCAAATGTCCATCAAAATCGGCCCACAGATGACCTGCAAAGTGACCATTGTGCCTTAAATCCAGATATATGTATATATATATATATGTATATATGTCACACCAGCAGTCCAAAAACAATGCTGCACACTCTGGCTCTGTAGTTTCTTGAAAAATGTATTGTTCCATGCCACTCGAAATAAAGAAGCACTGATATGTGTGTATATATATACACACACAAACACACTGTAGGTTTCATGTAAGAGATTTCATGGTGCCAATGATGCTCCATCTAAAATCACTACACGTTACCACAAACAAATGATGGACGGAATGCTGACAATGCAGACATTCTCCCCCAGTCAAGAGATCTGGGTTAAATCCATCGTTCTTTTGCCCACTACGCCACCCCAGTTCAGACATGGCCATATGTAAATCAGTCTTGACCCTGTGCCTCATGGGAACAGTCCAGCCCGAACTGCCAAGCCATGTCTTCCCTGGACCGGAATCAAGCATCCTAGGACCGGTTTCTGGCTATCAGCCGTCATCAGCCAGGATAGCTTGACTCCCGTGGCGTAGTGAGCACGGGACCCACGTCTGGGCATACCCATCCCACTTAGGGCGAAAAGCGTTACAACAAACAAATGATGGACGGAATGCTGACAATGCAGACATTCTCCCCCAGTCAAGAGATCTGGGTTAAATCCATCGTTCTTTTGCCCACTACGCCACCCCAGTTCAGACATGGCCATATGCAAATCAGTCTTGACCCTGTGCCTCATGGGAACAGTCCAGCCCGAACTGCCAAGCCATGTCTTCCCTGGACCGGAATCAAGCATCCTAGGACCGGTTTCTGGCTATCAGCTGTCATCAGCCAGGATAGCTTGACTCCAGTGGCGTAGTGAGCACGGGACCCACGTCTGGGCATACCCATCCCACTTAGGGCGAAAAGCGTTACAACAAACAAATGATGGACGGAATGCTGACAATGCAGACATTCTCCCCCAGTCAAGAGATCTGGGTTAAATCCATCGTTCTTTTGCCCACTACGCCACCCCAGTTCAGACATGGCCATATGCAAATCAGTCTTGACCCTGTGCCTCATGGGAACAGTCCAGCCCGAACTGCCAAGCCATGTCTTCCCTGGACCGGAATCAAGCATCCTAGGACCGGTTTCTGGCTATCAGCCGTCATCAGCCAGGATAGCTTGACTCCCGTGGCGTAGTGAGCACGGGACCCACGTCTGGGCATACCCATCCCACTTAGGGCGAAAAGCGTTACAACAAACAAATGATGGACGGAATGCTGACAATGCAGACATTCTCCCCCAGTCAAGAGATCTGGGTTAAATCCATCGTTCTTTTGCCCACTACGCCACCCCAGTTCAGACATGGCCATATGCAAATCAGTCTTGACCCTGTGCCTCATGGGAACAGTCCAGCCCGAACTGCCAAGCCATGTCTTCCCTGGACCGGAATCAAGCATCCTAGGACCGGTTTCTGGCTATCAGCTGTCATCAGCCAGGATAGCTTGACTCCAGTGGCGTAGTGAGCACGGGACCCACGTCTGGGCATACCCATCCCACTTAGGGCGAAAAGCGTTACAACAAACAAATGATGGACGGAATGCTGACAATGGAGACATTCTCCCCCAGTCAAGAGATCTGGGTTAAATCCATCGTTCTTTTGCCCACTACGCCACCCCAGTTCAGACATGGCCATATGCAAATCAGTCTTGACCCTGTGCCTCATGGGAACAGTCCAGCCCGAACTGCCAAGCCATGTCTTCCCTGGACCGGAATCAAGCATCCTAGGACCGGTTTCTGGCTATCAGCCGTCATCAGCCAGGATAGCTTGACTCCCGTGGCGTAGTGAGCACGGGACCCACGTCTGGGCATACCCATCCCACTTAGGGCGAAAAGCGTTACAACAAACAAATGATGGACGGAATGCTGACAATGCAGACATTCTCCCCCAGTCAAGAGATCTGGGTTAAATCCATCGTTCTTTTGCCCACTACGCCACCCCAGTTCAGACATGGCCATATGCAAATCAGTCTTGACCCTGTGCCTCATGGGAACAGTCCAGCCCGAACTGCCAAGCCATGTCTTCCCTGGACCGGAATCAAGCATCCTAGGACCGGTTTCTGGCTATCAGCTGTCATCAGCCAGGATAGCTTGACTCCAGTGGCGTAGTGAGCACGGGACCCACGTCTGGGCATACCCATCCCACTTAGGGCGAAAAGCGTTACAACAAACAAATGATGGACGGAATGCTGACAATGCAGACATTCTCCCCCAGTCAAGAGATCTGGGTTAAATCCATCGTTCTTTTGCCCACTACGCCACCCCAGTTCAGACATGGCCATATGCAAATCAGTCTTGACCCTGTGCCTCATGGGAACAGTCCAGCCCGAACTGCCAAGCAATGTCTTCCCTGAACTGGAATCAAGCATCTAAAATCGCATCAAATGAGAAGTAGAGCAGGACCACAGCAGAGGCTGAAAATATGGGCCTGATTATAGAAGAAAGCCAGCAACTGAGAGTCTACCTTGAAAAATAGGAGATAATGAACACATTCTGGACAGTGCTGGATGAAGGGTTGTTCACCTACTCTTTATTAAGTACTATTACATTGAAATGGTAATTTACTGTGTCAACAGCATAGTACCTTGGCGAACTTGCAAAAATGTTTACTAACCAGGTTCATTTGTAGCCCTGCATTCTAAAACACTTCAAGCCTGATGCTTTCAGCGTGTGGCGCTGCTATAGTTTTGTGGACACTCATAGCCTTCAATTGTTCCCTTGTCAAGTGTCAGACTTTCAGTCATGATTTTGTTACCCACATCCCATTGGACTTGAAATATTGCTGTTAAGGATGTACATATGAGCTAACTAAGCCCAGCAGTAAAGTGCTATAGTACAAAAAGCCAGGATCAGCTAACCATGCCATGCATTACAATGGAGCACCTTGCAGCTATAAATTGTTGTTGTTTAGCTACTTTCGTGTGTGGAAAGTCTTGTGCCATGTGTTGGACTTGGCCCTTTCTGCAAGGTCATCCCCAGACATTTTGCCTCCACCTTCCTGTATTCTGAACCAGTTTTTGTTGGCTTTTAGGACCAGTGCTTAAGTGCTTGTGCTATCTACTTAAAACATGGTAGAATTGGCTTGCACCCAATTGGCATAGTTAATTTTAGTGATTGTGCCTCCCACTTAAGTAGCCCTTTAAACATGTTTTAGGCCTGCCCTTGCAGCTGTATTTGCAGTTTTTACACTGCTATTTTTATTTGCCAAATAAAGCTTCTCTCAGGCTCAAACCTTCCTTTCTCTTTTAAATGTATTTTTATTTTGCCCCAGAATACATTAGTGACTAGACTGGGTAGTGCAGTGTTAATAAACCTTGCTGCCATTCTGTGCTTTGAATATGTGTGCAGAACGTAAAGCAATTTGGGTAAAGACATCATTTTGAACATAGCCGCTCTCCCCATGAGTGTGAGGGGCAGCTTGCTCCATTGTTCCTCGACAGGATCAGCTCACACTCCCAAGGTTGCGAGCCCAGCATGTTTCCCAGTCTAGAGTAATAAATATACCCAGATATTTGAATCTGAGGGAAGTGTAGGTTAATCAGCGTTGGGTCTCCAAATGTGGGGGGAAAAAGCACTGACTTATCCCAGTTGATACAGTATTTGGAATGCCTCCCTTATTCCACAAACACTTGTAACGTCAGGGGAAGAGACCGGGCAGGCTCAGTCAAATACATGAGGATATCGCCCGCATAAAGCAAAATTATTTCCTCTACCTCTACCTCGTCTGGGAGCTGGAAACCATGAATGTCAGGGTGGGACATAACCACACTGGCTAAAGATTCTATTGTTAGGGCAAACAGGAGGGGGACAATGGGCAACCTTGCTGTGTGCCTCTACCTATTGGAAATTCCATAGAAACCACTCCATTTACCCGAACTGTTGCCACAGGTGTCTGGTATAGTAGCTGTACCCATCTCCTGTAGCGAGGACCAAACCCAAATTAAACCGGAGTACTATCTAGGAAGGGCCAATGTACTACACCGAACACCTTTTTGCCATCTAATGCAAGGGATAAATGGGGGATCTGGCATGACCAGACATCATTTAGCCAATTGTGGGTTCTACGGAGATTGTAGTGGATAGATTTCCCGGGCATGAATCCCGACTGGTCTCTGTGAATCAAAGGTGTTATGACTTTCAGCAGTCTGGCTGCTAAAATAGTGGCCAGGATTTTGACCTCAATGTTAAGTAAAGAGATCGGGAAGTCCACTCCCTGGGCTGTCCATCCTTTTGGTATAACCACAATAATCGCCCGACGCAGGTCTGGAGGAAAAATGCCCCGGTCTCCCGCTTCATGAAACATATTTAGGAGATGGGGTCCCAAAAGGCTCAAAAATCGTATGTAGAATTCAGCTGGAATCCCATTGGGACCCGGAGGTCCTATTTGCTTTAAGCTTAGTAATGTCTGATTGGACATCTGCCAGGGTAATCTCCGCTTTTAGCACCTCTCTCCTCTGCATCAATGGTCAGCATTGTTATTGACTGCAGATATTGGTCAATATGGGACCGGACCTGGAGCCACAGAGGCTCATAAAAGTTCTCGTAATATTGCGCAAAGGTTTCTGCTATCGCTTTATCAGAATCCACAAGAGCCTTCCCTCAAACAAACACCCCCCCCCCCCCAGGAGTCTAATTTGGTGCACCCACCTAGGTTCTTTCTCTCTTCTACCAGGCCAGGCAAGAAGTTTTACCCGCTTTATCTCCGATTTTGTAAAGGCGATGCAGGGAGGCCATCATATGGGTCTTGGCTCCCTCCTGTGCTAAGGACTTGTATTCCTCTCTCAGAAGTGTTAGTTTTCTAAGGGTTCAGGGTCTGGGCCAAGCTTATCCTCTGCCTCCAACAACCTACGCTCCACTTCCTCCAAGGCTCCTACCTGTATAATCTTCTTACATGCAATGCAGTTCTGGGCGCTATCCCGGAGGAACATTTTATAAGCCTCTCAGAGGGTTGTTTTGGACGTTACAGAGTGCTCGTTTTCTTGAAAATATAGCTCAGAGTCCACCCTCATCCCCACTGCCACCTCTCTGTCTCTCAAATTACACGCATTTTGCTTCCAGCCCGTCCCCCCTCTTGCGGGTACGACTCAAATTCACCAAGAGAGGGGAGTGATCCAACAGGCCCCTGGCCAGGTATTCTGCCCGCCGGACCACATCCACTTCACCTGCGGGAGCAAAAATATAGTCTATTCGAGAAAAAGCCCTATGGGCCCCCGAAAAGTGTGAGTATTTCTGTTCTGAAGAATTGGCACGCTGCCACAGGTCCAAAAGGTCCAAGGTGGCAGCGAAAAGGGCAATCGGGGTGGGACGTTTATTTGTTCCACAGGAACCTGATCTATCGCACTCGGTCTGCATGACATTGTTAAAGTCACCTCCCAAAATATGGAGTGAGAGTTCGCTACCAGTAGTATTTTGACTAACTTTTTCATGGTGGGGGGGCTGCAGACAAGGGGTGCATAAGTGTAATGCCACTCCTGCCTCAAAACCCTCCCACTCCCACGTATCTCCCCAGTTGGTCTGTCCATTGTTTTAAAATACGGAATGGTTGGTTTTTCCTGATCAGGATGGCTACTCCTCTTGATCCAGAGGTGTATCCTGCATGTGCGAGTGTCATGTATGCCCCTCTCCTCAGGAATTTACACCTTGTGCCTTTGAGATGGGTTTTCTGTGAAAGTATCACATCTGGGTTCTGACGCTTGATGTATTGAGTTACCACACCTCTCTTAATCTTATCACCTTGCCCATTCACGTTCCATGGAGTCTACATCAGGAGCAGGCCAGGAAAACGGGGCAGTGCCTATCCCAGTACATTGGTGGGCGGCAAGCACATATCATCTTTGTTGAGGTGTCTAGTGAACTGATGTGTCTGTGTTATCATGTCGTGACCTAACTTACCCTGAACCCTACAAACTAGAAACCCTACCCCCAAAGGCCCCTGAGAGTGCAGATCCCCCTAACACAACAACTACTACTCTACAGATGATCTGAGAGGTCTGTAGCCCCCACCCACCCACCAGTTAAAGTCCCAAACCCTCACACAGTCAGGGCCAACTACCCCTGGTAGCAGTGGCCCAGGAAATAAAATAAAGCAGAACAGTGAATCTGTCTGTTGCTGCTGTGTCGTCCTCCGCGGGGCGTGAATCAGGGCCCTGGTTTCATCGTATCACCCTTGACTAAACCAATGCTGTTAAATCAGAAGCCATAGCATCTGAAGGGAACGCATCAGGGTCTTTCCCCAAATTTGTTAAGGCGACCACCAGAGGAGAGGGCCTCAGATTCAGTTTCGTGTTCGTTCCCTGTGAGCCTAGGTAAAGAGCCCTCCTCTTGTCCCACCTATCTACTTTTCTCGGAAGCCGCTGCATCCCCACCAACTGAGTCGGAGGAGACCCCCTCTTCCTCTTCTCACCTCATGTCTCTTTGCCTCCAGGGGGTTAGTGTCAGTTCGCTGCCGGAAGCGTTATCCTCTCCGCCGGATCCGAGGCGCAGCACACAGGCGAGCAGTACCTCCCCAGTTCCCTGTCTGGATTCTTCTGGGGTTCACTCCGCTTCAGCTGGGGTCTCTTCCAGTAGTTCCCATGCCTTCTCAGGACTTTGGTAAAAGAGTGATTTTCCTTGGTAGATGATCTTCAGTTTGGCTAGGAAGAGTAACATATATTGTAGTTGCATGGATCTCAGTTTCACTTTCACTGAATCAAATGTGCGCCTCTGGTGCTGTACTTCCCTTGTGTAGTCTGGAAAAATCATAATTTTGAAATTATCATGGCCTACCTCCCCTAGTTTGCACAACTCCGTAAGGATTGTATCTCTGTCCCGGAAGTTCAAAAAGCGGGCTATTACTGGGCTCGGCCCGTTCGATTACAAAGCAGGGAGAGAGTTTGTCTGTTGGCAGAATGTTCCTTAGCCAAGCATCCAGGAACCGCTGCATGTCTGTGCCCTCTACCCCCTCAGGTAATCCAACAAGCTGAGGTTGTTCCATCTGGCCCGGTTTCCGGCAACTTCGAGCCATCACACCTCTTCTTTATTCGTGGCCCGGGCCACTGCCACATCTTTTTTCAGGGTCTGCATTGAGTGCTCCAGTTCAGATATTCTATTCACCGTTGAAGTGAACCTCTCTGCCACATTTCAAGGTCCTGGCGCCAGAGGGACACCTCAGAGCGCACCTCTCTCATCTCTCTCTCTCCAGGTCCTCACTTGAGGACTGGATAGCTTGGAGAAGTTCAGCATTGTTGGGCTCCGGCGGCGAGAGCACTGCCGCCATGGGTGCCACCCCCTCAAAACTTACTTTTTAATACTCCTAGGGTTGGCACTGGACAGCCCTGGAGGCAGGGTGCAGTGTATTTAAAAAGTTAGACTTGTACTTTTTAGTTTTACATGTCCTGGTAGTGAAAAACCCTTAAATTCATCTTTCGCCACTGCAAGGCCTACTTCTTCCAAAGGATAACATTGTACTTACCTTATTATATTTAATACGCAGTTATGTACAAATGGGAACAGGGTACCAGTTCATGTTTGATGTCTTTGGAATTGTAATAAAAAATCCTCATTTTTTTAAAACTAATTTTATTGTTATTTTATGAAAACAATCATCTTACGTTAGGCTTGGCAATATCTAGCAATAGACATACAGAATTCGTTAAACTGCCAGTCAGAAAAATATAAGAAGTACATCTCTCGTAATAACAATGTGAAGTTCAATAACCAGCCCAACCTCAGGATCATAATGAAAACGCCTCTCTTATAGTAAAGTTGGATTTTTAATTCCAAATTTGAAAATGCCACCTTTTAAAAAGTTGGCATTTTCCTGTCCTAGCCATTTAGTGCCTGCAGCCTGTCACTGGGTCCAGCTGTGCTTTGTGAAACCCTCCTCGACAGCCACACACAAGAGAGGGCTTAGGTGTGCCTGGATGGGCCATCACTGGCACGTGGAAAGGGTGGAGCTGGGCGCAGCCCTATTAAAACTAGAATAGGCTGTGTCCTGCCTTTACACAAAGGGCTGTATATTCCCTGTAGTTAAACTGGGGGCAGGAAACCTCTGCACTTCGCAGTGAAAGCTCTAGAAGCTTCTCCCACTTCAAAGGAGGCACTAGGTATGAATATTGGAGACTCTGCCTGGAAGAAAGACTGCTATGCTGCTGAAAGGACTGCCACTCTGCTGGTCTGTTGCCCTGTTGGACTGCTGCCATACTACCCTCCTGCCTGAGACAGAGGAATTGGACCTGCAGTTGAACCCCAAACCCCCAGAGTGACTCCAAGGGCTAGTCTGCTGGCCTCCTGTTCAGAGCCACAGGGGCATAACAGGCTCCTAATCACCTAAAATAGCACCTAGATCCAGCTGGAGCAAGCCCCTGACCCCCAAGTGGTGGCCCTCAGGTCCTGGACCCTTGGTTTGGCCTCAGTGGAGCTGCATTGAACGCAAATGGGCCAGTTGATGCCAAAACCTTGTCGCTCACACTGCCCGCGAACGCAAAGTTCCGTAAACCCAACTCTTCGCTCTACATCATTGTCCGCTTGCGTGGAGTGCCTCCGCGAAGCTCCAGCCCAACCGTTCACAATGACAACAGGATTTGCGTGTTATGATGACTACCATCCGTGCCACCCACCGTGAACGGGACTCTTTGCGCTGCTCTGACTATCTGGTTGTGCTATCGCGGTCGTATACAGGGATACTGTATCCGACCGAGTGGTGCTTTGGGCTTTATGGTGCTCTTTGATGTTTTGGTCTTGATTTATTTATTAGTTTGCTCTTATTTTTCTAAATTGGTGTGGGATTTTTCTTATGTTGTGTTTTCACTTTGTCTAAGGCCTTCCCTTTGCAGCCTCTTCAACTTGGCAAAATAAATCTTTTACCAGGCCTAAACATTCCTATTAAATACATCCAACTCACCCCTTGTGTAGGGCCTAAACAACCCATAGGGAAGGGTGCAGTGCATTAAAAAACAAGCATTGGCATAGCCAATAGGTCTCGCCTTTGGGGTTTTGTAAGTGTTTAGGCAGAGCTATTGGCTTTGTCAGTGTCTTTAAGCTATGTTGTAGAGCAGCGTGGGTGCTGTGCAACATGTTGAAAAGTTATAATAAAAATCTATTTTAAGCACTCTGTATCTGTTGTGCTGGGTAATGCATGTAGTGTTTCCTGTCCCGTGTATGGCAAGGTGTGGTGTTCTGCTGTGTGGTTCATTCTGTCTATTGGGGAGAGTTATGCATGTAGTGCTTCCCGTCCTGTGCATGGCAAGGTATGGTGCTCTGCTGTGCGGTGCACTCTATCTACGGTGGTGAGTTCTGCATGCATTGCTTCCCGTCCCGTGCATGGCAAGGAACGGTGCTCTGCTGTGCGGTGTGCAGAAGCATTGAAGAAGCGGTCCTTGTGCCCACAGATGCATGCTATGGCCCCTGTGCAGGCTGTGTATCCTCTCTGCTTGGCGGTGACTGCTGGGAGCACGCACAGTGAATTAATGAAGCGCTCTGCACTCCGTGTGTACAATGCGCATCACTGGGCAGGCTCAACAACCGCAGTTCAAGCAATGTTAATGCATGCTAAATGTTTTTTTCTGTTTGAAAAATACAAAACATTATCACGAAAGCCTTAGTCGTTATCTGCATCCACGTCAATCGGGGGTAGCCAGAGGTAACAAATGCTAGCCTGTCATGCCATTTAGCTCTCCTGGCACGCCACTGGACTCTGCAGTCAAGAAGTAAGCTGTATGAAAAATAGTGAACAGGGCTTTAAAATCTCTGTTTGCATTCTGAGGTTTCCGGTGCATGCCCTTCAGAAAGCAACTGGTCGGCTTATGTGCGTGAAAATGGTTAGATTTGTGATGTCACTGGGGTAAAGGGGTGGGTAGTGTCACATCCGCCACAACCTGACATGGCTAGAAGAGAGACAGATGAGTCTGTGTCCTTGAAGGCACGTCTGGTGCGAGGCAGTGTCAGCACAAGTAGACACTGTGCATGTATGTGGTGGATGCAACCTGTGGGGGCAGTGTCAGTACAAGTTTCCGCAAGAGGATAAGTAGGTAGTATCAGCACAAGTAGTTGGTGGGTGCGACCTGAGGGGGCAGTGTCAGTACAAGTTGCCGCAAGAGGATAAGTAGGTAGTGTCAGCACAAGTAGTTGGTGGGTGCGACCTGAGGGGGCAGTGTCAGTACAAGTTGCCGCAAGAAGATAAGTAGGTAGTGCCAGCACATGTTGACAGAGGGCCGGTAGTTGGTGGGTGCGATCTGAGGGGGCAGTGTCAGTACAAGTTGCCACAGGAAGATCAACAGTCGATATGAACACATTCGACGTCTCGGCCCAAGCTGAAATAATGAATTGTAATAGATGTCACGCAAGCACGCCTGTGGCCCTGTCTGGGTGTGAAGATGAAACAGTATGTAAGGCAGAAAGGCGTTCCTGAGTGCTGCTGGCTGGCCTAGCGCATGGCGGCTGCGCGCGTGCACGCTCACGTGCACGCAAGCGCTAGGCCAGCAAGCAGCACTTTGAAAAACTCACATACAAAATGTCTCTCCAAGCATCGCATGCGCGCTGACTCAGCGAGACCTAAAAATGGACATGTACTTTTAAGGTTTACATGTCTAGCTTGTGAAAAACAGCTAAATTCATTTTTCACTACTGCAAGGATCTACTCTCCCATAGGATAACATTGAGTTGCCTTATTACATTTAGTAAGTGATTATTTTTAATTGGTAACAGGTAGATATGTCATGTTTGCACTTAAATGAATTGTAATTTCAAACCTTCTTCAGTGGTAGAGTCAGATTTTAAGTCACATTTCTGAAAATGCCACTTTTAGAAAGTTGCCATTTTCTTGCCCTAAACATTTTGTTTCTCTATCCTCGGTTACATGACTAGTTGTAGTTGGCAGATGACCTTTATGTATTCCGCCCCCAGACAGTATTACAAAGGAGGAATGGGTGTTGGTGGGATGGGACATCCTGATCGCATGGGAGGTATGGGGCTCTCACCTACCACACTTGCAGTTCAAAGGAGCTGCCTCAAATAACTCGCTCTCTCTCTCTCCCCCCACACTCCCGCCGGATATAGGGGACAGTCTAGATGTTTCTCCTACTTCGGAGATGGCACTAGGTATCAATATTGGACCCTCAGACCAACTCTTCAGTTCAGTCTGGACCTGTCAATACTACAGAAGAAGGCTTGCCCTGCTGTCTGAGAAGGAAGACTAGACCTTCTCCCTTCATCCCCCCCCCCTACCAGAAGTGACTCCAATGATCTCAATGATGGCAGTGTGCTCCTATCCCCTTCTACCATTTAAAAAGGCTCCCTCGAGCCGCCTGAGCTGACGAGCTTGGGAGCGCCTGCTTGCCCTGAGTGGAATTATGCCTGAGAAAATTAAGCGGCAGCATGTTCAGCAACCTACGAACTCTTTCCCTACTGATGACGGAGAAATCCAGAAACACGTGTCTAGGAAAACACAACAAAAAACATGGCATTAGCCAATTATTATCTGAACTTTGTACTGAGCGAAAAACTTTGAACTACATCGACCAAGATGCCTGGAGGTAATGACGCTGAGACGTGATGGCAGTGTGCTCCTATCCCCTTCTACCATTTAAAAAGGCTCCCTCGAGCCGCCTGAGCTGACGAGCTTGGGAGCGCCAGCTTGCCCTGAGTGGAATCATGCCTCGGAAAATTAAGCGGCAGCATCGACCAAGATGCCTGGAGGTAATGACGCTGAGACGTGATGGCAGTGTGCTCCTATCCCCTTCTACCATTTAAAAAGGCTCCCTCGAGCCGCCTGAGCTGACGAGCTTGGGAGCGCCAGCTTGCCCTGAGTGGAATCATGCCTCGGAAAATTAAGCGGCAGCATCGACCAAGATGCCTGGAGGTAATGACGCTGAGACGTGATGGCAGTGTGCTCCTATCCCCTTCTATAATTTCTCACAGGTACCTGTTACTAATCTATGATTTGAATGCTTACGGCCTGGGTGTTTGACAGTTGACCTGCTGTAAATACTCAATTGTGAGCAAAGGGGCCTAAAGTATCAAAGGATTTTACCTGTTCTTGTCTATGGGAAAATGTAATATTAGATATTGATAAAGATTGTTATGAGCCAGACATTTCATTAATCAGTGACCGTACTAAACAATGCCATAAGACCATATTTTTTTTAATATTCCGTCGATTCTCCGCAGAGTTTTAAATAATTCGATCAGAACTGAATACATGCTTCTATATTCTGCACCATTACTTCAAGCCCACAAAACTGGAAGAAATAAAAGGTAAAACATTTTAGTGACATCCCTAAACTGCAAAATGAAAGAAGACTAATCTTAGGCCTATCTTTCTTGCTGCTGCATTCTGTAACAAAGTCACATTGTGTTGCCCCCTTCAGAGTGATATAAAAAAGAGCACATTCTTTTTCACTCTATTTTTGTGTAAATAGTTTTTTATTGACTTTTTTACATCATCATTATCAGTTCACAGTTACAACCATACAAGAACTATTAACTGCAGGGTGTCCCCGGCCTTAGGCGTCCGTAAGATGCTCCATAGGTGGTGCAGAAGCTCCTTGTCCAGCCACTGGGAATCACCCCCAATCCCTCCGATATCCCACCCTTCCCCCCAAACCCCCAACCCACCCTCCCCCCGTGGCATCTGCAAAGCGTCCGAACAGGTAAATGCCAGTCTGGAGTGAAGTGGGACCCCCCAGAATCCCAATCATTTTTGCGGCGCAGCCCTTCCCCTCCCATCCCCCGTCCCCTGTCAGGTCTGGAAGAGACGTAAAGCTCTCAAGGTGGGCGGATACACTGCCGCAGGTAGACCCCTTGACAGGTAAGACAGTAGGGCTCCCCAAGACTCTTCAAAGGCAGAGGGATCGTCTCGGAAAAACGATGCCAGGCGCTCCACCGAAAGCAGGCGCCACAGGCGGGTGTGCCAAAGAGATAGTGCTGGAGCGCCTTGTTTTTTCCACGCCGCCGCCACTGTAAGCTTAGCCGCCCCCACGCAGAGCCACCATATTGCCTTGTCTTCCCTGGACACTCCGTCCCAAGCCTCACCCCGCAGTCCTAGTACCATGTGTTCGATCCCCCCGGGGGTTGTGAAGCCTAAGATGTCTTTAATCTGCGTTAGGATTTCCTCCCAAAAAGGTCGTATGCTGGGGCAGTCCCACCAGATATGTCTAAAATCCCCCAGCAGGCCGCATCCTCGCCAACAGAGTGCAGAGGTCCCCGGGAAAATCCTGGCCAATTTCGTTGGGTACAGATATCAATCAAATATGGTTTTGTAGTGGGCCTCCCTCAAGCTCACCGATATGTTATGTCTGGGTATGTCCCGCCACAATTCCCTCCACTCCGCGTCTGTGATCTCTCTCCCCAAGAGTTGCTCCCAAAATTTCACTCTATTTTCACTGACTAAGATTTTAGTTTGTAGTCTTGCAGGTGTTTTAACAGTGTACATTTATGTTTAGACTTATGAGTACTATTTTGCTTATGCTGAGGTTTTTATCAGTTATTATAGGTTTAAACCTAAAATAGTAAAAGCCTAAGCATATTCTTTTCAGGTGACAGACAGCCAGGAGATTGGCAGGCATCAAGTTGTGATGGTATTTACAAAAATGTGAATGATGGGCTGTTTAGAAACAGGCTTGTCTCTTTGATAAGCTATTGCTGCCCTTATGTTAGCCTAGTGTGTGCATAATTGATCAAGTACAAAAAAATTGAAATACAAAACACAAGAAATGCTGAACTACCTTCACGGAGCTGGGCACGATAGTCCCGGTTGTTTCAAGTCTGTGTCAGCTCTAACGCCATTAGCAAAGGCTTTATCTGAGCAAGCAGTCTTGGTGGACTGAGTGGATATGTCGAAGAACCAAGGAAAACGACCACGCCAGTGCTATTCATGAAGTAAACTCTCCTCATCACATTGCATAGCCATGTTGCCGGCACTCTAAATTAGTAAGGAGCAGTTTAGTGGGAGCGGCGGGGAGGGGACGGGCATGCAGCTGAGGGGCACTTTAAAGTTTGAGTGCTCGTATGAGCAACAACACCTGAAGAGTTTCTGGACGTGAGAAGGAGAGGAGTCCCCATTGGGGGCAGCAGACAGAGGAGTCCCCATTAGGGGCAGCAGACACAAGCCACTAGGCATGAGCAGAAATGAAATGCTCCGACTTTCAGAGAAGCAGAAAGTTAATTTAGTTTTGAAACAACTTAGTGTTTGCCAAAATAAAAAACATAAACCTTGTCATTCATTACTGCTGCTAGTAGTGTCTTATGGAGTGGCAGCAGCTAGAATCAAGGCAACAGAACAACTGTGTGATAGCCACTAGTGCATCTGGGCAAAATTGAAACACCTGTGAAATAACGTAGGATGGTCCCAAACTATAAAGAATAGCCCTGCAATCCAATGCCAGAAGGTAGGTCATCTAAACAAGGTAATGGCTGACTTAGGCTCCTGTCTGTATGTTATGTTGTATGTGTGCTGGCATGAAATCTGGGAAACGGCTAACACCAAGTATGGCTAGACCTAAAAATGGTACGTGAATGTATACAACAAAGTCCACTTTAGTTAAAAGGGAACATAGTTGTCTTTAACAAGAATATGTATATGGTTCAATGAGGTTTATTCGTTGTATGCACACCTTTAATTTCACAGCAGACTTTTGAAGCAAGATGCAGTGAACCAAAGAAAAATTCTATTTCATTCTCATTCCTTCACTGGTAATAGATTTGGCATAATTGATGTTAAGTGACAACAAATCCAAAGCTAAAAAGAAAGGCTCTGTTCCAGATAAGTTAAAATTCACCAACGGTTATAGGTACTGGAGTGCCAATTAGATAAATCATTGCAGTTCTGCATTCTTCTTAAAACTGCAAGAGTTTTAAATCCTGTTTTGTTTTCTCTTCTAGACTCATACAAAATGCAGCAAGTCAGCTGCAGGCTTTAGTGAACTCTGGAGCTGAACATTATGATGCCTGGAACAGAACTTCAGTTCAACTTGTTCAGGCTTCCATGGTTAGTGCCCGCTTAGAATTTACTTTGTTGCATTTTGCTTTACTTACTTATGTTATCTGTTAGAATATTTGACTCATGCAGAGTGCTAGCAAGCTAATATTTCTTCTTTCAGCTCATGGAGAGGATTTTCAGCAGGCGGTTATTGTTAACAGAGATAAGCGGTAACGTGTTCACTTGAGGTGTTTGATATTGCGGACAATGCTTATTTTCATTTTTGTGAAAATGTATTGTAAAATCTTCAAATATAGTGAAAATTGTGATTTCTTTCATTGTGTTCTGTTGGAAGAGAAAAGGTCTGCCTGACTATATTTGGAATTAAAGGCAAATAATTGTTTACTGAAATTATTTGCAAAATATTTTACTAGGGGAAAAAGACTTTCATAAACAACTAGCATTTTGTGGGTAAAGCATCCCACAAACAAACAGGACATTTGTGGCATATGATTAAATTAGCAATAACCAGCTAAGGTTTTTCAAGAACCTCAAACCATTCCAGAATTGATAATGTCTGAGCTGAATCTGACAAAATATCAAAGACATCAAAAGTTCACCTGGCAATTGTGGGGAAAAGAGTTAAAGGACCCATAACCTCTCCATGTAGTGAAAGGTGCTCATCAGTAGTCAAACCTGGGCTTCAGGTCATCTGATGCAATCAGTGTCTTCAATTGGCTGGTTCTTTTGACTACAGCAATTACTGAGCTCAGGTCTTCAGAAGGTCATGGGGGCTGGCTGAGCCAAACAGATGCTCACAGCAGCAGGGGGTGCTTGAAGGCGCTCCTGGTAAAGTGTTTGTGCAGAATTGAATTTTCTCAGAGAAAGCCAAAGGACCAGTAGTGGATATCAAAGTCCTATTAACTTTCGGGTCTGATCAGTTCTTTGGCATAGGTTCCGTTTAGATGAAATTTTGCACTTCATGTTTTTGCATTGTTTGAGTCAAGTAAACTAGGTAAAAGTGTAGAGTGTTAGCCACACTAAATGTCTTGATCATGAGCAAGGCCAACATTACACTAAGCGTGTGTGCCCTAATATTTCTTGCTCCTTTTACACCAGGATACACATGTGCTCTGAGCAGACAAGTTCTGAGTTTCAACGCTAAACCTCTGCTGTCCTTCTGACACAAAGTTCTCCTTATCTCGCAGATACTTGTTGGTTATGATTGCTCAGTAAGTCAGTGCTGGCCACCAACATCTGTCATCTGCAGGTCTGAATCTGTCTGAATCCCAACAAGGCCTACTGAGCCTTCTATCCTCCTTGGCTCTGTAAATTCAACACAATTAATCTGGGTATAACATATCTATTTTTACTATCGTTATGAACAATAAATGTGTAGGATGAATGGCAATATGAACAAGCATTTGCAAAGCCATTAGGAGACCTACTGGCTTTGCCATTGATTTTACCCTAGATGGCTGTCATGCTTGTGGACATGCACTTGCATGACATCAATGTTTGAATGGTTGAAAAATCATTTAAAGATGAGCAACCACTGCTAAATTAGTCGCTGGCAGTAAACAGAGTGAGATAGGACCGGGGTGGACCTAATTTTTAAATAAAAAGTGAAAGGGGTGGGAAGAGAGGGGAGTAAATAGAACAAGGGAGAAGTAGAGAAAATAGTTTCTCATGACATCTGCAGAGGAAGGATATAACTCATCCAATTACACCACAGTGAAAATGAAATACTCCTGTGGGAGGACAAACACAAGAATAGGGAGTAAAGGTATTAAAGGTATTAAAGGAGGAGCAGGGAACTCAGATAGACAGGAATGCCATCCAGTCATGAGCAAGGGAGAGACCCATAGCCCAAGTTTATATTGGATACAGTAGGTCTTCTGCCATCAGACAGTGAGACCTAAAAAGAAGTTATCCTTTTTATTACTATCAAACTCCAAACACAAAGGGCTCCAACAGAAGGGTTGCAAAGTTTCACTAGCTGGCAGCCAGAGAACCACTGTGGCTGAGTTTAAATTAGGAAGGTAGTTTGTCCTCATTTCGTCTGCAGGCTCAGTCCAGAGGTAACATTGTTACTTTATAGGACAGCTGTGCTACTTTCAGTGACAATGAGAGTTAGATTCATTTTCTCCTCTAATACTACTGACTAGAAAGTATGGTGACCAAAAATTAGACACTCGGGAAAGCTCATAGAAGTAGAACACATTTAATGCAAAATAGCAGTAAAGCACATTATACACAGAGGTCTTTCCTGCCTTCTGGATTAGAAGTTTAGGGGTATTGCACCCACTAACAATTGGCACCAAAACACCTTGCTTGTCTGATCAGCGATGACCGGTCCAATTCCGGCTTGTATTTCAGACTTGAGAGGATACTGTGGCTTTCGGGGTAATTGTTTCATCTGATTTATTTTTATTTACATAAGATCCACAGAGAGAATGCACCCCCATATCATTGGCCCCAGTGGACTATAAAGTGGAGAGCACCTGAACAAGCAATGCTGACAATTCCTTAGACAATTTTTGGAATATGGGTAACAGGCTGACAGTCTGTTTCAGACAACAGGAGAAGGACCTAGTTTTTCCTGCTATAATGGATGCAGAGCCCTACAGAAATAGTTAATTTTTTCACAGGATATACCAATCCAATACATTGTCTGGTAAAGTAGGGCTTAAAAAGAACACATAATGGAACCTATGATGATAGAAACAAGGTCAGAAATGTGGTGTAAAACATGCTGATTTGAAATAACAACTGTGTCTATGGACAAGCTCAAGAGAGAGGTAATGAAGGGAATTCAGAAGTTTTCAAAGCAGAGCAGCTTACGCTGGTATCAAAAAGGTAGTGTTTGGTTTATCATACAATCTACATAGGGAAGTTTCTGAGCTATGGGAATCATGGTATTCAGAGTACAATCAGCACTTCTCTGGCTTTCTTAGTAGTCAGGAAAAGAGCACTGTGACACATTGTTAAATTCAGATGACCCCTTTGTGTACTTTTTAACACATTACAAAAAGTACATAACAATACATCCAAAGACAGGCAAAGCAATGAATGATAAATCCTAGCTTATCATTTTTCTCGAGCAATGGTCAAAGCCTTATTCAGGCCAAATAGGCAAGAGGCCTATCCTTTCTCTTAGATATCCTACACCCCGTTCTTAAGTAGTAATCTATGTCCCATATCCTGTGAGAATTTGGACTGCCTAGTTTACATATAACACTTCCCTACTCTCTACCCTTACAAGATGGCTCAAGTTGTTGAGCATTGCAGCATCAGTGGCTTGGTCTTCTGTCTCTCAGTGGTAAGAGAAGGCATTACCCATTGGGCTTGTATCCAGCAGGCTCGGTCCCTCTTAGAACTGCTATCACAACCCCTTAGTACTTTGATGAAACTTCCTGTGAATGACACTACAGACAGGAGCTTCCCAATCAGTTAGGAAGCAATTAAATAGAGCTCTAGAGCCACCTCCTCTGTCAGGTTAATGTTTATTGGAGTGACAGAATAATGATTGAAGATGTTTAACCTCTAATATAACCAGAATTAGGAACACATTCTCACCAATCTGATTTCTAAAAAATATATATACCTTTCAATTTAGATGCATATAAACATCAACACATAGGAGAATTTAAAATGAATGTTTAATCCAGTTCAGACATTAACAGTCACATGGACATGTGAGCGTGTGGATGTCCCTTGTGGGCACAACGCACAATGGTAGGATGGGGCACAGGGAGGTAAGTAAGTACCTTTTCACTCTGTCTACTTGCATATGATAAATTAATTTTCTAACTGTATGTAATGTAATGTTATAAAAAATAGATTAATAAAGCGCTGTGCAGCCAGAGAGGCATCCTGGACCTAAATAAATCCACTGGTTAGCATAAAAAAGAGAAAAAAAACCAATAAAGCAATACTGTAAAAAGGGTTTTCAAGGTGTTCCTAAAAACAGTAACTGATCACAGATTCACAGGTGGAAAGGCAGGGAGTTGCAAGATCTAGTTGCAACAACCGAGAAGACATACCTGTCTGTTCTAGTGCAGCAGACCCAAGGCACCATTAAAAGATGTGCATCGAAGGATCTCAGCTGGCGAGAAGGATGGTATAACAGAAACCATTGCTGTAAGTATTAAAGTTATGAAAGGCATGAAACACTAAGCAAAGGGCCTTAAAGGGGACACTTTGAGAAACTCGCAGCCAGTGCAAAGTATTCAAAACTAACCAGGCAGAGGAACAATGAGGCCAATGAGGCCAATATCTTGCAAACATTTAATCAGTCCCAAAGAAGATCCCACAATCAAAAAATTACAATAATCCCAACAGTTGAGAATCATAGCCTGCATCCCCACACAATTTGTTTTTGGAGGAAGAAAGTGAAGAATTTTGAAAAGAAGTCTCATGAACAGAAAGCAGGTGGAAGAATGACTCTCTAGAGAAAGGTCAGAGTCAAACTTAAACCTTAGATTACAATCAGAGGCTACTGGAATAAGACCATGGTTCAATTGTCTTGACCAAATTCCCTCAGGAAGCATCAAAGGAGTGTTCTGACAGGGTACTAACAGGACGTAGGTCTTGAATTTTAGAGCAATGTCTGCCAACCACCTGATCACAATTAGCTGACACACACTTGAAAGCTGTAAGAAGACTCAATTGAGTTATCATTTACAGGAATTAAAATCTGGGTGTTGACTACATAACTCATGAGCCTGAAGCCAAATTGTATTAAACAACTCTACTTAAGGCTCCTCCGCTTCAGACGTCTAATGCCTCCTAAACTGCCTGCACATCATCCAGATCTGGATGTCCAGCACCTACCTAAAGCACAACCCAACTAAGACAGAATTCCTGTAATTTGCCATGAACAAGGAGTTTGAGGACGGGGGAGATATGTTTCTCAGCTTTCAATAGAGGTCCAAAATGAAGACATTGGAAATACAAATATTTGTGGGTAGGCAGATTGAAGCCCCCTTAATTTGTTTGTTTTGTAGTAATCTCCATACTTCTATGTTGAGGTCCCAAGGCTTCTCTGTGTGATTGTATATGTGGCATTTAAACAAAAACCCATGGACCCTAGTTTTATTTTCTCCCTTTGTTGATAGGTGTGGATAAGGCATAATATATGAATGATTTTTACTGAATCCCATCTGGAACAACCTAGTCACCCTCCCTCCCTGTTTTACTATCTTTCTCCGGTTCCAGTTTGTGAGTTTATTATATCGGTACAGTTGGCTTGTGTTGAAATAAGATGTGTGAATTATGAAAAAATATTTTTGTTTTTCTGAATAAGGAACCACTCAATGTTCAGGGTTTCTCTTCAGACCTAAAACTAGTAGCTCATTTAAGGGAAGTCAAAATAAAGATAATATTGTATCATAATAAATAAAAAAAACATGTCGGAATAAGTAAGTAATTCCCACATAATAGTGAAATACAACAAGGCAGCAGCAGGCAAGAGATCCATGATTCTCCAGTACTAGAGACATAAGTGTGATGCATGGCACACAGATTTGATCACCAACTGTGAAGCAATGATCACTACTTTCGACATTTCAAAGAGAGGCCAGTGTCCTGTCCTATATCTCTGAGCTATTCATTTTCTGCTAAAGGAAGTCAAATTTTGAAAATATCTAGAGTGCATTACAACTGTGGCGCAATGAAGATAATCATCTCTGCTCTCAAGCAGTTTAAGCCAACTCAATACTATCCAGCTCTACATCTTTTAGGACACGCATTGAGACTAGAAAACTGGTCCGCGGGTCCCGAGAAGCCGAGTTAAATCTGAGTATCATGTGTACATGAATGTTAATTAATACCTAGACTTCTATTCTCTCAATGAGGAGAACATGTAAGAGGGGAAATCCTGAGTAGCTTCACACTGCACAAGTCAATATACATTAAAAAGACTCCGTTAAACCTGCAGTGTTGTCACTTAGGAGAGACCAGGAGGTGTAATATTAGCCATCAAAGCTAAGATTACTATTCCCAGGAATCTCCAGATTTTTTATAAAATAGTCCTGTTTGGTTGTGGTGAAAATCAAATTGCACCAACAATTTTTTGACTGCCACCATCTTGATAGACTAGGAAATCATGACAAGTCAGTCACTGGACTGAACTGAACGTAATATGTTGGTAGCACATAGACAAGAAACTTCCAAAGTAGACCTAGAATGGCCAGATCCTTTCCACATTTTCAAGATAACTCTTGATTCATTGTATGTAAATATATATTTTGTGGCAATCCCAACAGTTTAGGATGTAAACACCACTTTCTGGCCTTTGTTGGATCGCGATCGAGATGAACTTGCAGTTGAGAAAATGCGGAGTTCTCCTTCAAGACAGCTTATTAAGTAACCCAATTTCTGTCCAACTGTAACCCCTGAGAATTAAGGCTTATCAGACATCGGATTTAACTGGGAATCTACTATTTTAGTTATTGCCGTTAGAAGAGGGCTTTTCAAACTGTTATTGTCATTTTTCAGATGCCTCCTTCCTAGGTCTAATGCATTTTCATGGGTTTACCTGAGGCCGCAAGCTTGGTTTAACAGGCAGCATTGAAGCTTGGTTGGGGGTGATGCCATCTTTGCCAGCATTAGGATTGCATCACATCTGAGGTGAGGTAGAGAATATTTCAGAGACAGAGGTCCTTGGGTCAAAGCAAGTTCAGAGTGAGCGCCATCAAGCTATTTGACATCACGTATAGTGAAGGTTAATCAGTAACTCGCCCCAGACGTGACCCGTAAGAGGGTGTTGTCAGCCATGACCGTCCAATGGTCCAGCGCAAGCCCAACCAAGGCTAGCGAGCTGAGAGCGAAGTCCACTCATAAATCCAGTCAATCCTACAAGTGGCAAGCCAGCCTGATAAGAGGTCCTGTGTGGATGTAACCCTTTCCATTCCGGAAAGCTAAACAGTTCCAAGATAGGCAGACTTACCAGCTGTAAACCAACAATAGCAATATCTATAAAATGGCACAAGATCAGTGTGTGGGCTCCACATGGAGTGCCCGAGAGCCAACTCCCACTGAGATGTGGTAACTGCTATGGGGCTTATACACATGCACAGCAACTAAAATCTGCCTAACAGACCCAGGAGACTAAAAAGTGCAGTTACATAACCTGCAAGTCACAGGTTTTAATCACATTAAGGCTGGCTCAGACCTTCTTTCTTCCATTGTTGATAAAATGAGTACTAATACATTAGGTAATAGTAGCCTGGCCTTTACATGCCCCAAAGCAACAAAGCTTATTTTGCAAGCACTATAAATCACTTTATTCTTAGAATACTGACCTACTTTGGTGGATTAGCAATTGATCCACATTCAGATGAAACACTATTGTCCAGACAGTATCTCATTAAAATATTGGCACAATTCATTAGGATGTCACAAGAGATTAGATTTGGACGTTCTTTGATTTTATTTGGCTATTTTGTGAAAAGGATTATATATATAGACACAGATATCATTGTTTTCCAGGCTCACAGCCACTACATCATTGTGAAAGTGTTTGTAGACACAATGAAGACACTTGGAAATGAGCCTTCAATACAGAAAGCAGTGAAACCCCTCTGTGACCTCTTTGCATTGAATGGCATCTTCACAAATTCTGGAGGCTTCCTGCATGATGGATATTTGTCTGGGCCACAGATGGACATGGCGACCGCAGCTTACTTGGACTTATTGGCTGCGGTGAGGTAGGTTGGAGAATTGTTTGGGCCACAGTTAGCCATCACACCCACAGCTTACATGGACCTATAAGTAGTGGTGATGTAGGTTTCTTCCACAATGAGGTATAAACCAGTATCTAAAAGGTCATGTATTATGTTCATAGAAGTTTCTGTTAAAACAGTTGTTATTAAGATTGCATGCAATTCTGGATAAAAAGTGTAACAAGAAAACCTTTTCTGCACTAAGCTGTTTCTGTTTCATTTTATAAATGAATAGCATTCCAAGTAATTCACATCTATCCTGGTGAATGTTTATCTTGTCGAACAAATCCCTGTAGTATTTCTTTTGTTATGGACCACATATCTATTGTTCTTCCTTTAAACCCCCATGTATCCTTCTTCTTTTGCTTCTTGTCTACTCTTTTTTTTCTTTCTCTATTTATTGCTCTTCCTATATCTTGGCCAGTACTTCCAACTTTTCCATCATTGATGTTTTTTCCTCCATCCTGTAGTCCTGTATGGCATTATATCTCTGCTTCTATCTATAACTTTGTACAACTACTCCAACCTGTACTCTAGGTCCACTACCCACTCCCTATCTTTTTGTACCTCTGCCATTACCCTAGAACCTCCAATCCTGCTTGTACCCTTGCTTTGCTATCACTGCCTGTACTCTAATAGGTCTACCCTGCCTAAACGTTCATACCTATGGTGAGCACCTCTAAACCGGTCTAGTTCCTCACCCTCTGCAAACCCCTAGTACTTCTATACTTTCTCTGCCTATACTGTTTTACAGCTGTGTATCTCTACCATCTCTATCCCTACCTATATCCTTTTACAACTACCCCCACCTATACCCTAGTACCTGAAATTCGATTTGGAGCAAGGTATGAACTATGGACACACATGGTGATAAAAGAATGGATTTTGTTGAGGGAATCTAAAACCAAATCAAGTTAGTTGAATGAAAGAGAGAAGTAGGATTGCATGTTTGAATGCAATAGATCAATATGGCAGGTGAAAATTTATAGGGAGGAATAGAGGAATTCAGGAAAAACACAAAGCGATAGAAAAACTAAAGTGAGAAAGGCAATAGGTATTGTACAAGGATATGTAAACTGGGACTGAAAATTCAGTTATGGGTGATGTGGATTAAGTTGCTGATGGAGCGAGGAAAGTCTGAACTGGGGAGGGGATTACATTTCTATGGACGGCATGTATTCTCAACAGTGTGAATCGGAACAAGTCAAAATACAGGGTATGTGCATCTCCCTGTATTGAGTTTTACAGTGACCTAGCAGGATAACAAAGTTCAAACTTAGGGAAAAAACAAAATGTCATGATTATTAGTAAGATCAACTCGTGGGTGCCTACAAACCTGGCGATAGTGCAAATAAAGGGTGAAAGCTAGCTAAGCGCTTTAGCATCTACGTAACTTACGACATGATAGGATAAGTGAAGAGTGCTTTTACCTTGTAGATTGACGGGTGATGAGAAAGGTAAACCTGAATGGAGAGGGTACCATGCACCCTCTCATCCAAGCTTGAAAGTGGCATATTGGGCTTCACCCTATCTTGTAAGTGAGCATTAATAGGGAGCTGCCATTCTCCCAGAGGAGAACAATTATAGTCCTCAACCCTGGTTTCTGTTTTGGTGGTAGTTCTTTGCTGCAAAGGGGCCGGGTCCTGAGCAGCTATGAATGCGAGCCTTGTAGGCAGTGCATAACATTTTACATTCCATCCAGTGGGCCTCAGAGACCCAACAGAGATATCCTAGAGCTGGTAAGAGCAGGACACATGACTCCAGTGTTATCAAGATGCGTGTTTCCACCTCTGAAGTCTATAAGTTGGCTACAGCTGTTTTTGCAAGGCCAGAATACACTACATCTCGGTAATTCAGCAAGATGGGGTAAATACATTTAGGTTCCTCTTTCGATAAGGGAAAAAGATATTTTGATGAATTTGCATAAGAACTCTAATTTCTAAAAACTGACAAAATAACATGTTTGTTTGGGGAACCAAAATATTGTGCATCAAGAAGAACAGTTTTTTTTAACTGTTGAATAAGGGGCAATCTGTCCCAGATTTGGACAAGAAATTGAATTTGAGAGATCATTACCTTAGGTAAAGTTCATAATCTGTGTCTTGCATGGGCTGAATTTATGATATTTACTCCAGTGTTAACTCACCACACAGTGAGTGAACCTAAGTAATGCCCCAACCATTTCCTTAATACTGGTGCAGGATTAGAGTTTCAGATTCATGCATATAGAGATTTAGTTAGGTACTCTGCCTTTCACTGGTGACTCAGCAGACTGCCAAACTCTAATCTATAGTTCTCCAAAGCCCTGAACTACATTTTTACTAAATACATTATGGTGTGTGCTTTGTAAATTGTAACTAAAGCTACAATTATTTATTTTTAATATAAGAAATGTATCTATTTCTTCCTGTAGGAAAACAGCAGTCTTATTAACAGATGCTTTTGATTACACCGATGAGCAGTTAAACTCAGCTCTTGGAAGCTATGATGGACAGGTATACCAACGTCTATTTGAATGGGCTCAGAAAGCACCAGCAAACACTCAGGTAAGAGCAGTTGGGATGGCTAGGGGTGTGTTTGGCTGTTTGTGTTTGTTTAGTTTTAGGCTTAGGTCCCCAGGGATGCCGAAAGAGGTTGTGAGTATTAGTGATTCCAGGAGGGTGTCAAGGGCCTTTGAACATGATCTAAAGGGTCTCACGGGGTGGATGATGGTCACATTGTGGTTTTGGAATTACTGTGATTGGCAACACAGGCTGTTTTGATTGTCCTACACCGAGTCCATATGCTAATCAGACTCGTGGAATAGTCAGAAGCAAAGACCTGTGCCCAGAGCCCAGGCAGAGTCAGTGGACTCTGGTGGAAGGGGAAGCTGAGTACAGGATGTGGCCAAAAGGCGTGACATGGTACGCCAAAGACCAGGTAAAATCCTCAGAACCTACTGTGCATGACCAAGGGCTACGGTTTGAGGACTCTAGGGCAAGATCTGCCCGAAGGATACAACTTTCCCGCAGAGCCTGATGGCCACTTTTGAGGGCTGTACTGAGGTTGCTCTAGGGAGATGCATATTGTGGTAAAGGCACAGCCGAAAACATATCATGCACCCCCTAGGCATGGCCAAAGTCTTGTCAAGCGGGCTCTGGATACTGGGCACAGGGGTCTGTGAAGACTGGCTTAAGGAAATTCCCTTAGGGCTAGAAGTACATTGCACCTCACACTGATTGCCATGATTCCAACGCCTGCTGGATATGGCTAAAGGCATGCTCTGCAGTCTCTAAGTGCAGGCAGACTGGGTGCAGTGTATGTTCTGGCTTAACTCTACTCTCTGATGGGGCCGGACAAGGATTGAGCCCCTTAAGCCCCGCCAGCCCTGGATTACACAACATTGTTGATGGATACACCTTGTGCTCAGAGGCTTCTGGGCAAGGCTGAAGGCACAGATTATCCCCAATGGAAACTGAGGGCAGTACTGCAGAAAAATTCCAGATACTTGTACAAGTACATCTTAACAAAACCTCAAAAATGTCACTAATGAAACATTTGATTACGGTATTTGGGCTTTTCTTCTAACATCAGCGTCTCACACCTTGAAAACATTAAAATAATTATAATACTTTAGTTGAATGGATGGTATGATTACAATCTAAAGCCTTCACACCAAATATGTTCATCAGTTATAGTGAACTATGGAATTAACTCTCCCAAGCATTGTTCATGACCTCAGACATGATATCACAGTAGGCACCACAAATTTCATAGACCTTGCAATTATGTTTGGATTTATTAGGAAAGTATTTTAGTATTATTTATAACTGTTTTTTTTTTTTTTTACACAAATCTTAAGAAAAGAAAATATGCATGCAAGTGTGATCTTGGGAAGTTTTTCTCTGAATGTGTGTGTGAGTGCATCCCATAAAGTTTCATTTTAACATAGGAAACATTTATTTGAGGCTTAAAAATAACACCCGACGGGTCAACATTACTACTTGTTCAGAGAAACCACTGCCATCTGTGTGCTTTGTCCACTATGATGAAAAATCATCAAGCAGTTTACGAAACATACCCTAAAATAGCAAAGTTGAGCAATAAATTAGGGAGACAAAAATTGAACTTAAGATGGTCATTGTATTGGACTGTACAGCTTGTTCTGAAATATTCGCAAAATACGGTTGCAGGCAATGATCTGTGCATAGGAGGCACATAACATGGCCTATGCCCTTGCCCTATATATGTCACCTTACTGTTAATAGAGAGCAGTAAACAAACTGTGGGAGTCAAATCTGGTATGGGACACAGACTATAAGGAATTGACTTTGACTTGATTGTAACTCAAATTTTTCGTGGGGAACCAGAGGTTTAGGGCCTCAAGGGTGAGACTCTTTCGCAAAACAAAAGATCCCCCACCCCCCCCCCCCGAGTGAGATGAATTATATTACAACAAGTTATTATTTCAGCATTACTAGTCTGCACCTGAACACACACAAAAAGTTTGACAGGGTGCCCTCACACACCTACCAGGTGTCATTCTTCATAGGATATGTCGCGCTCTCAAAATACTTCGTTTTGATGGAGAGCGGGTCTACATCCTGAGATCAGGAAGGCACCTCTACTGACCTAGGATCCGTGCAATAAGTTAAAAACCAATGTAGGAGCCCAAGGTGTTTTTTAATTCATAGGGTACCACTTGGTATTAAAAATTGGGTGTGGGCTATCGGGGTACAAGTACCACAACCCCACCATGGTTTCAACATGTTTCTGCTGAATAGAGCCCATGGCATTCATCAGGAGAGGTGTTAGATCCACTGCAAGTCTATACCTTTTGTATACACTAATGAATTAGTAACATAATACTTGCCTCCAGCTATAGTTCATAGATTCCCTGGTTGGATGAAAAGCAGTAATATAATATGTGTGTTGTATATCAATACTCCTATAGACTGAGAAACCTGGATATAAAGTCCCTCAATCTTATTTAGGAAAATTGCCTGCGGTATAGTTGTGGCACTGCACTAATGTATCACACCCATTCAATATTGTGTAATGTCATGCTGTGAGAGCCTGCTCACACACTCGCACCCCAATTGAGGGTCATCTGGGCCCAGTAAATACAGCAAGTTCTTCTTTCGAGGACAATCATTTCACATCACACAGGCTCAGATGTAGCTCTGTGAGTTATTTCTTCCCTGCAGGTACAGGTCCTCATAATGGTGGGGACCAGAGTAAACTAAAATTGAGCATTGCCAAAAGTGAGGTCCTGTTGGTAGGCTCTAATCAACGAACAGGTCTGTGCTTAGCTAGCCTGCACCGTCTGGTTATTTGAAAGTTTACAATAACAGTGCTCATATTTTGGACAAGAACTAGGATGCTGAGCTTACGTTTAATGGCCAGATCCTGGAAGGGACAGAAGCCTTCTTTTAAGAAATAAATACAAATTAGCTTGCCCTTTATCAATTAATATCTACATAAAGTAAGGGTGGATGTTGTAGTGATGTCGAGGCAGGAGACCGAAGCAGGTTAGTTTGTAGAAGTTTGTTAACAGCAAAAGTCACTCAGGTTGGAATCTCTTTTCAAGTGCAGTCCAGAACAGGAATCTAAGTTACATCGCTACCCTACGAATCTGTATATAAGGATACAGTACAGGTGCCTTGAGCCTAATTAGACAGCACTAATACCCTATAAGCAAGGCTGCGAGTATCAGATTGCCCATTCATAGAAATATAAGTCCTGGTGAGTAGGAAATATGATGCCATTACACCTCGACCGAGCCAGCGTCCTTTTCTGCCCATGAAAACAAGAATTTAAGTTAAGTTACCATCCTTTCCCTTTAAGTGCTGTTATAGCCAGTAGTAATTTATGTATTCTTTGGTCTTAATGTCTTTACATTGAAAATAGGGAGGTGAATTTTAGTAACCCATTTTTAAGCATAACTTCATTGCTGCTCTGATGCCCAAGGAGTGTCTCCTCCAAGCCACAGATTTGGAATTTAGGGAAGAAGACAAACAGATCAAATGCCAAGTCGATATGGAAATGTGTAAGTACTTTTGGAGTGAAAAACTTGCTATAAAGTTCTGAATCCATTACTGATTATACCCGTCTTATTCTAGGTAGTAAAGTTATAGTAAAAGTAACTGGTTGTTTGAAACTGTTTGATCTAGACACAAAGTGCTGCTTACCCCAGTTGATTAGGACCATTTTCAGATCTATATGGACATGCATTTCTATCAGGGTTGGAAAACAAATGTACACGGCTCTCAATTCCAGGCACGGCTTGAAATTAAAGAAAAGGCTCTTGTGTTGAATGTTTTTGGGACTCAGTGCAAACCAATTACTTTTGCTTGCATCCTTTTGAATACCGTTCTCAGCTGGTAAAAGGTTAAAAAAAGAATGTCCGGAGGTGAGTTCAATCTGTCATTCTAATACTCGTTACCAGTAAAATTGGTAGTTTATCTCCTGGATGGTTGTTCAGATAGTGATAAACTACATTTTCAGAAACCAAGCCTCCATTGTTATCTTCAATGGGTAGCAGTGGGAAAAAATAGCATTTACTTAAGGGTGCAGAAGTCTGTTTCATGAGGTAGATGCAAGCAACCTGCCCTTGTCCAAGTAAATTGGATCATAAAAATCACACTGAGGCAACCACATCAACTTATGAGATTTGCTGTCCGTGCAATATGGCTTGGTCTTCTAGAGTGACTGGAAATATTACCAAACCACATTCTGTGTACCGTCGGAACGACGATGCCTGAAAACAACTTTTAATATTTTACAATGAAGTATAATGTGTGTGTTTGTGTGTGTGTGTGCTTGTGTGTGTGTGTGTGTGTGTGTGTTTGAGTGTGTGTGTGTGTGTGTGTGTTTGAGTGTGTGTGTTTGTGTGTGTGTGTGTGTTTGAGTGTGTGTGTGTGTTAGTGTATGTGTTAGTGTGTGTGTGCTATAGTTACTATCCTTGTGGGGACTTGAACCCAGGTCCCCACAAGGCAAGGTCTTCCAAATTATAAAAATAAATGACTTAAACAACATCTGTGCCAATGTTTACAACTTTAAAAAAAATTACCTTGTGGGGACCTGTGTTTCATCAAGTGTGTTTATATTTCTGCTCAACTCTGCCCCTGTAGGCAGGAGGCAGTACTGCGGTCTTAAACACACTGCATTTAAACACACTTTGCTCACCAGAAAAACCCACTATCAGCCAGAAGGCTAGACATTTGAAAGGAAAAGCTTTATAACTTGTGTTTATCCAAATATTTTTCATGCACATTAACCTTTTCTCTATGTATTAAAATAAAACTTTGTTTACATGAAGCTGCTGAATTTAGATTTTTTTGAGCCTGAAAATTGTTAGTGCTCTTATGAACATCACTAAAAGCAATATAGGTCAGTTTCAAGTCCTGAAATACTTTGCTATTGCTATTTGATCCTTATCCGCAACAAAACAATGATGGTGCACTACACTGGTATTCAATATAAACTGATGTTATCGTTTTGTTGCACATAATCTACAGGCATCAATGCCTATTGTTGCATTTTAATGCTTATACCAGGAATTTAGAGTCTTCATTTTGCTTTTCCTTTGTTTGTATATTAATATGCACAATGTAATATGAACTTTTAGATGATGGCTAGATGATTGAATGACTAGGGTTGCATTTTGCAGTGAAAGATGAGGGTATTCCCGATAGTCTGAGGAGGAGGAGGTGGAATCCCATTCATTTTAAATGTGCTGATCCCAGCTACTCACATGCACCACTTCATGCATGAGAATGATACAGGGCAATGGTGTGTTTGGATATCTTAATTGTCTGCACAGCAACCAGCTCCAAATTAACTTTTAGAACATCATATTGAAGTTTGAAATACCATCTTCTGCCCATTCTACTGTGTTATTCTGTGCCCTGATATTGTGCCGTCTGTTATGCTGTGTAATTTCTCTTATTCTGTGCCCTGTTATTGTCCCACTTTTTGCTTTCTGTTATTTCTCTAATTACTGTTATCCTATGCCTCTGTTATTGTACCTCTGATTTGTGATTTTGCCTTCTATTTTTTTGTGCCTCTTTGCCTGTTTTCCTTCTCCCCGTTTTTCCTGTTGTTACCGACTTTCCCGTCGCTGCTACCCCCGTGGCCCCTACCGGTTACCCGCTCCCACCTCCAGCTGCGCCCTCCCTCCCCCTTCCCTATTTAATGGCGGCCACTGCGAGGGCGCACGAGCAAGACCCCTCACCTCCCGGCCAGCAGCCCCGCTGTAGTGCCACCACCGCTGCCCCAGCATCACCCCTGTCAGTAGGTTCGAGGCCTCTGTCTGCGTCTCTGCTGGTGCACGTTCTACTGTCTATTATTCTGTGTCCTGTTATTTTGCCATCTTTTGCTGTCTGTTAAGCTCTGTAATTTGTCTTATTCTGTGCCCTGTTATTGTGCCGCTTTTTGATGTCTGTTATTTCTCTAATTACTGTTATCCTGTGTGTCTGTTATTGTGCCTTAGATCTGTGCCTCTGTGCTTGTTATTGTGCCTTCTGTTTTTTGTGCCTCTTAGCCTGTTTTCCTTCTCCCCGTTTTTCCTGTTGTGCCCTACTTTCCCACAGCTGCTGCCCCTGCAGCCCCTCCCCCGCCGGTTTCCTGCTCCCGCCTCGCAGCTGCGCCTCCCTTTCACTTCCCTATTTAACGGCAAGCCTGTCAACGCCCATCCGTGACCAGACCAGCGCCAGGGATCCTGGTTCTCCAACCACCCACCGCTACGACTCTGCTGCCGTCCTCGCACTCAACCCCAAAGGAATAACAACTGCCAGCTGTCCACGCCAAACACCACCCAGGGCCAGTTCTCCTGCTGCTGAACCTTCACCACCCTCCGCACCACCACAGTCGCTGCCCCCACACCCGACGCCAACACCACGAAGCCCTGAAGTGCATCCTCCCCAATGTACGCTCTGTGCACAGACACGCCATAGAGATCTGGAACATTCTTGACAACTTCTCGTCAGATGTCGCCTTCTTCACAGGAACCTGGACCAACACCTCCTCTGCCCCCGACATCGCCACTGACATCCCCAACGGATACAACATCCAGAGGAAGGACTGCCCCAACCTCCAGGAGGAGGACTTGCCATCACACACAAGAGCTCCCATCCGTCTCTCCACCTCCACCACGAACGACTCATCCACCAACATCGAACACCTCCACTTCCAGATCTCAACCAGCCCTAGAACAACCCTAAGCAGCACCCTTGCCTACAGGCTCCCCGGACCTTGAACAGTGTTCACCACTACCATCGCCAACCTTGTTGCCCTCCACGCCATCGCCCCCATACTCATCGGAGACCTCAAATTTCACCTCTACAACCTCAACGACCCCAACTCCTCCACCCTCCTGGAGAACCTCACCAACCTCGGACGGCAACAGCTCGTCAACTCACCCACCCACATGGCATCTTCGCAGGAGGCATCAACGTCCACTTCAGCCACACCTCGCAGCCCCTCTGGACTGACCACCACTGCGCTCACTTCCACGTCAATAAATTCACCGCTCCCAAACCTACACCCCGCCCATCTCGAAGGAACTGCAGCAAGGTCACCGAGGAGCACCTCAACTCCACCCTCAACCTCGATGCCCCCCCACCCAGACTGACGCCAACCTCGCCGCAAAAGAACTACACAGATGGATCACCAACTGCACAGACGAACTCGCAACCCTGACAGACAGCACCCCAGAAAGGTCAACTGGTTCACCGCCAACCTCCATGAATCCAGACACACCTGCAGACGTCTCGAGAAGAACTGGAGGAACAGTAAATCTTCGGAAGATCGCACCACATACAAGAACGCCATGACAGAACACCACCAACTCATCAGATCAACCAAAAGGACCTTCATCCAGAACAAGATTACCGCCAACCCCAGCAACTTGAAGGAACTCTTCAGCATCATCCAAGAATTCACTAAACCCCCCCAGCGAAGCCACGGACATCACCGTCTCCCAGGACCGCCGCAACAAGCTCAGCGCCTACTTCCATCTAAAAATCAAGTCCCTCTATGACAACTTGAACTAACTGACACAGGACGACCAAACCACGCACTTCCCCCACCAACGACAATCAACCCACCATCTCCGCCTGGACCTCCGCCACCACAGAAGACACTGAATCAACCATGAAAGGCATCCACTCAGGAGCACCCACAGACCCCTGCCCTTCCCACATCTTCCACAGAGCCGCTGCTGCCATTGCACCGGAACTACGATGCACCATCAACACCCCCTTCGAAACTGGAATCTATCCCCATGACTGGAAACGCGCAGAGTTTAGTCAAAAACAAGAGGTTCTCTAGCCTGTTTAATTAAATATGTGCAAAAAGTCACGGATTATAAAAACATAACCAGTGCATGTCGCAGACTAATAGTGACACAACAATGGAAAAATGGTAATTATCAAAAAGCCTTTTATTGTAATTAAATACTGTGATGCATAACATTTTTTATACATAAATATCCAAAACACACCCCACAATACATTCACTCAGACATACCTTCTCATAAACTCTCATTCTCACACGCCTATCAATATCAGACATTCAATCCAAATACAATCAATATGTACATAGATAGAAACCCCCCAATGGATATGAGGTTACATGTGAGGCCTTACAGAGAATACAGGTGTGCCTCGAAGAGAAAAAACATGTCAGATCATAGGAATCAATTACACAATAAAGTAATAAGCATGCAAACATTTTCATAAATTATTAAACATTCTTAAAAAACAAATGGTTTTTTTTTCCCTGTCAAAGCTATTCCACGTATGGAATCCAGCGCCGACGCGCGTTTCGGTGTTAGGCCCCAATGTGGGTTTCACCTTCCTCAGGGCTCAAAAGTCAGCTAGACAGAAACAGTGGGATGTGCCTTAACGAGAGACTGGAGCACAATCAGTGAGCTGGAGGTATCGGGTGAGCAGACACGGCAGAGGCTGCAGCCGTATAAGTATGATAACAGGCGAAATAAGGAGAGATGAGCTGCCGTGTCTCAAGCTAGATACGGTGGCTCATGGTAAAAAGTTCCCGATGTAGCAGCTGGCAGTACCCCTACAATAGAAGGAGGTTATCTATGCGGCAGCAGGATTTCGATCTTGGATGAATCAACAAGTCCCTGCTCCACAAACTTCAGACCATACAGAGCACCACAGCCAGACTCGTCCTTGGCATCTCTCGACAAGAACACATCACCCAACACCTTCTCCTTCAAGAAGAGAGTAACCTTCAAGATGCTCACCAATACCTACAAATGCCTCCACAACACCTTACCCCAATACCTCAACAAAAGAATATTCTTCCACATACCCAAGAGAAACCTCTGATCCGCCGACCTTGCCCAACCCCTGCGCATCCGCAGAGCCAGAACGGGTGGAAGATCCTTCTCCTACATCACAGCCAAGACCTGGAATGAGCTCCCGGTGGAAATCAGATGTGCCCCCTCTCTGCACATCTTCAGGAAGACCCTCAAGACCTGGCTCTTCGACTGACCGGAGCTGCTCACCATCACCCTCCCTCCCCCAGTGCCTTGAGACCCTCCCGGGTGAGTAATGCGCTTAACAATTGATTGATAAGTTACTTAATTTGTGAGGGCATAGGCAGTGCATGATGAGAGTGTGTGTATGTGTGTGTGTGTGTGTGTGTGTGTGTGTATATATATATATATATATATACATATATATATATATAGTCACTTA
This sequence comes from Triturus cristatus, assembly GCF_964204655.1. Classification (NCBI taxonomy): domain Eukaryota; kingdom Metazoa; phylum Chordata; class Amphibia; order Caudata; family Salamandridae; genus Triturus; species Triturus cristatus. Next base: position 214,379,534 of record NC_140592.1, read on the forward strand.
AAAAACCATAGGTTTCACACATGTTATAGTTAAGTGGATATTTCACTCGTAAAAAACCAATGAAATTCCACCGTTATAGTTAGTTAAGATAACTATAACTCGCGCACCCGCAATCCTCTGCTCATGACGTCACATATTACATCACTCATGACATGGTCAGTGGCATCACTCTTGACATTACTGATGACATCATCCTTGTGATAGAGTGGCGGTCGCGCGAGTTATAGTTATCTGAACTAACTATAACGGTGGAATTTCATTGGTTTTTTACGAGTGAAATATCCACCTAACTATAACATGTGTGAAACCTATGGTTTTTTCAGTGAATTTGTACGGTTTTTTAAATGTTAAGTTATGTATGTATTATTATTTTTTTATATATTCATTTTCAATAAACTACGTATAAAAATTATTTATTTTTTTTAATGGTTTTTCACGGTGCGCGCACCCCCGCGATTTAAAAAAAAAAAAAAAAGTTAATGTTTTTTTCTGCCTTCGGGGTCCTTTAGGGACCCCCTGACAAAGGCTAGGGGGTCAGGAACTCTCTACCCTGACCCCTTTTCACGGTCGCTACCTTCCTTTTCCACTCTCGCACTGAAAACAAACAAAATGGCGGCCGACACTTCCTGATTTCGACCGATTCGAATGTTGACTGACATGAATCCACCAATCAGAATTACGCTTGCGCACGTTGGGGTGTGCGCACCGTGCGCGTACGGTGCGCGGCTATAGATATGTATGTGCTTTTAACTGCGATTTTCTCAGGAACTACTGAACAGATTGACTCCATATATACAAAAGGCACATGCCTGACCTGAGGACTACCTCTTTGCCAAATTTCAAGTAATTCTGTTCAGCCGTTCGGGCTGTACCTTCGACTAAAGGTCCTATGGGAAAATGCATGGGGAAAACGTGTTTTGGGACCCCCCTTTTTTCTCGGCCCCCGCTTGACGAATCCCCCCGAGACTTTCAGGGTAGGAGCTGAGCGGAGCACCCCATTAGTTTTGAAAATTTAGCGAGGATTCATCAACCGGCGCCAAAGTTACTCAAAATAGAATTTTGAGATTTCCTATGGAAACATGGTCCTAACTATAACTATCTACTGGCGACCGCCAGTAGATTATATATATATATATATATATATATATATATATATATATATATATATATATATATATAATTTCTCTCCACCATTCTCTGCCACTTCCCTTCTCCTTGGGAACAAACGGAGGCGAACCCAGTCTTTGTGCATTAATTTTTCAGTTTATTTGCCCATTCACCACGACCGCTATATATATATATATATATATATATATATATATATATATTAGGTAGTTATAGTTAGTACCTAGTTTCCATAGGAAAAGCATTGCTTGACTTTGACAAATCTGCATGAAAGTTTGTCAAAAAAGTGTTACGGTGGGTACTATTGATTGGGAAAGCTTGGGGGTGATCCGTGTAGTGGGGACCGAGACTTTGGGACGTGAAATAAGGTTGCGTTTGTAATGTTAATTCCCATAGGAACCTTTAGCCACCTCTGCATCCTGAACAGCTGAACAGACTTAGACCAAATTTGGCAGGGAGGTAGATGTCGGTCCAAGGAAGTGCCTTTTGCTTATTTGGTGTAAATCCGTTAAGTAGTTTTTGAGAAATTTAAGTCTAAAATTATAGTGATATCTCTGGCCGCGATGGTTTCACGATAAAGCACGGATGCACGCGCCAATGGGAATGCTCTGATTTGCTGGACGTAACCTGAACACAAAGTTGCGGCTGCCATTTCACTGCTCAGAAAAGGTTCCCAGGGCTGAAAATCTATGCGAAAGCCCACAAAAGGGGTCAGGGTGGAGATACTCTGACCCCAAGGTTGAGAAAGTGAGGTGTTAGTGACAAGTTATATGTCCAAAATGTATTTTTTTAATCACGCGCAATATTCGCCATGTACCATGACTATCAACGTAGTCACAGATATTAAAAAAATATATATAAATGAATCTATGTGTTGTTATAGAGATATTGAGAAATGTTTTTATAGAGTTATTTATATAGTGAGTTATCTACTGTGATGGTTAGAATTAATTATATAGCTATAATTCTTGTATGTGGTGGTGGCTATTGAATTCCTGCTTTTGATTTCCGCTTTCGCTGCTTACCCGCGGGGATCGCAATGACAGACGTCATCGGGATATCCGGCCTCGCCGCAAAAACGGAAAATAGGTTTTAGAGATGGTTGTTTCTAGAAATACCATAGAAAAGCATGAGTTTGAAGTGTTTAGTAATAAACCTCTAGAGTGTAGAATACTGTAATTTGTGTGCAAATATGTGTTTTCATTTTATGGGAAAGGTGCAATCGACGCGGTTAACAATGTCTTTGCGATACCGCGAATAACTACGAAAACGGAAATTAGGTCTGAAAGATGGTTTTTAAAGAAACTTAGTACAAAAATATGAGTTTAAACATGCTTTGAAAGAAGTATGTGTATAGTAATGTGTCTAGGGCAATGTTCAGAATGGATTTTTTTTAACATATTTTTGGATGTGTTGGTGGCCATTGAATGTCTGTTTTTGTTTTCCGTTTTCGACATGTATACGCGGGGATCTTGAAGTTGTCGCAAAGATCCCCAAAAACTAAAGGGAAAAAAAACCTTTAGAAAAAAATTCACAATATTTTGGGTACTAGGGTGGCTCTGACAAGAGCCGTTGTGTTGGTTGTGTGTATATGACTGGATGCAAAGTTTCAGGTTACTTAGAAACACCCTGTTGCATCTGTAAAGTGCACGCCATTATTTCTACAAATTCCATTGTCAAAACGCAGACTATTGCTATAGATGCAGCCCATACAATGGTGTCTGAGGAATGCAGAAACAATTTTATTAACATGTTTTCTGGCGTTGTCAGTCTATGGACAGAATTGATTTGACCACTTCCATTTCTGTCTTTGGCACCAAGACAGTGTGAGTGAAAAGCGACATCAGTTCTGCAAAGGTTTCTTTCAATAAGATTTCCAGCCCTTCGCCAGTCAATGTGCCTAGGTCGTTGACACCACAGTGCACAATCATGAGGTGAGGAGCTTGGGAATTCACAATGGATTTAACCAAAGCCAGCAACTGATTAAACTTTAACCCTCTCTGGCCAGACCAAGTAATATGCACACTTGGCAAACCCAAGTCCCTGTCAATACTTATGTTTTTTGCAGCCTCTTTAGCCCATTAGCATTAGATATAGCTGTGGCTCACAATCCATACTCTAAGCATTTTGAAGTGACGGAGCAATAGTAGTCAGGATAAGCCTGGAGCTGAGTGAGGTAGTTTTCCAAAGGAAAATAAGTTAAAATGGAGGGTTTTAAAAAAGAATATATATATATATCTCGAATACTCCTCCGCTGTCCTTCGTTCAACGACTATCCCAAAGGATGGACACAAACCCAAAATTGTGTGCAAAATTATTCCTTCTTTATTCCATAACGCGTTTCGGCTCGCCCGAGCCTTGATCACATGACAATGGCATTTAGAGATTACTCCCCTTTTAAAGTGACAGTGCAGCAGTAATCATGATCACGTGACAAGCATGGCGCGCAACTTTATCAATGATCCTAAAGAAAAGCTTAACCAGAGTACAATCTAATACAAGACATTGGACTTGGTTTCTATGTTAACGATAATTAAAATATCTGTTTGTTTTTCTTTTCAGTTAAACATTGTTTGAAAAATCTCTGTAAAATACCGTCAATCTGTTCATGGTTTAAATCATTTGCCTATGCTCATGAGGGTATATATATATGATATACCTGTGCAAACATTTCTTTGTATTCTGGTACGTGACTCATGGTACATAATTTAAAAGCAGAAGTAATAAAATATATAAATATTATTTCTGTAAAAGTGCAGCGTGCATACAAACCCAATGTGATTAAAAGATAATTTAAAATATATATATATATATATATATATATATATATATATATATATATATATATATATATACAACAAACAAAGTTACCCTGAAGAGCCGCACTGCAAGTTAAATGATCCGCTTTATTACGTGAAAGGCAGCAATCAGACACGGTGGAAAGAACATCACGGTATTCAGCCAGCCAGACGCGTTTCGAGACTTGATCTCTTCCTCAGTGGCAAACTGTTGACTGTAAAGAAACGGAAATGCTGGCACACCTTGATTTTCACTGTTCCTGCCCCAGTGGGCGTTGCCAGAGGCATTCTGGATCATGTGGTGCCAGTAATGAAAACTCGAGTGAGTCCGCTTCGTTGCAATCAAATAAAACAAATTAAAACCCCAGTGGGTTGACGTTTCAGTCCATAACGTGGCATGCTGCTTTGTTTGTGCCTTTCACTTCTGCAACTTGCTTCCTGTGGAAGTGCGTAAGCACCTCCATGGACCCGCTTCGTGGTGGCAGCCCTTTTGCAGCCGGGTCGGCCGCATATAATACAACAAACAAAGTTACCCTGAAGAGCCGCACTGCAAGTTAAATGATCCGCTTTATTACGTGAAAGGCAGCAATCAGACACGGTGGAAAGAACATCACGGTATTCAGCCAGCCAGACGCGTTTCGAGACTTGATCTCTTCCTCAGTGGCAAACCGTTGACTGTAAAGAAACAGAAATGCTGGCACACCTTGATTTTCACTGTTCCTGCCCCAGTGGGCGTTGCCAGAGGCATTCTGGATCATGTGGTGCCAGTAATGAAAACTCGAGTGAGTCCGCTTCGTTTCAATCAAATAAAACAAATTAAAACCCCAGTGGGTTGACGTTTCAGTCCATAACGTGGCATGCTGCTTTGTTTGTGCCTTTCACTTCTGCAACTTGCTTCCTGTGGAAGTGCGTAAGCACCTCCATGGACCCGCTTCGCGGTGGCAGCCCTTTTGCAGCCGGGTCGGCCGCATATAATACAACAAACAAAGTTACCCTGAAGAGCCGCACTGCAAGTTAAATGATCCGCTTTATTACGTGAAAGGCAGCAATCAGACACGGTGGAAAGAACATCACGGTATTCAGCCAGCCAGACGCGTTTCGAGACTTGATCTCTTCCTCAGTGGCAAACTGTTGACTGTAAAGAAACGGAAATGCTGGCACACCTTGATTTTCACTGTTCCTGCCCCAGTGGGCGTTGCCAGAGGCATTCTGGATCATGTGGTGCCAGTAATGAAAACTCGAGTGAGTCCGCTTCGTTGCAATCAAATAAAACAAATTAAAACCCCAGTGGGTTGACGTTTCAGTCCATAACGTGGCATGCTGCTTTGTTTGTGCCTTTCACTTCTGCAACTTGCTTCCTGTGGAAGTGCGTAAGCACCTCCATGGACCCGCTTCGCGGTGGCAGCCCTTTTGCAGCCGGGTCGGCCGCATATAATACAACAAACAAAGTTACCCTGAAGAGCCGCACTGCAAGTTAAATGATCCGCTTTATTATGTGAAAGGCAGCAATCAGACACGGTGGAAAGAACATCACGGTATTCAGCCAGCCAGACGCGTTTCGAGACTTGATCTCTTCCTCAGTGGCAAACTGTTGACTGTAAAGAAACGGAAATGCTGGCACACCTTGATTTTCACTGTTCCTGCCCCAGTGGGCGTTGCCAGAGGCATTCTGGATCATGTGGTGCCAGTAATGAAAACTCGAGTGAGTCCGCTTCGTTGCAATCAAATAAAACAAATTAAAACCCCAGTGGGTTGACGTTTCAGTCCATAATGTGGCATGCTGCTTTGTTTGTGCCTTTCACTTCTGCAACTTGCTTCCTGTGGAAGTGCGTAAGCACCTCCATGGACCCGCTTCGCGGTGGCAGCCCTTTTGCCCTTCTGGGACCCCCTGACAAAAGCTAGGGGGTCAGGAACTGTCCACCCTGCCCCCTTTTCACGTTCTCCACCTTTGTTTTTCACCCCCTCAGACTGCGAGACACAAAATGGCGGCCCGACACTTCCTGGTTTCGACCGATTCGAATGTTTACTAAGATCTAACAACCAATCAGAATCGCGCTCGTGCACGGCAGCGTGCGCGTACGGTAAGTTTTACCGTACGCACACGGTGCACGCTTATAGATATATATATGCTTTTAAATGCTATTTTCTCAGGAAATACTGAACAGATTTACACCAGACCTGCAAAAGGCACATCCCTGACCTGAGGACTACCTCTCTGCCAAATTTCAAGTAATTCTGTTCAGCCGTTCGGGCTGTAGCTTGGACTAAAGGTCCTATGGAAAAATGCATGGGGAAAATGCGTTTTGGGACCCCCCCTTTTTCTCAGCCCCCGCTTGACGAATCCCCCCAAGACTTTCAGGGAAGGAGCGGAGCGCCCCACCTATTTTGAAAATTTCGCGAGGATTCGCCAATCGGCGCCAAAGTTATTCCAAATAGAATGTTGCGGATTTCCTATGGAAACACGATCCAAACTATAACTATCTACTGGCGACCGCCAGTAGATTATATATATATACATATATATATATATATATATATATATATATATATATATATATATATATATATATATATATATATAATCTACTGGCGGTCGCAGGGTGTGTGCATAGTGAAAAACCAGAAAAAAAATAAATACATAACTTGGCATTTAGAAAACCGTACAAATTCACTGGAAAGACCATAGGTTTCACACACGTTATAGTTAGGAATTATCATTTACAAAACCTTGCAAATTCACTTAAAAAACCATAGGTTTCACACATGTTATAGTTAGCTGTACATTTCACTCGTAAAAAACCAATGAAATTCCACGTCATAGTTAGATCAGGTAACTATAACTTGCGTGACCGCAATCCACAATGTGTAATTTCAGATGTCATCATTGATGTCATGAGTGATGTCACTGACCATGTCATGAGTGATGTACTATGTGACGTCATCAGCAGTTTATTGTGGGCGCGCAAGTTATAGTTACCTGATCTAACTATAACGTGGAATTTCATTGGTTTTTTACGAGTGAAATGTACAGCTAACTATAACGTGTGAAACCTATGGTTTTTTAAGTGAATATATATATATATATATATATATATATATATATATATATATATATATATATATATATGATTAATACTTATCTATGATATTATTACCACTCATGGCTGTACCATGAAAATGTGTTTTACAAGTAACCCATTATATATATATATATATATTCTACTGGCGGTCGCCAGTAGGTAGTTATAGTTAGGACCTAGTTACTATAGGAAAATGGCAACATTCTATTCACAATAACTTTGGCGCCAATTAATGAATCTTCGTGAAATTTTCAAAACGATTCTTGGTTAAGATCAGCTCCTATGTTGAAAGTTTGGGGGTGATTCATCAAAGGGGGGCCGAGAAAAAAGGGGGGTCCCAAAACGTGTTTTATCAATGTTAATTTCCATAGGAAACTTTAGACAAGGCTACAGGTCGAATGGGTGAACAGAATTGCCCCAAATTTGGCAAGGAGAAGGGTCTTGGTCTAGAAAGCACGCTTTTGTTTATTTGGTGTAAATCCGTTCAGTACTTTTTGAGAAATATCGAAATTTACAGATATCGATATTTGGGAATTCTGCCATCTGATCGGCTGAGGCGTTACGAGCACGAGCTTGCTGCTGATTGGCTGCGAGCGCTGCGAGCGTTTGCAACTAGGAAGTGTTGGCCGCCATTTTGTGATTCCGTTGAAGCAAGTAAGGGGGGAAAAAGGGCTAAAAATGTGGGAAAGAGGAGGGTAGGAGCACTGTGACCTCTGTTGGGTGTTTAGGGTGTGCTATAGAGGGGGTGTGAAGTGAACTACTCATACCTACCGGTCTGAAAGTGCGGGGACAGAAATTAAGTGAGGTATTGCGTAGTCTGATGCTGCTAAGGGGAGCTGCTGCGGGAGTCGGGGATGAAAGCGTGAGCCTAAACTGTGTGTCTTATGGTGTGAAGTCATGTGCCCTGGCCACTGCAGCACACCTGTGGAAGTAGTGTCCGCATGTGTTTATACCTACTAGGACTAACTACTGACTCCTACTGGTTTGAAAGTCCTGGGATACGGAAAATATGTGAGGTATTGTCTAGAGTCTCATGGTGCTAAGCTGAGGTGCTGCCGGAGTCGGGGATGAAAGCGTGAGTCCAAACTGTGTGTCATATTCTGTGAAGTCAGTTGCTCTGGCCGCTGTGCCACATCTGTCAAGTAGTGTCAGACACCCTGTTCCCCTTGCAGGATAGGCACACCCCTGCGCTGAGCTGTGTACTCCAGACCAGAACATGCCGGTTGTGCATGCAGGAGGATGCGTGCGTAGCTACATGTCCAGGCTCACTGCCAATACTGAGGTGACAGCACACTGTGATGTTGCAGGGCTCATGCCTATCATCCTAAGACAATGACCACAGGGATACACTTGCTCAGATGCGGGTTTGAGGGGGCGTTGTGAAGAACCGGGCTTTTAGAACCCAGCGGCGCCAGGGGCACGCCCAATGTCTTCGGGTTCACCTGTCTTAGAATATAGAGACACAAGATACTTCTGGATGGCGTCGGAGATCGTTTTTATTGGCTGCAGCCAGTAACAGAAGTCCTAGAAGTCATCACGGTATGAGTTATCAGGAGACTGCTCAAATTTACAAAGCAAGTCATCCCTTTTTATGCCGAAAACATCACATTCCAGACAAACACCCATTATTTTACAAATTGTCCAATCGCATGTGAGCACACCAAAAGTATCGCATGACGGTAAAACCCACTTTTCAGTTGTCCGGCCCATGATCGATCATCGAACAATCTCGAACTTTACGAGATCCCGTGCTCTGACCCTTAATCAAGATCAGCTAGCGGGTGGGAACGGGTTTGGCAGGGTCGGCCTCGGGCAACGAGGTCAGTTCACTCAAGTCAAGTAGGAGTCAGCACGAACTCGAGCTAAGGTGCGCCTGACCAAAAAAGGCTCGTTTGGCCATAGTCATCGGCCTATGTGAGGGCAACCACAAAATGGCTACCATGCGCAAAATGGAACCCAGGGTTCGGACCGAAAACCCTAAATACGCAGTTACCAAAATCGTAACGGAACCATGATATTTATAGCGCAGATTCAGATTTCACGGAACCTCAGACCCTCCTTTTGCCCTTACATAGGCAATCTCAGTCTGCATCTGAATTGATGTCTATATTCATCAGATCATCAAGGTGCTGTTGAAGCATCATCTTATCTCTCTGTACCTTTCTCAAGACAGGCGGTCTCCTAACACATGTAGTAGCACAAAGGCCACATATGACCGGACCACACTGTACACAGAGACAACACAAGAAAAGAATCGCTAAAGCCACGCCAATGATCGTCAGAATCCTCCATCCCCAAGCGGATAACAGTCCCCAAAACCATCCAGTTAACGACCAATCTCCTCCGTCCGTATGTATTGACTCGGAGATCTTATGTAGCCTGGAGATGGCCTTGTATACTGTTGGAGCATTATCTGGAATGAAAACGCAGCAACTCGATTGGATCACTTTACATACTCCACCTCGATCTGCAAGTATGACATCTAAAACCATACGATTCTGCAATGTCATAAGGCGATCCGCTTGAAGCTCAGCTGTCAAATTACTAAGGGCACCGGCAGTTTAGTTTATGGTGGATTCAACCACTCTCGTCAATTGCCTCAGGCTCCTACTGTTAACCATAGGTCTCCAAAACGGTAGGAAACCCTTAAAGAAGTCTCCCACTTCTTGTCCAGCGGTATCTTCCTGATCAAAGACACCCCTAACAACTCTCGTCTTGTGGTAATCTGCGGCAGCAGTATACGTAGGAGGCACCAAATATCCAACATAACACGTTCCCGAAAAATCAGGGGGCAACCATGTATATGCTCTGTCGTAGCAAACAAAATACGTACCCTTGGCTGCCAAAAACGGCGGGGAAGAGCTTTCGGATTCCTGCCAATACCTTGCAGACAAAAATGACCTCGGTGGGGTACGATCCAAATCGGAGGTGACCTCTTTCGTCTCTGCTTTTCACTCAGGCTAACACTGTATCCAGTCGCATTCCAGCCAACATAAGCTAGTAACTCGTCCTTGGGAATATTCCTATACGTGTCGATATCTCTACTCATATTCACAATTCCCTTCACCAAGGCTTTATTACTCGAGTTATCTCTTATGGAACGCAGGGGATAGACTTCGATAGCATAAATGAACATCGTCTGGAAAGCCCATAAAGACCCATTCTGACTAAACGGCAGAACCAGATAGGGAATACCTCTATCCGTAGTATGTGGCATAAGACCACACACCCAACAATTAGTGATGTTCACTACCAACCGATGTTGCAGAAGCTGTACAAATGAGTTGTTTACAAATTCTGACCTTCTAATCTGCTCGTGTTCCGGTAAGATGTGAAAAGAATGCAAAGAAGTAGTAATAGGAAAAGACGTAGGTTGGGAAGTGGGTGCAGAAGTCAATTGGGTAGAAAAAACAATCCAACCCACCAAAGCTAACGTCATGCTAAGAAACATCATAATACATATAATCGGAAAACATTTGAGATGCATTATCCTGCATAGTTTTGTCTTAAAGTTCGTTTTCTCAACAGCTCTCTTGACCTAAAAAAATTCCATGGGGAACAACCTTTACAACGCAACTTTTACAAAGCACTACACTTACAACGCATTTTTTACAACGCAACATCCACTACAACGCATTCCATTACATAGCATGACACTACAACGCATTTTTAAAAACTACCTTTACAACGCATTCCATTACATCGCATACTACCATTACAACGCATAATATTACACTACACTATCCAACACTTACCCTACTGTTGCACCCCCTGGAGTTAGAATAGTAATTTTTACCCCTATACTATCCAACACTTACCCTACTGATGCACCCCCTGGAGTTAGAATAGTAATTTTTACCCCTATACTATCCAACACTTACCCTACTGTTGCACCCCCTGGAGTTAGAATAGTAATTTTTACCACTATACTATCCAACACTTACCCTACTGTTGCACCCCCTGGAGTTAGAATAGTCATTTTTACCCCTATACTATCCAACACTTACCCTACTGTTGCACCCCCTGGAGTTAGAATAGTAATTTTTACCCCTATACTATCCAACACTTACCCTACTGTTGCACCCTCTGGAGTTAGAATAGTAATTTTTACCCCTATACTATCCAACACTTACCCTACTGTTGCACCCCCTGGAGTTAGAATAGTAATTTTTACCCCTATACTATCCAATACTTACCTTAAATGCAATTTAATATTATGCGTTGTAATGGTATGCGTTGTAAAGGTAGTATGCGATGTAATGGAATGCGTTGTAAAGGTAGTTTTTAAAAATGCGTTGTAGTGTCATGCTATGTAATGGAATGCGTTGTAGTGGATGTTGCGTTGTAAAAAATGCGTTGTAAGTGCATGCGTTGTAAAAGTGTGCGTTGTAACAACATACATCCAATTCCATCCTCTCACCGTGCTGTTCGCGGCGGTTGGTTTTCTTCTGCTAAGGAGTGCGTCTGTCAGTCCAGGGAACGCCCTAGGACCAACCAGAACCATCAACCTTGTGTCTACACGACTGCAATCCCAAGTCTTTACACCGCGACCTTACAGCTGAACCCGGATGGTGGTTCGAAAAAAAAGAAAAAAAGGATCAAAAATGGTTCCTTGGCTGAGAGAGTGCTGTTCTCGAATTGAAAGGAATTATTTGTTCTTTATTAGTCCATTGTCTCTAGACCGCAGGTTATAATGACTTTTACCAGGCTCTGTCTGGCTTTGAAACAACAGTTCAGGTTCAGTGGTGTCCAAGCTTAAAGGTGAAGGCATAGCTGCTTGCAAGACATCGTCATCTCCTTTCTCAGACCTTGTCCATACCAATTCAGCATCGATAAACGGTGTGATTTTCGGTAATCTCTCAGTTTCAGTGTCTGCGATGCCTTCGCGGATCCACTGGTCGCACGGCAGTGGTAAAGGTACCCTCCAATCACCAGGATTGATAGTATGACCTGGGTCCACAGATGCTGGTGGCAAGCTATCATGAACCTGTTGATGCAAGACACGCAATTTAGCCGTCAGGTCATACAAATAGTCCACCAACACAGGATAATCAATGTCACTAAATTTTGTTGGTCTCAGCACTCCCCACACATTTGCCGGTCAACCAAACACAATTTCATACGGACTAAGTCCAATTCGGGAATGCACTGTAGTTCTAGTTGACAAAAGTGCCAATGGCAAGGCATCGGGCCATTGGAGACCAGAACTCGCCTTTATGCCCAAACCCTCACATACTCTCTTCATGATCCTGCCCACAAACTCACTTCAGTTATCACTCCACACCATCCTTGGCAACCCGAACCTAGGGAAATATTCTTTGAGCAAAACTTTAGCTGTGGACAAGGCAGTATTATCTTTTAGGGGATATGCCTCTACCCATCTAGAAAAGACACAAACAACTACAAGGACGTATTTCAAATTGTTGCATCTTTCCATGTGGATAAAATCCAATTGCAAAACCTCGAAGGGATACGTCGGAGGCGCGAAGTGACCAGCTGGAGTTGGAGTTCCCTTACCAGGATTATACATCAGACACACCATACAATTTTTGACCACATTCTCCGCACACTTGGGAATTCCTCCCTTCTCCCACACTGGAGCCAACAGCTTACAAATCCCTTTCGCACTGATGTGAGACATCCCATGTGCCATCGTAACCACCGCAAGCACATATGCATCGGGTAACATCCATCTTTGGTGTTCCGACAACTCAACCCAACAACCAGTCGAATCCAATCTACCTGTAGTTACTCTCCACACGTTTTTCTCACTCTCCGTAGCTTCGGCCTGAATCGATTTCACACTCTCATTCGTATCCTCACACATTCCAGCCGCACCAATCCATCTCGCAGGCTCCGCAACATACATTCGACTCATCACATTTTTCGCTGTTTCTTTCGCAACTTCGTCCGCAAATGCGTCACCACGGCCAACATCATCCGTAACCTTTCGGTGAGCACTACACTTCACAATCGCAACTTGCTTCGGCAGTGTAAGTGACTCAAGAAGCTCATTCACCAACTGTCCATGTTGGATTTTAGTCCCATGCGACGTGAGGAATCCTCTCTCTCGCCACACACGTCCAAAACTGTGTGCTACACCAAACGCATACTGACTATCAGTATATACATTCACTCTCTTTCCTTCAGACAAGACACACGCTCTTGTTAATGCGATCAATTCCGCTGCTTGTGCTGAATTAAAGCTCACTCGTGCAGTTTCAACAATCGTACACAATGTCGTCACGGCATATGCCGCAGTCGTATCACCATTCGGGAGCTTGTAGCATGACCCATCAACCCATAGCGTACCATCTGGATTTGAAAGAGGAGTATCTTTTAGATCAACTCTACCCTTCATTTCCTCTTCTGTCCTAAGGAAGCAATCATGCTGTTCTTGACCATTCCTATCCACAGAAATCGGCAACAATGTCGCTGGATTTAATACGTTACACCGTTTAATGTGCACGTGACTGGCCAAAAGCGTCAACTCATAACCCGACAACCTTGCACTAGTAAGATACTGAGTCTTTGTTCTGTTCAATAAAGTATCCACTGCATGTGGAACCATCACCACCAACGTATTATCCATCACCAACCCAGCAGACTGTCGGATAGAAACAGCTGCTGCTGCTGTAGCTCTCAAGCAACTCGACAACGCTCTGGCTACTTGATCCAAAGTCGACGAGAAATACGCACATGGACGCTGCTTCTCACCAAACTGCTGCGTCAAAACTGACAATGTGCAACCCTCTCTCTCATGAACGTAGAGTGTAAAAGGCTTACTGTAGTCAGGAGTACCCAACACCGGAGCAGAACACAACGCGTCACGCAATTCAGAAATTTTTTTATAACAATCGTCAGACCAGGGAAGAGGACTCGGTGTATCCTTACAAGTCAAAGCCAACAAAGGTTTTGTCAACAAGGAAAAATTCGGGATCCACTGTCTACAGTACGACGTGATACCCAAGAAAGCGCGTACCTCTCTCTGCGTACTAGGCACAGTCATTTGAGCAATCGCTTGGATTCGTTCTGGGGTCAACCTTCTTCCCTCCTTCGACAAGAGATGACCTAAGTAGGTCACTTCTTGGCGACAGTACTGTAACTTTGAAGGTGACACTTTATGATTCAAATCAGACAAATGTTGTAACAACGAAAGAGTAGTTTCTTTACAAGTTTCCTTATCATCAGCAGCTACTAACAGATCGTCAACATACTGAATAAGAGCAGCACCCGCAGGTAACACAAAAGCATCAAGCTGAGTTTTCAAAGCCTGACTATAGATGGACGGACTTTCGCAATAGCCTTGAGGAGCGTGCTTAAACCGGAAGCTTCGTCCTCCCAAAGAGAAGCCAAAAATATCTCTACTTTCTTCGGCGATTGCAATACTAAAGAAAGCGTTCTTCAAGTCTATGACGGAGAACCAGGCAGCTGAAGCTGGAATCAAAGTCAACAAAGCAGTAATGTCCGGAACAACAGGAAACTGGGGCACAACAATCTTATTAACCTCCCGAAGGTCAATCACAAACCGATACTCAGGCTGCTGAGAAGAATCGGTACGCTTCAAGACAGGCAGAACAGGACTGTTACACACGTTACCTCTCGTCTCTTCGATCACACCTTTCTCAATTAAATCATAGATAATCGCTAGAAGCGCTCTTTCACCGTCACTCGAAATCCGATATTGGGGAATACGTGGCAATCTAACATTCGATTTGAGCGTCACAACATATGGTGGAATCCCCAAAAGACCCACATCATTAGGACCAGTAGCCCAAAGAGTATCAGGGAGACAACGCAATTCCAGTGGAAGCTGATCTCTAGACAGATACATCGGAGAGGTCACTCTCTTACCCAATGTAAGGTGTACTCCCAAAGGAGAACAATACAATGTCGCGTGCAGTCTCTTTAACAAATCCAGACCCAACAAATTCTCACCACAACCTGTCATTAAGATAAGGGGTGCTTCCAATTCACAAGGCCCAATAGAAAGAGACAAGGGACTAGAAACTGGATTACGAACCGGGGCGCGAGAAAATCCCACTGAAATATTCATTAAGCCAGACAAAGGTGCGCCAGGGAGTTTAGAGTGCATGATAGAACTCTTCGCTGCACCAGTATCCAAAAGAAAAGGCTCTACCACACCCGGTGTAACCACTGCAACATAAGGTCCATCCTGGTCTACTGGAACTGACACTACTCCCTCTCTTTGTCCTTGGCTGTCCTAGCAATCATTATAGCCAGTACTCTCACTCTCAACATAGCGATCGTCAACATAATATTGCGGAGATCTGCCGTGTTGTACGTTCTGATGATCAAAATAATTCATAGACGCCTGTGGGGGAAAAGAACGTTCGCTCTGAGGGAACGCGCCGCGTCCTCTACCCCTAGAAATCTGCTGGAATCTACCACGACCTCTTGGAGCCAACATACTGCTCGCACGTTGTAGTAAAAATGGGCACTCATTCTTGTAATGACCTTCCTCTCTACAATACGCGCACTGATTTAGACCCAAAGGTGGTCTTGGAGGAAAATACTCAGGTTTCTGTGACAGTCTCTGAAACGATGGAGGTTGCTGAAACTGTAGACGTTGCTGTGATTCTTGCTGATTCGAGCGAGGCGGATACGCCTGCTGCAGAAGAACCTTCGTTTTTAAGTCTTTTGTCTTTTTCTCTAATCTATCTTTCTCACCCTTATCCCTATTCTCATAGTACTGTGCAGTCACCAATATCTGGGCCGACGAAGAGACAGCCCAAGAACTCTCAGAATCTTTCAACTTATTAAACAGTTCGGGAAGTAAATTAAAGACAAACTTGTCTACATACAGTCTCTGGCCACCTTCTGTACTCATATCTTGACTGCTATGATCTATAAAAGCCTCTTCGAACCTGGTGAAGAAATCAGACACACTTTCGTCCTTCTTCTGCTTACATGCTGTCAACTTGTCCCAATTCACTCGTAACGCTGGCATCATCGTTTTCATCATATTAATAATTCTACCGGGTAAATCCGCAATGAGAGGCTCAGGTTTAGCTCCTCCTATCTGTCTGGCATCTGTGGCCGCAATATTCACCCATGTATCACCTAATTCTACCGCATGACCCTCGTGGCGAATCTTCGCCCACAATGGTTGAGGCACTACGTTACCCAATAACATATCCACATCAGCTAGATTCATAATGCATGCGTCGACTGTCTGGGACAATTCCTTATAATACCCCGCGGGATTCTTACGGGGGTCGGGTAAGGTTTGCTTAAGAGCCAAGACCTCAGCTCTCTTCCAAGGGACATGTATCCAAACTCGTTGGAAAGGAGCCAAAATAGGTGGATTAGCGTTTGCGTCTCCCTCTCTCCAAACTGGAGGAACCTCTCTCATTGGATATTGTCATACCTCCTTTCTAACTGAGGCATCAGGCTCAAACAATGGCTGGGGAGGAAGTGCAGACCTATATGTAAGAAGTGTCACTACCGCATCCTCGACACCAGCTCCCACTATCGTCCCTTTGGCGAACTCACTCTGAATATCAAGCAATCCAACAGGAGCCAACTCCAATTCATCATCTTCCCATTGTTCCCTAAGCAAAGTAAACATTGTATCAAAAACATACCGCTGCGTCGGCTCTTTCCACTGTAGGAACGTTTTCAGGACCGCTCCCGGATCATACCTAGAAACATTCGTAACCCACCTACGAGCCAACGAATCCAACACTCCACGCTCCACAGAACCAGGGAGCTGACTACGTCTCTGTCTGTCATCAGAAACGGGGGTCGTGACTAGCGACCCAAATAGAGGAGTTAAGAAATTAGCAACAGTGTCAGCTACTCGCCGACGAACAGAAGGGGAAGCAGTCATAAGAACAGGAGAAAAGGTACCGTGCGATGGCAAAGGAAAAGGCGCAGGAGTGGAGGAAGTCAAAGGGACAGGAGCAAGAGGCACAGCAGTCTGAGTCAAGGCAGGCAAAGGTAAAGTAGGCAACCCAGGAAGAGGGGGTGCCGGAGGAACCTGAACCAACTGTGTAACAGGAAAAGGGGTTTGCGGAGGGACTACAGGCTGACCAGCAGCCTGTTGTACAACAAGCGGTAATATCGGTGCAGTAGCACCTTGCACGTAAGGGGGAGGTGACTTTAACAAATAAGACATTAATGGATCCTTTTCGGGATCCTTAACAGGACTCACAAGAGGGGGTGACAAAACTGGATAACATTTGTCAATAGCCATATGATGTTGCCTATTTGACACCTCAATCGCCTTATCCTCTTCATCTTCTTTAAACTGCCTAGCAGCTTGCATGATCGATACACCCTTTTCTCTCTTATCTCTTTTAGCTTGTTTTATCTCTCGTTGTCTGGCTTCTTTGCGCCAAAGGCGGAAGGAGTCGAACATTGCCGGCCGGGCTTTCTTCCTAAATAATTTCGCTTCCAAATTGTCTAAAACCTCTGTTTCAAAACTACCATGTTGGGGCCATCGTAAGACACCATCTTTCCTAGTGCAGCGGACCCATACTTCGTTGAACGTAATGGGGCCCACGCCGTGTTTAGAGTAGAGCTCATAAGTCGGAGTTCCAACTAGAGGTATCGGACACGAGTCCTCCAATCGGAACTTCCTGTTATAACCACAACAAAACCAAGTACCAAATTTGCTACGATTAGGCATCTTCGCTCACTAATCGAGCTTCAAACTTCAAGGGACTATCTCTACCGATACACTTGTAAATATACGAGACCCTTGGCTTTGGAAATTGCAATTTTCAAATCAAAACTAAGGACCAAACAAACTAAGAACCAAACTAAGAACCAAGCAAAACCAAGAACCGCTCACACTAAGAACCAAGTAAAACTAAGAACCAAACAAGTTAGTGGGAGCGACCCACTTATACTTAACCAAGTTGTCTGCTACGCCACCCAGAAGATCCGTTGATCGTCTCGCCTTACGAAGTCTCACAAAAAGGGGGGGTTGTCCAAGACAGGGCGACAGTCAGGGCAGCGGTCCTTACGTAGCCGTCAGAAGGGGGAAATCTCGTGGAAAAGACCTTCGGTCCACGTTTTCGACATGCAGGGGTCGCTGAAGTGGGGGCCCTCCTCCAGAGTTTCCTCACAAAGTTCCTCTCGATCCTCGGGCTTGGACCGGTACCACTTGATGTCGCCCCACATTGGGCGCCAATTGAAGAACCGGGCTTTTAGAACCCAGCGGCGCCCAAAGTCTTCGGGTTCACCTGTCTTAGAATACAGAGACACAAGATACTTCTGGATGGCGTCGGAGATCGTTTTTATTGGCTGCAGCCAGTAACAAAAGTCCTAGAAGTCATCACGGTATGAGTTCTCAGAGACTGCTCAAATTTACAAAGCAAGTCATCCCTTTTTATGCCAAAAACATCACATTCCAGACAAACACCCATTATTTTACAAATTGTCCAATCGCATGTAACCACACCAAAAGTATCGCATGACGGTAAAACCCACTTTTCAGTTGTCCGGCCCATGATCGATCATCGAACAATCCCAACATTCTTCTTTAGACAAGCCGGACAGACCCATAATAAAGAGACCACAACCCATATCGTAAATGGACCATAAAAGAAGAAACAGAAACGGATAGAAGTAAGATGGGGCATGTTTGTGTGCAATAAAACTTTACGAGATCCCGTGCTCTGACCCTTAATCAAGATCAGCTAGCGGGCGGGAACGGGTTTGGCAGGGTCGGCCTCGGGCAACGAGGTCAGTTCACTCAAGTCAAGTAGGAATCAGCACGAACTCGAGCTGAGGTGCGCCTGACCAAAAAAGGCTTGTTTGGCCAAAGTCATCGGCCTATGTGAGGGCAACCACAAAATGGCTACCATGCGCAAAATGGAACCCAGGGTTCGGAACGAAAACCCTAAATACGCAGTGAATCCATTGGTGTAATGTGACGGAAACACACGTACTAGCCGAACTCACTAGTTACGGTTCGCTGTTACAAAAATCGTAACGGAACCATGATATTTATAGCGCAGATTCAGATTTCACGGAACCTCAGTTGGCGGTCCTGGAGTTGTTGCGATGAGTCTTGTGGCCCTCCTGGGTATCTCTGCATCATGCTCATTGATTCTATGGCACCTGTGGGTGTTCTGGTGTGGCTCTTGGCTGTGTTCCGTTTCATGGTGCAGGTAGTCATCCTGCTTAACACCAGCAGAAAGCAGGTGTAAAATACCTGGTGCTAACGTGGCTTATCGCCGGAATTTATTTCGCATTGCAGTTGGTGTGAAAGTTGTGATGTGATTTGTTTTTTTCATGTGCAGAACAATATACGAACTGAGCAGTGTATCTCGTCAAGATCCAGCACTTGACACATTATTCCCAATCAATATAAAAACAATGACAGTTCTTAATTGATTGTGTGTACACTGTAAGTGCAGCCACTTCCTCAGTGCAATTCAATACAGGATTTTAGTATTTAGAATAAATTGCAAAGGTGCACCTTGTGTCTTTTTATACGGGAACGGCTAGTCTGCATTTAATTATCAGCACTTTACTGGAAGTAAAGTTGAGATAAATCTAACACACTATTCAGAAGTTGGTGTAAACTGCAGACATCACCAGTATTCCCACGATAAGTGCCCCAAAATTTAACACCATGGTGGACTCCATCAAATAACAGTAATAAGAGCAAGAAAGAGTCACACAGCAGTGAAGAGAACAACCAAAAATGTTAATTTTTTTTGTACTTTATTTTTTTATAAATATATATGTAAACGATAAATGAAAAACTATTTGCAAAATTAATTTTTTAATTAACATATATATAAATGATAAGCTAATAAACAAAGTGGAACAAAAATAATAGAAAACAACAAGGCAGAACACTCCTGTGGGGACCATGGATGTCGACGACAGAGCCTGGAAAATAAAGCAGAAAATAAGGACGTGTGTAATGGGCATATCAAAGGAAAGAGGCACAGAGAAACAGAGAAAGAAAAAAAAGCCAGAGAGAAAAAGAGAGGGAAAGAAAGGGAGTGAGAAAGGGAGAAGGAAGAGAGAGAGATAGAAGGAAAAGAAGGAAGAGAGAGAGAGAGACACTGCCGCCTCTGCGAATCTGTGGGCAAATAATTACCTGGTGCCACCAGAGTGTGCAGCAGTGGGCACTCCACGTGCCCGTCAAAAGTCATCCCAGATATGTCTCTGAGTCCTGAGTAATGAATGGCGGAGACCACATCAGGGGCTTGGCGGATCGCACAGATGTCGCTGAGTCCTGAGTCATGAATGGCGGAGACCACATCATCTTCTCCACGGCCCAGCAGATCTCACACATGTCGCTGAGTCCTGAGTCATCAATGGCGGAGACCACATCAGCTTTTGGTGCCGCTAAGCCTGTGGAAGTTAAGTTCGTGCCACATGGTGGTAGGCCCCTGATGGCCATATGAGCTTCAGGTGGCACTAACCCTGTGCATCTGAAGTCCGTGCCAAGGGGGTGGTAGGCCCCTGATGGCTATACAGATCAGGGTGCGACTAACCTTCTGCGCAACTTTCCAAAGACTCTTTATGGTTGAGACACGTGGAGCGTCCGCCATCTAGTCCGCACCGGCAATAAAGGATGTGACGTTGTCGATCTATTATATTTGCGTGGTCACATGGCCTGTGATGCATGTGCCGGATGGGTGTGGTGTGTGTGCAAACCTGCCCTGAGGGAGTGGCTGTGAGATGTTGAGAACTAGACCACTGACCTGGTCACACCAACAGCGAGTACGCCTGTGACAGATAGCTATGTGGGGCCAATGTTGGAACGTAATCGCAGTGGCGTGGCGTGGCGTGGCGTACGACGGAACAGGGCAGGAATAGCTACAATAACGCGGACGGCTCGTAGTACTGCGTCTGTGAGTCGAGCGGACGGGCCGCAGCTGGCCCTCTGCGAGCCTGGGTGCAAACTGTTTATAACTCGCACTACATAAGCATAGAAAAAACATCTTGTGATTCAGTCCGTCAGCTGGCATTTGTCCGAGGCATTTGTGAAAACAAATCGGAGTTCTTTCTGTGATAGATACCCCTTTGACGCTGCCTCTCCCCACATCAGCAGGTAATGCACCCTCTTCCCACATTACCATCATACCCCCAACAACCTTCTTGGGCCTGGAAGTGTCCCTGTGCGGATGGACAAAGAAGAATCTTGGTCATGTATAGATTTACATATAAAAAAAATTATGTAAAGAAAAGAACAACAAATAAGACTGAAGGGAGTCTGTTGCTGTGGTCGCTGCCACGAAGTTGGGGTCACTGCCATTCAGGACTCAGGACACAGTTACACATGTGGGATCGGCTTGTGTTAAAGCGGGTTAGTGGGACTACATGTCGCTGGCCTTGCATATCGAAATATGCGTCACTGATCAAAGGGAGTACGGTGCTGTGTTTGGTGCCACGGACTTGGGGTCACTGCCATTCAGGACTCAGGACACAGTTTTCCACATGTGGGATCGGCTTGTGTTGAAGACGGTTAGTGGCACCATTTGTCGCCGGTCTTCCACAGTGTAGGCCAGAGGTAGCGGTGAGCCAGGGCCCACAGCCACGTGCATATGTTGGTGGCCCCACCGGCCTGCATAGTGCAGGTTCAGTGGCACCACGTGTCGCCGGCCTTCCATATGGAAATACCCCTCACTGATCGAAGGGAGTCTGGTGCTCTGGTCGCTGCAATTTAGGACTCAGGACACACTTACACATGTGGGATCGGCTTGTGTTGAACAGGGTTAGTTGGCACCAAGTGTCGTCGGTCTTCCACAGTGTAGGCCGGAGGCAGCGTTCAGCAAAGGCCCACAGGCAGGTGAAGTTGACTTGAGCTGCACAGATTGTGAGCATGTGGTCTTCTTAACCCATTATAGTGTCTTACACAATTTGTGGCGCTACTAATCTTGAATTGTGAACCATGTAACCCCAGTGTAGGGCGGAGGCAGCGGTCAGGATGGGCGCACAGCTACGTGGCGATGATTTATGGTGCAGTGAGTTAGTAGCACCTGAAGCACACAGCATGTGCGCACCGTGCGATGATGCGTGGTCTGGAAGCAAATTGTCTTGCGAACCGGACTGCGACATCTGCAAGCACCACTGCATCGGAATTGTGAGCACTGCTGTCCGCAGTGTAGATCGAAGGCAGTAGTCGGTACAGACATAAGTCTGCGGTACTGTGCCGCTGGGTTCACAGGGGACCTGTGTCGAGGAGGCCCGCGGTTATGGTGGCAGCCACGTGCCAGGGTGAGGGCTGCCACTGTGACAGACTCGTTGGTCTTCCCTCAAGTGAACCACGCCTAGGGCCTGGCCTATTAATTCATACTGCTACGCTGGAGTGGCGTACGCTGGAGCAGCCCACTCCGCTTCCGCTTCTAGGGGGGGACAACACAGCTACATGACCGAGATCTTCCCCACTGTCTGAGGTAACATGGTTGCGTCCACTGTGCACTACACTACAAGTATCAACAGTATATCTCCACATGGAGAGGTTTGTGCTTTGCATAGTGAGGTCTGTGCAGCACATCAGCGTTACACTTGGCATTGTGTGCTTTATTGTTGAAGGGTGACTTGCCTCCTTCATATATAGTTGGTTGCCACATCTCCCAACATTCAGCTATTGTGTGGCTGAGGGGCATGGTGTTTTGGGAAAGTCAGTTGTCCTGTTTTGCGCTGCCTTGGTGGTAGGTGGGGGGGATGCGGGGGGGAGGTTCTGTTGGTGGTGGCGCTGGGTGTTGTGGTCTTGTTGCGTGTCGGACCTGCATGATCAGTAGCTCTATCACGTGTTGGTCTTTAGATGTGTCTGTGAGTTGGGTCCAATTCACGGAGTAGATAGTCGACCTCCTTACACCAGTTAAAAGTTGATGTTAATTTGTTACTGCTAACTTGGCTTATCGCCTGATTTTTGGATTGCATTGCAGATTTGGCTGGTCGTTGAAAATATGGGGAAGTGGTGTTTTCGTGGTTTTTTTGCATGGGAACGCCTACTTTGCATTTCATTAACGTTAGTTGTGGCTCTCGTTAGTGGCGATTATGTTGGCGTAAGGTATCGATGGACGAGTGGTGAGATTTGCAGTTTTCACCAAGTTAAGAATGGGTTGATAATTAAAAAACACAGAAAAAAAGATAGGTTTAATGAACATTATAATTAGAAACTAGCATTTAAAAAACCTTTGAAATTCACAGAAAAAACCATAGGTTTCAGGCACGTTATAGTTAGAATTTAGCATTTAAAAAGCCTTAGAAATTCACAGTAAAAACCATAGTTTTCAGGCACGTTAAAGTTAGAAATTAGCATTTGAAAAACCTTTGAAATTCACTGAAAAAACCATAGGTTTCAGGGATGTTATAGTTAGTTGGACATTTGACTCATATAAAACCAGAGAAATTCCTGTTATAGTTATTTGAGCTAACTATAACTCGAGCCCCTGCAATGCACTGCTGATGTCACATATTGCATCATTCATGACATGGTCAGTGACATCACTGATGACATCTCAAATGACATCATCCAAGTCAAAATCTGATGCACCTTATCAGACCCTAATATAACACTTGATACACCCACTGTAAAATACAGACTATAATATTCGAAACCATGAACACACCAATACCAGTTGCACACACATCCATTCATTCACCCATACAGTCACTCATACATACAGTCAGCCATCAATACAGCATTATCATATCCAGTCACATATCTATACAGACACTCACACACCGCCTGTCATTCATAGAGTTATTCACACACCTAGTCAGTAATGGAAATAATCACACTTTCATTTACTCACCTGTACAGTTATACACATACCACGTCACTTATTTAAACATATACTAACACATACTTACACACTAATACAATAACTAATACAAGCACACACTGATCCATACAGGCACTCTCACAATCACTCACTCTCACATATAGTCATTTATACAGTCCAACACTCATATATACTGCCTTTCACATATGGAGTTACTCACACATGTACCACCGAGGCATCCATTTACTCACCAAGACACTCATACACACACTCACCAAGCCATACAGCCCTTCACAGATACAGACTTGAACACATATACCCAGTGAATTATCCACTCACACATCTATGCACAGAGTCACACCCCCCACCCACCTACACAGACACTCAGGCGCCCATACAGGTACTGAGACAAGCAATCAATAGCTCATATAGATCCTCATTTGGTTGCTAACCAAACCATTGAACTGCTTACACACCAACTGACAACCTAAACTGTGTGAATGTCTGCATCAGTCGCTAACACATGAATTAAGCAAGACACAATTAATCACTCACTTATACAGTCAGTCACACACCTACTTAATCATCCATCCCGACTCTTATACACCCATTCATTCTTCAATACACCTTGGCATATATATATAAAACGTATATACATGTTATAGAAACACACATTCACTGGATGATGTCATCAGTGATGTCATTTGAGATGTCATCAGTGAGGTCACTGACCATGTCATGAATGATGTAATATGTGACGTCATCAGCAGTGCATTGCGGGGGCGCGAGTTATAGTTAGCTCAACTAACTATAGCAGGGGAATTTCTCTGGTTTTATGAGTCAAATGTCCAACTAACTATAACATCCCTGAAACCTATGGTTTTTTCAGTGAATTTTAAAGGTTTTTTTAAATGATAATTTCTAACTATAACGTGCCTGAAACCTATGGTTTTTACAGTGAATATATATATATATATATATATATATATATAATACACACTCTCACACACGCACACACCCCCAATATAATACTCTTACCGGTGAAATGCTTACATTTTCGTTGTATAGTCGTTTGTGGTAAAACAAAGTTTTTGTAAAGATGCATATTCGTTGTTCAGGCGTCCTTGTAAAGGCATGTTATTGTCAATGCTGTTTCCCTGACTGATGGTCAGAGCACTGAATCCTAGCAGATATTTTCAACTTTTTATCCCTGCAAGGTTGATAAAAGAGTATTCACGTGAGAGTAAGAGGGCTTAGTATCAAGTGGAAACTCTCAATGGTGTTACTCATTCACAACAGAGTTTGGTTAGCAATAAGTGTCTAATTGGTCTTTGAAGCTAATAGTCACTACTCCAATGTACTTTAAAGGTAGTGATCCTGAGGTCTAGAGTGGCTTTGTGTTAGTCATGTTCATGCATTAACTGTTTGCTTTTGGTCTAGGGCTTATCAAACATTTATACTGAGGTCCCTGTACAACACAGATCTACTGATCGATATGAATGGCATTATTACAAATTCCATTCAATATTTATTTTTTCCCTCAGAGGAAAAAGGGACACATCTCTCAATCTAATTAATCAAGGCCATCTGCAGATCAAGGACAGAGATACTCCACCAGTATATCCAGTACTTTCTGAAATGAGCGCAATCAGCTCCACACTTACAAAAAATACTGATACTCTGGAAGTTCAATTATCCCTCATTAGTGAATAGGTGCTTTACCAAAATCAATACATTCAGATTTAGGGCCACGCCAGCGCCACCGTGCCACACCACCAAAGCTGTACGGACAACGCCCGCCAGATTGGGAGATTTCTCCTGGTCTCGCGTGGTGCTTTGGCAGTCCCAGGCAGTGAGCCTTAGAAAGGCACCGCAATGGAAACTCCAAAGCAAGTTCTTGCATAGCGTGTCTGTTAAGTTCATGCCGTGCAGTAAATGGGTGTGCATGCAGACACCATGTGCCCCCTGCATGCATCCCCGTCGCCCTGAGGCACCAGGAGCCCTTTAAGCCCCCCCCCTTAGTTTCCTCACCCTCACAGTTTTCATGGCGGGTTTACAGCCATGAAAACGGTGGCGGTGAGGAAACTCGTAATATTCTTGGTGGTGCTGCAGTGGCACCGCCAGCATATTGCGGGACTCAGGCTGCTGCAAGACTGCCAGGGATCGCAGATCCCTGACGGTAGCAGTGGTCCCGTGGCACCGCCACAATGGCTACAGCGATTCATTGGACCGTTGTAGTCATAATCAGGCCCTTAGCCACATGGATCCTTCTAAACAATTCCCTGGTAGGGATGGGAGTAAAAAAAATCACAACACTAATGGAAAACACATCCAGACTAACACAACTGAATAACATAATCAACCTATCGCAGCTCCTTCCAATGAAAATATGCATAAGCTGAAAGTTAAATGTAATGGCATTTTATGCAGCAACGCCCAGACGGGTGGCACAGACTACAATGCTTTTTCCGCAAAACTGTCAATTTAGTCAAATTGGTTTAAATACACTGTCCTGTAAGCATCATCAAGAATCAAACGCACTCAACCAGGTGGAAGCTCGAGGACCGACTGACGAATCCGACTCGGCCCAACTTAGAATGCCGCCAGTAACAGATGCCTTATCAATCAATGATGAAAACTGTGTCCATATCAAGCTGTCAAGAATGAGAATAATTCGAACCTTACTTCTGCAAGCGTTGATTGAAAAAACTGAGAATGCTAAACAAAAACATATACAATGTTAAACCCAAATAGTCTAGCTTGAATATTTCGAAAAACACTTCAGCAGCACAACAAACCTATCTGATTCTCAAGAACGAATCTCGGGCACAAGATGAGGCTCCTCTGCAGCCATCAGTGGCTACTAGCGATGGACCTACTGCAGGTGGCTTGCACTTCACAACGGGACCTCTTAATTCTGTCCCTAACAAAGTTTTAAATACAGTCAAGTGGTAGCAGGGAACGTCTCAATCACCTATAACATAACATCATCCATTGTACAGCAAGTATGTAGAAATGTAGGCCAAAATCCCATACTGAAAGCAATATCCCCCTTTTGCATAATAAAATTGAACATAGCTCGATCATCCTAACAGAAATGGAGAAGTCGAGAATGTTAATAGAGGGATAAAGGGATTGTTGCAAATGGCTAGGGGCAAGAAGTTGAGATGGAAGGTGAGAGTCAACAGAACTGTGTGGATGTATTGCAAGATTCTGACATTTACTAGGTGTAGCCCATTTACTATTATGAGGGGTAAAATTCCTTTCATGAAGGATAATCAAGGATGGTTAGTGAATTCCAGGTTGTTGCATTGGTCTCCAGTTGAGGTAAAGCATAACATTTTGAAAATCACAAAGGGTAAAAGAAGCAAGTGTCAGATTAAGACCGGAGATATGGTGAGAGTGAAGATACCATTTAGTGTCAGGAAAGGTGATAGCAGGTTACCAAGCCCATAAAGGTTAAGGAACTTTTTACTAATTCAGCGAGGTTAAGTGACAGTAGAGTTTGTGAAAGCAAGAAAGAAGAGGAGATGGAAAAGTTAACAAAGATGAGCATAACTGGTTTGATGAGTTGTGGAAGACTTATGGTGGAGTAGAGTGCGGTGGTGAACAAACAAATGGTTACCATTGTGAGGATGTCCATTGGGATGGTGAGATGAGTGAGAATGCACTGCACGATGAAGATGTTGGTGGTAGTGTTGCGGGAGGTGAAGCTCAGTTGAATAGCAGGACTGGAGGAGAAACTAGACGACCTGCATACTTACAAGATTAGATCACCTGAATGTATTAGAAGTTTTATTTTTGCTTATTTTCCTATGTTTACCACAGATTTTAAATGCTATCATAGTTTTATTGTACTTTTGTTTTTGTGTAAGAAGGAAGATGTGTTGTGTTTATTTTCAATACTTCAGCTGTTGTATGGAATGTCAATAGCATAGTGCAGAATGTTTTTCACGTAAAAAAGACAGTAAATACAGTGAGCACAGACAAATTCTGTTGGATGCCAGTTGCTTCCTGGATATCGTGGAGTTGGACGTGTTGGCCCTTCCTTTTTTGGAAATACTTGAATAAAGACATACTTACCTGCTGAAGTTCCTAATCTGGATTACTCAAGTACGAAATAGACGGAAAAAGGGGCACAAAAACAAACACCCTTTTTCTGAAATAAAGTTAACTGAATGCACAAAAGAAATAGAATTTCTTGAGGTGTGAATGCTCTGAAATAATTTCCCAGTTCGGTATTTCTGCTCATGTCTCCATTGCAGCAATTGTGGAAACTCCTACAGTTCTGTGAGCCAGGAGCACATTGGTACCAGTTAAAGCGTAATAAAAGGAACTTTTATAAAACGTTACTAAGGAGACGATTAAGAGTGCTTTTATTGCAATGTGTAGCACTGTGCCATTGGCTTAGCGGGTTTCATGGTGACAGCAGACACTTGTGGACTTTTTCGTATAGTTTTTTTATTAGCATCTTGTGGTAATCTTTTGGTATTCTGGGTTTCTTCACATACTTTCCCGTTTTGTGCTCCTTGTGTTTAGGTCTCGCCTACGCAGCGCTCATGCGTTGCATAGGAGAGACCTTTAGTCATCAGCACAGCTTTGCTGCCAAAAAAGTGCACGCGTTCCATTGCCTTCAATGTCAACGCGTGCACGTGTGGCGATTCACTTGCGGGAGCGAGCGGCTGGTGCCATATGTTATCAATTATCGTGGCGCCAGCCACTCGCTCCCGCAAATGAATCGGGCAGGCCCCCTCCTCTCTCCCCCCTGCTGCGTGCGAGCATGTGCTTATTTTAGTGTCTTGCAGTAAAAAAAAGTAATAAAAATGACCATCCCACCAGCTTGCTGTGAACAGATCAATTGCTTTGCCTATGCTTGTTGTGTGTGCTATTAGGGGCACCACATATGCCAAGCAGACAAAAAGCAAGAGGCACTGATAGAAATCGGTCACAGAGAATTTTCTTCAAAGCATTAAATGGCCCAGAAAATTGAAGTCCAACAAATAGACTCAACAGAAACCACTTGTAACTGGTCACCTGGAAGGCTGATACATGGCTCCAGAGCTGCCCCTGCTCTTCCATGACGTTTATCAGCGGCTGAGCCCTCGAAGGTGTACACTGCTCCTTTTCGGTGCTCTTTGTTTCCTTGCCAATGCAGCCACTGATGTGTGGTGCTCTCTGTTGCAAGTGTATATTAAAGACAAGACTCCTCTCTCTTTCTTAGCTCAGTTTCTATATCACGCTGGCTCGTGAATGGCTTCTTGTTCGCTTCCATAATCGCACCTCCCAGTCCCTACGGTGAAACCTTCCTTTGTTTCTCGTCGAGAGATGCAGTCTTGTATCAGGCAGTCCAAAATGATGGTGTCTGGTTTGTCTGGGCCCCTTTCATCTCATGCAACTAACAGGCCGAGTTCAAAGGTAATACAGGGACATGTTTAACTGATCACTTCAGTAGTGCATGACGCACTGCATTTTCAAAGGTTGTGGTGGATTATAACAAACAACTCGAGATATTTCTACGGGCAAATATTTGCTTAGTTTTTCCTTCCTATTTAAATATGCATGTGATATGTTTTGCTCTCTATTATTGCTACATTTCTCGTTTTACGCAACGTGTTCTATGTTTAAAAAACATATTGGACCTTATTCACAAAGGTATTTCCAGTCGCTAGTTCTAAGGACGAAATGTCTTATTTAAGCCTGTCAGAACTTCGAAAGTTGTCTGCTTAGCAGGTTTAAATGCATTCATTGCTGTACATTTCTCTGCCACAAGTACAGAGAAACCTGCAGCAGTAGATCTCATGCAGAGGGTGGAAAAGGCGCACTGCCAGTAGGGGTTTGTCTTGCAAGTTTGTGAACGCCATAAAACATATAGGATCAGACCTGCCAACTCAAACAATTTTTACCATGTGAGATGGTGATCTTTGAACTCATCGCTGCCCTTCCTGTCGTGGTGCAGTATCTGAAATCCACTTGGATGGGCCAAGGAAATGACATGGAGCTTACATTGCGCCATAGCATGAAGATACCCTCCTATTTTCTCCCAAAAATATAAACAAAAGATTGAGACGCTACTGCCTATGTGCGAGAGAGGTTGCAAAACCACAACTCCAAGTTATCACCACACTATGTGCAACAGTTTCTAGCTCACCCGGTGCACACTATGTGATGCCGGCTCTTCCCTGGGTGACTGTGTGAAGAATGCCGATACCATGTGATGGTGGCACGGTAGCACCCTGGCAGGTCTCATGTTTGTGGGCATACACACATAAAAATCCAACCTTTTTCCAACAAGAAAATGTCAGAAGGTTGTTCCAGCCAACAGCTTTGAGTAACTCCTTTTAAGGGGAATACATCATCCCCACATTTGCTTTTGAGTCCAGTGGAAGGGCTTTCTCCACAGTAGGAAAAACAAGCATTTGTTTGAGTTAGAGCTATTAGCATTGTAAATGGCAATGTCTTTTACCTATGTGTTATGGAGTGTATGTATGTGGTGTTTAGTGGAAATATGTGGGTTGGACTGGATTAGTTCTTTGTGTAATTGTGTGGCGTGGAGTGGATTTGTGTAGCTGAATTATGTGGCACGGCGTGCTGTGGAATTATGTAGATAGTAATTATGTGGTATTGAGTGTACTGGAATTATGTGGAGTGGGATTGTGTGTTATGTACCAGTAACTTCACTGCTGGTAACCTTAACATAGGTCAGAGGTCTTCAAACTTTTTGATGCCGAGACCCCCTCCTCAAACATTTTTAGGTGTAAGGACCCCCTCCTGACAAAATATTCTAGAACCTGTTACTCTCCATCAATAACCATAAACACCCTTAATTCCTGGGGCAAATCATTTTTACGGTGGGGAAATATTATTAAACAGTGTATTCTGTAAAAATGTTTAGGTTTTTCACTGGCAGGTAGCTACGTATAAAATAACTGGTAGTTTAAGTGAAAAATACATTTAAAAAGGTGTTACTCAGTGGGAAATGCACAATAGTACATTATGACACCTTTATTGGTTTAATGCACTTCAGAGGTCTATGTGTAACCAGGGACCCACATAATTAATTCTTTAATGGTGCAGTGGAGAATAGTGATGTGTGCATTTTCTGTGCTAGAAGGTTACAGCTTGTTACAGAAAGCACTGTGAATATGCAAGTCATTATTTAAAACTTGCATTTTAGTAATACCCAGATTGTACATATTTTTTACAAAACTGCCCCTTCAACACCTCCTGGGGTAGTAAGCGTTATACAAATTCAATTACAATTGAAAGCACACACTTCACAGCTCAATTGTTCTCTTTGCACTACCACTCAAAAAGAATGCATCTGTGTCAACACAAAGCTTTGAATGATTCGATCAATTAAAACCAATACCTGCCTTCAAGCACCCTTTATTTACCTTTGCACCTAGCACACGTTTGTATTTCTTTCAGTCAACCTGCTGCACCCTGCGAGTTAACTATCTGCTTGCTTCCGTTTCACAGCACATGACACTCCTTGAATGACACTCCAGCTGAAGCATATTAACTATTAGAATTAACCGTCCCAGGTGGGTTGTCTTTTTTCCAGAAAGTAGGGGAACGTCTATTTAAATATATTTGCGAGTGCTTTCACTGCGGAAACCATCTTCATACATGAAAGGTCGTGCGATTGCACTGTATAAATATAACATTTGACAGAATTATGCCTCAATGAGAGCAAAGAATAAAAAATTAAAAGTTAATAGAAATAAATCTTACAAATAATCTTCAAACATGTATTTGAAATATAAATATTCTACAAATGCCTTTCCAGTACAGGTTTTTTATGCGCCAGAATAAAACAATCGAAAATCGAAAGTATTTGTGTAAACTATGTAAAAAAAAAAAAGGAAAAATTACAAATTTCGAAATAGCAGAAAGAAGGTAAGGAAAGTTCGAAGTTGGGTGGTTCTGGCCTCTGATTTTCATCCCATGTTCCCCTCCCTGAGAACGGCCTGCTCCAGCCCCCATCGCACCTTCCTTTGTAGACGCAGTGCATGAACAGGCCCAGCACGAGGTCAATTAAGCTAGTACTGGCCTCCTGCAGAGCCTGACTGCCTCCTAATGGTCGTTGTCGCCAAGACCCATCCTCCTTCATCAGCTGGTGAGAAGTGTTCACAATCAGATTGCTCTTTAGAGAAGCTCCCAATGCAAGGCTCTCTCTGGCACAGGGCTTGGCTGGGGAATGCGCGCCCCCCTTCCTGTGACTCCACGGCCCCCCTGGGGGTCGCCCCCCCACAGATTGAAGACCTCTGCCATAGGTAAACAACATGAATTATAAAAACTATTACACTGCTACCAAACTGCAGTGGGTGAAGAAGTGGGTGAGTAACCACCGTCAGACGAGATCAAATATATGGGGCAAGGGTAGGTGGAAAGGGACTGTTAACTGAGTTAATGTATCTGATCGATGGCAGATGGGTTGACCTCACATTCCTGAGGATTACTTGGTATTGGTGGAAGCAGTGCTTGCTCCAGACCAACATGAAAGAAGCCTATGCCCTAGAGATCCTGTTATGGACACATCCACAATTGAGTAAGTTGGAATCCATTTTCGGAAAGGCTGGTTGGGAGGATGCTGCAGTTATCACTGAGTGACTTGCACGATAGCAACAAGCATTGGCATAGTCAATAGGTCTCGCTTTTGGGACCTTATAAGTATTTAGTTTTGCAGCACAATATCCGTGGTGCAACAACATCCCTGTTGCATGGCTAAACCTTGTACCTTATAAGTGTTTAGCCATGCAACAGTTGATGTTGTTTCACCAAGGATATTGTGCTGACGTTATCCAGCACAATCTCCTTGTTGCAACAACCTCAAGTGTTGCATGGCTAAACACTTATAAGGTCCCAAAGGCGAGACCTATTGGCTATGCCAATGCTTGGTTTTTTTAACCAGGTTCTCCGTTTGTTGCAGTGTTACGGTTTCAATTTACTTTTATCTTTATTTATTGTTTGTGAACTTCACAGCTGTATTAAATCTGAAGTATGTGTGCCAGCTTTACATCCAGCCTCCCATGTCTGACTTACCCTTCTTTCATTTTGCTTATTTCACAATGAAACATTTATTGCCCAGCTCATGGTAGCCTCGTTCATGAGCAAGAGCCTAAACTGACTTGTCGGCTTAATCTGCCCATATTACACTTTCTTGTATGGGCATTGCGCATGCCTTTAAATGTAGGAGTGTTTTATATGTAAGAGATGGGGCGATAAGGACATGTGTGTTCAGAACATTTTGTCCTTTTTTTTTTTTTTAAGTGTTTTGCATGTGTGCAATTGTGTATAATAAATAGGCCAGACATGTTGACTTTACCAATGCTTGTTTATAATTAAAGCAGTCTTCAGTCAGACTTAAACATGATGCCCTTTTCAAGGGCTTTCGAATGAAAGATGCCCTTTAACATAAAAAAAAGGCTGTTAAACGTTTCGATTGCATTAGACATGCTACTCACATGACCATAAAGGATTTTAGGCTGGAGAAGCATAATGTTTATTTAGAAAAAATGTAAACAAAACTGTTGACTGGCTTGTTCTGAGCGGGAACTGAATTCTTATTGCAACTTTTAATCTGTGCTTTCATTTCTTTTTGCAGGTGAACTCTGCCTATGAAAATTACCTTAAACCTCTCTTACAAAGTACTCTATCAAAGCTATGACGTTGCCAATTTTGATTTCGGAGAAATCTGTACTTGGAGTGCAAAAAGAGCACATATCACTATGGTGGTGACAGAAAAGCAACACTTAATACCAACAGTTCAATATAATAAATAAGTATGTATATGAATACTGAAATAATGAATTACCAACTGAATCAAGTGTAAATGCTACTTTAATCTGTAAACTAAGCAATTTAGGTTTGGAATATCACAAATAGTCTGCTATGAAAATAAAATATAGAGCGGGAGAGAGAGAGTGTGTCTGTCTGTCTGTCTATGGATGATACAACAGCTTGATTCACTTGTTCCAAACCGTCCAGTACCATGGCATATAAATATTTATGCTTTGAAACGATTCTCATTGCTACTTCAAGATTTCAATTTGTAGATAATAAAGATTAATTTTTTCACTAATGACGTATGGTGATTAATGATTGTGTTGGAAAGATGGTATTAAACCTAGGATACGTACAATTCTAATTAAAATATATCTTCACTGTGTTTCTGCAATCTACATTTCAAAGCCAGTCCTTTAAAATAAGATGCAACAGATGGGTAATTACTACATCTTTTAAGTCATATTGGAAGAAACACTGTTGTCCAGATACACAAATGTTTAGCTTCGGGTTAGCGTTACTTTGGTAACGCTAACCCAAAGCTACACCTTGTGGGGGATTAACAAACCAACACTAAATGGTATTAGCGTTGGTTTGTATAGAAAGGTAACAGAAAGCAACACAAAACGCTACTTTGTGTGAAAGTGCAGTTATATGGGCATTCCCATTCAACCATCTATGCTTTTTGACGCTAAACACTATCTACTAACATTAGTAGACTGGGTACAGTGTCCAAAATTAACGCCAATGTAAAGCAGGCGTTAAAAGGAGAAATGTTTTCATTTCTCCTTTATTTTTCACATTTACATGCGTTCTGCACAGTGCAGCAAACATACAAAGTAGGAAAATCTTTGAAGTATGTCTAGGCATAGTATTTTGTCTAGGAAGGGTACCCCTCCTGTCCAAACTCTATGCTAGAGTCAGGCACACACCCTAACATTATGGCGTAAAGGTGTGTGCCTGGCGCTTGGCAGCTGACATCAGCGCTGGCACTAGGGAGAGGGGAGGAGAGTGCCATATCTGTATGAATATGATGCCCTCCCCCTGTCATGCAGCACAGCCTGGTTGGAGGCTGCGCTGCGGTCCGTGAGAGTTTCCAAAATCTGAGCCTGTGTGTTACCAAATTCTCTAGTTTGCAGATCAAGTATGAATTACATTTTTTTTATTATTTAAATGTCAATTTGACAGGAGTAAATGGAACACTTTCTCTCATTAAACAAAGCTCCAGAAAATCAATTACAGTATCAGTAGTGGACTGACTGATGCATTGAAATGATGCCCATTTTAAAGTCGTCAATTAAAACTAAAGAAACGTTTTCATTCTGCCCTAACCCTTATAGTCCATGTGAATTTAAAGCAATTTTCTCACAGGGTCTTTTGGGAAATTCCGATTGTACATTAATTATTTTAATTGCCACACATGTTTGTAAAAGTAAAAATGTGAGTGTCCAGGTAAGGCCATCAAAAGTCTTCTTGTATTCTTCTCTTGGTAAGGCATTCCCCTAGATGTCTTGAATGGGACAGAGAGAGTATACACTTGTCAATGGCTTTGGGAGGAATAATACATCAATCCTTTAGCACAACATTAAACGTCAAAAGAAGCGCAATCCTTCACCTTCCGATATACATGCACCTCAGTCAATAGCTTTTTTTCATGTGACCACCCTTCCACTGAAAACGTGATGGCTTATACTAAAGCTTCCTCCCGTTTTTCATTTGAAATGTTAAAATCACACAACTCCACAGAATCATTAACAGAAGCTATCGCACACTCTTCTTTAAGGTTGGATGTTTGCCCCTTGCCTAACTCCTAATGTAATCGAAACAAGCAGTCCAGGAACCACGTTGCAAGAACCGGGAATATAATTAACGTTGAAATTATACTCCTAGAATTTCAATAGTATTCTAATGAGACGTGTGGAAACTTTCTAAGCCCCATACTATTGAGCTGAAAATCAATGGTTTATGATCCGTCTTAAAAGTGAAGTTCTTACCCTACAAGTATGTCTTAAAGTGCTCAATGACCCACAAATAAGTAAAAACCTTCTTGATTAACGGTGGAATACCTTCTTTCAGAATCATTAAGTGGCGCAAAAGCTGCAGGTTTTTTTTGCAGTCACCTATACTGTGAAACAATACTGCTCCCCATCCTCCAATGGCATCCACATATACCTTATTGTAACCCATTTGACTAATGGTGAAAAGGGAGAATCACTGACTAGGGATTTATTTAATTATTATTATTATTATCCTTCAAATAGAATTTGTTGTTCTTTCTCCCAAATACATTAGTTCTTCTTTTGAAGAAGAGCTGTGGTAGTCGGTTCAGCTTTATCTACAGACCTGAAATAAAATACACAAACCTAGATAGGATCTTAGTAGATCGTTTTCTGCGGGAGCTCTCATAGAATCAATGGACTTGATATGATTTTTTGGGTCAAATACCTTCCTCAGTAATGGAATGTCCCAAGTACTCTACTTATTCTGTTTTTGAGTTTCATAACTCTTTCTTGAAGAATTTCAATCACTTGAGTTAACTTAAAATTACGTGGCACAACAGTTTTTGCAAAAGGTAAGGATGTCATTTTCGAAGGCAACAACTTACAAGCTTCCAAAAAGAGCATGCACTAGTTTCAGCAACATAGATATTGCTGATGCAACTGTAGCTGAGAACGCCATTCGAGGTTATAAATGTGGTTAGATATCTGCATCTCCATCTAAGTGAATTTTGAGCTGGAGATGAAAATGACCAATATTTGTTTGGTAAGTAATCTCAAACATGCTCACTTGTCTTAACAAGCCTGCTATTTTGCACACTAAAACTACAAGCGACACCACTCGGATGAATCCACTGGCTACCCCCGCATCTTGTAATTCATTAAGTAATGCTGATAGGTCTTTGCCAGCACTTCGGGGTAAGTTCCTTAATTTGTGTTTTGTTGGAGCTGCATTCCCCTTCAGTGTTATATTGTGTGATAATCCTTGAACCCTGCCTAATTTTGTAGTGAAAACATTTTTACACTGCATTATGATGTGTTCAATAACTTTTTCAACTGTCTTGCAATATATCGGTAAATCTGAGAAAGGTTTGGACACCATTTAGAGGTTTCCCGATGCCACCAACCTCAAACATCTTGCCAGTTTCTTGCACCATAAATCTTTCTAAGAATAGTGCTTGAAAGAAAAGTGATGAATGCCACATAATACCCTACAATTTAAATTTAAGATGTGCCAGATCCATTGGCCTTTATATCATTGTTCTGGTGGATTCTTTCTTTCCATATATAAAACAATTCACAAAGCAGCAGGGACAAACACAGTACAGCAGGTTGTGAGGCGGTAAATCAGATGCTACTGATGGAAGAAAGACTCCTGGTGTCCGGGCAACCAACACGGACATCAGGGGAACACATAGCTCGCAGGAAAGCTGTACATCCACCACCAGCTGGAATTTTCGAAGCCTTAAATAAAGACCCCTTTTCAAAGACCTCTGTAGCTCAAGGTGCACGCTCTGACCATCCTGCTTAGTTTTTGAGACAAACAGTTGAGGATTTAAAGATTTACCAGAAGCTGATCTCAATTACTGACAAATCCTCATTTCATCCTCTCCAATGAGGATAGGCACGAATTGGCACATTAGTCGAAAAAGGACTTTTGCTTGGACAAGTAGCCTTTATTGTTACAGGGCATTGTGCATTTCTTCTATAGTTTGATGAGCATCTATGCGCCATCCTCTTTCTAAATCTCCATTGCTTGCTTCCCAGAGTATCGTTTACTGCCTACATTATTAATGATTGCATGGACTTTGATGTATTGTGAACAAAACTGTTGTAACAATCAAAAGCGGCCAGCTTTCCTAGGATCTGGCTTTTTTGGAAAAAACACTCCCTGAAGAAGTTCGCTTGAATGAAACTAGTCGGCTGGATTGGCTCCTTTGGGATGGAAATAAAAAAGGATAGATCTATAACATCAAGACGCTTCATCCCTGTGTTTTTTAAACACATTGGACTGAATAACTGTATTTCTTTAATAGAGTTCTCCCCGATAGGGTTTTTTAAATTTGGATTCTTTCTTAAAATGACTCTGAAACAACGTTAAAAGATGATCCAGAGTCACCCAACACAGCAGTTTTAACACCATTGTCAAAATCCCTTTAAGAGGGCCACAGGATAGGCCAGGGTTACTGGTCCCCAACATGGTTGTTAGGATCCAGCCTACTATGAACTATGGTGTAACTGGGCCCTTACGCACTTGACTCTTAGTAGTAGTACAGGTTCAGTTATCTAAGGCTTTCGAGGGGAAGTAATGGCATAGTGTCAGTGTAGGCATAAACACACAAATCAGCACGCCATCCAGCAACCTCAATAATCAGATCCAGCCCAAAACTCAATCAGGATTTATAAAGGGCTGCAAATCACCCATGAGGGTCTCAAGGTGCTGGAGTTGCTAGCTGCTTCGCTGTGCTCAATTCACTGTCTTTCTTAAATTCCTGGCGCAATGAAGCAGTCCTAAGGTGCAGGGGAAGGTCGTTCCATGCTTTGGCCACCAGGTGAGAGCAGAAGTGTCCTCCATTATTGTCTCGGCAGATCCGGGGGTGTCTGAGAGGAAGAGGGAGGCAGATCGCAAGTTTCAAGTCAGTTGGTGGAAGGTCATTTGTTTTTTTATGTATGCTGATTCTTCGTTGTGCAGGGCTTTATATGTGTGGGTCAACATCCTGAACTGGCATCTCTTCTGGATTGGGAGTCAGTGTAGCTTCTTGAGGTGTGGAGTGATGTGAGTTGGTCTGGGGAGGGTGATGATGAGTCTTGTTGCTGAGTTTTGTATTGTCTAAAGTCTCTTCAGGAGGCGTGCTGTGATTCCTATGTAGAGTGTGTTCTCGTAGTTTAGTCTGCTGGTGAAGAGGGCCTGAGTGACGTTCCTTCTGGTATTGACTGGGAGCCACCTGAAAATCTTATGGAGCATGCGTAGGGTGTGGAAGCAGGCAGATGAGACTGTTTACTTGTTGCTGCATAGATAACTTGCTGTCCAAGATGATGCCGAGGTTGTGGGCGTGGTCTTATTGGGAAGGGCCGAGTTCAGCAGGAGAGCAAGCGTTGTTTCTAAAGATGAGGACTACTGTCTCGTCTGTGTTGAGCTTGAGACAGTAGTCCTTCATCCAGTTGGTGACCTTCATCAAACACCTGGGGAAATTGGCTCTGGTAGTGGAAGGTCTTCTGAAAGAAAAAGAATGAGCTGGGTGTCAGCATAGGAGATGATGTTCAGTCCGTGCGATCTGACGGTGGTGGCCAGGGAGGTCATGTATGTGTTGAAAAGGGTTGGGCTGAGGAACGATCCTTGTGGGATGTCGTAGATGATCTTCTTGGGTTCTGAGGTAGGTGAATGGTGGGAGGCGGATTCTCTGGGGTTTTCCAGTGAGGTATGGGGTGATCCATTTGAGGGAATCTCCTTGGATTCCGATTTGGTGGAGTCTGTTGATCAAGATCTGGTGGGAGATGATGTTGAAGATGGCTGACAGCACCAGGAGAATGAAGGCTACTGTTTCGCCGCAATCCAGGAGGGCCCTGATGTCGTTGGTGGCTGTAATCAGGGCTGTCTTGGTGCTGTGGTTAGCTCGGAATCCAGATTGATAGGAGTCCTGAGTGTTACTGAAAAAAAACAAGTATTTATTACACACAACAGTTCAATTCTATCACAGTGAAATAACCAACACAATCCCTTGCAGAGTTACTTCTAGCGCTTGGGGCAAATTCACCAGAGTCCCTCCAGTTTCGGGTGACTCCTCAATTCTGAAGTGTCTAGGTGGTATGTGAGGTGACTCTCCCATAGGTGCAATCCCCACTGCTACAGTTGATGAGGTTCATAGCAAGTGCCTGCAAGTCTCTTACACAATTCTTACATGCAGTGTAGCATGCCGTAGTCCACAAGTCTTACTAACCCCATGCTCGATGTGTCATACCGAGGCAGCAGCAACATTGCAACAGTCCTCTTCTATGCTCTGGCACACGTTCTGCTGATTTCAGCACTGGGATGGCACTGCTGCGGGTTTGGTGTTGGGCAGAGTACACTCAGCAATGCGAAAACCTTCTCTAGCAGTGGAGGATCACTTTGTCGAGAGTAGGCGGGAGCCTCCGGTTCTTGCAGGATCCTCGGCAAGAATGTCCAGAGGTATACAGCAGGCAGGTAACTCCCGGTCTCCTCGGAGTGGTAGCGCACAAACAAGGTTGAAAACTGTGGCCTCGAAGTTGCGCAGGCCCCCCTCTCCTTCCAAACCAGGGGCCCGTGAGTTTTCTTGGTTCCTTGGGCAACTGCCCTGACAAAGCTCTTGGGTGGTGAGCCAGTTGTCCAACGGTGACAGTCCCCTATCGGTGCTAATGGCCCACAACGCTCTGGCAAACAGCCCTCGGTGCACTCCGGGGGTCCCACAGAAAAGCCGGTACTGATGTATCTTCACACTTTGCTTACCAGGATAGCCTGTGGATCCCCACTGGGCCTCATTTTTTCCAGGCCCCTCTCCTCAAAGGGCACACTGCTCTTAAAAGAAAGGCTAGTGCTCCAGACTCGAGACAAGTGTCCTTGGGATCGTGGGTATTGTCCCCCTGTCCAGCTGGAAGACCATGATCGCAATATTTCAAGTTCTAGTGATCTTGTCACAGTTTTTAACAAGTGGGCATTCAGCTCCCACTTTTACACAGCCTCTCCAGACACAAATGTGGTTTACGGCCTGTCCTATTTATGCTGTAAGTGTCTGGCTCTTTGAAGAGCCCACTCCTTGGTCCTGTTCTTTGTCTAAGTGCCTGTTCATACAGCAGTGATGGAACCAGACCTGGTGGACCCACAACTAAGGTCATAGCTGCAACAAAAGTTTACACCTAGTTGTCAGCCTACAACAACCTATGCCCCTCAAGGACCAAAACGATTAAGCCTTCCAGCTTTTAAGATTCTGCGTTACTGCAGTGTGTACCTTATAAGTCTCAACATCTACCATAAAGACTGTGCTTTGGCCTCCCTGCCCAGCACACTTCAGGAATCAAAATATGCTTTTGATGCACACAGGAGATGCTCTCTCCCCAGCCCCAAGAATGTCAGCAATCCACACCTCCATCTTAGAATGTTGTAGGCTGTGAGCATCCCAAAATGAAATCACAAGCCTCCACGTTACATACTCCCATAGGGACACATAATGCAATATCTAGTACACAAACCCGTGCATGCTTCACGGCACTACATTCTTCTCATGTAGGCCAAGCGAATTGTGATTACTGCCACAGAACTTCCACCGAGTGGGCCAGAAGGCTTCACTCTTATTTTTTTTTTTTTTTTAAACAAACTTTATTGCAAGTTTACTACGACAAGACAATATACATTACAATGATTACTGCAGGATGGGTCGTACCTGAACAAACCGCTCTCTCCAGGGCCCCTGTCAAGTCCCCCTGATCAAATTCCGGTATATCAACCTCCCTCTACCATCTCCACCATAAGACAGGGTCTTTCCTATAACTCTCCATGTTGCTATCCCGTCCGGCCCCTGTGATATCAAGGCCCCCGGGAGGAGCACCCCTCCCCCTAATCCAATACCCCCCTGCTGCTCCACCAGCCCTCCCCTACGGCGACAGCGTCAGGTTAGGCACGGCCTACAATCCCAGCCAGAGCATCCGGGTCACCAGTGTCTTATTAGGCCTCGCTGCAAGCCTCCTCATTAAATAACAAATTAACTAAACCCCCACTGCCCACCCCCAGCCCCTCCAACTCCCCCCCCCCCCCCCCCCCCACTGCCAGACATGTCACTCCCTCCGCTATTTTCCAGTATCACTGATGAGCCCATCTGATTGGTCCACTGGTAACGTGCTGCCAGGGGGCGAATGAACAGAAGTAGCCACTCAAAACCCTCTAGCCCCCAACCCCGCCGCCCGCTCGGGGAGGGCCGATCAACCATGCATGTGCCCTAGTGGAATCGTGAAGGAGATCAGTCCGGGTCAGCAACCGATGCCTTAAGCAGGTCCACCAACGCCACCCACGCTCTGGCTGCAATCAGCATTTTATCATTATCAGCTCTCTGTGCCATTTGGAGCCTGAGAGTCCCCTCGCAGTCAGCCCACTTTGTAAATTCTCGCAACCAACGCGCAGTGTTAGGCGCCGTGGTCGCTTTCCAGTGACTGGTGATTTCTCATTTAGCTAGAACTAGTCCCAAGTCAATACATTTACTAGTCACCTTGTTACGGGCAGTGTGGGGAAACCAGTGAAGTAAGCAAAACCCCGGGGTCTGTTCAACGTTTCTATCTGTCGTGTCACCCAATGTAGTCGTTCCCTCCCCCCAATACTCGTGCAATGACGGACACTCCCAAAACATATGCAAAAACTCAGCATTTTCTGATTTGCAGCGGGGGCAGGCGGTGCGGGATCCAAAAAATGTGTTAATTTTGTGCGGGGTGAGGTATGCCTTATGGAAGACATAAAACTGTATCAGCTGAAATCTCGCATTTCTAGAGCATTTCCACGCCCTCTCCATTAGATCCTCCCACGGTCTCTCCTCAATGGGCATCCCAAGGTCACCCTCCCATTTGGTTTGCAGCTTCTCCAAGGGGGACCTAAGCTCCTGAGTAAGGCGCCTGTAAAGGCAGGTTACCGCTTTAATCGTCCCCGCTGCATACACTACATATTGACAGGGGAGAGAGGTCGGAGGCTCCTCCATCCCCCTCCTCCAGTGCTTCCGGATAGCTGCCGTCACGGCAGCATGTAAGAGAAAGTCCTGTCGGGGCAGGTCGTACCGCCCCAGGAGGTCCTGGTAAGGCAAAAGCACACCATCCTCATAGAGGTCTCCAATAGTGGTGACCCCCACCTCCTCCCAGTTTCGCAGCCGCTGTCAATCCCCCCTGTGAAGGCTTCACTCTTATGACACAGGATACAGCCTGGCTATTCCACTGCTCACTAAACTGGTATGCTGCCACCACCGTGCTCGAATTCTGGAACTGTGGGTGAGGGCAGTAGCCCAACCCATTCTAAGGGAATCGCTTTTGCTGCCCCTCCCAGTCTATGGTAGACTGCAGTCCATCACGGTAGGCCTAGGTCACAGCATGCAGGCATGATTCTTGCATGACCTATTTTGTAATCAGGGTTCCAGATCTGATTGCAGCTGGGGCACTGTGGGCTATGGTGCACGTCTGTTAACATGAAAGGAAACTTTCTTCCCAACAACCATCAATACAAACTTCACAATAAGGTGGCTCACAGGGCTTAGAATCAGACATATCTTCACTCTTGGCCTCTGTCATACATTTCCTGAATCTTGTAGATCTTTCTATTCTTTTGGTTACTTCATTAACTTCAGACCAAGTCGGATTTTTGTGTCTGTGGAGCTGCTCTTCTATCGTTTTGCAGTAGCAGTGCATTATCACGTGATCATGCATGCATTGTTCATTTATCACTCAATCGCTTCAGTGAAAACATCATAGTCTTGTCATTGAACACCATATAAAGGACTAATTTGAGGGAGACGATCAAATATCTCTTGAACCTCATTTTTCCTATTTTCTGTGCTTTCAACCTACTTCCAGTTAGAGGTGGAGACCAGTGTGAAACCCATGTCAGGAAAGCTACATATTTCTGAACAGTAGACAAAATTCTGAATTCAGCAAGGGGTCATTTGTGTAGATCCCTCAAGGTTTTCCCAAAGAAACCAACTGTTGAAATAAAGAAACGTTGAAAATGAGTAGGAAAAGCACGTCATATGTGACATTTTTATCTGTACTTTTTGTCACGATGGCCGTTTTACAAAAGCAATATACCATTACATGCGGTAGACCCTTCTGGTTGCGGGGATATGAAGGGTTTGTAGGTTCTCCAAGAACCAAAGCTACCCAGAGGAACAACAGAGCTGCACCATACAATGGATTTTCTTTGTATACAGAGTATATACCAAGACATATGGTGAATTATGTAGAGTGAAAAATGGGTATCAAAGAAACCTTTCTATTTCTGAAATGGGCACAAGATATGAAGTTTAGTGGTTATTTGTACATATCTGAATTTGTGGGTACCTGTACTAGGGTATGATTTAAAAGGCACAAATGCAATGAGATCTAATTGGTAATAAAAATAAATGTTCTATTAGTCTATGATCCCACATGTTTTACGATATAAATGATACCTCACTTGTGTGGGTGGGCCTAGTGCCTGCAACAGGAAATGGCCCAAAACACAACATGGACTTGCCACATTTTTCCACTGCAAACTGACCCTTTTTTTTTTTTGCTAAGTTGGTAGCTGTGGATTTTGGACCCTAGCTCAGGCGGCAACACGTGGAACCCAGCAAATTTGAACATTTTTTAAAACTAGACAAGCAGGGGAGTGGAGTGCAGGGGTGTGTGACTTACGTGGCTCTCGTCAGTTAATTACCCAGAAGCCCTTGCAAACATCAAACTTTGGAAAGAAATACATTTTCCTCACATTTATGTGACAGGAAGTTCTGGAATCTTTGGGGAGCCAC
The DNA here is from genome assembly GCF_964204655.1 of Triturus cristatus. NCBI lineage: Eukaryota > Metazoa > Chordata > Amphibia > Caudata > Salamandridae > Triturus > Triturus cristatus. The sequence continues at coordinate 214,423,539 of NC_140592.1, forward strand.
AGATTTCCAACCACCCTAAGTTCCCACAACTCTTCCGATAAAACGATATCCCACTTGTGTGGGTGGGCCAAGATGCCAGGACACAAAAGGCCTTAAAGTGTTATATTGAGAAATAAGTAATACAGGTAGCTTTTGCAAACTTCGCGTACGGACGCTGAGAATATTGCTGTTGGCCACCTTGCCTCTCAATGTTTACGTCTGCACCATCATCATCGTTCTAAGTTGATTGCCTTGGCACTAGACTTATTTGTGTCTTTGAATTTTTCTTTGTTATTGGAATACGGACATATAACCTTTATACAATTTTGAGCCCTGAGGAAGTCTCTCTTGAGACGAAACGCGTTGGCTAAATGAAATCTTTGAATATTGGATTTTAACAACTGCACATATTTATCAATAAAGAAAGATTTTGAGATTATAAGAAAAATCTGGACCTGGCATTTTCTTCAAATCATCGTAGACATTTGATGTTCTATGAACTTTAAATAAGACTTATAATTGATGTGTGCTGATTCCATTCCTTTCTGGGATTGTTTTTGGGGCATCACCCCAGTAGGAAGTGGAGAGGGGTGCACTTCCTGGTTTTCTAGCACCATCACCATACTGTTAAGCCTCTTGAAGTGACAGGTGCGGGATTATTGCCTCAACCCTCTTTGTGTGTTTTGTTCTTTAATACAGGTAGCTGCTGTATTTGGGGCCTTGCTGTGGCGCCACCAATGCAAACCTACGAAGCACAGACATGTTTTTTAAACATAGACAACCAGGGGAGTCCAGGGTAGTGTGCCTTGCATGGACCCCACAAGGTTTTCTCACCCACAATGCTCTGCAAACCTCAAACTTTGCCTACAACAATGCTTTTCCCTACATTTCCTGTGATAGAAGCTTCCAGAATCCGCAGGAATCTACAAAATTCCTACCACCCAACATTAGCCTACTTGTGCCTATACAGACTGGAGCAGGTTAAATATACAGTAACTGCATTGTCTATTGGAGGGCATTCATGAGTGACATATCACCAGTAAACAGTGGAAGGATTTAAAAGAATGTACTGCACAAAGAATTGCTAGTATTACACATTACTACATAACACCAGCTGTGTCTTTGCTGTTTTCCAATATCTGAAAGAATTATGAATAAATCACTCTGGTTGGACTATAAGCTTCTATGTCTGTGTCGTCACGTATTTTTGGCCTTGGATAACAGAAGTACACACCTGCTCCCTTATTTGATCCTCTGGATCTTGTTCGTTATTATTTTTTTCTGTTAGGCAAAGTAGTGGGTGGTAGTGTCCTCTCAAACGTGGCAGCATCAACTGGGAACAAACTATTGTGGGAGTTTTTTTCTGATTAGGATCATGTGTGTCTATTAACAATACTCATTTGCAATTAAAATGAAAAAGCTTTGATGTTTAGAACGTTGTTTTCGTGGCTTAGACTACCTAGCCCTCGACTCAATTTTGAAACGTTGCGGCTCCTTAATATTCATCGGGTGTTTGTATTTCTTATTGACACCGCATAATGTGCACTGTTTACTTCGCATGGCCTTCTCAAAGCTATCCGGAGGCGACCTTTAGATACTTTCAAGGCCAGAGGCGTAGCTAGAGCTTGTGGCGCCCGGGGCTATCCCTCAGATTGCCGCCCCTGGGGGAGGGGGGGAGGGGGTGGTTGCTGGGGAAAAAGGACGGCAAGCACTTGAAAGAGGACCGAGAGACGTGTAGTATCGCCGCTAATAGTTACCTCGATCATGCAAGTTACATGCACATACATGACACGGTCCAAGGCAACACAGTTGAATACACCAGTGACTGGCAGTACAAAAGAGAACACACAGACTGCATGATCTATCTGGGGACTCAGAAAAACCGCATGTGACATCCATCAGAGAGCTGCGTGAACAATTACCTGGTAATCCCCTCAGCGCAATGTAAACATGCACATAGATGACACTGTTCAGGGATCCATCATTTACTTCTGATATTAAATGACCATTCATCATGGTTCCCCCATTAAAGCAGTGCACTTTGTTATCTGCATGGTACATGTTCTTTGCAGCAGGCACATTAACCCTCTGTGCTACCTTTCCAGGAGTCAACCCTTCCACTAGACAAAACTCGGATCTCTCTCTAGGAAGAACATTAATCACCGAAGTTATCATGACATTTTTATTGTTTCTGAAAATTGCTGGAGGCCAGGAAGGAGGCAGCAAGTTTTTTTAAACCATAATATACTTGCAAACACTACGCACCCACCAGAAATAGGTACCCAGTGTGGTCACACCGTTCGCACCACCCTAACCTGCTCAAGGTTCATGTGACCTCAGTGACAGAGTCACAGTGACTGGATCGCTGTTGCTCTAGGGTGTGCTGCTTCGTGGGCCTGCCCGCAAGACTGGAGATGAACTTCAGTATGGAGTGTGGTGGACAGGCCTTCAAGGTTAACTCACAATTGACCCCACTAGGGTACACCTGCTTGTGCTAAGACATCAAGCCTTCTAAGGTCTAGTGGGGCCTTGTAAGGTCTAGCATGGGAATATGCTCCCTCAGTAGAGTGGTCTGGTGGACTGGTCATGAAGGCTGAACCCAGTTCTAAATTCTGGCCATAGTGCCACCAATTTCTCCCCCACTGAACACCATACGGTGAGTAGACAAAATAACGAAAATAAAATAACGACATACAAAAATATCGAATGTGAAATATCGATGATCCAAAATATCTATGTTTTGTATATCGAAGTTAAAAATATCGATATTGGTATGTGTAGTAAAATATCGAAGTATAAAATATCGAAAGTGATAATATCGTAATGATAAAAGGATAGCATTCTGTGTATTTTTTATATATTAGAATTTATTGTATATAAGTGTTTGAAAATGTAATTTTGAGTGTATAAAGTTATGTTTTTGGAGTATTTGATAAAATATTATTTGTTTTTAATTCCATATATGTTAGGAGCGGGATGTTGGGTATATAGGGGACAAGGGTGGGGAGTGTTTTAAAAATATATATTTTAAATGACATATATGAAATATTTGTTAATGTAGAATTTATTTTTATTAAAAAAATGTGATATTTAAAATAGAAATAGAAAAATAATTCTAGAAGCGGGATGTTGGGTTTCTAAGGGATAAGGTTGGGGAGTGTTTGAAAAATACATTTTTAAATTAAAATATTTAGATATATTTGTAAAAAAATTCAAATAAATTTCTAAAACAAATTAAAAAATAAATTTTTAAGTTTGAGAAATATTTTGAGTTGTGGGAGGTTGGGTTTATAGGTGATAAGGGTGGGTAGTGTTTAGAAAATATATATTTTAAATTAAATATTAAACAAATTTCAATTATTTTTTAAATTTATTAAAAATTAAAAAAATCATTCAAAATGTATATTTTGATATTGAAATGTAGGGGTGGGATGGTGTGTTTATAGGGGTAAGGGTGGGTAGTGTCTAGAAAATATAAATATTTTATTAAATATTAATCACCTTTTTATTATATTAAAATTTAATAAAAACTAAATAAATATTATTTAAATTTAAATTTGATATTTAAATTTAGGAGTGGGATGGTGGGTTTGTAAGGGTGGGGAGTGTTTTAAAAATGTATGTGTTAAATTAAATATAAAGAATTTTTTAAAAAAAATTTGAATTGATCGCCAAAAATAAATTTCTATATTGAAATCGAATTAAAAAATAAAATTTAGGAGTGGGATATTGGGTTTATAGGGCTTAGGTTAGGGAGTATTTAAAATATATAATGTTGTGGAGACTTTTGCGATCCTCACGTTGGCATGACAGCCTTTCACATGCTGCTGGCCTTGGTTTTTTGGGACATCGTGGAGGCAGGTTTAGGAACACTGCCTACAGTGTGAGGCTTACGAGGGAAGTGAGCCTGCCGTGAGGGAAACGGCCAGCGTTTGGGGCATAAACCAACTTGCAGCTTGCCTATCTCTGATAGCGCCGCCGTGAAGGGAACGGCCACCGGGCAAAACCACAACTCCCAGCAGCCTCTGCCACAGGCGCCTGACGCAGAAGTCATCTGGCAGCGCCTGGGACGCATATAAGCGCCGCTACAGCCAAGCAGCGCGGGACGCGCCACACAGTCCTGTGACTCTTTATTTTCTAGTGAGCCTGCCGTGAGGGAAACGGCCAGCGTTTGGGGCATAAACCAACTTGCAGCTTGCCTATCTCCTATAGCGCCGCTGTGAAGGGAACGGCCACCGGGCAAAGCCACAACTCCCAGCAGCCTCTGCCACAGGCGCCTGCCGCAGAAGTCATCTGGCAGCGCCTGGGACGCATATAAGCGCCGCTACAGCCCCGCAGCGTGGGACGCGCCCGGGCAAAGCCCGGGCCAAGGGCGGGCCCGTCCTTGCCCCTCAAAGACCGAAGGAGACCGGACCGGGCCAACCCCCTGACATCCAGTGGGAACCGTGAGTACCATCTATAATTCGTTCCTAATTCTAACATTTGACTATTATGGCAGCCAGAAGGGGTATGAAACAGACACCAATAGGGCTTGTAGCTGGGACCCTAGATCAATTTATCACGAGAGCATCATCGGTATTGGAACGTGAAATTGTAATGACGGAACGCCGTCTGTCCCAGGACCCGGTCTTCTTAAGGAGATCTTCCCAGCTATTGAAGAGATTCCTATTAACTTATACTCCACCGGAAACAATCTACCAGACCAGGCGGATGGGCTAACCCAACTACTATGTGGGCAGACCATAAACGCAATACCTGCTCAAACAGAAGTGAGTATAAACACTCTGGACAAGATAAGATGTAAAGAGGGTGCTTTCCCGAAAAGGAAGAGGGCTGGTGCCTCACTTCGAGGTAGAAAACCTAAACAGTCTAAACACAACACCCAACCGGAACCCTTTATCGTAGATCAACCTGAGTTTAGCGCTCCTGTGGTTTCTATAGATAGCCCTGTTAGGAATGGCACCGACTCTTTATCTACATGCTCCTTCGACTTAGATTTATTGGTGGGAAAACTAAGTATGGTTTTATCTTCTGTTATTCAGCCCGTAGAGCAAAGACTGAATTCTTTAGATGAAAGGCTGGGAAAAATGGAGGCACTGCTTCTGGAAAACATGGGTCTTCAAAATGATTTATCAGCTATCCAAGCCCAAGTCAAAGCTCTGGCCACTTCAGTGAATGTCCCGCAGACTCAACACAAGCCAACACCTATTACTTTAAATGATCGACCCATATCGACCATCATACAGGGACCAAACATGAGTTCCAGCATAACTGGCCTTAAAAATGGCCCCATAGCTGTGAAAAAGGCACAGCCCCTGCAACCGGTAAACCCCGTAAATATTGAAACCCCACGAAAAGAGTCCTCAAACCAACCCTGGGGAAAAGACGTTCCTCTAGATCTACCATGCATCAACTTACCTCCGGATTATGCTCCGTACGTGGTTGTCCTTACTGGGGTTCCAAAATTGACGAATGCTAGACATGAATCGTACGAGGAACTTAAGAATAAGACGATGCATTGGTTGAACACCCATAGACCCTTGCCTAGATCCATCCAAAGTAAAATCTTGTTTGTTAGAAGGGTGGGGTGGGTTGGATTGCAATCCAAAAAATGTGGATGGGGACTGCGTAATTATTAATTTTGAGGATTATAGGGCAGTTGATTATGTATGTAGCAGGTACCAGACAAGCCCTGACACAATTATTAAATAACTGAGGCTAGACCATTTTTATCAAACAGATTATGCTCATCGTGCCACCAACTATAGGATTTACGACCTATGGCCCCAGCAAGAGGACTCCTGGCACTATGTAGACAGAAGTAGGGGTGGTCAGGTTAGGGGTGAAGTGTTGGGCTTTCCAGTAAACAATAGATATAGTTTGCTGGATCAAGTGGATTGACTTCATATGCCCCCCAGCCCCCTATCGGTCCATCAAATGGATGTTACTAAAAGGGAGGAAGGTTTGAAGATTATCAGGAGGGATTATTTGGGGGTGGCGAACACCGTAATCAACCCTTTACCCTCTACTGAAGCAAGAATGATCCCCAAGGGAAAATCTTATGTAACCTCAGGGGAGCTAGGGGATGGTCCACCTCCCCCTGTGATTGGTAACCTTATCCCTTTGCCGCAACATCAGATTGTCCGCACGCACTTGGATCAGCATTTAGTCGGTCCTGGGGTGCGTGGTCTTGCCAAGCTTGGCCAAGAGGGAAGTCCGGGAAACAGGCAGGTATTGACAAAGGGGACCTTAAAAATTTTATCCTGGAATATAGTGGGCCTCGCATCCAACTTAGGTATCCCGGATTGGTGTACATTCGTGGATTTACACTGGATCTGCTTATTCCAGCAAACGTGGTCGGTAGGTCCTACCCATAGAATGGGTTATGTAACCTTTGCGGAACCTGCAATAAAAGGCCCGGAGGCAGACCGTCAGGGGGGCTGTGTATATGGGTGGGTGTCCTTAGTCAAAAGAACAGAGCCTCCTTGTCATCAATACATAACAATCCACATACCTTTCATACTAACGGGGTGAGGATGGACAGCGCAAATGTGATCACAATAATTGAGAGAAAAAATATGTCATGAAAATTTATTCACAATTTCATTAAAAAATCTGAAAATACACTACTATATATTGTCATATGGCTAATTAGGAAGCGATAACAATATGGACACATCAATACATAATAGAAAACATCTACAATAGCAATTCAATGAACACCATAAAACATGAAATTAGGGACACAATAAAAAAGGACAGAGTAGTCCTATTCACAGAGGAAAATCACCAAACCAACGATTCATCAATTGCGACCCCAATTAATATCGCTTTCTATTAAACATGTCACAAAAACTGTAATCAAAGATTTTATGTGGTTGGGTGTCCATCTTGGATTCACGTTGAAAGGGCTAGAAACAAATAGTCCTGATCTCACGTGTATCCTGATGTCTCACAAAGAAACACCAAAATTGGCACTCATTAATATATACTCACGGCCAGTGCGATCGGGGGGAACATCCAACACTTTAGATAAATTAACCACCCTATTGCATTTGCTTGGGGGTGACGTTGCCTTGTTGATCGGAGGAGACTTCAACTGTCACTTTGAACCATTACAAGGGGTCCCTTCGATCACAATGGAAGACGACGAAATCTGGTCAGTTTCGCCCCCTAACGCCTATCCTGTAAAAAATTGGACAGCTCTTGTCCTTCAGCTGACTTCCCTCACCTATACGTTTTCTATTAGAGCCTGTAACTGTCGATTCCAGAGTGACACTCCAGCTCAGCAAACTTACAGTGGCATGGGGCATGCATCTGTAATAGATTATTTTTTGGCCAGCTTGGCTTTGTGGCCTAAAATCATATACCTTAGTGTTCCCTTTCGCACTGAAAGTGATCATAATGCCGTGATAATTGAGATGGACTTTCAACTAACCAGGGAGGATAGTGTTATGATGATTACCCCAAGTAGTGACTTAAGAATAGTGCAAGGTGGGAGAAGAATCCGATGGGCAGCCGTGAAATTGTCCACTGAATCTATGGCAAAAATATATCGAGATGTAATCCCCCTGCTTGAAAGGGTAAACCCTACCCTTACCAATTTCTTGGTTATTGATATGGGTGTACTTACGGGTATCCATAGGGAAATGGTCTCAATATTAAAGGACACCTTCTATAAGACAGGTCTTGCTAAGCCTAAACTTCGCAATGATGGGAACCCATGGTTTAATAGGCGCTGTAGGGATAAGAAAGCGGCACTACTGTTGGCCCTAAGTCAAGGCAATAGACTTTGTGTTACAGAAGCCAGGCAGGCATTCAAGAAAATGATAAGTAACGCAAAATTAGAATGGGAGGCTGATCGTTGGTCTGCTATTACATCTGCACTCGTGGCAAAGAACCCAAGGTCATTCTGGAATCTTGTCCATACTGGAAAATCAGAGGGCAGGACTACAATTGCTCCAAACATCCCTGAAGAAGCATGGTCCTCTTATTTTAAAGATCTTTATTCTCTTTCCTCTACACTTATAAATGAGCCCCCACCGAGCCTATTGGCTCCGAACCCCATGTGGTCATACAGCCATTCACGTTGGTCGAAGTCCAGTCGGCCATTTTAAGCATCCAGCCGAACAAAGCACCGGGACTGGATAGGATCCCAGGTGATTTATATAGAGAAGAACCGACAGTTTGGGCCCCATACCTTCAAGTATTATTTAATGCGATATTGCAGGGGTTACCACTTCCAAGTACTTGGCTGGGGCGGAGATAAGTCCCATTCATAAGAAGGGTTCTCCGCTCCAACCCTCTAATTATAGGCCTATTAGCCTTATCGATGTGACCCAAAAAATTTATGCCAGGCTCCTGTTACAACGTTTACAGGCTTGGTCTAACGATAACAACATCTTGACCCCGCTTCAGGCGGGATTTAGGGCTAAAACATCAACAATAGACCAATTATTCCGGTTGCAGGTCCTTCACTGGAAGCATGTGGTCTTGGAAGGGGGTAGTCTATATCTTACGTTTGTGGACTTAAAGTCCGCATTCGACATGGTGGACCGGAACCAGTTATGGACCATTTTATTATCAATGGGGGTTCCGCCATATTTATGTCATCAGTTTAAGATCCTACATGAAGGCACTTTTGCCAGAGTTCGTTTTGGCAGGCAAGGTCAGTTAACCGGACCATTTCCGATTGAGAAAGGCGTTAGACAGGGCTGTGTGCTTGCCCCGTCCCTGTTTTCCCTCTTCCTCAACGGGCTTATTGAAGATCTCCTTGCCATAAACGACATGGACTCCCCCAAATTGGCCGCCCAAAGATTTCCCGCATTAATGTTTGCGGATGACATGCTGCTGCTTTCTAAATCCCCAATGGGGATGCAGCGGGTGTTGAATCAGTTTGCCAAATTCTGTAATAAAAGGAACCTGGTGGTCAACATAAATAAGACCAAGTACATGGTTTTTAATGCTAGTACCGTTAATTGCCCCCATCCAATGATGGAAGGCAGACCCCTCGAAAGGGTTCCAACTTTTGATTACCTAGGTTTAACCTTGAACGACAAAATGGGGTGGGGTCCTCAATTGGCCAAGGCCAATTTAAGATTAACCCAGGCAGCTGAGGGTATCCTAAAAGTGCAGCAGAATTGTACCCACAAAATAATAAGCGCCCCCCTTGAAATCTTTAGAGTTCAAGCCAGGGCATCATCCCTTTATGGGGCGGAACTCTGGGGACATATATCAGCAAGTGACCTATCTATAACAGAAAATAATTTTATAAGGCAACTACTGGATTTGCCAAAAAGTATTCTCTTGGGCCCGCTCAGATTGGACTTGAATATTCGCCCAATCGCAGACGCTATTGCTGCTCGGCCCCTACTTTATTGGAGGCGGCTGTGGAGAACCCCTGAGCTGGTGAATTACAAGGAGGAGCTCAAAGTAGTCATGGCTTCATTAGGTTCTGGTAGGATCCCTTGGCTAACATTTGTAAGACAATCACTTACATTGACTGGGCTCGAGGATCTCTGGTTAAACCCCGAGGTATCCTGCCCAGCCATTTCTAAGAAAACCATGACATGTGTTGTAAAAGACTTTAATCTAAGGAATCTCTTCCGCTCAGTAAAAACTTCAAGCCTAACCGACATCTTTTTGGATGTTAAGTCTTTTTATCGCTTTGAGCCGGAGATTGACGTAATACAACCCACTTTGGCGACGAAGCTCTACTTGCAATTTAGATATGGCACCTTGCCTTTCTACTCTAACACTGATTGGTGGACAGGGGGTCCGGCACGCCCTTGCCCAGGTTGCCGAACTGAGGAAGAAACCACTGTACACGTTATCCTTTTCTGTCCAGCATATGTTAACATCAGGAGGAAATGGATAATTCAGTTGTGTAAAAATCTGGGTGTAAAGCAATATTTGGTTTTTTTAGGATTCTAAAAACTGATACCAATGCAGTGATTGTGTCTGCAGTAGCCAAATATTTGCTTTCTATGTGGTCAATTCGAAGGAATTTGATAACTAACATTGCTACACATCTGCACTAAGTTTATTGGATAATGAGAGAACAGATTGTATTTTTTTAGCACAATAACCATTGTTTTAACAATTTTAGAGTCCTAGACATTATTTACATTTTTTAAGTCTTAAAGGATATGTTTAATAACCACTGTGATTATATGCATGAATCGTATTGACTGATTAACTTGCTGTATAGAATTGTTTTATTCTTTTTTTATGTGCTTTTATGGTAAACCAAACCACAATAAAGCTTGAATGATGATAATGTTTTTTAAAAAAAATTATACAAACTGTTGAAAAAACAAGAATATATTTATAATTAGAATATATTATTTTGGTATTTAAAATTTGTAAAATATTTTTTGCAGTGTGATTTGGCGTTTAGAGGGGATAAGGGTGCGGAGTTTTATTTATTTTTTATATATATCTTATCAAATCTTATCAAATATGTTAATTTTAAAAGTGATATATAAATAGAAATAAACAAAAAAATGTAAATGAATTTATATAAAAATATTAGGAGTGTGTTTTTGGGTTTATATGGGATAAGGTTGGGGGAGTTATTATAAATAAATGGGGGATGTTACTGATAATGTTTAGTGATTAGTACATAATTAATGTAAATTTATATTGGAGTGGAAATAGCAAATTATTTATGTTTAGTGTTTAGCAATTACCCCTATTTATAATATATTGGAGTGGGAATAGTATATTATTTATGTTTAGTGTCCAGCACCTACCCTAATTTTTTATAGATTTGAGTGGGAATAGTAATGTATTTATGTTTACTGTCCAGCACCCACTCCAACTTATTATAGAGTGGAGTGGGATTAGTACATTATTTATGTTTACTGTCCAGCATCTAGCCTAAGTTTTTATAGACTGGAGTTGGAATAGTAAATTGTTTATGTTTACTGTCCAGCACCTACCTCAATTTATTGTATATTGGAGTGGGAATAGTGATTTTTTTATGTTTAGTGTCTGGCTACTACCCCAATTTGTTATATCTTGGAGTGGGAATAGTAAATTATTAATGTTTAGTGTCCAGCACCTACCCCAATTTATTATAGATTGGAGTGGGAATAGTAAATTACTTATGTTTAATGTCCAGCAGATACTTCAATTTATTATAGAATGGAGTGGGAATAGTATATTAATTATGTTTAATGTCCAGCAGCTACCCCAATTTGTTATAGTCTGGAGTGGGAATTTGAATTTATTTATGTTTAGTGTCCAGCACCTTCCTCAATTTATTATAGACTGGAGTGGGAATAGTAAATTATTTAGGTTTACTGTTCAGCACCTACTCCAATTTATTATAGAGTGGAGTGGGAATAGTGAATTATTTATGTTTAGTGCCCAGCAACTACCTCAATTTGTTATATATTGGAGTGGGAATAGTAAATTATTTATGTTTAGTGTCCAGCACCTACCCTAATTTCTTATAGATTTGAGTGGGAATAGTAATGTATTTATGTTTACTGTCCAGCACCTACTCCAATTTATTATAGAGTGGAGTGGGATTAGTACATTATTTATGTTTACTGTTCAGCATCTAGCCTAAGTTTTTATAGACTGGAGTTGGAATAGTACATTTTTTATGTTTACTGTCCAGCACCTACCTCAATTTATTGTATATTGGAGTGGGAATAGTGAATTGTTTATGGTGAGTGTCTGGCAACTACCCCAATTTGGTATATATTGGAGTGGGAATAGTAAATTATTTGTTTAATGTCCAGCAGCTACTTCAATTTATTTTAGAATGGAGTGGTTATAGTAAATTAATTGTGTTCACTGTCTACTATTTGCTCAAATTAAATTATATTGTTGTAGGAATAGTAAATAAAAATATGTAAGTGTATAGCAACTGTATTTAATTATTATATCTTGGAATTGTACTAGTTTGTTAATTTTGTATAGTATAGGATAATACAAAATATTACAGTTTTAATGTAATATGTTTATTAATATATTACATTTTATTAGTTGAAAAAAATATAAGATCATTTTGCATTTAAATAATGGGTAATGACAGTTAATAAATTGACTATTTATTTAAATGTTTTTTAAAAAAATATTTAATATATGTAAAATATTGATAATATAAGCTAAATACAAATAATAAGAAAACCAGAAATAATAAGAAAAGCACACCAATTTTATTGTAGTTGTTGTAATTTTTTATTGTTTATTAATTTGAGTAGGGTTATACAGTAAATTATTTAATTAGATTATAATTCAATTGAAACATAGTACTGCATATAGTTAAGAAAATATATTATGTACCTTAGTACATATTAATTACAACATTGTAGAATTTTGTGTTTCAAATAATATTCAATATAGTAATAGGTATTGTAAATGTTAATACAAAGAAAGTGTCAACTGTTTTCACATCATATACATTTTTTACATTTTTATATTTTTGTTACAAACATGTTACAAATTTAAATAATATTAATATTACAAATATTTATATTAATAGTTTTTACAATCTTTTCAAATTAAAACAATAACAGAAATATATTTGTATAATCAATGAAATATATTTGTAACAATTTTTCATACATTGTTTTATTGTATTTATTTATCTGTAATTATAATAAATTATATTTTTTATAATATTTATTTGTATAATTTTACAAATTAGGTATGTTGGACAGGCCACATGAAGGGCTTGCTCCCTCCCTGCACGACAGGGCCCAAACCCCGGACTCCCAGGTGTTACCCCCAAGGGCAACCCGCACCCCGTCTCCCAACGGAACTCCTGCCCCCGGACATCCATGTATCATGGGGCCGAACCACTACCGGCTCCCCCGGCCGGATCAGCCGCCATCTTGGACACTGCGCCACGAGGCCGCGCGGCCTCAGCCCGACCCTAACCCTGGGCCTGGCCGGCCCCGACATCCCGGCACCACCATCCACCCAGGAGGTGAACGGACCACTTGGCAGGTCAATGGGAGAAAGAAGCGTCGAGGGCTCTCCCCCGCCAGGTGCCGATCACCCTCCAGCTCCCCCAGGCGCTGGCTCCACCCCCTGCTGGGTGTCTGGACTCCCTCATCCCGGACCCCCCGACCTCCAAGTGCGAGGGTCCGGACATCAAAGGGCGCCAGACCTATAACTAGGGCAGCTCCAGAGCAGGAAGGCAGTTGTATCCTGGAGTCGAGAGACACCGAGAGAACTCATCCTTGACGGACTACTGGCGCTGCCGTAGCCCTGCCTTGTGAACTATCGTCCTGCCTGCTGGCGCTGCCGCGGCCTTCTGCAACATCCATCCTCGTCGGGACCTGCTGGCGCTGCCGCGGACCGTTGTAACGACCACCTTCATCGGGACCTGCTGGCGCTGCCGCGGACCGTGTAACGACCATCTTCACCGGGACCTGCTGGCGCTGCCGCGGACCGTGTAACGACCATCTTCACCGGGACCTGCTGGCGCTGCCGCGGCCCGTCCAAGCTAGAACACCGAGCTCGAGGATTGTGAGCTATCCACCATACCATCTCAGCTACCAGACTGGTAACCAGACTGTCCCGCTACCCCCTTTCCCCAAACTAAGAGACTCGAATCGAGGGGACCCCTGAGTCCAGACCTCCTTGTACCATTTCATCGTACCTTAAGAAATCACCTATAAAGAACGCTAAATCTTATCCTTGTGTGGTGTATATCTGTGGGGGGGAAGTTATTCATCTGTACGATCGCTGGAGACGGCTCTCCCCGGAGACCTCTCCCCTTGTCCTCGGCCGACCCTCCCGGTCCGTCTAACATTGGTGGCCAGCGGCGCGATCCGAATCAACGCGTAATCGTACAGAGAGTAGCTCACCCCACGACAAAACCACGATGTCAACCAAAGAGAGCGGTTCCACCGAGAAATTCCAGATGGATAAATTGGAAGAGTATAGCCATCGCGAACTTAAACAATTCTGCATGGAACTAGGCATTGCTACCACCGGCCTGAGTACCAAAGACGATTTGAAGCACGCCCTTGAGTCGTGGGCGGAAACCGGGGTCGCCGGATCCCCCGACCAAAACGGTGTAGCACCAGAGGGGAACGCCACAGCTCCCGAGGAGCGAGGAACGGGCCTCTCGCAGGGAGAGATCCAAGAAAGAGAAAGAACCAGATTACATGAGTTGGAAATGGCACGACTCAAGATGGACGGTGAACTAAAGTTAGCCGAGCAAAAACTAAATCTAGAACATCTGCGGCTCCGAGAAGAACGGGAAGAAAAACAGAGGCAGAGAGAGCTCGAAGAAAAAAGACTAACATTCGAACACGAGCGCAAACTGGCGGAAATAGAACTTCGGAAACAGAATAAAGAACCGGGGGTGCCTGAGCGACCGCACACCCCGGGAGCAACCGAGAAGAAAGTCCACATCCCCAAGGATGTTGTCCGAGAGTATGTCCGAGAGGACGACATACAACAGTGGTTCAAAGCCTACGAGATCGCCATGACCTCCCACCGGATCGATCGGAGTGACTGGGGAGCCGGCCTATGGGGGAGGTTCGTCAACGAAGGCCGCGATGCCCTACTACAGCTCCCAGATCATCAGATGTCATCCTATGACCACATGAAGGCTGCCCTCCTCACCCGATATGGGCTCACACCCGAAATGTACCGCCAGAGGTCCCGAGACTGCACCCGGATCCCGGGTACAACTTGGGTGGAATACGTCAACTATTTCAGCCGAGCCTTCGAGGGTTGGATCAAGGGAAGCCACGTAACGACCTACGAGCAACTCTTTAATCTTATGGTGTGGGAGCACCTGTCTAACAACTGCTTCGTCGAGCTCAGGCAGCACCTCCTCGACAGTAAATTGACTGACCCACGGCAACTCGCCGCCGAAGCTGACCGGTGGGAAAGCACCCGAGTGGGCCGGAGAGGGCCACACGAGCAAAACCGAAACCACCAAGGTCAGCACCGTCCCCGAGGAGGAGGAGGAGGCCAGGGGCGAGGGAGAGACACCATCCCGGCAACTCCCGCGGCCAGCACCCCGCCCCCGGCCGGCCGGGCAACCCCCCGATGCGCCCGGGGTTCCGAGCCAACGTCACGTGTCACCGATGCCAGCGAGTCGGCCACTACGCCAATGACCCGAGCTGCCCGCAGAACCAAACGCCAAAGCCCCGCCAGGTAGCTGCCGCCGCCCTGGGGGGAGAACAAATCTCCGAGGAACAGGAAGAATATGAGCAGGCACAACAGGAGTGGGAACCGGCCGCCATGGTTCTAGCGTGCCTAGGGGGAAAAGACATGGTCCCGCGGGCTCCCCTACCCGCCAACACCCGGAAATATGGCCAGTGGGTGAACATTAATGGGCGCCGGGCCAAAGCCCTACGTGACACAGGGGCCAGTGTGACGGCCGTCCGCTGTCACCTGGTGAAACCAGAGCAGATCCTGCCGAACATTCTCTGCCCCGTCCGCTCAGCCGACAATTCCGAAAGTCTGTGTCGGATGGCCTGCGTCCCCTTCGAATGGGGAGGGGTCTCCGGCATGTTGAAGGTGACGGTCCGGGATGATGCCCCCGTGGACTGTCTCCTGGGGAATGACCTTGAGAGTTCCCCGTGGGCTGCCGTCGAAAGAAGAGAGCACCTGGGGATGCTGGGCCTCCCGGACTGGGCCTGCGTAACCACCCGGTCCATGGCCGCCCGTGCCGTCCCCCGACCAGAAGAACCAGAATGGCCAGCACCTCCTCCCCCGGTCGCTCCAGTAGAGGACATCGGCTATACCGACCCCCCAGAGCCAACGCCCGAAGGGGTCGCCCAGCCCCAGGACCTTCCCGGCCTGGCTCAGTGGCGTCAAGAAGGGGGGCCCACCCAGGAACAGTTCCGCCAGGAACAGAAGACCTGCCCCTCCCTCGAGGGACTCCGCCAGCAAGCCAGCGCCCAGAGCGCAGGGGACTCCACCGGAACCCATTGGGTCTATTGGGATAACGACCTGCTATACAGTGAACAAAGAATCGCGGAGTTAGGGGCCAGTCGAGTGCTGGTGGTGCCCCTCCGTTTCAGAGACTTCCTACTAACTTTGGCCCACGATGTTCCCCTGGCTGGACACCTGGGCCAGGACAAAACCTACAGTCGCCTGGTGACCCACTTTTTCTGGCCGAAGATGCGGAACGACGTCCTCAACCACTGCCGGTCCTGCCCCACGTGCCAGGCCAGCGGGAAGAGCGGCCGTAAGCTCAAAGCCCCTCTGCAACCCTTCCCAGTGGTCACCACCCCGTTCGAGAGGGTAGGAATAGACATTGTGGGGCCCCTGGACCCCCGCACAGCACAAGGACATCGGTTCATCCTGGTACTGGTGGACCACGCCACCCGCTACCCCGAGGCGGTGCCCCTGCGAACTGTAACAGCTCCGGTGGTCGGCCGGGCCCTAATGGGGATCTTCTCCCGGGTGGGCTTCCCCCGAGAAGTCGTCAGCGACCGAGGCACAAACTTTATCTCGAAATATATGAAGTCCCTCTGGCAACAGTGCGGGGTCACCTACCGATTCACGACCCCCTATCACCCTCAAGGGAACGGACTAGTTGAGCGATTCAACCGCACACTCAAGGGAATGATTGGGGGATTGGAAGAGCCCCTCCGTCGCCAGTGGGATGTACTACTCCCGTGCCTCCTCTTTGCCTATCGAGAAGTTCCCCAGAAGTCCCTCGGCTTTAGCCCTTTCGAACTCCTGTACGGGCACCCTGTGCGAGGGCCCCTCAGCCTAGTCAAAGAAGGTTGGGAGATGGCCCCCCTAAAGACCCCCCCAGACGTCTTCAAGTACCTCCTGGCACTACGCAATCAGACCCGGCGCTTCAGGGAAATGGCAAAAGCGAACCTCGAGGCCAGTCAGGAGGACATGAAAAAATGGTACGATCAGAATGCCTCCTCCGTCGAATTCGAACCTGGTCAACAAGTGTGGGTGATGTCCCCCACCGAACCATGTGCCTTGCAAGATAAGTGGACGGGGCCCTTCAAAGTGGTCGAACGCAAGAGCCCCGTCACCTACCTCATCGACATGGAGTCCCCCCGGAACCCCCTCCGGGTCCTCCACACCAACAGACTCAAACCCCACTTTGTGCGCTCGGAACTCAGCCTCCTGATGGCTACAGACAGTGGGGCGGAAGAAGAGTCCGAGCCCCTCCCTGATCTCCTGAAGACCCAGGAGAACGACGGTTCCGTGGACGGGGTCCGGCTCTCCGATGCCCTCACCCCAGAGCAACGCCAGGGCTGCCGGGACCTCCTGCTGCAGTTTGCTACACTGTTTTCCCTCACCCCAGGGATCACCCCTTGGTGCTTGCACGACGTGGACACCGGGGACAGTCCCCCTATCCGGCACCGGGCCTACCGCGTACCAGATCGGGTGCGGGCCTGCATCCAAGAGGAAGTATCCAAGATGCTCACGCTCGGGGTCATCGAACCCTCGGACAGCTCCTGGGCCAGCCCGGTCGTGCTGGTCCCCAAAGCCGCTGCCCCCGGCACCACTCCTGAACTCCGATTCTGCGTCGACTATCGGGGCTTGAACGCTGTCACCCGGACCGACGCTCATCCTATCCCCCGAGCGGATGAATTGATCGACCGCCTGGGGGCCGCCCGCTACCTCAGCATCTTCGACCTGACAGCGGGCTACTGGCAGATCGGTCTCACACCCCGGGCCCAGGAACGGTCCGCCTTTTCTACCCCCGATGGCCACTACCACTTCAAGGTCATGCCCTTCGGCATGAAGAATGCCCCAGCTACTTTTCAACGTCTAGTGAACCAGGTCTTGGCGGGGCTCGAAGAGTTCAGCGCCGCCTACCTGGACGATATCGCTGTGTACAGCCGCCACTGGTCCGACCACCTCCACCACCTCCAAGAGGTCCTGCAGGCCCTCCAGCGGGCCGGCCTCACGATTAAGGCCGGCAAGTGCCAAATTGGTCAAGGGTCCGTGACCTACCTCGGACACCAGGTGGGAAGAGGTCTGGTGGCCCCTCTGCAACTCAAAATTGCTGCCATCCAGTCCTGGCAACCCCCCGTCACGCAGACCGAGGTCCGAGCCTTCTTGGGACTCACCGGCTACTACCGGCGGTTCGTGAGGGACTATGGCAGCATTGTGGGGCCCCTCACGGGTCTCACGTCCAAAAACCACCCGAAGAAGATTAACTGGACCCCCGACTGTCAAGCGGCCTTCGAGAAGCTGAAGGCCGCCCTGTGCACCGCCCCTGTGCTCCAGGCCCCCGATTACAGTCGGGAATTCATTGTACAGACGGACGCCGCCGACCACGGCATCGGGGCGGTTCTTTCCCAGCTGAACCCCGAGGGTCTTGACCAGCCGGTGGCCTTCATCAGCAGACGCCTCCTGGCCCGAGAACAGCGCTGGAGCACAATCGAGAGGGAGGCCTTCGCAGTGGTGTGGGCCCTCAAAAAGCTCCGGCCCTATCTCTTCGGTACCCACTTCCGGGTGCAAACCGATCATCGACCCCTGCAGTGGCTAATGCAGATGCGGGGGGAAAACCCAAAACTATTGCGCTGGTCCATCTCCCTGCAGGGAATGGACTTCACTGTGGAACATCGACCGGGCCAAGACCACGCCAACGCAGATGGCCTGTCACGCTTTTTCCGCCTCGACGAGGAGAGTCCCCAAGAGGATGGGTGACTCTCCCCGCCTTCAGCTGGGGGGGACGCATGTTGGACAGGCCACATGAAGGGCTTGCTCCCTCCCCGCACGACAGGGCCCAAACCCTGGACTCCCAGGTGTTACCCCCAAGGGCAACCCGCACCCCGTCTCCCAACGGAACTCCTGCCCCCGGACATCCATGTATCATGGGGCCGAACCACTACCGGCTCCCCCGGCCGGATCAGCCGCCATCTTGGACACTGCGCCACGAGGCCGCGCGGCCTCAGCCCGACCCTAACCCTGGGCCTGGCCGGCCCCGACATCCCGGCACCACCATCCACCCAGGAGGTGAACGGACCACTTGGCAGGTCAATGGGAGAAAGAAGCGTCGAGGGCTCTCCCCCGCCAGGTGCCGATCACCCTCCAGCTCCCCCAGGCGCTGGCTCCACCCCCTGCTGGGTGTCTGGACTCCCTCATCCCGGACCCCCCGACCTCCAAGTGCGAGGGTCCGGACATCAAAGGGCGCCAGACCTATAACTAGGGCAGCTCCAGAGCAGGAAGGCAGTTGTATCCTGGAGTCGAGAGACACCGAGAGAACTCATCCTTGACGGACTACTGGCGCTGCCGTAGCCCTGCCTTGTGAACTATCGTCCTGCCTGCTGGCGCTGCCGCGGCCTTCTGCAACATCCATCCTCGTCGGGAACTGCTGGCGCTGCCGCGGACCGTTGTAACGACCACCTTCATCGGGACCTGCTGGCGCTGCCGCGGACCGTGTAACGACCATCTTCACCGGGACCTGCTGGCGCTGCCGCGGACCGTGTAACGACCATCTTCACCGGGACCTGCTGGCGCTGCCGCGGCCCGTCCAAGCTAGAACACCGAGCTCGAGGATTGTGAGCTATCCACCATACCATCTCAGCTACCAGACTGGTAACCAGACTGTCCCGCTACCCCCTTTCCCCAAACCAAGAGACTCGAATCGAGGGGACCCCTGAGTCCAGACCTCCTTGTACCATTTCATCGTACCTTAAGAAATCACCTATAAAGAACGCTAAATCTTATCCTTGTGTGGTGTATATCTGTGGGGGGGAAGTTATTCATCTGTACGATCGCTGGAGACGGCTCTCCCCGGAGACCTCTCCCCTTGTCCTCGGCCGACCCTCCCGGTCCGTCTAACAAGGTACATTTTGTAACAATTTTTTATTACATGAAAAAAATCTATTAGTTGAGCAAAATATGTTATTTTTTCGATGTGAAGTAACATTTTACAGTATAAAATGACTTAAATTTAGTATGGTTAAACTTTGTATTAGGTTTTGGGCTCTCTATTTTGTAACCAGGTAATGTTGTTTTGTGTTATTTGGGTTGAAGGGAAGCTCGCGGTTGGGAGAAACTTCACGTCGCTAAAGGTAAGGTTTGTTTCCTTTGTTTTAGATCATTTTTAAATTAATTTTGAAACTAGTTACATACTGTGTAGTGTAGTTAGATATTTATTAGTTATATTCGGAAATGTTACATGTTATAGTTACGTATGGTGATTTTACGTATTGTTAACGTTGTGTAGGCCTGTTTCGAGAGTTAGGATTACGGTGTTTAGTGTATATTTGTATGAAATTTAAAGCTAGTAGTTTTGTTAGTAGGTGTTTGTGTTGTTTTATGTGGGTGGGAATGCATGTTCTTTAGTTTTGACAGTTTTTATTTTCAGAAGTTATTCGTTCGGAAGGAGTCTTTTTTCAAAATAGTCCAATAGTGGACTTAGTTTTAATTCATTTTCTTTGTAGAAGATGCTGTCTATTAAAATGTTGTAATGTTCTGCCACGTCTGTGTCAGGCACATAAGCTAGTGCTGTTAATTTTTTAATTTGATATGCGAAAGAAGAATTAGTTGCATATTCAATGCTTAGTGCTGATTTTTGCATGTGTCTCCATAAGCACTGATTAAAATGATAATAACAGCCTTGGATGCAAGTATGGGGGTGTGCTTTTAATATAGTATTAATCATTGACTGTTCAAAATCTAGGATTATTTTTTGTGGGGAAAAGTTATTAGTTTTTTGTTTTATTGTATTTAATAGTTCCATGTATGTGGAGTTTTGTTTGTTTGGTAATAGTGTGTAAATTAATGGTATATTGCAATTGTGATGTAGGCCATGTATTGTGTAGAGTTGGAAAAAGGGTTTGGGACATGTAGTTAAAGTCCCATCCATCATCCAGTTTTGACATTCTTGTAGTTTTAAGAGATTAGTTGCAGTTCCAAATATAATTAATCTTTTGCCATTGCTTTTATTATCAAAAATGACAAATGGTTCTTTGTTTAAAGTGATACTATGTTCAGGACTTATAACAACTTCGCAATATGTTTGAGGAATTGGTGTGGAAGTTGTTGTTTTTATGTACGTGCTATAGTTCTCTTTAGTGAAGCTACAGATGGCATTTGTGTAGTAGCTGTTTTAAGAATTTTGGGTAGCTGCTCTTTTAATATTACACTTGTAGGTTTTTGAGAACTTGTGCTAGCTTCTTTTATTGTTTCCAATGCAGATCTGACTTCTATTTCAGTAATGTTTGGCGGGTGGTTATGTTCTCTAGTATACAGTACTGTTGCTTCCCTTGTTGTAGCACGCCCGTAGCATTTATTAGAGTAGTATTTGCAGCATTTCCAGTTAACTTTTATTCCAAATATTTTTTCCTGTGTGTAAGTGTATCCCATATAGCAGAGTAACATTTTTCCTTTCTGGCTTGTTATAAATTCTGCTTCTTCAGTCATTTTGATGTAGGTTAATCTATGAAAAATATATATTATAGTTATTAAATATGTTGTTCTATGAATTTTAATTTAAACACACAAATATTTAGTTACAATATACTTACTAAGGTGCCGATTCCGATCTGTAAAACCCGGGTACAAATGGTCGTACGGAGCGTTTTCTCCGTCCGACTCGTACCCGGGAAAAACACCTTACAAACTCGCAAGTACGATTCGCACAGAAATACCATTTCCGTACGAGTCGTACAAAAGACCGACCGGCAAAAAAATACATACAAATCTGATTCTGGACGGCGTATACGCGACGTCCGGACGTAGTCAGGCAGCGTTTTACGGACCAGCAAGTACGATTCGTGCCTACGTCACTCCGCACATAGCATTTTTTTACGGGAGCCAAAAACTGCTGGGAAATTGAGGACGACGCGTAGAAGGAGCACCGGTACGCGACGGACAGCGATGGACCCCAACCTACGCGTCATCCCGGTCCTCATAGCCTACAACCGCATGTTCAGAAACCGCCGCAGACGCTGCAGAAGGTCAGAACAACCCCCAGGGGCAAAGGGGGGGGGGGTGCAAGGGGCATGAAACATAACCCACACCCCACAAAAAACAAATATATCCTGCACATTAATTACCTCCATGGTCTGGTCACTTCGGGGGGCGTGTCCACCAATCCCACGTCCCGCCACAACGGAAGTGGACGTGGATGCGTACCCGTCACCACCACAATGGTGGTACGGGACATACCCACGCCCCTCAGAGCATGGGTACGGTCCGTACCACCATTGTAGTGGTGATGTAGGGGTACGCGTGTACGGACCATACCCACGTCCCCAGAGCGTGGGTACGGTCCGTACACGCGTATCCCTACATCACCACTACAATGGTGGTACGGACTGTACCCACACCCCCCAGAGTGTGGGTATGGGCCGTACCACGCGTACCCCTACGTCACCACCACAATGGTGGTACGGCCTGTACCCACGATCTGGGGGGCGTGGGTACAGGCCGTACCACCATTGCAGTGGTGATGTAGGGGTACGCGTGTATGGACCGTACCCACGCTCTGGAGGCGTGGGTACGGTCCGTACACGCGTACCCCTACATCACCACTGCAATGGTGGTACGGCCCGTACCCACACTCTGGGGGGCGTGGCTATGGGCCGTACCACGCGTACCCCTATGTCACCGCCACTATGGGGGTACGGCCCGTACCCACGCCCCCAGAGCATGGGTACGGGCTGTACCACGCGTACCCCTACAGCCCAATTACATGATGGATACAAGGCGTACACACGCCACGGATGTAGGTGTACGGCTTGGTGCAGCACATCAGCTGTATATTGGGGGTGGTGTATGCCCAGGATAGCAGTGTACCACAGCAAGAGCGCAAGTGGATGGGTGGGTGCAGAGGAATACCAGCAGTGGACAGGGACATGTGAGGGGTGGGTGCCCATTACTCCCAGCAGTGGACAGAGACATGGGAGTGGGTGCAGAGGACTCCCAGCGGTGGACAGAGACATGGGGGTGGGTGCAGAGGACTCCCAGCAGTGGACAGAGACATGGGGGTGGGTGCAGAGGACTCCCAGCAGTGGACAGAGACATGGGGGTGGGTGCAGAGGACTCCTAGCAGTGGACAGAGACATGGGGGTGGGTGCAGAGGAATACCAGCAGTGGACAGGGACATGTGAGGGGTGGGTGCCCATCACTCCCAGCAGTGGACAGAGACATGGGGGTGGGTGCAGAGGACTCCCAGCAGTGGACAGAGACATGGGGGTGGGTGCAAAGGACTCCCAGCAGTGGACAGAGACATGGGGGTGGGTGCAGAGGACTCCCAGCAGTGGACAGAGACATGGGGGTGGGTGCAAAGGAATACCAGCAGTGGACAGGGACATGTGAGGGGTGGGTGCCCATCATTCCCAGCAGTGGACAGAGGCATGGGGGTGGGTGCAGAGGACTCCCAGCAGTGGACAGAGACATGGGGGTGGGTGCAGAGTACTCCCAGCAGTGGACAGAGACATGGGGGTGGGTGCAGAGGAATACCAGCAGTGTACAGGGACATGTGAGGGGTGGGTGCCCATCACTCCCAGCAGTGGACAGAGGCATGGGGGTGGGTGCAGAGGACTCCCAGCAGTGGACAGAGACATGGGGGTGGGTGCAGAGGACTCCCAGCAGTGGACAGAGACATGGGGGTGGGTGCATATCAACTCCAGCAGTGGACAGAGACATGGGGGTGGGTGCAGAGGAATACCAGCAGTGGACAGGGACATGTGAGGGGTGGGTGCCCATTACTCCCAGCAGTGGACAGAGACATGGGAGTGGGTGCAGAGGACTCCCAGCGGTGGACAGAGACATGGGGGTGGGTGCAGAGGACTCCCAGCAGTGGACAGAGACATGGGGGTGGGTGCAGAGGACTCCCAGCAGTGGACAGAGACATGGGGGTGGGTGCAGAGGACTCCTAGCAGTGGACAGAGACATGGGGGTGGGTGCAGAGGAATACCAGCAGTGGACAGGGACATGTGAGGGGTGGGTGCCCATCACTCCCAGCAGTGGACAGAGACATGGGGGTGGGTGCAGAGGACTCCCAGCAGTGGACAGAGACATGGGGGTGGGTGCAGAGGACTCCCAGCAGTGGACAGAGACATGGGGGTGGGTGCAAAGGACTCCCAGCAGTGGACAGAGACATGGGGGTGGGTGCAGAGGACTCCCAGCAGTGGACAGAGACATGGGGGTGGGTGCAAAGGAATACCAGCAGTGGACAGGGACATGTGAGGGGTGGGTGCCCATCATTCCCAGCAGTGGACAGAGACATGGGGGTGGGTGCAGAGGACTCCCAGCAGTGGACAGAGACATGGGGGTGGGTGCAGAGTACTCCCAGCAGTGGACAGAGACATGGGGGTGGGTGCAGAGGAATACCAGCAGTGTACAGGGACATGTGAGGGGTGGGTGCCCATCACTCCCAGCAGTGGACAGAGGCATGGGGGTGGGTGCAGAGGACTCCCAGCAGTGGACAGAGACATGGGGGTGGGTGCAGAGGACTCCCAGCAGTGGACAGAGACATGGGGGTGGGTGCATATCAACTCCAGCAGTGGACAGAGACATGGGGGTGGGTGCAGAGGAATACCAGCAGCGGACAGGGACATGTGAGGGGTGGGTGCCCATCACTCCCAACAGTGGACAGAGACATGGGGGTTGGTGCAGAGGACTCCCAGCAGTGGACAGAGACATGGGGGTGGGTGCAGAGGAATACCAGCAGTGGACAGAGACATGGGGGTGGGTGCAGAGGACTCCCAGCAGTGGACAGAGACATGGGGGTGGGTGCATATCAACTCCAACAGTGGACAGAGACATGGGGGTGGGTGCAGAGGACTCCCAGCAGTGGACAGATACATGGGGGTGGGTGCAGAGGAATACCAGCAGTGGACAGAGACATGGGGGTGGGTGCAGAGGACTCCCAGCAGTGGACCGAGACATGGGGGTGGGTGCATATCAACTCCAGCAGTGGACAGAGACATAGGGGTGGGTGCAGAGGACTCCCAGCAGTGGACAGAGACATGGGGGTGGGTGCATATCAACTCCAGCAGTGGAGAGCGACATGGAGGTGGGTGCATATAAACTCCAGCAGTGGACAGAGACATGGGGGTGGGTGCAGAGGACTCCCAGCAGTGGACAGAGACATGGGGGTGGGTGCATATCAACTCCAGCAGTGGACAGAGACATGGGGGTGGGTGCAGAGGACTCCCAGCAGTGGACAGAGACATGGGGGTGGGTGCAGAGGACTCCCAGCAGTGGACAGAGACATGGGGGTGGGTGCATATCAACTCCAGCAGTGGACAGAGACATGGGGGTGGGTGCAGAGGACTCCCAGCAGCGAACAGAGACATGGGGGTGGGTGCATATCAACTCCAGTAGTGGACAGAGACATGGGGGTGGGTGCAGAGGACTCCCAGCAGTGGACAGAGACATGGGGGTGGGTGTAGAGGACTCCCAGCAGTGGACAGACATATATGAGTGGGTGCAGAGGACTCCCAGCAGTGGACAGAGACATGGGGGGGGTGTACATCATTATCAGATGACCACAACTCCATGGGTGTATGTATGTATCCCTAACTTTGGACAATGATGATAGTGCCATAACAACACATCACTGACAGCAGTGTCCCACTCCCAGGAGGATGGATGTCTTTCCCCCACTGCATGACATACCACATGTGGGTGTGAGGACAAATAACACATGCATACCCACCCCTGGCAGATGCAGCACAATACACACACTGAGATCATGCCACAAGACTGTATAGTCATGTCACTGCCTAATAAACTAAGAGAGCCAAAGAGAACACACACTGCCACGCACATCCCAGGACTGATAGGAATGTTCAGGTGCTGGGCCAGCCACCAAGATGTTGTCTGTCATGGAAGGAATAGGGTGGAGTTCCCACAGATACAATGCCCACAATTGTGAGTCAGGTGTTCAAATACCCAGCAGAACAAGTACCATATGTGTACTAGGCTGGGATTACACACATGCATTGTGCGGAAAAGGGACAATTTATCCATGAAGGCATGGCAAAATACTCTATACACAAGTACAGTGAGTACCAAGGATGGCACAGACGATGCAGCCGGAGACATTGCTGAGCAGGCATGGCCAGAGTTGAAGGGATCCATCACCAACAAAGGAAATGTAGACACAGGGCAACACAACAATTGTGCAACCCTCTGCAGGGGAGATGTCAGGTGCCACAGAGGAAGGAAAACTCCTAGAGACAATGTCTCCAAACACAAAGAGCAGACACGACCAAAGATTCTTTGCAGAGACCTTGTGAGGGCACGCAGATACCAGGTTCCACCCCATGAGATGCAGACTACAACATGTCCATGAAACATAACACATTCCCACAACCCCAACTCCTGGAGCCTCAGCATCAACATCAATACATGAAATGCAAGACTTTCAAAACGGAAAACAAAATGCTTTATTCAGCATGAAAAAATAAGATGTAGTAAAGAACACTATGTACAAAGGCCAATGGCCAGTCCAGATATGAAGTCCTTGGGGGGGACACATGGCCACGTGTCTCCCCTAGCTTGCCTGCACATACTAAACCTCTGGTTCAGCGACTGGGGGGGGGGGCATCATGTGGGGAAGGACCAGGCACCGCAGGGACAGGAGGGGGAAGGGTAGGTGTGGTGGGTGCAGGGACGGACGACTACACCACAGGGGGTGGGGCAGCGCCAAAGGTGGAGGTGAGCTCGGCGCTGCACACTTCTGCCAGTTCTTCAAGCGTCTCCCCTGCACCCGGAGAAACAACAGGCACCAAGGAGGGGGGGGGGGGGGTCGGAGGGATGGGTTGCAGCACTACTGGGGGAGGTGGTGGACAGGCTGGGTGACTTAACTCCCCTAACCATGGAGTGCCTTGACCGTTTCCGGCCAGGTGAACTAGTGGGGCTGAGGCCCAGCCCAGCCAAGTAGGCCTCCTTCTCTGAATCTGGGGCAGGGGAGCCAAGGGGAGTGACATCGGAGGGACTGGGGAGTGAGTCATGTGGACGAGGACTGTGTCTGCGTGCCTGCCTGTGTGCCCCAGACCCAGTAGGTGTGGCTGCTTCCCCCTGAGTGTGCGTGTCAGGAGGTGTGCGCTTGCCCTTACAAGGTGGTGTGCTGTTTGTGTCTGGTGGGGTGCGTGTGTGTGGATGTCTTGGTGTGCTTGGGACAGGCATGGGTGTGGGACTTGTGGATGGGGCAGGGGTAGGGGGGGAGGCAGCGCTGCAGGTGACTCACTACTGCCGTCAGTGATGAGTCCAGGGACCTCAGCAACATCCGTTGGTCAGACATCGCTGATGACATGCCCTCCATGTACAACACCATCTGGGTCAGCAGTCTGGTGTGGCCATGAAGGACAGTCAGGATCGATGTCTGCCCAACTTGCAACTGCCGCTGAATGTCCACAGACTCGGCAGTGAGGGCAGCAGGGGGGACAGGGGCAGGGGGTGCGGTGCCTGGCACGAAGGAGACACGGTGTGGCCTAGCACGGACAGAAGGGACCCGAGCAAGTGGGAGGGCGGTGATGGGAATGGAGGGGGCGGCAAGAGATGTACTGCTGCTTTCAGCTGTGGGAGCAGCCTCCGCCCCCTCTGGGAGCTCAGCCTCGGACCCGTCTGCCTCGTAGTCAGTGTTGGTACTGGGCAGGTCCTCCGCCTCACTCCCCTTGCCCTCCGTACCACTAGATTCCACCGACTCCTCAGCAGTGGTGGCACCACTGCTCGATCCCTCCTCCACGTCCGTGCCGGTGTCTCCCTCGGTGTCCTCCGATGATGCTGTGGGCAAGGTGAAGAGACAGGAAAAAATCAGTCACCTGTATACATCTGACACATGAGTCCAAACAAAATAGGCAACAGTGCATATCAGGAAAGGCATCATGAGTAACATCTAGGATACTCCCCACATATGTAAGCCCTGCACTCCCCAGTTGGTTGACCCACCATGCCACTTGGAAACAATGAAAATTAGGACACAACAGCAAATAACTTGAAATCACAAGATCATGAGAAGCTAGTGTCTGGGATCAGTTGAGCACAGCAAGACTATGAAGGCATGCCACCTCTTGTTCACTGTGAACCAAACAGTATTGTCGCACCCAAGGCCAAATACCACATGCCAATGCAGAAGGTGTCCCCACACTCAGAGACGTGCGAGTACTTTTGACACCCCAAAGAAATACATTGTGACTCCTGGAGAATCACAACCCTTTACACAATGGACATGTCTAGCATGTGTGAATGTGGCACTCTGTGAACATAACACACATGTGTCTGTATAGCATAAGTCACACAAGGATGAGCACACCAAACTACATGCACACAGTCATTGTTTGAGCTGCCAGACTCATTCAAATCAGCCACTGTTAGGCAGAAATTGCGTATCAGTAAGTACATATACATGGCACCACGGTGGTCTGGATGACTTGACACTCTTAAGTTGGTATCGGCAACAACCAAGGACTAACCCAAATGCTACCACACTGTGGGAACATGTATATGTATGAGCTCCAAACAAGTTTTGTTCAAACTGTGCCTTACTTTAAAATGTGCCTGTGTGTCCCTGGAAAGTGTAAATGTGGTGTCTTGTGCACTTCCTTGGGAGACATCTGTCATGCAGGCACATCATTGTCCTTCACAACAAAGCAACAAGGTCAAGCATATGAAACATTGAGACATGTTGACAGGTGTAGTGAGTGCCAATGGACATTTTCTCTGAGTAACAACTTGAATAATGTCATTTGTCACATGGCTATCCGTCACCTCATCACACAGTTGGCTACACATATGACCTACTGACTGTCATCTGGAGTGGCACACATGTCCACACCCAGGACAATGCATAAGCTAATGGGCCGGCAATTGTTTAGCAAAAAAGCCTAGCTGTACTGTGGGTTCCCCCTCATGGCAAGCCAGAATGTACCCACAGATGTCAGCACACAAAGTCACAACTGTGTAGCATCTGAACCACACACAGGTGCCAAAAATGTACAAGCAGGATACATGATTGTCAAAAACTGACACAGGCAATGAAGCACAAACATTAAGCACTGGCCAACATCACGGGGGCACTGCACGATGACTTTCTGTACTGCGAATCATCACACACAAGTCAGAACTGGCAATGAAACATCAGGGTTGAACATGTACGCCCCTCCCGCACACACCCACCCATACCTGAGTCAATGTGACTGATACCGATCAAGAAGTGACACCTCTTATTCAGGGTTACAATAACTGTGCTTGAAAACTAGCTTCATTAACACAACATCACCTTGTAGGGCTGCCAAAACATATTGGTCACAAACAAACATCAACAGATTGTTGTGAATAGCCACACAGGCACTGCCCAGTGTGAGTATGCACAAGCAAACGGGTGTATCCCTGTCCAGTGGGCAAATGTATCACACATGTGAAAAATACTACCTAGGCCAGGGAACAATGCCACAGAGGCAGAGCCATGCTGAACCCACAGTGAATGTGCACAGTGTTGGATGACACACATGAGTAGGAGGGCAGGCTGTGTCAGGGGACTGTAGTGGGCACACTGCTCCATGGTCCTGGAATGAGCTGACTGTTACAGGAGCAACCGTCCCGGCACTATGCATATATCCCACTCATGCACATCATGTCTGAGGCCACAACATTGGTAATGCATGCTGCAAGTCTGTTCATTTGAACCCTCACACTCCTATGTTGAGACTCAGCATCAGTGCCAACAATTATGCACCCCCAAATGACTGAACAGGATAGGGCACAGGCAGACCACCCCCACACATGATGCTGAAAACAGTGTGCACCTTGATAAACTGGCAGCCTAGATGACCATGTGCAATAGTGATAACACACAGACCAGGTAACACATGTCAAGAAGGGGAAGGGAGGAAGAACAGCACAGGTTGACTTGGGGGAACAGGTTATGCACTGCACATATATAGCCTGGCAGTGTATCCAGGCGACTGAGCAGCTACAAAAGCTGGCGACACACAACAAACACACATGTACCTACCCCCTTCCTGCTGCTGTAACTCCTGTATCCGCCTATCCAGGTCAGGGAAGACCACCGCCAGGACACGCTTCATCTGGTGGGTCAGACGCCGGCGCCCGCCATGCTTGTGAGGAGCCTCCTCCTTCAGCATGACCCGGGCGATCCTCCGGGTCCAGCACCGGATGTCCTGCCATCTCTTCCTCACTTGTGGCAGGAGCCGACTGCGACCCACCACCGATTGCACGGCCTTGACGGCATCCTTCCAGATCTTCCCCTTGTGGTAGGCGGTTACCTGTGTGGATGACAAAGTGGGACAACATCACTACACCTGCACCATGTCACAGAGACACACATTTGATCATCTTTGATTTGTTGAACAGGGCATAGTATGCTGGCAAGTAAGAGCACCTTAGTCATAGGGACTTTTTCCACTGGGGACGCAACAATGCACTACATGGCATAGTAAGTACACAGGTGGCATGAGGGGTGCGAAACAATCCCTGATCATGGCACACACTGTGCATCCCAAGCAACACAAGGCTGATGGACAGCACCGCAAAGCAGTCACATGCCCCAGGCCACTGACAAAACCTCAGCAGAGTACACAGACACACACAGGAACACATCAATCACCTGCCATTGGCAACAGCGGATGCAAACCTCACTCTGCACATGTGCCACTTGCCAGGGGGGGGGGGGGTCACAGGTGCACAGGTGTGGGGCTAGCTGAGCAAGTCAGACACACAGCACGGCTTACTTCACACATCAGATGGATTGAGCAGTTGCCTCCTCCATGCAGCTGTGGTGCAACACTCCACATAGACACTCACCCACATGACAAGAAACATTCACACACATCAATGTCCAGGGGGCGTACACATCATTTGGACACTCTCACCACAGCTCCACTCAACTCTCACACACATCTGTGGGTGCAGTCACCTGTCACACCGGGGTGACCACTGAATCACCGCAGGACAATAGAACAAGAATGCCCAAGAGGATTAGGCAGGCTGAATGTGCCATGCACTATGCAGTGAATGTCACAGTAAGCACAATGCAAGTGAGGAGTGCACTCCATGAACTACATCAAGCCCTGCATGAGAGACATAAGCCTCCGGGACCCACTCCAACCAACATTGCATGTCTGTCACACCTGGACACAATGCCAGAAGTGACAGACACAATAAAGGTGCACAGGCAAAGGTAATGGAGTCAGCACTCACCTGCTCCCCTGGTCGACCATACAGCATGGGGTACCGTGGGAGGATCACATCCAGCAGGGCCTCGTTCTCCTCCTGGGTGAAAGGCTGGGCCCTCTCCACAGTCCTTGACATGGTGCCAGAGGGAGACAATACAGCAGCAGTGGTATCGACTGACATGTTGTGCAGGCAAGTGCCCTCTCATGGGTTCTGCCGGCCTTATATCTGCCTTGCTGGCCTATTTCATTTACAGGAGTACAGAGTGATTGGTTAGACTCATTTGCATCCTACGTTTCCTCCAATCCCTTTAAACATACACCAGTGACAGCCTTCGCATCTTTCGATTTTGCAGCATCATGTCAAGTCAACAACCACTTTGCAACAATGTATAATGTGGCCAACTGCTTTTTCCAGACCACATGATGTTAAATTTTGAACTTGAAACTCGGTATCCATGACAACCAGCATGCATTTAGGCCCTAATACTTGTCCCTCATGTGTCCCCATTGTAATTCTTAAATCCCCACACAGGTACGGCGCGTTTCACACATACCTCTAGGGCACCATCACTATAGTGATACGGGCCGTACTCACGCGTGAGTACGTGCCGATCACTATAGTTGGGGGTACCGTAGGGCCTAGTGATACGGCCCGTACACGCGTGAGTACGTGCCTATCACTATAGTTGGGGGTACCGTAGGGCCTAGTGATACGGCACGTACTCACGCGTGTACGGCCCGTACATGCGTGAGTACGTGCCTATCACTATAGTTGGGGGTACCGTAGGGCCTAGTGATATGGCACGTACTCACACATGTACGGGCCGTACACGCGTGAGTACGTGCCGATCACTATAGTTGGGGGTACCGTAGGGCCTAGTGATACGGCACGTAATCACGCGTGTACGTCTCGTACTCACGCGTAAGTACGTGCCGTACACGCGTGAGTACGTGCCGTATCACTCGGACCTACAGTAACACAACTATAGTGATCGGCACGTACTCACGCGTGTACGGGCCGTACACGCGCGAGTACGGGCCCTACACACGCCCTCAGAGCGTGTGCACTGCGTTTCACAGCTTACACTGGTGATAGGAGGCGCACACGAAAGGAATGGAGGTGTCAGACTCGCACAAGGCTGTACATCAAGTCATTGTCAGTGCAGTCCTTCATGTGCAGGGCCTAGGTGTGTCAGGCAGTGATGTGGCACATGTCTCCTCATGTTGTGGCACAATAGATGTGTGATGAGCTGTTTACACATGTCATGTGTGATGGGGCACTACGTGGCACACTTCCCCTTCACACTTTGCACATGTGTGCTTGTACGACACACGTGTCAAGCACTGCATCACTGGTATGGCACAGTCAGCAACACCCGCAACTGTCCCCTGATGCCAGGTACACGGATAATTATACCTGACATGTGACTACCAGCGTGCCACGATGTGACTGTCATGTGTGTGTCATGTGTTCCCATGAGCTTTCCGTTGGTGTTCCGTCAACTCCATCTGCTGTTGCAGCATCCAACATGTGTCTGTGTGCATATGTGCATGACACACATATACGCACACCATGCAACATGTGGACTCACACGTTACATGTGTCATGATGGTTCGAAGATGACTTCCTGACATGAGGCAATATCTGTGTTCTCTCAATGTCTGTGTCATCAGTTTTGACATGTACCCCTTCATGGAAATGTGTGTTATCTGTCCTTTTTCAGATGACATGTGACCTGTGCGTCTAGACTCCCGCCAGCTGTCTGTACGAGATGACATCCTTCAAATGCTGATATGTGGATGTCTGTCACTCATGTAATGTGTCTGGCTTGTCACTTACACTGGCCCACAGCTATTTTAATGGCATGTCACGTCAACATTGCCATGCAACTATTGTGGCTGGCTCTTCGTAGGAGTATCACCTGACTGGCCTACGTGTCCTGGATGTATTGCACAGCACAGACTCTGTATTAAGCAGATGTGTATTAGCTGTTGAACATGTGCTCACCTCAGTGACATTGGTGTGGTAATGTACTCACTCTTCGTTATTCCTTCCAAATCTCTGCAGGGCACCGCCTCTCCCCAGACGAATGCCAGACCTGGATGCCATGCGTGAACATGACTGCATACGCAGATACCGCTTCTCGCAAGAGTTGATAGAGGACTTGACCCGCCGGCTTGCACCACACCTCCAACCACAACACAGGTATCCTACAGCTCTGACCCCCAAGATGAAGGTGATGGCAGCCCTACATTATTTTGCCACCGGCACGTTTCAATTGACCATAGCTGATGTCGGTGGCTTGTCCCAGACAATGTTCAGCCGTGTCCTGCATGATGTTTTAAAAGCCATGTTGGTGCACCTGGATTTATTCATCCATTTTCCCACTCGTGAGCAGTTGACAGGTGTCAAGGGTGAGTTCTATGCCTCATGTAATTGGGGCCATTGATGGGACACATGTGGCTTTGGTACCACCACAGGAACAGGAGGTAGCCTATAGAAATAGAAAACATTACCACTCCATTAATGCCCTTGTGGTGTGTCTTGCTAACATGCTGATTTCCCATGTCTGTTCCTGTTTTCCAGGGTCCGCACACGATGCATACATCATGAGGCATAGCAGGGTGCCAGAAATGATGCTGCAGCTGCACGCGGAACGAGCATGTCTTGTTGGTGGGTATACTCTGTTAGTCCTGTGTTTTGCGCTATCTTTGTATCTTACGACATCTCCTGACCCACTTCTTCACATGATGTTTCCATGTAGGGGACTCTGGCTATCCCAACATGCCATGGCTGATGACGCCTCTCCGCAACCCCAGAACAGCCGCAGAACACCGGTACAACGACACCCATGGAAAGACGAGGCGCGTGATTGAGAGGACGTTTGGACTCCTGAAGAGCAGATTCCGGTGCCTCCACAAGACCGGCGGCGCCCTCCCATATGCCCCGGTGAAGGTCTGCAAAATCTTCATTGTGTGCTGCATGCTGCACAACATGGCAGTGGAGAAGGCCGTGCCACTCATCCTTGATCCGGATGAGCAGGATCATCCACCCGTGGAGGATGAAGGGCTCGGGCACGGGGCAAGTGAGGATGAGGACATCCGGAGTCAGCTTATCCGCAACTTCTTCTCATGATGGCGAGTCCCTGTGTCCGAGTGTGCACGCTTTGAGCCTTGTGTGGCATGTGTTGCAATGTGTGTGTCAAGCTGACTGTGTGCTAAGTGACTTGGAGGTGTGTCATTCAAGTGATGATGTCATTCCACACATTTTAGCTGGGACACTAAATTTATTAAGGGCATGGAGAAAACATCATTCCTGTAGAGTACATGTACATGTCTGTGGATTACTAGCTCTTCGCTGACTTGTTGTGTGTCTGTCCTCCCCAGGTTCTTGCGGCTGTCGTCTGCTCATGTCATCATTGCCCTCCTGCTAATCCTCATGAGTATTGCAACATGTGCTGGATCAGAGTCACATGCACAGACAGGGTGAAAAGTCATTTGGGGTAAGGAGTGCAGCAAGGCATTTTGTGGGTGGTACGTGTTAGTGGTATGTGGGGACTGCTCCTGTGCATGTTGTGTTACCATGCATACATGTCGACTCACCATAGGCCACATGACGTGTTGCATGACTCCCATGAATTGATAGTCACCCTTCCTGACCGTCATCTGTAATGGTTTGTGGATTCTGATGAAGGCATCAATGTGTGTGTATAACGTCCCTCAGGAACATACGGGATGCTAATGGTGGACATAGCGTGGGACATCCCCATATGAGGCTCAATGGGGAATTGTAGACTCTCCGTGTGCAGCAAGGGGTGTTAGGCTAAACCCCTTCACTTGTGTGCCAGCTCAATAGGATTTACCACATCTGTGCCAAATGACCTGTGAGTCTGTTCCAATTGATGCATTTCCCTTAGTGTGAGGCTGAGTAAAAAAGGTGTTCGTCACACTCCAAGGTGCCTCATCTCTGTGAATGCAGGTCTCTTGCCACTTTGCATGCGGCATATCTGGCATAGTTGTAGAAGATTATGCATAGGAGTCCATGTGTCGTTTAGCAACATGCATGCAGTTGCTCATGGATTAGGCTCCCTGTTGGGCATGAAGTACATGGTCGTGTATATTTTTGGGCATATTGGTCCATACAATGGGCCATCAACAGCTGCTGAGGGTGTGTCTCCTGTGCGCAGGTCGGCCTTCAGTTTCCTGATCCGGTGTCATGCTTCTCTGGTGATTGGCATGCATTGTCTCTGGGTGTGCCATGTGACACTGGACACTCCTTAATTTACACACGCGCCTGTTGCAGTTGTCCTTCTGACATCCTAGTCTTTGTGTGCCAATTCTGGCATTTTGCAAGGAGATGCCGCCTGCTGCTGTGGCCCCTGCAGCAAGGGCCCACAGAGTATCCATATTTGGCTACACACACGCCTACAAGATGCTCCTCACTTCCTCCCTCCACCCATTCATTTGGCTGTCCTCAGCTTGTCTATGCCACTGTTGCCGCCACGCAGTGCCAAAGGCTGGACCATCAGCACATGCAAGGTGCACATTGCACCACCATCCTGTCCTTGCATAACCCACATCACACTACAGTCTGATGTAGCAGCCACACTCCGAGCTATGTCCATCCGCACATCTAACGCCTGCTGTCAGACATACCCTGGGCACACACACGACACCTTTGCATGCTGAGTGTGCAACTCCAACTGCCTACACTGCGCTGCCCCGCCTTCCAGGCCCTGTCACACCAACCAGGTCACCTTCATAATACTTCCCACCGGCTCCGTAGCCCAGCAAGGGCATGGGAGTGGGACTCAAGGCTTCAGCATGTAGTATGGTGTCATCGTCTGGGACATGGCACAGGTATCATCTCTCAGCATGTCAATCTACAGAGTGTCCAGGACCCCCCTCTCCACCATCACATGCGCACAGCACCTCATCATCAGCTCGTATGCCATCGACAGCCAGGTGCTCCTCACCCTCAACAAAGACACAGACAGTGGCAGTTCCATCATTCAAGTATGCATGAGATCCATTGATGAATGGCTGAACACGAGCCACCTGAGGCTGGACTTGTACAAAACTGAGGTGATCATCTGAGGATTGTCCCCTTCCAGCTGGGTCAAGTGCTTGTGTCCCACCCTCAAGAGCCCTGCACAAGCACCCAGTGGCCCCACACACACAAGATGGTGTGCATCATGTTTGGCTCGCTCACATTTGCCATGCTAGTCCACAGCATCTGTTCCTCATGCTGCAACGCCCTCTGCATTATTCACATGATCCACTCCAAGAAAAGACAGACCATCCCCCAGGTCCAGGACAACATCCGTGTCAAATACTGCCCTGCCCTCTATGGAGCAAGTACATCCAAACTCCCAGGAAACTTGTCCACATCCAGGGTGCATCTGCACACCTCAGCTTCAACACCCTGCGCCCCAGCCACCTCACCGTCCACCATAGATAGCTGCAATGGATCACTGTCTGCTGCAGGATGACCTCCACACTCCCCACCCACACTCAGGAGGCAGTCCACAACACCGACCCCAAACCAACCTTGTACGTCTGTCATCCTAGATCCCGTTGGGCCATCTCCGTGCATCCAACCTTGCCCTGGCCACCGTTCTTCACATCCACCGTACTCCAGCATGCAGGACATTGTTCTCCCACCTGGCCACACATACCTGGGACTCCCTCCCCGGGAACCTCCACATGAGCCATGTCCTCTACGCCTTGATGATAATCTCCCAAATAGGTCTGGCCGCACAGTTTAGCAAGCCCCCCCTCAGCAGCCGGAGGCCATCACAGGTGAGTGTTGTGCTCCATGCCTACATTGAATGATACCTTGAGACCCATGTGTGTCCTGTACCAGACTCGGATCCCAGGGTATGGATGGCTGGAGTTAGTTCAACACTCAGGCATAGTTTGACATTTCCACACACATATGTTGTTGAATAATGCAAAATGACAGGAACGTCTCATGACCAAAGTAATATATTTATTTGCGGTGGGGTACGTGTATTGGTAGATGAAAATAGGTGCTCTACCGGGGGAATAGAATCCAAAGTTCACAGGGGGAGATGGTATCCTTGGCATTGGAAGTCATCAGAGTCCAGGGCACAGTGTTGGTCAGACTGTGACCAGCAAGTCCATGTGGCAGAGAATGTCATTGGATGAGGTGCTGCTGTTGCGCCAGTGGGCCAGGTGCCAGGCCAGGTGACCTGGGAGATGTGGATGGTCCGCTGACACTCACGGTCTTTTCCGTGGACGGCCCACCTTCCTCCGGGGACCCTCAGATGCAGGCCTTAACGATGCTTGGGACGCTCCGTCAGACGAATCCTCCTCCTCCTCCTCCTCCCTCCCTGTGTCTGGTGCTGGTCTACGCCTGGTGGCACAGGGAGGGTTGCCCATGCTTTGGGCGATCTGATAGAGTGATTGGCTCATGTCCCTGTGCACCGCCAGGAGCTCAGCCAGTCTTGCCTCCATCCGTCCTTGGTGTTGTTGATGACTGGCACGATGCTCGACCTGCAGGTTCTTTATCTCATCGAGGGTCCCCTGCATCTCTGAGAGTCTCGATACGACCTGATTGATGCCTCTGGTGTCACGCCGGTATGAGTCCAGGATGTTGCGTATGTGTGACATACCGGTGTCTTGAGCTGGCTGGTCAGGTTCGCGCCTCCGCCTGGCTCCACTCCCACCACCCCTGCCCACTTGAGCCTGGCCTGCCCTTGTGGGCACATCGGGTCTACGGGACCCCTGAGGGATGGCATTTGCAGGGTTGCCTGCCTCCTCCTGGGTGCCCGGAGAACCTTGTCCCTCCTGGTCAGACTGGCTCTGTTGTTCAGAGCGAGCAGGGCTCCTAGGTGTGTCCTGGGATGTGGCAGGAATGGGGGGGGTGGTTGGCACAGATGTACCTGACGCAGGTGCTGCATGGGCTTGGGCACCAGAGGGTCCAGGTTGGTCGGGGTCATCCAAGGAGAGGTGAGAGTCATCGGTGCCGGTGGGATCATCTTCACGCGGAGCCTGGGACTGTGATTCTTCCCCCCCAGTGTTGTGGGGAGATCGTCGACGTTGCCCTGTGTGTGAGAGAGAGACAATGTTAATGGTGTTTCATGCGACATCTATGTTTCATACATATTCAAGTTGACACAGTTCCTCCAGGTAGTTGGATGTGCCTAGCATTCCTCTCAATGTCCACTGTTGCGGGGGACAGATTGGGATGTTCTCCTGAGTGTTTGACCTGTAGATTGTTGGCTATGATGCTTATTTGGCTATGGATTGGTCTTGTTGTGTCACATGTCCATTGTGGGAGTGTGTTAATCCGTTGCCTGCCCCGTGGGTGTGTGCTTGTGTTAGGGGGGTGGGGGTTGTGACCGGGCCTGCTGTTGTGTGTAGTGGGAGTTGTCATTGGGTCTCCCAGGTGATGTGTCTGTCCCCTCATGGTGCATGCTGGCATGACAGTGAGTGTGAGTTCCTGTGCTAGAGGAGTTGGTGTTTGAGTGTACAGTGGTCCCAGGAGGGCCTTGTGCTGCATACAGCAGGGCCAAGTGTCAGCTACCTTGTCAGTACTTTGCCAGTCCCTGTGCATTGTGCATGGGTATGTACCTATGCCATATGGGCTGAGGGCATTGGTGTCTGCGTCTCATTTTCACAATGTGTTGTGTGGGGCCCACCCTCCCAGCCTCCCGGACATCCAGTCTTGTGTTTGTGGTTGTTGTAACCTTGGACATGGCCTTGCCTTGATTTGTGAAGGGTGCATGGAGACGTTAGTGGCATGAGCGTGGTTTTTGAGTGTGGTTGTGTGCGGTGAGTGCTTGGGGGAAGTTACGTGCATTTGGTGTATATGTGGTGTGGACCCCATTGCCCCCATGTTACGCAAGTTGTTTGTGTACTCACCAGGCTCTGCGACTCCTTCGACTCCGTGTACTCCCACCGGCGGTAGCAGGGCCATCACCTTCTCCTCCCAGGGATGGTAGTGTACGGGTCTGCGGGGCGGCCCACCTCCAGTGATGTTACTCTGGGCATATTCTTCGTTCATTTTCCTCTTGACCGCCCTGCGCAGATCGTACCACCTGGCTTGGCATTCATGCCAGGTCCTTCGGATGGGCGCAACAGCTTTCACCTTATCGACAATCCTCTGCCACATGGCAGATTTTTCAGCTATGCTGGTCTGTCTGACCAATGTTCCAAACAGCTGTGGCTCGACTCTGATGACTTCGTTGACAAGGAAGTCCAGCTCCGCCGTTGTGAACTTTGGATTCTTGTCTGTGGGCATGGTGTGGGTGTGGGTGTGGATGGTTGTGGGTGTGAATGTGACGGTGTGAATGTGAAGAGGGGGATGTTTGTGGAGGAGGTTGTGTGAAGGTGTGTGAGTGAAGGTGTAGTGAAGGTATGAGTAATGTGGAGTTGTTTCTCTGTGGGGTCTGGCAGCAGTGGGTCTGTTGCAAAGGCTCATGGGTTGTGTGTGTGGGCCCTTTTTATTGGTCCATTTTTGGGTGTGGCTGTGTTTGAATTTTGGTGGGTGTGTTATAAGAGGTGGTTGTGATTTGGGGCCTCTGTTTGCCTGTTTGGATGTGCCAGGTCAGTCATTGAGATGTATTTTGTCATGTAGACATGTTTTGTGGTGTTGTGCGAGTCAAATTGACCCTCCTTGTGCTGTTTTACAGTGTCCTGGTTCTGTAAGAGTCTTTTTCGCGTAGGTACGATCCGTACATACGCGATGCTGGGTGAGGGTGCTGGGGTACGGTGTTGGTGCGGCGCGTACATGCGGTGGGGGTACGGTGCGTACACGTGCGGACCTGGGGTACGGCGCGTACATGCAGAGGTACGGCACGTACATGGGGGGAGGGGTAAGGCGCGCACATGCGGTGGGGGTACGGTGCGTACACATGCGGGCCTGGAGTAAGGCGCGTACATGCAGTGGGGGTACGGTGCGTACACATGCGGCCCTGGGGTACGGCGCGTACATGCGGGTTAAGGCGCGTACATGGGGGGGAGGCGCGTACATGGGGGGGGTATGGCGCGTACATGGGGGGGTATGGCACGTACAGGTGCGGGGCTGGGGTACAGTGCGGACAGGGGGGGTAAGGCACATACATGGGGGTACGGCACGTACATGGGGGGTACGGCGCGTACAGTTGCGGGGCTGGGGTACAGTGCGGACAGGGTGGTGTACGGTGCTGACATATTTGGGGTTAGGGGGCTGTACGGCTCGTACACGGGCATAAGTTTACCCGTGTACATGTGTGCTACTGCGTTGGCTCCGTACGGGCCATTTTACGTGCGATTGTGTATTCGGACGGACGGTCGGGATCGTACTTGCGCGCTCGGACTTGTGATTACGATTTGCACGTAAAAATGTCCGGCTCACTCTCGTACACTTTTCCCGACGATATTCGGACGTAAAAACTTTCCGACGCACTCTCGTAGACTTTTCCCAACGCTATTCATAGTTATTTTTCACGTACGAATCGTACTTGCCCGTTTGCACGGTACTTGTACGACTCATACGCAAGACAAATACGGATACGGGTCGTACGCAAATTATTTTTAACGGATCGGAATCGGCACCTAAGTGGGTCTTTATGTATTTGAATCCAATGACTTTAACTCTTTAGTTGTGGAATGTTCTTTCTGTATTTTCTTTGTCTGGAAAAAAAAAGTAAATTTTTTTGAATATTTGTTTCTATATTTTTATGGGAGGTGGATAGGGGGTTTGGCATTGGTTTTGATTTAGGATGGATGTTTAATTAATTAGTTTAAGTTGGGTTGATAAATACTTTGTTAGTTGTATGTTTTTTGGTGCTTTTCTGTATTTTCTTAGTTTGTTCTTGAGTTTCCTGTAGTGGAAATATAAAATAGAAAGAAGACATTGATTAATTTATGGTTTATGTATATTATTGTTTCAAGTAATTTGCTTTTAGTATTAATGAGTTTAATTTAGTTTACTTCCGTTTGATAGAGTAAAATATTGGGTGTATGCTGATCTTCTTAGATCTGTAGTTAAATTCCTGTAGAGTTTGTCCTTCATTATTTCTCTATATTTTGGGTGTGGAATAGGAATGAAGTTTAACTGTTTATATAGTGTTTTGGATGTTGTAATGTCTGTTTAATTGGTTAGTTTGAATTTGGAGTGTTTCTATTGGTCAATTTGTATTTGAAAAAAAAATGTTTTGGTAGTTAGTTTCCAAATAAGGAAAACGCTAATTAGTAGTATGTTGTGTATAATTGTGTATATATAATAAAATAGCTTCTATTATATAATTGAATTATTCAAGTAATATTTAGTATTATTAATGTTTAGGGGTCGATTCCGATCCTGGTTTTTCTATCCCGTACGACTCGTATCCGTATTTTTTTACGTACGAATCGTACAAGTCCCGTACAAACGGCGAAGTATGATTCGTACGTGAAAAACACATACTAATCGCCTCGGGAAAAGTCTACGAGACGTCCCCGGACAGTTTTACATACAAATCGTAAAACTGAAGTCCGAGCGCGCATGTACGATCCGTACCGCCCGTCCGAAAACACAAGCGCATGGAAAAGGCCCCGTACTGAGCGAACTTTATACGACCCCTACCCCGAGTACACTTGTGCCCCCCCAGCCTCCCACCCCTCCGCACCGTAGCCCCCACCCCCTCCGTATGTACGGACCGTACCCCAGGCGTACCCCCCCAACCGCGTATGTCCGCACCGTACCCCAGGCGTACCCCAATCCTCGCCTATGTACGGACCGTACATACGCGAGGATTGGGGTACGCCTGGGGTACGGTGCGGACGTACGGGGGGTTACGGTCCGTACATGTGCAATGTTGGGGTACGCACCGTACATGATGACACGTACGATGAGGGTGATGGCGTGTACGTCGCGTACCGGTCCCCCTTTTCGTCGTGCATCGCAGCGTACTTACCTTTTCCGGCACTTTTTGGCTCCCATAAAAATATAGCCGTGCGGAGTGCTGTAGGTACGAATCGTACTTGCTGGTCCATAAAACGCTGCCGGACGTCACGTACGCGCTGTCCAGGATCAGAATTGTATGTATTTTTTTACCCGTACGGTGTTTTTTACGATTCGTACGG
Source organism: Triturus cristatus (assembly GCF_964204655.1). Taxonomy (NCBI): domain Eukaryota; kingdom Metazoa; phylum Chordata; class Amphibia; order Caudata; family Salamandridae; genus Triturus; species Triturus cristatus. The sequence goes on from NC_140592.1 coordinate 214,465,664, forward strand.
AACTGGTATTACTGTACGAATCGTACTTGCTGGTTTATAAGGTGGAATTCCTGGGTACGAGTGGTACGGAGAAAACGCTCCTTACAACCCATTCGTACCCGGGTTTTACAGGATCGGAATCGGCCCCTTAATGTAGTAATGTTGTTAATCGATAATTTTGTATCGATATAATTGTAGGACGATAATTTGTGTTTCGATATTTTGTCAGTGATCCACACCATACTGCCCCACAGAGGGAAACTCTCACTGCCTTCAGCTACAACCTAATTGTGCCCGCTATAAACACTTGGATGTGGCTCAATTCAAATTATGCACTTGATAAGAGTAATATGCTGCCTAAAAATAAAAGTAAATGCAAACACTCATAGGGAATGCAAGAATAAGTAAAGCATGTGAAATGCAAGCAGAAACAACATGGTTACCTTAACGATCTCTCACTCACTATTCAGAAATCAGCGAGTGGTTTTACCTGAAAAGTTAAGGACATGACTACAGGGCCCTGAAGGGAACCGTTTCAATGTCCATTGCTTATATCCTTAATAAACGTAAGCAGTATGGTTTAAAAAGACCACATCCATAAACAAAGCCATGGTACGCATTTTGTTTTCCAATCCACCCATCAACCAGGTATTGCAGTACCTCCAGGAATGGTGCACTTGCCCCACCTGGGGACAACAATGCTGTTCAAAGAAAGATGAGAAAACAAAAGTAGGCTTCACTGAAAAGTCTGTGAAGTGAGGCTGATGTGCTTGGATATGAATAAAACCAATCTGGCCACTTTGCAACCACTCTGTCTTGCTTTATTTAGTTATGTATTTATTTTTAATATTTAAAACCTTCTATTTCACTCCATCCTGCTGCACTTTGGAATAGAAAAAGGTCAGAAAAAGGGCATTTCCCGCAAGAGTGTTTTTCTTTTTTGGATCCATTTCACAGGGAAGCAACTAAATGAAAGAAGGAAAGAGGTTGTGAACCGTTTCTTCAAGTTAAGGTTTTCAGTAAATGAGGAGCAAGACAGAAAGAGAGGGAATAATAGGAAGAGAGGGGGGGACAGCTGACAGCACAAAAAAGAAGAGGACATTGCCCGAGTCCTATTCCTTCTCTGCCCGTCCCCAAGCGTCCACGAAAGCAAGCCGAGCCTGATCTGAATTCCTTTGTCCGCCCCCAAAATAGTGCCGCCTGGGGCGGACCGCCCCCAGCGCCCCCCCCCCCCCCCCCCCCAGCTACGCCACTGTTCAAGGCTCTTCCTGCTCGCGCACAATATTGCATTTTCGTTATGTATGTTGTTCTGTAACCTCAGATAACACTAGCCCTTAAGGAGGTGAAACGATATTCATGTAGTGGGATAGTGTTAGGATATTGGGAATATAAGACATTTTGTAATGCTGAAATGTGATTTGTAGTCATGTTGATACTTTTGCTCGCACCATGCTGACATTGTATTTTTTTTTAGCATATTCTATATCGAAATTTATTATCGGGTCGCTAATAGGAATGCTGTCCACTTCTTTCACATTAAGGACTGAGTCTATTTTGCAAATGTGGCTTATTGCTGCATTTGTTTAAAACTCAGAGACCCTTCATAGGAATTCATTTCTAGGTCCTTTGACTGATTTGAGAAAGCTATATTTTTACCTTTCTGTATTGCACTTTAAAAAACCTTCATGTTTTTTTTAACCTCAAACTCACTTTTTGAGTGTGTCTTAATTATTGACTGGAATTTGAAATGCAGTTCTGGATGTTGTCTAAGGGCATATTCCCTCATCTAGTCTTGTGGACAAGACCATCTCAAACCCCACCTGAGGGTGCTACATTATCAAGAAGAGATAACACCCACACTAGCAATTCAGTTCCAATCTCAATAAGGCCATCTAAAATGTCCCCATTTATTTGTCGGTTCGCTCTTTTTAGTTATTGATTTAGTGTACTCTAAAGCAAAGATGCCTTTGCATGAATAAATGCTGTATACATCATGAAATATAAACTCACACCAAACTCTTTGAGTTTTGTTTTTCTATGTAAATGAATGACTGGTATTTCAGAACTGGCAGTAGTAGAACACAAACTTGGCATGTTTATGCCAAACGATTTCTAGTCACGTGGAGGTAAATGTTTTTACATATGACAGAGATGGCACTGATGAATGGCTACAGCGTTGTCTATATCTTGAGGTGGTTTAGTGATCTGCAGGTCAAACGTTTGTACCCAGGCATAGCCTGCTCAGCCTTCCATGATTTTTAGGTTGGTAAATGAAGTACCATTAAACTAGGAAATATTTACAGCTGTTATCTGCAGTGCGTAGAAATAGGAGAAGTGTGGTATGAAGTAGTATATCTAAACAACTAATTAACATCCGGCATGAGTAAGCTTCTTTGCCCTCTTCAGTCCTGTATCAACCTATCTTCAGTAAATCAGAGCTTAATGCCCATCAGTGCACTGCATTCATTGGAACTCTGTACCAACAGTGGAGTAGGGCCCACAGATTACAGTTTTAGCAGTGATTTGGATTATCAATAGATTATGAGTATCATTTATCTCTTGGCAAACGGATCAGCATATGGCTGGGGCGGCTGAGGCATTGTCTCAGCACACCCCACCCACTGCCCACTACTTCACCACTTGGCTGCCAGACCTTCTTTTGCCGAAGGAGCATTGACATACATGGATGGAGCAGATCTGGTGTATGGCACGGTGTACCCATCAGACCCTTTGTCTCTGGAAAACACAAAACGAATGTGCCCCACAGGCTGGGAGTTTACTCCAAGTGCATGGGTGACATTTGAGGAACTTACCTGCCTGGGACAGACAATGGTTGACCCAGAACGTAAAAATAAATGCCATGAAAGGTCCATCATCAAACATGTAGCCCTCAGATGCCATACTCACTGGTCTTGGGCCCAGAGACGACTTTACTTGAATCCTCTCCGTCATTGGGAAAAGTCGCCATCCCCACTCCCTAAATGAAGCAAGAGATGCTAGTGGAGGATGGACAGGACAGCCACCAATTGGCAGATGTCCATTTACCACCCACGTCTAACTCAGGCCCAAATGGCTTTTATTGTCCTGAAACTGTCAGCATGCCTTTTCTATGGATCTCAGTGTCCATGGTATCTGTGGCTGTCACTGAGATTTGCCTAAAATGACACTGTGTTTATCATGGACCTCTACTTCTAAGTCCCCTGTCGCTTTGTATCACATCACTGCATCATGGCCCATACTGTAGCTTTCAATAGTGCTTTAATAGTCAACAGTGAGCTGTAACCCTATGGAGCCTGCCCCTTCAGGTTTGTGTTCATAGGTGACTTTGCATTACCAGTAAGGAAACTGTCCGAAAAAGTCTGAAATGTTGTCTATTTAAATGCCACCAGTAATGTGATCACATAAACGCCTAGTTCTCCCCTATGTCTAGCCATCTCCTCCCCTCAGCCTGCTGCTCTGCCCTGTCCCCTCCTCTTCAATACCGCCCTCTAAACCACAGTGTCTCACTTTCTCCTCCCTACCTCACTATCAGGCCCCTACCTACTTCTTGCTGCTGTTCCCTGCCCTTACTATAGTCAGAGCAATATGGTGGCACGCACAGCTTGTAAGAGCTGCATGATTCTAGGCAAGAAAGTATTCTCTGGGCTTCCAATGACATGATAGAGTACAAGGAGTGGAACAGAGCAAGCCCTCCACTGCAATGCGCAAGGATCAAGTCGCTCTCAGCAGAGAATGTGCTCAGAGCTGCTAGTGGCTTCAGCTCCAGCAACCAAAACCTGTAGATCACTGAAGAGGATGTGGTCTGTTTCGTGATTCCACAGAAGAGCTGCTGTGAATGGGCATTCTCGGAGAACTGGTCTCTCCCCAATTAAAGTGAAGCACCAGAGGCATGAAGATAAGTGGCTGCAAATTTATTGAAGACAGAGACCGTGGCGTTGGTAGGAGGCGAGATGAGCACCAGCTGACTCATGTGGTACTTAACTTCTTAACTGCTGGGGCTCTTCCCCCCCCCCCCCCCCCACCCCCTAAAGTGCTGAGCATTATTGTTTTGGCTATTTGGAGTGGTTTTCCCTCCAAACTTTTCCCCCCACATAAGGTATCCATGCCAAATGTGTGTCCTGTTTTTCCAAACATCCTTGAGATTCTAAATGTACCCAGCGTTTGTGGATTCCCCTGGAGGGAACCGAGAAAATAGGCAAAATGGTGTGTTTTTAGAGAAAAATAGGAAAAGAAAATATGGCACCAGCGAACAGTTTGCTGTTCTAAAGCCCCCATCTTCCCAGCTATCAGGAACATGCAGAGCTCAATAACAAAAACGCACTTTGTCCCACAGTGTTGGCATTTTTCAAAGAGGAGCCCATTTTTCCTATTTTCTGTGCTTTCAACCTACTTCCAGTTAGAGGTGGAAACCATGTCAGGAAAGTTACATATTTCTGTACAGTAGACAAAATTCTGAATTCAGCAAGGGGTCATGTGTGTAGATCCCTCAAGGTTTTCCCAAAGAAACCAACTGTTGAAATATTGAAAATGAGTAGGAAAAGAACGTCATATGTGACATTTTTATCTGTACTTTTTGTCATGATGGCCGTTTTACAAAAGCAATATACCATTACATGCGGTAGACCCTTCTGGTTGCGGGGATATGAAGGGGTTGTAGGTTCTCCAAGAACCGAAGGTACCCAGAGCAACAATAGAGCTGCACCATACAATGGATTTTCTTTGTATACAGAGTATAGACCAAGGCATATGGTGAATTATGTAGAGTGAACAATGAGTATCAAAGAAACCTTTCTATTTCTGAAATGGGCACAAGATATGAAGTTTAGGAGAAGTGGTTATTTGTACATATCTGAATTTGTGGGTACCTGTACTAGGGTATGATTTAGAGGGTACTTTTCATGTCTTCTTTTTTATACACTGGCTTACATTTGAAAGGCACAAATGCAATGAGATCTAATTGGTAATTGTTACATTTGGGGGTCTCTAGTAGGCAGAGGTAGGTATCTTTGACAAATAGGGACCCTTGCGTCTAGTCGGGGTAAGGGGTTACACTCCCAAAATAACCCCTGCTCACCCCCTTGGTAGCTTGGCACGAGAAGACAGACTTATTTCAGAGGCAGTGTGTAAAGCATTTGTGAACACATGCAGTAACCAAGTGACAACACTACAGATGGACACCACACAAGTTTTATATCAAAAATAAGTATTCTTTATATAGACTTATCACAAGACCACAAAAATCCACAATACTGTACCTAAAATGGTAGAATGAGCTTAGTTCTCTTTAGATGTTAAAATGCGACACTTTGAGTTCAATGTACCTTAGGATGCGTAACGCTATACAACGAAAGTGTTGCAGGGAAGGTGATGCATCGGTTCCTTACACGCAAGAACGGTGATGCGTCGGATCCCTACTGCTGAGTAGGGGATGCGTCGGTTCTTCTTTGCGAGGGGTGGTGATGCGTCGGTTCTTCTCTGCGAGAGGAGGTGATGCGTCTGTTTCTTACTGCGCTTTCATGGCGATCCAGCACGCAATGCCGTGATGCGATGAAGATCCGGTACCAGGCGACAAAGATGGCGTAGTCTTCTTGATGCGACACGATGTGGACCACGACAGGCCCTGCGCCAGGCTTCTCGGTGATGCGGCGGCGTCTGATGCGACGTCGATCCTCTTCTCCGGCGATGCGAGATGCTTCAGCAACGATGCGAGCCGCGACAGGCCCTGTGACACGCTTCCCGGTGATGCGGCGGCGTATGATGCAACGTCGATCCTCTTTTCCGGTGATGCAGTGACACGCTTCTTGCTCGTGAGTCGCGCTTCCAGCTCCTTGCGACACGCAGTCCCTCACAAAGCCTCACACAGCAGCATGCACTTCCAAAAGACTCTTGGGGAGCTGGTTGGTGAAGTCTGTTGTCCCTGAGACTTGCAGGAGGCAAGCTCTTTTCTCAAGCCCTTGGAGATCCTTCACAAGTTGAATAAAGTATACACAAAGTTCCTTTCTCCTCTCCTTGGCAGTCAGGCAACCACTGCAGGCCAATCCCTCAGTCTCTCTGGCTCCGCTCCTCAGCAGAGGTTTCTTCTTGTTTCCCAAAAGTGATCTAAAGTTCTTGTGTTTGGGTCCCAATATTTATACTCAGTTTCTATTTGTTCTCTGAAGGCATGGAGGCCTTTGCCTAGTCCAAACCAGTTCTGGTCAGTCCTGGAGCACTCTGTTTACATGACTCCTTCTTTCCTTTCACAGTGCGGGCAGAGACATCAGACGCACCACAGGAGGTGGAGCCAGCATTGTGGAGGGAAGGGACAGCCCTATTCAGGTCCCAGGTGCAACTCCTCCCACCTATCTACATGCAGATCTTTCTATTCAGCCCTGTGCTGAACTCACCCTGTCTCCTGGAATCCCCCAGCCCCTGTCACTCAAACTCCAGACAAGAAATTCACAACCCAGCAGAGGCAGGCTTAGATGGTTAGACAAGAAAACCTACTTTCTAAAAGTGGTATTTTCAAACACAGAATGTTAAAACCAACTTCACTAAAAGATGTATTTTATCAAGCTGAGTTCAGGCATACCAAACTCTAATTTCTACCTAGTTCCCCGAGTCAGTTAGGATTATAAGATGTAATAATCAAACTGCCCATTCTGGCCTATGGGGAACAGGTAGCCTTGCAATAGTGAAAAACGAAAATGGCTGTAATTCACTATTAGGAGATGCCACACACACCAGGGCATGTCCTACCTTATACTTACAATGCACCCTGCCCTTGGGCCTACCATAGGGGTGTCTGGTATGAAAAAAGGGAAGGTTTAGGGACTGACAAGTGGGTGTACTTGGCCAGTCAACATGGCAGTACCAGACTGAACACAGGCTCTGTAATGGCAGACATGAGACACACTTTACCAGGCTGCTTCTGTGGGTGGCACAACCAGTGCTGCAAGCCCACTTGCAGCATTTGGATTACCCGCCCTGGGCACTCCTGATGCACTGTACTAGGGTCTGACAAGTAAACCAAATCAGCCAAGCATGGAATCACTAATCCATACATCAATTTACAATGGGGAGCACTTGCACTGTGGCACTGGATAGCAGTGGCACAGTGCCCAAAGCATCTAACACCAGCAAAAACACATGAGGCAACAGCAAAAAATGGAAGGGAAACCTACGCCAAGGTGCCAGGTCTAACAGTAATTAAAAAAAATTCTATTATTGGATGCTCCCACATGTTTTACGATACAAATGGTACCTCACTTGTGTGGGTGGGCTTAGTGCCTGCAACAGGAAATGGCCAAAACACAACATGGACTTGCCACATTTTTCCACTGCAAACTGACCGTTTTTTTTGTTGTAAGTTGGTAGCTGTGGATTTTGGACCCTAGCTCAGGCGGCAACACGTGGAACATAGGAAATTTGATTTTTTTTAAAAACTAGACAAGCATGGGAGTGCAGGGGTGTGTGACTTACGTGGCTCTCGTCAGTTAATTACCCAGAAGCCCTTGCAAATGTGAAACTTTGGAAAGCAATACACACTTTCCTCACATTTATGTGACAGGAAAATCAGGAATCTTTGGGGAGCCACAGATTTCCTACCACCCTAAGTTTTTTTTCTATTTTATGAGTATTATATAGCGCTGGCTAGACCCGAAGGTAGCAGAGCGTTTTGCAGAGTATCAGCGAGAAGCAAGTTACATAAGTTACAAAGCAATACACAGTGTTACACAATAATAAATAAGAGTTAAGAACATGCAAAATACTCGAGGATGGCAAAAAAGAACGTATGATGAGGCAAAGTAAAGCAGTGGAGAACAAAGAAGCAGAAGCAAAGTGGAAACCAGAACAACAGGAGCTTCAAGGGAGGTTAAAAGGTTGAAGAATAGAGAGGAAAGGGTAGGAAAGCAGATAAGGACAGGAGAGCGAGCAGGAGACAAAAACTGAGTTGGCACCAGGGGCATCAGCCGAAATCGAAAAACAGGAAGTAGGCCTGTGAAAGAGAGAGACGGTCAAAAAGTCACCCAGCTCGGGACCGGCGGGGACGGAGGAACGGACGGAGATAGCCAAAATGGCGGCTCAAGGACAGGAGAGTTCGGAGAAGACTGTCCCTAAATGGCGGGGTGCACACGAGTCCAAGACAAGAGGTCAAAGGGGACTATATCGGAAAGAAAAAGAAAAAACTGAAAGCAAACCAGGAGAGCTACAGTCACAGAGAGAAACTAGTGGGCATATCAGCAAAACCCGGCGATAATCATCGCTCCGCGCTCTTAGCGTGAGGATAATTATCGCCGGGTAACGTGGATTTTTATCACTGAGATAGCGTGCTATTCACGTGAGGATTTTTATCGCTGAGGAGAGAAGCGTTGCTAACTGCCTAAAGTGAGATTATCGCTGGAAACCCAGCGATAATCTCACGTAGTGTGGCGTTAGCTTGCTGATAGGGACTCACAAACTTAGCCATGATATCCACCTTCCATAGGATATCATGGCTAAGTCGGTCCTGAAGCAGGCATAAGGAAAGTAGCGATAACAGGGGTTATCGCTACTTTTCCTGCCGCTATGCTTCATAGCGTGGGGCTTGATGATAGGAGAAATGTCGATTAGCGACATTTCTCCGGTCATGTTAGGTCAGAAACGCCCACTTTGCATCTCACTAGAGATGCAAAGCTGGGCGTTAGGAATCCCCACGCTAAAGCAAGGTTTCACGCGTTAGCGTGGCCTTGCTAATATGGCGATAAAATTATCGCCGCTTTTCGGCCGAAAACGGCCGCAAAAGCACCGATAATTTTTTATCGCCAGCTTGCAAATATGCCCCTAGGAGAGGTGAGAGCAAGAGAGTCAGGAGGGGGGACGACAGGCGACATCCGAGGCACAGCCGTGTCATCCGTGTGCATAAGTTCTGAGGCATCGGGGCAGCAGTTTCCTATCCATACTCCATGGAAGGAATGGGTAGCAGTCCACGGCAGCAAACAAGGGCAGCAGTCCAGAGAACAGTAGGCAGCAAATCAAACCGGAGGGGGCGTCTCACAGGCATGGATGGAAGAAGACAGGCTGAAAGAGTCAAGCAAAGTGGAGGCACAATTCCTACCTCCACCAAACTCCCAAATCATTCCAGTCGTCTAGCGGGAGGTGAGGCAGGTGGGCGGCCAGTGGTGGTGAAAAGCAGCGGCTGTCAGATCTGGAAGCAAAGGAGAGTCCGGAGGGGGAGAACCACAGCCCGGCTCCTCTGCGGCTATCCGTGGAAACCAAAGAGGCATCTGCAGCACTGCGACAGGTTCGGCCGTATGCTGGTCACCAGGGAGTGCGGAGAAAGTGTGAGGAAGAACAGGCAGCGGAGACGAGAGGGGGAGCTGTGCCACCACCTCTTCCGATAAAATGATATCCCACTTGTGTGGGTGGGCCAAGATGCCAGAACAAAAAAGGCCTTAAAATGTTTTGTTGAGAAATAAGTAATACAGCTAGCTTTTGCAAACTTCGCGTACGGACGCTGAGACGATTGCTGTTGGCCACCCTGCCTCTCAATATTTACGTCTGCACTATCATCATCGTACTAAGATGATTGCCTTGGCACTAGACTTATTTGTACCTTAGAATTTTTCTGTTATTCGAACACGGACATATAATGTTTATACAATTTTGAGCCCTGAAGAAGTCTCTCTTGAGACGAAATGCGTTGGCTAAATGAAATCTTTCAATATTGGATTTTAACAACTGCACATATTTATCAATAAAGAAAAATTTTGAGTTTATAAGAAAAATCTGGACCTGGCCTTTTCTTCAAATCATCGTGGACATTTGATGTTCTATGAACTTTAAATAAGACTTATAATTGATGTGTGCTGATTCCATTCCTTTCTGGGATTGTTTTTGGGGCATCACCCCAATAGGAAGTGGAGAGGGGTGCACTTCCTGGTTTTCTAGCACCATCACCATACTGTTGAGCCACGTGAAGTGACAGGTGCGGGATTATTGCCTCAAACCTCTTTGTGCGTTTTGTTCTTTAATACATGTAGCTGCTGTATTTGGGGCCTTGCTGTGGGCGCCACCAATGCAAACCTACGAAGCACAGACATTTTTTAAACATAGACAACCAGGGGAGTCCAGGGTAGTGTGCCTTGCATGGACCCCACAAGGTTTTCTCACCCACAATGCTCTGAAAGCCTCAAACTTTGCCTACAACAATGCTTTTCCCTACATTTCTGTGATGGAAGCTTCCAGAATCCGCAGGAATCTACAAAATTCCTACCACCCAGCATTAGCCTACTTGTGCCTATACAGACTGGAGCAGGTTAAATATACAGTAACTGCATTTTCTATTGGCAGGCATGCATGAGTGACATATAACACCAGTAAACAGTGGAAGGATTTAAAAGCAAAGAATGTACTTCACAAAGAATTGCTAGTATTACACGTTACTACATAACACCAGCTGGGCCTTTGCTGTTTTCCAATATCTGAAAGAAGTATGAATAAGTCACTCTGGTTGGACTATAAGCTTCTACGTCTGTGTCGTCACGTATCTTTGGCCTTGGATTACAGAAGTACACACCTGCTCCAGTATTTGATCCTTGGATCTTGTTCATTATTATTTTTTTCTGTTAGACAAAGTAGTGGGTGGTAGTGTCATCTCAAACGAGGCAGCATCAACTAGGAACAAACTATTGTGGGAGTCTTTTTCTGATTAGGATCATGTGTGTCTATTAACGATAGTAATTTGCAATTAAAATGAAAAAGCTTTGATGTTTAGAAAGTTGTTTTTGTGGATTAGACTGTCTAGCCCTCGACTCAATTTTGAAATATTGTGGCTCCTTAATATTCATCGGGTGTTTATATTTCTTATTGACACAGCATAATGTGCACTGTTTATTTCGTATGACATTCTCAAAGCTATCCTTTAGATACTTTCAAGGCTCTTCCTGCTCGCGCACAATATTGCATTTTCGTTATGTATGTTGTTCTGTAAACTCAGATAACACTAGCCCATAAGGAGGTGAAACGACATTCATGTAGTGGGATAGTGTTAGGATATTGGGAATATAAGACATTTTGTAATGCTGAAATGTGATTTGTAGTCATGTTGATACTATTGCTCGCACCATGCTGACATTGTATTTTTTTAGCATATTCTATATCGAAATTTATTCTAAGACCCTAAAACTGAGGGTGAGCCAGACCTTTTCGGGTCTCTAATAGGAATGCTGTCCGCTTCTTTATCGATTTGCTTTACACTAAGGACTGAGTCTATTTTGCAAATGTGGCTTATTGCTGCATTTGTTTAAAACTCAGAGACCCTTCATGGGAATTCATTTCTAGGTCTTTTGACTGATTTGAGATGGCTATATTTTTACCTTTCTGTATTGCACTTTAATAAACCTTGAAGGTTTTTTTGACCTCAAACTCCCTTTTTAGGTCTTGCGCCTAGCGATGCAGTGTGCAGCACTGATCGCGCACCGAGAGTCCTTTTGTAGGGGTATCCAAAACGGAGCCTGGAATCGCACACGCTCGTGCGTTTGCTTTTCCTTTTGTGCCCCGCTATTGGCATTTGCGTGCGTGTTTTTTAGCAAGAGCACGCAATAGGCCAAAGGCGGGCGCATTGCTCCGCCCATGGCCTATTGGTGTCTGTTACGCGCACAAAAGGCCATGTGGTTTCAATTATCGTGCCCAGACACAGGCGCGATAATGAAAACCATGTTTCGCTGTGGCGAGCGCACGCACACGACTCGCGGGCGTGTTTACAATAGCGATCGCTTTCGCTGCCGCTTGATTTAGAAGGTGACGGTGTCTGCATATGTGCACTCCTGCATGGACATCTCCTGTCCTACAGTGTAGTCCTCATACTGCAAAAGGCACGTGATTCCCGACCAATGGCTTTGCGAACGCTTGTTTTAGAAGTGCTTGACGACCCTTTTCTGGTAGGTTGCACGGGTCTCCCGGAACTCAGTGGAATCTCCAAAATTGGCTCACTGTAATTGGACATGCCCTTTAGCGCTTCGAATATCCCTGAAATGGAAGTCCCAGGCCTTCTTGAAATGTACTCTCAGCTGCGTGGCAATTACCGCTCTGGACAGCTCACGGCGCCATGGCGCTACATTAGTGGGCTATTGGCGCTGTATAGAAGCCCATAAGAGTAAAGAATGTTCATCTATTTCACTGTAATATAATATTACATATACGTGTGTGTCCGCGCTATTTGAATAGCGTACATCTGCCATGACTATGGCCTCTTGGCGCCTTTGACAGTCGGCGCTCTCCACTGATACAAAGCAATGCTATATTCTATTTCACAAAAAGCAAAAACCTTGATGTAACAGAAATTTACTCGCGTAGCCCCAGGTCGCCAAAGATGATTTGCTTCTTTTTGAAAACCATGAAAAAATGTATCCTGTTTTTAGCTGTAATTTGTGCGTGCAGAAGTGCGTTCTTAGTGCTTTGCCTAGAGGGATTTGGGCTGAGAGTGTAAAAGAGGCAGGTTGTCTCTACATGAGTAATAAAAAAAGTGAGCTCGTATACAATGAATCCGGTAATACCAAAGTCGCCAAGTGCCCCAGTGAGGAAGGGGCGGTAGTTAGCTTGCTGACTCATAAGGCATGCTGTTCGACTTATCATGACATCACAGGAGGGGGCATCATAGGAAGTGACTTCTTTGGAATGGTCACCTTTGTGGCACTCCGGAAGCAACTTGAAAGTAGTTAAAGCTTTGGCCCACATTGGCATAGTTGTCACAACTGTCAGACTCTGCTAGTAGTCAACGTCTAAAATACGTGGGAGTGCAAGCAACAAGTGAAATGAGAGACTATGACATAAATCATGCAAGATTCAGGCAAAGATAATGAAAATTGGGTACACTGAGGTCAAACATTTAGCAAAGGAAGGAAGCAGAAATTTGAACCTATGCTTTTCGCTCTGTCTGCAGAGAGCCACGCAAGAACGTTTATCTCATCCTGTTTCTGGTTTCACAGGAAAAGGTAATACTTGGTTGTCATTTCCTCTCAAGAGTCGAACAAGTACAGTGAGTGTGACAAACAGAGTGCAAGTCCTAAAATAAATAAGTGTGGGACTACTTAGCATGTGCAGTGAGCGCACCAAAAGTGATGTATTAAAAAAACCCATCTTATCCCTTTATCACCCCCTCAGATCTAGTCGGAGTGGGTCTGCTTTTTCAGTTTCTTCTGGCAATGTACTTGTTGCAGGTCTACTCTACTAGGTGTATTTAAGCACTCGACTGGAGTGCTTCTTTTTTCAGTTACCTCACTCATGCACTTCTGCCCCCTCTGCTATCTGGTACACTTGCCCCCATCCTCCTATTGTTAGCAGTGTTGTATCCCCACTCCAGCTATTCTGCACTCCTTCCTTCCATTGTTGCCCGTCCACAAGCAACCCACCAGCCCTCCATTCTTCCACTGATGTTTGTCATCACCTAGGCACTCGCTCTCCCTCTTTTTGTTGTTGCTTGCCTCACCCACCCTCCCTGTCTTTCTTCTTCTGTTATTGCTTGCAAACCCATCCTTTCTCCTTCGGTTGTGCTGGTTTCCACCTACTCTCCTGCACTCCCTACTTCCGTTGTTGCTTGCACCTCCCCTTCTATTGTTGTCAGTGTTGCTTGCCCCTCCCACCCAATTACCCTCCTTCTGTTGCCCATGTTGCCCCCCTACTGGCATTCAAAAAGCGCCCGGACGAGGACAATTCTTGCTGCATCATAGAATTTTCTTTTCTCTACCGGCATGTTGCCTCTAAAGTATGCGGCCACCATTTTCTTTCTATCTGTTCATTTTTTTACAATCACGGCACCGGTGCTTTAGCTTTAAATATCTCAAGCTAAAGTGCCAGTGCGGCAATTGCTTCAAAAGTAAAGAAATATATTAAAAAAATGTTTTCGATTTGTTAACTTTTAAAGCAATTTTGGAACCCACGCTTTAGCTTAAGATGTTTGAGGCTAAAGTGCGAGTGCCGCAGTTGATTTTTAATGCAATAGATCTGGAATCACTGAAAATTTGAGCTACTGTTGTTACATTATTATTAGCACCGCCAATAGCCCAAACTTTCACTAATGCGAGACCTATTGCATTGCAAATGCTTGTTGAGTGAGTCTTCATTATTGACTGGAATTCGAAATGCAGTTCTGGATGTTGTCTAAGGGCATATTGCCTCATCTAGTCGTGGGGACAAGACCATCTCAAACCCCACCTGAGGGTGCTACATTATCTAGAAGAGATAACACCCACACTATCAATACATTTTCAATCTCAATAAGGCCATCTAAAATGTCCCTATTTATTTGTAGGTTCGCTCTTTTTAGTTATTGATTTAGTGTACTCTAAAGCAAAGATGCCTTTGCATGAATAAATGCTGTATACATCATGAAATATAACCTCACACCAAACTCTTTGAGTGTTGCTTTTCTATGTAAGTGAATGACTGGTATTTCAGAATTGGTAGTAGCAAAAAGCAAACTTGGCATGTTTATGCCAAAGGACTTTTAGTCACATGGAGGTAAATGTTTTTACATACGACAGAGATGGTACTGATGAATGGGTACAGCTTTGTCTATATCTGGAGGTGGTTTAGTGATCTGCAGGTCACATGTTTGTACTTAGGCACAGTATGTTCAGCCTTCCATGATTTTTAGGTTGGTAAATGAAGTACCATTAAATTGGGAAATATTAACACCTGTTATCACCAGTGCTTAGAAAGTGTGCTACGAAGTAGTATATACAAACAAATAATTAACATCCTGCATGAGTAAGCAATATACAAAATCGTTACCCTCAACAGAGAATAGCAATTAAAATGTTTAAGAACCCCTTTGCTCTCTTCAGTCCTGTATCAATCTGCTTTTCAGTAAATCAGAGCTGAATGCCCATCAGTGCACTCCATTCATTGGAACTCTGTACCAACAGTGTAGTAGAGCTCACAGATTACAGTTTTAGCAGTGATTTGGGTTATAAAAAGAATAAGGGTATAATGTATCTCTTGGCAAACTGATCAGCATATGGCTGGGCGGCTGAGGCATTGTCTAAGCACACCCCACCCACCGCCCACTACATCACCACTTGGCTGCCAGACCTTCTTTTGCCGAAGGGGCATTGACATACATGGATGGAGCAGATCTGGTGTATGGCACGGTGTAACCATCAGAATCTTTGTCTTTGGAAAACACAAAACAAATGTGCCCCACAGGCTGGGAGTTTTCTCTAAGTGCATGGGAGACATTTGAGGAACTTACCTGCCCGGGACAGCCAATGATGACCCAGAACGTAAAAATGAATGGCATACAAGGTCTACCATCAGAAATGTAGCCCTCAGATGCCATACTCAATGGTCTTAGGCCCCAAGACTATTTTTCTTATATCAGCTCTGCCATTGGAAAAATCGCCATCTCCATTCCCTAAATGAAGCGGGAATGCTAGTGGAGGATGGACAGGACAGCCACCAATTGGCAGATGTCCATTTACCACCCACGTCTAACTCAGGCCCAAATGGCTTTTATTGTCACTGATATTTGCCACTGTGATTGTCATGGACCTGTACTTCTCAGTCCCCTGTCGGTTCGTATCACATCACTGCATCAAGTCCCCTATCGTAGGTTTCAATAGTGCTTTGTAGTCAACAGTGAGCTGTAACCCAATACAACCTGCCCCTTCAGGTTTGTGTTCATCTGTGACTTTGCGTTTCTAGTACGGAAAATACCTTACTATCCTAACTGTCCGCAAAAATCAGACACGTTGTCTATTTAAATGCCACCAGTAATGCGATCACGTAAAAGCTTCATTCTCCCTTATGTCTAGCCATCTCCTCCCCTCATCCTGCTGCTCTGCCCTGCCCCCTCATCTTGGCCTCCGCCCTCTAAACCTCAGTTTCTCACTTTCTCCTCCCTACCTCACTATCAGGTCCCCTACCTCCTTCTTGCTGCTGTCCCCATCCCTTACTTTAGTCAGGCTTCTCCTCCTACCTCCCTCTCATTGCCTCTACCAACCTCTCGCTACTGTCTCCTCCACACCACTGGTCCTGCCCCAGTTTGTGTCTGTAATCCCTCCTGCTCAATCTATCTATGCTCTCCCCTCCTCCCTAATTAAATTTCTCTTAAATTTGTCTTAGAATATTATTCACCACCCCTTACATACAATTCAGTATACATCTGTCTGAAAAACCACCGAAGGATTGCCTAAGGCAACACTTGGGACCAAAAGAAGAAATTGTTATCCAAAAGATTATATTACAATTCCGGTACTCCGACAGAGGGAATCAAAGCTACAGATGGAGGAAGAAGGGACTGAAATAAGTTGATTCCCCGCTAGTCGAAGAAACAAAATCAACAGGGCCATTTCTTGGCTCCAGCCAAAAGACTACACAAACAGTATTACCTCCACGGATCTTCACTTTTTAAAAGGGAAATCGTTTTTAGAAAATAAGGATATTACTTGCCAACTGTGAGGACAATGTGTACTTATGGATGAAAAGAGTGTCCGCAAGGAGCCATACGACTGCAGGGATAAGGTTTTTAAAAATCCGAGCAGTTACTGCCATCTAGTCTGCTCAATAAGAACATGCATTATTTTTTTCTGCACTCTTGAAAATAAACTTATCCTCTAACTAAAACAAGCCTTGGCAAATCCATTAAGTCTGTCCTTGGCAGGCTGGTATAAAGGTTATATTTTGTTTACTGGATGTATATGACACACAAAATAAAAAGAAAACAAGCTGCCGCCTTAACAAGGAAGCAATAGGCGTGCAATAAAAAATGTTTACTAAATTGTAACCATTGAGCATACTTCTAAAAGAATAGGAAAGGTGGTATCTAGCGGGCAGATGTACAGGTATAGAAACCTGTTTTAGCTTTATTGCACATAAGAACCACATACAATTTTTATTGGTGTAAAGAAAAAATACAATTGACTGTGAATCCCTAACTGAAGACATGGGCTAAACAAACAATGGTGATTAAAGAAAAAAAAAAGTAGTGTCGTTTATCGATGCATAGTTATTTAAAACCATATCATACAAAACTTTACAAAAAATCCAAACAACATTACATCGACATTTGGGCCCCGCAAACAATACTATGAAATCAGTTAACAATGTGCCCTAAACAATAATTAAAATGCAGTGATATTTGCAATACAATATAAAATATAGACCATGGGATTCTAACAAAACATGGATGGCAGAGTATAGTTTAAATAATTTGAACAATCCCATGTACCCACCAAGTGACCCACTGAACCCAGTCATAATAGTTTACCAGCCGTATTTAAAGATTTTGTGTAGCAACAATATATCATTGGGTCAGTAGGTCTAAGGCATGCAATGACTGGGTGCCTAGGAGAGAGGATTCCCTGCTCCTTCACATAATTTTTCAACAATTATTCTTCTTTCTATCATCAGTCCCGGGCATACACATACATTGTGGACAATGTTCTCCATCCCTTTATTTATTTTTTTAAACAGACTTTTATTGAGTTTCATAAAGTAACACATTCAATCCCCCCACCCGAAGCCAGGATGAAGTATAACGGGCAGTCCGCCAATCTAAGTACACAATCCCACCTTTCTTCCCATAAGGCGTCTGTGATGCAACGCAGTCCGTCCACAGGGTTGATCCAGGACAATGGTGTGATGCAATAAAAAGACCCCCCACCCCTCTCCCTTTCAAGCTCCCCCAACAGAACCCCCCACCCCAACCACCCTCCCAAGCATGTCGCCAGCTTCTGAGTTATGCAAGAGGGCAATGAAGCCTCCCGTACCACCTGCCAGACTTCCCATCCTGCCGGGCACAGCAGTCAGTGTATCAAAAGCACAGGAGGAAGCTGCCTATCATGGATCCAGTGTCCTCCCCTCGTCCTATACTCCCGCAAAAGTGAAGGGTGTCTCAGGGGCCCCGTGCCATATCCCCCTCCTCAGGAGCTTCTTCGTCATCTACCGCCGGTTTTTTTAACAGCTCCAGGAGTGCCACCCATGCCCGGGCCATTTCTTGTGATTTCTCACTTCCATTACGCTGGGCCAGACATAGTCTATAGTTCCCTTCTCTTCCTGCCCATTTCACCATCTCCCTATTCCAGCGCAAGAGACTAGGCCCCTGCCTCGCCTTCCAGTGGGAAGTAATTTCCCACTTAGCCAGGACCAGCCCTAGGTCAATGAACCAGCTGGTGACCTTAGTCTTGGCAATGTGCGGGAACCAATGCAACAAGCAGACCCCCAGTACCACCTCTAGCTCTCTCTCCGTCACAGTCAGCAGCGCAGTCGTCACCTCCCGCCAAAAATCTCCCATCCGTGGGCAGTCCCAGAACATGTGGAGAAAGTCCGCCCCATCATGGTCACAACGGGGGCAAGCGTTCGACCCCCCCAAAATACTCAGCAATTTTACTAGGCGTGAGGTATGCCCTATGGAAAATATAGAATTGGATGAGCTGGAAACGCGCATTTCGGGAACATTTCCATGGCCGCTCCACGATCTCCTCCCAAGTTTTTTCTGCAATGGGTTCCCCCAGATTCTCCATCCCTTTATTACACAGTCTACAGAGTGTTCTTGTAAATGTCTTCTTCCATTCATATTAATTTCCTGGGATTTTGCCGAAGCGGAAGTGCATAAAGTCAATCTTCGATTTTCTTGACAGCCAGCTTCTAAGTAAGGTTGGATCTTAAGAGATGTATATTCATTAATAAGCGGCCAGGCGTGGGCTCTGCTAGCGTATTTCTCCTTATCTTGTACAACAGACACTTTCTTTATTATCTGATTAATTTTTTATTTTTTTTAAACAGCTCGCGGAAGAGAGTTAGTCCATATTAGTTGAATACCCAATTTGTTCATGGCTGCTTTTAAATAAAAATAGACTGGAGCATTTTCATTTCGTTGCATCTCCTGCCACAAAGCTTTGCATAGGTGATTTCCACAAACGGTTCTTACTCTATTCCAAGTTTTTAAATATGACCCAATCCTTGCTATCATTTGATTTTTGTGGCCGAATTCCAGTCTTATTTGGGCTGGAGATGATTTCAGGGGTAGATGGAAGAGAGATCTAAATACTTTGGGGAGATCAAGGTTAAGGAGCTTCATCCCTACCACAAAGTGCTTCACTTCCGTATGTAATTGATGGTAACATTCTGGCAGAAATCACTTTCAAGAATGGTGCATAACTGACCTTCTAATGTTCTTTGTAAGATGCGGAGTATTAACCCACCAGCCCCGACACGCATGTACACTTGTTTGTAAGTGTATGTGTAAACAGGCAAACTGTTGTAAGTGACAACACTTACAATGCTGAAGAGCCAGTGGGTGACGTGAGCTGACCAGCTGTTCAATACTGTATGCATTAGTGAGCAGAAGCAAAATGTGAGTGCCAGTGGAACAGACCAATGGATGAAGAGGGATGACCAAAGACCCATCGTGTATGTATGCATTATTTTACTACTGATTTGTTTTTGGGGGGGGGGGGGGGGGGGGGGGTTCACGAGGTTGGCACAACACCTAAGCTGTCTCTACATCAGATGTAATAGCAGCACTTATTCAACATGAAAAGGAAGATTATCCCAGAAAATAGTTAAAGCAACAATCACACAGCACCAGAGCAAGACTCTAAATCAGGTTACGTTAGTACTTGTTTTACCCGGGACAGTTATCTGAACATGCATATCACAGAAATGTCCTATCCAGCCTACTCAACAAAGACATTACCACCGAAATGGGAGTGACGACAACCATGCCAAGTAAAAGTAAGGCTTCCTACAGAGGACGGTCCCCTTCCAACTGGTTAAAACCTGGTTAGATCTCCTGGGCCGCTATGCGGTGGTCACGGGCACCTTTTATGGCGAATCCATTACACTCTGTAGTGTATATGCTCCACCCCCCTTGGACAGTCCGTTGTAGATACTATAGTACGGCTGTGGGGAGAACTTCCTAGTGGCCCGTCTGTGATCGGAAGTGACAAATTATGTAATGGACATACAGATAGATAGATGGTGTCTGCAAGCTGCTGTGCCAGACTCAAATAAACCAAATTGGCTGCTATTGTGGCTGGCCTGGAGATTGCAGATGTGTGAAGATCTCATTAGCCGATAGATTCCGGGTGCACTTATTTTTCCACGACACGCAAGTCTTTCTCTCGATTGGATTACTTCTATGTCCCCACCACATACATACATAGAGTATCACACACAAGCATTTTACCCAGGGGGGGCTATCACAACACTCTCCAATAGTCATACGTCTCTGATTTGTGCCCTAGAGACCACCACTTCGCTGGCGTCTTTCGCAGTGGAATCTACAACATTCCACATATATGGTCCCCCTTACACGATTAATCAAGGAATACTTCGCTACCAACATGGGCTCTGTGTCGTCTGCGGTGACGCTCTGGGAATAATTAGTTATGGTTACCTGTTCTCCCTGCTTTAGAGACGTAGTTTTGGTGCCAGGCTCTTTTCTTGCATCTGCCTGTTATACACAGACTTGACAGCGTCAGTGCGAGTGGCAGGTTGCGTAACCGAGAAATTTCCTATACACACTAGGGCTGCCCCCTTTCCCATTGTTGTTTGCACTGGCGGTGGGGCTGTATGGGTTAGGATGGACGCACAGATTGAAGTGAAGCACAGTTTGCTCAGACGGGATCACCTTAAAAGCCAATGACGTCTTGTTTATTATAACAGATCCGGCGGTCACAAGACCGTGTCTACTTCAAATTATGCTGGGTTTTGGCAAAACATCAGGCCTCTTCAGGAACGATTCGAAATGTGTGGGCTTTCCATTAAATGGGTATGCTGGACCTCTACAGTCTGTAGAAGAAGGCATCAAATAGCTAGGGGTTCATCTGTCACCAGATGCGCAATGGTCACGGTTCAAGACTATGAAATGGTGGCTTGGGCGAAAGAGGAGGTGAGGATATGGTCACTTCTTCCGGTATCATCGACAGGTAAGTCGGCCATATTTAAGATGGTCACCAGACTATTGTATCACTACAAAGTTATCCTTATACCAACCCATGAGGCTGGTCTCGACAGATAGACTCCATTCTTTTGGGTTTCCTGTGGGATGGAGGTATCCCCTGTATTGCCAGTCTGTCTCCAGCAGTGGCATCACGGCTGCTGACATATACTCCTATTACTACGCCTCGCACTTAATGATCAACAATGAGGGGTGGTATGATCTCCATGGGGACCAGGCATGCGCAACTGAAAAATGTGCAGTGGGCGCTACCCCCTTGTTGGACTACCGCTATGGGGCAGTGGGGTTGGGGTCTCTCCTCCTGGTGACACAGGTGCTTCTGAATATCTGGCAGAGTGCCCTGCAGCGCACGCAGTGGTGGGGCAGGCTAACGGAGAGGATGCCAATATGGGATGGAACAGTATTACAGCAGGTGACTTGGTTGGAAGGCTTCGGGACGTGGGATACTATAGGTATCTCCACTTTAGGGGACATTATGAGCAGCACGGTCTTCGAATTGTTCCAGGAGCTGCAGCTAGAATATCAATTGCACCATTGCCAATTTCATCATTACTAACAGCTTCAACACGCCTTTATCCCCTACATTAAACACCATGAAACACTCCCAGAATTTAACCTGCTGGAGAGCAAGCTTCTTTTATCTCTCTCTCGCTCGCTCTCTCCCACTCACTCTCTCGCGCGCTCTCTCTTTCCATACGAGGCAGATATCGACACCTTAGATGACGACGAGTGATCAGATGCTCTACAGGGACCCCGAGAGGCGTCTCTGTCTTAATCCACTTAAATAGCTTCACAGAGCTTGCCCATAGGATTGATAAGCTCCCCAGTATGTCTCCGATGATGAACAGAAGACGGCATGTTACTACACACGGTTTGGGGTTGCACAGCACTAAATCATTTTTGGCGGGGTGACTTCCTGGTTCGGTGAGGTCCTTTCCTGGACCGTTCCACTGTATCCGAGGGCACGATTGTCTCTAAAACTCTGAAAAAAAATTCTCATATGAATCATAAGAGCAATACTTGAAGAATCACAAATCAAATAGAAGGAACTTACCTAGAATCAACACGTTCCACAGCTAATTATCAGCCCACGGAGTATATTAACCAAAAATAATGGAAGGTCGGTGAATCAATAGAACACAGAAAACAGCAACACTTTAATAAACATGAAATAGCCATCTCAAAAGAACAAGCCCATATATATTTCAAGAATACCTAAATGGTTTCAAGTGCTAAAGCATTGGACAATGTGAAAGTAGCACCTCAGCAGTGTTCAGCAATTCCCCCGAGCCTGTAACAGGCTCTTGTCTAGTTCCATATGAAAGTATAAACTCTAAAAGAAAGATTACAAAGACAAGCAAAAGGGAATGTTAAAATAACATACAACATTTAGCTACTGAATTTTTAATTTCGGCCTGATCCCAAAGTGAACATTTGTAAAACTAGGCCATTCTAGCTCCAGTGTTTGCTTATTCGGGGTGGGGTGTTTGTGATGATGAAATTAGACTGACATTTTTCTTGCTATTTTTAGTAATGGTTTTGCAATCTTAATTACATTTCAGTGTCTCAGAAATACTTCCAACAAATAAATAAAACAGAGCCATTTCACATCAAATATCACATAAAGGAGTGAAGCGTAAGGGCTGGGGAGGCAAAGACACAGACTACATTCATTAAGGGTAACTTGCAGTACCAATCCAGAAGAAAATAATAAGTCCTTAAAAAAAATAAAAGAGAGTGCAATTTGGCAAGCTACAAAGCAGCATCAAGAGTAGGAGGTCAGATGTTTTTGTCCTTCTGGTAAGGAGCTAAACATGTTTATTTAAAAAGATAGCATACCAACCTGCTCCATGGAAATACCACAGCCATATAACATTAGGGATTTTGTTTGAAAGTGGAACTCACAGACCATTGCTGTAGTAGAGACTACTCATCTCTGCCTTTTATGAAACAATATCCACATATTTGGTGGATGCAGCTTATTCCAAGTTTAAACATTTTCACAATATTTACAATATACCAATATCCTTTTCCCACAGCCTGTTCTAAAATTCATGTTGCATTTATCATTATGCCTATGTCCCTAAACAAGAGAAAAAGCATGGTTAGAGTTTGATTGAGACTGATGCTGATGACCAGCCACGCTGGTGTACAACATGGCTAAAACAAATTGGCATAGCCAATAGCTCTCGCATAGGGGAGACCTATTGGCTTTACCAATGCTTGTCAGATACTGTGGACAAGTGCTTATTCCACATTCTTCTCCACTTAAGTTCTAAGCACCAAGGCGAAGCAAACAAGCATCATACAAACCGAAAACACCCATTCAAGCTACACGCAAAGCACTCACTGTCAGCAAGGAGCGGCTCCTCCGCTATTGGGGAGGAGCATTGCCCCCCTCCAGCACCCTCCAAAACAAGGGCAATAAAACAATAATCAAATCGGTTTTAAACCAGTTTTATTATCGTTTTATTTTCCTTGTGCCGAGTCTTGTGGGCGGGGCCATAGTGACGACAAGCACTCAGGGGAGTGGTAGTGCACTGCCTGCACTGCATATTACAGTTTGGCCGGCCAGCTAAACCGCCATGCACAGTAAATACTGTCTCCAAGCCAGCAACACAACTAGGATGGATAGAGCAGGCACAGACTCCCAGTATGTCCTGGAGTGCAAATCGAGGGCGCTCAGGCCATGAGAGCAGCTTCAGGATTGGCCGCAGGGCTTCAGGGCTGGGAGCCTGTGCCTTTCTGCAGTGAAGAGAAGAACAGCAGAAGAGTGCAACGCAATGGTGGAGGGCAGCAGGTAAGTTCTTTTTTAAATGTTTTACATTGTCTCCCTTGTCCCCCTTCCACCCAGTCCCACCTCTTTTGCCTGCAACGAGCTGCTCCTGCTGTCAGCCCACACTGCATCACATATCCCTTTTGCAGTTAATCGCCGTCACTTATGAAGAAGAGCAGAACCTATTACCTCTCTTCTTTCAAACTAAGGGCCCAAATCCCCAGCCGGATGTATAATTAAATATATCTGCCAAACTTTCAGGTAACTGTGACAACAATGTTATGCGGCTAACAGTAACACCAAACTAACTTCATCGCTAGTAATATGGCAATGTGCCTAAAATGCAATAATTTCTGTTACAAACACGAATGGATTTATTAATGACTAATGACAATGCAGTAGGCTAAATTTTTATTCGCATTGTTCTGGCAAGCAGCACAATTACTGATATCATATAAGACATACAAAATAGTATCATCACTGGAATGTTTTGTTTCGAATTGGCTAAAAATCTAGTTAATGTTTCCATGGGTAAAGATATAGGTGGTTGCTTTATGTAGATGCAGAGAAATAGACACCTGACAACACAGAGCAAAGCCTCCAGGAAGAGCAGTTGTTAGGCTTCCAGTAAACAGTACACAAAATGGACGCTATATGTTACCCACATTACAATGCTAAATCTTAAATGAGAAAAGTGGTTACTATACATTGTGCTAGCTTTTGCTTTTCTTCCGCTACATATGCAGCGTTTTGCCACTAAAAGTGCAAAGGGTCATTTAATCAATGCGACACTTCACAATACAGAGTTATTTGGTAGATGTGAGACAACATTATCATTATTATGTTGTAGAGAAATGTCTCTGGACAGTTTGAACAGGTACATGCATACTTGTTGGTAACTGTAAAGAGGACCTTGTTTCACGATTCAAACTTATTAGAGATTAATAAATAGAATAAAAACAGTCCGCATTATCGAAAGCAGAAGACCATCTCCCCGTCTAACACGTGTTAGAAATGCAGTCCGATTACAAACCCTCTAGAAATGATGGTGCAAATATCAACATAACCATCAGTCATCTGTCTTTCGGGCCAGTCTACAGAAAGTCCAGTTGTGTTCCACTGTGTTTTCATTGGCCCTCTCACTCATGTGGTGCACCCGTGTGTTTCTGATGGCAAATCCTTGCTTTGTGATGTATTCCATCAAATGCACTCGAAGTGCCACTTCTTGGTGGTAATCGCATGGCCCAAACGTAAAGGAAACTTGACAGTCTCTAGTGTCCATCATGTGCTTATTCCACTTAGTAAAATGGTTTGCAATGCCCTCCAATAATGAATGCACCTTAGTTGTTATAGTGAGCTGAGTTATGATTACTGCTACTGGGTTAGAGTATTTTGAAAGTTTCCGAGTGCTTGACAACTCCACAACTTCCTCAAATGTGTCCAAAGGATACAAAGGCTTTGGGTCATTAAGAAACTGTATCAGTGGCTCAACTTGATAGAAATCTGCTTCTTTTCTAAGCAAATCGAATTCCTTAAAATCAACAGGTAAGGTCAGCTCTGAAGTCCTTAGAAAGTTGAGAACATACCGGAAGAGTGGTCCGTCACGATCGATAAAGTAGTTACCTTGAGAGTCTCTAGCTGTGGGAAAGTCTCCTCTGAACATCGCTCCCAACATTGAATCTGGGTATCGCTTCAAAGTTGAGAGAGAAGTTGTATACAAATGTCCGCCAACATTGAGGGTGACTGGATCTCCCATCTGAAACAATCAAAATATTTGAAAGGCAAATGTAAGATCGGTAGATGAGACACATTTAAGTTTACAAGGGAAATAAGGCAGAAGATATAAAATATACTCCAACAATATGTACAAGATTTTCCCTGACAGCAAGACCTGTACCATCCAAGAAACCAGGTAAAAGATTCGTCATTTGTTTAGCATTGCAAATGCACCCTTTTTTTCTGAAAGTCATTTATTTAAGTTTTCTGCAAGCATCGAGGGCTGCATTAAATGCTACCATTTATATGATGTTCAGTTGCTCAAAATGATTATCACATCTTCTAGCGAGCATAATTTGTTCTTCACTTCCTCAAAATCCCGCAAAGCTTCAAATCATGCATGGTCACTTGTCAACTACTTTCTGCTGATAAGCAAAGGGACAAAACAATATAAATTAAAATTGTTGGGAATTTTAGCATATTAGTCCCTTGGGAAACCAAGCAAAATCTTGTAAGACTGCACGTCCAGGCACTAGACAAGAGCCACACAAGTGATGCCCCACGTAGGAGCTAGCTTTGTACCGGAAATCCTCAGTCCCTATTTTTAGACTATGTATGAGTTCATTTCCAGCAGCCTTAAACTTCCCCTCTGTCCCATGTAAAAAAGCCTTTGGAACTTATCCCCTAAGCTTGGCTACTAGAAGGCTACATATTTTCCTCTCAAGTCACCTAGGATCAGCTTATATGAGGGGATCTCTTAACTACCGATTAACGGGTGCATCCCTTCAATTTTCACAGCCAATGGGAAATGCATTCCAAATCCAAGAAGAGGAACTTTCTCTGGACAACCCTAAACCAATAGGCCATAGCAGTCACTCGCTCATAAGGCCTAAAGGAGCGCAAAACAATGAGTCAGCGCCATGAAAATGAACAGAATAACCACTGCAAAAAATATTTCCCAAAATACTCTGTTTCATCTCTAAATCACAGAATAAACGCTTCCCACATTTATTAAAGAATACTTTCTTTTGCACTCAGAGACCTATGATTGAAAAAAGGCCCCATTAAATTAGAACTGAGTGACAAATTCAGAGACAAATGTAGATGCTATTGCAACACATTAGGTATGGAAAGAAACGTGCAAGGCAGCAGGCAAAGTCTTTAATTTGAAATGAAATGCTAGTTGTAAACTATATTAAACAATTTTAGGTCATGTGCTAGTTATTGTGCCCTTTTTTTGCAACGATCAATGTTGCAGCAAAAAATCAATTTCTAAAAACAAAACAAGATGGATGTTTGCTTTTAAAAAACAGCACTGACTGTCACAAAATAAACTGGAGACAAATGAGACCATGAGGACTAGGGCCCTTAGAAAAAACATGTTGAGCATGCTCACAGCACAGTTAAACAATTTTATATAGTCATAGCTGGCTCTCTTCTGGTCATGCATGCATGAGTTGGAGAGACCTTAAGCACAGCAAGCACATTTGGTGAGGGACTGTGTGCGAGGTGGAGTCTGCATGTCCTGCACTCCTTTCATTCAGCGACCTACAGCACAAGCAGGAGCCTAGCTGTATGTGGTAGGGAGCCAGTGGACAGGAAATAGTTCCAGACTAATTTACATTTTGCTTCTGCCCAACACAGCATGTGGAAATGAGTTATTGCACTTTAAAATTGGCACCAATCATTTGAGTGACTGCACAAAGCCTGTGCACACAGTTCACATTTGCCTAAAAATAGTTCCCTTCTCTTCAGTGACAAAGATTCCCAAACAAGGATTAAAAAATAAAAAAAGTTAAGAGTAGCTAGAAGGTTTGCTATTTTAAAAACATAACTACGTGTAAAGTCACTGGTTGGTCTTTTTGTTTCCCCACTTCTTCTGTTGGCAATAACGCACTGCAGAGCGCCAAAACCACGCCCTCTGTCACATCCCCCTTGCATAGCAGGCTACAACAGGGCAGGAGAACGCTTCTGTGCAGCGGATGTGTGCAGTGGGCGTGCCGCTGGCACGCCAAAGGCAAGCCCATCTGCACCCGTCCACGCCAAGCCCAAGCTCTACTGCAGGTTTCGGGACCCATGTTAGGCCAAAACTCTGCTATTCCAGAAAAGATCTTCCTTCCCTCAGTACTAGAGGTAGGAATAATGAATGCACCAACTTTGAATGCCAGTCGATAACGATACATTTCACTCTGATGTGTCAAGGGTGCGGGGCTCAGCTGGGCCACATGACTCATAGGGCTGTTGAAGCAAATATACAAACAGGCGCTCCAGACCAGGTTCTGACTGAAGCTAAAACGACAGAAAGTGAAATCATCTGCACCCTTTTAAATGCCAGGTCTCTGGTAAAGCACTGTATTGAATTTTCTGTCTTAATGGAGGTGCACAAACATTCCATTGTATTTGTGACAGAAACATAGGCAGACCCCACATCCACTTGTGCTTGGCATAAAATCCAACGAGAGCCCTACTTTTCGTTCCTGCAGGAGTCAGTCCCGGAAAATTCAAAGCCTATAGATATAGCAGTAGCCAATTATACAGGTTGGTTAGAAGGAGCTGTTAATCTACTAGCCCTACGTCTAAATCTAGGAGGAGCAATCCTTCGTCCTGGTTTTCAGAGCATCTAAAAACTCAAAAACAAAGATGTAGGAGACAAGAAAAAAGATGGCGGAAAGATTACAATGAGTTAGAAAAAAATAAATACAAAAAATGTCTGCTGGGCTACAAGATTATGATTAAGAAGGAAAAAAAGTCCTATTTTATACGAATGATAGAAGCTGCAAAAACTTCTGATAAAGAATTATTCAAGACTGCAAAACAAATTGACAACAGGAACATATAATGAACTGGTCAACACAAGTCAAGTGTTCTGTAACAGTTAAGCGGACTTCTTTCGTCATAAAGTAGAACAGTTGTAAACAGATTCTCAGAATCTGTTCCATCTTCCTCAAACGAGTCGGTCTACATTCCAAGTCCCACTCAGTGCGAGTCACTCATGAAAGAATTCAACCCTCCTACCTTGAAGGAAGTAGTGACCTAGATCAATGTTGCTACATCCGGCTCCCCTTGTGACCCTTATCCCCCTAAGGTGACTAAACTGGCCCCGGATATTTTTGCCTCCAAATTTATTGAAATCTTCAAATTGATGTTTAGGGCAGGGATCTTTCCTACCACCTGGAAGAGAGCATTGTTGCTTTCATGATTTAAAAAGCTGCCACTTAACCCTTTGGACCCGAATAGTTACCGTCCCATATCACAGCTATCTCTACCAGCCAAAATGGTAGAAACAAATCATTAACAAACAACTGTCTAAGCACATTTTGCATAATAATTCATTAGATTCTACCCAATTTGTATTTCGTAGTGGCCATAGTAGAGCCAGCACTGATCAAAGCCACGGAGGAGATTAGATGGTTCCTTGATCAAGGAGGCAGAGCAGCTCTCATCCTCTTAGTTTCGCAGTGGCCAGAGTACAGTCAGCACTGATCAAGGCCACGGAGGAGATTAGATGGTTCCTTGATCAAGGAGGCAGAGCAGCTCTCATCCTCTTAGATTTATCAGAAGTGTTTGATACTGTGGATCATGGGCTGCTGATAGATTGGCTGGCTGCGATTGGTGTTACCGGGGCAGCCTGGGATATGCTAAGATTGTTTCTCCAGACTAGAGAATAGTCAGTGGCCTTAGGAGAGTTTGTGTCCCAGCCTTTCTCACTTCCCTGCCCGGTGCCCCAAGGGTCCTCGCTTAGCCCTACTCTGTTCAATGTGTATGTCAGCTTCTTGGAAGAAGTAATTAGATCACATGGCTTCTCTCACATCTTATGCCGACGACACCCAAATCGTCATCTCTTTGGTCAGGGATAAAAATGACATAGGTTCCCGATTTCAAGGATGAGCAGGAACTGTTTGAAACTAAACTACGGAAAGGCGGAGGTTTTGCTATTTGGCTCTCATTCATCCTTTTGGACCCCTAACTGGTGGCCGCAGGACTTAGGTGTACTGTGTCACTGGTCACTAAGGCCCCGAATTTAGGGGTAGTAATTGATAATAAACTAACTTTTACTGATTAAGTCAATGCAGTGACATCTTCGTCATTTCATATGTTAAGGACCATAAAAAAGATCCTATCATTTATCCCTTTAGATCTCCAAAAGACAGAAGGCAGCTCGCTAGCACTTACTAAAATATACTACTGTAATGAACTGTATCTAAATCTGTATCAGTACCTACTGAACAGGCTGCCAGTTCTCCAAAACGCTGCTTCATGACTATTGCTGAAAATCCCAAAATATCAGTCAGTGTCTAAAGCGATCAGGAAGGTACACTGGCTACGAGTAAGGCAGAGAATTACTTTCAAGGCTCTATGTACTGCCTATAGGCATTACACAACCAAGGTCCATTTTTTCTTAAAAGCAGCTTCAGCTGGGCCCCTCTCAGTTCTTCTTTATAGAGTCAAAGCTAGCGCCAAACCGCCTATGGGCATTCAAGCGCTCTTATAAATTCTACTCACATAACATCAAATGAATCTTTTTTCATGTAAAATTTGTATTGCAAGCATTCACCAGGCATGTTTTCTTTTTTTCCTGTTTATTTTTGTGGCATATACTTGCAGTGCACTTTTTTTTTAATTAACACTTGCACCAGCCAGCCATGGCAAGACCTATTGGTTTTCTGAATGCTTGCCGACATGTGGCGCCCCAAGTAATCCACTCAACTCAGGAAGGACGTTGGGGGTAAGAAGCAACAGCAGGAACAAGGGGAAGGATGCCAGGTGGGTGCAAGAAGCAACAACATGCACAACAGGAGGGATGACGGGTGGGAGCAAGCAACATGGATGTGGAAAGAAGGAAGGGAAGGAGGAGAAGTACACAAGGGAGCCAACTGAAAAAGACTGACAGAGTCCTTAAACACCAACACCAAGAAAGGACAAACAAAATTAGTGCCTATGACCAAGCAGGGCCATGTTTTGTGTTCCCCATATGCATTTTCCTTCTACGCCAAACACCTGCCCTTAGTACCTTTCTTAATCATGGTTCCCCAGACCTGGTCGAAACTGAGCCTTTATACCATTGTTAGCCTTAACAGAAACCCCTTCACATATATTTTAGGCCTCTTTATAAACAAACACTTCATCAGAGATTAACATTTCCCTCACAGGTTTTTATAAAGCTCGATGCCTCGTGCTATACTTAAAGAAGTCTCTAGTCCCAAATCTTCAATGAATAGTAACTTTTCTTA
Source organism: Triturus cristatus (assembly GCF_964204655.1). Taxonomy (NCBI): domain Eukaryota; kingdom Metazoa; phylum Chordata; class Amphibia; order Caudata; family Salamandridae; genus Triturus; species Triturus cristatus. The sequence goes on from NC_140592.1 coordinate 214,496,286, forward strand.
AACCTTTTTACTGTTTTTTTTTTTTTTTTTGAAAACCTTTATTTCGAAATTCAGGACACAGCTATTCAGCCGACAGCCCGAAGGTTCGGCAGCATTGCAAGTTAGATACAGTAATGCGTCCCGGGTACAGTACGAAGAGTAATGCAAAGGTCCAATTTTAAATAAACACAGAAAAAACACACAACAAACCCCAGCAAGGCAGAACATTGAAATCCCATGGCAGAAGCCCCCAGGGGAGGCAGGCCCCCACTCATCTACTAATTATAAGACTGTGTGCGGAGGAAGAGGGGGAGCAGCAGAGGCCCAGAACGGGTACCTAAACCAAACTGTACTGGAAGGTAGGTCAGGGGGAAAGCTGTTCCTCGGGAGGTTCCAGATCCGGGGCAAGACATATTCCCCCCCTATATTGGTTCCACCGCCCCCAGATGGCGTGCCACTTCCGGGGGCGACCTCTAGAGCAGTAGACCGTCTTCTCCCTAAACATGCTCCAATCCATGTTCTCCTTCCACGCGGTCAGTGTAGGGGGACCCGAGGAGCCCCATAATCGCGCGATATCCCTCTTAGCCACCATGTTACCCAGAGTCACCCATTGGGTCTGTGCCTCATCAAGATCAGTGGGCCCCCAAACGTTCAGGAGGCAACACCGCGCCTCCGGCTGTATCACAATGCCCGTCACCTCCCCCATGACTACATGGACTCTCCTCCAGAACTCCACAATGACCCCACATTCCCAAATGATGTGCAGGAAAGTACCCACCATACCACAGCCCCTTCTGCACAGTCCATCCTCCGAGAATCCCATGTGGACCAGCCGTGGCCCCGTAACATACACCCGGTGCAGTATTTTGAGCTGCACCAGCCTCAGACGCGACGGGATCGCAACCTCCTTAGGCGAAGAAACCGCTGACTGCCAGTCCTCATTATCCAACTCGAGGCCATCCCTGGTCCACTGCTCTCTCAGCCCCAATAGCAAGTCTGCCCGGACGTTTATCAACTTCTTATATATGAGCGAAATCGTGCTCTCGGGCATGTGACCATCGAGGACTCGGTCCTCAAGGGGAGAGGACTCCGGCACCTTCTCACCCTCCACTAGGACTGATCGGAGGGCGTGACGCAGCTGGATATACCTAAAATACTCTGAAGGCCCTAGCTCAAACTCAGTCTGCAACTCCTCGAAAGACTTCACCCTCCCCTTATGCAGCACATCCCCCACCTTGGATATCCCTATCAGATCCCACTTATCAAAGCCCTTCGTATGCCAGAGTCTTCCCAACCGTTCCGATTCAAACAATGGGGTAGCAAGGGTTAGCCTGTCCTTCCAGCCCAGCGAGTCGGTCGCCATCTTCCATACGCGCACCGCCACACCTGTGGGCCCCGTGAGGGACGAGTCTAGGGACCGTGAATACAACGCCCTGTAGTAGTTGCCGCCGTGCAGCAGCCACCTATCCATGGCATACCCAGGGCTGAGGGCAGGGCCGTAAAACCCATGGTTGATCGCGCTCAACTGCGTGGCCCAGTAGTACCGTCGGATGTCTGGGAGCGCAATGCCCCCATCGTACCATGGGAGCGTCAACTTTGAAATAGCTATTCGCGGCCGCCCATCCCACAGCAACATCCTTTGGAGGCCTTCGACCTCCCGAAAGTATTTAGCCGGTACCCAGTCCAAGGTGTTCTGGAGGGCGTAGAGGAAGCGGGGAAGAGACATCATTTTGAACAGGGCCGCACGCCCAACAAGAGAGAGCGGCAGCCTCCGCCAACCCTCAACATCTCGCCTCAAGCGTGCCAAGGGGGGGAGCAGGTTCCTCTCATAGCGCACAGCAGGATCCATGGATATAAAAATCCCCAAATACACAAAACCTTGCTGGGCAACCTGTATCGAACATGTTCTAGGGATCGGTGGGACCTCGCCACTAAGAACGTACAAGTACGATTTGCCCCAATTAATCACAAGCCCCGAGTTCCTACCGAACGATGCGAGTACGTCACAGACCACTATAAGTGACTTCTTAGGTGAGGCAAGATACAGCAGGATATCATCGGCATAAAGTGAAATCCGGTCCTCGTGATCAGGCGACCACCGAAGGCCCCTTATATCCGGGTGCCAACGTATCCACGCAGCCAACGGTTCAAGGGCGAGGGCGAACAACAGAGGCGACAGGGGGCAGCCCTGCCGAGTACCCCTTCCAAGCTGAAAAGGAGCAGATGCCCGACCATTCACCACAACATTCGCTAGTGGCCCCTCGTACAGCAACCGGACCCAACTCACAAACCCGCGACCGAAACCAAACTTGGCCAGCACGGCCCATAAATATGCCCACTCCACCGTGTCAAAGGCCATCGTGGCATCGAGAGATGCCACAACAGCCGGTTCACGCAGCGTGCCCGCCCTGGCGATGACGCCATGAAGACGCCTAAGGTTCAATGCTGTGTTTCGGTGCGGGATAAAGCCAGATTGATCCGGGTGGACCAGATCGCCAAGTACTCTAATCAGACGGGTTGCCAGGAGTTTGGCCAGAATTTTCGGCTCAGCGTTGAGGAGTGAAATGGGCCGATAGGAGGCGCATCTATCTCGGGGCTTACCCTCTTTGTGTATGACCACGATCGACGCCAGCCGCTGATCCAACGGAAGGATCCCATCCCCCCGCGCCTCCAAGAACATGGCGCGCAGGTGAGGGGCGACCCTATCCGGGAACAGTTTGTACAGATCGATCGGCAGTCCGTTCGGTCCAGAGGCCTTACCCGAGTTCAACGCGCGAATCGCCCCCGCCACCTCGTCAACCGTGATGTCGCCATCCAAATCGTCCCTATCTATGTCAGAGAGGCAGGGCAACTCGATATCACGAAGGAGGTCAGACGAGTCCTCGGGCGGCCTGTCCGACACAGAGGAATAAACCCTATGAAAATACTCCGCGAAACACTCCACAATCCCTTCAGGTTCCACAATCACCTCTCCCCCCTCTCCAATCAACTCTGGCACCACTCTATTGACCCGTTCCTTCCTGTCCAGCCACGCCAGGAGTTTCCCTGCCTTATCTCCCACATCATACAGACGGCCCTGTTGTTCCCTACTGAGGGTCTTGGCGGCGTCAGTCACCAGGTCCCTATACTCCGCCTGCTTCAAGCAAAGCTCATGCAATGAGGACTCCGTGACCCCCTCCTCCATATCCCCTTCAAGGGCCGCAATCTCCTCCTCTACTTGCCGCACTTCGCAATCCCTCCGATTCTTGGCAGTCACCACCAGGGAGAGGGCCTCCCCCCGAAGCACGGTCTTAAAAGCTTCCCACAGCGAGATCGCCGAGTCCACGGATCCCAGATTGTCCTTAAAGTAATTATCTACCTTCTTTACCAGGGCGCTGCGCATCTTGGGGTCTCGGAAATACCAAGGGCTAATGGGGGCCACCCTCCCTCCTCCCTCCCGACCGAGATCCAGCCGGATCCACACTGGCGAGTGATCAGAGATACCACGTGCCATGTGCCTCGCCTCGGATATCAACGAGGCATGTGCGGCCAAAGTGAGCAGGTAGTCAATCCTGGAGAGGCTACCATGCGCCCCGGAGTGAAACGTGTATTGACTCTGTGTGGGGTGCCGGAGCCTCCAGCAGTCTATCAGGCCAAACGTGTCTAGGAGGTCTGGAAGCCATTTCTGAGCCCCCCTGTGTCCCTGGGCGGGTATCTATCCAGCAGTCCGGAACCCACAGCGTTGAAATCCCCTCCCACTACCAGCATACCCCCCGGGAGAGTCAGCAAAGCCCTGCCCAATTCAGCAAATGTGGCGGCCTGCAGGGCCGGCGGGACATAAACTGAAACCAAAACCAAAGTCCTTCCTTCCCACCGCCCCGCCACTGCCACAAACCTCCCCCTATCGTCAACGATGGTGGAGTCCACCTCAAAAGGCAAAGATGCTCTAACGAGGATGCCCGCCCCCCTGGACCCAGAAGAGAATCCCGAGTGTGCAATGAATTTATACCCCTTCCTATTCAGGGCATAGCACGTATTGCCTATGAGGTGCGTCTCCTGCAGCAGTACAACGTCAGGCATTGAGCGTTTCAGAAATTGCAAAACAATCCCCCTCTTAATGCGATCCCCCAAACCATTAACATTCCAGCTTATAACACTTAGGCCCCTACCCCCCATCCTCAAACGGAAAGAGGCCCACCCCACACCCGAGGCGCCACCATGGAACAGCCCTGAGGATAATCATCATGCCTTGCAGAAATAACCCCCCCAACAACACACTCAAACTCGCCATAACTCCCCCCACCCTGCACCCCTGCTGCAGCTTAAAAAGCCCCCCCAACTTGCAGTGTGCCTGTCGCCCCACAAAAACAAAAATCTACAAAAAGTACCCCAAGGGAGGAAAAGAGCACCCCTCGTCCTCCCGCAACCCTCCACAGTTACTGCACTCTATTCAAATCTACAAATATGGTCAAATCAAGTCAGGCCGGCTTTGAGTTATCAGCCCTGTCCATCCCGGCCACTGTCTCCATGCTCAGCTGTGTCGTCCCCGGTCCGTCGCCGGGGCAAAGCGTCCAGCCACTCATCGGCCATAACAGGAGAGTCAAAAAAGAATGTCCGATCTTCATGCACCACCCGTAGTCTGGCGGGGAAAAGCATGGCATACTTTAGGTCCCGCTCCCGAAGCCTTCGCTTCACCCCCAGGAAGCTCTGTCGCTGTCTCTGCACCTGCTGGGTAAAGTCCGGGTAAAAATTCACCGACGCATTCTGGAAGGGGACTGGGCCCGTCACCCTCGAAGCTTGCAGGATAGCGTCCCGATCTCGGAAATGAAAGAGCCGGGCGACAATCGGCCGCGGCGGGGCACCCGCCTTGGGCCGTCCGCCTGGCACCCTATGGGCCCGTTCCACCGCAAAAAACTTCCCAAGGCCCTTGGGCTTCAGATGATTGAGGACCAAATCTTCCACAAGCAGGTCCGCCGAAGCCTCATCCGAGGACTCCGGGACCCCGATTACGCGCACGTTGTTGCGCCTGGACCGGCTCTCGAAGTCCTCCAGCCGGCGGGCGGCGAGGTCACTCTCGGCCCTCAGCTTCCGGACCTCGTTCTGCAGGTCCGCGACCTCATCAGTGAGGCCCGTGGTCTTGTGGTCCAGGTCCTTAACGCGCTCGTTTGTCTTGCCCAGGTCCGAGCGGATCAAGTTGACATCCACCAGGATGGCATCCACCTTATGCGCCAGGGCCTCGAATTGCCTCCCCATCGCGGTCTGCATCCCATCCAGCGCGCCCATGACATCCTGCAGGGAGAGCTCCGGGGTCCCAGGCGAGTCCTCCTTCTGGGCATCCGGCGCCTGGCTCGATCCACTCGGCGATGTTTTCGGGAGGGCGTAGCGGTCCATACTATTAACTTGGGAGTACGTTCCCCGCCTGGTGGACTTAGTCTTCAGCCTATCTCCTTCTGCCTTGCCCGACATAATGGACTCCAAGCAATCCAATGCAGTGAGGACCGTCCCCTCTCAGAGAGAGGTATAAGGAGTGAGCAGGTCCGCCTTGTTCTTCCAAAATAGCCCACCGAGCGTCCCTGGGGTTATAGAACCACCCAGAGCACTACAGTGTCCGGGCAGACAAAGGGAACGAAACCGAAAGTGAAAGAGCGAGGGCCTCCGTCCGGTAGTTCACACCTCACCAGGCCGTTGTTGATCAACTAGGAGTCGGGCATCCTGCCAACTCTAGCCCCTGGCATCTCCGGGAGTTAGGCCGCAATCTTTCGCCAGTCATAAGTCCGGTTCCCGGTGGGCGATCCGGTCGCGGGTAGCATCAATCGCCTCCCTAACAACTCAGCTACACGGTGCCATGCATACCATCAGGATTTGAGTCAGGATAGTCGACGGAGGGCGCGAGGGTCTCGGGAGCTCTAAGCTCACGCGGCCATCTTGGTCAAGCGCTAGGCTCCTCCCCTTTACTGTTTTTTTAATGCTATTTGGTCTTATACTATTTAATCTTTCAACTCCTGACAATGACATGCTGCTCCTCAAGTTTTCAGTGCAGCCTCAAAATCATCTGCTGGTTCTTCTGGCTACTGTGCATGTTGCAAGAATTGTTATCTCTCTAACACAACATCCCTTTAAGGACTGCATCATTTATTCCAATATATTCATAATATCAGCATGTTCATGGATTACTTTATTTTAAGAATATCCCTTGCTTGCTAGAAGGTATCTTGATGTCTACAACAGGAAGCGCCTTGAATGTACCCCTCCCTTCTAGATCATGAATGAGTATCAACAGTGGTGTGGAAGAGACACTAATTGCCACTGTAAAGAAGTTTACTCTTTCGTGGGTAGGCAAACAGTGTTTTTTTAATTGTTGAGTTCCCAACTGGCTCTCCTCCACCTTTACGTCACGAAACTTGGACTTCACAATCCTCACATGAAACTATGCTGTGTCATATAGAACCCTCTACCGTGACAGCACCACATTCCATTTGCTCCCATGGAGAACTCCGTACAGCACCAGAGAAAAAACTCTCCAGAATGCTGAACACTATTCAAAGGCAGAAATTCTATGATAAAACATTTTTTTCGTTATAGAAAAACAGTGAAGCAGTATGAGAGAACTATAGAAATAAAATTCTTAACAAAGAGAAGTGAAGTTAAGGGAGCATTTTGAAACAAAAGAATCTGTTTAAGATGTACTTGTCTTCTTCATATCACAGGACGACATTCATGATCAAGTAGTTGTTGCTTGTAAAACATGTGAAAAGGTTGGCTTTTTTGCAAAGGCCTATCAATGTCAAAAACAAACAATCAGTTGGGACTAATGAAGAAGATTCTGAAGCTAGCAGAAAGGATATGTTGGTCTTCCGAGATGAAAAGGATGAATGCGTAATGCCCTATACTAAAATAACAGTAGTTGCTTGAATATTAAATCTTTTGGTTGATTTTGGTGCAAGCATGATTGTGATCAAGGAAGATTTGTTCTGGGAACCCTGGGACAATAAGATATTAGAGCTTCTCGATAGGGTACGGTTTCATGCGAGGGAAGGAGAATTCAGATGATTTTTTGAGACAGTATTACAGTTCAAAGAAAGGGTCACCTATAGTAAAGTCTCTCTGACAAGGAAGGGTTTGAACATTTATGCTTGGTGTTGTAGGAACATGCACCTTTTTGACATGGTCACCCCCACATTTTGCCTGGCATCTGATGCATTTTTGACAGAAGTGCACAGGGTTCCAACTATCCAGGTCCCCAGTGCAGGATCTCTTTCCCTAAAACTGTACCAATAGTTCTCACAAATTGCAATACCTTTAGCGCCTTCTACAAGTCCCTAGTAAATGGTACCCTTGGTACCTTGGACAAGGAGGCTAAAGAGGGTCTCTAAGGGCAGCAGCATTTATTGTGCCACCCTACAGGATCCCTCAGCACCAACATACAAACTGCCATAGCAGGCTGCGTGCCATGGTGTAGAGAAAAGTGAAGACCTGAAATGGCACACCTCCTGTGTGCCATGCCTGCAGTTGCTGTATAGGTAAGTTGGCTCTACAGCAGGCCTTACAGCCCTAAGGCATGGTGCACTTAACTACATGTGAGGACATATCTGCACGAGCAGATATACCCCTGTGATGTCTAAGTCAATTTTCGACTATTATAAGTGAACAGGGAAGCCAATTCGGGAACATGTGCTGAACACTGATTGCTTCACTTAAACTAATGATGTTTGGTATCAAACATCTCATATTAATAAGCCCACACTGATTCTAGTGATGGATTTAATAATACAAGCACCTAGATGGCATCTTAGAGGTGCCCCTTGAAAACCTACTGGCTACTAGTGTGCTGGCTGACTGGTTTAGATGAGCCTGCCACCACAGACAAGTTTCTGACCCCCTGAAGGTGAAAGCCCCACTCTGAGAGCAGGAACAATGCCTGCTCCAGTCGGAGGTGTTATCCCCTCTTCCAAGCAGGATGGCTATGTCATCAGCATATCAAGGCAGGAGGCTTCAAAGGCCTCTACCGCCTTTGATATGCAACCCAAGGCTTCCCCAGACAGAGGAAATGCCACCTCCTGCCCCAAGCCCATTCAGTACCAAAACACGTGGGAATATTAGCTACTCAGGAGGAGTGTTCTCCTCTCAGGCTAGTTCCACCCCTAAGCTGGACTACCTTATGTGAACACGACTTTTAGATTTACAATATATTAGTTTTAGCAGGATTATGCTATCTGAGTCAGGGTAATGCCCACTTCCCACAGGAAGTAGTCATGTACAGCGTGTAGACACCCTAAAAGGTAAGTAGCTCATTGGTTACTACCTGTCATCCCCTGTAACACCCCTAAATTGAGTATTTAGGTGGCACCCCTAACATCATGAACTTAGATTTGACGGATCAAGAAGGGGAGGACAAAGAAGATCCGCGAGAAAAGCGAGAACTGAAGACTGCTGTGGACTTTTGGCACCAAACCCTGCCTGTCAGCACCAAGTCTCGACAAGCATGACAGCGACTCATCCTGCAGCTGACCAGTTTCCACTCAGGGAGAACTCAGGGGGACTACCAGCCCTTCTCAAATTGCCCGCAATCCCCCTTGGGGTAGAGGACCTACTCCCCGGCTGTCCGCAGGCACAGAGGAGCAAAGACCGGTTCGCTGAAATGCCACTTACCAGCCAGCCTGACGCAACAGCCTCCCAGGAAGAGGTACCGGTGCTCCTGAAGGTCATATCTGACCCCCCCTCCCTGCCCCCAACCAAGTGAGAGGACACCAGGACCAACTGGTCCACACAGGAAAAATACCCGACTCTTTGCAGCAAACAAAGAACGCAAGAGTCCACCTCGGACACCAAGGATCCCAAGACCGAGCAGCCATCTAGGGATATCAGCGCCGCAGAGACCTAGTCCACAGTGGACCAGCTGTCCTGATTTTTCACCCTCAACTGGTGAAGACCGACAAACGCAAGTCCAGAGGACGCACTGAGCCCAACCAACCTTTTCACTCTGCACCCGAGTGCCCCAGGCCGAGTACTGACAAACCGACTGTGCTTTCTTGTTCTCAGGACCCTTGTGAACCGAGCCCTCCCCTTGGGAGCTCCCAAACTTGTCCCCAAGACCCCCTCTGCAGCTTGTTTTCAGGTGGCCCCCCTTCTTCCAACCGACATGGCACGCACAGCTACTAACCTGACCAGCACCTCTGCACCCGGACACCACAGGGCAGATAACGAGTAACTGCTGGTGGTACTTTGGCCCCCTACAACCCTAAGTCTTTAAGGAGACCCCCAGAAACCGATCGCAAATAATTGAATGCAACATATGCCTTTTCTCCCATAGGAAAGCATTGCTGCTTAAAGACGCATTTAAGTGAACTATTTACTTACCTGTAAAAATCCATATTTAAAAAAGTACTTACTTGATAATGAAGTACTTGGTTTCAATGACGCATATTTCTAAATTGGATTCAGATATATTCTTGACTGTGTGTTTCATTTAATGCCTATGTGAGAATAACAAATGCTTAGTACTACCCTCTGATAAGCCAAACTGCTTGCCCACACTATCACAAAAGAGAGCATTTGGATTATCATTTGTGCATCTGTAAACCAACTGGGCTTTGCCTGGACTCTATAAACAGGGCACCTCGTTTGGGTCTGCTATCCAAAGAGCCAGCTTCCTACAGGTGTCACCAAGGTCTGTTCACAGTCATGATGAAACCCGAGGAAAGGAGCAAGTACTGCTGGTGGGAGAAGAGGAGGTAGGAAGTGATAGTGAACTCAAAGATTTCAAAGGAGTGTTCATTCACAAATTAGGTACTATTCATAATCTTAAATGGAAAAGTCTTATCAATTAAGGCACCAAACTAGTGAAACACAAAATGAGAAACATGCCATTGAGCATTAGGGAACATTTAGCAGACAGGTTAAAGAAAACGTATGATTTATGAGTAATTGAACCACACACATATTTTTTGGGCTGGTCTTCACTGGTGATAGCACACAAAACAAGTATTGGCCAAGCCAACAGGTCTTGCCTACAAGGCCTAATGGCTTTGCCAATATATTTTGCCAAAAAAAAGCTGCAATGACGCAGCCGCAGCATCATTTTGTAGGCTCCAAAACACATTCAATACGCATTGCACAACATGCCTACAAAAGAACTTGGATTTTTTTTTGTTATTTACTGACCCAAGATGGATCTTTTAATAACAAAGAAAAGGGAACACAAAAGTGCTTGTTTAAAAAACAAAATATCAATAATTAAATGGATGAGGCGGTAGAGCGCTGAAGCAACTCGGTGGGAGAAGCAACATAAGGGAGAGAACACGGGCAGTAGAGAAACATTGAGCTCGGCGAAGGAGGAGCTCTACGGCGAGAGAGAGCAATATGAGTGGGGGGGAGAAGCACATGGGCGAGAGACAACAAGGTAAACTGGGGGAGAAAAGCAAACAAAGGAGACAGCTAGAAGCCACAAACACTCTCATGCAATGTTTAAATTAAAAACAGTAGTTCCCCGATATCGAGCAGAGTCTATGCTCAAGTGGAGGGACATGCACATGAAGGACAGGCTGAAACAAGGAAATCCATCAAGCTAGAGACCATGCACACAAGAGTGATAGTATAGCCAACCAATTGTAAGCAATCGGCGAACAGCAATCCCTTGTATGTTCTTGGTAAGTCCTCAATATGTTTTTCATAATCAAAAAGCTAATGATTTCTTGTAGGCTCAACTCAAAAATGCCACGTTGAGAATTTGCAATGCTCTAAGAAGTTTGAACAAGAAAATATGGGTACATTCAACCCTTTACCACACATAGATGATAGTGTACTAACATTTCCGGTAAGGTGGGTGATTATTTCTAGGTGGGGGGGGGGGTTTGATCTTGCAGAAGCATATCGCCAAGTGGAGCTAGAACCAGAATTGAAATAATACTGCTTTTTTGTCACCAGTTGAGACCCTCTAATTTCGAAGAATTCTGTTTGAATTGTTGACAGCTGCTTTGCTATTTCTGAGTAACATTCAAAATCTTGGAGGGTATTAAAGGAGTTGTCGCCTTACAAGATGATATTCTAGTGCCAGGAAGCAACACACCAGAATGTTCTACATATTAAAAGGCCGAACAATCCCAGAAAGAAGATTCATTTTGGTTATAGAATGTAGAATCCTTAAACATCTAGCACTGAAACAAGCAAGTAGATTACAACAAACAGTTTATAAGTACTGTCACCTGCCACCAAAACTTCTGTGTTGGACGAACCAGCTATAAGAGGTTACTTGATTTTTTACAAGCAGTCCTATATGCATAGTCATCAATTACCGTATATCCCCAGTCTCCATTATCCATCTGCTCCAATGCCAAATTTATGAGAGTAGAAAAAGTCTTAAAGGATGATGCATGCAGAGACACTGCTCCACCTGCAAAAGACAAAAACAAAAATGGTAACAGATTATAAACCTACATCAAAAGCATAGCAGGAAGAGCTTTAGCAAATGTGAAAAAAAGAAATTCACTGTAATGCTAAACATCACTGTACTTTGATTTTCCAACCATACAGCAGGCTTATATATGAATAAGAACCACAGCTCGCAGTTAGTTCTACCTATTCCTCAAACTTGTGCTGGATATCAATCAATCAGTTCATTTGTAGAGCGCACTACTCACCCGTGAGAGTCTCAAGGCACTGGAGGGGGCGGGGGTGCTGCTACTGCTCGAACAGCCAGGTCTTGAGGAGTCTCCTGAAGGCCAGTAGGTCCTGGGTCTGTCGCAGGCGGATGGGGAGGGTGTTCCAGGTTTTTGCGGCGAGGTGGGAGAATGATCTGCCGCCGGCGGGTGCTCGTCGGATGCGGGGGACGGTGACGAGGGCGAAGTCATCGGAGCGAAGCTGGCGGTTCGGGGTGTAGAAGGCGAGTCGTTCGTTGAGGTATGCTGGTCCGGTGTTGTGGAGTGCTTTGTGAGCGTGGGTGAGGAGTTTGAAGGTGATCCTCTTGTTGACAGGGAGCCAGTGCAGGTCTTTCAGGTGGGCTGTGATGTGGCTGTGGCGGGGGATGTCGAGGCTGAGGCGTGCAGAGGCGTTCTGTATGCGTTGTAGTTGTTTCTGGAGTTTGGCTGAGGTTCCTGCGTAGAGAGTGTTGCCGTAGTTCAGCCTGCTGCTGCTGAGAGCCTGGGTGACCGTCCTTCTGGTTCCGGTGGGGATCCATCTGTAGATTTTGCAGAGCATGCGGAGGGTGTTGAAGCAGGAGGAGGAGATGGCATCTACTTGTTGGGTCATAGACAACGCTGAGTCCAGGATGTCCCCCAGGTTGCGTGCGTGGTCAGTGGGCATCGGTGCAGCTCCCAGTGCGGCCGGCCACCATGAGTCGTCTCAGGCGGAGGGGGTGGATCCGATGATGAGGACCTCCGTCTTGTCAGAGTTCAGTTTTAGGCGGCTGTTCATCATCCAGTCGGCGATGGCCTTCATTCCTTCGTGGAGGTTGGATTTGGCGGTGGTGGGGGCCTTGGTGAGGAAGAAGATCAGCTGGGTGTCGTCGGCGTATGAGATGATGTTGAGGTAGTAAGATCAGACGATGTTGGCGAGCGGTGCCATGTAGACGATGAAGAGTGTTGGGCTGAGGGATGATCCTTGGGGTACGCCGCAGATGATCTTGGTGTCTTTAGAACGGAATGGGGGGAGGCGGACAATCTGGGTTCTGCCAGTGAGGAAGGAGGTGGTCCAGTCCAGGGCTTTGTTGCAGATTCCTGCGGATATTTGTGTCATCAATCTATTTGAATTATAAAACTTTTTAGTGCTGAATGTTTTATTAAAAGTGCTATGACTTACCACAGATCAGTATAAGTAATAGGAATGAAAAAGCATATTTAACTTAAGGAAGACATATTAATGGTTTAGCAAGACAGAGAATGAAAGGTGTCAAACAATTACAAAAACTAGAGACCACAAAGTGAGCAGAAACCAGAGGATTGCATAACAAAGTACACAACTTAAAAAGTACATGCATCAAAAAACACTTGATAGTGCAGGTGTGTGCCACAGCGAGCAGCACATCCACCACACAACATTGTAGAAGCTTAAAATGATCAGAAATTAATTAATTTTGGAATTATCAGCGATAACAATAACCATACTTGAGCATTAAAAAATACATACTTTCACTTCTAATTGCCTTACTTCTGCTGAAATGGTTTCTGCTCTAAAGGGCCCAACATGTGAATTTCACTCTCATGCCACTCCTTTTCATGTTCTCCCTTCCCAAAATATGCTTTTCTGTCCTTATATAACATCAAGGAATATAATGGGAGATGAGCAAATTAAAGGCACTTCAATCTAATTCCTCTGAGAGACGTGTGATGGTTTTGTAGAGTGTAAAGATTGTGGACATGGCTGTTGGTAAGAGGAAAAAAGCTGTCCCTGGGAAAGAAGAATCTACCGGTTCCAACCCTGTCCTCACATTAAGGTCTCATTCTAACAAAGGCACCTGGTAGGACACTTTAAAGAACAAAATTCAATGTCACTAAGAAAGAGAACCACTAAATACGTACATGGGCAGATTTAAAAATATACATTTACCACCATTTCATTTTTTTAAGCTAGCTACTTACAAGTCCAAACAAAAATATGTTTTTGTTGTCCGTTGAAAAAACAAGGTTTAGACAATTGTCTGTCCGTATATCAAAGACAAACGTTATTAACAAGCAACAGTGTATATTTACAGTAAAGTTCCTTTCAACGGTGTCTCCTTTAATCTTTGTGCATATGCTATCTAGGGATCTAAATAATGCTTTTAAAAAGTATTTACGGTAGCAAACTTTGCAATCCATTTTTAGGTCGAGCCTAGCGTTGCAGCACATGCACTGCTTGCTTTGCGAGGCATGCTGTAGTAGGGTATGGTTAAGAAGTGGTGTGGAAGCCCCACCCATATTTTTCATTGGCTGGCGTCATCGTCCATGGTAAATGCTGGCTTCCGATTGATAATGAGGCGTCTTAGTCCCTCCTTGTTACCGCGCTGTCTCCTTTTGTGACCGCCCATCAGGACTGGATCTTTTACTTGCGGCGTTACACGGTCTCCTTCGTTAGTCGGTAAGCACTCTTTTTAATAGGTTAGCTTTGGCAAGGGCGCACGCGCTTGTTTATTTAATTATTTTGCCGCCCCTTAAATGTACCATATTGTATGTTTCTGATTCCTGTGTCTTACTGCCACCCGGTAAAACGTTGCGTAATTTTCATAATGGGTGGGTTAACGATCACAAAGAACGGACATTCTCATGGCGCTGGTTTGAGCAGAATGCCGGTACTTTGCTGTCTGTGCTGGACGGAGGTCGGTGAAGTGGCCCGCAGTGTTGACACAATGATCGAAACCAATGCATTCTGAGCGCGCTCCTGTGTCTTCACATTCCTGTCCATTGACGCCCAGAGAGAAGCGAAGATGTCCCAGGCCCCCTCCCTCGGCCTTTAATTAGTGGTCCCCTTTGAGGCGGGGGGAGTGCTGGTGTTGCAGGCCGCGCATTCCCGACCCTATACTTAGTTATGAACGTAGTACTATGCCAATTTTAGTAAAAACATTAAATACTGGCACATATATTCTTGCCCAATATGCTATACGTTTTAATAAATACCTTACATAACTCATTATGTCCCTGGGCTCTTGGTATTTTATCAGCTTCTCAGACAAGTCAAATGGATAAGAGTATCCATGGATAATACAAATGGGATCCAAATAGATAATAGAAGTACCTAAGTAAAGGCGCTCTCCTTGGGGGGAGGAGATTGGGAGCATTATGAAGTAATGAGCACACCAGAATTTTGGGTTGTGGTAAATGGTCATTTCAGATCATCGTGTATGTTTCTGCTGGGATTACATCACAAAGAAATGATCAGATTTCTTACAATCATTTTTCTCACAGTTTCAAAGTCACCAACAGAAAGTACAATGTCCTCCAGTAACCTGTCTTTCATACGTTTACATTTATTTTTTGTACTTTCAAAGCCAATATTATAGAGATTACCATGGGGATCGTTGTTAAGGTGTTTTATGTATTTAACTGGCACCTCTTTTGATACCCATATTTCATTACCAAACTATACAATACAGGAAAGCTCAACATGTTCTGTTATTTTCAAATTCCCCTATTTTATTTTTTACCTATGTCTAGGTGTGAAATATTCATTTACATGGACCAAAATTCAATGTTATCAATTTGTTTGAATTTGCCTACATTCATATATATGGCAAATACAATTAGATCAAAACCTAGAGTCTGAAGGGCTCAGGTTGCACTTGAGTGGCATTATAAAACAAGCATTTGCAATGCAATCGGTCTGGCATTTGTGAGTGAAATTTAGAGCTCTTGGCATTGAAAATGACAATGTGTTTTACTTTTGTTTGCAGTGGAGTGATGATATTTGCATAGCACTATTGCCATTAGTATGACTTTGCCTCTTGAATTTCATGAATACTCTATAGAAAGGTTTTCAAAAATAACTGTTGTACCATGATTAAAACAAATAAAGCAAAGGTGAAAAGCAATACAGGAATACAAAGGGCGTTTGAAATTACGCAGTAAGCAATAGAAGTGTAAGAACTATGGGAAAACGTGGTCGGTACCATTTCGTCCACTACTTGCTCCTAGAAGCGATACACTGCACTACAGGTCCATGTATACATGTATAAAGTCAGCCCACTCAACACATCTAGGACGTGTCTTGCCGAGTTCTCGCAATGCACTGCAGATCTTTGGGGGGGTTAAGTATATCGTTGTGGAAGTGACGGGTGCGTCTGAACCCAATACTAGTGAGAAAGTTTATTAATTAACATGAAAATGAATTAGCTTATTAGCTAAATATGCAAAGATCAATGAAAAACGTAATGTTAAAATAACACACACTGAAATGTGCCGCTTTGCAATAGGCAGCCATAGTTGTCCATATAAGCCATAGAAAAGAAGCAAGTTTCTTTAACCAGAAGTAAACCTAATATTGCTGAAATGTGTATGATGTGAATTAGTAGCTTGACCTTAAAGTGATATGCATAGAAATGCTCAACATAACTGGAGAATGTTTCGGTGTAAAAAAGGTATGGCTTTATTCCTTTATGGAACGTGTTAATGAAATATTTGATGCTTTATTCTAACCATGCTTTTTGATAAGATTTCTGTAAATGTATTTAATTTATGGACTAACTGAAATAAAGACAACATAAACAGAATAACTTTTACTAATCTCTTAATGAGAATAAAGTTTTAAAAACATATCCCGTCTCTCATCATTGGCTGACTTTAAACTGTTGATATGATTATTTGAAATGTTAAATTTTGCTCTTTGACTCCGAATCAAATAATCAAAGATCCATCACTGGAGGAAAGAAGAGCCTAGCGTGAAAACGGGGTTTATGTATTAAATTGGTAATCGAGCTCAATCGTACTCATATTATGAAAAAGATTTGGAAAAATGTAGGGCCCAGTCCGCACTATCAGGTTTCTGGTAACAGAGTACGGCTTAATAGTTGGAGCAAGGAGCTATAAATACCTGCCCTCCTTAGAATCGGAACAGCAGGGTTGGATTAGAGCAGGTTGTGTGAAAAATGCTAATGACATCAAAATGTCAACTGATGAGAGACCAGTGTTACCCGACAGCTTGTTATTCCCTATGACTCGATATTTCTAGGGATACACACACTTAGCGAGAGTTGCCATGACTAGACGCTTGCAGAGGTGGTATGTCATAGATGTGTGACATGTCAACAGATGATTGCAAGGGAAAAGAACACACGTTACACTGAGTCATATAGTGCGATCAGGTGATCATTTCAACAGAATGCAGATGAATTTTAACGAAATACCTGTTCACAACGGGTTGAGATGTATCCTGGTCATAGTACGAGTCTTCTCGAGATGGGTGGCAGCACACCAAACCAGAAGAAACGTCAGTGTCACTGTGGCGAAACTGTTTTTGTGAGAATTGATACCCAGGTATGGCATGCCAGTTTCTTTGGAATCAGATGGGGGGACCCATTCCAATAATGAGGTCCTGAAGATGATTTCCACAGTATTACAAATTGAGCAAAGGCTACATTGCAGCTACCGACCTGAAACGTCTGGGGTAGTTGAACAGAAGAATAGGACTATAAATTCTCGCTTAGCAAAGGTTTGTGCCTCAATATCACTGAAATGGCTCGACGATTTACCTATCGTGCTGATGAGTATTCAAAGTATCCCTGATAGGAAGACTGGTTTATCGCCTCATGAAATTCTTTTGCAACGTGCCATGAGATTGCCTGCTGTACCTGCAAATGCATAACTGATCACAGATGATATGATACTCAATTATTGCAAGGATTGGCTGATGTGGTGTGCTCTGTTTCTTACAATATTGTAGCTGCCACTAAAGATCCACACCAAGAACAGGGATGCAACTTCAATCCTGGTGATTGGGTTGTGAGCAAAAAGCACGTTCTGAAGAATTGTTTGGAGCCAAGGTGGAAAGGCCCCTTCCAGGCTATTTTAGTGACCAATACTGCTGTAAAGTGTAACTGAGTTCGGAATTGGGTGCATGCTTTGCACACTAAGAAAGTGAGAAATCCTGATGAAGAGGTTGTGTTCTTTCGTCCCGAACCTAGAGCACTGATAACTGCATCACCACAAGCAGGTAGTCCATGGGGAGCAGTGATACCGGGATCACACCAGCAGTAAGACGGAGAAAGGAGTGAAGAACTGCAACCAAGTGCACCAATTCAGGTACCTGTCATTGCACCAACTGATACTGAAGTCTCTAACGAAATGGAAGCAGAGACTAATGTTTAATTTGGAAAATGTTACCGAAACAGCATCAGTACAACAGGGAGATCCGAGTGAAGGAACAACCACTGAACTAGAAGAGTCACCCGTGAAGTGGATTGTCCTCAGACTTGTAACCAAGGAAAACTAAAACAAAGCCTGTCAATTGATCGGATTCCATCGACTATATCAGAAGAAATAGAAACAAGTGATGAAAGTGACACAGGAGAAAATCAGCAAAAGTTGAGAAGGTCAAAAAGAGCAAGAATACCACGCGGAGGTATTCCGCACTTGAGTGGTCTTACTATTTGGACAGTGTACTGAATGTAAAAATGAACGATCTATGTGATGTGAGATTTGTACTGTTTGATCACCCATAACACCATCACAATAAGCCTTGCAGAATAAAGGATATTTGCCAAAAACGAACTGTGCATCTATACAAAGATGTTGGTAAGTTGGGGCGGAGCTTGCTCGCAACGAAGATGGCCGCTTGAGCTGAACGCTCCGCGTCGCCATCACACGATCCTGTATGTATCCGGCATCTGCGCAATAAACAAGAATGGACTTGGGCTGCCGCCCGTCCCAGAGGGGCTCGGAAGTGTGAGGAGCGGACTCCTGTCTCTGAACTCCCATGAAATAGCAAGTAGGCTAACTCGACCTGCTGCGATCCCTGGACTGTCGTGACAGGGGTGAGGCGGCTCGCGAACCCGCGGCCACATTGTTACCGGGTGCTCCTGGTGCCGGAGCTGAAGCGCCGCGCATAGACCGAGCTGGTGACGGCTGCGGCACGCTTTGATCACTGGAGTGCGGCATGACTGGCGGCTACTGCGGATCACGGAGCCGGGAGAGCACAACAAGCCCTAGCGCACTGCCTTGTGGAGCTGACGGCGCACCAGGGCCTGGAACTGACGCAGAGACATTACCCACTAGCAGCGATCCCCTGGGGCGCGCAGCAGCGGAGCGAGGACAATGCAGACACCCTGGGCGCAGTGAGTACGGCGGAGGGCTCGCAGGCATGGCGGGGGCACGGCTGGAGCAACCGGCCATTTTGCTGCCTGCGTGTGCTGGGGACTGCCTGAGGTATAGCACAGTTCCTGTGGCAACATAGAGAACTTATTATCTGGGGGCACTTCTGGCCTGAGAGAATGGAGACTTACTGCATGCACCCCTGCTGACACCAGTGGCAAGTGACGGAGAGTGGACGCCCGGAGGGGACTGGCTGCCTGTACGACGCTTGGGTGAGAGCCTTGGGGACAGCGGCGCCATCTTGTGCAACGTGCTGCGAGATCGAGTCTGCACGAGAGGCCGTCTGGTGCTACCGGCAACGGGGGAGTTCATCATTGTTCGTCCTGGAAGAGGCCAGTTTCATATTCCCGTAGCGTATTCCCTGCTGTGTGAGACAGTGAGGAAGTCACCTGGGGAGGCAAATCCCCCTGGCTGAGGCACAGGGAGGTGCTGCTTGCGACGCAGGCTAGCTGGGATCACACGCTGGAACTGGTGTTCAAGTGGCCGAAGAGGTCGTGGTGCTTGATCGGAGTCCTTAACGAGGTGGCCTGCGGCAGGCCCTCTGAAAGGAGGGGCACCTGCAGGGCAGCTGCGCTACTGGCTTGTTCTGGTCGGTGCATTGGACGGTGATTGTGGTTGGAGGCACAGGCCATACCTCGAAGAGATTCGCTCGCCAGTGGCTGCTTGCCTGGGTGACTGGTGGATATAGGCCCTGGTTATTGCTGCGGACTTGCCATGATGGGCAGAGTTGATAAGACTCAGCCTAAAATCACATTCGATCAAAGGAAAACGAAGGTGCGGGAGAATGCCACAGACGACGGGGACAACACGCAGGAACAGGCGCAAGAGGATGTAGACGGTGACATCCGTACCATGTTAGCCGCCATGGAAAGAGGCTTGCAGAGCAGCCTCTCTGTTTTGGGCACTAACCTAGACTCCCTCTCATCCCAGATGGACAGAATGTCTGAACAAATGGATAACCATGCAGAAAGGTTGGCTATGACGGAACGCCGGGTCACAGAGGTGGAGGAAGCACAGACAACAATGGACACTGAGCACAAGCAAATGGGAAGGGTACTGCAAGTTTTACAGGACAAGGCTGAGGACCTTGAAGCGCGTTCCCGTCGCAATAACTTGAGGATTACGGGCCTTCCGAATCGACCCAGACCGGCAACATGGAAAAATTTGTCGAGAAACTTCTGGTAACACTCCTTGGAAGTGAAACGTTCTCTCCCATATTTGTGGTAGAGAGAGCACACAGCTCCATAGTCCCTCTCCCTGGTGCTCCTCCAAGACCGATATTGCGAGGCTGCTGAATTACCAAGACAGACACTCTGCGCTGAAGGTAGCCAGGGAAAAACAGACAATACAGTATGAGGGTTCCAACATCTCTTTATACCCATATTTTACGATACAAGTGCAGGAGGCGCACAGACTGCGCCACTGAAGCGCCAACTAAGGGACCAAAATTTAGATTACGCCATGCTGTACCCGGCTAGACTACGCGTCAATCGGCAGGGCCAAACGCAAATCTTCACTGATCCAAAAGCTTTACAGAAAGCCCTGAAGGAATGGTCCAAAGAAAAGCGTTGCAGCCTGGAGCGGAGTTCCTTGGAGGGAGCGGTTGGTGGTCGATTGGACGAACAGGACTGACCTCTCGTCCACATGAGTCACAGATAAGAAAGCTACCTCTGGGGGAGGTCCGGGTGGGATATGCATCGGACTGCATAGGTCTGCGGGGAGTGGGCTTGACTGATAGTACTACAAACTACTGGAGGGCGACAGGATTTGTTGTGATAGAGTGTGACTTACAGGGTGGCCAGCTCTTAGTGGGAGTTCTATTAACATGCCTTCTGAATGAACAGATATATGATATGGGGGGGGCGGGTGCGTTCTTTATAGCGGATGCACTATATTTGTTTGATGGCGGGCGAGGGAGGAACCCGGTCCGGTTGGGATGCATTGCCCTGCTAGGTGAGCAACATCCACCCACGAGTGAATTCCACACCTTGGACATTCCACAAGGGGGGTCTCAATGTTATGTTGTTTTGAGTTGCTAAACATTAAGGGGGCGAAAGGGGAGTTTTTTGTGGTATTTCGTCAAGGCACAGTTGGGGCTAGCCTGACGTGGGTGGGGGAAGGGAGGGGATTGAGACTAGGAAAGTTTGGCAATTTTCATGTTGTATTCATGATTATTCACGGTGAACGCACAACCTATCTGTTCCAATGGCTGGCTCGGCGAGGCAGACAATACACACCCCATGACAATCCCCAGTAGGGCCAGCAGTAACGCATCTACGGATAGGCTTCGAGCACTCACTTGGAATGTGAAAGGCCTTAACGACTACAGGAAGCTCAGAAAGGTCCTGGTCTACTTGGCAAGACATGAAATTGATATTGCACTATTGCAAGAGACACACCTCCCCCTCAACAGTCCCATGCTGCGCAGTAGGGGATTGCATAGAAACATACACGCAGCGGGTTTTACCACACATGCGCGAGGAGTGCTTACATGGGTGAATCCTAGGGCCATTCTTAAACTCGAGCCATTAGACACGGACAAGAAAGGACGATTTGTGATCTCCAGGTGTAGGGGAAAGGGAATGGACCTCCTTACAGTCAACATATATGGCCCTAATTTTGCTAATCCCGACTTTTACACTGCATTGTCAGACAAGGTTTGCTTACGTGGGGAGGGGCAACAGGTTTGGGGTGGATACCTCAATTTAGTCATAAACCCACGACAGGTTAGATTAGGGGGGCCGGAGAGACATATCACGGCGGCAGCAAGAGCAGTAGAAGGCACAATGGTACAGTTTGACTTGTGTGATGTGTGGCGTCAAAAGTACCCGGACAAAGGGGGATATACACATTACTCAGCCGATCACGATTTGCACAGCCGAATAGATAATTGGCAAGCAGCCAGGCAGTTAAATGAGAGAGCACAGCTAGCCGATTTTCTCCATTTGGCCTGGTCTTGTCCGAAGATATCCAAGTTTTGGGATTCGGTCTTTAAGGAATTAGGGTAGGTGGCTGAGCTGGCACTCACCCCGGGGCCTGCACTGGCGTTGTTGGGCTACTCTAAATCGATACCTAAGGGGGCACGTAGGTTGGTTGACATGGGCTTGCTACTAGCCAAGCGCAGGGTGGCGATCTGTTGGTCGCGTGGACTGATCCCTACGATTGCTCAGTGGTCAAGAGACATGATGTACTGTAGCACACAAACCGAGAGTTTCAATGACCTTCTCCCACCATGGAGCAGACCTAAGAACTTTTGGGAGATGTACAAAACATACTTAGCAACCAAAGAAAGCGGTACCCCATCTACTCAAAATGTCCAACAAGAGTTGAGTGGGAATAATTCTGAGGAATAGCTGCTTGGAGTTGGGCCTAGTCTTTATACACCGACATTGGTATTACAGGCAGATGCGGTGAGGGGTTCACCTATTTGGTATCTCCATGATTTAATTGCAAATGGGTCCAAGGAAGGGGTTGGGTGATGGGGCGGGGGTGGTGCGAATAGATAATGTGATATCACTGGATATAACTTGTCTGCTGCCCTTTGGAATTATGTTGTAAGTTATTTGATCACCATGTGTTACTGGAATTGCCATGCTGAAAGTATTGAGTCTCATGTTTGTTTGAAACAAAAACCGAATAAAGTCCTTATATAAAAAAAAAAAGATTTTGATAAGTTTAAAGAAAGTTACATGAAAATAAGAGACCGATTGATTCCTTTTTTTTTTTTTTTTTTCAGAAGAGCAATTGCTTTTCTGAAAACTAAACACTTACAAGAAGCTATTTCCCAAGGCTGCACTGAACTTTAACTTTACTGCACTTAATCTGGTTCCAGAGAAAACATGTGTTGCCTTAGAAATAAGGGTAAATATATTATGTGTTCAATCTTGGGAATAACATAGAACTAGTACAATTTAATTTAGCACCTGAGAAAGAGTTTAGAAATACAAACAACAAAAAAACACACAAATCTCTAAATGATGAATACCAACTGAAAGCTTCATTTGTCAACTTTAATAGAGAGGATTACTCCACAAAAATTCACTCTGGATTAGTACAGGAATACACACACGCCATGGGAACAAAGGACTGTTATGTCTGCGCCCATTTACCATCATCAGAAGTAGTTACATATTACCAAATGCTGTTATCTTATTGAATTAAATGTACTATACTGCTGACATGTGTATATAAGCAAAAGGAAAAAATTATGGACGGAATGCTGAACAATGCAAACATTCACCCCCCAGTTACAAAGATCTGGGTTTAATCCATCATTCTTTTGCTCATCTCGCCCCCCCCCCCCCAATTTGGACCCAGCCATATGCAAATCAGACTTGACCCTGTCCCTGTTCCTCATGGTAACAGTCCAGCCCGAACTGCCAAGCCAGCTACTCCCTGGACAGGACACAAGCATCCTGGGACCCGTTTCAGGGCATCACCCCTCATCAGCCAGGCTAGTTCGGGGATCTTGTAGCTCAATGAGCACGGGACCCACGTCTGGGCATCAATTGTTCTTTAGGTCTCGCCTTGCGATCGCGAAGCGAGACCATTGTAAGGGGCTTTTAAAAGTGCTCCCAAAAAGTGGATTGCATGGCTAGCACGCGCACAATCACGCGCATCGTGCCGCCATGCAATCCGTTTGGCATCGCACTTCAAAGGGTCCGCTCCCCCGCCTGGAATGCGCTCCCCCACCAAGCGCGCGCGCCACGCTCCGACGGACTTGTCTTGTTAATTAAAGCTTGTTTGTCTTGGAACTGTACAAGTGTGGACTCTGCACTTTTCGTCATTGCTAGCTCGTCTGTACTTTTTTTCCCAGTGACTTCTTGCTCGTGTCTGCATTGTGTACTGCCGTGTGCTTTGATTTCCACTGGTGCTGCTACATTCCAACAATGGGGTGAATAATTCAAGCCAGGATGCCCCTGCAACTTGTTTTCCTTGCTTGCATTCTGTCACTTGGCGTCTTTGCTACCCACAACCATCTGCGGTTTGGAATCCGTGCTCTGACTGGCAACAATGCTCGAATGGCCATGCTAATGGTGTTCTCAATTGTACAATGTTCTAGTGAGAAGCCTGGAGAAGGCCGTCCATCACAGACAAGTCACAGGGCGGTGTGATCCTCGGCACAACCCTCGGACCGGTGCAGCGCAGAGGGGAGGCGAGGGCTTCAACACCCGCCGGGACGGCGTCTACTCTGCAGGGACACACAAACACACACACCGGGGAGCTGTGCAAACATCCAAACCACAGAATGTGCTGTACGCACTTGAGTTGATTGTCGACACCGAATAATCTATCTCAGCCTATTTTAAATATAGAGTGAATAGGGCACATGCCTGGCTGCTGAGACTTCTGATCCTCTGCACCCCAGCCCTTTCTCTCAGAGACAGAGCAGCATGTGCAGTATCGGCCCTTCACATGCCCCAGACATTATTACCCTTGTTTTAGTGGTCCTGCGGACTGCCGTCTGCTGAGGATCAAAAGCGCTCTGCCCTAAAATGAGTGCCGTTGTTGGGGATTTAGGCACAATTAGGCTGAGAGATGGGTGCCAACATCTCTGGGAGGTCAACACAGTGTGTCAGTTGCTGGCAGCTGCTAGCTTCCTCTGCTCTCGCACTCGGTGGGAGAAGCCACAAGCATTTGCAATGCAATAGGTCTCGCATTTATGCGAGTTTGAGCTATTGACATTGCAAATTACAATGCCTTTTATTTATGTTTTAAAAACAAAAACAAAAATAAAAGGCACTGTCATTTGCAATGTCAATAGCTCAAACTCGCGTAAATGCGAGACCTATTGCATTGCAAATGCTTGTTTTGCATTTGTCACCCCAAGTGGGACGGGTATGCCCAGACGAGGGTCCCGTGCTCTCCATGCCACTGCCACTAGCCTAGCTGATGAGGGGCGAAACCCCGAAATCGGCCCCAGGATGCTTGTTTCCGGTCCAGGGAGTACCTGACCTGGCAGTTCGGGCCGCACTGTTCCCATATGGAGCAGGGTCAAGACTGATTTGCATATGGTTGGTTTTAAGCTGGAATGGCATGGGGAGCAAAAAAAAGGATTTTGGGCCAGATCTTTGTACTGGGGTGAATGTTTGACATTGTTCAAAATGGTGTACATTAATTGTTCTTTTTACATTTGTATATAGATGTGAACACTTTGAATACTTCTGTTCTAATTATGATTTAATACTTTCTAGTGTGACTTTAGTAGAAAGCATGAATTTACACTCACAAAGAACAGAAAAGGACACAGCTTGGGGTTATTTTATGCCACACAGACCTATAGATAGTTTTAAGGCTTATCAGAGCAATTTTACCTGTTTGATGCGACCACTAGAGAATGCTTTTGTTATGACTTTATAGGAAAGAAACACTAACATGATTTGTAGTAAATAGGGATATTCTGAAAAATGTTTGCAAGAAGGAGGAAGAGGAATTAGCAAGAAAATGCAATATCTGAAGACTGGAAAGTCAACACAAAGGGAAAGTTTACACTTACAGAAGATGGACACCCAAACAAACGAGACATGTGACGATTGGTAGTTGTGAACACACATTTGAATTAAGGGGAGGGTCATGGCAAATCTTACAGGAAGAAGAATCAGCAATTCCAGGAGTTTATTTTGTTTGTGGGCAGATCGCTTATTTTCTGTTGCCTGCTGACTGTGAGGGTATCTGTTATTTAGGGGTGCTACTTTCTAAAATGTACTATGTGATAAAACCAGCACACACACACACCTGTACTGCAGAGAAGGAAGCTCAATTAGTGGGAGACATATTTGGAGCAATCATTCCACCTTTAAGAGTCATACTAAATGATGAAAAGATTAGGAAACTTGTACTTCTTGAGGTTTGGTAGTAGTAAACACTGAGCGTATTGCCATACGTCCAATGGTTTTGCAAGATCATTTAGCATTAAACACTTTACTTGCAGAAAAAGGTGGAGGAAGTACGATTCTTAAATTAACCCATTGTTCCTCATACATAATGAGAATAGGAAGATAGAGGAATTTGCAAAAAACGTTTCAGCCTTAAATCCAGAACTGGAAGAACTGGAAACACCAAGCATCTAAGGGAATTTTAGGAAAGGGATTCATACAATTGGAAATTGGATTGTAACAGCAGGGGGTGGTATTCTGAAGGCTATACTTATGCCAGTACTAATAATAAGGCTTTGTTTGTTATGCCTGTTTGTTTTATTCAAGGGCTGTAGATATTACTAACAGAAGAGAAGGGAAAGAGAAATGAATAAAGATTTTAAAAAGACTAACCTTAAATCACATCATGAATGACAACTATAGGAAGTCTTTGAAGTTTCAAAGTCAAAAAAGAATGACTGGATTCAACGAATGATGAAAGTGTCCTTTGAGCAGAACTCTCATGTGAAATCATTATAAAGTGATGTTTAAGATAACCATCAGATGGGGGATTAAGAAAGTCTATTAATTAATATGAAAATTAAGTAGCTTTATATGCAAAGATAAATGAAAAATCTAATGTTAAAATAACACACATTTGAAATGTGCTGATTTGCAATTGGCAGCCATAGTTATCTGTATAACAATAGAAAAACTAAGAAGCAAGTTTCTTAAACTAGGTTCAAACCTTAGATTGCTGAAATGTGCACAACGTGAATTAGTAGCTTGACCATAAAGTGGCATGCGTAGAAATGCTCGTCATAACTGCAGAATATTCCGGTTTAACAAATGCATTACTTTAAAAGCAAAACTTTATTCATAAATGTCAATAACTTCCTATTTTCTCATGTTTCATTCCAGGCACACTATTACGATTCTCGGTCGTACCGACTAGGATAGGCAAACATGAGTATCAGAGGTACCTCACCATCACGACGCTACATTCCCTCACTAATGTAATTGGATATATTCTTCCATATCCATTCCCTAGTTTATGCCTATGTTAAACCCCAGTTCCTTTGCCATATATGAAACCCGAGATCGTAGGATGTGAACGTCACGATAACTGTATGCATTGTTTATGCTTCCTGGTGACGAATCATCAATCAATACAGTTGTTAAGTATCCTTACAGGATGTATGATCGGACACGACCACTTGAAGAATATGAATGATGTACAATGTATGAAATGTGAAAATGGCAATAAAAATAAGTTTAAAAAAAAAAAACGTCCTATTTTCTCATGTTTCATAGAATGTCTGAATAAAATAACGTATGCATTATAGAAAATTATTCTTGTTTTAAATGGAATGCATTACCTAACAATGATTTAGCCTTTAAGTTAGTAATTGATTGTTCTCGCAGTGAAACCAATTGAGATGTAGATGGTCGATGTATGCTAAAATGCCTAAGAACTCTAAGACTTACATATCCTGACTTTAACTTTGCAAGACTGTTTGTAGCTAACCTTGGGATACATTTTTGCAAGCTGCTTGTATTTTCATGGGAACGGAGGAGCTGAACCTACTTACCGAAGCATGCTGCCATCCTATTAGTCCATTCAGGAAGAAGCCTGATACAATGTTTTTAACATGTTTTCCGGACTTTTATATTAGTGGGTATTCCTAGGTAGATGCAAAGCTTTAACCCCTTTCCCTCGCCAGACCCCTGACAGTTATGGCAACTGCTGCTACTGAATCCCTTTAGCCTACCTTTGCTATTTGATTTTTAGGACTCGCCTAGGCAGCGCATGCGCTGTCTCGTCGAGAGATGCTGTATACAGTATGGGGTGGGAAGCTCCGCCCACTTTCCTCCTCGCTTTACCTATCTTTTTGATTGGCCGAAATCTTAAATGGTGCATTGTGATTGGTTTTTGGCAAGTTAGTCCCGCCTCCTGAGGACGATGTCGTAATTTTTCTCCTTCCATGGCAATCAGCCCCTTTACTTTAAAAACTCTTTCGTTCCCCTGTCTCCCCCTGTTCCCTCCCGCAGTCCGTGACTTCTCTGCCCACCACAACTTCCCCCCACACTCCCGTTCGTGCTTTTTTGGACGCCCGGCCCGCACTTTTGTTTACAATGCAATAGGGCTCGCATAAATACGAGTCCTATTGCAATTGTAAATGCTTCTTTGAACCTGGGATTGGCTGAGTGCATTCGCACTCTATTTTGCCTGACTGGTCCTGAAAAACATGCGCAATACAGACGTTACCTGGAAGCGGAAGCGCGGTTGTGAGAAGGCAGAAGGGTCAATGTCAGCAGCAGCATGGTGGCTGCAATGCTAATGCGCGTCCTGCGGTGCGCTTTACCGAGGGCAGGTAGGAGCCTCAGCTTGCAGCCACGGGGGATGAGGGAAGATAGGTGCAGCTTTACCGAGGGCAGGCAGGAGCCTGAGCTTCCACACACAGGGGACAAGGGAAGGTACTGCAGCCTGTGCAGGGCACCGTAGCGCTCCATGCACCACTGCCTTTTTAAGCGCTGTCAACAATAACACGTGTCTAAGACCTATTTTAACAGCGCTTGATTTGGCGAAAAGTCTATGCTTGCTCTGGCTTTTAAATCGCTGCCACAACCAAGAGAGTTTCTGCCCGTCGAACCACCTTGCTGGCATGCACATGCATATCGAAATAACGTTTAAAAAAAAAATGCGAATGCGGTTTCGTAGATGATACCATTTTTTGCCGCTGTGCTCAGAGCGGAATGGCCTGCCACGACCCCAGACACCCCCCCCCCCGCCCCGGACACCCCCCCACCCCATGCCAGGGATTGTTTTTATTGTGCCTTTGTGCATCAGGCACACGGTGTAGAGGACACCACATAATGAATGGCTTTTTTCACATCTACTAGCGGGTTATTAATCACACCTTGTAGGTCTGATTAGGAGCACCAGTTTCCAAAGTATGTACCCAAAAGTATCATTGCGCGCATTCTAAACTCTCCGCAACACAGCATGTTTATTTAAAGACATGTTTAAACAAACTAGACCTGTATTATGTTTTCAAACCGTCACGTGCTTCACCCAACAGTCCACATCCGTGTCAAACTACAGCCAACACCAATTTCAACCACACATTTAAAGGAAACCCAGGAACCACATGACTATCTGATTGCATCGGGACCTTGTCCTGCCTATAAACATACATTTAACGATACAAGTGAAATAGCAACTTACATGGCAACCCCAAAAGCCAATACAACGCACTATACCCCCGCTCCCAAACAGTCAGTATTATGCTCACACATACTGGTGTTTTAACACAATACACGCAGGATTGTACAGCCTGTACACTTCTTTTGCATCCGCAAAACAAACAAGGTGGTTCCATCCGAGCACACCACGTCCTTGCACGAGATGGACCACCCAACAGCCTGACCAGAGTCAAACATCAGAGCACTTCCTGCAGAGTCACTAATCAGGCCGGAAGGCTTGTCCTGCATCTCCCATCCCACTACCCGATGAAGCTATCTGCCTGTACCTCCGATGGCCGCCTCTCCCTCAACGAGAGCGTGATGCCCACCCTGAGTATATGGATGGCACTCGGTCCCCGCAGAGGAGTAACAAAAGCATCACAGCCCTGTCGGTGGACCCCGAGAGCCCTGGACGCTGGCCCAGTGGTCTCACCCCGTAGTCCCTTGTCCCGCGGCACAATGATGCCTACAAGCCCTACACCCAGCCTACCATCCTCACTGCCAGATCCGATACTCACCTACTACACCCAGTCGCTCCTAGGACCCTCTGACATGGCACAACAGTTTTAAATAATAAATTTCGAACTCTGACTTCAGAACAAGATGCTCTATTGTTACAGTTACTTTTGTGCTACACAGCTAAATACTTATAAGGTCCCAAAGGCGATACCGATTGCAAATGCTTGTTAACAGATTGCTACCGCAACTGTATGCTGATCTATTTGGATTGGAGACTCAGCTGAGTCCTATGAACTACTCTTTGTGGAAATTTCTACTGTTCTAATTTGGCTTTGAACCTCTATGCTCCTCAGATCTCACTATTTTCAGTTTGATTCTAAGCTCTTCATGGATTCTACAAATCTAAAACTCTGATTTTGATCTATAGAATAGGGACTTATTACTTTATGGAACACGCTTAATGAAACATTGGATGCTTTATTCTAACCATTCTTTTTTATGACATTTCTGTAAATGTACTTGATTAATGGACTAACTGAAATAAAGACGAAATAAACAGAAGCACTTTTACTAATCTCTTTATGAGAATAAAAGTTTTAAAAACGTATCCTCTCTCTCATCATTGGCTGACCTTAAACTATTGATATGATATATATTTGAATTGTTACATTTTGCACTTTGACTCCTAATACAATATTCAAAGAGCTATCATGGGAGGGTAGAAGATCCTAGCGCAGAAACAGGGATTATGTGGTAAATTGGTAATTGGGCTTAATCGTACTCATTATGTAAACGATTAGGAAACATTTAGGGCAAAGTCTGCGCTATAACTAACAATGTTGTTAATTTTTAGGTCTCGCCTACGCAGCGCGCAAGTGCTGCTTAGGAGATGACCTCTTGAAATTGCTCAGGGCTTTTGGGGAAACTCGTGCATGTACTGCACTGTTCCCAATGAGCCCTCGTGCATGTGTGGCGTTTACCTTGCGGGAGCGAGCAGCGGCGCCATCTGTTTGCAATTATCGCGCTCGCTCCCGCAAGGTAAACACCATACATGGACGGAGCCTCGAAGCCTGGAATGAAGGAACGCACACACATGGTGTTATCTGGCGACTGGCCTCTGGTAGTTCTTTCAGCAGTGTGTGTTGTGTTATTTGGCAGGCTGGTATGGGTTTAGCAGCGGCTGGGGACAGGATTCATAAAGCACTGTGTGTAGAGTTTATTAAAACAGCTCCATATCTACTGCCGTTGTTTCGTTTTGTGACTAGAAAGAAATAAAAATGTAAAACGCGAAGGGGTCGTCAAGAAACCTCGCCCCCGCCTGCGGGAGGAAAGTAAAAGTGAGCAGAATTCTGAAATTGAGTTTCCCTTACACCTAGGGATGGTCTGAAAATGCAGCGATTCGTCTCCCGCCGACATGCGTGAAAATGCAGCCATTCGTCTCTCGCCAACATGAAATATCTTACTTTACAATCGCCCGGGACTTCTGGAACTGTACATGCAATTTGTGGCGGCTCGTTTACTTTACAGCAGCGTATGTATTTTTATAGAAACATGCATCAATTTTTAAAAGTAATCAGACACCACCTCAAAGTGCAGCGGGTGCAGTGAGGCGAGAGCGCAGACAAACGCATTGCCATGCTACAGAATTCAGCCTTTGTGCAGACACTGATCTCACACTAGCGCCTAGATGTCTGCATTGAGAGAAGCCTTGGTGAAGGCTTTGTTTATTCATCTATTTAACGCTCCCACTGCCCTCTGCTTTATTGTACCTTCATTGACGTATTTTTTACAGTCATTTACATGACTAATCAGTGTAAATTTAAAATTTTTGCCACCTAACTACTGCAATCGATTGGTGCAAATTCCCAGATCTCCAGGTGGCCACAAAAGAATTAGCAATTGATGGACGGAATGCAGAACAAATCGAAACATTCAACCCCAGTCAAAATATCTGGGTTAAATCCATCATTCTTTTGCTCACCATGCCACCCCAGTTTAGACCTGGCCATATGCAAATCAGTCTTGACCCTGTGCCTCAAGGGAACAGTCCAGCCCGAACTGCCTTTGGTTTTGCTTTGTTCGCCCTAAGTTGGCAGGGTATGCCCAGACGTGGGTCCCTTGCTCACTTTGCCACTGGATTCAAGCTAGCCTGGCTGATGACGGCTGATTAGCCAGAAACCGGCCTAAGGATGCTTGTTTCCAGTCCAGGGAAGACATGGCTTGGCAGTTTGGGCTGAACTGTTCCCATGAGGCACAGGGTCAGACTGATTTGCATATGGCCATGTCTGAACTGGGGTGGCGGAGTGAGCTAAAGAAGGATGATGGATTAAACCCAGATCAGTTGACTGGGGGGTGAGTGCTTGCAATGTTCAACACTCCGTCCATCATTCTCTTTGGTTTTGCTTAGAAGAATTAGGGCAGTTTAGTCGGTTACAAAATATGCCGGGATTTAAAAAAAATAAAATTATGAGAAATAAGGATTCATCCTAGCTTCACCCTCACCTCTGCTTGTCCTAAATAGCACCAAAGACAGGCCAGCGTGAAAGGCGCCTGCCAGCTGCCTGTGGTGGGATTGTGTCTCGGGCGCAGAGACAGCGCTCTGTGAACCCTGCAGCCTGAACTCAGATCATTGACTCCTGGAGCCTTGGCCCGGTGCAGTGACCCTGCGTGCACCATTCTGTGCATCGGTGCTGGGTGTCCTGGCTTCGAGGGTGCTTTAATATTCATTCCTCAAACAGACTTTATTCTTGGACATACACTGATCTCACACTAGTGTGTGCACTGAGAGTAAAGCACTACGGAGCAGCAGGACCTCTACCCTGGCAGTTGGAGAGGACTCGACTCTCACACTAGTGTCTAGATATATCTGGGAACATATGATTAGCACTACATTAATTACAATGCTTCTTTGCATAAGGCATGGGTTTTAAACTGCATTTACCATGTACTCCTGTGTTACACCAAGAAGTGCAGGTTCCCTCGCCTGTGAGAGCCCAAGCCTCGGTTTCACCTTGGCACTTGTAAGCAAGAGAGTTAAGATTTCTGTGTCAGCTCACCAGAGACACATCTGCCATGAATCTCTTCCCACCGTTTCACGAGGGCACAAGGGGCGCCTGCTCCAGCGCCTGTAATCAGTAGTTTCACTCTCTCACGCGCCTCCATCTACTGTCTATGTTACGAAATGTGTAAAAGTCATGTAGTTTATTAGCATCATCTGCTATATAACATTGTGAGCGAAGCTACATTGGTTAGTTTCCCGAGTACTAACTTCTTCACTTGTTTATTAGCATGACCCAGACTTCGAGTAGGCTGAGAGTGGGATATTTATTTCACATACGCATTGGGAGTAGGCACTATAGAGCAACTCGGACTCTGTCCTCCTGAAAGTTGACAAGGGCTGCAATCTAGTAGTACTGCCCAGATCTCTGCATTGGGAGTAGGCACTATAGAGTAGTTAGGCCTCCTAAGCCTCAATTCCCCTGGGAACAAATACCATCGATCTCGCACTAGTGCCTGGATATCTGCTTTGGGAATAGGCGCAATAAAGCAGCTCTGCCTCTGTCCTCCTAGCGGTAGATGAGGGCTCCACTCATCTCACACTAGTGCCTAGATATCTGCTTTGGGAATAGGCGCTATGAAGTGGCTTCGAGTCTATCCTTCTAACGGTAAGTGAGGTCCACTCATCTCACACTAGTGCCTAGATATTAGCTTTGGGAATAGGTGCTATAAAGCAGCTTATCCGCTACCCTCCTAGCGGTAGATGGGGGCTCCTCTCATCTCACACTAGTGCCTAGATATCTGCTTTGGGAATAGGCGCTATGAAGTGGCTTGGCGTCTATCCTTCTAACGGTAGGTGAGGGCTCCACTCATCTCACACTAGTGCCTAGATATCTGCTTTGGGAATAGGTGCTATAAAACAGCTTATCCGCTATCCTCCTAGCGGTAGATGAGGGCTCCTCTCATCTCACACTAGTGCCTAGATATCTGCTTTGGGAGTAGGTGCTATAAAGTAGCTTATCCATTATCCTCCTAGCGATAGATGTGGGCTCCACCCATCTTACACCAGTGCCTAGATATCTGCAGTAGAGTAGAAGGCCCGGCTCTAGTTGGTGGGCCAGGACCCCTCGGGCCTACCAAACGACAACATAAACAAGCTTGTCAACTTGCTTCATTTTTATTCAGTTTCACGTTTGCCTGCAGTTCGTGTTTTTTGCCTCCTCAGGACACAAAGCAATGAATCTGGGAGCTTCCGGTTGGAGTGATGGCGCAGCACAGTGTAGTGAAGTCGAGTCTATTATCCCAAGGCCCGGGGTTTCGAGGTGCTCTGCCAGCAGGGAGCTAGCTGCATGCTAAAGAAAAACAAGCATTGGCATATCCAATAGGTCTCGCCTTTGAGACCTTATAAGTGTTTAGTTATCCAGCACAATATCCTTGGTGCAACAACATCAACTGCTGCATGGCTAAACACTTATAAGGTCCCAAAGGCGAGACCTATTGGCTATGCCAATGCTTTTTTTAAGGAGGAGTTCTAAAGAGAAGGAATACTTTCTGAGGTATTGTCAAACAACAGTTTGCAATTTACTTCTGCCGTCATGCAAGAATTTTTAAAGAAAAGTGATATAAAAGTTGTAGGAGAGTAGGGTCTGCTTTCTATGTTCACCCCCACTTTTTAGGTCTCGCTGTGCAAAGGCTCGAAGAGACATTTTGTATGTGGGATTTTCAAAGTGCTACCCACAGTCTTTTGGCTGGCCTAAACCTTGAGTGCACGATCACATGCACGTGCACAGCTGCTCCCACTCCCCCCTCCCTTCTCTATAGCTTTCTTTCACTTTAGCCGCTTTGACCCTTGCATTCCCCCCTCCCTTCTCACCCAGCCCTTTGATGCTCTGCTCGATTACTTTCACTTTCGCCGCTTTGATGTTTGATTTTTATTGCCTTTGTTTATGTGAGGGAGATCCATTGCATTTGGCAGAACATTTCTGGGGCCGTATTGCATGAAATACACCAGGTGGCGCTAACGTGTTTTACAGAGCACCATACAGCATTTTGTTCTGCGTTAAAAAAAGACGCTTTAGGAGCGGAAAGGAGCTATCCCTTTTACTTGTATTAAAATGTATTTTTAAAGTTGTCTCAAAGGATCCTGAACATAGTTTATACTAGCATGCTCCAATACTGTCCGTATTTCACTCCTGATTGCACTGGCCTTCCAGGTCATAAGACTCAGACTCATGATTTTACTGTTATTTCAAAACCAATCTAACATTTGTTTTGTTTTAGGTATTACCTTAGTAAAGCATACCTATGTGATCTTACTCTCCTTGGTCAGTGTTTTATTATGGATGACAAGATGTTTTCTCATTAGGACTCGCACCATAAGCCTCTTTCATTCCAAACATCTGGAAACGCATTCGTCTCTGTAACTATATAGTAATGGCTTTCCGTTACAGCTGGCGGAAATTATGCTACACACCTATTTATTGCCTTCACC
The DNA here is from genome assembly GCF_964204655.1 of Triturus cristatus. Lineage (NCBI taxonomy): Eukaryota > Metazoa > Chordata > Amphibia > Caudata > Salamandridae > Triturus > Triturus cristatus. Next base: position 214,531,061 of record NC_140592.1, read on the forward strand.
AAACGATTCTGCTTTCACTGGTGTGACCATAACTTGCCAAAATATTTTACTGATGCTTTCGGCAGTGTCTCCACTTCTGTCTGATCACTCCTCAAATGACACCTTCCTTAATCCCGCCCACAAGCAAGGTAAGCCACTCAATTGTATGCTAATTTCAAACACTTTATCCAAATCTAAACCCATCATCGCTCCATCTGACATCACACATTTCACATGCAAATCAGTTCGTCTCCTTGTAGATCGCTCTCTCATGTACCCATCTGCTGTAGAAAACAGGACCCCACTGCTCTCACTGCTTTCCACGTGATCTTCATAAAGACCTCACTTCAGTCTTGCACTACAGCTCATACAACTGCTTCATTGTCCACCTTGTACCAAAGATAGGCCTCAGCCATGAATTACACTTGAAATAAGAGCGCATAACAGTAAATGAGGGCAGCAGTACATAAATGGCGAAAGCACATATTCACGGCTAACTTCTTGGTTAATAAGCAAGCCCTTCATACACTGCATAATGATCTAGGAGGTGTCAAATCTATTTATTTCCAGGACCTCATTACCTCACCATCCACAAGCGCTCTGTGCAAACCTTCAGCTCTTTACTCTCTCCATCATCTTCAATTATCAGTATTTTATTGTTCATCCTTACCTGCTCATGACTTCACCCTGCTACATCTGCTCCAAGATTAACACTATAATTAGTCCACAGTGCTCAAGTCCTCACTCGCCTCAACCCTGCGCAGTTACATTATTACGATTTAACACAACATCCTCCTAACAAACGTTTCCTCTTATGAAAGTAGCTAATCCACCCTGTGCCCCCCCTGTAACCATTTCGTCCTCCCTTCATCAAATCTTTGCCTCTTTCATCCAACAGTTTCCCCTGCGTTTCCCTTCGCACTGACTGCCTGTCCTGTAACCGACTACTCAACCCTCTCCTGTGTTCGGGACCCTTCATTCCACTATCCTATCCTCTCCTCTGTTCTTGTCTATGCTCATACTCTTAGATCGTTCTGCCTCTCCTTTGATATTGCTGGTCACCCGACACTTTTCTCAATGAGCGCACGGGGCATTAGCTGGGTACCAGCCCTTATGCTCCTCAATAAGCAGCAGCAATCGTTGCAGTTTCACCAAGGTGAGTTTAGTAAAAGTTTATTTTACTACTTTCGATAACACATTTGTTCTTAAACGACATCCATATCTTAAATCACACATTTTATGATTTTGACATTTGGAATTTCATGTCATACCCTTCACTTGTGCCAATTCCCGACTTCTTATACCTTTGTTATCTAGCAGTGCTTTCAACACCACAGGCCATCAAATTCTGGACGGAATGGCCCTAAACGGTTTCGCCCATACCTCTATAATCACACTCAAATGCTAACGAGCATTGGCATAGCCAATAGGTCTCGCCTTTGGGACCGTTTAAGTGTTTAGTTATCCAGCACAATATCCTTGGTGCAGTAACATTAACTGTTGCATGGCTAAACACTTATAAGGTCCCAAAGGCGAGACCTATTGGCTATGCCAATGCTTGTTGCTTTTGCTTTACTGGTTTTCGACTTAGATGTGGCTGTGGGCCTGCTAATCAGACCCACAGCCCTGCTGTTCTCTCGCTAAATTAATACTATGTACTTTAGGTGCATAACCCAATTGGATAGGATCACCTTATTGGCCCCTGTACAGTGTACCTTAGGTACCCAGGGCATAGGTGTACCCTAGGCCTACCAGGGGCTGCAACATGTATTATGCCACCCCTGGCCTGGCGTTCCATTAGGACACAACTGGCTGATCACTCAGCAGGGGCAAGGTTGTGTAATCACCCCTTGCTTAGGTGTAGGATTCCTATACCTACCTCATATATAGACACATGTGTACCTATCAGCCACTCCTATGGCAGGCCTTAACAATCCTGGAGGCAGAGTGCTTGGTAACATGTGAGATAGTGCTCTAGCATGAGCTGAGCCTGTCTGCAAATTTCGGAACCATGTCCTTATAGCTGTTCTATGATATAGCCCAGTGGTTCCCAAACTTTTGACTCCTGAGGACCCCCATTGAGTCACCACTGAAAGCCGGGGACCCCAAAGCAATTTGTAGGATTTAAATTTCAAACATTAAAACAGTAATTCAAAAAACATAAAAACACGTGTGCACACAAAACAAATACTCGAATTACTAAGGATTTCAGGGGCATATTTACAAGTCCCTATTGCCATGGGAACGTCACTTTTAGCGATGTTCCTGTGGCAATAGGGGCTTCGTCTTATTTACAAGGCAGCACCAAGCCACTTATTGTGGCTTAATGCTGCCTTGTAAATAAGGCCCCCTATCACGCAATGCTTAGCGTAAAAAAGGTGGGCAGTGGAAGTTACAGGGGGCGTTTCACTCCAACACCCATTGATTTTGACGCTGCCCTCTATTTACAAGGTCAGCTTAAATAGGAGACAGCACCCAAATTAAGACCATGAAAAACCTGGTCTTAACTTTGCGAAATGAGGAGAAATGCCTTATTTCTCCTCGTTTTTGCTTTTTCCAACGGAAAAAGCAAAACACCTTTAATTGTTTATGTTCAGAAAGGTGACCCTTCCTGCACATAAACAATCTTTAATAAAAATGACGTTTTGTAACTTCCATGTGTGCTGCATTAGGCAGCACACATAGAAGTGACAAAACAGCATTACAAAATTGTTCATGTGCAGGAAGTGGGAACATAGTAGCATCAGGATAATGAGAGACTCGGAATAAACATATGTTGCTAACTTTTACCATGCAGTTTGCAAGCAGCTCTTTGATGACCGTTTATAGGACTCTGCTAGATTATGATAATTAACGTAGTGGGTCGCGACACTGCTCGTCATACTAGCAAATAACCCCAAAGAATTCTGGATAATGTAGTGGCAGCGGTGAGTACGCCTATGCCACGAGTATGTGAAATAATGCCATCCCTGGACACGTGTTTCGAGGTAATTGCCTCTCGTCAGCAGGGAGCAGGTAGGTATGCGGGGTGCCGAGTAGACTGCCAAAATATATAGGTAAAGTACCTTTCAAGGCACGCAGGTGCAGACACCAGGCTCGTCAGCCCAAAGTCGCTCGAATGAGCTTTAAATAATTTACGTAGTGGGTCGCGACACTGCTCGTCATACTAGCAAATAACCCCAAAGAATTATGATTGTCCCTTATGAATTGCAGTGACGAAAGAATCCCTGTGACAAAATCAGTAACCCATTGACCTATGCACATAAAATATTGTTTTTTAAAATGCATTGTACACGTTCTTTGAAGTAGGCATATTAACTCTCTGTGTCACATTAGATAAGTCAAAGCTGCCACTGGACAAAACTCTCATCTCTCTCCAGCAGGTACATTAATCACTGGCATTTTTTGGACACTTTTATAGTTGCTCGAAAACTGCTAATTTCACATAGAACTTTGCAGTGCTTTTAAAATTGCTGGCTGAGGACCCCCTGGGAATGTGCCACGGACCCCTGGGGGTCCTCGGACCCCAGTTTGGGAAACACTGATATAGCCTACCATATACTCTTAAAGTGCCTTATAATCTTAAACGGTTATGGTAACTATGGTTTGCCTTTATCAAAACATGTCGTGTAAGGTGTCGAACACTTTGGAATAATACCCCCATCCCATTTCTGGTGATGAGGATATTATCCCTCCCTTCAAGAGGGAGAAGACATGTTGAAACCAACTTACCCGGTTAAAGTTAACCAGAGCCCCAGCATCACAAAATGGATGCTGCTGCCACGACACAAGTCTGACCTCCTGCTGCTGGGAGTGATCCCGGCACTGGAGGCTTGGACAATAGGTCTCCTGCCTTGGGAGGTGCGAGCACCACCCCAGACAGGCCTTAGTGTATTGGGGCAGGGAGGGATGAAAGAAACTAGACACTGCCTGGTGCACACAAGGTGTCCCATGCATAGTCCAGTTCAAACCGGTGCTGGGGCACTCCCGCCCCAGTCCTGGCGTGAAACTGGACAAAGGGAAGGGGGTGTAACCACCCCCCTCCCAGGTCCCACCCATAAGGCGTGACCTAGCAGGCAACCCAGCCCCCCAGATTAGTAGAAGTGTGGTAGCTGGGCCTCAGGAGATTAGATTATCCTGAACCTGCAACTTGAACAGAAACTCTGGACCTTCGACATTCGACGAAAGAAGAAGACTGAAGAATCTCCCTTGTGGCCAAGGAGTGCCCACCCTGTGCGAACAGGCACCATCAAGAGACTTACCCTTTGCTTTGCTGAATTCTACGAGGGACCGACTGCAGAGCCTGACCAGAGCCTTGACTTCCAGACTTCTCCGACCCTGATCCACATCCACAGCCGAGCTGAGATCCGTGGAGGCGACGAGAGACGTGGGACCGGCTACCTGGGAAAAGTGGCGAGTATCTTCCAGCGCAGCTTCTGAGGCACCCTCGAGGTTGTGCACCGGGGATTGAGAAGCCCCAACCCCAAGCACCATCTGCACCGAAGATCAGCCCCCCACACTCCACGAGTCCTGCGTGGGGCCCTTCTGCATTTTTCTGCTTGCCGCGTCTGTCCGGTTGCTTGCCCGTTGGCTAGTAACCTTTGCGACGACACACCTTCAATTTTCCACTGCTGGTTTGGCTCCTCCAGACTGGCTCCTGCTCCTCTGTAACAGAGAAGCACCCCAGACCTCCCTGGTCTGCACCAGAAGCAAGTCCTCCATTCTTCGTGGGTTCCGCTTGCCAAGGCTTGGTGAGTCCTAGTTAGACTTCGACGCCGCCAACAGCCCGAGCCTTCGTGGGACAGCTCGCCTCCCGGTCCTGGTCGTCCTCGACGTCTCCTGGTACCCGTGGCTGCTGCGACAAGCTTCACCTCTTCACCTGCAATCTCCCGACATCGCCTGGTTCCTTCCTGGTTCCACGTGGTGTAACCAACAAAAAATCCGTGGGTCTATGAACAAGGAACTAATGATCCTAAACCACAAAAGCAAATGCTAGAAACGACTGCAAAAAGTCCTCATAAAGAGGACGGAGTCCCATCACCCACCGTGGTGGCATGCTTCATCATCTGGGGCCTCCTGTTAACCACAACCTGGTGTGATTAACGAGCTACAACTCCAAGGAAGACTAGAGAAGGAGGAGCTCACGGATGTTTTGAGGATTTAAATAACTCTATTGGGGCCAAAGACAACAGAGACTAAAGCTGCCCTCAGTGTGGTGTGTTCATGTGTGTAATGCAGGGTGAGTGCAAAAACAAAGGATTTAAAATTGGCTATCCAGCGAAAAATATGTTTAATGAGTATCGTTGGATGTCAAGGAATAAAAAACAAGTGGTCAACATGTTTCAGCCATTGTGAATCACAAAGATTGTGATCAAGGCTTTCCTCAGGACCATATGCTACTCCTGCAATATTGAGCCATATAAATTGAAGGCAACAATTACAACTTCAGGAAAACAAAATGATACCTCCAGCAGACCTTACCACTATGTCATTAGAAAGTGAGGTGCAGAAGATGGCGACCGGGACGGCAGCGTAGGCTCCCGGCTCCGTGAACCTCCGCACCCCGCACAGATATCCTGCACGAGATCCTTAGCCTGCGCTATCTACCCGTGTTGGTGAACGCGAGCGGCAACCGGCCGTGTGACCCCGAAGTTTCTGGCAGCGGTACCGCCGGAGAAATATCCGTCTGAAGTTTGCGGCCTGTGCAGCCCCGGAGCCGGGACCTCGAGTGAACGCCGTGGCCGGGCGGCAGTGCAACAACAACGGCCTTTGGTGACTGGGTGGGGTCGGACTGCCGGAGTGGTGCGAATGTCGGACTGCGCTTCGCCGTGGTCGCTCCTACCACTAAGCGTAGCTGAACGAGTGCGTGCCCGAGGTGGCAACTCCAAGACTCTCCGGTGATTGCTTCAGCCTTCGCCAGTGAGCTGCCCGGACGCCGCCCGTAACTTGTCCCGATTCTTGCGGGCTGCTCCCGGATTTTCGTGGGCGCTGGTCCGTGGTGGGGACGACTGTGGCCCGTGACCACACACCGGACACATTGTTTGCCTGCCCTCGGAACCCAGTTACCAGTGCCATGGAACCCGAGGCGCTTGTTTCTGAGCCCCGGTCCCGATCTGGGATGGACCTACCCAGCGGCCATTTTGGTATGCCAGAGTCCACCATCCTGTACACCGGGTTGCAGCAGGATTGGGAGGGTGCGACTCTGAGGAGCGTAGCGGAGCGAGCGCCGGGAGCTGTACTGGGGTACGGTGACCTTCTCGAGGCTCTCGGTGCCCTTCACTCCACCCTGATTCACGGAGCCTGGGTGTTGGGGAGCAAGCTCGATGGAGTGACATCAGCGTCGGAACAGTTGCCGCCTGCCTATCCCCAGGTACACTGGGACTTCTCACGCCGCGCACGGGGGGACAGTGTCGTGGCCGCCCCTGTGAATAGTGCACGCCTGGACTCTCCGGACAGTATATTAACGTGCGATCAGCTGGCTGTGGATTTGGTCTGTTCCGGAGGTTTCGGACCTGAGTGGGGGGTGGTGGCCTTGTCCCGTGCGCGGTCTCCGACGACCCAGGCAACGTTCAAGCAACGGTCGCCCGCCCTGGCTGATTCCGCCTTCCTGGGCCTGGTGTGCAGTGTAAATCCTGGCTCGGCATCGGGAAAGACGATCCTCCCTAGAGCTGACTGTGTCGATCTTCAGAGCCCTCTACCCTACCTGTGTGTGTCGCTTCCTGAGTTTTATTGGACACTTCTCTTCCTGGTAACATTGGACATGGCACTGGGACGAGGGGTATGCATGGGTGGGTTTGCAAAGAGTGGCCAAGGATGATGCTGACCCTTCCGAGGTGGTCACTGTTGGACTTGGCCCTTTTTGCAGGGTCATCCCTACACTTTTTGCCTTCCTCCTGTATTTTTTCTGACCTGTTGTTGGCTGTTTTATGACTCTGGGCACCTTACCACTGCTGACCAGTGCTAAGGTGCATATGCTCTCCCTATGGTAAAATGTATACATTGATTGGTGTCCATGTTTGGCTTTTTCGGTTTACTATCAGCCCCTAGTAAAGTGCACCAGGAGTGCCAGGGCTTGTAAATGCGAATGCTGCTGGTGGGCCTGCAGTACTGATTGTGCCACCCACAGAAGCGGCCTAGTAAAATGTGTCTAGGGTCTGCCACTGCAGAACCTGCGTGCAGTCTGGTACTGTCATGCTGGCTGGGCAAGTGCACACACTTGCCAGCCTCCAAACCTTCCCTTTGCCTCATGTTAGTCACCCCTATGGTAGGCCCACAGGCAGGGTGCATTGTAGGTGTAAGGTAGGACAAGCCCTGAGTGTGTGGCATGTCCTAATAGTGAATTACAGCCATTTTCGTTTTTCACTATTGAAGGCTACCTGCTCTCCATAGGCCAGAATGGGCTGCTGGAGTCACTACACGCTGTGACCCCAGTGGACTCATAGAGCATGGTAGAATGTCAAGTTTAGTATGCCTGAACTCAGAATAATAAAATACTTCTTGTAGTCAAGTTTATTTTAATATCCTGGGTTTGTAAATACTACTTTTAGAAAGTTAGTATTTACTGACCTGACCATCTCAGTCCGCCTCTGCTGTGTGTGTGTGTTCTGCCTGGCAACAGTAAGGAGCAGGGTTGGGGAATCCCCAGAGACAGGTTGGCTACCAGGTGGTGGGTAGAGAGATTACACCTGGATGGGTGGGAGGAGTACACCTTGACTCTTGAATAGACCTGTGCTCTGCCACCACAAAGCCGGCGCCACCCCCTGTGGGGCGGCTGATGTCTCTGCCCTGCTGCTGAAAGGAAAGAGCAGAGTCACCATAACAAAGTGCTCCAGAACTGGACTGAGCCAGGCCCAGGCCCCCTGGCGCTAAAGAACAAAAGAATCATGGTATAAAAGTAGGAGCCTGGCTCCTAAGAAATCAGAATCCTGTTTACCACAAAGAACCTCTGCCCGACTAGAAGGAGAAGAAGACGCCGGAGGAGCTGGCCTGCTGCTTGCCTTGCTGAGAGAGGAGAGGAAGAGACTTACTGAAAAGACTTTGCTACTTTGTGCTTGAACATTCTCCAAGGGCTTGATCTGAGCTTGCCCCCTGAACTGAACCCCAGGAACAGTGGGTTCTCTGTGCTTCTTGCTCGTCCTCCAATTCGAGCCGTGTGTGCATCCCGCTGGAAAAGAGACTGCGCCCCTCATCGCCCCTCCTAGGGCCGTGACACTCAGAAGCTCGCCTGCCTCCAACCCGTGAGAGCCCCGCTCCGTCCGGAGCCGCTCTCTGTTCCCGGGCCAGGCCGCCTGCATCCCTGTCACCGCCTGCCATTGGAGTGCGCTGAACGCGCTATCACCCCTCCTGCCGGAAGCCGTCCGACGACTGTGATCTACGCCGGGTCACCCAGCTGCACTAACCGTGCCCTGCGACCCCGCTTCGCTATCCCCGGACTTCTCAGGCCGCGCTGCCCCCGCTGTGGAGACCCTCCTGCACCGCCGTGCTAAAGGGTCGCTGGCCGCGCCTGCCTACGTGCCCACACCTGCTGATTGAGGACCCAAGAACACTTCCCAAGCTGAGAGTCGCACCGACCTGTGCCGACTCTCCTAATCACGAAAGAAGTCCAGTATCGGGCTCGGGGCCCGCAACGCCTTATTTCCCCGTTCGCAGGAACCGATCTCTGTGAGTACTGGAACTACGAGTAAAGAGACTACGAAGTATCCATTTGAAACTACGAACCAAGAACATTTGCCTGCTGTATAACCTGGTGGCCTAGCGACAACGTTATTGGTCTTGTGATAAGTCTGTTGAGATATATATACCTTATTTTTTACATAAAGAATCGTATTTTTATATATATCCAAGTCTGGTGTCCGTTTCTGGGGGGGATTGATGTATTTACTGTGTGTACGATTGTAAGTGCTTAACCAACAACGCCTGAGGAATCGCCTTGGCTGCTCACGCCACGCACCTAGAGGGTGAGCAAGGGTCATTCGCGAGGGGTTATCCTGCGCCCTGACGTGGAGGAGAGGGTTCCTGCTTGACACAAGGGCAACCTTGCGCCAACCAGAGATCCCCGACTCTAACATTGGTGGCAGCGGCTGGGATTTCGGATTTGCACTTGTAATTTGCATACAGTGAATTATTAATCACCAGATAGTGAGAGCAGACCAAATAACGCAGCCACAGGTTTGTAATTGTTGAACTTTGTTGAGACATCTGCCATTACTGCAACCATGCCTGGCTCACACTCCGCTGGGAGAGCACTCTCTGTGATTTCTGGAATCGATGAGGTGGATTGGGAGAGACTGGAGGGCTACACGATGGAGCAATTGAAAGGCTACAGTGTACAATTCAGAGTCCCCCATGCTGGATGCAAGAGGAAGCCCCAGTACACCAAGGCGTTGAGAGCCTGGAAGGAGTCACGAGACCTACGGAATGCGGGGGACATCGTTCCACCCGACAACCTTGAGGAGCCCAGCAGAGTCCGGTCGCCAGAGGAGCTGGCAGACAGGGCAGCAGACAGGGCGCATGCAATGGAGATGGCAAAGTTGGCAGGACAAATGGAAATGGAGAAGCAGAAGTTGGCCTTGGAGGCACAACGACGCCAAATGGATCATGATCTAAAAATGAGGGAGTTGGATCGCAAGATCGAGAGTTTAGACCGCTCTCCCTCTGGTGGCAGCAATATTGAGTTTTACAGTGCTGAGAGAGTAGTACGCACACCCAGAGATGTGGCGCCTGACTTGAAGGAGGGGGTTAACATACACCAGGAGGTTCAAGGGCATGAGGTAGCTCCAGTAGTGCGCAGTATCCCTGAAGGGAATAGGGTAACTGGCGCAGGGGTTCATAGTCCTAGTGGAGGGAGGGACACTCTACTGACTCTAGCTGAGAGGTACAGGGAGAGGGGTTCCCCCAAAATTGAAGTCCTGGTGGGTGAGTGTGAAGACCGCCCAGAAGAGTGTGGGTTGTGGGACAGAGACAGTCAGATACTGTCTTGCCAGTCTCAGGAGAGTGGTGTGGAGTACGTGTGTGAGGCACTGGATGGTGAGGTCAAGGATAGTTTGGTTAACCCTGCTAGGGGGCTGTGTGATCCAATTGTGGGAGAGCATATTGTAAGTCCCTGTTTTCCAGAGCTATGCCAACACCTGTGTGAGGGTGAGTTCTCTGACCGCAGAGAGCCCACATTGGAGGCAGACCTTTTGGTGGATTCCAGAGGGTCTGGAGAGGCATTGGGGAGTGACCCTGTGGGGAGTGGCTCAGGTATCTTCCAACCCATAGTGGTGGAAGTGGTGCAGAGTAGCCCAGCTAGGTCCCATGATAGTGGGAGGGGTGTAGGGGCTCACGTCCTGTCTCAGTGGAGAAGGAGTGAATGTGGGGCTGCGTGCCCCCAGGTGCCCGAAACCCAGTCTCAGAGCCTGGATGGTTCTTTAAGGGAACACCAGGCGAGGAGCCTAGGCTGTCCTGATGGGCCGCCCGTTGAGGGGGATCCCCTAGTGTCTGGTGAGCTGGGAGCGTCTGTAAGCAGGCCTCCCTCAGTTCTGGTGTCTGGCAGTACCGCTCAAGTTGGGAGGGTGCAGAGGTCCAGATTGAGGGGTGAGAGGGGGAAAGAGTCCCCAGTGGAAGAACCAGTGGGTCAGGGGCCAGCCAGAAGGGCTGCGTCCCCCGTAAGTGACCATGGTGACACCACTTATGTCCTGGGGGATCTTCAGGCACTGTCAGATGGACAGGGGTCGGGAGATCAGCGCCAGGCAGACTGTCACACGACACATGAGTTATGTGTCACCCTCAGGGGGGGCATGCGTGCTCCCCGGGAAGTCCTGGTGCGCCAGGCGAGCGTTCAACCGCATGGGTTGGTCCCAGGGTTGGGAAGCCAGGTTCAGGTGTTGTCTGACCTGGAGGGTGGGACTACTGTAATCAGTGTCCTGACCCATGTTGCTTCTGGGGGTACCACGCCAGTTGGGAGTGGGCAGTACTCTGGAAGGGGGTGCAGAGGGAGGGAGTCCTCGCCTCTGACCCCGGCTCAACTGAAGGGTTTAGACCCTAGGTTGGAGGGCCAGGTTCAGGGTGTCCCTCCTGACCTGGACGCCCAGTTGCAGGATAGAACACCTGAACTGGTGGGCGAATTGCGCAGGACACCTGCCCCAGGTGCCCTGGCAATTCTGGAAGGGGGTACCACTCCAGGTGGGAGGGTACAGAGCCCCAAGGAGAAGGACCGGGTGTGGGAGAGGCCACCCCAGTCTTGGGTCCAGCCGCCGGGTACAGTCCTGGGGCTGGTGGGTCCGTGCCAGGATGTCATACCTGACCTGACAAGGGGGAGAATGGACAAAGGGTGCCAAGCACCTGGGGCTACTGCCCCCCGCTCCCTGGCGCCACAGAGGATTGAGAGCCCTGAGAGGCCTACGGCCTGGGTCTCATCCCTGACTACTGTCAGTGGCCACTGTAGCATTTTGCTGTCTGTCTGTTGGGACACACCTGTGGGCCAGTTAAGGTTAGGTGCTGCACAGGTGGTGTCCACAGGTGAGGAGAAGGGTTCCCCATGGATTGGCTTGGTGGGCCCTGAGAGTATGGACAGAGAGAGTCCGATAGGTTCAGATTGGCGTAGAAATGGAGTCTGCCCCTGCAGTTGCGGGCCAGGTCCTTGTTCTATCGCCCCAAGCAGGGAAGACCATCACGGTGGTGATTGGTCTACCCTGAGTTTTGGCTGGAAGGGGGTTGTGTTGGACTTGGCCCTTTTTGCAGGGTCATCCCTACACTTTTTGCCTTCCTCCTGTATTTTTTCTGACCTGTTGTTGGCTGTTTTATGACTCTGGGCACCTTACCACTGCTGACCAGTGCTAAGGTGCATATGCTCTCCCTATGGTAAAATGTATACATTGATTGGTGTCCATGTTTGGCTTTTTCGGTTTACTATCAGCCCCTAGTAAAGTGCACCAGGAGTGCCAGGGCTTGTAAATGTGAATGCTGCTGGTGGGCCTGCAGCACTGATTGTGCCACCCACAGAAGCGGCCTAGTAAAATGTGTCTAGGGTCTGCCACTGCAGAACCTGCGTGCAGTCTGGTACTGTCATGCTGGCTGGGCAAGTGCACACACTTGCCAGCCTCCAAACCTTCCCTTTGCCTCATGTTAGTCACCCCTATGGTAGGCCCACAGGCAGGGTGCATTGTAGGTGTAAGGTAGGACAAGCCCTGAGTGTGTGGCATGTCCTAATAGTGAATTACAGCCATTTTCGTTTTTCACTATTGAAGGCTACCTGCTCTCCATAGGCCAGAATGGGCTGCTGGAGTCACTACACGCTGTGACCCCAGTGGACTCATAGAGCATGGTAGAATGTCAAGTTTAGTATGCCTGAACTCAGAATAATAAAATACTTCTTGTAGTCAAGTTTATTTTAATATCCTGGGTTTGTAAATACTACTTTTAGAAAGTTAGTATTTACTGACCTGACCATCTCAGTCCGCCTCTGCTGTGTGTGTGTGTTCTGCCTGGCAACAGTAAGGAGCAGGGTTGGGGAATCCCCAGAGACAGGTTGGCTACCAGGTGGTGGGTAGAGAGATTACACCTGGATGGGTGGGAGGAGTACACCTTGACTCTTGAATAGACCTGTGCTCTGCCACCACAAAGCCGGCGCCACCCCCTGTGGGGCGGCTGATGTCTCTGCCCTGCTGCTGAAAGGAAAGAGCAGAGTCACCATAACAAAGTGCTCCAGAACTGGACTGAGCCAGGCCCAGGCCCCCTGGCGCTAAAGAACAAAAGAATCATGGTATAAAAGTAGGAGCCTGGCTCCTAAGAAATCAGAATCCTGTTTACCACAAAGAACCTCTGCCCGACTAGAAGGAGAAGAAGACGCCGGAGGAGCTGGCCTGCTGCTTGCCTTGCTGAGAGAGGAGAGGAAGAGACTTACTGAAAAGACTTTGCTACTTTGTGCTTGAACATTCTCCAAGGGCTTGATCTGAGCTTGCCCCCTGAACTGAACCCCAGGAACAGTGGGTTCTCTGTGCTTCTTGCTCGTCCTCCAATTCGAGCCGTGTGTGCATCCCGCTGGAAAAGAGACTGCGCCCCTCATCGCCCCTCCTAGGGCCGTGACACTCAGAAGCTCGCCTGCCTCCAACCCGTGAGAGCCCCGCTCCGTCCGGAGCCGCTCTCTGTTCCCGGGCCAGGCCGCCTGCATCCCTGTCACCGCCTGCCACTGGAGTGCGCTGAACGCGCTATCACCCCTCCTGCCGGAAGCCGTCCGACGACTGTGATCTACGCCGGGTCACCCAGCTGCACTAACCGTGCCCTGCGACCCCGCTTCGCTATCCCCGGACTTCTCAGGCCGCGCTGCCCCCGCTGTGGAGACCCTCCTGCACCGCCGTGCTAAAGGGTCGCTGGCCGCGCCTGCCTACGTGCCCACACCTGCTGATTGAGGACCCAAGAACACTTCCCAAGCTGAGAGTCGCACCGACCTGTGCCGACTCTCCTAATCACGAAAGAAGTCCAGTATCGGGCTCGGGGCCCGCAACGCCTTATTTCCCCGTTCGCAGGAACCGATCTCTGTGAGTACTGGAACTACGAGTAAAGAGACTACGAAGTATCCATTTGAAACTACGAACCAAGAACATTTGCCTGCTGTATAACCTGGTGGCCTAGCGACAACGTTATTGGTCTTGTGATAAGTCTGTTGAGATATATATACCTTATTTTTTACATAAAGAATCGTATTTTTATATATATCCAAGTCTGGTGTCCGTTTCTGGGGGGGATTGATGTATTTACTGTGTGTACGATTGTAAGTGCTTAACCAACAACGCCTGAGGAATCGCCTTGGCTGCTCACGCCACGCACCTAGAGGGTGAGCAAGGGTCATTCGCGAGGGGTTATCCTGCGCCCTGACGTGGAGGAGAGGGTTCCTGCTTGACACAAGGGCAACCTTGCGCCAACCAGAGATCCCCGACTCTAACAGTCACCTACTAGGCGGGCGGGCTCGGGAGTTGTGTGCTCTCACGGCATAACTGTTAGTGTACCAAGTGCGTAATGCTCCTTACTCCTCTTTGACGGGGTCGATTTTGTGTTCTTTATTGTATGCTTTATGGGAAACCGTGTGGTGCGGGAGGGAGACACCGGGGGCGTGTTTTGCAGGCCCTCCTCCAGTTTATTAATACTCTCTCTACCCCCCCGTCTGGTGGGGGCTCTTTTCCCACTTCTCTTCTCTGTTTCTTCTATATTTCGGGTCTGGTTCCGGGGCGACAGGCACACTGCTGGGGGGGGGGGGGGGGCCGTACTCATCTGCAGAGGTGCAGGGTGGGGGGTTGGGGGGGGGGGGGATCCTTTAGTCTTTCACCTCCTTTTTCTATGGCATCCTTTTCTTCTCTTATTCTTCTTTGTCTTTTTCTGGGATCAGCATGGTAGTACTCCTTTGTTGTTAATCACTGCTGTTTCCGGAGTGCCATAATTTCCGTGGAGTTTCCTGGGTCTTGGGGCAGGGGGTTGCAGGCGCAAATGGCCGTGTCATTCCTCCACATCCTGAATTTCCTGTTTCAGCGCCATTGCTTAGATAGACTGCTGTGTATTGTTTACGTTCATCGTTCTGCCTGCCATTTTTCGCTGCTGGGAAACTGTTTGGCACCTGATCCTTCTATCCTTTTCTATTATAAAATGTAAACCTTTATTATCCTGGTCTCCTACTTGGGCTGTTCAGAGACTGAGAGTATGCTAACGTCGAGATTTTGCTCCCCGAGGTACTGACTGTGATAGACCTGCTTTCTGTTATTCTGATTTTTAGCGGCAGGCCCCGGGGGTTGTAGGCCCATATGTGTAATTGATTGAAATGTCAATAAAGGTTTTCAAAAAAAAAAAAAAAAAAAGAAAGTGAGGTGCAGGGGTTCTGTAAAATAATACCCGTCGTAGATCGGGAATGTGTATCAACGCACCTGGTGACAACTCAGGGCGTGAAGCAGCGCTCTCTCCGTCGCTACTCCAGGTGATCTTCCTGGTTGCCCCTGGCTAGTGACCCAGACTCTGTCCCTTCTGCTTGCAGGTATTCTTCCTTCTTGATCCCGGCCTTGGGATCCACCGGACACTCTTCACTGACTGCCTGTCAGCATCTTTCCTTCAGGCATCCATAGGAGTCGACGACGAAACCCGACGCAAGTTCACACCTATGCACCCGCAGCCCATGGGCTAGGTAACTTGGGTACTCCGGTGCTCATCAGGGTATTGACTATCCTAGTGTCTAGTTCTCAAGTCTCGACTTCCTAGCTACTCCAGAGGTGTCCTAAACCTTATTAATTCTAAACTGTACTATTTCTATCGACTATACGCATTACGCGTGAGGGTTTCCACTCTGCACCTGAATCCCGTGGGCCTCCCACTTCCTAACCTTGGGTAGTATAGTGTAGCCCCAGCGATTCCCTAGGCCTAGGCCTATCCTATTTCCGTGACAGTGGTCCTTATACCACTTACTTAGTATATGGTTTGCGTGGCCCCTAGGGCCTAACTGTATTACTTACCGGTGTGACTTAATGTATGCTTGAATAAGACTGTGTTGTACTTACCTCGAATCTCATAAAGAGTGCGGAGGGTTTGACTAGAATAAATACACTTTATTTTATATATATATATCTGTTGTGGTGTCCTTTCATTTGGTATTCAAGGGATTACATATGGTATAACAGCTGGCTTCACATGCCATTCAGAGTTTAGCCTAAGACTGCTCTTGTCCATGCTACCACTAGGATAGCTGGTCTATAAGGTTGACTTTACAACCAATCACCATAAGGGTTGTTTGGACTGATACAAGGTGTATACTAGAATTAGTGACATCATATATCAGGCCAACTTCTCATATTGGTGGCAGCGGTGGGATCTGAGCTTGCTGTTGTAATACCATTGTAATCTTGAGATACTTAATTGAAAGATCACACAGATATTGTTTAGGTACATATAACATAGATTATAAATACTTAAGTCCTACTGGACTTAGTTGTTGTAGGTTGAAGGGCCTAGCACACCCCAACTACAACTACTAGAAAGGTTTAGTAGATAAAACTAGTGTAGGTAGGTGCACACACCACACCCTCACTAGATCATGTCTCTGGGAGGAGATCAAGTAGATTCTCTCTCAGGAGG
This sequence comes from Triturus cristatus, assembly GCF_964204655.1. NCBI lineage: Eukaryota > Metazoa > Chordata > Amphibia > Caudata > Salamandridae > Triturus > Triturus cristatus. The sequence goes on from NC_140592.1 coordinate 214,547,129, forward strand.
GGTAGGTCTTAGAAAGATCCCCTCTAGATATGATACCCTAACTTTTCAGGAGATGAGACAATTGTGTACCTCCAGAAAGTTAAAACAGGGTGCAAACCCTACCCTCATTCAGCTAGTAGAGATCCTAGAGGAGTAGGATGCTCTTAGGGCCTCCCAGGCTGGTACCCTAGGTACAGGTGAGGGTCTACCCGCCACAGATGAGTCAGATGGGGCTTCAGATGAGGAGGTAGACAGCCAGGTCGAAGTAGGAAGACTTAGCCAGGCTAACTTAAGCTTGCATGGGAGTCTGCATGGGGCCCCCCCATTCAGACCCCCAAGTGGACTTAACCAGAGAAACAGGCGAGACAGATCCCCTTCAAGGGAATCCATCCACTCCCATGTCTCTAGCATCTCTAATGCCTCTTCTCACAGGGGAATGACTTCCCCCCAGAGAAAAGAGCATGAAGCCAGGATGAGGGAAGCTAATCTAAGGATTGAGAGGGAAGAACTTGCCCTTGCCAAGGAGAAGCTTGCTCTGGCTAGAGAGCAGAAGTTAAGTGGGTTAGAACCCACTGGTGGCAGCAATATCCCTAAGGATAGAGACAGGACCTATGATAATAGAAACCTGAGCAAGATTGTCCCTCCCTACAAGTGTGGGGATGACATCCACAAATGGATAACTGCTTTGGAGAGAGCCTGCAAAGTACAGCAGGTACCCCAAAGTCAGTGGGCAGCTATCTTGTGGCTCTCCTTCTCTGAGAAAGGTAGAGACAAGCTCCTCACAGTTAGTGATGAGGATGCTGACAATTACACTGTCCTGAAGAGTGCTCTAATTGATGGGTTTGGCCTAACCACTGAACAATACAGGTTGTTGTTCAGGGATACCCAGAAGACACAGACTCAGGACTGGACTGACTTTGTAGATTGTGCCACTAAGGCTTTAGAAGGCTGGCTATTGGGAAGTAAGGTTAAGGACAAAACAGGATTGTATAATTTGATCATGAGGGAACAAATCCTTAACAACTGTCAAAACCAGCTACTGCATCAACACGTGATTGATTCTGATCTGACTTCTCCCCAAGAATTGGGAAAGAAGGCAGATAGATGGGTCAGGACAAGAGTTAAGCAGAAAAACCAGAACCAGGGCGGTGATCAGAAAAAGGCAGACCAGAAGGGTAATGATCAGAAACAAAAAGACCAGAAGTCTTCACCAGGCCCCCAAAAGGCTCAGGGGGAGGGTGGTCCCAAAAAGGATAAGAAGAAAGATGGCCAAAAGAAACCATGGTGCAACTATTGTAAGTCAAACTCACATTGGTTTAGTGAGTGCACCAAAAAGGATAAGCCCCCAGCCACCATTGCCCCTAAGGCAACTGTACCCCCTAGTTCAGCTGTAAGTGGTGGTTCCCAGCAAAAGGGTGTAGTAGGGTTAACCTTGGGAACTGAGGAGGATTCTGGCCTAGTCAGGATACCTACTCAGGCTGTTCTGATCTGTGATGGGGACATAGCTTTGTCCTCTACTATAGGCCCCAGTAACCTGGGCAAGTACAGACAGACTCCTTTTATCAACCAGAGAATGGCTCAGGCCTACAGGGACACTGGGGCTAGTGTCACAATGGTGACCCCTGCCTTTGTGGACCCTGGACAGATCATGCTAGGTGAGAATTACCTAGTGATCAACGCCAGCAATGCCACTACTTCCCATAGTGTGGCAATTGTTAACTTCTCCTGGGGAGGGGTAACTGGCCTCAAGAAAGTTGTTGTTAGTTCAGATCTTCCTGTGGAGTGTTTACTGGGCAATGATCTTGAAACTTCAGTTTGGTCTGAAGTGGAGTATAGGACCCATGCAGAAATGCTGGGGATAGATGCACATGTCCTTGCTGTGACCAGGTCACAGGCCGAAAAGTGCAACACTGAACAAGTGCTGGATCCTGGAACCATGGACCAGTCACAACCCAAGAGAAAGAGCAGTAGGGTAAAGGCTGTGCCTTCCCCCCTGCCTCAGGTAATGGATCAGCCCTCACAGGAGGATGATTCTGCGAGCCCTGAAGGAACTGTCCTAGAAGAACTTGAACCTGATCAGGTTGAGTTTCTTGGGACAGGGGGGCCTTCAAGGGCAGATCTGAGGCAGGCACAATTAAACTGCCCCTCTCTTGAGCCCCTCAGACAGCAGGCTGCTGCTGAGGCTGCAGGGAATGCTCAAGGTACCCATAGAGTGTATTGGGATGAAGGGCTGCTGTACTCAGAGGCTAGAGACCCCAAGCCTGGTGCATCCAGGAGGTTGGTCATACCACTGAAGTTCAGAGGCTTCTTTCTTACCTTGGCCCATGATATTCCCCTTGCAGGACACTTAGGCCAGAACAAGACTTGGGACAGGCTTGTCCCTCACTTTCACTGGCCTCATATGTCAGAAGATACCAAGGAGTTTTGTCGCTCCTGTGTCACCTGCCAAGCCAGTGGCAAATCAGGTGGCGCCACAAAGGCCCCCCTCATACCACTACCTGTGGTGGGGGTTCCCTTTGAGAGAGTGGCCATAGATATTGTAGGACCAATGGACCCACAAACAGCATCTGGGCACAGATTCATACTGGTAATAGTGGACCATGCCACCAGGTATTCAGAAGCTATTCCCCTAAGGACCACAACAGCTCCTGTTGTGGCAAGGGCCCTACTTGGAGTGGGCTTTCCAAAGGAGGTCATTTCTGACAGAGGTGCCAACTTCATGTCAGGATATTTGACTGCAATGTGGAAGGAGTGTGGTGTGAACTACAAGTTCACCACAACCTATCACCCACAGTGCAATGGGCTTGTGGAGAGATTCAACAAGACCCTAAAAGGGATGATAAAAGGTTTACCAGACAAGCTTAGGCGAAGATGGGACATCCTTTTACCCTGCCTTCTGTTTGCTTACAGAGAGGTCCCACAAAAGGGGGTTGGCTACAGCCCTTTTGAGCTTTTGTTTGGGCATCCTGTAAGAGGACCCCTATGTTTAGTAAGGGAAGGATGGGAGAGACCTCTCAGACAACCCAAACTTGATATAGTGGATTATGTACTTGGTCTCCGCTCCAGGATGGCAGAGTATATGAAGAAGGCTTCTAAAAACCTTGAGGCAAACCAAGAACTCCAAAAAGCTTGGCATGACCAAAAGGCTGTGCTGACTGTTTACCAGCCAGGGCAGAAAGTGTGGGTGTTGGAGCCAGTGGCCCCAGCAGCACTCCAAGACAAATGGTCTGGACCCCACACTATTGTTGAGAAAAAGGGAGATGTCACCTACTTGGTGGACCTTGGGACTCCTAGAAGCCCCCATAGGGTGCTTCATGTCAACAGATTGAAGGCATATGTTGACAGGGCAGACATGGGCTTACTCATGGCTACAGATGAGGGGCAGGAGGAAGAGAGTGACCCTCTCCCAGACCTGTTGACTCAGAACCCCGATGATGGCTCAGTTGATGGTGTAGTCTTTTCTGACAGCCTCACTGTCCATCAGCAACAGGACTGCAGACAAGTTCTGCAATCCTACAGACATATGTTCTCTCTGACCCCAAGTCAGACAAACTGGTGCACCCATGAGGTGGACACTGGTGACAGTCTGCCTGTGAAGAGTACAATCTACAGGCAACCTGACCATGTCAGGGACTGCATAAAAGTTGAGGTACAAAAGTTGTTGGAGCTGGGAGTCATTGAACCTTCAGAGAGCCCTTGGGCTAGTCCTGTAGTTCTTGTGCCAAAACCTCACACCCAAGATGGTAAGAGAGAGATGAGGTTTTGCGTGGACTACAGAGGTCTCAATGCTGTCACTAGGACAGATGCCCACCCAATACCTAGGGCAGATGAGCTCATTGACAGACTGGCAGCTGCTACGTTTTTGAGCACATTTGACCTGACAGCAGGCTACTGGCAAATCAGACTAGCTGAGGATGCAAAGGCCAAAACTGCTTTCTCGACCCCAGGAGGACATTATCAATTTGTGGTAATGCCATTTGGTTTGAAGAATGCACCTGCCACTTTCCAAAGGTTGGTGAATCAAGTCCTTACAGGCCTGGATGACTACTGTGCAGCTTATCTTGATGATATTGCTGTCTTTAGCTCCACCTGGGAGGATCACCTGGTCCACCTGAGGAATGTTTTAGAGGCCCTGCAAAAGGCAGGCCTCACTATCAAGGCCACTAAATGCCAGAAAGGGCAGAGCAAGGTTGTATACCTGGGCCACCTAGTTGGTGGGGGTCAGGTTCAACCACTGGAGAGCAAGATCCAGACCATAAAGGACTGGACTCCTCCAACTACCCAGACTCGGGTCAGAGCTTTCTTGGGCCTGACTGGGTACTACAGAAAGTTTGTTAAGAACTATGGGTCCAGTGTGACACCACTTAATGACTTGACCTCCAACAAAATGCCAAAGAAAGTTCAGTGGACAGTAAGCTGTCAAAAAGCATTTGATGACCTGAAGCAGGCCATGTGCAGTGCACCTATTCTGAAAAGTCCAGACTACTCCAAAGAGTTTATTGTCCAGACAGATGCTTCTGAGTTGGGTGTGGGAGCTGTTCTTTCACAACTGAATGTAGATGGTCAAGACCAGCCCATTGCTTTTATAAGTAGAAGGCTGACCCCTAGAGAGAAACGTTGGTCAGCTATTGAGAGGGAGGCCTGTGCTGTGGTTTGGGCCCTGAAGAAGCTGAGGCCATACTTGTTTGGCACTCACTTCAAGATTCAGACAGACCATAAGCCCCTCTTGTGGCTAAATCAGATGAAGGGTGAAAATCCCAAACTTCTTAGGTGGTCCATTTCCCTACAGGGGATGGACTTCACAGTGGAACATAGACCTAGGACTGACCATGCCAATGCAGATGGACTCTCCAGATATTTCCACTTAGAACATGAAGACTCAATTGGTCAAGGTTAGTTTAATGTCCCTAAGTTTGGAGGGGGGGTTGTGTAGGAGAGTAGGGTCTGCTTTCTATGTTCACCCCCACTTTTTGCTTTTGCTTTACTGGTTTTCGACTTAGATGTGGCTGTGGGCCTGCTAATCAGACCCACAGCTCTGCTGTTCTCTCTCTAAATTAATACTATGTACTTTAGGTGCATAACCCAATTGGATAGGATCACCTTATTAGCCCCTGTACAGTGTACCTTAGGTACCCAGGGCATAGGTGTACCCTAGGCCTACCAGGGGCTGCAGCATGTATTATGCCACCCCTGACCTGGCCTTCCATTATGACACAGCTGGCTGATCACTCAGCTGGGGCAAGGTCGTGTAATCACCCCTTGCTTAGGTGTAGGATTCCTATACCTACCTCATATATAGACACATGTGTACCTATCAGCCACTCCTATTGCAGGCCTTAACAATCCTGGAGGCAGAGTGCTTGGTAACATGTGAGATAGTGCTCTAGCATGAGCTGAGCCTGTCTGCAGCTTTCGGAACCATGTCCTTATAGCTGTTCTATGATATAGCCTACCATATACTCTTAAAGTGCCTTATAATCTTAAACGGTTATGGTAACTATGGTTTGGCTTTATCAAAACATGTCGTGTAAGGTGTCGAACACTTTGGAATAATACCCCCATCCCATTTCTGGTGATGAGGATATTATCCCTCCCTTCTAGAGGGAGAAGACATGTTGAAACCTACTTACCCGGTTAAAGTTAACCAGAGCCCCAGCATCACAAAATGGATGCTGCTGCCACGACACAAGTCTGACCTCCTGCTGCTGGGGGTGATCCCGGCACGGGAGGCTTGGACAATAGGTCTCCTGCCTTGGGAGGTGCGAGCACCACCCCAGACAGGCCTTAGTGTATTGGGGCAGGGAGGGATGAAAGAAACTAGACACTGCCTGGGGCACACAAGGTGTCCCATGCATAGTCCAGTTCAAACCGGTGCTGGGGCACTCCAGCCCCAGTCCTGGCGCGAAACTGGACAAAGGGAAGGGGGTGTAACCACCCCCCTCCCAGGTCCCACCCATAAGGCGTGACCTAGCAGGCAACCCAGCCCCCCATATTAGTATAAGTGTGGTAGCTGGGCCCCAGGAGATTAGATTATCCTGAACCTGCAACTTGAACAGAAACTCTGGACATTCGACATTCAACAAAAGAAGAAGACTGAAGAATCTCCCTTGTGGCCAAGGAGTGCCCACCTTGTGCGAACAGGCACCATCAAGAGACTTACCCTTTGCTTTGCTGAAGTTCTACGAGGGACCGACTGCAGAGCCTGACCAGAGCCTTGACTTCCAGACTTCTCCGACCCTGATCCACATCCACAGCCGAGCTGAGATCCGTGGAGGCGACGAGAGACGTGGGTCCGGCTACCTGGGAAAAGTGGCGAGTATCTTCCAGCGCAGCTTCTGAGGCACCCTCGAGGTTGTGCACCGGGGATTGAGAAGCCCCAACCCCAAGCACCATCTGCACCGAAGATCAGCCCCCCACACTCCACGAGTCCTGCGTGGGGCCCTTCTGCATTTTTCTGCTTGCCGCGTCTGTCCGGTTGCTTGCCCGTTGGCTAGTAACCTTTGCGACGACACACCTTCAATTTTCCATTGCTGGTTTGGCTCCTCCAGACTGGCTCCTGCTCCTCTGTAAAAGAGAAGCACCCCAGACCTCCCTGGTCTGCACCAGAAGCAAGTCCTCCATTCTTCGTGGGTTCCGCTTGCCAAGGCTTGGTGAGTCCTAGTTCGACTTCGACGCCGCCGACAGCCCGAGCCTTCGTGGGACAGCTCGCCTCCTGGTCCTGGTTGTCCTCGACGTCTCCTGGTACCCGTGGCTGCTGCGACAAGCTTCACCTCTTCACCTGCAATCTCCCGACATCGCCTGGTTCCTTCCTGGTTCCACGTGGTCACTGGCTAGTGACCCAGACTCTGTCCCTTCTGCTTGCAGGTATCTTTCCTTCTTGATCCCGGCCTTGGGATCCACCGGACACTCTTCACTGACTGCCTGTCAGCATCTTTCCTTTAGGCATCCATAGGAGTCGACGACGAAACCCGACGCAAGTTCACACCTATGCACCCGCAGCCCGTGGGCTAGGTAACTTGGGTACTCCGGTGCTCATCAGGGTATTGACTATTATAGTGTCTAGTTCTCAAGTCTCGACTTCCTAGCTACTCCAGAAGTGTCCTAAACCTTATTAATTCTAAACTGTACTATTTCTATCGACTATACGCATTACGCGTGAGGGTTTCCACTCTGCACCTGAATCCCGTGGGCCTCCCACTTCCTAACCTTGGGTAGTATAGTGTAGTCCCAGCGATGGCCTAGGCCTATCCTATTTCCGTGACAGTGGTCCTTATACCACTTACTTAGTATATGGTTTGCGTGGCCCCTAGGGCCTAACTGTATTACTTACCTGTGTGACTTAATGTATGCTTGAATAAGACTGTGTTGTACTTACCTCGAATCTCATAAAGAGTGCTGAGGGTTTGACTAGAATAAATACGCTTTATTTTATATATATATATATATATATATCTGTTGTGGTGTCCTTTCATTTGGTATTCAAGGGATTACATATGGTATAACAGCTGGCTTCACATGCCATTCAGAGTTTAGGCTAAGACTGCTCTTGTCCATGCTACCACTAGGATAGCTGGTCTATAAGGTTGACTTTACAACCAATCACCATAAGGGTTGTTTGGACTGATACAAGGCGTACACTAGAATTAGTGACATCATATATCAGGCCAACTCCTCACAAAAGTTACTCGCACTTCATTATATTAAAGGCTCCCAGTTTTCCGTTTTTACTGATTTTGTACAGATAGACAGAAAACAATGTGTTTCTTGTCTGTATTTATTTTTTAAGGCAGACAAATACAGAAAATTGTGCTTTTCATGAGTGACTTTTGACACTTTCCTTTATAAATTCCAAGCCAACAGCTGAATAGAGAAACAGCATGTGGAGTTAAAAAACAGGATTGGATTTCCTTAAATGTAGGCATATGTTAACATTAAGGCCCTCTGTTTTCCGTTTTTACTGATTTTTACAGATAAATACAGACTGAAACCATTTATTTTCTTGTCTGTATATATTTTTAAATGTGGATAAAAACGGAAATTCAGGTGTTTGAGTGATTTTAAATACACTTTACCATGACTGCCAGGCCAATAACTGTGTGGACTGATTGATAAGGGGGTTAAAAAAAGGAATTTTAGTGAAGAGGCTTAAACAGCAATAGATATGCACAAGGCTGATACTGAAATGTGCATATTTTCATATAGGTACATTGATTTATCTTCTGCGGGTGTTCATATTACTGAAACCTGGCAAGCATTCAAGCATGGCTGCATATTTGTTGGTTAAATTAATGTGGATATATACCAGTTTAGACTTTAATTTTTTCACAAAACCAATAAAAAATACAGATAAAGTCGACAAAAAATAAATATGGATAAATACAGACGGAAATGTCAAAAAAATAAATACCATAAAACCGGGAGTCCTAGTTACCATATTTGTATATATTGCTAATATTTACATGTGGGTGTAGTATTCTGCTATATTGGCTGTTTTATTTGCCAAAATGTAACAGGCATTAAGGTATGAGTGCATATTTCTCATTTAAATGTGGAAATACACCATGTTATGACTCCATTTATTTTTAAAAATACAAAATAAATGGAGATAAATACCAATAAGATGGCTGCAAAATAAAAATGGATAAATACAGACGGAAATGTTGAAAAAATAAATACCATAAAACCAGGAGCCCTAGTTATATGGTCCTCAATTCAAAAGTAAAGTCGAGAGATTCAACAAAGTACTGGTGGAATGTATCCAGAGCGCTCTGAAATCTAGTGTTGATGCTATCAGGGATACTATTTGGGCCTATCGCACTACACCAGATTCTATTATGGGACAGATTTCCTTTCAGTTGATGAGAGGAAGAATGTGAGGTCATGTTTAGCTCCTTTATGGGTGTCGGACATTCTCGATTCCTGGGTTGACGTTCAATTGATGGCCAAAAATGAAAAAGTTGTCAGTGATGATGTTGGTAGGGCTAGAGTTCTGAGTGAATGTTTGAATAACAAAAAATGCAAGAACACCCGGGCTGTATGAGTGTGAGACTGGGTGTGAACTTAAGATCCCTTGTTGTTGAGAAAAGGTTTATTGAAATTTAGAGATCCTATTCAGGTGGGGAACGTGTGAGGCAATTCTGCCCAGGTGTGTAATGGTCAGTGGTGGAATATGTCTTGCGTGGTGAAGGTGTGGAAATTCACTGCGTCAGACAACCTCAGTGATCTGAATGGTGATCTATTGAAAATGTATATAAAAAGTGACGGTTGCACCAGGCTAAGTGCAAAGATAAAATTACACAAAACGTGGCAACTTCAGAGATACAAAAAAAAAAAAAATTTCAATACAATAATGTAACTTAAACCATTGAAGATTTATATTTTTATTTTAATATTTCATTTTTATTTTTGTGGTTTCATGACCAACTTGATATTCATGATAGATATTCAATTCACTTGCAAAGACTACATATATAAGACAATCATTTTGATACAAACAACAAATACATAAAACAATCAAATATTAGCAATTGGATATATTGCTAAAATGTGCAAGAGTGATTCCGTTAATTGATAATTCACTCAATGACAATGGATCAATCAATGAATATACAATTTTATAACAAGATAAAAACACTGAACAAGTTCACAGAAAGATCTATTGAAAATGGACATGGTCGATGCTGCCAAAGATTTGAATGGTGAAGTTGGTCACAGAAAACAAAAGGATGATAGGCCAATTTTGATCTTCCGGTTCAGAGGAATCATTTGCGTAAAAGTTTAAGTACTAAAAGAGTGCCAAAAAGATTTGTTGATTATGTTTCTTTTATGTTTATTAGTTTTTCTATGTGTTCATTTTGTCGTATTGTTTGGTGTGTGAAGGGGGAGATGTGTGGTGTAGTCTTATGGCTGGGGTTGAGTCGGTGTATATGTATATGCTGCTTTTGCACTGGTAGTTCCAACATTCTGTATTTGTGTAAGTCCCACCTTTATTGGTCAAGGTAATGGTCTCTATTAAAATGTCCAGAGGTTATGGTTTGAGCACTGTGGCAATTGCTTCAATCTTCTGGGCCTTGTAAAGCCACACTTGCTAAACTTCAATAAATATGTCTTTTCATATACTACAAGCTGTCTGCTTACATCAATCACACTTCAGGATGCCTAAACTTCAGAAGATGGAAAAATCTAATTCTGTTATATTTACCTTTCTAAAAAGGTTGCCTCTAAAGACAGCTTACCAATTACTTTCAGTTGCATGCCTAGCACTCACACTTTTTCAACCATCACACTGTTAAGCGTTGCATTACATAACACAATAACCACACAACATGGAACACTTCCCATATAGGATCAAATCAAAGACAACACCCTTCCAACCACACACCCTACACAGTGTAGCATGCTACTCATGCAGACAAGTGCTTCAGCATCCCACAAAGCTGTAATGAGGTTAGCAATCAGAGATCAAGAATGTGCTGTTAACAGAAAAATAAGAGTGGAGATGCTTTCAAAGTTGATCTACAATGGTGTACACATTTAAAACCTTTACAGAAAATCAAATGCCCTGAGGCATGCTATTCTGCATATACATTTTGCACTTAGAAAAGTCCATTAAGGATTAACTTTGATTCAGATGTTACTTTCTATTTCAAAACCAGATGTTTTGCTATACAATTAATTAATATATTACTTGGCAGAAACTGTTTCTGCAAATGCATTTACATTAAAATACAATGTGTGAGGAAAACTTTCTCAGGGCTGAAATGCTAAAAAAAAATAAAACAGAGGACAAATATATGGAAACAAACTGGCCCACAATTGAAGAAATCAGTCTGCAGCAATGAGCCAAGGAATTGGAGAACTTGACTTAACAAACACTAAATTGACAAATATATTTAGCAATATTATTTGCCACATTCGAGTTTAAACCTCCGCAGATTAGTTACCATTGTTAACTGCATTACTCAGACATACAAGATTCAATAGACTGTTATTGTATAAATGTTGTTTTCATTACAAATAGAGAATTATTATTTTTTTGGACAGTGAGCAACACCTAATTGTGAAAGGAATGTTTATTTTTATTTAAATAACCCAATTTGTATGCAACAGTAAAAAGGGGGTTAAGCTACGGGTTATTTAGGAGATCTGGGGCAGGCAGCGGTAAGGGGTTTTTAAGGTATAGGGGTGGGTAGTAAGAAATGGGACCTAATGGGTTTTTAGTGCTCAGGAGCGGTACGTGGTAAAGGGGGGATATGGGTTTTTAGAGTTCAGGGTGAATAGCGGTAAAGGGTGGAAATTATTTTTTAGGGTTAAGGGTGGGAAGTGTTTTGTTTAGAGTTTGGGGTGGTTAGTGGTAAATGGTGGTGAGGGTTTTTATGGTTATGGGGCAGGCAATGGTGACGGAAGGAAAATGGACTAAAAAAACCTAAAAGAGGGATTTAGGGCGGTTTACCCCACAAAACAGATGAGTGTAAAAAATGGAGTTGGAGCTAACGACCATCCAGAACACAAAAATGTCAATCAAGAATATCAATTAATACCACAGCCAATGTATGGTAAAGCACTATGATGAAATACAATGCATTGTAAAGGTCGTGTTGTAAAATACGTGTGGTAATGGCATATGTGGCAACAAATGATATTCGCTATGGACATGTTAAGGAACCAAAATGCTTTGACCACCTGGATGACAAAATGCTATATACAAGCTGCATAGGTTTGTCTCATAGATAACGCTTTTATTGTCTGGTTAGGTATTGACCACCTATCACACAGAGATGACAGGACCTGCATGGGAGTGAGGTAGTGCTGACCACGAAGGAACTCCCCAACTGCTGCCATAGAGTTGCACAATGGATAGGTGGCGGTTTGAAGGAGAAAATGCTGCTGCTGCAACTCTTTCTTTTCCCCTGTACCAGACTGCCGTGTATCCAGAGTACTTCCCCATGCTTCAGCTACTTATGGGTCAGTAATGTTTCTGTGTGCTAACCAGCCATGCTTCAGACTTTCATGCGCAAAAGACTTCAACCTTGCTTCAGATTTCGATGTTCCATGGCCACCTTGTGTGACTGCAGCATCTGTGCCGAGAACAACGCCATCATGTTCCCTTCAATGGAAGGGACTCTTGGCCCCCCCTCACCCCCTCACCCCAGAGTGGATCTGGGGTGAGGGGGGGCCTTCTTCCCCCTGTATTCTGCGCTGGAGGGCCTGGCATCGCTGGCCCATTAGGGCAGACGTGGGACCTCAGCGCATCTGGACGGCCCTTGGCACCAGGAGTGCGTCCGACCACGGGGGAGCACACTGGAGGAGAGTTATCAGGGGCGCAGTGGTAGGGCGGCATCTGTGACGACACTGCAGGCGCTGCGGCCTGGCGCCTGGCGTGAGACTAGCCAGAGCGGACTGGCAGACGGTGGTGGGGATGCAGCTTGCGACAGATGAGCTACCGGCATTGGAGCGTTGATATACGGGGTTACGCCTCTCCTCGAGTGAGCAGGGGGGGTGGGCGGGGGGGAATGGCAGGAGCGTGTAATGGTCCCCCCAAAGAGTCGCAAAGACAAGACATTGAAAGAATTGTTCGAAAAGGCACCGGTGGGTCCTGCGCTGGGCGTCATGGCGGCGGGGGCGCCCGGTCCCTCATCCGTGCAGACGGATGGAACTGAACAGATCACCAAGTCCTTTCTAGAATCCATGTTCACTGCCCTGAGAGCTGACATTCAAAACCTTCAAAAGGAATTTGCGGCGGAACTTAAAGAAGTTTGCAGGGATTGTGACGGAATTGGGGAAAGGGTCGCCGCGCTGGAGGACAAAAGCGACGGGCGGGACACGGAGCTGGCGGCGCTACAACAAGAGATCATCCGGATCCATGACCAGCAGGTTGACCTCCAGTCACATGTAGAAGATCTAGAAAATCGATCTCTGCACCATAATATACGCATCCGCGGATTGCGGATAGCCGAGGACACGAAAGACCTGTTTGGCTTCACAAGAGAGCTCTTTAATCATATCCTGGATCACCCACCGGAGTCGGAGTTGCGGATCGACCGGGCACATAGAGTGGGCCCCCAGAGGCCCTTATCCGCCACTCCGTCCGACATTTTACTGTGTGTACAAGATTACCGCACTAAAGAGGACATACTCCGTAAAGCTCGTCAAAAGCACCCGGTGATGGTTCGGGACCACGCACCGGTCCTTTACCAGGATCTCTCGGCCCTCACACTCCACAAACGCAGACTCTTCAGGCCGATCACAACACATCTTCAGTAGCGCAATATTCAGTATAGCTGGGGGGCATCCTTTTCGCCTGGTGTTCCGCATTGACAACACGCTATACCAATTGCGTTCTTTAAAGGAGGCAGCTAAACTGTTGGGGGTAGAGTTGCCGGCGGGGGACAGTGGAGATGATGGGGCCCGGCGGACACACAGGCTGCCCGGTCTGGGTGGCGCCAACAGGGCCGCCATAGACGCGCCAGGAAACCTCCAGCGGCGGAGATCCTCAGAGGCCAGCAGGCAGCATTAGAGACTGTCTCCACGGGTTTGCACACCTCCTCACCCGCCCGAGTTAAGCGATAATTGTAGCCGGCTGGTAGGCTGGCTTCTTGGGCGGGCCGTCGGCGGGAGGGGGGGTCTTCCCACTGTGGAACTTTCTTCCTCGTTGCTGCCTTCCCACTCACTGGAAGGTGGAGGACATTGGTTCTGGACCTTTTTTGTTCAAATGTTGGGTTGTTGGGGTAGGGGTTGGGGGCACTGGTCGTGGGAGGGCTTGGGGTTCCACGTCCATCATTGGGTGGGGTTGCGACAGATGCAATGGCACGGGGAGTACACAGCGCTCGCCCATGGCGTGCTCCCCTTGTATGTGATGCATTGCCTACCTTGCGCTCCCTAAGTTTCCTAGTTAATGTGAATGGCTCCACACACTTAAAGTATTAACACTCAATGTTCGGGGACTTAACAACCCAGTTAAGCGCAGAGCTGTACTGTCCTGTTTGGAGAACTCACGGGCTGACATTTGTCTCCTTCAGGAGACCCACCTCCTGGCTCAGGACTGTTAACGGCTCCGATCCCGCAAGTTCCCGACACAACTCTTCTCTTCTGGTCCCACCAAAGCCGTGGGAGTGGCGATCCTAGTAGCCCAGCGGTTCAGGGGGGAGGTCCTGCATAAGGAGGCGGAGATCAGGGGGCAGCTTTTGGTTTACAGGTTTGCTCTGGGAGCCTTGACCTTCACCATTGGCTCTCTCTACGCCCCTAATGAGGGTCAGGAGCGCTTTTTGCAGTCTGCACTCACTAAAGTTACGGCCACAAGCGACCGCAATATTCTCCTGGGGAGGGGGGGGGGGATTTGAATCATGTTCTCGATAACATACGAGACAGGTCCTGCCAGCGCACACATCAGACGGGCACGCTCTCGGAGGCGGGACTTACCTGCCTACGAGATCTGGGCTTATGCGATTTATGGCGTAGCTTCCATCCTCCGAGTCGGGAGTTCTCTCATTATTCTCGTGCACATAAGACATATGCTCGGCTGGATTATCTCTTGGCCTCTTCCACAGTTAGGGCGATGGCCTCGGAGGCTGAGATAGGGGTAGCTTCCCTTTCCGACCATGCTCCGGTGCTTACTGTTCTGACTCTGCCGCCAGTGGTGCTGCCGGACAGGGTATGGCGCCTCAGGGACACTCTGCTGCACCGGGAAGATGTGATAGCGCAGATACGTAGATCTATCACTGATTTTTTTTCGCACAACGCTAACACCGACACAACACTACCGACACAATGGGCGGCACTGAAAGCAGTCCTCAGGGGGGAACTTATTGATGTCTCGGCCGCCGACAATCTGGAGTGTGGACGTAAACGGGAGGAGCTTACACAGAAAACTAAGGAACTGGAGCAAATGCTGCAGAAGACGGGCGCCCCCAGGGTGTGGCGCCAGCTCAAAGCAATACAACAGCAACTGGCGGCTCTTGATCAAGATAGAGCGGAGTACACTGCCCTGCGCTTAAAACACGCTTATTACACTGGGGGGATAGGTGCGGGCGCCTTCTCGCCCACAAACTCCGGGAGGTTCGGAGACGCCAGGGGGTCCGCGAGATCTGTCAGGAGGACGGCACAAGAGTTACGGAGGACAGGGACATAGCTGAGGCATTTCGTGCATACTATGCCAACCTGTACGCTAGCACCCAACTGACCGCCGATAATGGGGCGGCTTTTCTAGACTCAATCACACTCCCAACTTTGTCCAAGCTCCAGGCGGATCAGTTGGACAGGGATATCCACCCCTGAGGAAGTGATTGCCGCTATCTCCCGGTTGAAATTGGCGAAAGCCCCTAGGCCGGATGGCTTCACCGCCATCTTCTATAAGAAGTTTTGTACCATGCTGGCGACCCTTCTCACCCAGCTATTAAATTCTTTTTCGGCCACGGGAGCGATTCCCCCAGACCTTTTGGGGGCCCACATAGCAGCTATCCCCAAGCCGGAGAAAGATCGGACACGCTGTGGGGCCAGTCGGCTGGCAGCTTATATGCCAGGCCTTATTGACCCGGATCAGGCGGGGTTCATCCCAGAGCGTCAAGCCCCTGACAATACGAAACGAGTCCTGCATCTGGTTGAAAAAGCCTCCCGTACGACGGGAGAGTACATGCTGCTCACGATCGACGCTGAAAAGGCATTCGACCGTGTTCACTGGCCCTATTTGGAGCAGGTGCTGCTGAGGATGGGTCTAAGAGAGAAATTTTGCACCCATATTTTTAACTGCTATAAATTTCCGTTGGCGCCGGTCCGCGTAAATGGACACACGTCCTCTAGCTTTCCGATAGCACGGGGCATGAGGCAGGGGTGTCCGTTGTCGCCGCTGCTTTTCGACGCTTATATGGAACCCCTGGCCCAGAAGATCAGGCAGAACCCAGACGTCTCCGGAATTGCATTCGGGGGATAGGTGTACACCATCAGCCTCTATGCGGACGATGTGATGCTCTCTTTATCTAACCCGCGGGAGGCCCTGCCGGCCTGCATGGCGGACCTGGACACCTTCGCACGGGTGGCGGGGTTCAAGGTGAATGCGGACAAGTCGTTGGCCCTTGGTCTCTCTTTGTCTCCGCCCACCCGGGAGTACCTGCAGAACTCGCTCCCCTTTCAGTGGGCGGAGGAGTCGATCCCATATTTGGGGATTCAGCTGGCTTTTACACTACCGCAGGTGGTGGCCCTCAACTACGCAGCCTTGCGTCGGAAGATCCGCAAGGAGCTGGGACAGTGGAAGTATTATCCTCTTTCGTGGTTGGGCAAGATTGCGGCGGTTAAGATGACCATACTGCCACAGATTCTTTACCTATTCCGCACCATCCCCCTACATCCGCCCACCGGATGGCTTCGGCAGACGCGATCGGAATTGGCCAAGTTTATTTGGAACGGGCGGAAGCCACGAATGAAGAGGTTGTTGTCCACTCTTCCACCGGAAAGCGGGGGGCTCGGGATCCCTGATCTTCAGCTCTATTTCCAGGCCGCACAGCTACGCCACCTGGTGGAGTGGAGTCGCTGTGAATCGGAGAAACATTGGCCGTTTCAAGACCAAGCGGTAGCGGGCCGGCCTCTGCAGGAAATCCCCCTTTCTGCGTAAACAGCACAGGCCCCCTAACCTCTATGCCTCCTACATCACCCGCGTGCCTTTAGAGATATGGAACCGAACTAACGTCTCTCATGACTTCACCACCTTTCCCTCTCCGCTTACGCCACTATTCGATAATACGGAGTTCACCCCCGGGATGGATACGGTAGCCTTTAGTAGGTGGAAACCGGCTGGCTGCCGTTTCCTCTATCATATGTACGATGCTGATGGAGTCCGCCCGTTTCAGCAATTCAAGCAGGAATACGGGTTGCCAGAAGCGGAACGGATCAGATACCTCCAGGTTCGGCACTGGCCGCTTGACGGGCGGGTTTGCCCATCGGCAGATGGGAGGCTCTCCCAGTATGAGCGATGGTTAATAACACGCACATCAGATAAACAGCTAATCTCCGATTTGTATAGAACGATGCAAGTACGACATGCACACACTTACAACTCGGGTAGGACACGATGGGAGAGGGAGTTGGGTAGGACTCTGACTCATAAGGAGTGGGAGGGAATATACTATAGGGCCCGCCATTCAGGATACCACATGGGACTCACAGACAAATTCACAAGGATTGCGACCTACTGGTATTACACTCCAGAGCGCTTACACGCTATGAACCGGAAGAGGGACGCCCACTGTTGGAGGGGCTGCGGGCAGGTAGGCACCTTGACCCACTTACTGTGGGAGTGTGAGTATGTCCAACCATATTGGTCACAGGTGCTCGATGAGGTGGACAAGCACTTTAACACTGCGATACCGCGCTTCCCGGCGTACACACTGTTGGGCCTCCCAAATCCTCTGACCTACCCGCTTAAATCGCGCAGGGGGCGACAGATAGCCATAGCGCTGGGCTCAGCGGCACAGAACATACTTATTCATTGGCGCACTCCCAGCGCTCCAACTTTTACGGGGTGGTTACACCGGTTGTGGCATGTCCTAGGCATGGAAAGCTCAAGCCAACGCTGGCGGGGGAGGGCTCCAAATACGAGGAGCTGTGGAAACCCTTTTTGGCGCTGTTGGCCCCCGAATTTAGGGAGGTTACTTGTCCCCCTACCTACGCTTGTTGCGTTTATCCGAAGAGCAGAAGGCAGAGTAAGGTTTAAGACTTGCAGAGTCAGCAGGGGGGGGGGGGGCAGATGGACGTGGAACGCGGGGAGGGGGTGGGTTTCTTTCTTTTTTTCCCCCTTTTTTAGAATTCGTTAGTATGCTTTAGTCTGCTCCAAGACACCTTATTGGAACTCCTTAGGGCATTTACGGGATGGGCAATGTTCCTTTTGGATTTACAGCATAGGGATAAGGGGCCCATCCACCTTTTCTGGACGCGCATGGTGTTGATAAATCCCTTGGTTGCTATGTTGCTGCGTATTTTGAAATGTCAATAAAAGATTTAAACCTTAAATATTCTTTCCTCATTTTAATTTGTGATGCCTATGTTACTGCTGTATTTGTATAATGTTCATGCAGTTAGTAAGTTGTTGCAGAGTTGTATCAAAAACATAAAATGATCACAAACGTCTACGGGTTCTGTATGTAAAACTGTACTCATATGCCATGGCACACTTTGTATAAAATATTATAAACAAATGTATGCTAGGCTATCACTGATATTAAATTGGAGGTTCAAATACAAAGAACATTAGCAGTGCAAAGCTTCTTAAAGCAGCCTTTACATTCTTCATTTTGTGCTTTGTTTCATAGCCGGTACAAAAGCAAGCTTATTAATGCCAGCATTCATTTTTTAATTAACGCGTATGTAGGGTCTAAGCGTTCAGTGCTAGGTGCAGAGATTTGGATGGGCATAAATGTATGGTTTATATATGTACCCATACAGCACATCTTTGATTTATGTGTATTTATATAATGTATATATTTCAATGTATGTGCCTGGGATACGACTACGATATGTGATGCTACAGTAAAATTGTGACTTCAATCCCTATAATGAAATTCCTTCATTACCTCTGTACTTTAGACCCCGCCTATTTGTTTGGTGGTTCAAAAGAGGGCAATGTGTGCCCAGTATTGGTTGGCTATCACAGGACAATATTAGACAATTAATGGTTCAGGAGTCTGTAAAGTGAGTTCATTCTTAGGTCATTCACATGGACAATAAAATAAGCAGGTTGTAAAATCGATATGTCCCAGCCCACAGTTGAAATGCAGGAAACAACACCATTCAAAACAAGGATGTTTATTTGTCAAGTAACAGCAAGAGGACCCCAGCCACAGCTGTCATCTGTGAAGTCTCTCACCAACTCCATGCAGGGAGCTTCACCTAGAACTTTCAGCACTGTGACATTCTAAGGCATGTCACAGGAGCATAGACCAACTTAAACAGGAGAAGGTGGGTGAGGTTAATAGTGACAGCCTTCCCCTGAAGCGGAGGATACCACACATCCCCCTCCTTTACAATTAACAAGTATCAAAGAGGAAAAAAGGAAAGGTGGAGGAGAGGTGAGACACAGATTATTTATCAACATAGTGTTCCAAATACTTAGGGCGACAAACCTTCCTGCCGCTTGCCCTAGGGTGAGTGTTGGTCTGCCCAGCACAAGCAACCTCATGCGAGCTGGCGGTACCTGGGACTCTGCACTCACTTTCCCCTAGGCTGTTTGAGGCCACAGCAGGAGTAGTGTACTTCACCACTCTACCCAGGTTCCAAATGTTCCCTTCTTGAGTTTTTACAGCATTCCTGAACAACTTTACAATTTTAGTAGGCTCTGTAAATTCAGACCTGTTTGCTCAAACCGGTGGGTGCTTTGACTTTGACCAGATCACCCACTTTGAATCTCATGTCCTTGACTGCATGTAGTTTATCAAACCTGGCTTTCCTATCAGCCATGGCCTTCCGTTCCTCGTCATGCCACTGTGCCACTTCTGAGAGACCTGTCCAACCTTTGTACCACTTCATCCAACCTGAAACTAATCTTGAGTTAGGCTTTCTAGCTTTCAATAGTTTAAAAGGTGTCATGTTAGTGGTTTGGTGAGGGGTTAATCTGTAAGCCTCTAGACGTTTCAAAACCTCGTCTTTCCAGCACAGCCCACTGGCCATAGCTAGCTGGATACCTTCTTTAATGGTCTTGTTAAATCTTTCAACCATCCCGTTAGTCTCCGGGTGGTACAGGGCACATAACTGGTGTTTTATTACATTACACTCTAGGAATTCCCTCATATCTTTGGAGCAAAGTTGCACCCCATTATCCGTCAGTATGCTGCTTGGTAGACCCTCCCTAATGAACACTTCCAGTAGGAAATCAATGACAGTTTTTGTAGTGATCTGTGACACAAACTTTAACTCGGGCCACCTTAAATAAAGATCCAGGAGTACCAGTATGTAAGGAGTACGATTCTCCCCTGTCAACTGACCCACTAGGTCTAGAGCCACGTCCGCCCATGGGCCCTCATGTGGCGACCTACAGTGCATGGGAGGTGTGTGTTGTTTAAGCACCTTGTCACTGGCGGAGCACAGTACACACTCTTACTTTCCTCTCAATTTCTAAATCCATACCGGGCCACCAATAGTCTAGACGTAACCTCTGTTTGGTCTTAGTGATGCCCAGATGCCCCTTGTGGGCCAAGTTGACCAAAGTTCCTCTCAAAGTCTCAGGAGGAATCAACTTGGTACCCCAGAAAAGACAATCATCCACCACAGATAGTTCATCTCTGACCATCCAGAATGGTCTAAGTTTCTCTTCATGCTTGTCCTGGTCCGCCCAACCATCCTTGGTCTTTTCACACACTATCTGCAGAAGCATGTCTGCTCTCAAATCATCCTTCCAACATTCTTCCTCTACTGCTTTTTTGATAATGACACATACATTCTCATTCTGTATCTCATTGTCTACCTATTCTTGCCCATCTCCTTCATCAGTTTCTTGGCGCTTTTCTCCCACCTGGTGAGAAAGACAGTCTGCTGCAAGGTTCCTTACTCCAGGTACATATTCGACCCCAAAAGTATATTCTTGTAGGCTCACCACCCACCGCCTGATTCTGCCTGAGATGGAGTCTAGTCCTTTCTTTGTAAAGACTTTGACAAGAGGCTTTTGGTCGGTCCTCAAGTCAAACTTTACTCCCAACACAAAGTCTCTAAATTTGTGGACTGCCCCATGTGCAGCAAGGGCCTCTTTCTCGATCACTGAGTAATTGAACTCTGCTTGGCGTAAAGAGCGAGATGTGAAAGCTATTGTTTCCTCTTCTTCTTCTCCCACTTGTGTCAGAGCCGCTAATAATCCTTTTGAGCTGGCATCAGTGGTTATCACCGTCCTTCTGCCAGGCACAAAGGCTTTAAGGTTGGGTGCTTCCGCCAAGGCCTTTTTATTGTCCTCAAACTCCTTCTGGCAAGCAACATTCCAGTCAAATATCACCCCTTTCCTTAGCAGATTGCGAATTTTGTAAGTGCGTCTGGTGAAGCTCTGAACAAACTTACTGTCGAACTCTACCATGCCCATAAAGGATTTGATTTCCTCTTTGCTTTTGCGTGGGGTAAGGTTCAGAATGGTGTTTTGCAACTCTGTTTTGGGGCGAACGCCCTCCGTCGTCACTTTATGCCCTAGGAACTCTATTTCAGCGCACCCAATCTTACACTTTTCAATTTTCACCGTAAGACCTTGTTCCTGGAACCTTTAAAGGGGACTTGTCTGAGCCTAATTTCATGTTGTGTTCCATTCTCTCCAAAGATCAGAACATCATCCCGGTAGCAAAGTACTCCAGGTATGCCAGTGAGGAGGTTGCTCATGATCCTTTGGAAAACTGCAGCGATGGATACAAGTCCAAAAGGAATGCATTTGAACTTGTAGGCCCCCACTGGTGTGATAAACGCTGTGAGTTCTTGTGACTCTCGGTACAGCCTGACTGGTTAATAGGCGGAGGTTAGATCTAGTGTTGAAAATACCTTTGCTCTGGCTAATATACTCATCATATGTGTGATGTTTGGCAGGGGGTACTTGCCCACTGTTACTTCTCTAGCGCTCTTAGATCAATGCATAAGTGCACTGTGCCGTCTCCCTTCTTGGCTGCTACAATGGGTGCCAACCATTCAGTGGCTACCACAGGCTCGATCACTCCCAAACTGCAGAACTTCTCTAATTCCTCCCTCACTGCTTCCTGCATGGAAATGGGCAGATTTCTCACCTTAGCTGAGACAGGTTTAGAGTTCTCTTTGAGTCTTATTCTGTGGGCATGTCATTCAAAACAAGGATGTTTATTTGCCAAGTAACAGCAAGAGGACCCCAGCCACAGCTGTCGTCCGTGAAGTCTCTCACCAACTCCACGCAGAGAGCTTCACCTAGAACTTTCAGCACTGTGACATTCTAAGGCATGTCACAAGGGCATAGACCAACTTAAACAGGAGGAGGGGGTGACGTTAATAGTGACAGCCTTCCCCTATAGCGGAGGATACCACACGGGTCACTAGAATTATGCCGTTCTGCTGCCGAATTATTATGGATTTGCCAATTTTTACTCAAACTTTTAAAAAAATGTGGCACCATGTTCCCGCGCAGTGGAAGGCACGAAGCAAAAGTCAACTACTCATCTTCCAGTTGCTTATTGCTGCTTTTGGCGGTCAAACTAATACTGATGAGGTAAAAAAAAATCCGAGGGTTACCAGGAGTAGAAATGACAAAACAAATAAGTAAATACTATGGCAAAATGTGCCGCATGAAGCCGTATAATTTGCTTTTCTTACTGCATAATTTAGCCAATCCTGAGGCTAATTTTGGTCCTCCCCTGCAACGTAATTCTAGTGGCCTTGCCTATCCGGCACACCTCTCTTCACATTCTGCCTCGTTGAAGCTGCTCATGTGTCCCTTCTCCAATGTCCAAAGTCATATGTGCTCAAAGAATTATCTCCTGCTCCAAATTCCTATGTGTTCAAACATATCCCAGAGCTCTAAAGGCCTGTGTTTCCAGGACACTTCCTCATGCTCCAAAGTTCTCTCGCTTATTATGTCACAACAACGGATGGTCCCAGACACTTTAATTGACCGAGGCCAATTGCTCCAGAGAAAGATCTGATCTATGTAGGAACAGTGTTCCATTCAACAGACACCGCTTAGTCCAGGACAATCTTGCTCGATCATTACAACACAGTACCCGGGACAGTTCCCCGCGCTCTCTGTAGGTCGCGTACAAAATACGCTGCCAGGACCGCAAGATTATGCGCATAAATCCCTCTCTTACCTGCTGCAGTAACGCCTACGGTCCCAGATCGCTTACCGCAGAAAATCAATGGTACCGGAGCAAAAACAGCAAAGTGACGCCCCCACCAATACAACGAATCACACCCAGGAGAAAGTCCCGGAAGCGGAACCTCTAGGAAGCGTCAAACGCCGCCGCTATCTTCAATGTTTCAAATCCATATTACAGCCTAGCTCACCGTGAAGCGTATCTGTTCTATGTGTGCTTACTACGGGTCTATACGTTGTCCTGCTTAGAAACTTTCAAATCTACATAATTTCTATGTCTTCCTACTTTCATAAAAAATAATTCTCACTGTGCAAGATAAAAAACTGTTGTAGAGAAAAAAAATTAAGCGAAAGGAAATAAGCCCATTCCAAAATGGCCGCCCTTTCAAGCTTGATTTGGGAAGTGGCGGACCTATTTTAATACAATTTGCCTGACAATCAAATGGACGCCGTCCAGGACGCTATGAAACGAAACAGTTACATGTCTAGATGCATAATACGTGGGCGTGGTCCTGTAAGAAAAGCATGGGCGCTTGTGATTGGTTTCCGTGTTGGAAGGTTGCTGAGTTGGTGTGGCTAGAGGGCATACAGTGAAGATGGCGGCTGTCAAGAAGGTTTTCTGCACTGGGAAGGTGAGAGAATAGAAGGGGCTTGCACTCTATCTCCCCAAGGACAGATCAGAGTCTAACTGCCGCTTGTGTTTCGTTTACAGGCTCAAGTGTCTCTGCTGCTAAGGAGACGTTTCCACGTGAGTGGGCCCAGAGCAATCCAGGTACAGAGTGCTGACAGTGCCTCCAGCTCCGTAGTAGTCTCCCTTTGAGGCGCATACTCCATCTCTGTGGACATAGCTTTTTTTATTTATTAATTAACTACATGTTAATTTTATCAGTACCGCATTTGATCGTCCTGTGTTAGTTCGGATCTTCCTGATTGCGGTTAATAGCGGTTGTCCGCCGTGGTCTGTATAGGACGATCATATTGTCATGTTTCGAAGAACTTGGGCTTCTCATGCAAAGAAGAGAATATGCATAGCACTTCCATAACCCTGACTTGGGTATTCCGACAAACAAGTCACTCTCCATTTAGGGATATTATGATAATTGCCCTGTAGTGACCATCGTAATTATTCACTCCGCTTACAGCATTTCACGATGAGCTTACTTGAAGTGGTAGCAGGAATTTAGTTTTCGTGACACATAAACTGTGCAAGGTTGATAGCTATAGCAATTCACTTTCTATGCATCGACGGCTGAGGAGGCTGCACATACTCCCAAGGTTGACCATTTTTAGAACGAAGGGCGCAGTTCGTGGCTGGGATTGGAACTTTTAAGTGCATTAAGTGATGAGGCATTGAAGTGCTTTAAGGCGAGTAGCGCGCGACCCGGGAGCTCGAATTTAGTTGTCAGACCAATAATTATTGGCAGGGCCGGTCCTAGAACTTCTGGGGCCCCTGGCCAAAGGGAAGATGTGAGGCCCCTCTAATTTGCATGTAACATCACAAGAAGTGACATCGCAGGACTATTGATCTTATTTGGCATAACTGAAGTGACCTAATGTAGATATCAGTGACATGGACAAAAAGATAAATATACAAATGAAAAAATTCCATACATTTTAAAACTGTATTAAATGGATTACATTTGTCACATTAGATGGAAAAGCTAGGTGCAGGTCTCGCAAAGATGGATATTTTTTACTCCATGTTAACTGATTGTTTCCAGATGAGTGCATTATAAAAATTCCCGTTCTGTCTCACAAAGGAGAGAGATCCTGTTGAGGTAATGAGGGGCGGGATCATTCAACATATAAAATGGCGCAAGAGAAAACCTCACACCATGGATATAATTGCAAATTTCAAAAGGCTCCGATTGCTGTGCCACCTTAGGATGACATTAATTCTTAGTAATTTGCTTTAACTTAAACCCCTTTCACCAGTATCTCACACGCACATGCTACGAGTCGTAGGACAACTGTTTTGTGTGTGGGCTCTTTACTCGCCAGAATTATGTTAAGTGCAAAACACAACACATATAATACAAAATTTCAAGACCGCATTGCAAACAAATAAAGATTGTACATAAATAGAAAAAGACTTAGAACAACCAAGACCACTGCTAAATCATACATTGACTTGAAGGTATGGTGCAGATTCAAGGGGTTTTCAAATCAACGTTTTTGATTTGGTGTTAGAACTGGTGAAAGTGGCCGGCTTTAGCGATGGTGGAGCCCTGTGCGACAATGTTTGTTGGTGCCCCCCAATGACTCACTCTGCCACGGATTCCCTCACTACCACTCTTCAACAGCGCCCCTCAAGTCTCCATAGCCACATTCTTGTTAAGATGCATTTTATTTGATTTACAGTGCCACTCATATCAGTGTCGAGTGTCAGAAAACAAACGTTATCACTGTATAGGAAATGTTATATAAGACAAAGGACTACAAGGTGTAGGAGTCACATGACAATCATACTAGCAGGCAGTATAGTTTAATAGTGATTGGTCTGGAGAAACACAAACTTTGAATTTAGAACAAAATACCATGGTTGGGGGTTCTCTTTAATAACCAGAATTGATTACTATCCAAATGAACCCTTTTTGCAACATTAGGATAATCAAAGACTGGGAAAAATCCATAACGCTCTAATTTATACCTTGCAGTTTGCATGCAGCTCTTAGATGACAGTTAATAGCTCATTGTTCTATGTTAGGCTTTTGACTTATAATCTGCAAGTAACAAAAGGATCTCACTGACGAAAGGAGTACCCCACTGGCCCATTTACATTTCGTGCACTTTGTGATCTGCATGGTACGTGTTCTTTGCAGCAGGCACATTAACCCTCTGCGTGACCTTGCCACAAGTCAAAACTTCCACTTGATAAAACTCCATCTCTCCCTAGAAAGAACATTAATCACCAGAGTTATCATGACATTTTTATTGTTGCTGAAAATCGCTTGAGGCCAGGAAGAAGGAAGCAAGTGCTTTTTAAAAACATAATATACTTGCAAACATGTCTCTCCCACCCGAAGTCGGTGTGATCTCACCGGTCGCACTGCCCTAGAGCCTCCCTGCTCAAGGGTCCTGTGACCTCAGTGACAGTCACAATTTCTCTAGGGTGTGCTGCTTTGTAGGCCTGCCCAAAAGACTTGAGGTGAGCTTTAATAGGGGTTTTGGTGGACAGGCCTTCAAGGTTAACCCATACTTGCCACCGCTAGGGTCCACCTGCTGCTGCTAAGACATCAGGGCTTCTAAGGTCTTGCGGGGCCTTCTAAGGTCTAGCACAGAAATGTGCTCCCTCAGGAGAGTGGTCTGGGGGACTGGTCATGAAGGCTTAACCCGGTTCCCTAGTTCCAAATTTGGCAGCTCTGACCATAGTGCCACATCCTTTCCCCACCGAACACCATACTGCCCCACTGAGAGAAACTCGCACTGCCTTCAACTACAACCCAATTGCACCCTGCTATAAACACCTGGATGCGACTCAATTCAAATTACGCACTAGACAAGAGCAATATGCTGCCTAAAAAAAAAAGTGAAAACATACTGGAAAAAGCAAACACTCCTAGGGAATGCAAGATTAAATAAAGCATGTGAAATGTAAGAAGGAACAAATTGGTTACCTTAATGCTTTTGTTCTTATTAATCGAGGAGTGCTTTTGCATGAAAGGTTAAAGGACATGACTACAGAGCCGGAAGGGACTCGTTTCAATGTCCATTGCTTATATCCTTACAAAACGTAAGCAGTATGGTTTAAAAAGGCCACATTCATGAATACAGAGCCACGGTATGCATTTTGTTGTCTAATCCACCCATCAAGCAGGTATTGCAGTACATCCAGGTATGGTGCACTTCCCCCACCCCGGGAAAACAATGCTGTTCAAAGAAAGAAGAGAAAACAAAAGTAGTGCTTCACTGGCAAACTCTGTAAAGTGGCGCTAATGTGTTTTGAGTGTGAATAAAATCAATCTGGCCCCTTTTCGATCCACTCTGTTTTGCTTTAGTTATATTCCACATTTTGAACCTTTTTTTTCCCTCTCCGTCCAGAGGCTGCACTTTGGAAGTGAAAAATGTCCGAAAAAGACTACCTTTCCAGCAAGTGTGTTTTTAATTAATTAATTTATTTTGTAAGTCCCTTTCACAGGGGAACAAATAAAGGAAAGAGGGAGTAATGGCTACAAGGCCCAGGGAAGGGGGCCCCCACACCTGGACCTTGCAGCTTGCTATAGTGCTTAGAGGCCCAGGAAAGGGGGCCCCTCCCCTGGGCCTGGAAGCAGCAACAAGGCATTTAGTAAAACATTGCCCTACCACGGCAGTTCTACATACATTTTAAATGAACATTCCCTTCCAAAACATGGGTGATGCAAAAGTTAACAAAAGCCATTTGATCTGGCTGCTCCCTCCTCCCCTCACCCACCTCTCCTTACCTGTCTCTGTTTGGTCCTGGAAACTAAGGACCTGGCCATCTGTCGCCTAGAAACAAAATGCAGAAAGAGAATGGCTGGTACTTAACAGAGGTGCTGCCCCGCCCCTCACACTGTGAGCCAACGTAATTGCTGGCCCGCTGCTGTGACTTCCTCACTCTTTGTCTCCCACCCCCCCCCCCCCCCCCCAACTGCACCCCCTGGAATGCCACCACGCCCTGACCAGCAAGGTCAAGACATCTCGAGTTTGTAATGTGATTGTGTGGGGCAGGGGACCCCGGAGGAGCAGGTGGGCTAACTGTGAAAGTGTAGCATTTCACAGTGAAGTGGCTCCCTGTTTTTTTAGCTGAGCACGAGGCCGTGAGCAGCTGCACACACTGCCCATGCCTATCGCCGGCCCTGATTATTGGGGTTAGAGTTGTATGGACATTCCAGGCATAAACAACAGTTTCTTTGTGGTATTTTATTGACACAGATGTGAACATTGGAGTGAGTATGTGAGAAGCAATTTCTTGCTGTAATTAATAAGATAGTCCTGGATTCCAAAAAGAGCTTATTTGATGGACGGAATGCTGAAACAATGCCATACATTCACCCCCAGTAAAGAGATCTGGGTTAAATCCATCCTTTTACTCACTGAGCCACCCCAGTTTGGACCCAGCCATATGCAAATCAGTCTTAAACCTACTCCTCATGGGAACAGCCCAGACCGAACTGCCAAGCTAAGTCCTCCCTACCTCACCATGCTAGTGAAGTCAAGCTAGCCTGGCTGATGTGGCGTGACACCCTGAAGCTGGTCCCAGGATGCTTGTTTCCAGTCCAGGAAGGACCTGGCCTGGCAGTTCGGGCTGGACTGTTTCTATGGGGAGCACGGTCAACACTGATTTGCAAATGGCTGGGTCCAAACTGGAATTGCATGGTGTGCAAAAAAACTATGGATTTAGCCACAGATCTCTGTACTGGGGGTGAATGTTTCACATTGTTTCTACATTCTGTCCATCAATTGTTCTTTTTGCATTTGTTTTTTCATGGAATCAAGTACTTTAATCACCTTGCAGTACTAAATGACACACAGTGCGATTATGGTAAGCAAATTCTGGGTTATGATCCTTGGTTGAAATCACAGGTGCATATTATAGCACTGTTATTCCCTTGGGGCTTAGAACTGCAACATAGTCACTCGTTGATATCCCTAGTTCACTTTGAACATTAAGTCTCAGGTCCTCGTTCTCCACATCTTTAGAGAACATTCGTTTTTTTACTCTGGGTGAAGCCTCAAATGCTTGCTTGCTTGCCAGTTCTCGTAGTTCAGGAGGCAAGACAGGGGTAACCAATGCTTTCCGTTTTCACAGTAGTCTCTCTTTATACCGGAATGGCAAACATAAGCTGTTGCTTATGTTCTGGCCTTATCACCAATATTATACAGAGTTCGGTAGCACCCAACCAGCTTTCATTCTCACTCATAGTTATTTGTCCATGAATTTCAACTATCCAATTTTGTCCGTACCTTAACTGTCTGCATTTTAGTGTTTATAAGTAGCACATTCCTGGCAGCAAACAAGCACAGTTTTACTATGTTTTCTTCAGTACATTGTACATGGATCTAAGCTTATTTACCTGCTTAACTCTAATTGTTTCCTCACCTCCTTGTTTCTTCAGCAATTCTATACAATCTTCTTCACATTCTGAGTGTATCCGTAATTAACACAGTTCAAATTGTTAGTGGGACCCGCTTGTGAAAAGATGTATCTTCTCTCCATGTTGAAATCTATAGAACTCTGGCTCTAAAATCAGAAGTTTAAGCTGAGAAACTAACAGCGAATACTTTTCAAGGGGATGCATTGTACAGTCTTACGGTTTTATCCTTGTTTACCAAGGGAGCAGTATTGGGCTTGACCCCTGTAATCGAGCAATCTGTCAGCTGTGAAGTATGTGAACAAGCTCAGTCTAAGGCCTTAATAAATCCCTTAAGGCAATTCTGGGTGTGCTGCTGCAGAAGTAGACTAGTAGTTGTCACCTAGTATGGGTTACTTTTTGCCAGTTTGCTGCTGCATTGTGTTAGAAATTGCATCAATTTTTGTCCGCCCTCCTCCCCTCCGTTTTTTAGGTCGAAACCTACCAGACAGCACATCTGTCTAGTTTTCTAACAACATCTTGGAGGCATTTGGAAAGCTTCCCTGTGAATGCATTCCCACTCACTGCATTCATTGCTTATCATTGGCTTTGTGGTTTGTAACTTGCATTTGCTTGCGTTCCATTTGCTGGCTTTGTTTTAGGCTATCCAGCTTGAGTTTGTCCCTTTCCTTGTCCAAACCCTATCTACTTTATTAATCTACCAGTGTTCGATTTCTGTAAATAGGCCTTAAAACCTTGTTCTTATCTTGTCATATTTACTGTGCATTCAAAGACAGAGGTCAAATGTCAGGCTCCATCTTTCAAGGAGCTTGGTGTTTACTTTAATTTCTCTGTCTTCAAAGTGAGATGATTTATGGGACAATCGTGCTGGCTGCACGGGAGTGACTGAGGAAGCCTGTACAGTGTTATTTTTTTTGAAGCACAACAAAATTAAAATGTCTGTACATGAACTGTGCAGATATTTCAGACTTAGAAAAGCTAAAAATGAATCCCCTTCTTTGGGAATTCTGAAGTATGGTAAAAACAAATATTTTAAAACTATCAAATCCATACAGGTGATGACATTTCCACATATTATCATGTGTGTGCTGTATGCTTTTATCAGTGAAACTATGTGTGTGCAAATATAATGGGGATTTCAACTGAAGATGTGTTGTCTGTAATTGAAGTGTGCTACCACACCATGCATGTTCTACTCTACTCCAATCTGCACCACTCCGCAGTATGCCACTCCACTGTACGCTACTCCACTGTCACTGCACTATAGTCTGCGCCATGTGACACTATGCCACTTCCCTCTACTCCTTTCTACTCTCCACCACTCTAATCTGTGCCAATGCACTCTACCCCCACACTGCTCTACTATGCACCACAACATTCTTTGCCACTGCACTTTTCTTCACTCCACTTTGTGCCACTCTACTCTGCAACACTGCAATCTACACCAATGCACTGTACTCTGTACCACTCCACGCCAGTGCACTTTATGCCAGTCCACTTTACACCACTGTACACTACTTTGAATCAATTTACTCTGTGCCACTGTGCTCTGTGTAACTGCACTCTACTCTGCACTATTGCACTCTACTCTGCACCATTGCACTATACGTCAATGCACTGTATACCACTTTACTCCAAACCAATGTACTCTATGCCAACTACTCTGCACCACTGCACTCAGTTCCATAGCACTGTATGCCACTATACCTTACAGCACTTTACACCACTGCACTCTATGCCATTGCACTCTACTCTGCACCCGTGCTCTCTAAGCCTCTGCACTATACACCACTCCACTCTACGACAGTCTACTTTGCATCACTGCACTCTCACACTCAACTGCACTTTACTCTGCACTACTCTATGCCACTGCACTCTGTGCTACAGCACTGTACCATGCACCACTTCACTCTACGCTGCACCACTCCCCTCTATTGCACTCCACTTTGTGTCACTCAATTCTACAACATTGCACACTCTGCCACATTTATCTGCACCGCTGTACTCTATGCCACTGCACTCTACTCTGCACCACTCTACACCAAGGCACTGTACACCACTTTATGCCACTGCGCACTACTCTGAAACACTCTGCTCTTTGTCACTGCACTTAATACCACTCTATTCCACTCTGCGACATACCAATGCACTTTACCGCACTTTACACCAATGCACTCTCTACCACTGAACTCCCTGCCACTCTACTCCAGTGCACTCTACACCACTCTAATCTACTGTACACCACTGCACTCTATAACACTGCACTCTATGCCACCTCACTATACACCTCTTAACTGTGGTCTGCAACACTCTTCTCTGCCAGTGCACTCCTCCCGACTCTACTAAGCATCACTGCACTCTTTGCCACTGTACTCTTTGCCACTCTACTCCCCTCTACGCCACTCCACTCTATCCTGCAACACTCCACTCCTAACTACTCTGAAACCATGTACTGTACGCAGCCTCAATCTATGCCACTGCACTCTGTCTGACCCTTTACTCCACTGCACTCTACACCAATGCACTCTCTGCCACTGAACTCCCCCACTCTACTCCAGTGCACACTACACCACTGTAATCTACTGTGCACGACTGCACTCTATAACGCTGTACTCTAAGCCACCTCCTTACACGCCTCTCTACTCTAATCTGCACCACTCTATTCTGCCAGTGCACTCTACCCCACTCTACTAAGCACCACTACACTATTTGCCACTGCACTCTTTGCCACTGCAATCCCCTCTATGCCACTGCACTCCACACCATTCCCCTCTTTGCCACTTTACTCTGCTACACTGCGCTCTATGCCACTGCACTCTATGCCACTGCACTCTTCTTTGCACCACTCCACTCTACGCCACTTCTATCTACTCTGAAACAATCTACTGTACGCAGCCTCACTCAACGCCACTACACTCTACTCTACACCTCTCTTCTGTCACTGCACTTTACACCACATTTATCAAAACCAATGCACTCTACACCACTGCACCCTACTCCAGTCTACTCTGCACCACTGTCTATATGCCTCTCCTCTTATCTTCTACTCCACTCAACTTCACAACAGTCTACTCCAGGCCATTCCACTGTCCTAACTAACTACTTCACTCTATCAATCAACTGTACAACACTCTGCTCCCCCCCCCCCCCCCCCCCCCCACAACTCCTCTCTCAAAAAAGTTAATCCACAGCAGTGCTTTCCTGGAAAGTTTCGAGGTTATCCGTCAAGTGGGAGCCCAAAAAAAAAGGATTCCCAAAACGCAAAAGTCCCATGCATTTTCCAGAGATTTCTTTAAGACTGGTTACAGCAAAAACTGCTAAACAGAATTACACCAAATTTGGCAGGAAGCTACATTTTGGTCCACAGATTGTGCTTGTTGTGATATGTGTAAATCCATTCAGTAGTTTCTAAGATATTAAGGGACAACAAATAATGTCTTATTTGGACTCGTGAGAGTCTAAGAGACTTTTGCGGGGGCTACAAGTCCTGTGGGAGTCAGACTGGAGCAAGCGCTCTGATTGGCTGCCAGAAACATGAGAAAAAATTTGCTGGCACCCTAGCCCTCATGGAATGGACACAGAAGTACCTCCCTGGAGCAGCAAAAGAAGAAACAAAACAGCAACAAACGCTGCAATACTGTGAAACTGTTGCAGTTTCAGAAAGGCGGCTAGGCTTTATTTATTAATTAATTATAAGCCCCAGGGATCCTACACCTCTGGCTGTGTTTTATAAAGGGGAAAAGGGCTGTGTGACAGGAAGGAAATGTTTCTCAGACGGTATTTTCTTGTAAACAATAGTTCTAGCATATGTTTTTATGTGACAGTTTTTAAGTTATTGACTGTTGCTAACAGAGGTGACTGGTGATTTTGGCCATGTGGATGCAGCAGGCACAATATATGCACATCAAGGAAGACATGTACGACTTAAACACCCATTTTTACCAAATCTATAATTTCTTTTAATGTGACCCCATTCTAATGTGGCATTTGGAATTAAAGCGCATTGGTAACCATGTTTTTTCCTACAGGTAACAGTCCGTGATGCCTTAAACCAGGCTATAGACGAAGAACTGGAACGCGATGAGAGGGTTTTCATGCTCGGTGAGGAAGTAGCACAGTATGATGGTGCCTATAAGGTAAGAGATAGTTTCTTTCCTTTTGTTACTGCAACAATACAAATTTCTGGCACAACGTGAATTTTTTTTTGCTTTCAAACCAGATTAGCAGAGGGCTGTGGAAAAAGTATGGCGACAAGAGAGTAATGGACACTCCTATTTCAGAGGTACAACTTAAAAGTCAAGATTATAATTTTATTATTGTGAGCAAAGTTCCTCCTTTTTAATAGGGTTAAATGTGTTTTTATTTTTTAAGATGGGCTTTACGGGAATTGCTGTCGGCGCAGCTATGGTATGTAACCATGTTTTCTAAACGCATTTCTTTTTAATGTCAAAACCTTAAATAATGTGTATATGTTGCTGTGGGGATGTAAATGTTGCATTGCATGATTGATATGTTTGTCCTAAACTCATTTGAATGTTCGGATTGACTGCAAGAGTTCTCAAAAATAGTCATGCCTCGCAGAAGGAGGCAAGCCGGGGGTTGCACCTGCGACCCCCCCCCCCCCCCCCCCCGCCCACTCCCACCAAATGGCATCCATGCATTATGCCATTTTGATATTTGCAGGGGATTTGAAATAAATCTACATAAATTGTTAACCAGATTGTCTGTGACAAACTAAAGATGCAAATGTTTCCATCACTTTCCCAATAAATGTTTAAGTTTTCACCATTTGCTTAAATATTGAAATGTATTCTATTTCAGTTCCAAGATTATTAGCCACGTTCACAGCTGATCGTTTGCATCAGCACAAACACTTCTAAAATCACTATCGGCTACTGTCATTTAGATGGCCAGAAACAATAATGGACTACACTCCAAAGATCTACTTTTGCTGCAGATCGAGTGGAGCTTTCCAAACCCCTTCCATGACAGCACGATTGCATCATCTATAGACCCTGAAACCACCAAACCTCCCCCCCCCCCCCCCCAACCAAAAAAACATTGCAAAGTATGATCTTTGGGTCTGTCCATCTCATTCTGTGGTCCATGGCTGCATGTCACCAGTGGGATTTCTTTGTATCCCCTTGCCTGCAACTTGGCCCTGAAAGAAATGTAGCTTCTTTCTTCTGTCACTTAGGGCCCAATTACGAGTTTCAGTGGGGCGGGTGGTAGGCCACGCCCGCACCGCCTAGACTTGTCTCTGCCCACCCGCCAGATTACTACTTTAAATGGTATGTCGTGGCGGTCACAGGGCAGTGCTTCTTTCAATAACGGCAGTGCCTTTTGAAAGAGGCACCGCAATAGGAACGCCTCACAAGGTTCCTTCACGACAATGACTCGAAAGTCCATGCAGTGCAGAAACTGTTGTGCATGCCCTTGTCCCCTTTGTTTCCTCTTTGATACGGTGTACATGGAGGAGGAACTTCCATGATACCGCTGCCGGCGGAGAGGAAACTCGTAATATGCTTGGCTGGACTCCATCTGTCCCACAAGCATATTGTGGCTTCCTGACACTTCCTCCAGGGAATGGCAGTTCCCTGGCGGTGGTCCCAGGGCTGTCCGACTGCCCTACCCATAATAGAGCAGTCGGACCACCGGTGTGGCGTTGGCTGGACCCCCACTGCTGCGCCCCTGTGAGTCTGGCGGTCTGAGGACCGCCAGACTCTTAATTAGGGCCTTGGTGTCTCTGAAGGAAAAATGCATGTTGTGCTACTTTGCAGTTTTAGTCTCAAAGTCCTGTAGATCAACAAATCAATTTACTGTGGACACTCCTAAAAATTCCCCAAGGAATGTCTCTGTAATATTAAGATCAGTTCTCATAAACCTTGGTGTGGTAGAGCAATATACACCCCAAATTAAAAGGATTCTGCATGAGATCCAGCTAATGTAGAAATAGAAGACCCCCTCTAACTATCTGAGGTTTGAAGGAAGGGGTTGATTTACATTACTTTGGAAGTTAAGATATGGAGATAGTTGGGCACTGCAGGATGGAGAGTGAAGGGCTAAGAAGGGACACAGTGGGGGGGCGGAGCTTGGCTCTTGAAGAACATGGCCGCCTGAGCCCGGAGCTCCTCCGCACCGACACTTAATCCGGCATTTATCCTGTCACCCTTCAACACACACCTACTTCTGGACGGCTAATTCTGGGTCCGAAAGCCTCGGCGCCCGGGATCTGAAGCCTGGGGCCCCCGAAACCCCCCTGTTCCTGGGCAGCGGAGCAGAGAGGCGAGCGGAGGGCTAGGCCCCACATCCCCGAGGTGTGCTGGACGGGGGGCGTGGCTGCGTCGCCCTGCGTGCGGCTGGGCTCCACTAAGACGTGCCGGTCTCTGGAGCGGACGCGACGAGACTCGCCCGGCCCTCGGCTGCCTAGCATCGGAACGTTGGCGGAGCGCTTCGGGTCCGGTGGAGATCGGGACGTTCCCTCGGGGCGGACCAGGGACCGGACCCGTCCGACAGCGGTGAGGAGGAGTGGGCCTCCGCGTCCAACCGCCTGCGCCCCGGCCAGACCTGATATCCTGAAGGGGCAGCGTGAGGCGGTGGCTGCGCCTACAGCTCGGAGGTCAGTGTGCGCGTTGACGGCGGAGTCCCCTGAACGGCTCCGGCTTTGCATGAGTGGATTCGCCGCGGCCTACTGAGGAGACAGGACGCGCCTGACCGGGTCGTGCTGGGCCCCCGGGCGACGCTCCCTTCGCACCACCTGCTGAGGCCTGAGACACTGACCTACTGGACGTCGCCCTGGGGCCTGGTGCTGCCTCCCCCTGACTCCTGTGCTGCCTCCCCCTGACTCCTGTGCTGCCAGGTTGGGGGGGCGCTCGCGCTGAGATCCGGCCTGAACAGTGTCTCCCCTGGGACTGCGAGCCCTTGGACGCCGCGGGCGGCGGCTGTCGCGCCTCACCTGTACATTGACCGTCCGGTGACCTGTTGGGGAACGGCTTCACGGCCCTGGTGCTTTGGGGGCCCGGTGCTGCTTCCTGGCTCTGGTGCTTCCTGGCGTCGGATCTGGCGGTGCATCTCTGTGACCACCCTACACGCGGGACACGTCCGGGCGCATCCTCGGTGCCTGCCTGGCGCCATGGGAGGGAAAGGCCACCGTGGTGGGGCGCAGGCCAAACTGGACAAATTTGCATTCCTACCGGATCGGAAGCAGTCCCCCCCCCTCCGACAAACCTGTGGAGTTTACCCTGGCGGACGTCATGGCCACATTGACGCAGATGCAGGCTTCCATCGGTACGATCTCCACGGATGTGGCGCTACTCCGAGCAGATGTCGCCAAAATCAACTCAAGACTTAAAGAGGTCGAGGCCACCGCGACGACCCTCACGCAGGACTCGGCGGACCACCACAAGCGCATACAGACCCTGGAACTGACGCAAAAGCAATTGCTGGCCAAACTGGAGGACCAGGAAGGACGGTCCCGACGCAACAACGTGCGGGTCGTTGGTGTGCCGGAGAGTGAACGCGGCCCGGCATTAGACCTCTTCGTGGAAAAACTGATTACTGACCAGCTCCAGCCTCGTGGGCTCTCCAAGTTCTTCTCGGTGGAACGGGCCCACCGGGTGCCGGGCGGGAGGCCTCGGCCGGGGGCCCCCCCGCGCCCGATTCTGGCCCGCATTTTCAACTTCCGTGACCGCGATGCAATCCTCCAGGCGGCGCGTACGGCCCCCCCCCATTGCGGGTGGGAAACAGTACGGTCACCCTATATCCGGACTATACAGCGACGGTGGTGCGACAGCGGAGAGACTTTATGGCGGTCAAGGCGGACCTCCGCTCTCGAGAGCTTAAATACTCGATGTTATTCCCTGCAAAGCTCCGAGTGGAGGCGGAGGGGCGCACTTGGTTCTTTACATCGCCAGCGGAGGCCTCGGAGTGGCTGGAAGGATGGCGTCCTGCTAAATCGAGGGGTAGGGGGGAGCATGCCCCTGGCGGCCTCTCAGCCTCTTCCCGGGACTTGGGTGTCGAGGAGTCGGGGGCAGGAGATGGAACGCCGTGAAACATGAAGGTATGGAGACGACCGGACTTGCTGTCACCCGGCGATCTGCGGCCTTGATGCTCCAGACGGCCCAAGGGGGCCTTAACTTTGCAGGAGGCTACGAGCTCGGGGCCCCCGGCTAGTATCGGACATTTGACTGCTTGAAGGGACAAGCCTCTGGTGTGGGGATCGGCAGCTGAACAGTGAGCGGTTTTCCCCCCACACGCACGTAACCAGTTTATGGGAACTAAGCACTCTGCTGAGTTGGGGTGGCGGGTAGTTTTAAATCCGCATGGCAGGGAGGGGGGAGGAGGGAAGGGGATTTCGCTGTTATGTTGAATTGTGTTTTAGTTCAGGTTCACCTACCACTCACGGGCACTTCAGGCTGACTAGGCGAGCACAGGGGCACAGGGGTGGCATACTACAGTGGACTTTCTCTATATCCCACCCTGTAGATGGCATCACATAGCTCTCCCCACGTAACCATTGACACAATGCCCGGCGTCCCTACTCAGCAGCGACGTCCCTCCTTTGCGGTCCTATCCTGGAACGTCAACGGTTTAGGGGACAAGATTAAACGTGGGCTGGTGCTACAATACCTCAAGCGTAGGGGGCCCGCGGTGGCACTCTTACAAGAAACGCACCTGGTGGGTTCTGCCACCAAGGCCCTGGATAGGCTTGGATTCAAGATGGCGACACACTCAGAGTTCACGACAGGTTCCAGAGGGGTAGGCATACTGATTAACAAACGTTTCCCCCTAATCCTTCTAGACTCCCGTAGGGACGACTATGGCCGCTTTGCAGCACTCACCTGCCAATGGGAGGGGAAGGTGTACAACCTAGTGACCGTCTACATCCCCCCTACACTGCACCAGGTCTCCTTTAGGGCACTGGGTGAATTCCTGTTGGCACTCCCGCATGGGGAACTTATCATAGGTGGGGACTTCAACGCAACCATGGATCATACACTTGACAGGTCGTCACACAGGGCACACGGGGGGGACACCTCCATTCTTACCGAATTCGCCGCCGCGCTAGGCCTGGTAGACACTTGGAGAGAATATAGGCCCAATGAGAGACAATACACCTTTCTTTCTGGCGCACACCGCACCCTTTCGCGCATAGACTACATCTTCACTTCGCCTGCCGGGTTCACTGGGGTGACCGAGGTGTCGCACCTCCCCAGGGGCATCTCGGATCACTCGCCTGTGGTTGTAACGTTTGCGACCAACGACCCGTGTAAACGCACTATGTTTCCGGTCCATCCCGGGTACCTCAAAATCCCTAAAATCAATAAGGCCCTCAAAACCGCGACCAAGCACTATTTCGCCGAAAATGCTGACTCCGTCAGAAGCCCGGCAACCCTCTGGGAAGCCTTCAAAACTGTCCTCCGTGGGCAGGCCATCTCCGTCATCTCTGATCACAAGAACACCCAGCGGCAGGCGGTGCTAGAGCTGGAGCGTTCGGTAACCGAGGCCGAAACGTCCCATACACAACATGGGGATGAGGATTCGGCGCATACACTCCGCATGGCGCAGCAGGAGTATAGGTCCCATTTATGGGAGGCAGCGCGTGCTCGGCAGGTAGCAACCCAACACACAGTCTATGAACTTGGGGACAAGGCGGGAAAACTGCTTGCATGGCTTGAGAGGGGGGACCGAGCGTCGCGATGGGTGGCTCGGATCCGGCTCAACGAGGGGGAATTTACTTCGGACCCTCAGCGTATAGCGAAGGCGTTCGCGGCCCACTACCAATCCGTTTATACGCCTGAAGCCTCCTCTACCGTGGCAGAAAATGAGCTATTCCTTCGGGACATCGGGATGCCGCGATTGACTTCCTCCGAAACAGAGGCCCTCGAGGCGGACCTGACAGACGACGAGATAACGCTGGCAATCTTGTCCCTTCGCACAGGGAAGGCGCTGGGGCCCAACGGGCTCCCGATCGAGTTCTATAAGCACAACTCCTCCCTAGTAGTCCCGCACCTGCGGGCCATGTTTAGGGATTGTCTATCTAGGGGGACCCTCCCCCTGGATCAGAGGATGGCTACAATAGTGGCGATCCCGAAACCCAACAAACCGGCGCACGAGTGCTCCTCTTATCGCCCGATTTCGCTGCTCAACGCCGAGGCTAAGATCCTGGCAAAGTTGCTGGCAACACGACTGCAGCCCTACCTCTCCACCCTAATCCACCCTGACCAGTCAGGCTTTATGCCGCACCGGAACACCGCTCTAAACCTACGGCGTCTGCATAGCATTCTTGCTTGCCGCTCCACGATAGAGGAGGATGCGGCCATACTCTCGTTAGATGCTCGGATGGCGTTTGACAGGGTGGAGTGGCCTTTCCTGTTCGCCGTTCTCCGCCACATGGGGCTTGGCCCCAAGATCTGCGCGTGGATTCAGCTTCTGTACACCCAGCCGCTTGCGCAGGTGGTGGTAAATGGCCGTGTCTCTGACCCCTTCCCTCTGGGGCGGGGGACAAGGCAGGGGTGCCCCCTTCCCCTCTCCTCTTTGCCATGGCTCTCGAGCCCTTGGCGGCATGGGTGCGCCAGGATCCGGTGATCCGTGGCCTCAAATGGAGGCCAGACTGGGAGGATCGGATCTCCCTTTATGCAGACGATGTACTACTCTATCTGGCCTCGCCTGCGCGCTCTATCGCCTGTCTCCTCGACATATGTGAGTCATACGGGCGACGGTCGGGCTACGAAATCAACTGGGAGAAATCCATCTTATATATGCTCCGAGGCCCCCCGCCTCGGCCCCCGAGGGGATGCAATATTCTCGTGGCCCGGGAAGGATTCAAATATCTAGGGATATATGTTACTACAGAACGGGATAAATTTGTGGCCGAAAACCTAATGAAGCCCCTCCAACGGCTTCGTACTGATGTCAAGCACTGGCGAGCCCTGCCCCTGACCTTGCTTGGAAGGGCCTCGCTCTTTAAGATGCTCGCTCTCCCTAGATTCCTCTATGCGCTACAGAATACCCCCTTCCCGGTGGCGCCCTCTTATTTCACGGCTGTGAATGCGGAGATCACCCTTCTCCTTTGGGAGGACAGGGCACCTCGGATTGCGCTCCATAAGCTCACCAGTGGCTGGTACGACGGGGGAATAGCCCTCCCAGATATTAAAACCTACTACTGGGCCTCGCACCTCATGATCATAAATCAGTGGCTCCATGTACCAAGCGACGACCCTGCCTACCATATGGATAGGCAACTGCTGGCTCCGGGGGGGGTGCTAGGAGCCCTCTATAACCCTAGAAGAGGTCGTGTCCAGGCAGGGCCCGCAGCACACACCCTACAGATATGGTTTGCGGCACAGCGTGCGATGGGTTGGGCGGGTAGGATCACCCAGGCAACGCCACTATGGGACGCTAAACTGCTTGGGCTGCTGCGTACCACCAAGGGATTCCATCAGTGGGATCTAATTGGCATTTCGAGGGTAGGGGACCTTTGGCGACGGGGAGAGGTGATCACCTTTTCCCAACTCCAGGCAGAATACGATTTGGCCAACACCGAACATTTCCGCTATTTGCAAATTCACCATGCACTTCGGACGGCGATTCCACTCGGGACTCGACTCCCTGAGTCATCGCCCTTGGAGGACCGGCTCCTCACTGAACATCTGATTCAAAAAGCGACGTCCCTAACATACCGGAAAATAATCAATAATCGCCCTGACCCCTTTTTGGTCCTTAAGGGGAAATGGGAGGCAGAACTTGGAGACTTTGACGATACTGACTGGCAGGCCGTGCTATCATCCCCCAGGGAGGTGGGCATATCGTCCAAATTAAGGCTAGTCCAGCTCAAAATTCTGCACCGCACATACTATACCCGTACACTTCTATTCAAATTACAGCGGACGGAATCCCCACTATGCCTCAGGAACTGTGGCCACGAAGGAACCTTCCTCCACACCCTATGGGACTGCCCCGTCATAGCGCTTTACTGGAAGGGGGTGTTCCGTACTCTCTCCCAAGTGACCAAAATCCCCACCCTGCCTGAACCTCGGCTCTGCCTTCTTAACGTCTGGGAGCAGACCGACCACGTAAGAGTGGCCCAGCTCTGGGTGACATTGGGGCTCATGCTCGCAAAACGTAACATAGCCCAGCGATGGGGTTCCGGACAGGCACCGACCCTGGCACACTGGATCCGAGACATGGACCTTGTAATGGTGACGGAAAAAGCGGTATATATACACAGAGGGTGCCCAAAGAAATGGTCCCAGGTGTGGGGTGGCTGGAATGTTTATAGGGGTAACATTTGCGAGCCCCCACCCGATGCACCAGAATCTGACCTCAGCGACCATGACTAGCTGCCCTGTCTCGCACATTGAGTGGGGATGGAGACTAATGTGTTTGGCCCTTTGCTTGCCTATTTACATTTGTACTGCTAGTGCTGACTTGCCAAGATGTATTCAAATCTGCTTTGTCCTAAGCCTTACACTGAAAGAGTGGTTTTTACTTTCTGTTTTGTTGAATAAACCAATAAAAAGATTTCAAAAAAAAAAAAAAAAGAAGGGACACAGTGCAAAGCGATTAAGTCTCTCAACCCATTACTTGATCAGAGACACAGAAAAATAAATGCCGGGAGCTGGTGCTGTATAACCTGAGGCACAACATATAGGGTAAAAGTACTCCCCAGGTAAAGCTTTGCCAGGAGCCTGACTGATTAAGAAGTTGCCTGTCCCTTCCCGATACAACCAAGAAGAGCACCAAAGTTGACCAGACTTGTACACATTTATTTCCTTACTTGAGTATTTAGTACAGAAATAGCCCGGTTAAAGGGTTCTATGTCCTTGAAATACAGTGTCTAATTGGGTGTGGGCTGCTTAGGGGAGAGGAAGAGGATGCTGTTTGTTTTAAATTCAGGCCTCAAGAGAATTGGGAAGTGGCAGGTGGGGACTATCGAAACCACAATGGATTTTTATTTATTTATTTATTTTATTTGAAAGGTTTTATATAGCGCTAGCTACACCCGGGGGTATCGGAGCGCTTTACAACGGTTATGAGAAATAAACTTGGACACAACAATAGCAATAGATAAAGCAATTAAACACAATGTTATATAAATAAAAGGAAGAATTAAGATTACATATTTGGCAGATTGCGTAAATTGTAAACGGGAAACAAAATGAGAGGACCAGAATAAAGTTATAAGTAGTGATATAACAGTATGCCTGGGGGGGACTTATTGCACATAGTAAGGAGGGAGGGTATGGTGAGCGGAGATCAGGGGAGTGATTACCCCAATAATTTATTGAGAAGGTGAATTTTAAGGATTCTTTTGAAGCTGTCGTAGGAGGGTTTGCAGTGGAGGTCTTTGGGAAGGGCGTTCCAAATGGTTGGGTCCTTGCCGGAGAAGGAGCGGGATTTCGAGGCGTTTTTTTGGTTTTTTTTTAGAAGAGGGGGAATGAGAAGAAGAGTGTTGGAGCTTCTCAGCGTGCGGGCACTGCCAGCTCTTTTGAGTTTGGTTAAGAGGTAGGTTGGAGCATTCTGATAGAGGGCTTTGTGCGTGATACATGCAATTTTGTAGGAGGATCTGCCTTCGATGGGGAGCCATTTGAGGGCCTTGAGGGCAGGGGAGATGCGGTCGAGGCGGTTGCAGTTGGTTGTCAGTCTTACTGCAAGGTTAAGGACGGATTTGATGGGGGTAAGTTGGATTTTGGGAGTACCGGAGAGAAGGGCATTTCCGTAATCAATTTTGGATAGGACCAGAGATTGGATAATTAGTTCTGAAGTCATCAACTGGTATGAAGGGTTTGATTTTTTTTTTTTTTTTTATTTTTTTTTTTTAAGATGTCGGAGTGTGAAAAGTGCACTTTTTGCTGAGTTCTTTATATGGGAGTTGAGTGTGAGTTTATTGGTGATGGTGATGCCCAGTGATTTGACAGATTCGGCGAGGGAGAAAGAACAGTTTAGGGCATTAAGGTCCGCGATCCATGTTTGGATGGGCAGAGGGTTGTTTTGGGGAGAGAAGAGAATGATCTCAGTTTCGTTAGGATTTAGTTTAGGATTGTTATTGTGGAACCAGGACTGGATCTTGGTAAGTGTAGTGTTAAGGTGTAGGATATCGGCATGGGACTTTATTTTATAGTACAGTTGTGTGTCGTCAGCGTATAGGTGATAGTTGATATTTGCTTGTTTGAGTATGATGGTCAGGGGTTCCATAAAGAGGTTGAAAAGGGCGGGGGAGAGGATGGATCCTTGAGGAACACCTAGGGAGACAGGGGTTGGCCTGGAGAGGCTGTTTTGAATTTTGATTT
Source organism: Triturus cristatus (assembly GCF_964204655.1). Lineage (NCBI taxonomy): Eukaryota > Metazoa > Chordata > Amphibia > Caudata > Salamandridae > Triturus > Triturus cristatus. The sequence goes on from NC_140592.1 coordinate 214,590,235, forward strand.
GTTGGGCTCTATGTTGGAAGTAAGATGTGAACCAGGAAAGGACCGTGCCATTAATGCCGAAACGTTCTTTGAGAGCATTGAGTAGGGTTGGGTGGTAGACTGTGTCAAATGCCGCGGTGAGGTCAAGGAGGATGAGTAGGTAGCTCTCGCCCTTGTCCAGGGCTAAGTGAATATCATCGACTATGTTGAGCTGTGCTGTTTCAGTGCTGCAACCTTTGCGGAAGCCCGATTGAAGGGGGTTAAATGTGGGGCTCCGAGTCGAGTATTTATTTAGGATCGCGCGAGCGCGTCTAGATAATCAGAAACAGACATTTGCCCTCAAGACAGCCAATCGCATGTTTCTGCTGTCAGTTTTGGGCGCAGGGCTATGGGGTCCCACTCCTGATGGGCTGTTTCCCAAAGCGGCTTTAAGAGATCCTTAGAATTGCATCAGTATGTGTGCTACGCGGGTGGCGTTCTTATAAAGCTTTGTTCCGTTTACCACGGGGAAAAAAACACAAAGTTGTAATAACTTGCCCTGAAACCGTCTCCCTTCTTGGCATAGTGGTATCCATTCATGGGATCTATGAGAAAGCCACTATATGCATGAGCGCTGGAGGCAAATGCAGCGGTAAGCAAGGTGTCCGGAGCATAATGCAGACAGGGCAGACCAACCCTGCTTCTACAGAACCTGGACACAGAAGCACCGACAATAGATCTTGCCGAGGCAAAGCAGCGCATGCGCTGCATTCGCAGGCGAGACCTAAAAAGGAAGCCCTGTGGAGGCTGAGGTTTAAACAACGGCAGTGATTGAGAGAGTTTATGGTCATCTAGCTTTGTGCTGTAGGTTCATGCACCCGGGGAAAGTAAGGTTGAACAACCAATGAGTCAAAAATACTGGTCAAACATAAAGATCATGAAAATATTTTTTCAAATAAGGATTTAATTTGCTTTTGAGGAGCTTCTATTGGTCTCCCATCCAGGTAATCCACGAGCAGAAGTACAGTTTCTGTAGCCATTTAGGATCTAATGAAAGCAAATGCAGTGTACCTTAAAGACTGTTCTATTACTAGTGACAATTGAAGATGCTGCACTGTATTAAGAATATAAACTAGTTCCTAGGGAAATCCTATAGATACAGAACAATATTTATGTCAAGAGAAAAGCCTTAATGACCATGGTGATCCTGCCTCTCTACAGCTGTCAAATTGGATATTTAGTGTAGGTGGAAGTTCTGTTCAGATGGTGAGTCTGCCTAGGGCTTTGCACACAAAACATGTTGATTCCAATCCCACAAAAATGTTGAAATATTTGGGTTCTCCGCTTGATGTGCGCCTGCTTGTTGTAGAATGCTTTTGTCACTGATAAGCATGTCAAAAATATTGCTATTTAAGGTACGTGGTAAGTTCATGTGACTTATATAGGAGAATTGATTGCCTCCACGGTTTGATTGTGCTTTTTAACACCGTGAAAAAATCCAAAAAGGAGTGCTTCAATTAAGATCAGCCAGTGGTAGTTACTCTGGCCACATGCCAGTCCATGGTTATTTTGCCCACCATGCCATCTTATCCAGCCATATGCAAGCCATCCTTGGTCAACAGCCGAGACAGAACTGGCAAGCCAGGTCCTCTCCGAACCGGAACACAAGCAACCCCCGACCGGTGTCGGCCTATGTGGACCTCTGCAGTGTTATGCAGCTTGGGTGTTGTGGTACAGTGAGCACAGGACCCACATCTGGGCATACCTATTGGAATTAGGGCATTGCACTCAAGTAAACAAAAAGCAATAGGTGAAATGCTTGAATTAATCTCTGGCACAAGGCTGCACCCCAGTCCATCATTATTTTGTCCTCCATGCCACCTCAGATTTGCACCCTGGGCCATTCGCTTTTATGATTGTCAAAGATAGGTGAAATTGTAAATTTGATTTATATTTTTTAATGAGTGCTTCGTGTGCACTTTAAGTCATTGATTGAATGATAGAAACAAGAAACCTTTGCCAAGTAAATCACATGCCCTACGCTATATTTTCAAAAATATCATGGGAAATTGCTTATTAGAGGTGTTATGCTTGAATACTGTCCGTCTTCCAATGTCGTGCTTTCAAAGTTGTGTTCACTACTAGTCATAAGCCGTGCTTTTTCTTCAACATATCTAATTTCCAGTTTTTCTTGCACTCAGGCTGGGTTAAGACCCATTTGCGAGTTCATGACGTTCAACTTCTCAATGCAAGCCATCGATCAAGTGATCAACTCTGCTGCAAAGACGTACTATATGTCTGCGGGGAGAGTACCAGTCCCCATAGTTTTCAGAGGGCCTAATGGTGCATCGGCAGGTGTAGCAGCCCAGCATTCACAATGCTTTGCAGCCTGGTATGGACATTGTCCAGGATTAAAAGTAGTCAGCCCATGGAATACAGAGGATGCACGAGGTTTACTTAAAGCTGCAATTCGAGATGATAATCCAGGTAACTGCATTTTGGTACAATTTAAAATATAAAAGTTTGTTTTTTTTAACACCTAAAAGCAGACTTCCCTACGGTACTTGTCTGTTACTCTTCTGATGGATACGTATAACTGCACATTCTTCACCTTACAATATTCCGCAGGCGCCAGATTGGATCTGGAGAAGTTCAGCATCCGTGATCCCATGTGCAGATGCGTAGCGTCATGCACCTCCATGTCACCCTGGAAGTGACGGACTAAAGCCATTTGTGCACGCTAATGTCAGTTCCTTCCTTTCCAGCCCTTACAGTGTGAATCCGGATATCTGTTGTATTTTTGTTGTATTCCAGCCAGAGAATGTCTCCTAACAAATCGCTGCAAGACTTTTCTTTAGAAAGTATAAGGGTTGGCTCCATGTTGTTTTAGTTCATCGCCTTTGTCAATCATGGAACACAACAACATGTCCCCACTGGACAAGACTGCAACCCTCTACCCGATAGCAAAAGCTGCCTCATTGCAAAAGACATATTGTGAACTTGAGATAGTCTTATAGCCTGCCCATAGCTTACCATTGTTCGGCTGTATTGACGCTCTCATTTGCTTGCTTCCTATTTGATGGCTTTCCTTTCTCTTCGTTTTTTTTTTTGTCCCTGTCGAGAAGCATAGTCTCTTGTATCGTTCAAATGCTCACATTAGAAAACTATCTTTTTCACATACAAGAGTGCATGTTTTTTCTAGCTCTCTCCCTTATGTGCCACTCACTCCACTCATTCACCCTCGTTCTCAAACACCCATTAAAAACAAATTACCCTGGACTTTTGACACAATCTGTAACGTTTTATAGTGCAAGTTTTTTTTAATCTTCTGCAACTTTTGGATAACATTCAGTGGGTCTAAAAAGTTGGTCAAAGCTGGCTCCTTTTGTTCTTTCTTCAACCTTCCTTAGACCAGAATACTGTGGTCTATACGCTAGGAGGTGGGGGTTATTGTCTTACTTTGTCTAATGAAGTTGAAATATCCTTATTTGAGTTATATTTCAAAATTGGGTATTTGTTATAATATTGTATTATAGTTCATTTTGTAATCAAATACAGATGTTTAAAAAAATGATTTTTGACCAAAACGGATACGAAAATATTATTTTATATTAGACCATGGGTAAGGTTAATGTAAATTTAATACAGAAGAAATGTAGGATTGGTGGGATTTTTTGCTGTTGGTATTGCTCAGTGTGTATTCTGTCCCCCAGACCTATAACTAAGTTAGAGTTCCCTATGTTTTGTTAAATTTGTATTTTCCAAATGACGGCTAGTTCCCGTCTGCACTGACCATTGGCACTTTGTGTGTTTTGGCACTAGTCCTCCTTAAAACTTAACACATTTTAAGCCTGGCTGCTCTGTGCATATGCTTCCAGGGGGTTGTGCTTAAGATAATTTAGAGATTTTTAAGGATTCACCCTAAAAAGGGTTGCGATAATTTCTTTATGTAGGGAGTCTCCCACCCCAGCTAATAATCCAATCTCTTACAATACCCAGCTTCCAAGAGTTTTTGTATTAAGATGTTGGAGTGCTCAAAATAATCTTCTTCTGTGGTGCAATTTAGTCTTCTCTGTAAGAATTATTCAAAAGGTAGATTATCCGGGGGAGACGGTGGGTTCTATAATGAAGCAAACTGTTTTTATTCATGGATTTCATGTGCAGAGAAGTCACAATTATTCCCTCTTGTTCTGTTCTCAATGTATCCAAGCATAATCGGCTTTATGCATGATATATATTTAATATCCGGTTATCTGTTGTATAGCCATTCGAAAAACTCTTGAAGGATTTCTTTATCATCTGTCCATATGACAAATACATCATGTTTGAATCTGTACCATGATTTTTCATATATAACATGGCTAGTTAGTTCACAAATGAGCAACCCATCGGTACTCCTTTAATTTGTAAATGAGATTCACCATTCAATAAGGAGTTTACCCACCGACCCAGTGTTACCAGGTGCAAAAAAAATATCGTTTGGATCCTACAGGGCCTGGCTTTTATTAACATAAAATTCAATAGCTTCTAAAGCCTCTTCCGGGGGAATATATGTTAGTAAAGATTCCACATCCATAGTAAATAGAATGAGGATATTGGGGGCAAATAGGGCTCCTTCTTGGATGTTGGTAGTGTCTTGTATGTAATATACATGGTCTGGCTCAAAAATCACTTGAATAAACTTTGAATTCTGATCCAACAATGAATCACAACCCGAAGCTATTGGCAACATGGTGGATTTTGTATATTTTCATGCACTTTCAAGAGAAAATGTAATGCGGGGTGCATAGATCTATAGCAGGAAATCAAATTAGGGGCCTTCATCCAGTATGGCATATATGTGTCTTTAGTTCTTCATTTGTGTTTTCAGAATATTTTCGATAATGCTGGATGTTTGACTTCTGATTTACTTTTTCTTTAATAGATAACCATTGGTAAGTGACCAAAATACTTCCCTTTTATCTGCTGGCTTGATTATCACATTTTAGCTATTTTTGAATGCAAAATGAGCATTCTTCTGTTCCAATATATTTATAATATTTCCCTTTATTTTCTAAGCGCCCTGTGTCATGTAAAACCGCCTTTTTGATGGTGATCAATTGGTGTGGAATCGGGTAGAATGAAATATTTCTTGATTCTCATAAATGTTTTTTGCCTTGTGTATCTTTATCTAGCGAAAGCCCTGAGACTTAATTTTTGAAGAATACAATTAATTCCATCTTCATTTTGCACTCTGGGAGCGGTTAGTTTATTTTGTCCCGTAGATCCTTTGCATTTGAGATGGCTGTATTGCTTGCCGTTCCTCTTCAACCGATGAGATATCCCCCAATTTATTGATTCATTCAATCACATTTCAGATTAAATTAAAAGGACCATTGAGTCACAACTGTACTTTGTGCATATATAATATAACTGGTCTATTTTGTATTTGGGGTCCTCAGTCGAAGTAAGGGGAATATTTTTGACTTTAAGTCCCCAGAAATGGTGGCTGCTCATAAATGTTCATGAAGTTAAGTTATTGCTTGTTTTTCCGTAAATCTAGCTTGCTGTTGTTGCTCTAGTAGTAGCTGTTTTATTGTAATCAAAACAAATGTCTCTACTGTTTGTAGCATGAAAGTCCTTGTTTATTTGCGGTATGGAACTAGAAATATGGAGACTGAAATTAAATATGCCCTCAACTGCTAATACATAAACCTTTTTGAGGGGGGGTCACTGTTTTAATATTTAGGACTAAAGATAGATCATTTTTCTTTACATGCACCCTAAAAACAGTGTTGTAAAAAAAAAAGCACTTGATCCTAAAGTTAGCCAATTTCAGGCCAGATATCCAGCTACATCTGAATAACTAAATTGCTAGAGAGATCAGTCCCTTGACAATTGCATGACCACTTTGAGAGATGCAATTTTAAACGTGGTGCCAGCAGGCAGCAGTACGATGTCTTTAGAGGTTGCAGCCCTGAATGAAAAATGGCGAGACATTAATGTAGGATCTCCAGAAGCCCTGATCTTAACTGACCTCTCAGTGGCATTTGACACCTTTCACCCCCTAAATCTTAATAGCTAGATTGAGGGATCTCGGCATCCAGGGCACAGTGCTTGAGTGATCAGATCTTACTTCACCAGCTGCTATATGGAATTCCTCAGGGCTCTATTTTGGTTCCATGTGTTAATCTCAGTTCCATTAATTACTTTGGGATTAATGTTGTGAGCTTAATCTCAAAGTAACTAATTTCAGGTCCTCAAGTGTAATACTGCAGTTGCATAAACGATGCATGAATCTAATCGCCTTCATTCAATGTTTATTTTCATTTTAGCCTGTAGATGGCAGTGTTCAGCCATCTAAATCAGTTTTTCTTTTACTTTTTTTTTTTTTTATATATTCCACTTTTTTTTTATTTCGCACCGTTGTTGTATTTAAGAAGGTGGTAGCCCTCCTTAGCCCCCTTTTGGTTATTTTAGGTCTTGCGTACCTGACCTCCTTTTTATTTTCTGGTTGCAAAAGACCTCTTGTTGACCAGCTTAAAAACTTATAGCGGGCTTCAAAACTATCCATTAGTTGGCTATATTGTCCCTCATTTGCTTGCTTCTTATTCAATGACTTGTCTTACTCTTATTGAGTTTGACCCTCTGATAGACCATCCCTGTTTACCATCGTCTTGATTGGATAACTTGTATTCTTTCACTGCCCATATTCATGTAGCTACTTTATTCTTTTTCTTTCAGCTCCCATGAGAGTGCATGTGTTTTCTAGCACTTTTCCTCATTTTCTGCTTAGCCTTTCACATTCACCCTTTGTCCCCACACTCTGTGTTGTTCCCAATTGCTCATAGCTTATCTCTAAAAACACCGCAACAGCTATATATGTGCCAAGGTATGACTTTAAGGGTGGTATGGTCGAAGTCTACCAGACAGTTCAGCTGTCTGGTTTGTTAAAGACATCTTGAGGACGTTCAGAAAGCTTCCCTGGGACTGCATCCCACCTGTTGCTTACTATTAGTTTTGTGGTTTGTAACCCATTTTCTAGCTTTCAATTTGCTGACTTTATTTGTTTTATGCTGTCCAGCGTGGGTTCATGCTTCCCAAGGAGCAAGAACTTTTCATGCTACCTCTCCTTGTATTCTTCCACAAGTTCTCCTTTCTGTAAACAGGCTTGTAAATCTTGTTCTTATCTTGTCATGTGAGTCCAAATGTCTGGCTCGGTCTTCCGAGGGAGCTTGGTGTTTACTTTTAGGTCTCTGACATCAAAGTGAAAGAAATTATATAACAATATTCCTGGATATTGGGTGTTGGAAAGGGGGTTCTTTCTAGCACACAACCACATTCAGGTGAACTGTGCAAGCATTTTAGAATATATAAGAATTGGGACAGCACAAATGAAGCACATTATTAATTCTTAAGTGTGTTGGAAACAAATACTTAGTATGATCAATTCAATACACTAGGTGATGCCATTTCCTCACATTATCGTTTATGTGCTATATAGTTGTATTAGTCAAACTGTATATCTGTGCAAATGTTAAGGTAATTTCATTTGAAAATGTGTTTGACAGTATGCCTCCACTCTACACTACTACTGCACTCTACTCTGCATCACTCCACTTTGCACCACTCCATGCTATTGTACTCTATTCCGCTCTACGGCACTGCACTCTATGCCGCTTCACTCTACGCCTCTCTACTCTGCACCACTCTACTCTATGCCAGTGCACTCTACTTCACTCTACTCTACATTACTCCAATCTAGGCCATTTTACTCTTCTCACCTCCACGCCGCTCTGCAACACTGCGCCCTGGGAAACAGTCGGAACAACGTGGGCAGAGCCACACATGTTCTGACTACGCAAGCCCTACCATGCTTGTCTTAACCACGCATATGCCTTAATCATGCATATGCGTGGTTAAGGCAGTGCGTGGTCTAGCTGCTGCCTGCAGCTCGGTGGAAGCAGAAAGACACCAGGAAGAGGAGACGTGGTTAGGTAAGTGAGGCTGGGGCCAGATTTGGAGGGGGTAGTTTGTATGGGTTGAGGGTTTTTTTAGGGTCTGGGTTGTTTTCTGGGTGGAGGGGGGTCGGGAGTAGTTTTCAGGGCAGGGTGAGGGTCCGGGTAGTTTTCAGGTCTGGGAGAGGGTCGGGTCGTTTTCAGGGCTGGGGAGGTGTTATGTTGTGGTTTCAGGGTTTTGGGAGGGTCTGGGTAGTTTTCAGGGCTTTGGGAGGGTCAGGGTAGTTTGTTTAGTTAAGGTATTAGGCTTAAGGGCAGCAGAAGGGGATGGGGGTAGTTTTAGGGACCGAGCAGGGGGTGGGAGGGGGGCAAGGGTTTAGGCCTCAGGGCAAGGGGAGGGGCATAGGAAGTCCGGGTTATATTCAGGGAGGGCGGGGTATTTTGTTTAAGGGCTTGGGGGGGGTTGGGGTGTCAGGGTAGTTTTTTAAAATTGGGGTTAGGGTTTTAGGCCTATGGGCAGTGAAAGGGGATGGGATAGTTTTAGGGACAGTTTGGAGGGGGGGGTGAGGGTGTCGGGGTAGTGTATATTAAGGGTTAGGGACAGCGTGGAAGGGGGGGAGGGGTATTGGACCCCAGGTTGGGGGGGGCAGGTAGTGGGTTTGTAGCTTGGGGAGGTGGGGTCGAGACCGTAGCCACATATACCCCTTTACCATTCATGCCCTTCCATTGAAAATGCGTGGTAAAGGCATGCGTGGTAAAGGCATGCATGGTAAAGGAATGCTTGGTTAAGATGCATTCGTAGTTTGGGCTCCGTGGTAGAGGCAAGCCATGCGTGCCTCCATCATACAACCCTGCACTCTACATGATTACACTCTATGCCTATACACCCTACGCAACTGCACTCTATGCCACTGAACTCTACTTTGCACTACTACACTCTAGCCACTCTACTCTACACCACTCCACTCTATGCCACTCTACTCAGCACCACTCCACTCTACACTCCACTCTACACCACTGCACTACATTTTACGACGTTGCATTGTACGCCACTATACTCTACAACACTCTATGCCAATGCACTAGTCTAGTCTACTCTACGCCATTGCACTCTACTCTGCACCACTATACTCTACTCCACTGCAGTCTAGGCCATTCCACTCTTCACAACTCCACTTTACTCTATGCCACTCTGCAACACTGCACTCTTTGCCACTTCACTATGCCACTGTAGTCTACTCTGTACCCCTTAACTCCATGCTCCTGCACTCAATGTAAATCCACTGTATGCCAATCTAATCTACCCTGCCCCACTGTACTATATGCCCTTGCACTACTCCCCTCTATGCCACTGTACTCTACACCACTATACTCTGCAACACTACACCAGTGGTTCACAAAGAGCTGCAGCAGAGAAAGCTGCTCGAGTGTCATTTTCTCTGTTGCTGGTGTTAGCCAAGCAACATAGTTTTGTAATTCTGGGCTTGCTTTCTTTAGTTGGTGAAGCTTGTTTTATCAGCAGGGCTGACCTGCTCATAAAATAAGCTGAAATAACTGTAGAAACAAAAAACTATGTTGTAAGGTTTGTTCTGTTTTCCTAATGGGCTAGCCATTCTGGTTTGTACTTTCTGCTAGGCAGCCCTGCTCATACCTGGAGAGTGTATTAGAAAGTATGGGAACTGTGATTGTGAGTACGACCGTCCAGGGTCAGTGAGTATGGGGAGAGGGTGCAGTCAGGTAGCTAAAAAGAACAAAATAATATGTAGCTAAAACGGTGATCTTTAACCTACATGTAACTGTATATAACATGTATTCCAGACACCTTAACCAAACAAGCATTGGCAAAAGCAATAGATCTCATTTATGAGACCTATTGGCGTTTACAATGATTTTTAGCCACGGTGTATATGCAGCATGGCTGAAAATAATGAAGAAAAGCTACCATGACATTGCAGTCTTATAATTTTGTAAGCATTCTATTCCAATGCACTCTGTGCCACTCAACTCTGCAGCACTCCACTCTACACCACTGCACTCTACGGCACTATATTCTACTCTAGACCGCTCTACTCTTCACAACTCTATGCCACTCTATCTGCACCACTTTATTCTATTATGCAACACTGTAATCTACACCACTGTATTCTACAAAGCTGTATTGTATGCCGCTGAATTATTTGCCGCAGCACTCTAAACCACTAAACTCTGCAACACTGTACGCCAAGGCAGTCTGACACTCCAGTCTACTGTGCGCTGCTCCACTGTGCGCTACGTGACTTCGCTCTGTGAAACTCCAATACAAGACACTATACCACTCCACTCTACAGCACTACTCTTTGCTATGCTGAAAACCAGCCAGGCTTGTATACAACATGGCTAAAACATATTGGCAAAGCCAATAGCTCTTGCATAGGGGAGGCCTTTTGGCTTTGCCAATGCCTGTTTTAGTATTTTCTACTGCATCCCACATATTGCACGAAAGCACAGGATTTGCACACAGAGGCTTTTATGACGTGGGGGAAGTGGCTGGCTGCTGCACTCATACAGCTGGAGTTTGAGGAAGAAAGTTTACTCCGCATGAAATGAAAGGCACTGTTTCTTCTGCTGGAGGACCATAATTCAGAAGGCTGAGGACCAAATGGCTTTTCGTGAAAGTACATTAGGCCTTGACAAATATTTTTCTGTAAATTTTCACAATACCTTATTCTCTTAAAGTGCTGTTCAGTTTTTGGAGTGTAAAGTAATTGAAAAAGACACCATGTCTTTTATTAAAAAAGAATCCCGTAGGTCATCTCTGGTTAAGAAATGAATTTGCAGATTGGGTTGTGACCTTCTGATTGTTCAGCATATGCCCAATATCTTATTTCTTTTTGTTTAGCGTCCTTCTAAAGGAATGTGTAGAGGTGTTAATCCTATGTGTCTTCTGGGTTCACTGCACCATCTTCCTGAAGACTTAGCTAGCAATCTGTTACACTGCTATGTCATCCTTTGGCTCTTTCCAGTTGATTGCATTTTGATCCGCAGCTTTTGCAGGATGGTCTTACCTAATGTGTTTGTTTTTTGGATTAACTACTTCCTGAATGTTTTGTTTGTTCCCGAATCTGCAACTTTGGGATAGACTTAATGCAGTATGGTAACGGACCAATCCACAGTTTGTCCTCATGTCTGACATTTTAACTATAGTTAGGAATTGCTTGATAGCTGGAAGAGCTCCTGTTACTCATCAAAATGGATCTCCAAGTTACCCTTTTTCTTGCAGTGTCAATTTCTTTGGGTAGCACAAACAGTTTTTCTTGAGCCCCTCCGAAGGTTTTGGTTCGCACTGTGGAATGTTTGGTCTACTGAACACAAGGAGCCAGTTGCTTACTATCCAATGCTCTCTCCTTCTATCCCTTTTATATACAGTTGGGCTGAGGGAGCTCCCCCATCTCTTGACTGCAGGCTAGCATTGGAAATTCAGGGGAAGTGTTAGCCTTGTGACGTCCGTTTCATTCAGTGTCCAGCTTCTTGCTGTAATGCATGGAGGTGTGCTGCATTGGCTCCATTTTACCACACCTCACTTTGATTCCTTCAAGAGATCAGTGGCTATTCTTGACTCCATTGGCCCTACATCCTTGAGGTGAAAGCCTTTCACCCTTTTCTAAGTTGTAGTAATTGTGTTCAAAATAAAAAAACAAGGTTGTTCTAATCATGACCCCAGCCCCGTAATACTTGTTCTCTTGTTTCACTTTTTACCTATACGTAATCATTGCACATCTCCATTGCTTGTACATTCCAGTATCTCAGCTGTTTGGTGTGAGCTTTTGTATGCCTGTAACACATACCATAGAACGAGCTATTTGTTCTGTAAATTAGTTGGCTTTACAGAGTGTGCTTGACCGATTGTATTTTTTTTTTTCTAAACTACAAAGTATGCACATTTTTTGTATTTGTCTTTCTTGTAACTTCACTGTTGACCACTTTGACAGTAAATATTTTAATTCTTTATTTTTTTATTTTTTCATCATTTGTCTCCCCACATGTTTTTATTTTTTGCAGTTGTGATGCTGGAAAATGAACTAATGTATGGTGTCGCCTTTGAAGTTTCTGAAGATGTTCTGTCGAAAGACTTTGTTGTTCCTATTGGTAAAGCTAAAGTCGAAAGGCAAGGTATATGATACATTTGACTCTGTGGGTAAACTGAAATGCTTTTTTTTATTAGCTAGCGTCTGCTTTCATATTCATTGGCATTTATTCAATGTTGTTATATTTAAATGTTTTTTGTTTAAGATGTTTTGTTAATATTGAGTTCCTATACAAGTTACATTTAGGTTTAGACCTACCTATTGTATTTTGTTGTCCTAAGTAATATTTTAATTGGTAATAACTTAACTGTAGATTATGTTTAAAGTTGTGCTGTCAAGAAAAAGCATTACTGAGTTGGTTTCTCTTCACAGGAACCCACATCACATTGGTCTCACACTCCAGATCTGTTGGACACTGTTTGGAGGCTGCTACTTTTCTAGCTAAAGAGGGTGTCGAATGTGAGGTATGTTAAACTTTTCCCTTTTACTTCAAAATATTTAAAAGTCCAGTCTTATGCACACATTTGACAGTCAATTTGAAAATATTTCATAAGCTATTGAACACAGCAGCTGATTTCATACATGGTAGTCGCCTTCAAAGAATGAAATGTTTTCTTTCAAGACAGTCTGGTGTTTCCTCATCTCGCAGTATGGCGGCCATCTTGACAGTAGTTAAGATGGTTGGTTGTTTCATTTTGAAAGCGCTTCGCATTAATAAAGGCAATAGTAGCAGAAACAACATTAACAAAGTGAGACAGATTGACTTTACCAATGCTTTTTCCATTTGTAGCCAAGTTACTATTTGTAACTTCCCAGTTGTTTGCATATTCTTTTTAATAACTGGTCCCAGTCCATTATCTATAGCAGTAGTAATGTTTATCCTCTTTTAAACAGTTCCATGGTCACACCGTTTTTTTTTTATTTAAATGTTTATTGCTGGTTTTTAGACTGCACACTGGAGTACTGCTGTTCCGTGCCAGTTTGTGCTGTGACCCCTAAAACATGTGGAAATTGTCTAATTCCTGATTGGCGTACTAAACCTTTTTAAATAGCCATGGCATGGTTAGTAGTAACACTGTTCGCGTTAGTGACTGGATAAGACTTTCCAATCAAGTATTGCTCTGGGGAAACCAGTATATTTCTCACCATATCGACTGGCACCTGTATCCCTCAGGGCCTCTATTCTAGTCCCATTGATCCAGGGCTATTGCAAATACTTCTTTAAGTTGGGTGGCCACACAGCTAAAGTGGCAAACTCAGCTTCACACTCTGTGACTAGAACTGCTTTAGTGTGAACCCCAATTTGCTCTGGGCACACTGTTGATCCCATCTGGAGACTAGCTACACCAGTGCTAACTGTAGTAGGACTAGGGGGCTTTTTGCTAGGACAAGTAGCATCTCCAGTTAAGTGTTCCAACTTCCTACAGTTGAAACACCAGGCCTTCTGAGGATCAAAGTTCTTCCCTTTGTACCTACCATTGGACGGGAATAGTTTTGGGACCCACGCCCCTGAGCAGGTTTTTGGTGCCCCTGAGAAGACTCTTTTTATCTTTAGGATTCTCATCCCCTTTCCCCTCAGGAGGTTTTGTAACCCCTTTCTTTTGGTCACCCCTAGTGGTTGTTTTGGTTACCCTAGTCTTGGCCCAGTGACCTGCCTTCTTTCCTAATTCTTGGGGAGAAATTACACCTACGTCTACCCGATGTTGATGTTAGTTTTCATTAGTGCAATTACTCAAAATATGTTCTTTCATTAAAAGATTGTAAAGTCCATTGAAATCATGCACATAGTTTCCAGTTAACCATCCATCTAGTGTCTTAACTGAGCATGCAACTAAGTCGATCCAGGATTGGTTATGGTGTTTGTGAGCCCCCCCCCCCCTGAATCTAATCCTATATTCCTCAGTTTTGAGCCCAAAGCCCTCAGAGTGTTCTTAACGAGGTCATAAGACCCAACATCTGCTCCTGTAAGGGTCAGGAGTCTGTCCCTGCAGTTATCAGTGAACAGTTCCCAAAGGAGTGACCCCCTGTGGTACTTCCTCACTTTCCTCATTTCACAAGCCCTCTCAATGGCTGTGAACCATTTGGTGATGTCATCACCTTCCTCAAATTTGGGGACAATTCCTTTGGGGATTTTGCGATCATAAGACTGCTCTCTGTCCCTATTTGGTATGTTGCTGCCACCATTGATGAGAGCTAAGCCCATCTCTGCTCTTTCTTTCTCCAGAGCCAGGAGTCTGGTCTCCAGATCTTATCTTTTGGTCAATTTCGCTAAGAGGTTGGTCTCCTCATCGAGGCTGTCCTCCATGGACTCAGAAGTACCTAACCCACCTGTGTGGGATCTAGGTTCTGTGAGTTGTATTCTTGGAGTCAGGAGCACAGGAACCCTGTTCTCCATAGGATGTGCGGGGTTGAATGGTATCCTCCTACTCTTCCCCATCTAAGAGGTCTTCACCTTCCTCCGAGGGATGGTGCTTAGCATACCCTGCCAACAGCTCCTGAAGCCTTTGTTTTGAGGGATGGGACTCCATGGTAATGTTTTTAAGTGTACATAGACACATTAACTCCTTAAATGCTAGGTGGAGATAAAGGGGGAGGTCGAGCTCCTCAACCATATTCTCTGTCATTGGTAATGTTTTCACTAACAGCTGGGTTCTTGTAAAGAGAACTTCTAAAATAAATTCTAACCCCTCTTTCCCCTAACTATAGTGAGCTTTTTATTTTCTAAAATTCTAAAGGAACTTAACCAAGGCCCTAACAAGTCTTTTAGTAATTTTGAAAAAATGTGTCCATTAAAAAAATCAGAATTCTAAAGACAATTTAGGAGTTCTGTCGTGTGGTCAGATGTTGACCAAGTCAGTCCAACAAATGCAAAGTTGTGTATCCGACTGCTGATCAACCAATGTAGGAATCTGGCTCTGTATATACTATACCAAAGTAAGGTATAGTGTGCACAGAGTTCAGTGGATCCCCAAAGTTAGGCAGAAGTTAAAGTAGATACTACCTTACTCTCTATTTGTGGTAGTGTGGGCGAGCAGTAAGGCCTTATCAGAGGGTAGTGCTAAGCATTCATTGTGCATACTCTGGCAAAGAATGATTACACACACTCAAGGACTGAACCAAACTATTTTGTGTAAAAATATTATTTAGTTATATTTATTTTCTAGAACCAAGACAGGCCTGGTACAAGTAAGTATAGAAATTCTTTGCAAGCCTATGCAGTTTAAATACAATTTGCATGCAATGATTTGGTTACAAAAAGGATTACTTTATATTTCACAATTAGGTTTTGAATTAATTTTCAGTTCTGTTTCTTACGCAGCCAGGTGTCTCTAGACACTAGGCTGGTGCATTTCCTGAGGGAAGAAAAAGGGAGAGAATACATTCCATAAGCTTAATATAGGTTTACAGTTTTACTCACGAACCATATTTAGTCCTGAAAAAGCAGAAAAGGTTTTAGGGGTCCATGAGTAGGATTCGATCAAATGTGCACTTGAGTCGCACCACCACCAGTGGCACAGAGGCAGCTGGGTGCAGAGTGCAGGGACCACATGTTAGCCAGCGGGCTAAGCACGGTTGTGGGTTTGGGGACTGCGGCAAGCAGGCCACCAGATTGGAAAGCAAAAGCTCCTGGGGTTGAGGTCAGCACGGTAAGGCCCAATGGCCAACACAAGCATTACACCGCCAGTGGGTCAGAGGTGGCCGGGTGTAGGATGCAGACTTGGCTGAAGCTGCAGATTCGTTTGAGGGTCACTCCGAGTCGGTCAGTGGCAGAGGCGGCGAATGGGGTCTCTAGGAGTCATCGTTCTGTGACCTTAGCATTCGGGGACAGAGTTGGTCGGATGAACGCGGTTGGTTGTTCTGGACCGCTTCGGTTATGGAGTCGGTCAGGGTGTCTCCTTCGGTCGTGGTTGAGGGGACCTTGCAGTTGTTGGCTGCAGGTTTGGGCTTGGAGCGTGTAGAGTTCCAGGGGACACTGGGATCCAGGCTAGTGTCATTAGGAGGACCTACTGTAGTTATTGTGGCCACTCAGGCTCGGGGCGCCGGGCGCAGAGTGTTGGTGACTCACGGAATCGGCCGGAGTCAGTCGGTTGGTTTTGAGCAAGTCCGGTGCTCACCTGAGACACAGTCCTTTTTAGTCGCAACAGGCAGGGCAGGTTCTCTGGGTTTTCCAAGACTGCTAGCTACACGACACATCGAGGTTCTCTTGGAGGAGTCAGAATTCGGGACAGGCCGATAGGACATGGGCCAAATCAGTTGATGTCATCCTCTTCTTCACCCGCACGGATGTTCAGTCCTTCTTGCTTCTTTTCGGCTGTGGTCTGAGGAGGCAAGGTTCAGGGTTGCCCCTAAAAACACAATTTAGGGGTGTTTCAGGTAGGTACAGGTTGGGACCAATAGGTACTTTCCTTGGGGTGGGTACATCCCCCTATTATGCCACCTTCCAGTAGGAGGGGGCATAGGCCTCACTCTGGTTGGCTGGGTCCCCCCCACCTGCAAGATGGCGGGGACTGTGATTCACCACGCCTTCCTGAGGGGTGGGGTTGGCAAAGGTGGGCATACCTCTCTCCCTAACTTGGTTTTCCCGCCAATTCTCCTGTGGGGGTCAAACAGTAGGGGCCAAGGATGTGTGCCATGTCGACTCTTCACTTTGTTCTGCCCCAAAACTCGCAGTCTGCAATGGCAGTATGTGTGTGCAAAGGTACAGGGCCTCTCCGGGGTGACACTATAAGTGCTGCAGCCCTTTGAGGCCTTCCCGGTTTACTGCTCTTGGTACCTAGGGTACTGTTTACAAGGGGCTTACATGTGGCCAGAGTTGCCAATTGGGTTTTGCAGCAGTACAGGTTTAGGGAAATAACTTAGGCACTGGGTACCTCATTGGCAGGGATCCAGGGCACATGCAGTCAAAGTACATCAACATTAGCCAAAAAGTGGGGGCAACCATGCAAAAAAGGGGCACTTTCCTACACACTGCCTGAAGCACATATAAAAGTTTTACACCCTGCATAGGGAGCAACCAGTATGCCAGGACAATCTGTGTGTGTATCCCTTGTCTAGGTGCTCAATGACCTAGCTTTTGTCCTACCAGACTTCGGTTTTTGAGTTTGTTGTGGGTGTTATGCTTGCTCAAACTGGTTTTTAGTTTTTGATTTTGGAGGAACCTAGGATTACCATAGTGCACTCCCCATTCACACCCACAGCCTTAGAGCCCAAGTTTAGTGTGGCTGTAGACCTTCACCATCTAGAATTTTCCCTAACATTGCATTTTCGTCTGTTTGCAGTAAAACAAACCGGAACTACCAAAAAGGTAGGTGGGTCAGGGCCTGGGAACCTTTACTCCTTTGGCCAGAGAGGAGCTATGAGTGTCCTGGTCTGTCCCTCTCACACAGGCGTGTGAACCCCCTATTAAGCTGGATCCTCGCCCAGCCTTACTCTAAACTTTCCTGAACCTGTGGTAGAACAGAAGGACTTCACCTTATTAAGACCTCTGGGAGACCTGAAGGGTTGTGTTGCTCGAATATGAATTTATCTTGAAAAAACAAAAGGCAAGAGGCTTTGGGCAAAGCAGGAACAGTTGGTATAATTAAACACTTTGACCGGAAGCCCCATTACAGAAGCAGGTCTGAGGACTGTCTCAAAGTACAATCAATGTGAACAAGTCTTTATACAGTTTTTGGGTGTCATAAGGTACTTCCGACAAACCTTTTTTTGTCAAAGAATATGGGCCTTGTCTGTGGAGTCATAACTAAGGGCCCTGATAGCCAATGCAAGTAGGCTTAGACCTTGCATGGACACAATGGGGGCCAGTGGGTAATGTGTCTGTCCAGATGTCCAGCCCGTGGCGCGTGTGATAACTGTGTGTGCTGTGTCCTAATTGGCTATGTGGCATCTGACTGATGTTTTAGGAAGGTGTGCACCCCTCTGGCCATGTGTGCTTTATTGGGGCCAATCTCCCTGGAATATTGTGGTGTCACTGCGCTTATCTGGGGATTGACCCGAGTTTCCTGTTCACGTCTGACTTCGTCCTTGTACTGAGCCCAGTAAAAAATACTTCGCAGTTCTTTTTTCTCAAGTCTGATGCAACAGAATTGTCTTCTCTAGCCGAGGTTGGTGCAACTCTGACAGTTCTTCTCTGGGAATGACCAGGGTCGAGGTGTGTATGGTGACAAGGGAGCAAAGGCCACACCATCTGGGGAGGAGCTGAGTGTAGGCAAACTCGCTACATTGCTAGTAGACATCAGTCTGCGTAGAGGTGCCCCATTGCATGTCCGGAATGTGCAGTAATGTGCCAGTTTCCATTTGTTCACAGTGGAATAATTCATTTTCCACTGAATCACAAGGAATACAGTGTCAGTTTACGTACAATTATGAGTTGCACCTTCCCTTCTAATCACATATACCTATTCACCTCAGTATCACAGATTTCCTGACATGGGTTATCTATGCTGTTGTTCTACCCTTTACTACGAGACTCCTTTCCCCTTGTATCATAGAGGTGGATGGCCCTACACTGGAACTTCATGTCTCAGGGCATTCGTTATTAAAGAAGACAGCCTCATACAAAAATAACCTGATTAGACCGAACACTTTGTCTTTATAACTTATGCTAAGCGGGTATTGTGTACTCCTAAGTGTGGCTATACTAAATTATCTAAGCAGGCCTACCTCTAAGTGTTCCTCATTTAAAAATTATCAACCATCCACAGCTAATCTCACACCCACCAAGGAAAAAATGTGAGAGAAGTCAGAAAGTGCCTCACGTAAGCACCATCCATGGAGCTACTGGTTGGTACTCACCAGTTTGCTCGTTCTGTCAAACGTCTAAGCCCAGTAGTGTGAAAAAAAGGTGAATAAATCTCATAATTAAAAGTGAGTTGTGAACATTTATTCCACACATTCTTTATTTTAATAGTGTCCTCACTTTGTTAAAATAAACTGCATGTTTAGACCATTTTAACTTGAATGGCCAACGTGTTTTATTGCCCAGATATTTTTTGGCAATTTTATCCAGGCACGGGGACGCATCTCCATCTCACAGAGGCTTTGAATCGGGTGGTTGCCAGGTGGATTCCTACCAGCAACTCACCGAGGGGGCTAAAACTTGGCCTCCTCTGCAGGGTACAGTGCAGCAAACAACCTACTGTTACGCCGGCAGTCCGCACTCCGAGGTGGGGGTTTTGACTTATTTTACATTTGAGTTCTGTGTTTGTGCAAAGGCATTGCCTCCCCAGACAGTCACCCTCCCTGCCGCGGTTGTGGCCCTGATCCCTGTTGGGCTGGGTTTGCCCTCTGTTGATGCTGTTTCCACCTGTGTGTCCAGCTACCTGATCCCTGTTGTAGTGGCGTGGTAGCTGACTGATTTCGCTGAGGCTGGGTATGTGATGCATTGTGGTCTCGATAGGCTTGGTTTGTGGATGGAGGATTTGCTGGGACTGGCCCAGGTTTATTGACACTTGTTAATATTCAGGACAGAACTAAGGATGATGTATACGTCGCACAAATCCTGCCCCGGGCGCTTTCCTGCTCCACACTCCTTAAGTGAAGAAAAGGCAGTATTTCCATTAAGGGCACCAACGTGTGGTATTTTGCTCGGCGCCGTCCAAGCGGATCTTCCACCTGATTGTACACCATATGTTGTTGTTTTGGTAAATGTACCCCCGCTGAAGTTAAATACTAGTGAAAGCTAGTGTCCGCTCAAAACAATGTGACACACTGGCTGACAACATGGGCAGGGACTTATGTGGTTTTATGTCCAAATCAATATGGTATGCAGGGTAGGGCGGGAACCCAAAAATCTTTCTGGTGACTGTACAGTGATCAGTTTTAGCAATAGATTAGCTGCGGGCAGATTTTTTTTGCCTCATTTGAGGGTAAAGAGCATCCAACTGTGAGCATTGGGGGCTCGGACATTGGAATGTGTGTTTTTTTGTTGTTGGTTTCTACAAGTCGGGTAATGTACATCATTTGAATCCAGGTATTTCACCTTTGCTGAATCCCGAACAGTACAGACCTTATCTTAGTCTTCTGTGGCAACTACCACTTCCCTTCCCTCTCTTTAATAGGTTTGATGCTTGTAACACTCTTGAGGGGGTTGATTGAATACATTCTATTGGTGGTGACGTAAATTTTTCACGGGGGATGGACCCAATTCTCCTCTTGCAGGAGTTGATGCATTGATCAGCTTAGTCTTTTGTCTTGGAATGTTGCTGGACTCGAGGAGACGGCCGGTGATTAGAATTGGCTAGATTTTGTTAGGCAGTATAGCATACTGGCCCTCGAAGAAATATGGTCAATTGGAGACATCCCCTTCCTAGATGAATTTGTCCACTTTTTTTAATCCTGCGATACCATCCTCTTCTGGGCAGGGTGGGTGTGTACCCTAATCTCATTTACTTTGAATGGTCTAGTGCAGGGGTACTCACAAACTTTCTCTCGGGGGCCAAATTTACAGTGTGGTTTGTGGCCAGGGGCTGCACCGGTGGGGGCGGGGTCAGTGGAGGAGGGGGCGGGGCTAGAGCAAAAAAAAACTGCTGCAGGGGCCTGTTCAACCTCATGGTCACAGACGCCTTCGTCCACTGAGCCACCAGACCCGGCATTCACATCTATCTATCTATCTCTATCTATCTATCTCTATCTATCTATCTCTATCTATCTATCTCTATCTATCTATCTCTATCTATCTCTATCTATCTCTATCTATCTCTATCTATCTCTATCTATCTCTATCTATCTCCCTCTATCTATCTCCCTCTATCTATCTCCCTCTATCTATCTCCCTCTATCTATCTCCCTCTATCTATCTATCTCTATCTATCTATCTCTATCTATCTATCTCTATCTCCCTCTATCTATCTCCCTCTATCTATCTCCCTCTATCTATCTCTATCTATCTATCTCTATCTATCTCTATCTATCTCCCTCTATCTATCTCCCTCTATCTATCTCCCTCTATCTATCTCCCTCTATCTATCTCCCTCTATCTATCTCCCTCTATCTATCTCTATCTCCCTCTATCTATCTCCCTCTATCTATCTATCTCTATCTATCTCTATCTATCTCCCTCTATCTATCTATCTCTATCTATCTCTATCTATCTATCTCTATCTATCTATCTCTATCTATCTATCTCTATCTATCTCCCTCTATCTATCTCTATCTATCTCCCTCTATCTATCTCCCTCTATCTATCTCCCTCTATCTATCTATCTCTATCTATCTCCCTCTATCTATCTCCCTCTATCTATCTCTATCTATCTCCCTCTATCTCCCTCTATCTATCTCCCTCTATCTATCTCCCTATCTCTATCTATCTCTATCTATCTCTATCTATCTCTATCTATCTCTATCTATCTCTATCTATCTCTATCTATCTCTATCTATCTATCTCTATCTATCTATCTCTATCTATCTCTATCTATCTCTATCTATCTCTATCTCCCTCTATCTATCTCCCTCTATCTATCTCCCTCTATCTATCTCCCTCTATCTATCTATCTCTATCTATCTATATCTATCTATCTCTATCTATCTCCCTCTATCTATCTCTATCTATCTCCCTCTATCTATCTCCCTCTATCTATCTCCCTCTATCTATCTATCTCTATCTATCTCCCTCTATCTATCTCTATCTATCTCCCTCTATCTATCTCCCTCTATCTATCTCCCTCTATCTATCTCCCTCTATCTATCTCTATCTCCCTCTATCTATCTCCCTCTATCTATCTCCCTCTATCTATCTCTATCTATCTCCCTCTATCTATCTCCCTCTATCTATCTCCCTCTATCTATCTCCCTCTATCTATCTATCTCTATCTATCTCTATCTATCTCTATCTATCTCTATCTATCTCTATCTATCTCTATCTCCCTCTATCTATCTCCCTCTATCTATCTCCCTCTATCTATCTATCTCTATCTATCTATCTCTATCTATCTATCTATCTCTATCTATCTCTATCTATCTATCTCTATCTATCTATCTCTATCTATCTCTATCTATCTCTATCTATCTCTATCTATCTCCCTCTATCTATCTCTATCTATCTATCTCCCTCTATCTATCTCCCTCTATCTATCTCTATCTATCTCTATCTATCTCTATCTATCTCTATCTATCTCTATCTATCTCTATCTATCTCTATCTATCTCTATCTATCTCTATCTATCTCTATCTATATCTATCTCCCTCTATCTATCTCCCTCTATCTATCTATCTCTATCTATCTATCTCTATCTATCTATCTCTATCTATCTATCTCTATCTATCTCTATCTATCTCCCTCTATCTATCTCTATCTATCTCCCTCTATCTATCTCCCTCTATCTATCTCCCTCTATCTATCTCTATCTCTATCTATCTCCCTCTATCTATCTCTATCTCTATCTATCTCCCTCTATCTATCTCTATCTCCCTCTATCTATCTCCCTCTATCTATCTATCTCTATCTATCTCTATCTATCTATCTCTATCTATCTCTATCTATCTATCTCTATCTATCTATCTCTATCTATCTCTATCTATCTATCTCTATCTATCTCCCTCTATCTATCTATCTCTATCTATCTCTATCTATCTATCTCTATCTATCTATCTCTATCTATCTATCTCTATCTATCTCTATCTATCTCCCTCTATCTATCTCCCTCTATCTATCTCCCTCTATCTATCTCCCTCTATCTATCTCCCTCTATCTATCTCCCTCTATCTATCTCCCTCTATCTATCTCCCTCTATCTATCTCCCTCTATCTATCTCCCTCTATCTATCTATCTCTATCTATCTATATCTATCTATCTCTATCTATCTATCTCTATCTATCTATCTCTATCTATCTATCTCTATCTATCTCTATCTATCTCCCTCTATCTATCTCTATCTATCTCCCTCTATCTATCTATCTCTATCTATCTCCCTCTATCTCCCTCTATCTATCTCCCTCTATCTATCTCCCTCTATCTATCTCCCTCTATCTATCTCCCTCTATCTATCTCTATCTCCCTCTATCTATCTCCCTCTATCTATCTCTATCTATCTCCCTCTATCTATCTCCCTCTATCTATCTCTATCTATCTCCCTCTATCTATCTCCATCTATCTATCTCTATCTATCTCTATCTATCTATCTCTATCTATCTATCTCTATCTATCTCTATCTATCTATCTCTATCTATCTCTATCTATCTCCCTCTATCTATCTCTATCTATCTCCCTCTATCTATCTCCCTCTATCTATCTCCCTCTATCTATCTCCCTCTATCTATCTATCTCTATCTATCTCTATCTATCTCCCTCTATCTATCTCTATCTATCTCCCTCTATCTATCTCCCTCTATCTATCTCCCTCTATCTATCTCCCTCTATCTATCTATCTCTATCTATCTCTATCTATCTCCCTCTATCTATCTCCCTCTATCTATCTCCCTCTATCTATCTCCCTCTATCTATCTCCCTCTATCTATCTATCTCTATCTATCTCTATCTATCTCCCTCTATCTATCTCCCTCTATCTATCTCCCTCTATCTATCTATCTCTATCTCTATCTATCTCTATCTATCTCTATCTATCTCTATCTATCTATCTCTATCTATCTCTATCTATCTCTATCTATCTCTATCTATCTCTATCTATCTCTATCTCCCTCTATCTATCTATCTCTATCTATCTATCTCTATCTATCTCTATCTATCTCTATCTCCCTCTATCTATCTATCTCTATCTATCTATCTCTATCTATCTCCCTCTATCTATCTCTATCTATCTCTATCTATCTCCCTCTATCTATCTCCCTCTATCTATCTCCCTCTATCTATCTCCCTCTATCTATCTCCCTCTATCTATCTCCCTCTATCTATCTCCCTCTATCTATCTCCCTCTATCTATCTCCCTCTATCTATCTCCCTCTATCTATCTCCCTCTATCTATCTCCCTCTATCTATCTCCCTCTATCTATCTCCCTCTATCTATCTATCTCTATCTATCTCTATCTATCTATCTCTATCTATCTATCTCTATCTATCTATATCTATCTCTATCTATCTCCCTCTATCTATCTCCCTCTATCTATCTCCCTCTATCTATCTCCCTCTATCTATCTCCCTCTATCTATCTCCCTCTATCTATCTCCCTCTATCTATCTCCCTCTATCCATCTCCCTCTATCTATCTCTATCTATCTCCCTCTATCTATCTCTATCTATCTCCCTCTATCTATCTCCCTCTATCTATCTCCCTCTATCTATCTCCTCTATCATCTCCCTCTATCTATCTATCTCTATCTATCTATCTCTATCTATCTATCTCTATCTATCTATCTCTATCTATCTATCTCTATCTATCTCTATCTATCTCCCTCTATCTATCTCTATCTATCTCCCTCTATCTATCTCCTCTATCTATCTCTATCTATCTCCCTCTATCTATCTCTATCTATCTCCCTCTATCTATCTCCCTCTATCTATCTCCCTCTATCTATCTCTATCTCCCTCTATCTATCTCCCTCTATCTATCTCTATCTATCTATCTCTATCTATCTCCCTCTATCTCTATCTATCTCTATCTATCCTATCTATCTATCTCTATCTATCTATCTATCTATCTATCTCTATCTATCTCTATCTATCTCCCTCTATCTATCTCTATCTATCTCCCTCTATCTATCTCCCTCTATCTATCTCCCTCTATCTATCTCCCTCTATCTATCTCCCTCTATCTATCTCCCTCTATCTATCTCCCTCTATCTATCTCCCTCTATCTATCTCCCTCTATCTATCTCCCTCTATCTATCTCTATCTATCTCCCTCTATCTATCTCCCTCTATCTATCTATCTATCTCTATCTATCTCCCTCTATCTATCTATCTATCTCTATCTATCTCCCTCTATCTATCTATCTATCTCTATCTATCTCCCTCTATCTATCTCCCTCTATCTCTATCTATCTCTATCTATCTCCCTCTATCTCTATCTATCTCTATCTATCTCCCTCTATCTATCTCCCTCTATCTATCTCCCTCTATCTATCTCTATCTATCTCTATCTATCTCCCTCTATCTATCTCTATCTATCTCCCTCTATCTATCTCTATCTATCTCCCTCTATCTATCTCCCTCTATCTATCTCCCTCTATCTATCTATCTCTATCTATCTCCCTCTATCTCTATCTATCTCTATCTCTATCTATCTATCTCTATCTATCTCTATCTATCTATCTATCTATCTCTATCTATCTCTATCTATCTCTATCTATCTATCTCTATCTATCTATCTCTATCTATCTCTATCTATCTATCTCTATCTATCTCTATCTATCTCTATCTATCTCCCTCTATCTATCTCTATCTATCTCCCTCTATCTATCTCCCTCTATCTATCTCCCTCTATCTATCTCCCTCTATCTATCTATCTCTATCTATCTCTATCTATCTCCCTCTATCTATCTCCCTCTATCTATCTCCCTCTATCTATCTCTATCTATCTCCCTCTATCTATCTCTATCTATCTCCCTCTATCTATCTCCCTCTATCTATCTCTATCTATCTCTATCTATCTCTATCTATCTCTATCTATCTCTATCTATCTCTATCTATCTCTATCTCTATCTATCTCTATCTATCTATCTCCCTCTATCTATCTCCCTCTATCTATCTATCTCTATCTATCTATCTCTATCTATCTCCCTCTATCTATCTCTATCTATCTCTATCTATCTCTATCTATCTCTATCTATCTCTATCTATCTCCCTCTATCTATCTCCCTCTATCTATCTCTATCTATCTCTATCTATCTCTATCTCTATCTATCTCTATCTATCTATCTCCCTCTATCTATCTATCTCTATCTATCTATCTCTATCTATCTCCCTCTATCTATCTCTATCTATCTCTATCTATCTCTATCTATCTCCCTCTATCTATCTCCCTCTATCTATCTCCCTCTATCTATCTCTATCTATCTCTATCTATCTCCCTCTATCTATCTCTATCTATCTCCCTCTATCTATCTATCTCTATCTATCTCCCTCTATCTCTATCTATCTCTATCTCTATCTATCTATCTCTATCTATCTCTATCTATCTATCTATCTCTATCTATCTATCTCTATCTATCTATCTCTATCTATCTCTATCTATCTATCTCTATCTATCTCTATCTCTATCTATCTATCTCTATCTATCTCTATCTATCTATCTATCTATCTATCTATCTCTATCTATCTCTATCTATCTCTATCTATCTATCTCTATCTATCTCTATCTATCTACCTCTATCTATCTCCCTCTATCTATCTCCCTCTATCTATCTCCCTCTATCTATCTCCCTCTATCTATCTCCCTCTATCTATCTCCCTCTATCTATCTCCCTCTATCTATCTCCCTCTATCTATCTCCCTCTATCTATCTCCCTCTATCTATCTCCCTCTATCTCTATCTATCTATCTCCCTCTATCTATCTCCCTCTATCTATCTCCCTCTATCTATCTCCCTCTATCTATCTCCCTCTATCTATCTCCCTCTATCTATCTCCCTCTATCTATCTCCCTCTATCTATCTCCCTCTATCTATCTCCCTCTATCTATCTCCCTCTATCTATCTCCCTCTATCTATCTCCCTCTATCTATCTCCCTCTATCTATCTATCTCTATCTATCTCCCTCTATCTATCTCCCTCTATCTCTATCTATCTATCTCTATCTATCTATCTCTATCTATCTATCTCTATCTATCTCTATCTATCTATCTCTATCTATCTATCTCTATCTATCTATCTCTATCTATCTATCTATCTCTATCTATCTATCTATCTCTATCTATCTATCTATCTCTATCTATCTATCTCTATCTATCTATCTCTATCTATCTATCTCTATCTATCTATCTCTATCTATCTATCTCTATCTATCTCTATCTCCCTCTATCTATCTCCCTCTATCTATCTCCCTCTATCTATCTCCCTCTATCTATCTCTATCTATCTCTATCTATCTCTATCTATCTCCCTCTATCTATCTATCTCTATCTATCTATCTCTATCTATCTCTATCTCCCTCTATCTATCTCCCTCTATCTATCTCCCTCTATCTATCTCCCTCTATCTATCTCCCTCTATCTATCTCCCTCTATCTATCTCTATCTATCTCTATCTATCTCCCTCTATCTATCTATCTCCCTCTATCTATCTATCTCTATCTATCTATCTCTATCTATCTATCTATCTATCTATCTATATCTATCTATCTATCTATCTCTATCTATCTCTATCTATCTATCTCTATCTATCTCTATCTATCTATCTCTATCTATCTCTATCTATCTATCTCTATCTATCTCCCTCTATCTATCTCCCTCTATCTATCTCCCTCTATCTATCTCCCTCTATCACTCTCCCTCTATCACTCTCCCTCTATCACTCTATCACTCTATCACTCTCCCTCTCTCCCTCTCTCCCTCTCTCCCTCTCTCCGTCTCTCCGTCTCTCCCTCTCTCCCTCTCTCCGTCTCTCCGTCTCTCCCTCCCTCCCTCCCTCCCTCCCTCTATCTCTCTCTCCCTCTTCCTCTATCTCTCCCTCCCTCTCTCTCTTCCTCTATCTCTCTCTCCCTCTCTCTCTTCCTCTATCTCTCTCTCCCTCTATTCCTCTATCTCTCTCTCCCTCTATCTCTCTCTCCCTCTCTCCCTCCCTCTCTTCCTCTATCTCTCTCTCCCTCTCTCCCTCCCTCTCTCTCTTCCTCTATCTCTCTCTCCCTCTCTCCCTCCCTCTCTCTCTTCCTCTATCTCTCTCTCCCTCTCTCCCTCCCTCTCTCTCTTCCTCTATCTCTCTCTCCCTCTCTCCCTCCCTCTCCCTCTTCCTCTATCTCTCTCTCCCTCTCTCCCTCTGCCTCACTCACTGCGTTTGTCTACCTCCCTCCCTGTCTCCCTCCCTCCCTCCCCCTGTCAAGGGGACAAAAGTGAGCCCAGATGCAGGAACAGCAGGATGGCGAGAAAGCAACAGGACAAGGTGGGCAGCCGAGGTGGATTCTAGTTGATACATGCCGATGTTTATAGATAAAGGGCTTCAAAAGCACTGGCAAACACCCGCACAAATTAAGCCCTGGAAGACTTTGTCATGTCCGTCATATCTTTCAGACAGTGGCACAGGGAAAAGCCGGCTGTCGCTAGGTGCACTAATGCTACGCGGCATATGAAGTGGTGTACAGCCAGTGCGCACCCTGAGTGTGTGCACCTTCAGGAGTAGGACACAATGTTCCCCGGGACCTGCAGGCATCACTCTGCAGGCTAATGCTTTTGTACTCAGGAATCCCTCTCGCCTTCCCAATGTGCTGCCTGGACCTCTGCATTGACGGACAGACCAGCAACTACAGTCTGTTGCTCCTGCGCTGTCCTCAGCAGAGGTGCACCTGCCCTGGAGAGAAGGCATATTTTTGCTAAATTGCACACAGATGCTGTCTGCACCAGGCCCACCCAAATGAGAGCCTGAGGTTTTATAAATATGGCTCCTGCTGTTATTTTTTTTGCACGGTTTGTTAAATGCAGGTCCAAAGACTTTCCCTTTCATTTATATTCTTTCTTTCGTTCCCTTTTTAAAGATAACATTTATATTTCACTTTCCTGTCAATAAACAAATGTAACTGTCTTCAGCTGTTGCATCAAAATTGCCTCTGATGTTGAAACTCTGTTTCCTATCATAGGTGCTTCACAGACGAACGCATGTGCGGTGTGTTGCGTGGGTGTGCCACGACAGATTCCACATTCAGAGTGCTGAGCTCAGGGTGGGGGCTGAGAAGGGTTTAGGCGACCTGGACAGCAGCGCCTTGATGGACTAGGTGTGCAGTTTCCTCTTTTGACAGGAGAATAGTCAGCGAGCTGTGGTACGGCAGGCGAGTGCTCTGCACCCACATGCATACACATAGTAGTGCCCGGTTCTTTTGAGCAGACTCCATGTGTGCTGCAGCCAGCCAGCCCAAAGTTGTACACCACCCCCCCCCCCCCTCCCCGGCGCCTGTCCGTCACCTCACCCCGCGCTGAGTCAGCTTCCCTGGAACGCACACAGCCGCCGCACCCAAGTACTTCACAGGTCTTTTAAAGACCATTCACTTGTTAATGAGGCTTTGTTGTATTTCATCTCTTCTTAGCGCCCCTGCATCTCCACTCATTCAGAGGGGAGATGCAGGGGCGCTAAGAAGAGGTGAAATACAACAAAGCCTTATTAACAAGTGAATGGCTTTTAAAAGAATCACCCGGCCCGGCCCCCATAGCTCCACGCTGCTGAAACCGGCGGTGCTTGCACAGGTACGATGTCTGCAAGGTCCGCGGGCCGCCAAGGAAGGCTTGCCGGGCCGCTGGTGGCCCGCGGGCCGTACTATGAGTATCCCTGGTCTAGTGAATAAGTTAGAGACAAACTCCCCTAATCTAGCAGCGGTTCTCATTACCTTTCCTGATAAAACATTTTGGTTTTAAACATACTTAACCCCAAAGGTCAGTCTACCCACTCTGATGGTGTCACTTTTATGGATGTAATGCTTGAAAATGTAAGCTTTGCCCACCTCCCCCTCCCCAGGGCATATTTCGAAATGTAATTCTTTCATCCCAGTAGTTGACATTGGAAATTTTAATATTGGTCCCTGCAAAAAAGTCTGCAAAATCTTTCAGGATCCCCCTCGGGGGATGAATCCTCCTTTGTACATTTTGAGCATACTTCCCAAGGGGACCAGGCTAACCTCGGAGTTCATTCCTTGAATTTAGTTATCCAGTGGAGCAACCTACCTTTGTTGGCAGGGATGTGAAACAATAGTAGGTCCTTTATGATATTCTTTGATTACAGGGTCTCCTGGTCTGGTTGGAGTAACCACAACTCTTTGGTTTTACTTTTAAAGCATTCCAATCCAAACCTTGTCCCGGAGGAATTCTCTGGTAATTTGTTTTGTAAAAGTAGCAGTGAGATTGAGTGCTGTCCAAATCCTGATACTGTGCCTGAAGACGTGTGATCTAATTAAAGCCCTCAAACGTTCACCTAGGGAAAAGAGGAGGTGAGGTTCTTATGCGGACTTTATAATAGGCTAACCAAGGAAAGAAAAGAACTCATCAGGGATGATGCTTGGGAACAGTTAGGGAATGCATGTGATATCCGAGATTGCGCCACTTTCAGGAGGGTTCTTAATACTCTTGATGGCGGAGACTGCTTTTACATTGACTTCAGTGATAGAGGAAGTTAGATGGTTTGGTCCTTTCTCTTCTATATATTCATTAGCTGTGCATTTTGGTCCCCTGAGTTCATGGGCACGATCCATTATTATATCCATATTTAAAAAAAGGGTGATTGAGCGGATCCAAGATGCTTCAGACCGATTTCCTTGATTGATTCAACTGTTAAGGTCTTGGTTTAGGTGATCTTGGATAGGCTATCTCTGTGGGCCAAAGAAAATAACATCCTAAATAACCTACTGTATGGGTTCAGGTCCTATTAAGCACTATTGACCAGTGCAAGAACCTATACTTAGTCATTCAAAAGTATACTATGCCAAAAAGAGGCACCCTTTTTCTGGAGCTTACCTCAGCGTTTGACAAGGTGAATCGCACTAAGCATTAGACCATGCTGTTGTCAATGAGTGTAGACCCAGTATGGGTGTCCTTTTTGGGGGACTTGCATAGGGATTGGTCTCCGTCTGTGAGATTTGGGCAGGATGGCTGCTGTTCAAGTTAATTTCCAATTTCCTGGGGTATTATGCAGGAGTGTATTTTGGCCCCATTCTTGTTTACTATCTATATGAATCGCTTAGAGGCAGTACTACTAGGTGACAAATCTGATGCTCCTCGGGTGGGCTCTCGCTCATTACCAGTTCTGCTTTGGTGGTTATCGGTGTGGTATAAAAGTGAGCTAACCCTAAGGGATTGTCTCACTTTGGATAACGTGAGAAAGATCTCTTGGTTCGGTTATTTAAGATCTGAATTTATCACCTTGGGTCTCCCATACTTGTATTAGTGCCCTGACAAGATCACTAAAGCTAACTACGAGTGAGTTAAACTCCATTTTAACAAGTGTGCAGCTGCCCTGAGAGAAATTCTTGAATTACAGAAACCGGTTGCCCTCGCCTATTGTTTATTAAAAACTGTTCCTTCATCTGAACTATACCTGACATGGTTCAGCAATGTTTACAATTGTCACTTACTGACCAGGTTTAGGCCTAATCTTTTTTTACATTTGATCAGCTTCTCTAATGGGTGGTCTGCTGGTCTCTGGGACCCTGTGAGTGCGATAATCTTTCGACTCGGTCTATTGTTTATTTCTTTAGGGTTTTAGTTTTTTTGCACTGTTTTTTGTTGACCCAAGCAAAGACTTCTAATAACTCATTTAAAAGACCTAAAGTTTAATCAAGTAGGGCCAGCCATGTTACATCTCCAGATGCTTAGCAACATTTACACTTGTGTACGCGTAGGTAACTTTCTGAGCAGTGTAATCCGCCTGAAGCTCTAGATGGTGAATGTTTGTTTGTCTTGCCCTTGTAACCTTTCATTTCGTAATTCTTAGGTGGCTTGGGAGGGTCGCTCTCACCTGTTTATATATTAATAGTGGGCTTCTTTGTGAATGTTTCTTAATATGCTTTAAGAACACACAGATCCACCTATGGCTTTGTGTCGGCAAAATCAGAAAACCTTTTTAGGCTTATGATATTGTGAATTGGGTACACCAGCCAGGAACTTTCAACATTTTCCTGTGCCTTTTTGGTTTGGACGTAAACTTGTTCTATGGGTGTGCAGTAGTAAAATGCCATTCGTAATCTTGCGAATATACCCACACAGCAGTTGTGTATGTACAATCTGATGTACATCTTTACACTTAGTGCCTCATTGCCATTGGATGCACTATCTCCTGTATTAAACTCACACCCAGCTGCTAGTCAGAATCTCTTAGTCAGAAACTTTGTCTGACATTAATATTTTTCCCTCTATATCAAATACAAAAGTATATTTCAACTAAGTTTATATTTTCTATGAACTCCAGTGCTACTGATTTTTCTAGACTATATTTAGGACACAGAACTTGTGTCAAACAATACTATAACAACGATTTTCTGGTGTTTCGCACCACACAGCCCCTCACGTTTTGGTGTTTGTTAACCATAATGCACAAAATCTGTAAATGAAACGAGAAAGTTGATTGTGACAAAGGAACATGGTGCCTGAAAAGTTGCTTATAAATGGGTGAAGTACCCCTGTCTGGCCACAACATGATTGGAAAAGCATTGGTGCTGCCTGGGCAAAGTGAACAGTGCCTTCAGTTGTTTAATGTTTTAAACCTCATGTTCGACAAAGTACTTAGACATGTAGAGGAGAGTCCCTGGCCCAGTAGCAACTTGCGGTCCTCCTACATTCATAATTCTGGTAGAACTGAAGGTGTTTATGCAGATGTTACCTGTGACAGTCCAACGTTGGAGCTCTACACGAACTTTGTTGTTGCTCCAATCAGTAAAGGTTTCGATTCTGCTTGACATTAAAGGTGTGCCCATAGCGCTAATTCTTTTCACATATAAGACTAACCTCTGCATCACTGGCGCATGATAGACTAACAGTTGGTAGCAGCGGATGTATAATTTGAAAAGAGGTCTGTTTACTCACACCGCGGCCAATAGCTGGGAGAATGCCTACTGGTTCCACCAGATAAACCTGGTGTGGTGTGATGACTGGACCTCCTCCTTGCTCTCCAGTGTGAAAGAAAAGAAAGGTGCTGGATGGATGTCCCAAATGTTTGAGTACATCTTTCAATTTGAGTGGCTAGTTGGTTAATCCACAACTGCCATTATTTCTGCATAAAACTAGGTTCACAAAATGCCCATCGACCAACCCTTCTTTCCATGACCAGCGATATACTGTGGCAAGAGCTGTAATATGCAATTCAACTGAATGTATCTTTCCCTTGTTATTTGTCACAATAACCTATAAATGCCAATAAAAATATGTTACAAAACCTAGCCCATGTGTCCGGTTTGAAGTTTCATTTTTTACTTTGTGGTTCCAGCACATTGTAAGAAACTTTTCTGTATGAGGAACATAACTGCTATTGCTGAGACCTGAAGGAGCTGGAGGTTGACCAGCTGGCACGTTGAAAATCACATAAGTATAGGCCTACATGCTGATTTAAAAAAAAAAAAAGAAATTGTGACCAATTTTATTGAAGATTCAAGGACATAGAAGCACTGATTACATGCATTTTCCAAAGATGGCGCATCAACAAAAAAAAACAATCATTAACATACATTTTATTTTAACATGCTGTTCACGTCCATGTGTATGGTACGATTGTAAACGTAACTAGACCTACATGCTCATACGGGGGCTTACACCAGTTAGCTGTTCAGAGGGCGAGCTCAAAGACAGAATTAACACTAAGCCCTGGTCATGCTTAAGCTACAGAACCAAGGTGAAGCTGTTGCGGTCTCATATAATGCACGTGGAGTATTCAGGTTTTCTGTACCTTTCTCCGTATTGAAATGTAACATTACAGCTGTACGAGTAGATTGAACATTATCAGTACACAATCTTAATTAGTAGGAGTAAGTCTTGCCTCTTTTCTACATCAAACACTTAATTAACCTAGTCTTCATGGAGTACCTCTACTACCTGCATCTGATGCCCCACACCATCCTCCAAGAGAAATTCACGATTGTTCAACTTTGCTCCACCTTGAAAGTCACAGACTAAACATAGGAGATATTTGACCATTCAGTCAGTGCACAGTGGTTCTTGTATAGCTGTTACAAGGAATTCCCAGTTTTACCCTAGTTCATGTTCCCAAGGGAACTGGCCTGACAAAGCAATGCATTTCTTAACACTTGGAAATTGATCTTGACCTAATCTTAAAGGAAAACCTCCCCGTTTCATGGGGTTTCAAGGTCTGCGTTTCTAGCTGTCCATTAGGCGGCGTGATCATTTCACGGTTTAGCGTGCTGTTGTACAACCCCTTATTTAATGATTTACTGTTGCAAGTGAATTTTTTCTACCAGGCTTTGTGTAGCAACATGGCTGAACGATGCATTAGCAAACCTATAGCTTTCAATGTATCTTAAATGTTTTTATTTTTTTTGTTTACATTTATAGGCAAATTGAATCAAAGTGATTGCCCTTGCTGGTATATAGTTCAGTCAGGTGGTAAATCGCAAGGTTCAAAGGCCAGCAATTCAGTCATTGGAAAACATGTCCACAGGAAAAGGCTACCTAATGTAGACGTGTCTGAATTAAAGTAAAACAAAAAGCGCTATGAAGCATTTAATGCTGGCTGCATCATAGTGATTTTTTTCTTTAAATCACTTTGCACAGCAGGTCGTCTATTAAAAAAAACATTGATAAAGCCAATAGATTTTGCATCCTCTAAACCTATTTGCTTTGTCAATGCTTGTTTCTGTCTTGTCTCCATATGCTCACAGACTTTTCGAAAAAATGTAGAGGTAAAACCCAGAAAGTGCTTCAAAGAATGTTAGAAGGAGCAATTTACAGGCAGATGTAGTCCTAAACCTCTGATGCGCATGTATCCTTGTCTGCTGTCTCAGCATTCAGAGGAGCACAGGTGGCACTGGTCTTTCTTGGTGACATCCTGCTTGAGGGTTGAGGAAGGGAATATCCTAGACATTTTGAGCACAAGCATTTTCTTTGTGGACCTTCCATCTTTCCTATCGGGGCTTGGTGGGGAGGCAGTCTGCCGTGCACAAAGGATCTGTCGGGGTATGCAGAATTTAAAAATGTTTTTCATATGTTTCACTAGGGTTCAAGCATCTGTATCTGCCACTAAACGACCAAGACAAGACCCAAATAATATTTCTACTACATTTTCTTCTGAAATTTGTTGTCCGATTTAACACCTTTGGGCAACCGAAGCCCATTGAAAACCTGTAAATTCCTGGTATCATCACACTCCACACCAAAACGAAACAATGTATAGAACTTTATTCCATACAAACTGCCATGTGCCTCGGTTAAGGAATTAAAAAAATGTTTATTAGCTTTTGCCAACCATTCGGAAGAGCAAGGTGTGCCTCTCATTAAGAGAGGAAAAATATAACTTTTTGCTAGTTTCTCTATAGTGTACCATTCATTAATGACTAATCAAACCCATGACTACATACACTGATTTTTGACATAACGTACTGTTCCACACTGTTATCACATACATGTGCTTGTGACACCCATTTCCTCTCTTGGCAGTACCAGGCTCAATTATGCTTGGATTACTTACTGGTATCCTTTATAACTAACCTATGGAATATACCACATCCGAATACAGGGCTGTTTTTTATCCTTTTAATTTTTTTCCACTTTCCTAAACTCCTTCCAAGGAGGCGTAAGTGAAGGAAAATGAAATCTTGCTAAATAATTTCAATGCCCACAACTCATATACATTAGTGGGAAGGATAGGACTCTGCGTTATAAAGATTACTGCTAAGTAATCCAAGTTTATCACCTCTTTCTTTTTTCCTTACCTATGAGGATATAAAAAGCAATACAAAGGGATTGATGTAGATTAAAACACCATAACGCCTTAATGCTGCAAATGTGAGCCTTTTTTTCACAAATCTTGTAATTAACAAAACCGAGAAGATCATTAAACTCTTACATAAGTCAAATAACAGCTCAAATATAATAATAACGGAGGAGAGGTTGCGATGCAGAAACTTGTGTTCCAGTTACCAAAAAGCAAGTTGGCCATTAAATGTATTCCTAGTTATATATGAAACTGTACATACAGTGATGTTGAGGTTCTTACTCCATGATAGATCCCAAAGAAAAGATACTTAATTCAGTGCCATTGAATTACCATAAATATCATGTGGTCAGTCGCAATCCGTTGTGGTTTTTTACCTGGCGTTGCAGAGAACCTTGCTCTTTCTAGTACCCTTTATTAGGTCGAGCCTACAGCAGCGCATACACTGTTGCTCGACTTTTAGTAAGGGGCTTTTCAAAGTCCTACCCACCAGCGTTTCCTGGCCTAACGCTTGCGTGCATGTACGCGTGAACGCGCGCAGCCACCATCTGCCATGCTTATCTCATTAAGCCTTGCTCTGCTTGCACTACCCCCTCAATCCCCCCTCCTTTCTCCCCCCGCCCTTCTCGTCTGGCCGCGTCACTTTTGCAGCTGCGCGACCAATGCTTGTACTTCATTCTATTAAGTTTGTCTCCCAGATGTCTTTAAAAGATCTATTTGCAACTAACTCTCCACAAAAAGTCTCTCCGAATACACCAGTTTAAAATGAATTTGAATTCCTGTGTGGTTTTGATCTTTGTACTTTGGAGCACAACAGATGAGTAACATTCTTCACTAAATCCTTTCCAGTGCATTGTTTGGAAGAGACACCAAGTTTCCCTTTGAAATTCCTTAAATATTCTCTCTAGAATTGGCCACTGATGCTTGTCCGTTGTGCTTAAAAATGCCTGCATTGCCAATATTTTTCACGAATACCTTGGGAAGAATGCCCCACTCCCTATAAATCAGTTATAAAATACTATTTCGTTTAGGTTAATTAACTGTTCCATAGTGATTTTTAAAGTGCATCATTTAGCACAGCAGGTTTTCAAACCATTTGTGATTTGAATTTGATTAGAAGGGATCATGACCCGCTCTGTCCAGGTGGTGGCTTCTCAGTCCTACAAAACAAAACAAATTTCGTGCCTAGCTACGCGATGTCACGGGCCAATCTGATTTTCTTGCCAGTAAATCCTCTTCCCCTAGCTTCTTTTCTGGCTGCCTCTAACTTCTGAGACGAACACCCAGACAGAAACAGAAGGAGAGAAGAACAGTTAACACTTTTTTTTCCTTTTCTCTTTTCTTCTTCATTCGTTTTTCTTAACCCGCTCTCTCTCTCTTTTGGTCACCTGTGTCACCCCCGCTCTGCACTCTGAGTCTGACTGTGAAAGTGGTGCCAGCTAAAGAGGTACGAGGGGTGCTTCATTTAGGTTCGGTTACTCATTCTTCTGCAAAGCTCTACCTTCTCTTCCCTAACGCACCCATCTGCCCCCTCACCAGATTCTCAATATCAAAATCCTGCTCGAGTTTACACTCCAAGGCAACCTTCATTCTGACTATACAGTGAGACCAGCCTTTTGCTGTTCCCAAAATGCCCAATACGAAATGTTCCTTTACTGCCTAGGATGCTAAAAATGCTCCTTGCTCGCCTTCTGCAGTTGTATACTCAGTCAACCATTGGAATAGGCAGAAACAATTTGCCAGCATTGCAAGAACAAAAGAAAACGGAGGACATTTTTTATTGTAAATTCTTTTTTTTTAATATGGTCGTTCAGTTGTACATAATGCCTTCTTGGTCATATATAAGGTAACAAAATGCTTCTGACACTTATTTATTAAAACTTTTCAGCCAGCTGTACAGCAGCCACACTTCTCTACAGCACAGCTTAAAAAGATTGGCAAAGTCAATAGCTCTGGCTAAACACTTATAAGGTTCCATTGAAATTCATAACCAATAAAAATGGCAGTGCTACTTCCCATCATGTTGTCCCCATTTTTTTTGGTTCCCCACTTTTCCTGATTCTTTTCTAATTTACTAACTTTTCAGTTAATTTTATCAAGCTATAATCTGGATGTAGTAATAAAGTTGCATGCTTTTTGACAGAACGGAAGCCTTGAAACACTGACCACAGAAAAGCACTGAGATGCTGCTCATGCTCCTCATGCTTAATGAACTAGAAATGTAAAGCTGTAAACGCACATTTTTCGAAGAAACCTCAAATGTATGTGGTGTTTACCTGTTTTAGCAAGGAGTGCAGGATAGCCAAGAGTAATTTAATAAAAATTCTTAAAGGTCACCCCCGCCCCCCAAACTATCAAGCAAGCTAGAGCACTTTATAAATCCGCCCAAAAAAATGCGAAAATAGCCTGGGACATTGCCACTTAGATTGATATTTTAATTGCAGCTCGTTCCGGGAATCAGACAGACTTTTGGCATATTATATCCTGTGGCGCTAAGAACACCAGAATGAGGCCTGAATCTAATATCCTCCCACATGAGTGGGTAGTCCATTTTCACTCCCTCTATAATGAGCCTACATTTTCTCTCTCTCCCAATTTAGTGGATCCAGCCAAGCTGGGACCCGTGTCATCTGTAACATGTCATGCAGTCAAAAACCTTGATCCATCTGACAATGGTGATTTCTTTACCATACCAGAAACTAAATTAGCCAATGGTTTGCAGAAGGCTGGCAAGACACCCGGGTCAGACAGGTTTCCGTTGGATTGGTTTATTTCAGAACCCATCAAATTGGCTCTATATCTTAATCAAGTCGCTAATGCTATCATGGCGGGTGCTGAAATTCCAGCTTCTTGGAAAGGAGCAGAGAATATTCCCTTCCTTAATAAGGATCTCAAGTCCGACCCAGTGAACGATCGTCCATAATCCTTATAGATTCCAGCTAAAACATAGTCTGCAATTTAATCCTTGACCGTATCTTAACTTGGATCACCGATAATGAGTTTCTGTGTCCGTTCCAAGCAGGATTCCATCCCAAGATGAGTGCGCTTTACCAGGTTTTTAGGTTTCAACTAATCCAGTGGAAGGAGGTAGATCTCAACAAGAGTAGGCTCTGTTGCTTTTTTTGATTTAAGAGCGGCATTTGATATGGTCCTTGGAGGACAACTTTGGGGTATCCTCAGGGGTCTTGGGAATCCAGGACCCCTTCTCGATTATCCTAATCCTACTTCATAGCGATAATTTAGCTCCAATCCATTGGGGCCCCAATGGGGGAACACAGTCCGCTTTGGGTAACTAAGGGAGTGAGACAGGGCTGTATGCTTGCCCCAACTTTTTATTAATAGTTGTGTCGATTTACCTTAGGGACTGTGACAATGATTTCCCATTTCTAGGGGGCACTAAAATGTCTGCTTTGTTGTTACCCTAAATGCCTACAGACCCTCCTACTTGGGTTCAAATTATTTTGTTCCTATCATGGCTTAGCTACCAATACAAATAAAATGAACTACATGTCAGTCCATCCCCATAGGGGATTCAGAGGGGGTGAAATTGGAGAAAAGTAACTGACTTTGATTATCTAGGAACTCATCTATTTAGTTCTGACAGATGGGTTAGCCAAGTCCCAAAAAGCACACTTTTGTTGCATCAAAGGGTAGCATTTATTTTAAGATTTGTAAACAAGAAAGACCGCTTTTAATCCACCTTGCCCACTCTTGGACGTCTGAAGAGCTAAAGCAGTAACTTCCGCAGCCTATGGTGCTGAACTGTGGGACCACAGTAGTATAGAAACATTGGCGGTGTCAGAAAATACATAATTGAGCGTGGCTTTTAAACTCCCACAAAGTACTCCTCTGATCTTTTAAACAAGACCTAGGCTTCCAGTCCATTTCTCCTTTGGTGCTCCTCAACCCCCTGCTGTACTGGCTATGTGCATGGTCTACCCCCGAGCTGGCACACTACAGTGCAGAACTGAGAAGTATTATGGATAGGCAAATGGGTGGTGTTTTCTTGGCTGAAATATGTAATGCTGTCCTTTTACTCACTGGGTCTGGCCTAGTATTGGCTGGACCCAACTGCCATTCACTCATCCTCTGCAACCAAGCTGAAGTCCATTTACTGTGAGCATGAGGAGAGGAAGTTGATTAACTAGCAAGATTTGGGATGCCTGACCAAATTTGTTCTTGAGGTTAAACCCTTTCCCGCATTTGAGCCATATATGGATGAGATCGATCCACCTTTCGCCAAAGCGCTCTATTTTAGGTTGGCTGCCCTCCCCCTTGCCTCATTTACAGCCTATTGGGACGGCAATTTGGGGGGAAGCAAACTTTACCCAGAGAGTGGAGAAGATGATGAAACAGACTGTCATCTACTGTATTTCTGCCCATTCTATTACAAACAGCATAACTGCTAGCTATCTCCCCAGTGTCGATCTTTGGGAGTTCACCAGTTTAGAAGTAGCTCTGATAATTTGCAAGGCAGACATTACACAATTTGTTTTTTCAATTGCCAAATCTCTCAACAACATATGGCCCATTAGGTGTATTGCCCTTACCACTCTCGCCCTCATGATGGGGAATATGACCATGAAATAGTCCGGTTAACTTCTACTTCAGAATAACTTCTTCGAGGGCAGTTATACATATCTTTCTGTGATATTGTATCCACTCTGCATGTATACTTCATATGCATGTTGTATGTAGGTGAGGGAAAAAAAAATCCTCATCCCTTACCCGTCATTTAATAAGCATATATCCTTCTTATACTAGTTCTGGCCCAGAAACAGGGGGAGGGGCCCCTATCCCTCTAAGTTGAGGTAAGTTTTTTGCGGGTGTATCTGGGCTAGAGTATAAATTTCCGTTGATTAGGATAAAATATCCGATTGATACAAATGGATCAGATGATGAAGATAAGATATTTGTATTTTTTATTAGTAGCTGAAAAAGAAGAAAGGATGGCACAGCCAACACGTGTTTCACCCTCTAATTGGCCATCAGGCCTGGGGCTTCCTCAGGGCTGTACATAGACAAAGTAACATCAAGGGTTGATTAAGACAGGGTATGGTTAGTCATGTGTAAATCATGTGCATAGTAGTGGGTGGTAAGTGTAGAAGCGAAGCGTAAGAGGGAATAAGTAAGGGAAGAGGGAGAAGAGGGAGTGAGAAGAAAGTGAGAAACGGGTCAGAGTTGGGGTGCGAGGGATTGACAAGGTTTAATTAAGTCAAGTTTGTGGTATGAGTTGCAGCGGAAATGTATAGGTGAGGGGGAGTAGAGGTGTAGTAGAGCAGTTGTGCAGAATAAAGTAAGTTTAATAAGAAAAGGATAGGGGTGTGATTTGGATAATGAGAGTGGGAAAGGAAAAGTGGATATATTGGGCGAAAGGAGTCAACATATTTATAAGTCCATGTCAAGGAAGGTAAATGTAACAATTGCGACAGTTTTAGCACAGTAAATTTAGAAATACAAACGCATCCAAAAAAAATTTTTTTTTTGAGAGAAAGAAAATGGGTATAAACATTCAAGGAGTGGTGCGCATATGCGAGACAAATTACAAAAAACAATTTCCGGTTGTCAGGGAGCATGGTTGCGAAGAGAACATAATCACAAATACATCGTTGTTTGAAGTCAGAAGATCATATAGAGACAGAAGAGGATAAGAATAGTATGTCATAT
Organism: Triturus cristatus; assembly: GCF_964204655.1. Classification (NCBI taxonomy): domain Eukaryota; kingdom Metazoa; phylum Chordata; class Amphibia; order Caudata; family Salamandridae; genus Triturus; species Triturus cristatus. The sequence goes on from NC_140592.1 coordinate 214,631,317, forward strand.
AGGAGCAGGGTGGTCAAAAGGAGTCAACAGTATTAAATACAGTCATCGAGCGTGCAAAAGGTTGTGATGAGATAACGCGGTCATGTGACGTTTAGAAACAAAAATCAACATTCGAAAAGTTGTGGATATTTACAGTTCAGCCTTACGGGTATATGTTTAAACAAGGGCAAAGTGTCAATTGCCAATGCAAATATAAGAGATAAAACATATGGTCCATTAGGTGTATTGCCCTTACCACTCTCGCCCTCATGATGGGGAATATGACCATGAAATAGTCCGGTTAACTTCTACTTCAGAATAACTTCTTCGAGGGCAGTTATACATATCTTTCTGTGATATTGTATCCACTCTGCATGTATACTTCATATGCATGCCTTGCTTGTCTACTTGATGAGAGATGTTTTGACAGGTCGAGCGAAAATGATAGTATTATCATGATAATATATATGTTGGTCTTCCTTTTTTTGAATAATAGCTCTTATTTAATACTTACTGTATGTTTTACAAGCTGTTTTACGTAAACTGCTGTATCTGCCCCATGTGGGCTTTTAAACATTATTGATTGATTTTATTTGTTGCCCAGTTTTTGTATAAAGTATTGACTTGCTACTTTGCTGGTCGTTGACTGAAATAAAGAATTTAAAATGAATCGAAATGTGTTGTGTACTCTACTGAGCATCGTTTTTTCCCAATGCCTGTCTGTGGCAACTTTATTTTAAGTGGTTTGGATATGAAAATATAAACCGCACTTAAGGCTGCTGTTGACAACTAACTGCTTCGTTTTTTTACTGTCATTTTGTGAAGCTAATGTTGGTAGACCTGCACTGTTGATATGAATATTTATTCCTGTCAAAGCAACGCGAGAAGGGAACATAAGGCTCACAAGACTGAACAGAGCACGTACATACATTTGGTCCAGAACAATTAGAAATGATACTTCTAACTAAGGAGAAACTAATACAGATTTATTTATTAACTTTTTATTAGAGAAACTCTAAGATCTCTTGCATTAAATAAAGTTTCTCTACACGTATTATTTTTAAGGTAATAAACCTTCGAACGATTAGACCCATGGATACAGACACCATAGAAGCCAGTGTGGTGAAGACCAATCATCTAGTGACTGTGGAAGGGGGCTGGCCACAGTTTGGTGTAGGATCTGAAATTTGTGCTAGAATTATGGAAGGTAAGTCAAATAATGTAAATGCTAGTGCTGATACTATATCAATTTCAGTACCTGGTGCTTTCTTTCATGGGTGGTCCTCAACTGTAGTGGATGTGCTTCCCTTCACTGTCCCAGTTACAGAAGACTGCTTGATGAAACTGGTGCTATGCTAGGCAGACTAAGTGTATTTCTCAGTGAAACTAAGGGTGGGTGATAGCAAGAACTAGTGTTTGTTTCTGAACATGGGCTTTTCTTCTAACAGGCTAAGGTTCTTTGATGTCTTCCCCTGAAAGCTACGCGTTCCTTTCCAGGTTTGGCTATTGAAACAGTAGACATCATTCCCTATTTTAAAATCCTCTTAAACTAAAGATCTAGTATTGTCACTAGGGGATCTTTGTTAGTATTTACAATACATTACTCCTGCTACTTGTTATCCAGACCGTCCTTTAGAACATCTGCTAGACAATATATGTTTTGCTCATAACTGCTATGGAGGTTTATTATTTCACAGAGGTACATCTTACATGAATCCTAGGTTAAATTGGGGAGGTGAGATGTCAAAAAAGTCACTAACCTTTAATCCCAGCCTTTTGATTTATGCTAATTTTTGCTCTTCCTTTGGTTGTTCTCCTGCTTTGCAGGAATAAGTAAAATCACAGAACCTACCCTTATGCCTACCAAACGGAACCTGGGTAAGTAATAAGAAAAAAAGCATAGTGGTTCATTAGTATTCCTTTGTGCAGGTATTCTGCAGCTACTATCCTAATTGTTCAAAATTAAGGTTATGTGACGCTACAACGCATGCCATTACCCGCATGCTGTTGCAACGCCAAACTTTACCCCGGCTTGCTGTTGAGGGAAGGGCTGGAAGTTGGAATAGATAAATTTTCTATTCCAACTCCAGTGTGTGCAACAGTTCTACCCACTGCTACACACCTTTTTCGTATCAACAGCATGCGGGGTAAATGCATGTGTTGTAATGGTTGCAGTGTAAAGGCTGTTTCCCCAAAATTAATGATACAATTTGACTGTTCGCAACAGATGCACCTAAGAGGCACTCTGTTTAAATGAAGAGTGGCGCTGGGGTGTGTCTGTTGCTTACAGTCAAGTTATATAATTAATTTAAACCGGTCAAGATATATTGAGCCGAACACAAACAAACACCTGCGGCTGGATAGAGAAATGAACAAAGAAAGAGTTGGTGTGCCCGTTCTTTGGACTTCTAATACAAAACCAGTGGTCCAAATAAAAGTCCAGACAAAGGATCCACTTTTGGTTTCCCACTAGCTATGGGGGAAGGTCAACTCAGGCCTTGGCGTGAGGCTCAGGGAACAGTCTCCCCAGAGCAGCTACCTGATGCAGCAGTACGTGACACCAGGACAGAGAACAGCGGTATAAATATACCTGGCTGGTTTTGCTTGTTTTAACCCTGGCTGTGGGACGCATGAATAAACTGTGTTGCATATACCTTGGAGCCAGATTTAATCAGCACACCCTTTCACTCACACTCTGCTTCCCTTATCACTATGTGCTCATTAGAAAGGTATTGATCGTACTGCTGAAAACATCCCTGAGCTCCTCCCTCTAGTGAGGAGTTTGTAGCCCGCACAGTGGCTAGATATCACAGTGCAAGGAGGTTCCCTATGAAGAACCATGCCATCTTTGGTGGGTGAGGGAATTACTCATTTATAGGCAATACCCCACATTAGGTTGGCACACCAACTCTTTCTTTGTTTAATTTCTCTATCCAGACCAAGGGGTTTGTTTGTGTTCAGCTACAAGTATTGGAGTCAACGCCTGGAGTTCTTTAAATCTCCTTTGGCCGTTTAATTTTGTTTTGCATGATATATTCAGGACACCTGTGTAAAGGAATTCCCTGGAACCACAGAGCTTGCATAAGTTGAGCAATGGGCGTGAAATTCAGCTGTTCGAGGCATATGAGCTGCAGATCACACACTAAGGATAAGATCGCCAACTGGTGTTGGGCTCGGATGATTGCAGCTTGTTGTTGTCTTCGGAAGAAGTCTTTGGTCACGAGATAGGTGACTCCTCCTCTAGACAACAGTGCGCATGGGCATCCACTCCATCCTCAGATTGTTTTTTTCCGCCATTGGGTTCGGATGAACTTTTTTCCGCTCCAGCAGAAAACTTCTAGCAATCACAACAACTCTCAAAAATGTATAACTCGACGTCGAAATCCCATCGGACCGGATCCGGACGCGGCTGATGGAAAGGACACCCTTTAAAAAATGCCCCCAATGTGGAGCAAAGTTTCCTCATAGTGATCACCACGAGGTCTGTAATTTGTGCCTCTCACCAGACCACAACGAATCCAGCTGTCCAGCCTGCGCCGCATTCTGTTAGAAGAAAACTATCCGAGACCGAAGAGCTCGACGCCATCTCATGGCCAAACCGGTCCCAGAACCAGAAGACATCCTTGCACAGGATGTCCCTGACGACGACTCCGAAGATCTCCAGATCGTGTCCGAGGCCGACGATTCTGATCCGGGGCAGCCTGTGAGTACTAGCTCCCCTACCCCAACCCCACCAAAAAAGGCATTGGTCAAGACTCTGCCAGCTGGGCCCAGTCGCGATCCAAAATCATCTTCAGAAGTCCCGCCCCCGGGCCCGGCTCCGAAGAAAACAAAGCCTGCAGGTGGCTCGGGCTCGAGCAAACCTCATATTATTGTGCCTACAAAACCCTCGGCACCGAAGCAGGCTCCGAGGCCGAAATCTCCATCGGCTCCGAAACGTCACTCGGCACCGAGGTCTCCACCGGCACCGAAAGGTCCTTCGGCACCGAAAAATCCACCGGAACCGAAAAGTTCTTCGGCACCAAAAACATCCTCGGTGCCAAAAAAAAGTCCACAAAGAACCTGCCGATCTCACAAAATCCAGATCGGAACCAAAAAAGTCAGCGCCAAAGCCACCTTCGGACACTGAGGAACTTTTCCGGCCACATCCAAAGCAAAAACGGATTTACATAAATCCTAAAACCGGACATGTCACAGCGGTGCCGTACAAGAAAAGGAAGCTGGACACAACACCTCCTCCAGCTCCTCCAAAGAAGAAGGACTGTGCCACTTCACCCATACATCCTTCCTCTCCTACATTACCTCCTATACCATCCCCCCCCACCCCACCGCCTTCACCTCTACCATCTCCTTCTCACACACCACCTCCACAGGATGATGATGATGATGATGATTTAGGGGGAGACCCGGATTTCTTTAATGATCCCACTGATCCTACTGATCCCTTTACACTCCCGGACACAGCACCAGTAGATGACTGGACTTACCCTATGCCTGATATGCCTGATCCCACTCCATACCCCTCAAAATCCTCCCCTCCTGATGACCATTTATGGTTTGGTCATCTTATAAACAGGGCGGCACTGTTTCACGGCGTCACCATGCACACCGACACACCTGAGGAAGATTTTCTCCTCGACACCTTTGAGCACTCACAAAAGACCGTTCACATTCTACCCATGATTAAGGGAGTGATAAAGCACGCCACTGAGGTTTTTAAAGACCCTGTTAGGGCCAGGGTTCTCAACCCCCGGATCGAAAAAAAATACAGACCGGCACCACAGGATCCTGCGTACATCAAAACGCAACTCCCCTTAGACTCTCTAGTCGTGTCAAATGCCAGAAAACGGACGAACTCCCAAACAACTGGAGACACGCCGCCCCCAGACAAAGAGTCTAAGCTCTTGGAGGCTTCCGGCAAAAGGGTTGCCGCACAAGCTGCTAACCACTGGTGTATTGCCAATACACAAGCCCTATTGGCTCGCTATGATAGGGCTCATTATGATCAACTAGAGGACCTTTTGCAGCACCTGCCTGATCAATACAAATCGCAGGCCAATGACCTCATCCAAGAGGGTAAATTAATATCAAATGCCTCCATCAAATGTGCATTAGACGCAGCGGACACCGCCTCTAGGGCAGTCAACACAAGCGTATTGCTTTAGACGCCACGCATGGCTACGCATTTCCGGCATTAAGCCGGAAGTACAAATGACCATTCTTGCTCAACCCTTTAATCAGGAGCAACTATTCGGACCCGCAGTAGACACTGCATTAGAAAAAATGAAGAAAGATAATGAGACTGCCAAATCAATGGGAGCATTGCAGTCTACTCAACCCAGAGGCTCCTTTTGTCGCTCCTTTTATAGAGGGGCTTCCAAAAATGTGGGAACAGACACCTCTTCCACCTTCAAAACATCAGGTCAAACATCCCCTAACAGAGGATATTTTAGAGGAGGTTACAGGGGAAACAATACTAAAGGCCGAGGACGGGGCAACAACAACACCCGCACCTCTCCAGCTACTAAACAGTGACTTACCACCACTCCCCCCCAGACCATTCCACTCCGGTCGAAGACTTCAACAGTTCCTACCTGTCTGGAATTCCATCACAACAGACAGGTGGGTAAGACAAATTATCCAGTCTGGCTACTGCCTCGAACTCCTAAACACCCCCCCAAACATACCACCCAAGCACCGTCCCATGACGTCTCACCACCTCACGCTCCTCAAACAGGAAATTCAGTCTTTGCTTCAAAAACACGCAATAGAACCTGTTCCACTACAACATCAGGGCACAGGAGTATATTCTCTATACTTCCTCATTCCCAAGAAGGACCAGACCTTAAGACCCATACTAGACCTCGGACTACTAAACCCGTACATACAATCGGATAATTTCCACATGATCACTCTCCAACAGGTCCTTCCATTACTTCAACAAGGCGACTCCCTTGCCACATTAGACCTCAAGGACGCATATTTTCACTTCCCTATGCATCCCGCTCACAGGAAGTATCTACGTTTCGTGGTAGACGGTCAGCACTATCAGTTTACAGTTCTCCCATTCGGAGTAACAACCGCACCCAGGGTATTCACCAAATGCTTAGCAGTTGTGGCAGCATATCTCAGGAGACAACAAATCAATGTCTTCCCCTATCAGGACGATTGGCTCATAAAAGCCAATACTCTAGAAAAATGCGTTCTCCATACTCACCGCACTATTCAAACCCTACACAACTTGGGATTTACCATCAACTATCCAAAATCTCAACTACAGCCCTCCCACGTACATCAATACCTGGGAGCCACCATAGATACATCCAAGGCCATAGCTTATCCCAGCACAACCAGGATAGCCAACATACAAAGTCTCCTCAAAAAATGTCAAACACAACACTCTCTTCCAACGAGAGTGTTCATGCAACTCTTAGGCATGATGGCGTCATGCATCTCCATAGTACCCCACGCACGCCTTCAAATGCGTTCCTTACAGGAATGTCTAGCACAACAGTGGAACCAGGCCCACGGACAACCTACCGATCTGGTGTTGGTGGACAGCCGCTCACTTCGTTCACTGAAGTGGTGGAACACCATCAACCTGTCCAAAGGGCGGCCGTTCTTAGAGCCTCTTCCACAAGTTGTGCTGACCACCGACGCATCTCTCACAGGGTGGGGAGCCCACCTCCTTCAACACACCACTCAGGGCAGGTGGACCACTCAACAAAAACAGCTCCACATCAATCACCTAGAACTTCTGGCGGGGTTCCTATCACTGAAATCCTTCCAAGTGCATCTAAAAAACAGAACTCTCCTCATCCGCACGGACAACATGACCACAATGTATTACATACAGAAGCAGGGGGACACACATTCTCTACAACTGTCCCAACTTGCACAACAAATATGGAGATGGGCAATTCCCCAAAACATCTACCTGCTAGCAGAACACCTCCCAGGGGTACAGAACCAGGTGGCCGACCTCCTAAGTCGCCACACACAGCAAATACACGAATGGGAATTACACCCCAAAGTCCTACTCCCATTCTTCCAAAAGTGGGGACAACCAGACATAGACCTGTTCGCCACACAAGAAAACGCAAAATGCCCAACCTTCGCCGCCAGGTTCCCACACCCATGGTCAAAGGGCAATGCAATATGGATGAACTGGTCAGGCAGATTTGCGTACGCTTTTCCGCCTCTCCTACTCATTCCATTTGTGCTACGCAAACTAAAACAACAGTTGCTAACACTCATCCTAGTAGCTCCCACTTGGGCACGTCAACCCTGGTTCACCACACTTCTGGAACTATCGCTAGTTCCACATCAAAAACTGCGTCTCTTCCTCGGATCTATTAACCCAGAACCATGGAGAAATCAGACACCCAGATCCTCAAACACTGAACTTGGCAATCTGGCTCCTGAAGTCTTAGAGTTTGGGTACCTCAACCTTCCTCCAGACTGTATGAATATCATAAAAGAAGCCATAAGACCTACTACTAGGGCATGCTATGCTGCAAAATGGAAAAGATTTGCCATTTACTGCACTAACAAGGACCTACAACCGCTGGATGCTTCCATCCAAAACATCATTTGTTATTTACTACACTTGCAAAGATGCAATTTAGCGTATTCCTCTATACGTCTACACCTAGCGGCATTAGCAGCCTACTTGCAAAATAGACAACACCTGTCCCTCTTTAAAGTACCAGCCATTAAAGCATTTATGGAGGGTCTTAAAAGAATTATTCCTCCAAGGTTACCACCTTCCCCAGTGTGGAACCTTAATATTGTTCTAACAAGGCTCATGGGTCCCCCATTTGAACCAATGCACAAATGCGAACTGCAGTTCCTAACATGGAAAGTGGCTTTCCTTGTCGCAATCACATCCCTGCGAAGAGTAAAAGAAATACAAGCCTTAACTCTTGAAGAACCCTTCCTACAACTACATCGTAACAAAGTGGTTCTTAGGAAAAATCCTAAATTCCTCCCTAAAGTCCTCTCCCCTTTCCATCTAAACCAGTCAGTCGAACTGCCAGTCTTCTTCCCTAATCCAGACTCAGTAGCTGAGAGGGCACTTCATACCTTAGATGTTAAAAGAGCCTTGCTTTATTACATCGACAGAACCAAACCTTTCCGAAAAACCAAGCAACTGTTTGTTGCTTTCGCTCCACCACATAAAGGCAACCTTATTTCCAAATTGGGTATCGCCAGGTGGATAGTTAAATGTATCCAAATATGTTACCAGAAAGCTAAACGTACTCTTACAGTTCCACCTAGGGCGCACTCCACGCGTAATATAGGGGCTTCTATGGCATTCTTGGGGAACATCCCCTTGGAAGACATTTGCAAAGCAGCCACATGGTCTACTACACACACCTTCACTAAGCACTACTGTGTCGATGTGCAATCCAAACAAGCTTCAGTAGGCCAAGCTGTCCTAAAAACTCTATTCCAAACTGCTGCAACGGATACAGGTGACCACCGCTAGGGGAGACACTGCTATATAGTCTATCCTTAGTGTGTGATCTGCAGCTCGTATGCCTCGAACGGAATATGCTACTTACCAGTATGCATCTGTTCTTGGCATGTAGAGCTGCAGAGCCACACACGCCCACACGCCTCCCCGGGACCTGTATCTGTTCCAGCATTGTCTTAATTAGACACTACACATGGACATCCTTTCTCTTTACTTCTTATACACCATTTCCCATCATGGCGAAAAACAATCTGAGGATGGAGTGGATGCCCATGCGCACTGTTGTCCAGAGGAGGAGTCACCTATCTCGTGACCAAAGACTTCTTCCGAAGACAACAACAACCTGCAATCATCCGAGCCCAACACCAGATGGCGATCTTATCCTTAGTGTGTGGCTCTGCAGCTCTACATGCCAAGAACAGATGCATACTGGTAAGTAGCATATTCCTTCTGAACAATGGACGCACTTAAAGTTGGGCATCACTGTTAACAATGGCAGCACTTAGATGTAACAGGAGTAAAGCATTCAACTAAAACATGTTTTGCATGACTTCCCTGGAGATTGTTACCACAAGCCAAGGGCAAGATTTCCAGAGCAGTAACATGCAGACATTCAGTACGTGATATACATCAGCTAGTAAGGAGCCTAATGCAGTGAATGTTTGCATCTCCATTACCTCTGTGCACCACTAAAGTTAATCTTATCAAAAAATTGTTGTAAAGGCGTTTTTTCCACAAAAGGTTTTTGATGACCAACATTAGGTATACTGTATATAGTCTGACAGGAACACATTGTGTAAATATTGTTTTAGTGTATAACTAGGGTAACCAGACAGTTGATTCAAAGTGCAAATGGATCAGAGGCAGGTATAAAAGAATGCTTTTATGTTATTAATTTTGTATTTCAAAATGGGAAGAAAGTTGAACAAAGTTTTACCAGCAAACCAATATTATTGTGACCCTCGCGATGTTTGTGTGATCTGTGTATTTCTTTTTGCCCTATGTTTCTAGAACTGTTTTCTGGATGAACACACTAAAATCCCAATATTAAACTGCATAATTCAAACAAGAACTTGTATCTCTCAAGTATCATAAGACATGGTCTCCAGGGTCCTGCTAATTATAGCTAATATGACATTTTGGTATCCATGCAGAGCTGCTTTTATTTTAAGTGTTCTGATTGTAGTGGATAGTTCTCAAGCTTGTGGTTTTAAGACATTTACATGCTTAGTGACATTTGGCCAGTGGTTGAGAATTCCATATTCTGGGCATTTTTTTTCTCCTTTTTCTAACCCCATCCTAGTTGTTTATCGCCTCTATGTAGATATTACCACCGTGTCCCAGGAGGGTTTGAGGCCTAACCAAAGTGTGAGGCAATACATGATTTTATGAATCTTGCCTTTGAATCTGCATTTGAGTTCTTCCTTCTGTTTAAGCAGTTTTCCTGGAGGACGAAGGGGTATGCAGGTTTGGGTCTTAAATTGTGCTACATGGGAGTTTGATCTGTCCCTCACTACATTGTTAATCGTTCTTTGAGCATTTCTCTGCTTTCTAGTTTCACCCAGTTCCTCCTATTCTTGCCTACTTCCCAATTCATGGGAGTATAATTGTTACTTGATTTGTGGTTTTTAATACCTTACTTGTTTCTATACTTTCCAGGACCAGCGTTCAACTACTTGGATGCTCCCGTTGTTCGTGTTACAGGTGCTGATGTTCCTATGCCATATGCCAAGATTCTGGAAGACAACTGTATACCACAAGTGAAAGATATTATATTTGCTGTGAAGAAAACATTACATGTTTAGTTGGTTTGTTGTTACACAGGGTACTGTCTCTCACCTGCCCATTGGCATCTTGCTTTTTAAACAATACTGATGTGGAATGTACTGAGCAGGGTTCCCTTGTTTTTATCATTGAACTGTGTTGTATGGGAACAAGGCAGTACTTTGCTGACTTAAAAAAACACAATACTAACTATTGCGTCAGCTGTACTTATGTGCACATTTATGGGCAGCTTCTTCAGTCTCCCCTTCCACAAGACCGTATGGATCATGTTACAAACAATTTATTTATGTAGTGCCATCTGAAAACGTTCTACCACGTGTGGACTGCTCAGATCTTTCTTGTACTGTGTCTTAAGAAAGTACCTCTTGTAATCCATGTTGCAGCTAATGTCGCCAAGCTAGGCTGTGTTTCCAAGTGGGAATAAACTTTTTCAAATGAGCATGGTTCGATAGATGTGTTCTGATTTGCCAGAATCATGAGCTATTATATCTGTACTTTTTCCAGTTCTGCTTTATTGTAACTAGTGTAAATTCATATTTTAATCCTTTATTTTGTAGAATCACTATTCAAGTATATTAAATAAAAATCAAATGGAACCAGAGCTTTTTCACTCAGGTATACTTTGCTTGTAGACATGAAGGCCATATTCATCATGACATATTGTGGAACAGAGGGTCAACATGCTCTATAGAGTGCCACTGGTTATCACAAAGTAGTTCTGACTCTTTAAATTTAAGCTCAGTGGATCGCTGGTAAATCTCAGTAAAGCAGGGGCACATTGTTTCACATGTTAGGCAAGCACACAATTTTGTTTCCTGCCGCCCTTCTGGCATTTCAGAGATATGAACCTTTTGAGAGGAAAAAGAAATGTCAGATTCTGGGAGAGCCGAGCCCATGTAGTTATGCAAGGACCATGTAAGGTGCCAGTTTTTAGATGCCCTAGGGACTTTGTAGAAATGCTAGACTTCTCTCCTCTGCTGATTGCAATCGAGGGAAGTCTCCATTGTTTAGGAGTACAGGATTAAAAGTGCATCTGCCTTCCTTCTCACCTAAATTGATGCACCAATATTGTCATTCTGAGGCGGAGTGGTTTTCCCTCGTTCCAGGATGCAGACTGGTTAAAAAATAAAATTCGTCAATACAGAGCGGGGCACTGTTTCCGCACGAGCCCTATATATTCGGGGCATCACTGTCAACTAGAACTCTACAGGGTCTGGATGTCCTTTATGTGCCCTTGTGGAACCCTAAGGCTGTTAAGAACAAAGAGGCCAAGTTTCTTTTTATGACCTCACACAAGGAGCATTTTAATCTGAATTCAGATATCCTCTCTTTCCCCCCAACAAGTGATCTTTCTTTTAGCAATACACCAAAAGTGAGGTGGCCTCCTATATTGTCCTTTGTATCCCACTGATTTGAGGTATACTCCTGTGGTTTTTTTATACACTCTCTAATCTACGTATTTCTGTGTGGCATGTTTCATCAGTGAGTCTTCCCATGGTATAGTGAAGAATATCAGCCGGTCTCTGCCCCACTTTTGGGGTGAGCATTTTGATGTTGTGAACAATCATGATATTGGGACCAGGAAATGATTAAAATGCTTCTGGGTATCCCCTTTGCATTCCAAATAATGTATTCCTTGTTCACCCTAGGACAGGTTAAAAACTAGATAGGATGTCTGTGGAGGAGCAATGTCTCCTACATCCATTGGTCAACATGTTTCAGCTGGTTGCCATCACTGCCCTTCCGGGTTATCGAGCTTTCATAAGGACCTTCCGGATTCCCATCGTTTTTAGGTCGAGCCTAGTACAGTGCGCATGCGCTGCTCTAGAGAATGACCTCTTGGAACCACTTCAGCTATTCATGTGTGTGGCTAAAAAAAAGCCATACGCACAAGTTTGCTGAAAAGCTGAAGTGACTGGCCATTGCCTGTGGCTTTCAAAAATTGAAAGCCCGCAATTAGCCAAAGGCGGTTGCATGTTCCGCCTTCTCTCTAAACGTGAACTCCCCTCGCCTAGGGAGCTCAGGAGCGAGCAGCAGCGCGGCCGGATGCCAGCTGCATTCCTGACATTCCTTGTAGCGAATAGCCCCTCGGAAGCCTCTCCTTGCTTCAGTTCCCATAACACTCGCATATCGCCCTTTTCTATTTACAACACGGGCACACAGTCAATTTTTAAACTTTAATTAAAGCGCGGCGGGAGGGGGCTGCCGCCAGCACTGTTCACTGTGCGCCCGTGTCGTTAATCTAGAAGGGCGACCGTATGTCGTCTTTCGGCAAACAACTGCTGGTGTTTACTCTTGCAGGGCATTCAGTCAATGCATTAGTTGTGCAGCAGCCATGAATTTTTGTTGTTTGTAGACTCCTAATTATACCCCCTTGTGAGCCTCTGCTTGCTTCAGCCCCCCCCCCCCCCCCCCAATTCGAAAGTGCATGTTTCCTGTCCTTTCAACTCTTACAAAGGCTCAGAAGCAGCATGCTGCAAGGGGCCATTGTGTAAGTACAACTTTTATTTAACCTTAACCACGTGCCTCTCTCGTCTTGCATTTTTATTTAAATTACATGCAGACACTTGCATTTCTCCCTTTTAGATTAACAACACGGGCGCTCAGTCAATTTATAAACTGCGGGGTTAATGTTATGCAACACGCTGAAGGTGCATGGAGAGGGTGCTGCAGCCGCTCTACCTGGTTTTTAAGAAGGTTTAAACTGATTAGATGGGGGAGGGGGTGTTTGCATTTGGTTCTCTGTTGATCTGGTCCCCGTGCTTCCATATTTTTGAACATCATCATCGCTAGTTAGGGCAATGGATATGGTTGAGAGCAGATCAGGTTTAGTGGAAGCTTTTGTGTTGCCTAACTGGGTGTGGGCGAAGTTGCTTTTGGTACTCTGCATCAGCAGGCATGGGCTTCTTGCAGTTAGATTGGAGAGATTGGAGTAGCGCAGCCATCGCGCATTTCGGGTGTGTGTGGTAAAGAATGTGTGAGAAATGGGACCTGTGACTGATTCTCGCTCTCCGGGAGTGGGTGGTGATGCAGTGGTACCGAGATGGTGGGAGTTGTGATGGGCATCAGGTTCTGCAGGGAGTGCTGACCTGACCCGATTGTTTCCCAGTGCGCGAGCAGTTCTGCTTCAGTGTAGCTCCATCCACTGCGAAGATACTCAGGCTGCAGATGGCACAGAAAGCAGCCGGGAGAGGCTCTTGAAAGAAATCACATTCGGCTTTACAATATCTTCACAACTTTTCATTTTTCTGCATTGCAGTACAGTGCTAGTGGCGCCTACGGGACTGACTTACTTTTTAGAGCACTGCACATCGTTCAAAGCACTTTTCCCCCTTATTTTTGAGGTAATTTTGATGTGAACCATATACTAGATGGAATGTTCACGAGAGTTGTAAATGGCTTTTTAACATCTCATAAATATTTGAAGCTGTAAGGGGAGGATTTAAAAGGGTAAGTGAGAAGCTGGTCTCCTGCAGAGGAGGCAGCTGAGGCAATAAAAAGAACCCTTATAAATGATCTCAAACAAGCGGCAGAGCTACTCTCAAGTTGAGGCATTTTCCCTCCCAGCAGAGATGGCTGATGCACCGGGAAAGGTTGTCCTTTTCTCGCGCTTTATATAGAATTTATTTGCGTTGTCTGATGGTTATGCCCAGGAATTGCATCCATTTTGTAGTTAAGATATATGTATGGAAATACTATTGGTTTCAAAGTAATGAATTGGGCTGAACATAGATAATGCCTTCTTGATCATATATAAGGTAACAAAAATGCTTCTGACACTTTATTATAATTTCTCAGCATGCTGCACAGCAGTCACACTTCTCTCAGCATAGCTTAAAGACATTGGCAAAGTCAATATATCTAGCTAAACACTTATAAGGCACCAAAGGCGAGACCTCTTGGCTATGCCAATGCTTGTTTGTTAAGTCCACTGTTTAATCCACACTCATACCATGCAAACATTCCTCTTAAAATATTATCAGATTATGATTGCCAAAAAGTGCTTGGTTATCACAGTGTATTTATTTAAGGGCTTTTACTGTGTCCCATGACATGTTACAGATCAGTAGATCCTTGTGTCATCCATTCTTCAAGGATCTTACCTGTCTCGTTACCTTGGCCTCGTAACACCTGATTCCCATAATAGGTAACGAGTCGTGTAGGTGCCTTGCTGCATTGCATGAAGTAGTAGTAAATCTGGCCCTTAGTATTCGTAGCATGGTTTGGCCGTAGATATATATGCTTAGCATTATCCTGCCATCTAGTGTTGGGCTTGGATGATTACAAGTTGTTTTTCTCTGAAAAAGTCTTCGAGTCACGAGGTATAGTGACCCCTCTTTCATTGTGTAGTGCGCATGCTCTTCGGCTCCATTGTTAGATTCTTTTATTCCACAATCTAGTTCGAGCATCGTTATTGCAGCTCCAGGACAGAAGCTTCACTCTACACTGAGGCCTTTTTTAGGCTTTCTGTGTTCTCTCTGAGATGATAAATCTGATATCCAGAAAAACGGAAACCTGGTGATACCTCGACAATCATGGTGCCCTCCTGAGCCCACCGTTACTCCACTTCTTCGACTCCATTCTACAAGAATACATCCATGAGGGATAGAAAGTACACCCTTCAGTCTTTGCCAAAACTGCCACACTAAATATTTCAGACAGAACTTACATAAAGTATGTAATCTATGTTTGTCCCTTGAACACAAAGGAACATCCTTTGAGGCGTATTTAGCGTTCAGATTGAAAAAGACACTTAGGCGGCGAAAAGAGCGTCCTTGGGCACACAAAATCATGCAGCGACACACAGAAGATGCTCCGGATATCTTCGGGGGATCAGTCATCAGACCCCAGTCAAGAACCGGAAGAATCTGAAGCACAGATGGCGCCAACAGATGTACAGATACTGCTGGCTAGATGTAGAGGCAGTTCGGACTCCGAGCCTGACTCCATACAAGAGCATGTGAGTACCTCTGCAAAAGCCGCCCAAAACCCTACCAAAACAACTACAGCGGCTTTTGGAGCTCTACTGCCTTTGGCCCGGGGAGGTCTGCAAAGCCAGGCACACAAACAAACACCTACTATGCCTGCAAAGCCTTCAACAAACGTCCAAATTTAAAACATTAAAATTCTCAAACAAGAGACAAAGCAGCATTCCTCGGATCCAACAAATGTCTCCGAGCTGAAAAAACACACATCTGAACTGAAAACATCTTGGAGCCGAGACATACTTCCAACACAAAAGCTTTGGTATCTAAAACTACACACAAACAGTCTTTCTCCTCCACCTACACATCCCTCTCTTACTATACCATCACCTACTATGCCAACTTCTCCTCTCAGACCTTCAACAACAGAACAAGTGCACTCTCCACAACATGTTTCTTCAGAGCAGCCAATCCCTTTACCAGATCACTCACCAAAATCAGTTACCTGATAGTGAACATCAAAATCAGGAGGATAATATCCCTTATTTTATGGTTCCACCGGGTGATCTTCATGCATTCCCTAATCCATGGAATATTTATGATGCTGATCCATTGGATGATCCGGATCCAAGCATTTATCCATCCAAGCCCTCCCCACCAGATGATAAATCAACTTATCATGATATCTTTACTAAAGTCAATCTACATTCGGTTACACAGGAAGAAGATTTTCTGGTGTAAACACTTAATATATCACACAGTAACGCAAACTCTACCTATGCTAAAAGGTATATTCGCATCTATACAGGAAATATTTAAACAACCTGATAAATCTAGGGAAATCACACCTCTTGTTGAGAAAAAGTATAAGGCTTGTCTGCTCGACCCTCCGTATATTAAGGGACAGGTTACATCAGATTCACTAGTGATCCACACAGCCAGGAAAAGAGCTAATTCTCAAGATACAGGAGACGCACCTCCTACAGCTAAGGAGAGTAGAAAATATGATGCTGCTGGTAGAAGTGTAGCAGCACAAGCTGCCAACCATATACATATCATTAATTCTGTGGGGCTACTGTTCCGATATAATCCGGCTACATGAGATGAAATGCAGGAATTATTGCAACATCTTCTTTCTCAATATTAACAACGTGCAACACGGTTAGTGGAAGAAGGCAAATCTATATCCAATGCCACTATACAATGTGCATTAGATTCTGCAGACACCAGCTCAAGAGAAATTGGCACTAACACACTAATTAGAAGACCTGCATGCCTTAGAGTATCTGGGTTTAAACCAGAAGTACAGCAAAATCTACTTCATTTACCATTTGATGGCCAAAAATTATTTGGACCACAAGTAGATGAAATGTTAGAAAAGCTTAAAAAAGACACAAACTTCTAAAGCAATGGGGGCCCTACAAACTGGGAAAATCTATTATTAAAATAAAACTGAACAATTTTATACAATAATATAGTTTTAATCAGTTGGGAAAATCAGCCAGTTTCAGAGACCAAGGTCTGAATTTCAAAGTTCTGGATTACACGCAGTAGTATATATCCTGAAAAAGCCACACAAAAACATGGGCTTCAAATTCCTCCATGACGCAGATATCTAGCTTGGCAGATAAGACATTACCTAAACACACAAATATTTTTCAAGAATGTGTGTGCCTATGTTTAGCAAAGCCCCCTCTTGTGGGTTATCATAATAAAGGTGAGATAACATAGAAACACATTTTTGGTTTTCTGTATAGCGAGTGATTATCTCTTGTTTGTCATCAATGGACCCAACCCAGCCTATCTGACCTAAACATAATCTCAACAGGCAGAATCCACCATTGTTGACACCATGTGCTCAATGACAGTGCAGAAATGTGGTGGCTTTTTCTGTGATGTCTGTACTAATTGTTGATGTCCTGTCCAGTTTGAGTCTGCAAAGAAATATCTATTTGTGTTTCAGCGCAGCTAAATTGACCATGCATCTTTTATGTGTGTTTCCTAAAACGAATGTGCACCGTGACTTATTTCTGAAGAACCCACAGTTAACTTTTTCAGCACGTCCATACATTAGCCTAGGCCACTTCACTACTTACATAGATTTAGAACTATCTCTTACCTGAAATGTTTGTATTGGGGTTTGGAATTTTAAAAGTTGTGTCTCTATATAATATGTTCCTATTATTTCCCTATATCAAAACCTATTGGTACCAGGGTTCCTTTTGTAGGGGTCAATATAGAGGTACAAACAGAGGAAATTCCTCCTCTAACTCGAATAATACCAACAAACAACAAGGTTCCTATAAAAAACAATTCAATAGGGGAACCTTCTACAAAATAAATTACAGAGGAACAGGTAAAGGCTGTGCAAACACTGCCAGAACCCCTACCCCTCCAAAACAGTGACAACCTACACCTCCCCCCAACACATACAACACCTGTAGGGGGAAGATTACAACTTTTTTTTATTTATTATTTAAACCAACATTGGCAAGAAATTACCACAGATCTATGGGTGTTATCAATAATAGAACACAGGTATTGTTTGGAACTCAAACAACCCCCACAAGTCCACCCAATTCACAAAAAATGCCAAAAAAACATCTATCACTATTACAGGAAGAGGTTCTTTCTCTCCATCAAAAAGGGGCAATACAAAGAGTTAAACAAAGATGCATGAAATACACCTTTAATGTTAAGCAAAGATAAATTGTTATATATGCACCCTGGTCAGAAGAAGATATACTCATAGGTCCTCTGTGTCTGTAAACAATACAGCCCTGGGAAACTACGAGTAAAATGCATCAATGGGTGAACATAAAGAGTCACTTCATCTTACCTAAAGTGGCAATTCAGTTAGGATTTCAAAGGTCATAAGTACGACATCCAGATGGAAAACCTTAGCCAAACTGTTGTCTTTAGAGAACTTTTTTTAGACCAACGAGATCTGGTAAATCTGGAATAGCAGAATACGATAATTGAGTTGTAATATGTGCAATGGGCACCTGTGAGTACATTTCAGGAAACTGTCTCCCCCTTCCTGATAAAGAAATCTGTAAAGTGTCTATGGTGAGTCCACTTAGCGGCGTATGAATTGCTTGTGATAAACACGAAATAAAAATGTAATAAAATGTATCTCCTCAAATGGCACAAAACTCAATCTAACCTAATAAATGAAAAAAGGAATACATTTAAATTGTATGGAGAAACAGGATAAAAGTCCTGGCCGTATGTGTATCTAGGGAGAATATAAAAGAACTCACCAAAGATGGCAAGAAATCAAATCTTAATAGCCATCATTTCAAAACTGGGTACATGAGTATCACCGGATATCAGGGCAATCGATAATCGGCTCTGCTTCAAAAAAAAAAAAAAAAAAAAAGGAAGAAATATGTCTTTCAAAATATATATGCCCCTTAGGAAAACGATGTGCTAAATTTCTTATTGGAAAATGTTGGATACAGGATAAAGCAGTTATCAAACTAGAATTACCCCACAGCAAAAATGAGAGAGAGCATCTCTCCATATCGTTTATAAGGCTCATGCAGTAGATCAGTCCACAAAGGGAAAAACACGAGCCATGATGTAGGCTAAATTGTAATTCGACTAGCATGTTATTGAATATCGGTCAAGAAAGCAAAATCTATGGGGGTTATTCACAAGGATCTATCGCCGAGTTAACGGCACTTTATCGCAGCCAAAGTTGTGATAAACTTATCGCCCCACTAACAAGCTGGTGTTAACAGCCCACAGCACCAGTTTACCCGCGATAGCAGCCGCAAAAAACATCGCCCCAGATGACTCCCGCAATTGTCGCTAATGAGATGCAGTGTAGGCGTTTCCGTGCCAAAAGCCGTGACAACACCACTCCATAACGACCAGCCAGAACTGCGATAAGAACACAAAACAGGCGATAAGGCGCGTTAGCAGCAGGAAAATAACATCCTCTCTGACCTGGTGCAAAGTCGGACCACAGCCTGCACCACAAAAGGGAGCACAGCCCACAGCCACATCGGAAGAGCAACAGATGCCATGGAGCCACTGGTCATGCGGCCCAGACACCCAAGAGGGCCACCACCCCAGGACTCCAACCCCAACCCGGAACCCCCCCTCCCCAGACCACCACAGAGGCAGCGCAGACAAAGACAGCGGACCCCCAGGAAACGCACCAGCCTCACAGACCCAACACCTGACAATGTCATTGCCCACTACAGGCTCAAAAGGACAACCATCCTACGCATCCTGACCAACAACGGCCAACAGGCGACGGCACTAACACAGCGGACAACCAACATCTCACTCCACACAAAGCTCCTGGCTGTGCTGCACCTGTTGGCCCCTGGTACCCCCCCAACCAACAGCCGCCAGAGTCGGAGGAGTCACACAGCCAGCCACATCCAAGTCCCTCACACCTGTCCTGGACATCACCATCAGCCTGGTACCCCAGTCCCCATACGTCCAACACAATGCGCAGGATCCGCTCTAGACCAAGCAAGGACCATATGCCATAGCTGGATGCACGCACGTGTTGGGGCAATCCACAGCACACGTCATACCTGTACCCCCTGGTGACACAGCACACAATCACCGCAACAGAAAATACACGTCTCACATCAATGTGCAGGCAACAACCGAACACCGTGGAACCCCCACCAATGTCGCCTCCAAATACCCAGCCAGTGTGCATGGTCCATTCATCCTCTTGACAGTCCATCAGTACCCAGGATGGCACCAAGTGAAATGCACAGCCCCTTGGCAAGTTCCAAATGAACACCCCACTCCCCTCTACTCCACAACTATGCAACTCACAACTCTGGCAATGCACATGTCGCAAAATCACAACCAACATGCAAAACAACATGCCCACACACCAGTCAAGACAGAACAACTCACAATGGTAACCTGGGCAAGCCGTGAACATGAGCCATCAACAGCATGCCACCACAGCCACACACAGGCCCAATGTGGGGCGAGGTGGCAACCAGGCATGTGTGAAGGATGCAGGAGAACCATGATTGGGAAAGTACACAATGCCAAGAGTGGCGGAGATGTGCTGGACAGACCGCAGTATGCCAAACACACCCATATCCATGGCGACATACACCACTGGTGCATGGAGTGTAGTGGACAGTGGAGGCAACCATGTCACCCCAGCCAGTGGGAGAGTTTGCAGGAATGTTGCCTGTTACGTCCCCCACCTGTAAGCGTGAGCGGAGTGGGATGGCCCAGCGTACGCCAGGCCAGCGTAGGGGTTTGAATAAAAAGCACGTCGCCCTGGGCGTGGTCCTCTTCCGGAAAGCCCAACGTCTCTGCCAGGGCGGCGCCTCACCACGCCACGAGGCAGACGCCATCCTCATGAGCGGAGTTGCCTGCGATCCTGTGCGCCTGCCGTACCCCAGCCCGCTGGACCTCGTACCCGTCAGGCCCGCCCCTGCGCAGCCAGGCCACACTGATCAACTTCCGACTCCGGCGTGTGTCAAGGAGGGCCCACCACGTGCCTGCGCAAGCTCCAAGCCCGAGGCCCGCACCCTTGACAGCCTCTCAGACCATCACGGCCTCCACGACAAAGGCCCGCTTTACTCCTTTCTAGTTGACGTACTCTACTGCCGACTCCAGCCTACACCACAGTCAAGTAGGTCACACATTTGGAACGGAGTCTTGATTACACCATGGCAGTAAACATTATTTAAGGCAGAGTTCATGTCACTATACTCCCTCCGATGTGGTGCCACCAAGTCTTTGCATAGCATTACAACCACACGTGTCTGTGGGCCTACGCGGATTACTGCCCTCGGCCAAAGCTGCGCAAGAGTAGGTCACAGAATTGGAACTGAACATTGATTATTCAGAGGCAGAATACATATCATCGCACGCAAGAGGATGACGTGTTGCAGTCCGGAGGGAAAAGGATCATTGTTACGGAGGTGATTGAACACTACCGACAACTGCACTGGTGTCACTAACCCTGTGCATCGCGAGCCAACGACAGGTGGGTGTGGGCCACTGCTGACTACTGCCTTCAGCCCACACTACGGTCCAGTAGGTCACAAATTTGGAACTGAGTCTTGATCATACATTGTCCGTGTACGCACAAAAAGGAAGTTTCAACTTCACTGTACTCCCTTTGGTCAGATGGCAGCAACCATGTGCATAGCATCCCAATGACAGGTGGGTGTGGGCCACTGCTGACCGCTGCCTCCGGCCTACACTGCGGTCCACTGGGTCACAGAGTCTTGATTTAGCAATTGCGGAGTTCATATCAGTGTACCAGCATCATCGCAGGCTGCATCCCCTCTAAGCCCCGGTGCCACCTATTCGGTTCCCCGACATTCATGGACACTCTCTGGTTGTACATTTGTGGCGTCTGAGTCTATAGACTAGGGGCTAGTTTTTATCCTCATGTAGCTGATACCGAATTGGTGGTGCAAACGAGGCTGTCGCTTTCCACTCCACCATTTGCTGCTTCCAGATAACATCAGACCTTCCACATCATGCCCTGGAGGACACCTTCCTCTGTCCCCTGCAAGACTCCGCCACATTCACCTTCCACATCGATAAGGACCCGCGCACTGCGTGTGGACCTACCTCAGTGCACCAGATGTCACCGTCCCGGGGCAGGGTGCCTGTGCCGGCCACTGTGCATCTGGGACCACTAACTGTGTTGGTCAGGTCCGGGACCCCTTCTTCTGAAATATTGGATGGCCCCTGAGGCGATAGCCTTAGGGTCATCAACGCCATGTGTCTGTGGCCCTGCGCTGTCGGCTGCCTCCGGCCTCAACTGCGGTCCACCAGGGCTCACACACCCAATCGAGTCCTGACCGGCCCTGATGTCGCATCACCACAGGAGGCACACGCCACCAGGACCACCTCCAACCAACATCTGCCAGAGTCGAAACGGTGGTCCTGACAGATTTACGGAGTTGCTCACACCTGTCGTGGATGCCATCATCAGACTAATACCCTGCTAGGCACTCCAGGTGCCACTGACTCAGTGCACCGCAAGCCATCTTCTGTTACTGATTGAGTTTTGTGCTGTGGAGAGGTTGCACAGCGATGTCACCTCAAGCAGTGTGGGAGACCTGGGACATTGATGAGGAAGATGATGCAGGTCTAACACACCCCACTGCATCTGCATCAGGAATATCTCGAAGGGACACAACCAGAGACTTTTTCTTCACATGGGCGCGCTCAGCTGTAGTGCCCAGACCTCAGTGCACTGCAACTCACGGACACTTCTGTTTGCTCACTGTGTGCCCTCTGGACTTGCTCAGGCTACCTCCATGATGCTCCGCAGTTGTCCCTGTGATGCTGGTGTTGTCTGTTTACGTATTCATTGTGGTAACTGTTGTATTTGTTGCCAGCACCAACAACTCCCTGAGGGCTGGCTTGCACCCACCCCACACACATTCAGCACAGGCGTCACTGTACATGTGGCCCTGCCAATAAAGGGGCCGGGCGCACATTCCTGTTGCCATTTCAACATAATGTCTGCATGTGTCCCTGTGGTCTTGTATGCATGGGGGCCCAGGGCCCTACGACATTACCTTGTGCTGTGTACAGCAGATGCAGGCATGTCACCGCAGGCATCGTGTTTGAGCTTGGACATGTAGCTTTGTCGTCACCCACTCAATTCGTAAGGGTAGTGGGCTGGGCCGTAGTACGCAGAGCCAACGTGGGTGTGTGACTGATATGTGCGGGCCTCTGGGTGTGGTTGTGTACTGTGTATGTGCATCGGCATCTGTCTCTATGGCAGTGTGGGTCTCCTTTGTGGGGTGTAGGTGGACCCTGAAGGGTAATAGACACCAACGTATGTGATCTAGTTTGCCTTCCATGGGTCCGGAGCCCACCCACACCTGTTGGGCCACCTCCTTTTGGCTGGTGACACATGGCATTGGTGTGCCATATGTGGGTGGGTGAAGTGTTGTGTAGCAACTGTGCTTGTGGGTGCTTCCTGCTGTGTGGTCTGTTGCAGGCTCTGTGTTCTCCTCTAAGTAGCTTGGCTGCCCGGGTCCTGGTGGTAGGTGTTGTGGGATATTCATGGGCTGTTGTAGGGCGTCTGTGTCGAAGGTGTGGTGGTCCTCTCCGGCCTCACAGATGTGTTGTCTTCTGTGCTCTGCTGGAGGTGTTCGGTGCCCCTCTGCAAAGTGAAGGGGTGATGCATGTTGACATTGTGTTGACATGTATGTTGGCGCATTGTACTGGTTTACATGCAGACTGTATGACAATGTACATTGTGGCTGTTTGGGAGGTGCTGGATTCTTCTGCGGGATAGTGTACATTTGGACTGCATGACGGATGTGAGGTCATACGCGTACATTTCCGTTTCACAGTTTCCCGCTCTGTCAGATGTAGTAGGCATGTTTCTGTGCATGTGCGGAGCCAGTTGTGTCCTCTGTTCTGCGGTGTCGGCTTTGCGCATTGTACCACGTTGTCAATGTGGGTCTGCTGTTCTTGCTATGTGTGTGTGCTGCAGTGTGCCAAGGGGATGAGGGACATGATCCAGGGTAATTGTGGGTGTGCAGTGTGCTACACCTCGTTGTGCATGTGTGCCATTGTGTCCATCTCCCCAGTCCCTGGTCGTTACTCACCCTGTTGATGTTGTGTCAGGTCCTCTCGAGCTGTGTTCATACTCCCTACTCCTTGCACCGTCTCCACACTGATGACTGGCCTCGGTTTCCTCCAGCTCCTCCTGTGGTGCAGGACTGCCACCTCCTGTCGCAGCCTTCCTGTTGGCAGCGGGTTTGTGCCTGGTTTAGGTCGTCACATCATGCCAACGCCTCTTGGCCTCCTTGGCACTCCGACTGCATTCCAGGTGGTCTACTTGTGGGTCAGTTGCTGGTGGTGTTGTGTCACCTCCGTGACGCTGATCTGGTTTTGCTGCGGACTGCACCCTGTCTTCCTCTCCCTCTTTTCCTCGGCCGTCACCGTCCCCGTTGTTCTTTGCTGGTGGTCTGTGGGGGTTGTGGGGTTCGCGTTGACCTCTGCTCTGGGTCAGGGTGCATCCATGTTGCTACGTGCTTTGGCTTGTTTCTGGTGTGTTGTTTCTGTGGGTTTTATGGTGCATTTTCCCACCAGAGGCGTGGGATTTGCAAGCCTGTGGCTGGTTTTTGCTACTTTTTGTACCGCGATTGGCCTCATCGCGTGACTTTTTGCGTTCGCGTTTCGCATTTTTGCAGCGTGGCATTGATTTTTGCGCGACCATTTGACGTGTTGTCTGGTGACTATCGCATGCTACTGCCGCGTTGTGAATACTTGGTTGGCACGGCGTAATTTTCCCACAATAGGTTGCGTTGTTGAGAGTTGCGTTAAGCTACTCTTGTGGTAGTTATCACACGTTCTTATGAATACACACCTATGTTGCATTCCAGATTAGACATCTTACCAGTAATTCGTCTGATTTCAGTCTCGTGAGGGGATATGGCTGAACCGCATTTGATTTTCCGGCGTCTATTTATGGCGCAAAAAGATGTCGTGCTGACGTAGCGGTATTACGTGGCAGCATAAAATTGATGTGCATTGAAGCCACCATCTTGAAACAGTGATGCCAATAGCTAACTGTTTTAAGATGGCGGCTTCGATGCACATTGATAATACCCACAGATCAATGGGTGTCATCAATAATAGAACATGGGTATTGTTTGGAACTCAAACAACCCCCACAATTCCAGCCAATTCACAAAAAATCCCAAAAGAACATCTAACACTATTACAGGAAGAGGTTCTTTCTCTCCATCAAAAAGGGGCAATAGAAAGAGTACCATTACATCATCAGGGACAAGGAGTATACTCCCTTTATTTTCTCATTCCCAAAAAGGACAAAACATTAAGACCTATTTTAGACCTAAGGATGCTAAACAGGTTCATTTCATCAGAACACTTCCACATGATTACACTACAAGAAGTAATACCATTGTTAGAGCAAGAAGATCTTCATGACCGCTCTAGACCTCAAGGATGCATATTTTCATATCCCCATTCACCCAGCACACAGACGTTACCTACGCTTTAAGCTAAACGGACAACATTATCAATTCAAAGTGGTACCTTTCAGAGTGACAACAGCTCCAAGAGTTTTCACAAAATGTCTTGCAGTAGTGGCAGCTCATCTAAGAAGAGAAGAAATACATGTTTTCCCAAATCTAGATGACTGGCTTATCAAAAGTTCAACACACTATCAGTGTCTTCAACATACTCAACAGGTAATTAAACAAAAGTCCCATTTACAACCAAAACAAATTCACCCTTTTATAGGGGCACCCCTCAACTCAATCACAGTAAAAGCATATCCCAGTGCAAAGAGTAACAGAGTTCTTTCAAACACCACTGCAATTTCAGCCACAAGGTTACATCACATTAAAAAATGTGATGAGACTATTAGGGATGATGGCCTCATGCCTAGCCATGGTATAGAACCACATGCTAGTCTACATATGCATCCCCTTCAACGTACTCTTCAATATCAATGGTCTCAAGCAAATGGGGGTCTACAAGATCTAGTGTTGGTAGGACCAGCAACTGATTGCTTTCTGCAGTAGTGGAACAGCAACAACGTGTTGCAGGGCCGGCCTGTCAAAGCCCAAATTCCACAAATCACCATCACTACAGATGCAACCTTTTGGGAATGGGAAGCACATATGAAATATCTCACAGTTCGTGGTCTATGGAGAGTAGCTCAAACACATCTGCATATCAACCATCTGGAGCTCCTAGCTATTCAGCTAGCCCTCTAAGCGGTTCAGGTTCACTAGTACAACAAAATAGTGCTCATACGAACAAGTAATATGACTGCAATGCATTATATTCCACAAGAGGGGGGACACGTTCCTCACAGCTCTCTCTCCTATCAGAGAGAATTTGGTACTGGCAATTTATCACAACATCCACCTCCTAGCAGAATACCTACCTGGGATGGACAACAACTTTGCAGCTATGTTCAGCAGAACACATCAACAAATGCACAAGTGGGAAATCGATCAGACACTACTTCACTCTTACTTCAAAAGGTAGGAGACACTGGAAATAGACCTGTTTGCCACTCACCTCAATGCCAAAACTTCGTATCCAGGTCCCCTCACCCACTATTCAAGGGCAATGCCCTATGGATGAATTGGTCAGGAATATTTACTTGCCCTTTTCCTCTTCTCCCACTCATTCCATATGTAGTTCAGAAGTTAATGCAAACCTGTCTGACACTAATCCTAATAGCCCCAACATGGGCATGGCAGCTATGGTTACTGCAACTATCTCTAGTGCCATACGAGAAACTACCTCTCTGGCCACACCTGTGAACTCCAGATCAAGGAAAATTTTACACCCCAATCCCAAACAGTGATTTGGCTCCTGAGGCTTTAGAATTTGGATATTCAAAACTACCACAAGAATGTATGAACATACTTAAACAGGCTTGTATACCAACAACTAGAGCATGTTATGCAGCTAAACGGAGACGTTTTGTAATTTTTTGTAAAGATAAACAAATACAGCCTTTATCATCTACTGTACCATATATTTTTTTCATTTATAGCAACAGGGCTTGCTTACACATCTATTAGACTACACTTAGCAGCACTAGCAACCTACATGCAAAATAGACAACATAGGTCTATTTTTATAATACCAGTCATTAAAGCATTAATGGAAGGTCTAAAAAAGAGTTAAACCAACTTCCATTCCACCGGCCCCAACCTGGAACCTAAATATTAGACTTACGAGGCTTATGGGACCACCATTTGAACAACTTTGTTCATGCCAACTACAGTTTTTAACTTTGACGGTAGCTTTTCTAGTAGCAATCACATCTCTCAGAAGAGTAAGTGAATTACAAAGCACTTACTTTGCAAGAACCATTCTTCAAGATTCATGCAAATAAAGTAGTTTTAAGAACTAAGCCTAAATTGTTGCCTAAAAAGGATGTCAGCTTTTCACACAAGCCAAACTATAGTTATAAGTTTTTTCTCCAGACACAGTAGCAGAAAGGCCTCTTCATACATTGGATGTTAGAAGGGCTATTATGTTATATATTGATAGGACTAAATCGTTTAGAAAACCACATCAAGGGGCACCAATATCCAAAGCAGGAATTGCTATATGGAGTCAGGTGTTTTCAGACTTGCTATCAAAAAGCTAAAAGGTTACTTACAGTAACACCACAGGCTCATTCCAGAAGAAAACAAGGCGCCACTATGGCTTTTTTTTTTTATAGTATATCTTCCTATAGAAGATATTTGTAAAGCAGCTGCATGTATTATTATTATTGGCATTTGTAGAGCGCGCGGCTACCTCCAACGGAGGTGTCCCGGCGCTAGCAGCGGAGCATGACAGCAAAACACAAAGGTGCCAAGAGGGTCTAGGCCCGATCAAACAACCATGTTTTCAGGTTTTTCCTGAAGATACGTTCTGAAGGGGATTTACGCAGATGTTACGGCATGGAGTTCCATAGCATGGTTGTTCTTACCGAGAACGACCTGCCGCCCATCCTAGATTTCTTGAAATGGGGGATTACCAGTAATTCCTGATAATTCGAGCGAAGGGTTCTGCCTTGATGGTATTTCTGGAGTCTTTTCTTGAGATATATAGGGCCTGAGTCTCGAGAAGCTCTGAAGGCCAAGGTTAAAGCCTTGAATTCGATGCGTTTCTTTACTGGTAGCCAATGAAGGCTCCGGAGGTGTGGTGAGATGTGATGGCGGAATGGAACATTCCTAATCAGTCTTGCTGCTGCGTTTTGTATAATCTGCAGCTTTCTAACAAGGTACTCAGGCATGCCCAGATACAAACTGTTCGCATAGTCAAGTTGGGAGATGACCAGAGCATGAACAACGGACTTTCTGCAGCTGATCGGTATTAGCTTCAGGAATCTTCTCAGGGTTTTTAGCTTCCAAAAACAACTGGCAGAAATCTGGCTAATCTGGGCTTTTCCTGACAAAGAGGCATCGAATTTGAATCCCAAATTCCTTACCGAGGTTGCTGGGACCGGAGGAGGGTTTAGCGCTGCAGGCCACCAAAGTATTGGGCTGGGGGGGGAAGGTTGGTTGAAAAAGAGCACCTCAGTTTTATCTGTATTTAGCTTCATACAGTCATCATTCATCCAAGAGGCAACTTTCTGAAGGCAGCTTCTGAAATTCGTAAATGCAGCCTCGGAGTGTTCCCTAAAGGAGAACACAAGCTGCGTGTCGTCCGCATAAGAGATGACTTTCACCCCCAGATGTTCGATTATAGGGGCCAAAGGGGCAAGATATATATTAAAGAGGGAAGGACTCCAGGCTGAGCCCTGAGGCACTCCAGATGTCAAAGGGGTGGGAGAGGATACATATGGGTGCAAAAGCACTTTTTGGGAACGCCCCTCCAAGAAGGAGCGGAACCATCTCAGGGTGGTACCCATCACTCCAAGCGCGGCGAGTCTATCTAGGAGGATCTGGTGCGACACCGTGTCGAATGCTGCGGATAAATCCAGCAGCACCAACATCACACAGTTCCCTTGGTCCATCGTCTCCCTGACTGTTTCCGCCACTTCAAGTAAGGCCGTCTCGGTGCTGTAGCCTGTCCTAAAGCCCGACTGTGAGTCGTGGAGGAGTTTATGTGACTCCAGGAATGCAGCCAACTGTGTTTGAACTTCCTTCTCGAGTATTTTAGCAGGGACAGGAAGGAGTGAGATGGGCCTGAAGTTTTTTAAGTCTGCTGGGTCAGCGTCCTCTTTCTTCAAAATTGGCTGGACGAACGCTGTTTTCCAGTTAGTGGGATAAATACCTCCTTTCAAGGAGGAATTCCAAATAGGGTTAAGTACCGGGTTCAGCCATGGGGCTAGGATTTTAAAAAACTTAGGAGGACAGGGGTCGGCTGGAGAGCCAGATTTAACTTTAGAAAGTTCAGACAGGGAGATGTCTGGGCTGAAAGGGCGGAATTCACTCCAGATCTCCGCGGGGAGAGTGGTAGGCAAGATCTCAGCCGGAGGCCTAGGAGTGGTTATTTTAAGAAAAGCTGCGTAAATGGTCTGAATTTTTGTTTGGAAGAAGGTGGCCAGAGCCTCACATAAGTGCAGAGTGGGGGCGATCGAACTTTTCAGGACTTGTGCTTTTACAAAATCTTTCACAATTTTAAAGACTTCTTTAGAGGAATTATCCGATGCCATAATTAGATCTGCGAAATAGTCCTTCAGTGCTTTTTGCTTTAGTTTATGGAACCTTTTTTGAGCCATTCTGTAGGTCTCTTTTGCCACTACCTCATACTTTTTCCGCCAGAGCCGTTCAAGCCTCTTGCACAGGCTTTTCTCCCGCTGAAGTTCTAACGAGAACCAGGGGGCTGTGGGCTTTTTCCTAGCAGGTTTTGTGATATTGATGGGGGCTACTTTGTCAAGAGCTGCCGTGAACCAAGCATCAAAGACCGAGATGTCTTGATCGGGTTGACCTGTTAGAGGCGGAAGTGTATTTTGAAGTTCGAGACCCATGGGCTCGGGGAGAACCCACATACATTAACCCACATACATTCTTTAATCACTATTGTGTTGATGTTCTTACTAATCAACAAGCAAGAGTGGGTCAAGCTGTACTAAAAATATGCTTCAAACAAGTGATTCAACCATTCACTAAACACAGCAAGGGGAGAACTGCTTTACAGTCAATGCTAAGCATATGCATCTACGGCCAACACATGCTACGAATGGAATGTGTTACTTATTACCCAGTAAGCATCTATTCGTAGCATGTAGTGCCGTAGATTCATATGCACCCACCCACCTCCCCAGAAGCTTTTGGTTTAATTACTTCTAAATATTTAACTTTTATTTAACACTTTTTATCTTGTATATGCATGTTCTTTATATTATATTCTGTCACTTTCGTGCTCCTATCTTTCTAACGCTCACCCGATGAGCCAAAAACAATCTAACAATGGAGCTATGGCATATGCGCAATACACGCTGGAGGGCACTATACCTTGGGATTCGAAGATTTCTTCAAAGAAAAACAACTTGTCATCGTCCGAGCTCAACACTAGAAGGCAGGATAATGCTAAGCATATGAATCTATGGCACTACACGCCACAAACAGATGCTCACTGGGCAAGAAACATATTCCTTTCTTGAGCTCAGATTGGGCAATAGTTTCTGGTGTGGGCATGGCCTGCTATTAGTGCGGGAGGCTACTTAAGGAGTGGGAAACCAGCAATGAATAAAATAGCTCCAATGGAAAAAACAAAAGTGAAACAAACAGCTGATGAGGAAATCAAATATTATTAATCAAAGGCACTACAGAACAAGTTTCTTGCCTGTGTTAATGCCTTTTCTGGAAGAGACTGCAGATTCCTCACCTTGTGAATTTCCCCAGGCACCAGACTGGATCCGGAAACTTTTCTAGCCATTCCCTTGACGTCAACAGGTGGCGTCCTGAAGCTCCGCGCTACGGGCCACTATATCTGCACTACATCCTAGCGCAGACATCAGTTTCTTTCTGATCTCTGTCCATGCTGACTGACACGGAGCCCATGAAATCAGAATATAGCAGTGTGCAGACATTCAAATTGAAATCGTGTTTATGAAATATGTAAGTACATTATATTCCATTGATTGGGGAGGAGAGTAATCTGTGGTTAGATAGTACCAGAAAGGTGTTACTTAAAGGAGGTATCTTGTTTTTCTGATAGGCCCCGCTAACCGAGATTCCTCACCTTGTGAATAGATACCAAAGCAATACACCTTCCTTGGTGTGGTGTGTCTATGGAATGGCATAGACAAGGAAACCCTGCAGGATAGATCGAGCGAAGTGCCTGTCCCATTTGACCTGGCTATCCAGGCATTAATGTTTCATGAAAATGTCACAGTCTGGCAAAGGTCCAGAACCAGCCTATCATACACCAGCGCAGTGGTGGTACCCTTTGCTTTGGTAGAGGAAGCGCGCAAGCCTTTCAGGGGTTGTTTCTTGGCCAGATCAGAGCAGATCCTAACACACATTACCTCCCCGTTCGTCTTCCTGGATGGAGTCTTTATGCTTGAGACTCCTCTCTTCTCTGGCAGAACTAATACCCTAGCTGAAGAAAAAATGTTCCTCCAAGATGGCACCCAGAAACCACCACAAAAGGGAGCAACTGAGGATGCACATCCTGTTCTTTTCTGTCTGGAATAAACCATACACTGGAGCATTGTCTGTCTTCAGGTATGTTTATATTATAATATGATTATTTGTTGTTGCCACTTATCGGCAACTTTATATTTCTTGTTTATTTATGCCCGTTCAACCAGCTATAGCAGTGGGGCTAATATTTGCCTGGGTACTTGCAGCGTTTCACAGCGGCATTATATGGCGTCCTACCCGTGTCGTCCTCCTGCCATAGTGGGCTGGGCTCGGGGGCTACCACACGCTTGTTAGAGGTTCTTTACAGCACTGTTACATCCTGCTATAGTGGGCGTGGGTGATTAATACCTCTCTGTTGGACTCGCAGAATGGTCCTTGAGGCAAGAGGTGTGATGATTAAATGCTTTTTTACCCACAAAAAGTGCAAGTCTGTAATTGTAGGCAGAGTTTCTACTCCTCGTGGCCCAGCCTCTCTGGATGCTCTCACAAGGTTTGGTTTCCTTGGAAACCGGTTTAAAACAGGAAGTTAATCAGTTTCCTGCCTCATGTTTTTAGCATCCAGAGAGGTCTGAGGTTTGAATTGGCATTGCTGTTACTGACTATTGATTATGGAGTCTTCAGAGGAGGAAGTTGGACCCTCTTCTCAGCCCTCATTGCAGTCCACGATTGAAGCTGCAGTAGAGGCAGCTCTTCAAGCCCGAGAGGGGCAATCACTGCCTAAAATCCCAGGCAAGATCTGGATAAGCCTGGAGTGGATCTTGGGGAGGATAATCAAAGGGACTGTTATGTTCAGGGGCTGACCTTACAGAGCTCCTGTGACACCTGAGAAACAACCAGATTCCCCACTCTACTGGCACATCAGCCTAGGAGGATGATTTATTTTGCCAATTATTAGCAGGTGGAACCCAAGACTGTGCCCTTCCATAATGGTATACGGCAGGTCCAGTCCCATGATTGGAAAGAAGTGGACAAATCTTTTCCTAGATTCCTTTCATTGCATTATACCCTTGGACACATTTGCAGAAGTTTCCATCTGTAAACAATTTAAGGGCAGGCATGTCCACTCAGGGTAATTTGGTGTCAGAAGACGCTTCCCCTCCACTCAGTAGATAAGAAGGTTGATGGGGCATTTCAGTGTTGCTACTTCCCTATTCGTGTCAATGCTTACACCACATAGTCCCTTCTTAAAGACTTTCAGGCTTTGGCTGATTGCATGTCTGAGGGGATGGATTGTTCAACTCTTTTATCCCTCATGGAGCAGCAGGTCTGTTTTCTGTCTGACCTATCATTTGACAATATGTGGGTCAGCAGCGACTTCGGGGGCCACTATTGCTGCCTGCCAGCATTTGTGGATGCACAACTGGAAGACGGACGCTGCTCAAAAGGCTGTTTAAATGAAATGGCCCTTTGAGGGCTCCAAACTCATTGGACAGCAGTTGGAAGAAATCAGTGGAAAATCCTACATTTCTGGCTCCAGTCCATCAATTTCATAAAGGCAGGGGTTTTGCCTTTAAAAGAGCTTTCCCTCTAGGTTTGGCAAGAGGTACACAACAGCTTTTTCGAGGTAGGGGTCATGGCCGGTGCACCCTGAATCTTGACAAATCCCAGTTCCAACCCTCCTCCTTTGCAGCCAACCCTCCGCCCCATAGGAAAGACTATCTGGGATCCTCTCCAGCATGGAGCACCTTCTGGAGTTACAAGCACAATGGCAAGAGGATGTCTCAGATAACTGGGCAATTCAAGTAGTTTCCGGGGGGTATCATTTGAAGTTTTCAGAAGCCCAAGTACTCTTTCAGGGACACTCCACTTCTAAGGGATACAATTTGCCGCCAGGTCGTTTGGAACGACATTTCACAGCTTCTGGACAAACTGGTAATTGTTTGTGTTCCTCATTCGCAGCAGGGCCACAGGTTTTATTCCATTTTCTTCCTGGTGCAGAAGGTGTCAGGAGACTTTCATTTAGTGTTGGACCTAAAGGCACTGAATTGCTTCGTGGTTCCCCAAACATTCAAGATGGTCATGCTTCAAAGTATCTTTCCTCTGTTGACACAGGCAGTACCTGGCATCTTTGGACATGTTGGAAACATATTTACACGTGCCAATTTTTCCTCTGTAACCGCAATTACTGAGGTTTTCAGTAGACGGCGAGAATTTCCAGTTTCGGTCTCCTATTTGGCCTGGCATCGACGCCTAGAATTTTCACCAAACATCTGGCTCCACTGTTTACCTCACATTCCCTTAATACCCAGGGTATTACAGAAGATAATGGCTGACCATGCTCAGGTTCTTTTGGTGGTTCCAGGGTGGTCGCAGAGAGTATAGTTTCATCTTCTCCTTCAGTTGTCTGTGAGTCACCCATGGGTGTTTCCTCTTCATCCTTCTCCCTTGAGTCAACCGATCCTGGTGGTATCCTCCCTGCAGCACCTCAATCTGGGGGTTTGGCTGCTGAAAGGGTGACGTTATTGGCACAGGGATGTTTGGAGGCAGTGGCTAATTCCATCCAAGTATCTTGTAAACCCTCAACTTACAAGCTTTACGATCATCGGAGGGAGGGTACTTTGATAAATGGTGTTGACCTGGGGGGTTTGATACAGCAACTTGTGCTCCAATGAGAATTTGGGATATTTGTGGTGGATGGTTTGGGGTTGGCAGTTTCTGCCATCAGAGCCCAGTGGGCAGCTATTTGGGC
Organism: Triturus cristatus; assembly: GCF_964204655.1. Classification (NCBI taxonomy): domain Eukaryota; kingdom Metazoa; phylum Chordata; class Amphibia; order Caudata; family Salamandridae; genus Triturus; species Triturus cristatus. The sequence continues at coordinate 214,665,235 of NC_140592.1, forward strand.
CTTCAATGGTGGTGGGGGGGGGGGGGGGGGGGGGGGGGGGGGGGGATGATCTCTGAAGTTGCTTTGTTAACATCTCATCTCCTCCAGGGTTTCTTTCTTCAGAAAACGTTTTCCCATTCTCCAGTTCTTCCTTGGGATTTGCCTTTGGTGATCCAGGATTTGACTTGTCCTCCCTTTAAGCCACTGATTCTGTTCATTCAACTTTGACAGAGAACGTGGTATTCCTGGTGGCTGTGTGTTCAGGCAGACGGGTGGAGGGGATTGGAGCCTTACTTTATGTCCCCGTTTATCTGTTTTCTTTTTCTCCAGACAAGGTTGTGCTTCTGCCAGGCCATGGTTTCCTGCCTAAAGTTCCTTCACAGTTTTACTATTCGAAAGACATTGTTCTTCCGATTTAGTTTCCTAACCCATCTTTGTCTGAAGAGATTGCCGTGCGTTCTCTTGATCTTTGCAGGGCTTTGTCTATTTATCTAGAACATACTTCTTCCATCCGGAAGGCATATTTGTGTTTTGTCAATTTTTGTCTTCCTAATAAAGGGTCTCGGCTTTCTCCTTTTACAATTTCTAGGTGGATTAAGACTTTGATCATGACAGCTTAACAGGTGTCAGGTTCTACCACTCCCCCCGCGAATATATGATGTTACTTAGCATACCGTTAGTCCGCAGGTACTTACTTCGAAGTTTTTACTTTGCAAATATATACAAATACATTAAAAATGCTTTTACTTCACAGTTAATTATTACGCATACCGTTACCACGCATTATTGGTACTTTAAAACAAGAAATTAATCGTAATAGCAACCTATCCCCTGGCACGCACCCTGAAGCCTAAAAATACCCCCTACACCCAAAACCCTATCTCACCCTGACCCCTAAAAATATCCCAGTACCCCAAAACCTAAACGCACCCTGACACCTAAAATTACCCCAGCACCCCAAAACCTAAACACACCCTGAACCGCAAAAATACCCCAAAACCTTAAACGCACCCTGAACCCTAAAATTACCCCCTACAGTCCAAAACCACAACCCACCCTGAACCCTAAAAATACCCCCTATACCCCAAACCCTAACCAACCCTGACCCCTAAAATTACCCCAGCAACCCAAAACCTAAATGCACCCTGAACCCCAAAAATACCCCAGCACCCCAAAACCTTAAATGCACCCTGAACCCTAAAAATACCCCCTACACCCCAAAACCTTAAACACTAACCCACCCTGACCCCTAAAAATACCCCTGTACCCCAAAACTTTAATTTGCACAGTAACGTAGTAACTGCATGGTAAGTAATGGAACATGCGTAATAAATTCATGCTAAGTAAATGCATGCTAAGTAATGGTATCTGCAAACTAAAATATGCGTAGTAATGGTAATACGAAGTAATGACCGCGTACTAAAGGTAGAATACCCTTCCGAATATATGATGCTCCGCAGGTATTTACTTCGCAAACTAAAACTTTAATTTGCACAGTAACTCCATTATGCGTAGTAAGTGCATGCTAAGTAATGGAACATGCGTAGTGAATGCATGCTAAGTAAATGCATGCTAAGTAATGGCATCTGCGAACTAAAATATGCGAAGTAATGGTAATACGGAGTAATGACCGCGTAGCAAAGGTAGAATACCCTCCCCCGCAGGTGCAAGGTCACTCAACTAGAGGAAGGTCTACCTCTTGAGTGGTTTTTAGGGGAGCCTTCTCGAAGGATGTGTGTGCTACTGCTACTTGGAAATCCCATCACACTTTTCTTTCCCACTGTCATTTGTAATTAGGTGGGCATTTCTCTTTTTTTTTGGGGTTCATGTTTTTGCAGCATTAGACAGCACTTTTAATTTTGTATGATGATGAAAATCAGGCGCATGATAAAATAAATCCAGTTTGGGAACTCTATGGTGCTGTGTTTTTTCTCTTTCATTTATGTCTGTAAATAATCATTTGGTTGCTTGGGTATTGTTTGAAGGGTAAAGATAGCATCCAGAAAAATGGACGAGGAGGTAATGCCCCAGATACTTACCGGTAATCTTAATTACTCAGAGTCCTGGTCTTACCTGATGCAGTTCCGAGTCCATCCCCCCACCTTGGGTATGGTGGTTGATTATTTCCAGTTTAGTTTGTATTTTCCATGTGTCGTTTGCGTGATATATTACAGGATGTGCATCATCAGTTCCTCCCTTTTGTGGTGTCTCCTGGGCAATGGGGGCCATCTTGGAGGAACTTTTTTTGCTTCAGCTAAGGAATTATTCTGCCAGAGAGGAGAGTAGTCTCAAGGGTAAGGACTGCATCAAGAACGACCAAGACTAGGTGTAATGAAGATTACCCATAAGTAAACGGGGCATTTTGAGATGGTCTGCTTTTGCACTGCTTTGCCTTTCTTAGCCCCCAAAGAAACTAACGTAAAGCTTGTCCTCCTGTGGTAAGTCTCTTCAGCGGTCTACATAAAAGCTAAGCAACCATTTCTGGTCAAGGCGGTAGAGCCGTTCTTCCTCCTTGGAGGGAAGAGGTGGTGCATAGAAAGCCAACAGGGTGGTTGATTGCCCTATGTGCAAGGGCGGGACTACCTTTAGCAGGAGTGCAATTTGTCTGGGAAGGAAGATGTTTAAGGTGGAGCCACGGACAATGCCTGGAATTCACTCACTCGCCTTGCTGATGTTATCACGATGGGGAATGCAGCCTTGATGGTATCTAGGCAAAGGGGACAACTGTGCATGGATTCAAAGGGGGTGCACACGGTGAGTACTAAATTAAGGTCTTACAGTGGCATCACAAACCGTTTTGGTGTGAACAGGTGGATCAGTCCCTTTGAATAATACATCTTAACCGGTAATTTGAAGAGGGATGGCTGAACAGGTAAACATAAATTGTCATGAAGGTAAACTTAAACTGTTGCTAGAGCAAGACCTAGCTGTGCTAAGGATAATCAAAACAAGACCAACTGACAACAGTGCATTTAGGGGTTTAATGCTCCGGGTGGAACACCAGTCAACAAACTTTTCCCAGTGTCTGGCATAAAAAGATTTGGAAATGGGTGCTTGGCTGACAAAGTAATACCAACCACTTTGGGAGGAACGTCGAAAGCCATCAACTGTTGCTGCTCAATCTCTGTGCATGGAGGTGTAGGATTGAGTGTAGAATGCAGCCCTGCTGCAGCAGCAGGAGGTTGTCCTAGCCAGAAATTCCAAGTACCACACTCTCCTCACCCAGTCCGGATTACTTGTATGCATTGACACAGTCTTTCCTGACCTTTTACAGAACCCTACATGAGTCCTGATTCGCAATCCTGGTAGAAGGCACCTCCAAGGGATGACTGCCTTAGAAACTCCTATGCACAAAGGTTTTGACATGGCACGTTCTCTACAGTGGCGAATCTATAGTTCCAGGGTTCTCCCCATTGCTGAAAGACACCCAGTGCCACCTCAGAGAGTAACTGACACTGGTTATCCAGCAGGCACCATCGGCTGAAATTTTCTGCCCTGACAGGAAGATGACCTGGGACTTCAGCCATTTCCAAGTTAGCAGGGCCTCCTGGCACAGGACCCATGACGCCACACTGCTCTGTTTGTTGCAATACTACATGGCTGTTGTGTTATCAGTAGAAACACTTTACATGTTCCCCCTTGATGGTCGGAAGGAACGGCTTCAGTGCCAAACCAATCGCGTGGAATTACAATAAATGTATGTGGAGGTGAGCTTCTGTCTCAGGCAAGAGTCCTCTGATCCCCTCCTCTTCCAATTGACCTTCAAAATCCAGCAATGATGTATCCATCATAACAGTTAGTTGTGGGTAGGGGTAGGAGTCTGTCACTGGTTGAGCAGCCACCATTGCTGGACTTTTGCAATCTCCCTTGACACATGGATGGAGTCTGAAAGGTTGCCTTGGTGCTGAGCCACTGAGATTTCAGATTCTACTACAAGGCCCAGATGTAGCAGTGGGCCTGGTCCACAAGCAGGACACTAGAGACCCAGCAGCCACAGAGCCACTTGGCCTACCTGAAACCTCCGGTAACGACAGGCATATGAAAAAAGTCCAGCGCTACCATGCAGTCTCCTGGAGCAAGGGCAAACAGAACTTGGGCCAGGGTTAGAATCTTGAACTTGTCTTTCCGAAGGAAGAAATTCAGAGGGTGAAGGTATAGGATAAGGTGAAAGTAACTGGAGTAACAACCAGTTGCGATCTCTTATGTTGGCGCCCTGAGACCTTGAACGTCTTCACAGAGTATGGACCAGTGTTCTCCGGGAGGTGTTATGGTGCGGGTGGCATGTCAAGAGGTGGGTAGGACAGATAGAGAAGGGAGTATACTTTTTGCACGATCTAGAGCACCCATGATCAGACCTAATGACCCTCCAGCTGTAGAAGTGAAAGGAGATGCAACCTCCTGACAGGCGATCATGTGCTGCCAACAACCACTTAATGTGTTGCTTTTGGGGGGGAATTAGCGGAGCGAAGCCCAGAAAACTGTCAGTGGCCTTACTGTCTCTGAATCATTCAAGGGCTGAGTCTACCTATGGTCCGAACAGCTTGGCCCTTCGAAGAGCCTGTCCATTAGGAACTGTTGTACATCAAAGGAGAAGCCCGTGGAGTCTTTGTAAGGTTAGGCAGTGGGGAGGTCCTCTGGGACAGCTGGCAAGATGTCCGCCATAACACGTGCGAAACCTTCCTAGGATGCTTGTCTTACTCACGGACCTGAGGATGTGGTTGGTCAAGGAAAACAGCAGTTTTGTGAATGTCTCCATCTTTTTGGATTCCCTGTCAGGCAGGGTGGTGGGAAAAGATTTGGGTTGCAGGCGGCTGGTAGATGCCAAAACCACCCAGCGCTCAGGACTAGAGTATTGGAATAAGAAGTCTGGTTCTCCAAGAGCTGGTTTGTCTCCCCGTCACTTTTCTGGTGACTTGGGAGCAAGATCCTGACTTGACCGAGGTGCCCATCAGAATATCAGTCAATGTCTTATTAAAGGGGAACAGAGGTTCCGGGTTGGATTGAGCCGGTTTGAGGACCTCTGTCAGCATGTTGATTATAACTTTTTGAATGGGTAAAGTATGGTCAAGCACCACAGCCACCCTACGAATGACTATTGCAAAGGAAGCAGACTCATCACTGCCCACAGGGTTAGGTGAGGAGAAGCCCATGTCTGGGGAAGTTTCCAGACTACTGGCATCCTAGAGTTCGTTGAATAGGTTGCCTTTGTCATCATTCTGGAAGTCAACATCATAATCAGTATCCCCAGCATAATAACGTGTTGGCATGGGTGTCAAGCTCAGAATGGGCAGTCTAGCATGGATTTCTGTGTCCAATAGGACTATCGGCTCTTTTTGAATCAACGGAGTTCAGCAACGGCAAGATTTGACTTGAGGTCATGGATGGCCTTCGTAATCATCTTAGCGGTACACATACATTATGCTGAGGACTGTTTGGAGCCGGAGCACCATAAGCAGACGTGGGTGTCCATCACAGACATCTGTTGCAGTCACATGGCTTAAAATTTGTAGTCTTAGGAGCTGACATTGCACACTTGAGAATGTCAGAGGGAACAATCTGTCATATATGACAGGACTTGAGCTACGGATTCATGTCTGCAGTCGTGGAAAGAAAGGAACTGGTGTCAGCGTGTGATGGTGGCACAGATATAATGGCCGGAGGTCAAATGTTAGAACTTACAAATTACAGGTTTAATGTGTGTTCAAGGTAATACAATAGAAAGGCTTTTAGTAAGATCCAGGGTTTCCAGGGATTAAAGTAATACAAGAGGCTCCCACCCTTTTGATACAGGTTCCCACTTGCTTGTTTGTGAACCTCAAGGAGTGTACCTAGGAGACCTGATAAGCGACCTGGAGAATTCTCTCCCCATCTTGCTACACCAGTCAAACTATAATCTTCTGCTCAGCGACTGCCATATGGTACTGCAATAAGCAGGGCAGTGTGTGGTCTTAGATCTTGTGCCGGGAGGCACTGCTCCTTTGGAACTGGCTGAATTAACAGTGGATCTCCCTGATGGGCAATCACCTAGGAGTGGTGACTAAGCGGCATATTTATGGGTATAGTGGCGCAAGGCAACAAGTTATCTTGCTGCGCTGCCCTGCACCACAGGGAAAGGGCAGGAATGCACTGTATTAATCCAATATGGTGCATTCCTGTCTATTCCCTCCGCGCTGGTGCTGTTATGGCAGCCATGGTGCAAGGGTGACTGTGTTTTCGGCAAGATTGTTTTTGTGCAGGAAGGGGTACTTTCCTGCACAAAAACAATCTATAGTGGCGTTTTCCTTTTCCATTGTGCGCTGCAGAATGCAGCACACAGAGGAAAAAACATGCAGAAATGAAGATATTTTGAGGTAATATTTTGACGTATTCCCAGGTTTACAAGTCCTTGTAAATCTGGGAATGCACCAAAAAACATGGGAGTTGCGCGGGAACACCCACCGTAACGCCCATGGAACGCCTTCCTTGCCCAGAGTAAGGCAACGCAGCGATTCGCGCTGTGATACATTACTCCATATTTGTGAAGCCATTACAAGCCACGCATAGTGGCTTTGCGTGGCTTCTTAAATTTGACTTGGGGCTTTGCGTCGTGCATGTACCACTTTGAGTGGTGCAAGAATGACGCAAGACCCTCATAAATATGCCCCTAAATGCAACAGCAGATGAGCTCAGCAGCTGTTAGCTGCAGACCACGAATGGTTTCTTCATGTAGGGGTGGTACATGACATTTGACTAGTGAGGCGTGCCCTTGCTGGATCTTTTCACCACTGGAAAGAACAAGCAGTGTCAAGTGTAATGCACACTGGAGTTTCCAACAAGAGGGCTCCTGAGGGACACATTCTGCTCGCAGTGAAGCATAGGCCTTCTGTAGATGTTTCGTCCACTAACTCTCCCAACTTGAGAACTGAGGAAGGTCACAATAGACAAGACGCGTTTTGGTCCATGTGTGGTACCCTGATGTGTTGAGTCTGGGCATTTGCCATCCGATGAGTCTACCTCTTCTGGAAAACCACCTGTTTCAGCAACAGGGAAGGCTCTGCACCCCAGTCTCCACAATCTGCACCATATGTGGAAACAGCCGTTTTCTTTTTTTTGCCAGCTGAGTTAGGAGAGGTATATCTGACCATGAGAGTCACAACCAACAAGTTCTCCTGTTAGTTAAATTTACATCCAACCTAAAATTCCCAATGGATTCCTCAGCTCCTTGGAATCAATGGCAGTCACTCATTCTGTGACGTTTTTTATACTTTTCTTTTCAGAAGTTTTTGTTCCATATTGGAAAATAATTTTCCTTTCCCCCTAGCAACTTTGGGGATATTCCCTAAGCTTTAAGAACCCAAAACTGTATTTAACCCTATTAAAGAGCTCCGGCATTCGCCCTACATTCCCCACAAATCCTGACGCTAATCCGACACCTGCACAGTACCTAAACGGAGGCGGTGGCACTGTGGCATCCTGGGCTGCGGCCGCTGCAATTTCAGTGACGGAAACGTAACCGGGACTGCCGGAGACCTGTGGGCGGAGCCACGGCCGAGGTCTGGACGTCGAGCCGGGACCTCACGTACTTTCAGAAGCCGCCCTCGACGGAGGCGAGGCCGGCGAGTACTGCGGAGGAACTGACGAAGCCTCGGGCCGAGCGGTGAGTGAAGCGGCGAGACAGCTCCAGACCCGTCCGATATAAAGCCGGCGCAGATGCGCAATAGACTGAAAGCCCGCTAGGCTGCATGCTTACTGAGACACCCAGAGAGCGGGAGAACAGCGACGTGACCGCCCGACAGGGCCGGTTTAAATCGAAACAGGGCTGCGGGTGTGGCGGAAAAGACACAAGTGCCCACACACTGAGGCATATACCTGACTGCACTACTGATATGACCATTCACGCGCAGGGGGTGGGTGGCGGCCCACTGACGAGGGAATCGGCTGCGGGGACACCGGAGAAGCCACACGATAAGGCCTAGTCAGCTCTATGAGTACTACAAACTCCTAACACATCACAGTGGAACAAAGTCGAGGTGCCAGCGGTGTGGGAGTCCACTGTGCTTGACGAGAGCATAAAATCGCAAAGCTCCACATGAACTTATGTGGTGAAAATATCAGACACCCACCCCCGAGAGACGTAGCACTCAAACTACAGGCGGCATAAAGTACAACGCAGCGCCCTAGCAGAACCAGGGGGTCAAGTGCAGCCACTACAGACGCCGATTACCACAGATAGCAGTGGAACGGGACAAGAAAACCGACAGGCCGCACAAGGGACTAGCTCCACGTTGGCAGGCAGCGGCGAATACTGTCTCTCACACGCCAATTGAAAGGGCATACCCCCCAGGGTTCGGGGTGCCATGGGAGGCAGAGGACAGTGATCGGTGCAAAGTAACCCGACTAGATAAGTACGCTTTTACCAAAGAACACCAGACACGCCGGGTCTGGCCCCAAGCACTGACAGTGGGCAACAGACAGTGAAACCCAAAGAGGTCATGTTACAAGATGTGATGACCACCCTTCAGCCAATGCAAACCTCCATCGGTGCTATATCTTGCGACATAACGTTACTACAAGCGGATATCTCCAAAATTAACAAAAGAATGTCAGAGGTGGATACCACCACGACGGCTCGCTCGACTGATACTGCGACGCTGCAACGGCAAGTGCGTCACCTAGAGCTGGCGACCAAGCAGATGGCAGAGAAGCTGGAGGATCAGGAAGGGCGCTTGCAGTGCAACAACATTCGCCTGGTGGGGGTACAGGAAAGCATCAAAGCGCCAGCGTTGGATCTCTTCATGGAAGAACTGGTCCAAACGCAACTGCAGCCCCGTGGAGACTCTCTAATTTCTTTTCGGTGGAGAGAGCCCACTGAGTACCAGGAGGGAGACCTAGACCGGGAGCCCACCCACGATCTATTCTGGCCCCAATATTCAACTTTAGGGACCGAGATGCGATTTTGCAGGCGGTCCGGATTGCGCCCCCCTTGAGGGTAGACAACAGTAACGTGACATTATACCCTGACTACACAGCGGCCGTAACAAAGCAACGCCGGAATTTTTGGGATATCAAAAGAGAGCTGCGAAGTTGAGAACCCAAATACGCAATGCTCTTCCCAGTGAAACTGAGAGTGGAAGCAGAACGAAAGAGCTGGTTCTTCACGACGCTGGAGGAAGCCCGAGAATGGCTGGAGGGATGGCGCCCGGCCAAAGGGCATAACAGGCAAGTGGCAAAGCAAAGACACCAACTCACTAAACTAGCCCTATCAAAAGAGACGGAGTCAGTAGCAGGGGCGGACGCCGGCACGAGGACTAACAGTGACACAGAATGATACCTCACAACGATACACTCAGAACCGTGGGATCATCCCAAGGCAGCACTGGCGCGACTGGAAAAGAACTTCACGTCATGACAAGATTGCAACTACCCACAGATTGGGGATCCGTACGTAAAGATAGCCTAGGGCCCCATAGACTACGGGATACATCCCACGGATAACGAACGACGGCCAGTTTGAAAATTGCATTTGGGTCGGATTGCTGGAAGGTGCAGGATGTTTGCTGCAGACTGCAAGGACACAAAGGGAATGAACGGGGGACATGGAGTGACTCTGCCCCCTTACGCAAGTACGAAGTTATGGGATTAAAGCACTATGCTGAGTTGGGGAGGCGGGTAGTTTTAAATCCGCGGAGCAGGGAGGGGGGAGGAGGGATGGGCTCAGTTATTTGGATTTCTTTTTAGTATTGGTTGTTTTTTGAGGACAGGTGTTACAAGGATCAGACCAGAAGACACTAGGGGAACTGCATTGCAAATAGCCCAAGGGTGGCTAAACATTACTGACAATCATGCCAAACACAAACTCAGAGATCGGTGACTGGTTCCCAGACACAGACCTCCCGACTGTCCGGCATTCCCCTGAGGGTGATATCATGGACTGTAAATGGTCTGGGGGATCAAATTAAATGGGGCCTAGTCTTACACTAACTCAGACTTAAAAATCCCGCGGTAGCCCTCCCCCATTGCAGGGAACGATTAAAGCCCTAGACAGGTGGGGCTTCAAAGTGATGGAACACTCAGATTTTACCTCCGGTTCCAGAGGGGTGGGGATCCTAGTAAATAGACGTTTCCCATTGATTATAACCGGAACTCACAAGGACGACCAAGGGCGTGTTGCAGCGATAACATGCCAATGGGACGGTAGAATATATAACAGTGTCAGTTTATGTCCCACCGATGTTACATCAGACTTCCTTTCTGGACCTGGGAAAATTCCTGCTTGCACTCCCACGTGGAGAACCAATTACGGGGGTGACTTTAATGCCACCATGAATGCATCCTTAGACCAACAGCCCCCTAGAGACCCTAGTGGTGCCAACCTCCAATTAGAAGAATTCGTAGATGCTCTTGGCTTATTAGAAGTCTGGAGGACCAGATACCTGACAGAAAGGCAATATACATGCCACTCTGGAGTACATAATAGCCTCTCCAGACTAGACTACATCTTTACCTTAGCACAGGGATGCTAGAAATGGCAGAGATTACGCACTTCTCCAGAGGTATATCGGACGCTCACCAATACTCGTTACATACACACCCTTAGCCCCACAACGGTAAAGACTGTTCCCAATTCACCCCGGATACCTTAAAAATCATAAAATTAGTAGGGACCTCATTAAGGCGACAAAGAGCTATTTTGAAGAAAACCAGCACTCGGTTCCCTCTCCAACGACGCTGTGGGAAGCGTACAAGACAGTGCTCCGTGGGCATGCAATCTCCCTAATTGTGGGACAGAAACGGGAACGACAAAGCCACATTGATAGTTTAGAACTTGAAGTATCCTTGGCAGAGGCAGCACATATAGAGGACGCTACTGAGGAGACGACACATTAGTTACACCTTGCACAATAGGCATATAACGTCTACACGCGGGTGGATGCTCGTAATACGCTTACGAAAACACACCACACTGTTGGCGATAAAGCGGGTAAGTTATTGGCCTGGTTGGAAAAGAAGGAAAGGGCGAGTAAATGGGTGGCGCAGATCCATTTAGATGACGGACAAATAACAGCTGCACCGCAACAAATCACCGAACCGATGGCGACACACTATAAAATGATATATACACCAACTGCCACCACCTCAAAGGAGGCCAATCTGGCGTTCCTTTAAGACCACATGCCCACACTAACCCTAGAAGCAGCAGCAGCTCTGGAAGAAGATATAACACTGGAGGAACTCACACAGGCAATAGGAGCACTACACAAGGGGAAGGCAGTAGGGCCCAACGGAATTCCGGTAGAATTCTATAAGCAAGCCGTACCCCAGCTTGTACCACACTTGCTGGCCATGTACACTGATAGCTTAGAGAAGGGAATCCTTCCTAGAGATCAGCGCCTAGCTACCATAGTCGCGATACATAAACCTGGCAAACCGCCACAGGAATGTACGTCCTATAGACCGATTTACCTGATAAACGCTGAGGCAAAAATACTAGCTAAGGTATTGGCCACCAGACTACAACCACATCTCTCCACGGTGATCCACCTGGATCAGTCCTGATTTATGCCCAACCGCAATACTGCGCTCAATCTGAGGATGCTACATGGTGTTATAGAGCGCAGATCCACCATAGCAGAGGACGTAGTTATACTCTCACTAGATGCACGAATGGCGATCGACTTAGTTGAATGGCCCTTCCTTTTTGCAGTCCTCGGCCACTTGGGATTCGGGCCCAAATTCTGTGCATGGATCCAATTACTATACACTCAGCCACTAGCCCATGTAGTGGTGAACGGCCATATATCGACCGAATTCCCACTAGGGAGGGGGACATGGCAAGGTTGCCCATTAGCACCACTCCTGTTTGCAATAGTGCTGGACCCCTTGGCGGCCTGTATAAGGCAAGACCCAGTGATACGTGGATTGCGGTGGGCACTGGACTGGGAAGACCAAACCTCGCTATATGCAGACGACATACTCTTATACTTAACATCCCCAGCACGCTCCATTAACTGCTTTTTAGATATCTGCTCGGCCTATGGGCGGGTATCCGGGTATACCATAAACTGGGTAAAGTCACTCCTCTATATCCTACATGGTTCTCCACCACAGCTCCCACATGGTTATACACTTCAAGTAGCGGATACTGGCTTTAAATATCTAAGGATATTCATAACACATGATCAAGCACAGTTCATTGCACAAAACCTAACACAGCCCATGACGAGATTCAAAGGTGACGTCAAACACTGGCGCACACTGCCACTGACACTGCTGGGACGGGCAGCCCTCTTTAAAATGATGGCACTCCCCAGATTTCTATACGCACTACAAAATACACCGTTCCCTGTCCCCCCAACATTCACAGCAATAAATGCGGAAGTGACGACTCTGCTTTGGGATGGGAAAACTCCCCATATAGCTATCCACAAACTTACGAGAAGCTGGTACGACAGGGATATTAAAATATATTATTGGGCATCCCAGTTGGTTGCTATCAACCATTGGCTCCATGTACCCCAAGAGGACGCAGCATACCGAATGGACAGACACCCACTAGACACTCCAGGGATTATGGGAGCGCGATACAACAGGGCAAGAAGGCACAACCTCACAGGTCCAACAGCGCACACGATACACGTCTGGTTCGAGCCACAGAGAGCATTAGGATGGGAGGGAGTAATAACTCAAGCTATGCCGCTGTGGGACACAAAGAGACTGGGCATGCTGCGCAATACCAAAGGCTTCAGCCAATGGGATCTGATTGGAATATCGAAAGTTGGAGACCTCTGGAAGAAAGGGGAAATGGTCACATTTGTATATTTGCAGGCCACCTACGGATTAGCACAGGCAGAACTATTTCGCTACATGCAGGTTAGGCACGCAATCCAGTCTTTGATCCCAGTAGGAACACGACCTGAAGAATCCTCACCATTAGAAGATAGAATTCTAACAGGCCACCTTCATAAAAAGGCAATCTCACAAACCTATCGGAAAATTGTGAATAACCGCCCTGACCCCACGGCAGCATTGAAGGCCAGATGGGAACAAGAAATAGGTGAACTAAATGAAGCTGACTGGCAGGAGGCACTGGCGTCCCCTAGGGAGGCAGCGATACCGTTGAGGCTTAGATTGGTGCTATTAAAAATCTTACACCGCGCATATTATACCAGGACACTATTGCACACAATACACCGAGCAGACATGCCACTCTATCTCAGGCAATGTGGGGAATCAGGTACGCTTTACCATACTATTTGGCTTTACCCAGAGATAGCGCGCTATTGGAGAGCGGTGATGCGTACGCTCTCACAAGTCACGACAGTCACGATTCTCCCAGAACCAAAACGTTGTCTTCTCAATATCTGGGAACCCACGGATTTAAACAACTCAGCGCAAGACTGGGTAACACTGGGCATGACAATAGCAAAACGAAATATAGCGCAACGCTGGGGCTCCAGACTTACCCCTGCCCTCAGTCAATGGTGCAATGATATGGACATGGCAATGGAGGCAGAGAAATCAGTCTACATTCACCGAGGGTGCCCCAAAAAATGGACGAGGGTAAGGGGGAAGTGGAACGCCTACCGTGGAAATACATGTGAACTCCACCCACAGGATGAGTCTGGGTCCGACATTAGTTAATGAACACACCTTGGTACAGGATGTTTCTTGGATATGTTATAGTTGATTTATCAGTCCCACCACCCTGGGTGGACGAGTCTCCGATATGTATAAACAGCGAGACTACTCTCTGTAAACTGTTACATCTATGGTTGTACACCGTGAAAAATTATTGTATTGCAAGGCATTGTAATGATAAAAGAAATGTCAATAAAATTGTTTAAAAAAGGGTCATCTGGGTGGAAAATTACGTACAAATGTGTGTGAAACTTTAATAACATGCAAGTGTGCACTGAAGGGCTGATTTATCAAGGTTTCATGCAACGCAGCAAGACATATCACTGCGCTACGTGAAAGGGAGAGTGCATATTAGGTAAGTGGCAACCAAGTAATCCTAGTGATCTGGGTAATGAATCAGTTATGCAACACCATGATCCCCATTGAGAGAGGAAACATCATAGCCTCTCTAGGCCAATAAAAACCATACATAAGTTAGTATCAGTACACCATACATTAGCAAATTTATTGATTACACAATGAATCAATATTGAAAAGCACAAATGATTATTTACAGTATATATAATCTAGGGTATGATGTTAAACAAGATTTCAATAACAAGACTAAGATGGTTCCAAAATATACCAGCACAGCACAATGTCTGAATGAGTCCCATTTCTTTGTAAATTGTGGGACTCAATAGATAGAATAAAATAAAGGAGGGTAACAAAATCCCCAGCTGGTCATTAAAAACAAAACAGTGTCAGTAAGGATTAAGAGAAAATCAACTCATCCTCATTGAGGGCAGCACCATGCAGAGATCAGTGATGCAGGCCCAATCAATTCTAAAAAGAGCGAAATTGAGGAAAAATATGTTGCAGATATGTGGAGAAATGTGGAAGCTTGCTGCGACAAGTGGCTAAGGAGCTGTACTTACTCGAAGCTTCGGGCGAAGCAAATGGGAAGGATTTGCGTTCTGACTGTGTGTCGCGTTTCTACTAGTGGAGTGATGGTGATGATATATATTCTCACATAGTGAACTCCGATTTTAGAGTTTTACCATCAGCCCCTACATTATATACACTGTAAATAAGCTCTTGTGTAACTTTGTGCTTGCTTGAAAGGGTGAGGGCAGGAATTTGCCATATTTAACATTATATGGTGCATTCCTATACTCTACTTGCGCTGGTGCACAATGTGCTGCCTTGTGCCAATACAGACACCCTTGTGCCGTGGTGCAAGGGTGAATGCGTTGTAAGTTGGATTGTTTTTGTACAGGAAGAGCTACCTTCCTGCCCCAAAAAATTCTCAGAGGAATTTTCCTCTTTCTAATTCTGCTGCAGAATGCAGAATGTAGGACATTTAGAAGGAGGAAATAATGAGGAGAAATAAAGATATTTCTCTTCGTTGTGTTTCCCCTGGGAGGGTGCAGCATTTCGAAATATTTCTAGAGTTACCAGGGCAGAGTAAGGCAAGGCAGGCGACTAGAGCTGCCTTGTGTTACTCCAGGTTTACCAAGCCATGCAGGGCCACGCAAGGTAGTCTTGCATGGGTTGGTAAATCTCATTCTAGGTTTTGCATCCCCTTGCGTGACACAAGGGCAAAGCAAAACATTGATAATTATGGGCCTAAAGGTCTCCAGCCTTTTCTTTAATTAGAGCTACTTATGCGCAATGAAAATAGTCCTGAGGTACTGATGGCGTTGACTACTGTTGCAGTAGCGACCACAACATTGAGTGCCAAAATATCGCCCGTAGAATACTGACTAATACAATATCGTGAAAATGCATATACAAAGGTAAGAACAGACTTTCTATTTTAACTCCACATCTATGTTCCTTAGAACTACAGATATCTTTGAGATATATATATGAGATGTTAAATAATGTAAATAAAGCTAACACACCTATAAATACTTACCTTCATCATATTGTGGTAGTCTATATTTTGGATACAGTATTTTGAAAATAGTGCAGTAGAACAAACAACCGTAACACATAAGACAGAGGTATTACAATGTCAGGAAAACTTTTATCAATATAAAATGCCTTCACATGAATAATGAAATAACAGCTGCAGCGGAAAGTGAGCACTGGCACAAAGGAAATACTACCAGATATAAAGCTCCTCAACTCCATATGAATCATGATTCAAAGAGCAGATTTTTTTTTAGCACTAAATCTTTAATCATTTTGTTTTCAACATCAGTTTCTCAAAATGCACGTTTGCTACCAAATATGCTCTTTTCATATTGGGTTAACTCACTCATTAAGAACAGCTTGTCATTTTCTGAACAGAAACTCAACCTTTGCCTCAAAAATCTTTTTCATGCATGGTCCCCAAATATCAGCTTGTGATTTCCCTAATACAAATGCATCGAATTGACAGATCTTGCTCCACCTATTCAAGTATTAACATCACATGCCGACATTATGCCAGTGATATGTCCACCATTATGTCTGTTTCACAAATTTGTCTTAGCTGCCCACCAGAATGTTAAGAACCACCACATCATGTCAGTCAAGGACATTATTACTCCAAGGATGGCCACAGACATGTGACAGATGGCCACAGTTAGGTCAAGCAAACTTAACCTTATTCTTTGATTAGTCTAAGGATGCCCAACATATGTCTAGATTTACCATTATTATCCCAATATCGACATTATGTCATGAATGGTCCTAATTGTGCCTAAGGTGAACCCCATTATATTGGGGACACCATATACATTTGGTGTACCCTGACACCAAGAATGGCTTCCAGGGTGAGGCAATGTCTTTCAAGGAGAGACACAGCCCTAACCATATACACAACACATATATAATAGTACACATAGGCACACATAAGAACAGAGAAACTATTAAACAAATACACGCTTACATGCACTCTCAAATCCCATCACCTAAAACAAACAAGGCCATTACCTGTCCCAACTGTTAATCCATCCTCTGATCTCCTTGGCTACAGGGCAGTTTACACACAGTTACTGCATTCTTCCACTCTGTCTCTGGCAGTCCCAAATTCTAGTCTAGAGACTTCACTTTATTTATTGCTGGCACTTCTTTTCTGGCCCAGTTTTTGCAGACTATTCGAGTCGTAGGGAGGGGCTTGTAAAGTGACCAATCTTCATATAACTTTACTAAATTGAGAGTGAAGACACAGTCATGTTGCAGGTACTACAGACTCGCAGTGTTATCATCTAGGAAATCAGTCTCAGTTCGAGAGATCACCATTCCAAGGTATTTACATTTATCCCTAATCACTAGATCTTTCCCAATGTTTGGCAGATTTGGTGTCTCTCCGGACAGGACAAACACCAGGGATTTGCGCCAGTTTATCTGATACACAGAGTAGCTGCAGAATAGGGAGAACATATGAAGTATACGGTTGATCATAGAATGGGGCTTTGTGACGTATAGAAATATGTCGTCAGTATACAATGAAATCCTTTCCTCCGAGAATCCCCCTTCCCCCCGGATATACCTCTTATGAGCGGGTCTTCCCTAAACCATATGGCCAGAGGCTCCATTGCTTAGGCAGAGAGCATGGGAAGAACGGGCATCCCTGCATAGTGCCCTTATGTAACGTAATTTCCTTAGAAATCACTCCATTCACCCCGACTCTTGCTAGGGGGTTTGCATATAGCAGTTGAGTACATGCACAAAATTTGGGGCCAAGACCATCCGCTTCAGGACCACAAATAAATACTGCCATTCTATGCTGTCGAAAGACTCACGGGTGTCGAGGGGCATCAGTACCGCACTTTCCTCAAATTTATCTTTAGTGGTGTGCACTCCATAGAGGCGTCGCAAATTTAGTCTAGCACTCGATGGGGCATAATTCTGGACTGGTCTGGGTGTATGATGCTGGTTATTACTCTGGTGAGCCGAAGCGTTAGAACCTTGGCTAGGATTTTGGCTTCTACGTTTAGGAGCCAGATCGGTCTGTATGAGGCACACTCCTATGGGGGCTTCTTGGCATTTTGAAGCATCTATGCTTTGTGTGTGCATACATACTTGCATAGTGGCACTGTACCCGCTCAACATCATTCACTCTCCAGTCTCTGACATAAGCGAGGAGCGCTAAACGCGGACAGCATAAGGATTTCTCCCCTTTCTGCACTGGGGAATCTTTGGCATTCTATAGCATTTATGCATTGTTTTTGCATACACATTGGAGTAGTGGCATTGTACATGCTCTACATCCTATCTGTGCCCCGACCGAGATTTCGGTGGGTTACTGACCACTTGCAAGCCTGAATTTTGTGGTCAGTTCCCTTGGGTCCAAAATTGACTGCCATTTTGAGTTTTATTGCCCCTGCCACTTGCTCTCCACTCCCTCAGGCAGTCATCTTCCCTCTAACCCTCCACAATGTTGCACAAAAACAAACACAGGACTTTTAGCTCAGCCTAGATCTCTGCCATCAAGGCAACAAAAAGAAAACTTTGCTGGGAGCTCCACCATGTGGCCAAATACTTAATGGCAACATCCTTCATAAAATCCCTCTTGAGCCAATAATTACGGACTCCTGAACTTTCATTCTTAGTTGCCTAATCCTTTACCTTAGACTTGCGATTCCTGGACACTCCTGAATGCTATCTCATCTAGGCTCCATCAGAACAACACTGATACTCCAACTGAACTAAAGTTCCTGCCAGGTTCTCCCTCCTTCTAGTAAAAAAACTACTCCTGCCTACTAGTAATCACATGATTAATTTGATGCTTGAACTTATCTGCTTCAGAAATTGGCATTGTACGCCTTTATTGTTGTCTTGCATGTATACTGTGTTTCTATGACTACACTACTATGCATTTATTGTTATCATGCACAGATACTGGGAATACAAACAATTTGAGGGTAGAGGCTATAAACATCCGCACCTGACAAGTTTGGCATCTAAGTAGAGTGTGTTAGTGCATAGAACCAAGGAGCACTCCCCTCTATACTCCTCACTAAGGAAAAAATCCCTATAACAATATTAGAACAAAAATGTTCAGCACTTCACAGTGTAGTAACAAGAAAATGTCCAAAGCAGTGAGCACACAAAAGGATATTCAGAATCCAGTAGTTTTTCTTTTTTTTGTACAAAGTTGTTCTTTATTGAGTTCTAAAATTCAAATGACCATAGCCGACGCGTTTCATCTCACACAGACTTCTTCAGGGCTATAGAAAAAACACATATGGACACACATTTAAAACCAAATCTACATATATACATGTATTTTTTCTTTTATGAGAAGACGCATTGTCCCCTTGCAAGTGAAAAATGATGGACTGAATTCAACTATATCCTGGAAGAAGTCCTCAAATTACACACTAGCATGAAGTTAACATCGTATAGATCTAACCCCTCCCTGCTGCGTTTATCAAAAATCTCAGTCACATCATCTCTCCTACATGGACCAAAATCATTTACTCCTCCTTATAGAGCGGCTCCTAGCCATCCTCCCTCAAACTAAGACAAGTAACCCCCTCATCAAAAAACCAGACGCTGATCAAAACGACCTTAACAAGTACAGACCTATAACCAACTTCCCTCTCCTTGCCAAAACTATACAAAAGTTGCGCTTGCACAACTCAACAACCACATTGAAAAAGACAACCTGCACGACATCTTCCAATTCGGGTTCAGGAAAGGCTGCTGTACAGGGACTGCAATACTGAACATCACAGTCGACCTACCCAGCTCTCTGGATGATGGCCAGGCCTTCCTCCTAGTCCTTCTGGATGTCTCGGCTGCCTTTGATACTGTCAACGATGACATCCTCCGAAACACACTCTCACAACATGCAGGAATCAATGGAACTGTCCTTCAATGGTTTTCTTCTTTCCCGAACCAACACTCACAGCTAATCAAACTAAACAACTCCTCCTCAAAAGCAACACCAGTCTCACAGGGAGTTCCTCAAGGGTCAATCCTGTCTCCTGCCCTAATCAACCTCTAATTGGAACCCCTTGCAATGATCCTGAAACAAGCCAGAATTGGCTATAATTTTTATGCTGATGACACCCAACTCTACATTAAAATATCATAAGTTAAAGACACCCAGCACCTAAACAGCACTTTCTCCACGGTTCAATCCTGGCTGACTAACAACCATCTTAAGCTCACCTCCAGCAAAACCGAACTCCGGTTCATCAAACCGAAAGAAAAGCCCTTTCACGTAGATATTTGGCTCGACAACCTCACTGGAACTGCAAACTATGCACCTACAACTCTGTCAAATCACAGGGGATTACACTTGACAAAAACCTGAAAATGAAAGAGCATATTAATGCCTCAGTTGAAAGTGCCTTTTACACGTTGGAACACCCCCCCCCAAAAAAAGAAATCAAACCCTTCATCCCCATCGAAGACCTAAAGACTGTGGTGTAATGCCTAGTCCTCTCCAAGCTGGACTACGGTAACGCAACGATCATGGGCGCCAACAAAACCCACTTAGCCCCTTTGAAAGCTAAACTCCAAGCAACAGCAGGACTACTGTCAGGGGAGAGTCAATTTAATCACATCACTCCCACTCTCAAGAAACTCAACTGGCTACCAATCGAGACAAGATGTATATTCAAAACTGTTTGCATAACCCACAAATCTCTCTACATGGAAAAACCAGACTACCTTGCAAAAAAACTTTCAAAAGTCAGCCAAAGGAGATCTCTTTGAAGCTCTAACAGTCTACTCCTGATAGTGCTCAAATTCAAGAAAGAAAAATCTCGAACCCACTCCTTCTCTGGGAACGTTCACAGAAGAACAAGTTACTTACCTTCGGTAACGATGTATCTGTAAGAAACATTAGTTAGTTAGATTCCTCACCTTAGAATATCCCCAGGCGTCAGACTGGATCCGGAAGATTTTTCGTCAGCAATACCCCTTGCGCGTCGCTAGGCGTCGTCTGCGGCTCCGCGTCCGTCGTCGGCGTCGTGCGCCAGAATGACATCGACGGAGTACTTAGATGCCGCCCTCGCGCGCTGACGTCAGTTCTTGTACATAGCTGTCCGCGCCAAGAACGCAGAGCCATGCAAGAGACCGACACTGGTGCCAAAAAATTCTAGGGCCCTGAAAGGGATAGCCTTAACCCTAGATGTCAGTTTGCAGAACGGGGAGGATGGGTGGGTCGGTGAGGAATCTAACCAACTAATGTTTCTTACAGATACATCGTTACCGAAGGTAAGTAACTTGTTCATCTGAAAGAAACACGTTAGTTAGATTCCTCACCTTAGAATAGATACCCAAGCCATCCCTCCGGACTTGGCTGTCTAGGCAATAGTGCCTGGCAAACGTGTGGAGCGAAGCCCACGTCGCCGCCTGACAGATGTCCTGCAAAGGGACTCCCCGTCCCAAAGCAGTAGTAGCCACTGTGGCCCGAGTAGAATGGGCTCGCAGCCCAACAGGAGGGTCCTTTTTCGCCAAGGAATAACAGATTTTTATACACAAAACGACCCACCGGGAGATGGTCCGTTTGTGCACAGCTTTTCTCTTCTTTGCACCCACGTAGCCAACGAAAAGCTGGTCGTCCACTCGGAACTGTTTTGTGCGGTCCAAATAAAAGGAGAGCGCACGTTTTGGGTCCAGACGGTGGAGCCGCTCTTCCTCTTTGGAAGGATGCGGAGGCGGAAAGAAGGTGGGCAAGGTGACAGATTGCCCAAGATGAAAGGGGGTCACCACTTTCGGTAGAAAGGAAGGACGAGGCCGAAGGACAACCTTGTCCGGATGAACAGATAGAAAAGGAGGCTTGGACGATAGAGCCTGGAGCTCACTCACCCGTCTAGCCGAGGTGATGGCTACCAGGAAAGCAGTCTTAAGAGTTAGAAGACGAAGAGGACAATTGTGAAGAGGCTCAAAGGGAGCGCTCATCAGGAATGTTAAGACAAGATTCAAGTCCCACTGAGGCATTACGAAAGGGACAGGAGGGAACGTGTGAGTAATGCCTTTAAGAAAGCGTGACACTACAGGGGACTTGAAAAGAGAGGGCTGATCAGGAAGCCGTAAGAAGGCAGAGAGGGCAGAAAGATAACCTTTCAAGGTGCCCAGGGCAGAGCCCTGCCGGGCCAAAGAAAGAAGAAAGGGGAGAACCTCAGAAAGAGGGGCGGAAAGGGGATCCACAGCCTTTGCTGTGCACCATGCCACAAATTTGTTCCACCGGCAGGCGTATACTGTCTGTGTGGAGGGACGCCTGGCTGCTAGAATGCTATCACAGACTTCAGGAGGCAAGTCAAATGGCATCAACTGCCGTCGCTCAATCTCCACGCATGGAGGTGGAGGCTGGACAGGTTCGGGTGGAGGACCGTCCCCTGCTGCTGCGACAGAAGATCCTCCCGAAGGGGCAGACGTATCGGAGGATCGGTCAACATACTGAGTAGCTCGGGATACCAGTACCTTCGTGCCCAATCCGGAGCCACCAAGATGACTTGGGCCCGGTCGCGCCTGATCTTCTTCAGCACTCTGGGCAGAAGTGGTATCGGCGGAAAGGCGTACAACAGACCGCAACTCCACTCGCGATGAAAAGCGTCGCCGAACGAGTGCCGCCTTGGAAATTCCAACGCGCAGAACTGCTGACATTGCGCGTTCTCGTCGGTGGCGAATAGATCTAACCAAGGCTCTCCCCACTGCTGAAAAAGACCTTGCGTCACCTCGGAGTTCAGACGCCATTCGTGATCCATCATGCACCGGCGGCTGAGTTCGTCTGCTCTGGCGTTCAGAGAGCCCGCCAGATGTTGAACCACCAGGGTGATGCCCTGGTGTTCCAGCCATGTCCAGAGGCGCAGAGCCTCCTGACAAAGGGTCCACGACCCCACCCCGCCCTGTTTGTTGCAAAACCACATGGCGGTGGTGTTGTCCGTGAACACCTGCACGACACTTCCCTGGACAGAGGGAAGGAAGGCTTTCAGTGCAAGTCGGATCGCTCTCAGCTCCAACAAGTTGATGTGGAGGCGAGACTCCGCCGGAGACCAGAGGCCTCTGATCTCCGGCTCTCCCATATGGCCACCCCATCCCAGGAGGGACGCATCCGTCACTACGACATGCTCCGGTAGGGGTAGGGAGAGGCTCTTGCCCGTGACCCAATCGCGGTCCGTGAGCCACCACTGCAACTGCTGTGCAGTGCCCTCCGAGATCAAGACATGGTCGGACAGGTTGCCGTGATGCTGGGCCCACTGAAACTTCAGGTCCCACTGCACAGCCCGCATGCGCCGCCTGGCGTGATGCACTAGTAGGATGCAGGAGGCCATCAGCCCCAGAAGCCGCAACACTAGCCTGACCAAAACCCAGGATAGGGGCCGAAAGATGGGAATCGGGGCCTGTAAATCCCGGACCCGCTGTTCCGGGGGATGAACCCGGAACTGCGCCGAATCGAGAACCGCTCCGATGAAAAGGAGCTTCTGAGAGGGGCTCAGGTGTGACTTCGGCACTTTGATGGAAAACCCCAGCAAATGCAGGAGATCCGCCGTAGTCTGGAGGTGAGAGACGACTGCCTGGGGCGAGCCCGCCTTCAACAACCAGTCGTCGAGATAGGGGAAGACTGGAACCCCTGATCTGCGCAGATGAGCTGCGACCACCGCCATCACTTTTGTGAACACCCGAGGGGCACTGGTAAGGCCGAAGGGGAGCACGGTGAACTGAAAGTGCTCCTGACCCACCGTGAACCGCAGGTAACGCCGGTGGGCCGGCAGGACGGGGATGTGGAAATATGCGTCCTGCAAGTCCAACGCTACCATCCAGTCTCCAGGGTCGAGGGCAGCTAGAACCTGAGCCAAAGTTAACATTTTGAACCGTTCCTTCCGGAGGAAGGCATTGACGTTCCGGAGGTCCAAGATAGGGCGTAGGCCCCCGTTGCCCTTCTTGGGAACCAGAAAGTAGTGGGAATAACAAGCACGACCTACTTCTGGGCTCGGAACGCGCTCGACGGCCTCCTTGGCCAAGAGGGACGAAACTTCCCTGTGTAGAAGATTCAAATGATCCCCCGAGATACGGTTGTGCTGCGGTGGCATGGCTGGAGGGGTCGTCTCGAAGGGGAGGGAGTAGCCCCTTCGGACGATTTGCAGCACCCACCTGTCCGAAGTAATGGTACGCCAGTGGAGCAGGTGATGGCGAACCCGGCCTCCCACTGGCGTGGAATGGGCCTGAAAGCTCGGACTAGGAAGGCTTTGAGGCGGATGCTGCCGGGGTGGATGTGGACTGACCGCGTCGTCCTCCAGTACCGCCTCGGCGGAAACCACGTCCGCGACCGCGTGCAGGCTGGTTCTGCGGCCGGTGGCTAGGCGGACGTGAGGAGGTGCCCCTTCCTTGGCCACGAAAGGAGCGAAAAGCGGAAGTTTGTGGCCGCGGGGCCGAGAGGCCCAAGGACGTGGCCGTAGCCCGGGAGTCCTCGAAGCGAGCCAGCGCACTGTCCGCTTTCTCACCAAAAAGGCGAGCACCATCAAAAGGCATGTCCATGAGGGTGCTCTGGACATCCCCTGAAAAGGATGTGGACCGCAGCCAGGCGTGACGTCGAAGTGCCACCGTGGTAGAAGTCGCCCTACCCAGCGAGTCCGTAGTGTCAAGTCCACATCGGATTGCATGGCGCGCTGCATCTCTCCCATCGGCCAGAGCCGAGGAAAGCCGCGCCCGGGCCTCCTCCGGGCACAGTGGCAGCACGTCCTCCACCGCATCCTACAGAGTGGGAATAACGGTCCAAGAGACAGGCGGTGTTCAAAGACCGCAGGCCCAAACTGAGCGAGGAGAACAGCTTCTTACCAAACTGTTCCAGTCTCTTGGAATCCCGGTCCGGAGGAGCGGACGGGAAGGAGGATTGGGAGGTAGAGGCCTGGATAACCAGACTCTCGGGGGTGGGGTGTTGGGACAGAAAACTGGGGTCGCCCGGAGCAGGGCGGTGGCGCCTGGCAACGTTCCTATCCACAGGCGGGACTGTGGAGGGCTTGGACCAGGTGCCCTGCAGAACGTCAGTGAGGGCCTCATTGAATTGCAGCAGAGGCTCAGTGGAGAATGCGGCAGACTGAAGCACCCCAGTGAGGATGTTAGTCCTCACAGCCACGGCACCACAGAAAAAGCTGCACCCTCCTCCGAAGCCACAGTCAGAGGAGAGATGAATCCAGTGTCCGGTGAGGTATCCAAACCACTGGCCTTCCCCAGTTCATCTGCCCAGTCCTGAGCAAGTTGGCCCTGAAGGGCCATAGGGTCGTCAGACCCCTCCCAGTCGCCCCCGTCATCCGATTCCTGGTAAACAGGAGGAATGATCGGAGCCGGTCGATAGACAATATGCGTCTCTAGCGGCGTTGGATGCGGCGTCGGGCGGCGCCGCATCAGCGTCGGGACCGGACAGGGGCTGAACCGTGGATCGACCGGAGCCGGCGTCGGTGGTGGTATCGGTGTCGGCGCCAGCGGAGGAGGCGTAACGAGGTCGACCAGCGTCGACGGGGGCCCAGGCCCGGGCCCCTCGGGGACCTGCGGCGTCGGGGCCGGAGCCGCCGGCACGCGAGGTCGCCCAGTCGAGTCCGCGGGGCCCGAAGGCGCGCCAGCGGGTGTCGACGGCGGGGCCAGGCTCCTAATGGCCGAGAGGATGGCACTGACCTCCGCCGGCGTTGCGTCAGTCCCAGGGACCGTCGGGTATGGGGACTTACGCGGCTCCTGCGGAGCCGCGGGGGTGGAACCACCCGGACCCTCGGCCGAGTCGCGCGACCGGCGAGGGGAGTCCGAAGAGCGGTGTCGCCTCTTGGACTTCTTGGAGTGCCTCGACTTACCCGAAGACTTCGAGCCAGATGAGTGATGATGTCAAGTGCGGCTCCGCGACCAATCCTTGGACCTCCTCCTGGACCGGGATCGAGAGCGGCGCGGAGCCGAGTGGCGAAGCTCGAGAAGCTTGCGGGACCTAGGACCTAGCCTAGCTTTCGAGGTCAGGGCCATACAGCCGGAGCACGACGCCGCGTCGTGGTCGAGGCCCAAGCAGTACAGGCACCGGCGGTGATGATCGGTCACCGACATCAGTCGGTGACAGTCGTCGCAGGCCTTGAAACCAGGCATCCTACCGGCACCAGAGTCGAGAAGTGACCAAAAAGAGTCGAAAAAGTTAGTCAAAAATTGACTTACGGGGTAGCTCTCCCGGATCCGGGCTTACTGGCGCGGAAAAAAGAAGAACTGACGTCAGCGCGCGAGGGCGGCGTCTAAGTACTCCGACGACGTCATTCCGGCGCACAACGCCGACGACGGACGCGGAGCCGCAGACGACGCCTAGCGACGTGCAAGGGGTATTGCTGACGAAAAATCTTCCGGATCCAGTCTGACGCCTGGGGATATTCTAAGGTGAGGAATCTAACTAAGGTGTTTCTTTCAGATTCTGGAATTCGCTGCTTCAAGATTTACGTGACAATCGCTCATCCCCTCATTTCAGGAGAAAACTTAAACTTCATCTTTTCAACAAATACCTAAAGCCGCTCCCCTGTACCATCTGATTGGCCTGATTCTCCTACCCAACACCCAATTAAATCTGAGCATCGCTACCTCAGGAAAAAAGGGTTCCTCTACTCTCCCCACACTCGCACCTCCCTACCATAACTACCTCAGATCCTTATCATTTTTGTATTCTACTGCCTTCTGTATATTTCGTTTATATACTGTTACTATGTATTTTTATTTACTCTTTATGTATCTTGTGTAATTACTGCTATGTCATTTACATATACTATTGTCTATCGTATACTCCTTTTTATACCGCTACTATGTATTTTATTTACTCTTTATGTAACTTGTGTAATTGCTGCTGTGCTCACTCTGTAAAGAGCTCTGGTGCCTTTGGGTCAAATATGCGCTATACATAACTAGAGAAATAAAATAACCTTGCATTTTGTGAAAAGTTATTAGAAATTAAAACATTTCTCCATATTAGCACCTTCCTCAAGTAGGCATTATTTTTTTAGATGAGGCTAAATGGGGCTTTGCATCAACAAATATTTATGGTAAAGTGAGAACACCCACGTACTGCCCCTTAATATGACCTCTTGGCGCAAAGCAGTACAAAGTGCTGTTTGATTTACCTTTAGGGAAACTTTCCAGTGCCCAAAATGTTTTGTGCTGGAAAGTAAACATTGTATCAAGATGTGCATCACTATGTGTAATTTTGCACCAGCACAGTCTTGATAAATGTAGATCAAAATTTTGGTAACTGAAGAAAGCGTAAATGCCTGTTGATGACGAGATCAGAAATAATTTGTTAATGCTCTAAAATGACGATACTCAACAAAGCCCCAACATTGTTATGAGAAAGGGTTTCATACATTCAGTTAACTAGGCCTTTGTGTTCCCCACAGCACCTGTGTCGAAGAATACCAAGGCCTTTAGCCCAAGCTGCTCAAGGTATTTTCCTATTCGAAAGCAAATCCGGGGACCCCTGGTCTTGAAAGGATGATGCCAAGCATAGGGACACATTGTGGGATATAGGAAGTTTGCTGAAATAAGATTAATTAAATAAATTGGGGTGCAACAAGTAGCGGCCCGTGGAAGGAGTGCTGCCGGGTGCTGACACAGAGCGGGGGAGGGGCAGGGGCAGGGGCAGGGTGGGGGGTAGTAAACTCCAGATTATGGCCGAACGGAGGTAAGTATACAAATATAGAAAGCGAATTTCGTTGCGCGCGCTGCATCGGCAAACACGATGCAGCACGTGCAATGAAATTTGTTTTATTTATTTATTTGTATACTTACCTCCATTTGGCCATAATCCGGAGTTTACTACCCCCGCCCTGCGTCACCGCCCGGCAGCACTCCCTCCACGAGCGGCTACTGGGTGCAACAATCAACACATAGCATGATTGTTTATTTTGACCTGGCTTGTACCACAGTTAGAGATGCCTTTGAGCTAATTTTGGATTGAGAATTAGAAGTCTCATGGCTCAACCAGCTAAAAATACAATTTGAACATTTGTTTCTAACTGTATCTGGTGTTTTAGGCTAAGTAAGCCAGATGTGTAAAATGGAAGTTCTTTGTAGTAGAAGAACAAAACCTGTGAGTCTTAGCCAATGACAATCCTATTTGGATACATTTTGTCTATTAAGAGGGATTCCTTTTTCTAAGGACAGACTACTTGTCGGTGATAGACTCCTTCAAGGCGTATGCTATTTACACAGGATTCTGCTTCAGTTTGCTTTCCTGGATAGTGCCTATGCATATTTCCAAGATGTTAAGGACCTCAAAACTGTTATCTGTGCCCAACATGAAAAATGTTTGCAGGAAAACAAGTATTAACTTGTAAAGCACACATTGTTAAATCCCATGCTCACACTAGAAGATCCCTGGGCCCAGGGAAGAAGCCTGTGTGTTCACAGATGCCATGTTTTCGTACAATGTGTTCAACTTCAGAGTTGCCAAGTTGAATGGGCAATGCTGCTGAAATGCACTTGCATATGCAGCCTTGTGATCCTTTTAGAGTAATGTGTAAG
Organism: Triturus cristatus; assembly: GCF_964204655.1. Lineage (NCBI taxonomy): Eukaryota > Metazoa > Chordata > Amphibia > Caudata > Salamandridae > Triturus > Triturus cristatus. The sequence continues at coordinate 214,693,234 of NC_140592.1, forward strand.
ATATTCTATATGTATATCTTTTCAATTCTTTCTATTTTCTTGTAATGCAAATTTCTCTTGATTGGTTTGATCAGTGCCAAGTGCACAACACACTGATTAAAAAAAAGATAAAACTGAACATCAAAATGAAGAACAATAGAGATAAGACCCCTGTAAAGCTATGCTTTTTATGGAGAATGCGGTTTAAACGCCTTCTGCGGCATAGATTTCACTAATGTAAACCAAACATTACAATATAAAATCTTTACTACTTTAGCTGGGGTGAAAGGAGGACACAAGAAATCAATCAGGCTTCATTATTTTAATAAAAATATGACTGAATTATATATATTATATATGTACTGTATATCACAGGTTACATGAATCTTTATACACAATGACATTCTCTGCAGAGTAACAAACACACTGGTTGAGGTGAACTTCAATAAAAAATGAACTATCTACAACCCTCTAAAGTGCAATTTGGTTAAAGGTTCTAAGCAATTTATAGCGTTTAAGAATTTTCAATACATTTGCAACATTTAAAAGTACAAACCAGCATTTTCTGCAGTCCTTTTGCTAAGAGGCCGATTCTGCTTTTATCGCTTTCAAGTTTGTCTATGTTGATACAACGCATCATTGTTCTTTTTAACTCGAAAGCAGTCAAGTACCAAATGAGACCCATCATGCAGGTAAATGTATATTTTACATTTATCTTTGGCATGATGTTTCTAACCCCCCCCTACCTCCCCACACCGAGTAACATGCAGGTAAAGACGTGGGTGATGGTTATTTCAGCACATTAGGTTAAATAATAATGAGATACATTCATTCAGGCCTTAAGGTTCCAAATCACATTTGAATATGCTTTGAAAAATCCTTTTGGAAAAATGTATTTTATGCTGTGCTCCATAGCTTAAATAATGTTGTGTCAATAAAAATAATATGTAACATACATTTACTTTTCCTTGATCCAACAACAAGATCGACTATGCATCTGGAAAGAGCTTGGGCATAGCAAAGGGACAGAAAGGTGTTTCAAATATTTCCTATGCCACCTCAATCCAGAAAAAAAGTTAAAAATTTTAAGATACTTATGCTGATGTTCCATTTACCAGAAACGTTAGTTTAACGCCTAGTAGTACTACTAAAAACCAAACTGATAATGAAAGATATTCATATGATTCAATGTCATCATTCTATTTACTATCATGGTGAAACTCTATTCTATGATAAACTAAACTTATTTTACAAGATGGTGTCTGAGCGCCAACGTTTTATTACTGAAGAGGAATAATGATTTGTAATATTGAAAATGTATGCAGGAGTCTTGACATAGATGCTTACACAACAGTAATGTGCCTGGACGGTGCAATTAGACACTGAGGATATCACACTTTCAGCCTGGTGGTAAACATTTAGCTAATGCTTGAACAATCTGCTTTCTTTAAAGTCCCCTTTTTAAAATTTTGAATGGAGCTGAGCAAGGCACTCCGGCCTGTTCCATTAGCAGACACAGGGGGAAGCTTTGATGGCATGTCCAGATTTGAAGGAAGAGCTGGAGCCGGCGGAGGAGGCGGAGGCGGAACCGGGACAGTTGGCACTCCTGTTGAGTTCAAAACAATGTAATTATTAATCTATCTCAAAAAGGGATTTTAAAGCAAGATAAAAAGAATATAATTTTTGCAAACAAGATTTAACCTCGCAACGGATGAGACGAACTAATACTATCACGATCTTCCATATTTTTGTCTTTTGGGGACACAGTTTCATCTCTAAACACAGAGGCAGGGAGGTGTTAGTGGAGTCCTGGTAGAAGCCATCACCCTATGAGAATGAAGATTTCAGGAACCGAGAAAGAGCACTTCAAGAATGTCTTCAATGTACTATGTTTATACTGTGTCATCTGTACTCACTTCCACGACATTATCATTTATCAAGCAATGACTTGCCTGGGGTGCACTTACCATTTTTCTTTTCATGTAAGCATTCAATTGATTCCTAGGTCTTTATGTGTGCAACTAAACAATGCCACAATTTAGTTCACTCTTTATCTGGACAACCTCTAATCTGCTTGAGAGTGAATGACAGATTTAGGTTCATCTTATGCCTTGGGCTGGACTCAAAAGGTCAGGTACTTTGAATAGCCCTTTGTTCTTAGTTTCTGTATGTTCCAGCCCTCCAACAATGTGCCCAGATATACACAAAACCTATAAATAAATAAATGAATTGGCCCCCAGTTTAAGACCCTCACAGACTATTGTTTTGGAACTCTAGTGAAATATCAGAGTGTTTGAGTTTGCCTTAACAAATACATAGTTGGCTGCTTTGTTCCAACAGCAGAAGCAAGTGTATACAGACCAGAAGGATAAGGACAACAACAACTATAGTCCTGCATATTCATTGCGTAAAAAAATACTTCTCCCATTCACTACACAATTATCACAAGGAAATGATAAAAGGTGAACAGAAAATAAAAAATATGTCTTACTTTTTCATGGGCACTCACCATTGATATCTACTCTCAGTTGGATATTAACTATTCTTTGAACATGGATTTGTATAAAACAAGTGTCTATGAATTTAAACAACACAAGAGCAAGAAAGTTGATTTCAGAACCAACTGCACCAGGGCATGCCACTGTGGCCAAACACCAAAGAGGACAACAATTATTAGATAATAATTATCAGCGTTTGATGAGAAGAATGTATATGTTAGGTTCCTACAGGTTTTTGTCCTAAAGATTTTTGAGAAGCTAGTAAACTAAGTTACTAAGTAAAATATATCCATGTATGTGAAGCACTGAATGTCTTGCCTTGCACATGCATAGGCTGTTTTTTCACAAGAATGCACCTTAAACATCCACAATGTGGATGGACCCTTTGCTGCATTTCTCAGTAAATGCAACTTTCATGTTAAGTATGCAAGTCTTTTAGATTTGTGCAAATGTGCTAAGGTTTTTCTACATCTGCATGAATAGTGTGACACTTGGGACAGTTAACCTCCTGAAAGATAAACTTGCAGAGAACAAAGATCTGCATACATTTGCAGCAGTGCAAAGAAAAACTGTAAAAGGTAGAAAAGGTCAGTATACATTTTCCTCTGTGGTTGCTTTTAAGATTAGATTAAAAGCTATTGAACAATTCAGTGGAAATGAACCTGTAATGCACAAAAAAGTACCAATATAAAAATATAAACCTGAAACATTTTAAAATTTCACAAAAGCGATAATCATAATTTTTGCCAGCATAAAATTAATGCACACCAATGTAAGCATACACTTTATATTTAGGAGGCAATTAATATCATTTCAAATGCTAGCTTTCTAAACTGGCTCTGTTTGCATGGGCGGCCTATTTTAATATTGCGATTTCCTAATTTTTAGATATAATGTTTTTACCAAATAATAAAAACATCTGTGCAAACGAGAACAAAGATCAAATATAAAGGAAACATGGTTTTTGGAGTTTTTTCTATAAAAACATTTTAATATCCATTTCAAGTGACTAAAAGATAATGAAAAACATTTTCATCAACACTTTTAGAGAACCTGAACGACACCCTGGTGTCACAATCTAGAAGAAAGTGCAATTGCAAATAAATGCTGCCTCAATCTATGGATTTGCTCTAAGCATTGGGGATGGTTAATTGCTAAATCTTAGTGCTTTATGCTTGAAATAGTGCTATAGATGACACCGGAAATTCAACAATGACAACACGATGAGTGGGTATGTATGTCATTCATTATAGGGAAGACCACTACAGAGGATACCAGTAAAGAGGATCCATCACAACTCTGCCCTTAACAAATTTTGCAATCAACATTGCTCTGTCTGCCACAACAAATCCCTCCGTAATTAATTTTTTATTTTAACTCACCCATAACGGTTCTTAACCATAACTCTTATCTTAGCCTTTACCCATACTGTAACTTTTTCCCAGTCATCCCACTAACTGCCACTCTTTAACATACCTTAATTACAACGCTCACCATAATCAAAATATGAACAAGAAACCTTACACTAATCCTAAAACATTTCCTAGTCCTTACTATAACACCAACTCTAACCGATAACCATAATCACTTTCTTGTCTACCCTAAACTACAGTTAAAATAACCAACTGGCCTCAAAACTCAACACATGTTGCAATGACCTACCAGGTCTTTTCCTTGTAAATACTTTCATCATAGATGTTTCACTGTAAAGGTATTTGTGGCCATTAGTGAATTTTTTGTCATAACACAAATCCAATTAGGACACTGAGGTCATGTCAAAGACATACAGCATGAAGGCCCAAGCCCCATAAAGCAGTTTCCTGTACATTAGACACGTTAGATTTAGCACTAAAGATTACAGCCGCCGTATCCAACTGCATGTTTTCCAAATTCATACAGAAGTAAGAAAAGACTTACTTTAGTTTACAAACTTTATACAGTCTTGATGCTACAGTCAGCAATTTTATTTCAAAACATTATTAAGACAACAAGATGTTTTAGAGCTGCATATTATTGTATTTCAATAAGTTTCCTGCAGGCCTACATTGGCAAGTTAATGAAAGGCAAATACTTCTACTTGAGACGATAACATTGCAGAAGGCTTGTTGCTTCTACTTTTACATTATGTTAAGCGTGTACAAGCATTCAGCCACAAGAAACTCAATATAATGCTTTGGATCTCAATTCTAAACACATCAACATTAGGGTAGCTCTATCACGACAGCTAAGCTCAATACTTTAAGAAAGCATCCTTCTCTCCCAGTTACGCAGGAGATTCTCGTTTCTCATTAAGAGGCCGATTCACAATACGTTTTGCACGTACAATTCACACTTACTTCAAGAAAGTCTGAATTTATGCATAAGTAACTTTAATGGGATTCACAAACCGACAATGATCTGTAATTAATGCAAGTAATCACTTCAGGAGAGGGATGTGGGACTTAAAAGTCTGACTTCAAAGGGGTTTTATTAGGAAAAATGCAGAATGTCAGACAAATGGTTAAATACATTTATTGCAAATTTGTGTATGGCAAGAAGTAGTAGAATTTAGGGACAATTACATACGTTTTGAAAAGCAACTGTAACAGCTTTGGTAACATCTAGTTTATCCCTACATAGATTTGGCTCAAGATGGGTGAAAAGTTTCACGAAGTTCATCAGTTAACTCAAAATTCAGGGGAGTTGCAAAGTATGGGTTAAATGTACAAGAAAAGTATTTATGACAGAAAGCAAGAATGAAACAAAAAAATAAATATCAACATTTTATTTTTACTCAAACAAAAAAGAAATGTCAACATTTTATTTATACTCAAACTTCTGCATGTGCAATCTACACATTCTAAGGGATGTAGAAATAGGTGTAGGTTGCATTTCTTTGTGAATATCAAGAACGTCTGAGACTACCTAGGCATTTCATAAATCACACATGCATAGATCGTGTGGCGGTTTAAATATTTGTGGGTTACCAAAAAGTTGTATCTAACATGCATAGGGGTAAACATAGTGAATACGTTCCCACTTAATGCTAATACATGAGTGCTGGCCAAATGTGATGTGCTCAGCATTACTAGTAAAAAGAAATCGCAATCTTGTTGTATTATCTAATATCAGGAATGTATGTACTATCCAATATCAGCAATGTATGTACTTGTGGAACCTTGTGCAACAATACTATAAATAGAAAATGACAAGGCCATATAAGCCTCTCTGTATGAAAATATTTGTAAAGACAATGTGCCACAATATTAATCTTATTTGAAAAAAATACATTGCTGGAAGAGAAATGCCATTTAGTGTGTGGTAGTCAAGTGTGGGGGAAACAGACATTCAGAAAAATATTACTGTGAAGGGACTATCAAATTTGGTACTGCAACTGTAAAACACTAAACTAAAGATGGCACATATTAAGCAAGTGATTCAAAGGTGATCAGAGAAGGAACAATGGTAGGCCAATAATGTGCAATACTGACGCTGCACAAAGATCAGTAGGAAAATGTCTCAGTTTTGAACAGCAGGTGCAAAACATGCAATGGGAGGTGAGAATGGTGGAAATACAAGACCGCAAGCAACGTACACATAACAAGTACGGAACATTTCTAAGTGGAGGTGGTCACGCCAAAACGTAGACTTGGGGGGCCAAAGACGACATAAAAATGGTGGAAATATGGTCACACAGGACATGCTTGTTTAGCAAACATCTGTAAAAATATGAGGATGAAGATAGAAATGGTGAAAGAGGCTCACAGGAAGAAGGAACTGCAGCGGAGCTACTGTGAGAGCTGGTTCAAGCCTAGCGTAACAGATTCAGTGCAAGACCGGGACAAAAGACTAACCAGACAAACTGATGCCAGTCTCCCATTTGGAACAGCTATTGGCTTTTACAATACTGCCCTAACACAGAAACAGCAAAGTAACACTGTCCTGTTTCAAGCACTTGAATTGATTTTAAGGCTCTTTTTAATTAATAAACTGCTCTCCTATTACGAAGAGTTATATCTCCCCCACCTTATAATGACGATCTAAACACTACAACAAATTTGAACTTAATAGATATTTCATGAGCTCACAACGAAAATGTATTTGATCTCACTGATAAGACAAGACCTAATAATGAGTTAACAAGGAAAAAGCAACAGATAGCCAAAAAAGTGCTATTCAACAACTTCAAGCAACCATTATGGTTTTTGGTATTTTTTTTAAGCGGAACCAGAATTCAGTTCCAAATATCGAAGGTACAAGGTTTTTTCACCTCAATAGGTAATAAACGTATTTTTCAACTCCTCACTTTCCATTGTAGATGTGGAAGCGTGGGTAGGCCGGTGGTGCTTGGTACATTTGGTCCTAATCAGGGGACCCACTCAATGCAAGTCAATGTGCTAAGGGGTAATTTTAAGAACAGTCTTTGCAAACTAACCAGCCCTTTTAGAGAGGTTAACCAGAAAATGAGAGATAGAAGTTGAACCACGGTGATGAGGATGGTCTTTGTGTGTTTTTTTTTTAAAGATGCTGTATTTCTTGAAAACCCAAATAGAACCGTTTTGATCTACAAGTGTCAACCTCACTTCAATCACATTTGTGGAGTCTTGTTGTCTGGCATAAAGACACAGAAACAGAGCATCTTTAAATACAGAAAAATCAACATTGAATTACTTTACCGAAAGGTCACGTTCAAAATGTTGCATGCTCTACATTGAAGACAGCATTGAAAGAAAAAGAGGACACAAGTCATTATTCAGGTTTAAAAGCATTCAACTACACACAATACTTTGACATTGTTAGCAGACTCTATTGCTGAAATGTCACAGAACCTTAATTTATTTAACATGCACATTTGCAGTTTTAGTGCAGAACTGCTAAAATGTAAATTACCAATTTACTCATTGGCAGGCACATATCTTACAAAAGAGGGCCCAATGTATTTCAACACAATCGTTTGAAGGGGAGCTCCCCATATACCTAAACGAACAAGTTGCAGCTGAACCACCATCGCTTATGGCCTTACCCAAACCCTTAAATCATCAGAGGGGAACCAAGTAGTAGATACTTATCACTGAAGTCAGCAGCAGACACAGTCATCTGTGTGTTTGCTTAGCAACCACCCCACAGCCAGCCTTAAGAATATTATAAATGTATTTTATAGATACCACCTAAAGCTGTCATCAGAAGGTGGAAAAGAAGTCATCCTCAAGAGAACTTGTCCTGACACTGTTAAAACATGTAGGGGTGTAATCATCCAGAACCAGGCAACCAATATACAGGGAAAAAGGGTTCCATCAAGAGACTGCTTTGTAATTTATTCCAAAAATAAAAAATAAACTTTAAACGATTCTTTACCTTTGAATATCCCAAGGCGTCAGACTGAAGCCGGAAGATTTTTTAGCATTACCCCTGGCCGCCAGTAGGTGGTGTTGTTTGGTCACATGCTGGAAGTGATGGGCGCGGTACCTATATAGGTGCCCTCTCGGCGCGCTGGGGTCATTTACTTTTGCGACTTTCCGTGCCAGAAGCGCAGATCCACGATGAGAACGGACCACAGGTGGGGAAAAGTTCTAAGTGTCCCTCATACCTGAACCGGATCGCAGAGCAGGGAGGATCGGTAAGGAACCTGCGGCAAGATAGTGTGTACCAGATAAGGCGTGACCGAAGGTAAGTAATGTTCATCTGAAAGGGACTTCTAGCAGCAGATTTCTTACCTTTGAATAAATACCCAAGCAATACCCCCCCAGAGGTGGGTTTGCTAGTCTGATCAAACCAAAAACGCACTGCAAGACCAAACGGGCGAAGTGCCTGTCACAATGGACCAGACTGTGCAGGGATGCCTACATCGCTGCCTGACACATATCCAGGAGAGGAACGCCAAGGGATAACGCAGTGGTCGCAACCTTGGCTCTAGTAGAGTGAGCACGCAAACCCTCAGGGGGCTGCTTCTTGGCCACTGCGTAACAGATCCTAATACACAAGACAATCCATCGAGAGATGGTTTGTTTCTGTACAGCTTTCCCCTTTTTTGCTCCCACATAAGCCACAAAGAGTTGATCGTCCACCTGGAACTCTTTTGTGTGGGCATTGTAGAATGACAACGCTCTCTTTCGGTCAAGGTAGTGAAGTCTCTCCTCTTTTTGGGGGGATGAGCAGGAGCAAAGAAGGTAGGCAGGGTGATGTTCTAGCATACATAGAAAGGAGGGACAACCTTTGGTAGAAAAGAGACATGTGTCCGAAGGACCAGCTTGTCTGGGTAAAAGGTGGTATATGGAGGATGCACCGATAGCGCTTGGAGTTTGCTGACCCTCCTGGCCAATGCAATGGACACCAAAAAGGTAAATAGCCTCAGAGGACAAAGGGGACACACATGCGATAAGTAAGGACCGGGCTGAGGTCCCACTGAGGCACAATAAAGGGCTAAGGTGATGTACTGGCAGCCTTTAAAGAACCTAGCCACAACTGGTGACTTTAAAGACAGACGGTTGGTCCGACAAATGCAAAAACGCTGAGATGGCACACAGGTAACACTTAACTGTGCCTAAAGCAGAGCCCTGCTGGGCCAAAGACCGTCCAAGTAAGAGAACACTTGTGATAGAGGTGCAGATATTGGGTCAATATTGCGAGGTGCACCAGGATATAAAATGTTCCCAATGGCAAACATATGCCGACTCGATTGAGGGACGCCTGGCTGCCAGAATAACATCACAGGCTTCGGGAGGAAGGTTGAAGGCTGTCAACAGCCGTGGCTCATCTCCATGCATGGAGGTGGAGGGTATGCAGGTTTGGGTGCAGGACCCTGCCCTGTTGCTGTGACAAGAGATACTCCCGAAGAGGCAGCCTGACCAGAGGACCGATGCCCATGCTCAACAGCTTGGCAAACCAGACTCTCCGTTCCCATTCCAGAGTCACAAAAATGACTTGAGCCCAGCCATTGCTGATCTTTTTTTGAACTCTGGGCAGGAATGGTATAGGTGGAAAGACGTAGAGGAGGCTGGAGGTCCACTCAAGACAAGCAGCGTCTCCAAGTGAGAGTCGCCTTAGAAACTCCAGCGTACATCACTGCTGACACTGCACGTTCTTGGCAGTGGCGAACAGATCTAACCAAGGCTCTCCTCACTGCTGAAAGAGACCTTGGACCACCTCCGGGTAGAGACACCATTTGTTATTTGATAGGCATCTCTGGCTCAATTCGTCCACCCTGGATTCAGAGAGCCCACCAAGTGTTGAACCACCAGGGTAATGCCCCGACGTTCCAGCCATGTCTAGAGGCGCAGGTCCTCCTGACACGGTCCACAACCTGATCCTGCCTGGTTTGTTGCAGTACCACTTGGCAGTGTTGTTGTCCGTGAACACCTGCACCAGCCTTTCCTTGATCAAAGGAAGAAAGGCTTTTACTGCCAATTGGAACACTTGAAGCTCCAACACGTTTATGTGAAGCTTGGACTTCGCCAGAGTCCTCTTATCTCCACCTCTCCCAGTTGGCATCCCCAGCCAGAAGTGACGTATCTGTCACTACAGTCAAATCTGGTTGGGAAAGGAAGAGGGGTCTGCCACCGACCCAATCGTAGTTCGTCAGCCACCACTGCAGATCCTGCAGGGGAATTGGCCCTTAGCCCGAGACTTGTGCCATCCTCGATAAGGCAGGGATCCTAACACTCAGGGACATCCACTTAGAAACCTCCCACATAGCTAGCAGTAGAGAAACCCCAATCATCAACGAGGCCCCTCCATCTATAGCTCTCCCTGAGGAACAGAATGCAAAGGGAATAAAAATAAGCTACCTTAACACCTGCTCAATGGTAAAACATCAGCTGGAAATTTTCCAGCTTATTGATTCGGATAAACCGGATATCCTCCTTCTATCTGAAACATTGCTTATTGCCGAGACTGTTCCCGACGTTCTGGCAGCAGTACCTGAGAATTACTATATCCTTCAGGCTAACAGACTGCCGGGAAAAGCCGGAGGTGGGGTGGCGGCCATTATCCATCAGAATCTCCAGTTCACTATGTTAGGGATCACAGGTATCCCTTCTATGGACAGCCTCATACTCAAATTTGAATCTCCACAATCTTCTTTTATTTGTGCCTTATTTTATAGACCCCCGCACCACATGCCTACTTTTCCTCAACTACTAGGCAAAATGATTTCTCACCTAGCTATAAATCATGCCAGAGTCCTAATAATCGGAGATTTCAATTACTGGCCTAACGATGCAGGAGTGAGTGTGGACTCCATAGAATTCACCGATCTCCTCCCTGGAATGAATTTTACTCAGCATGTGAAGACAGCCTCCCACATAAAGGGGCATTCATTTATCCAAGTATGGACTTCTAATTTGGAAATATCTAAGTTCGCTATCTCACCATGCACTTGGTCGGATCACCATCTTATCACATTTGTAATATCCAGCATCCCCCCTACTAAAATGTTCAGATAAAAAACAACCTGGCTAGAAACTGGAAGCGTGCTAATATGGGCGAATTTTTCTCAATACTAACGGCCACAGCCACTTCTGCGGAAGAAACTCTGCACACCCAGGCAATAGGTATTAGAGCTTGGCCTGAATCCGCTAGTAATCGCATTGCCCCTTTTAAGAAAATCAAGACTATGCGACCCCACGATGCCCAACGATGGTTCTCCAACGATTTAAAATTTAAAAAAACTTGCAAAACGGCAAGCCGGACGTAGGTGGAGACACGACTACTCCTTGGATAAAAGAGCCTTCTATGTTACTCTGCTCCAAAATTATAAAAACGCAATCCTTCAGACTAAGGCAGAATACTTCTCTGCAAAGATTGTAAATTCGGCAAATAAGTCCAAATAAATTTTCTCCATAGTCAACAAACTCACTAACCCAGACAGGGTCATAGCGAAACTTGTTCCCACACAATCCTTATGTGACTGGCTCAATTCTTTTTTCACTAACAAAATTACTATGATTAAAACTAGTATTCCTCCAGCCTCCTCCTCCATAGCACCCCCAGCTCCCAGCAAAAATTCACTTGTATTTAATCAAATTCCCCCAATTTCAAAGGAAATCTTCTTTGGTCTACTAAAAAAAGTTAGTTCTGGCTCCCCCACTGACTGTTGCCCACCTCATATTCTACGTGAGGCTTTCCGCACCTGCCCCGACCCCCCCTATCATTTCTCAATAATTCACTATAACTTGGTATTGTCCCCGACACCTTCAAAAGTGCTGAGATCATCTCGATCCTGAAGAAACCCAACTCGGATCCCTTGGTGCTCAGTGACTACGGCCCATCTCCCTGCTGCCTTACCTGGGGAAAATCCTAGAAGCTCATGTGGCAAACTGCCTGAGTTCCTTCATTGAACAATCTCATTTCTTGGACTCTCACCAGGCAGGCTTTAGGCCAGCACATTCAACAGAGTCCGTCATCCTTTCAGTTATGGATGAACTCAGAGGGGGGATGGACAGAGGCCTCACCCAGGCCCTGGTACTCCTGGATCTGTCAGCTGCTTTTGACACGGCCAATCATGATGTTCTGATCGACCGTGTCAGTAATGCCGGGATCCAGGGCCTAGCATTGAGGTAGATCTCTTCCTTCCTCAGCAACCGTTTCCAAGCTGTTTGCCTTTTGAATTTCTCGTCCCAGAAAATGAAATTAACGTGTGGGGTCCCTCAGGGGTCTTCCCTCTCGCCCCTTTTGTTTAACTTATACCTACTTCCCCTGATCTGGTCTCTGCGCGAGAGAAAGGTCGTTACTTTCAACTATATCGACGACCTTCAGTTGGTGTTTGACATCAATCCTACCATCTGCTAAGCGTTCAATTTCCTGTCTACGCTGAGCTTTATTAGTGTCTGGATGAATGATAACCAACTGAAATTAAGTCCCGACAAAACTGAGCTCATTCTCACAGGTGGACCAGCAAATCCATGGAACGCCAATTTCTGGCCTCCTATGCTATGTAGTCCCCCACTACCAGCAACTTCTGTCAAGAGTCTAGGAATTGTGATTAGTAACGATCTTTCCATGAAGGCCCAGATAGACTCAGTGTTCTCGGCGTGCTTCTTCCATCTTCGCAGAATCTCGAAGATCAGCAGATTCTTAACCACTGAAGCCTTAACCTTGACTATCCTTGCCCTGGTAATATCGTGTATTGATTACGCCAACTCACTTTATGTTGGCATCCCCGCATATCATTTACGTTTGCAGCTGGTGCAAAACCATGCAGCCAGATTAATCGCCCGCCAGCCCATACAACACCACGTTAAACCCCTGATGAAGAGCCTTCACTGGCTTCCAGTGGCTAAACGCTGTGCCTTTAAGCTGGGATGCACCACATTCAAAGCCCTAGCGGGGTACGGCCCTACCTTCATCTCTTCCAGGATTCAGCGCTATACTCCCTCTCGAGAACTGCGCTCCTCCAACTTAAATTTGCTGACCACTCCCGTATTTAAACGCAAAAACACAGAGGGTTCAGATTCGCGGTCTTAGCTCCACAGATCTGGAACTCGCTCCCTGTGAAAGTGACAGCCTCTTATGCACAGTTCAGGAAACTGCTTAAAACCTTTCTCTTTACCCAGGCATATCTGTAAGCCAAATGCATCACTGTCACAGCGCCTCTCCTGCTCAGGAGTGCCATGAAACCGTTTGGTGTACGTGCGCTGTACAAATATATTTAACATAACATAACATAACATCCTATGCTGTTCTGAGATCTGGACCAAGTTGGAGAGATTTCCCTGATGCTGTGCCCCCTGGGCCTTCAGGTCTCACTGCAGAGCCCGCATATACCAACAGGCATGTGTCACTAGCACGATGTAGGAGGCCATGAGGCCCAACAGCCTCAGTCAGTCTCATCAAAATCCTGGATAGAGGCTGAAACATCGGTAGCATAGCCTTAATATCCTGGACTCGCCACTCGGGAGGATAAGCCCAAAATTGCACAGTGTCCAGAACAGCTCAGATGAAAGGGAGCTTCTGAGAGGGAGTCTGGTGTGACTTTGGCATGTTGATAGTGAACCCAAACGAGTGCAGAAGGTTCGCCGTAGTTGGAAGATGGGGCACAAGTGCCTGGGGCGAGCTAGCCTTCAACAACCAGTCGTCAACATAGGGGAAGACTTAAATCCCTGACCGCCGCAGATGACTGCGACCACCTCCATCAATCACCTTGGTGAACACCCGGGGGGTGCTTGTGAGGCCAAAGGGGAGCACAGCGAACTGAAAAGTGCTCATGGCCTACCGTTAACCGCAGATAGCATCTGTGGGCTGGCAGGATGGGGATGTGGAAGTAGGTGCTCTGCAAGTCAAATGCTACCATCCAGTCTTCAGGATCCAGGGCAGACAAGACTTGGGCGAGCGTGTTTATTTTGGATGTTTCCTTCTTCAAGAAGAGGTTGAGAAGGCACAGATCTAGGATAGGACAGAGTCCTCCAGAAAGTAGTGGGCATAGCAACCACGACCTGCCTCTGATGCCGGCACATTTACTATGGCTCTCTTGGCCAAGACACCAGTACATCTTAAAGGAGCAAGGAGAAATGGTCCTCCATCAGTCAGTCATAAGTAGATGTAACGGAAGGAGGGAGTGTCTCAAAGTAGAGGGAGTAGCCACTATGGACAATCTGTAGTACCCAATGGTCTGATGTTACTGACTGCCAGTGAGGGAGGTGATGGCATATCCTGCCTACCACTGGGTGCTCATGATGGCCAGTGGGCGGAATAAGATTTGGCGGCAGCGGCTGCCAAGGGGGGGGGGGGGGGGGGGGGGATAGTGGAACCGCATCCTCAGCCATGAAAAGGCTGGGAAGCCTGTTGCCCGTGGTGACTGGGAGGTTATGGGCGCAACAGATGACCCCTTCCGTAGCAAAGAAAGAGACAGAAGTAGGATTGACGTGGATGAGGGGCCACAGACAACCCAAAGTGCCTGGCCATATCTCTGCTGTCCTTGAAGTGCGCGAGCGCTGTATCCGCCATGTCTCCAAATAGGTGACAGCCATCAAAGGGCAAGTCCATGAGAGAAGCTAGGACATCCCTGAAAAACCAGATGTTCTCAGCCATGTGTGGCGCCAGACGGCCCCCCGACAATGAAATCGATCTGCCTAGTGAGTCGGTTGTGTCAAGTCCACATCTGATGGAGAACGTTCCTGCATCTATCCAGTCAGCAATCGCATGAGAGAGTATTGCCTGGGGCTCTGGGACCATAGGCAGCACTTGCGCAACCAAATCACAAAGAGCATGGGAATAACCGCCCAATAGGCAAGCAATGTTTACCGACCGCAGTGCCAAGCTGGTGGAAGAGAACATTCGCTTACCGAAGGTGTCCAGTCTCTTGGATTCCCTATCCAGTGGAATGGTAGGGAACGCGCCAGGGTGAATGCAGGATGAGGAGGATTGAACCACCAAGCTCTCCGGAGTGGGTTCCTGCGTAAGGAAAATGGGATCTACAAGAGTGAGGCGATGGAGGCGGGTAATCGACCTATTCACAGGAGCCCCTGGTGCAGGGCTTGAACCAGGCCCCAAGTATGACGTCCCTAAGGGGTCCATTAAATGGGACTTCTGAGGGGGACACTACTGGCCAAAGCACCTTCGTCAAAACATTAGTTCTGACTACCACTGAGGACAGGGTATTGTCCATGATCTCAGCCGCCCTGTGCACCATCATAGCAAAAGAGCCTCCCTCCTCCGTAGCAACAACAGGAGGGGGAAACTAGGCCAGTGTCAGGTGAGCTGTCTAACCCACTGGCCTCATCCAGTACCTCATACCAGTTGTCCTCCTCAACTAGTTTGTCTCCATAAGGGCCTATAGACCCCTCCCAAACGACTACCTCCAGGCCTATCCATTAAATAAGGCATTGTCTCTGCTTCAGGATGGCCTGGATCGCGTTGGACGACACCCATTCAGCTCTGTGTCGGAGTCGGGTATGACGATGGGGATGACGTCGTCTAGGTGCGTTGGTGGCACTGGGGGTGTCAGCATTGGAGCAGGCACAGAGGAAGGTCTCGGGTGCGCCGACGACTCTGCTCTGGATTCAGCAAGGAATCCTTGGGCCCGACAGATGCCACCAGCGAACCCACCGGCATGGTTCCAGTAGGGGCCCTCTCGTGGGGCTCAAAGGCCCACCAGAGGGGCTAGGACACCCACAAATGAGGCACAAAGACTCATACAACAACTTTAACTGGGCGGGGGTCACTCAGACTCATGAAAAATAGGGGCAGTGTGGAGTGGATCCAAATTCAGACCCCACCAACTTGCGGGGCCTGGAGAAACGACGCTCCTTCATCTCATTGGATGACTTCGGCAGACAAGGGAAAGTCGAAGTGCATTTGAACGTCCTCAACTTCTTATGTTTGTGGGACTTACCCAACTTGCCCAAAGACCTCCCACTTGAACAGGACCTCGAGCATCGCAGAGTCTACTGATGTTGGATGGCAAGTAGCTTGAGGAAGCGCTCCCTCAGTGCCTCCAGGTGCATCGCACTACAGTCCTCATACGCCTTGGAGTCATGTCCCGACTCCAGCCACCACAGACACACCAAGTGATGGTCTGTCACCGACATTTGCTGATAACAGGCTTCACATGGCTTGAAACAACCCAGTTTCTTGGGTGACATCCTCACACCAGGAGATTAAATCTCAAAAACAATGACAAAAAGTCGAAAACGTGGAGTCAAAATGTGAATGAAGTGTAGCTCAATGCAGATCAGCACTATCTGCCGTGGAAATGAAGGAACTAACGGCAGCGTGCAGAAGTGGCACCTGTGTAGGTACTGCACACTTTACTTCTGGTGTGGATGATGCCGACGCAGAACTGAGCAATGGCACCTACTGGTGTGCTAGGGTACTGCTCAAAAATCTTCCGGATCCAGGCTGATGCCTGGGTATATTCAAAGGTAAGGAATCTGCGGCTAGAAATCTCTATCAGATGCATTATTACAACTTTGTCAGCTATCAAATTAAATTAATCAATGCATATTTTTCAAAAAATAAATAGTCAGAAAATGTTACTCAAAAGCTCACCACAAAACCCACAGGTCACTCTGACAGAATTCACACTGATTTTACAAAAAGAAAAATAAATCACGCGTATAGCAAGCGGGTTGCTGTGCTTGGCTTTGTATACTTTCAATGCATATCATTGATAATACTGTATCCTCAAAAACAGGGTCAGCATTGATAATGGCATTATCGATGTACATTTTACTCTATTACAGATAGCCAACCGTTGCCCCGATGCAAACAAAACTCGCCTCAATGTGGTAAGTTTTATTCTAGGTGCATTCACCTTCAAGCCACTATTTTGTTGCAAATAAATTTCAATTACTAATAAAGGTGTTTTTTTTAGATTCCTCTTATCCATTTGACAAGAGAATTGACATCTGATATTGGGTACAATGATGTGTTTCAGCAAGGGGACTGTAAAATGCCTTCCTCTGGACCAAAGAAGTCCTCTAAAATGTGGATGGTATTAGTCAGCCAAATTCAGTCTCTTTTATTGCGACAATACACAGGAAAATGGACAGCAAAATTGGACCCCAAAAAACTTGTAAATCAGACTTTTCAGTGGGCATGTAAAAATTAGACAAACACACTAACTTGTATTTGCAGAGCAGAGTGGAGGCGAATTCTTAAACTGATTCAGTAACTTTACCACTCTGTGCCACTACGCATACAGACCAAAACAGGATGGGGTTTGTCATCTGGCTATATCAATCCGCAGAAGATCTGATCTAGCATCAATAATTGAACTTTAATTGCAATAAAAATCATGCTTAATGCTATGCTTATCTTACCACATTGAAGCTTGGTTTGTTTGTACTGGGATACATGTATGGGCGTAAGTATACACCCAGAGAATGCCATTGTAAATTCTGACATCTGTTGTTAGGATACAAAATGATGAGTCATATTTCCTGAGAATATACAAAGCTAAGCTAAGCAATACAAATACTACATGCGTGATTCTTTCCGTTTTGTAAATCTTCCTGGTTGTGAATTTTATCAAGGGTCTTTATGAGCACATTTGGGGTAGGACAGTGTGTCTACTTTGTTCTGGAAAGCAGTCCAATCAAAGAACTGATTTGGACAGCTAACAAAGTTGTAATAACGATATTGGGAAACTATGCTTAGAGAGTGCGAGCCCACAGGCACTTGATGGCAAATTTACAACACTGAGCACAATAAGTATCACAGTAAGAAGTAGCAATAGCTGGAGTGGGATTAAATCACTTGGAGGAGTGTTTAAATTCTGTTATTCTTTTTTGGAATTAGCTGCAAGGTAGTCCCTTGGCCTAACTCTCTTTTTCATGTACCCCAAACATCAAAGGCGTCATATGTCTTCTTGCATCTGAGCTGACGCCTTCAGGATTAGATCAGTTTGCCTGGGCAACGCTTGAAGGCTGTGCTTGCTACTGACTTCTGGAGCAAGTATCTACTTCTTGAGACCTGAGAGGCACTGCTGTGTGGGCGTAGAGCTTTTTACATGCATTTCACTTAGTTGTGTAAGAAAATATCTTGCTTAAGTTTTCTGCACAACAAAAAACATCTTGCACAGAGAGATCTTACCAACAATTCAACTGATCTCAGACATTAGTTTTTTTAAACAGAAAAACAATCTAGTTGTAACACAATTATTTTTACAACAGCCTGCAAGTTGAACACGTCCTTTTAACATTTGGCTTACCCTTTCAAAAACAACGCATGTGAAACGAAATCTTCTAAATACATCGAAATTTCAATGCAGAAACCATTTTATATGGGCAGAAGAGAGCAGAAGCTGCTGAGCAAAGAGTTACATACAGCAAGCTGAGAAGCAATGATGAGAAACTGTAGACATAAGCAGCTGTTTTAGAGCTGGAAAATTAGACTGAAGGAAAACTCTTCAGAGTGAATTATATTAAAAAGACATTAGCTCCCTCAAAAAGCGTAGAGGCAATCCCACACTGAAAGTCACACTGGTGTAAGTAAGGGATCCTCAACTGAACAGTAAAACATGAAATGCCTCAAAAGGCATTTTGTAGAAAACTTAACATAAGAAGAAACAGAAAAGAAAACGAAAAACGAAACCAGATACAATACTCTTCTTGTCTTAGTCATGTACAGATGGATAAACTCCCAGAGATATATGGTAATGTGCTGTAGGTGTGCATACCTGATCTAGTAAACCACCTGAATACCTAGCAAATCATGGAGTCACTGTGCTTTGTATAGAGGCCTCTAATTTCTGATAAAGAGCTCCTTCGTTTAGGGCAATGACATTTTTTGAGGGTTGGTCACTTTACATTAAGTTTGATGGTTAGAGTAACAATGACAATCATGCATTCGAGTTCAAGAGCCGCACAGAAAAATACCTCTTTAGTCTTTATTTTTTGGGACTTTTGACGTCACTTGTGGAAGAACTCAAAGATGGAGGAGAAGATATTAAGTACATCAGTCCTTATGAAATGAGGACCCCATGGTGTAGAACACCTTTTGGTCCACATCATTCCGTTTGAGATTGTAACCCAGTGCAATGATCTTAAAACAGTGGTGACAGTAAATAGCCTAGCATTTGAAAAGTGCAAAAATATTTCCAAATATTAAGAAGAAAGAATCTACATTTAAAGATAAACTTAGGTTTAGAGGGGGAAAAACATCAAGTTACTCCATAATTTAAATGGGAGAGCAAAAGGTGATGCCCACGTATCTATCCTTCATGGGAAGCAGGTGCAAGTGCGGACAACCGTGAGAAAGTGGGCATGTGGAGTAAGAGGAGGATGACTAAGGAAGCCTCAGTTAAGACCCACTGTTTCAGCTAACAAGGTGGTTTATTGACAATAGTCAAAAGTAATGCTTCCCAGAATTTATATTGACTTTAATCAGAATTCATCTAGCGCTGGAACTGAGCTTTTGGTGATTATACAGCATCCACACATGTATCTTCTGCAGGAAAAGTTCACTCTATTTGCTGTACCACCCTTCACTTGTTGACAATTTAGGTATCTTAGGTTTACAAGAAAGTCTTACTGTTAAAGAAAAGGGGCATCCTTTCCAATACACACAAGACCAGCGTTGTGCCCACGAGAACAGTACTAAGCACCAGGCAATGGTTTAATCCAAGCAGAGGCATTTATGCAGGTTTAGTCCTCACTAAAACCAGGCCAGGGATAGTTCCTCGATTCCAAAAGACAAGAATTAGTAAAGAAGCATTTGGTAGTTGGCATTGTAGAGCGATGAAGATCGGTCGAAAATGATCTGCCATCAAAAGCGGTCATATTCTTAATTCAGATGCTAATTCTGTTCTTAAACCAGGCCTATACGCAGCCTAAAACTGGTCAACTATATTGTTGCATGTAATGTACAGTTAGAGTTGCTGGATAGAATTGTGGAACCTTAGCAAGCAAACGGTGGGAGAAGGACCTTGGGCCGCGGGATGGGACCATGGGAGGCATCAGTGACGCATACAAATCAAATATTTACACCGCATATAATTAACCCCTCAATGGTTGTGGGACATGCAAAAGGGCTTCTGACCTCTACTACCTCCACTGCAGTGATGCAGAGGGGGGCTTCTTGTATTCGGTTTGGGAATACGCAGTTCTCGGACCTTTTTGAAACACAGTTGAGACCTCACGGGGGCGGTCAAGGGGGGCCCCTTGGATTTAATCCCCAAAATTGCCCTTCTCCTACTTGTAGAAGAGGAGTAATACATGACTGCAGAAAGGACATTGGTGAAACTGGGTCTAGTGATCGCCAAAAGTGACACAGCACATTTGTGGAGGCAGAGTCTGTCCTGACATTGGGGCTGAGATGGACCTCTACTGTATGCGGAACAGACCGGTGTACGAGGCACGTGGGTGCCCAAAGAAACATACCAGAGTGTGGGATTCATGGGAGAGATATTGGTAAGGGGAAAACTGTCTACTGATGGCCTAGACTCATTACCGATAAAAATGGGTTTACAGGCATCTTGGCAACGTATAAGGGGCGAGATGGTTTTAATATGTTTGTGAGTTGTACTGATAAGAGCTTATTGTGATCCCTCTTATTTGTGATGGTGTTACTGGAAATGAAAATCTAATCAAAAGATTACAATAAAAAGAAATAGGAGAACTGGAGAACTCGATCTGAATTCGAAATATGAGTTGAAAGCTAGCCCTGGATGATGGATCTGAGTAGGCAATGGTTATAGAAAGGAGGTGGGAGGCAAGTGGGGAACAGGGAGTCAAATCATCTGAAAGTGAAATTAAAAATGTGCATTTTCTGTAGTCTGTTAGGAAATGCCCGTTTAACATTTTTTAAATTTAGAAGAATGTAAAAGGACTTGCCTTCAAAGGATTAACAGATTACACACCAGTAGGACAGTTAGGTTCCTTAACTACATATAGGAATTCTAAAACGTGATTATGTACAGAGAACTCTCTTCGTGTGTAACAAAACAGTTTTACATTCAAGGTCATACGACTGTAAGTTACCAGTGAGTTTATAAGTGATGATGGAATGTATAGCCGTAGACCTGCCCAGATCTATGCTGAATTACTTGAAGATTCTACTGTAGGCCAACTCCTCTGGTAAACAGGCATTTAATAGTTTTCATAGGCTTGTAAGCTATCAATGCTGTAAGAGCAACTATTCCTGGGACTTCTATATATTTAATACTGTAAAGTTGTAGGCCCCTATCAGCCTCCTAGATGTTATTTATACTGGTTAGTGTATGGTTTACCAAAAGGGTCAAATGCAGTAATTGTATAAATCTGTGAGTCTGGGTATTTGGAGTAAGCCTCAATAATAGGGATAACCAGATACGAACTGGCTACACGGTTTAAAAATGAGGCTAACCTTCGTCTACACTTCCATTTTCTGATGCCATTGATATAGATTCGAAGGATATGCTGTCATCATGAATTATTACTGAGAAACCCTTGGTATATAGAAGCTCATAAGGCTGAGAAATTACTGGATCCACCAAGGTGGCACAAAGTCTGTAGATGTTACGTATAATCTGTTGACCATTACCCATTCCTAGGAGGGATTGCACGATCACTTATTTGGTACAGGAAGAAAATGGCCACTGCGATTGTTAAAAGAACTGTCAATGGCTCACAGAGAATACCAAAGTGTGCAGGAATTCCACAATCATGCCTACTCCTCATCAGTCAGAAGAGAAAAGAAGCTAGGACCAGTATAACAACAAGAAATACATTTAGGACACTGAAGAGAGTTATGTGGCGATGGTACTTGCTATCACTATAAACTGGAAAAACTGCCAGTGGCCTTCTATAACTAGAACCTTTATGGAGGTAAACTGAAGATTTCCAGTGAAAAGCACAGAAGTTCGAGATGTGGACACGTTATCATCTGAACTTAGTAATGAAGGAATTTCTTTAACCTGTGTCGGTTGATATAAATCACCTGCCTCCTTTTTGTACTTAGTTACCTAGAGTTGAGCCAATGTTTTCGAACTCCTACTATATATTTCTTTATTTCACACATTTTCTATTTGGGACAAAGGGAATAACAGGATCTAAGCATCTTACATCAAAAAAACCATTAAAAACGTATTATTTTGTAAATGCTGTACACAATCACAACAGGAAGGATGCACAATTTAAACATGCTTATGGAGGCCAAAGGCATAGGTCAGATGTTGGATAACCTACGACGACTATTATGGTCACTAAAACAGGGGAAGTCAAGAGATGGCTGTCCTCCTGCTGACCGAAGGCAATAATAAACATGGAAACAAGGTCATATAGACCCCCAACCACACGGACCAATTGGCAACTTATGCCGAGATGACCCACCTGCAAAAATATGCGAAATCAGCAAAACTGGATGGATGGACTGGGAGATATAAAGGGCCCCCTGGCGGTTATGTCTCTGGATGCCTTAAAGGGATTCTACGCATTTAGGTTGGTGTACCAGTTTGAGGTACTAGCAAAGATGGGTCTCAGAGAGAATACCTGGCATGGGCCAGGTTTCTATATCCCAAAGCTGTGATCCAAGTATAATGTGGCACCCTGGCCTGAAGGCAAGAAAGAGGACCAAGACAGGAATGCTCCCTGTTTCCACCATGATTTGCCCTGCCAGTCTAAACACTGGCTTGCTGGATCAGAGAGACCACAAGGGTGGATAGCTTTAGATAGGCGGTGGAACTGGAAGACAAGATTTCCCTATACACGGAAGATATAGCATTGTATAAGGGAAACCAACAGCATTTCCTAGGCTATTGGACATGTTCCAGGAATTTGTGACATACCCAGAATATAAAATTAACTGTCAGAAGTCTCTTCTGTTCCGAGTACACACATGGGAAGGGATGGAACTGCAGGCACCCCAATTAAGAGCCTGAACAGACAGTCACCAGTAACTGGAGTTGAGATGACAACATCGAGAATACATCTTCAAGCGGAATTTGAAGCAAGCTCTAGATAAGTTCAGGGAAGACGTGAAGCACTGACGCACTCTGCTGTTGGCATTGCTTCTGCATGGCACTCAAAATACCCCATTCTCAGTCGCAGAGGTGTTCATACAGAAACTAGAAAGTGAACTGAAGATACTTCTATGGGATGGTAGGAAAGCCTGTTTATACGGTCATTTGTCAGCAATGTATAAGACAACATGCATATGGCCCTTAGTAGTTTTTGCAGGTGATACTACCTAATCACATGTTCTTCTCAGCACAGGAGGAACGAGGAAGGTGAAATCTGTAATAAATGGTTGCATCACCATCAGTTCCAAAATGACTGCTTTTGTTGCTTTTCTACGAACAAATAAAAAGAAATCTTTAAAAATCAATGCAAGGATGTTTAGTCAGTGGACTCCAATTCAGTAACCTTTACAGATGTTGGATCACTGACACACAAAGAGCCTTCCAATTCTCTTCAACCAAATTTGATTTGGACTGTTTTAGAGTGTTTAACTTAAAGAATCTTGTTGGTTTTGAGGAGAACACTACCTTACTACATGAACTCCTTGACCCTCCAGGAATCATGACCATCTCTGTACAGCTTCACAAGCGAGCAAAACAAGTGAAATACTTCCAAGCATCAAGTAGCAGCTAAAGTAGTGCTTTCAAAATGTTAGTGCTGAGATCCTACTTCTAGTTCCAGCTAAGCTGAAAGGAGAAAATCTTTTGGAGCCCTCAAGCAATTACACATACCTGAGAATTGTCTGTATGTCAATGGTACTTCTACAGCGTACGCTTAGCCAAAAGGCAGCGATGTGCTGTACATGATCAAAGACGAGCATAAAGTCAATGAGTTATATATATACTGCAGTGTGACGAAGTGTTCTCTAACAACACGGGTGTCAAAATCTTTACTAAAATTGGGGCTGTCCTGATGGATAGGGGATGTTTCAGATCCTGGAAAAGTTCTGCTGCCTTGTTTTCTTTTTACTTCGTAGGTTCTGATTAAGAGTTTGGCGGTCCTGGAGTGGGCTGCCACGCCAGCACCCCGCTCCAGGATCGCCGAACCCATAATCAGACCGCCCGACAGGTTAGGAGGTTTCTCCTGGTCTGGCAGGCGGTTCTTTAGTGTCCCTACAGCGGTGCCTATTAAAAAGCCACCGCAGTGGGAGCGCCAAAGCCCGTTCCTGCATGGTATGGACTGTAAAGTCCATGCCGCGCAGGAAACGGGGAAAGCGGCAGACAGGGGGGCACACCATGTGCCCCCTGCATGCATCCCAACGGCCTGAGGCACCAGGGGGCCCTGTAGACCCCTCCCTTATTTCCCTTACGATCAGCCTTTTCATGGCAGACTCACTGCCATTTAAAGACAGGCAGTGAGGAAACTCATAATATGCTTGCAGTGCCGCAACGGCACCGCCAGCATATTACTGCCTCACACCACTGCACTGCCTCACACCACTGCAACACAGCTAGGGAACGGCGGTTCCCCTGCGGCTGTAGCGGGCCTGCTGCGGTCTTACCTGAAAACTCCAAATAGGGCAGTCGGACGGCCAGTGCGGCGGTAGGAGCCGCACCACCAAAGGTTTGGCAGTCCCATGGACTGCTGAACTCATAATCACCCCCTTAGTCTGTAGTCTGTTGGTTTTGTAGTTGCTGGTGTACCGAGAACCACTGTAGATGGTGAGCTGCTCTGCAACTTAAGCGGGGCTGCTGGTCGTGATGGCTTCGTAAATGATGCAGGGGGTTTTGAAGATGGTGCGGCTGGCAAATGGAGCCAATGAAGTTCCATTAGGGTGGGAGTGATGTGCATATTTCTTCAGGCATTGGATGAGACATGCTGCGGAGTGCAGAATACTCTTTAGGGGTGACAATGTGGAGTCTGGGAGGCCCTCCATAGTGGTGGGCATTACCTTAATCCATATGGGAGAGTACGAGAGTTTGAACAGAAGTTCTGAAGGGTCTTTCTAGAAGAAACAGTTTTTAGAACAGTGAGCTGGTATCAGGCAGTCTTTTTTATTTGGTAAAGTGATTGTTGAAGGTGAGGCTGGTGTTCAAGGTGAAGCCAAATGTCTTGCATTTAGTGAAAGTTGGGGTTCGAAGCCATCAAGGTTGATGGCACTAAGCCAGATTTGTATTAGTTCTTTGTAGCTTGGCAAATAACAGGAATTCTGTCTTGTTTGAGTTGAGCTACAATATTGTACAGATGTCATCCTTCATCACAGTTTTATGCACAAAAGAAGTGTTGGTAGTGGTGGCCATGAACTGCTCAATTTTCCCCAGGGCCTGCTTTAGAAGTTGAATCTCCTCTTTTGTGAAGTATTTGATATAATTGAACCAAGTGTATACTGTGGGCCATGGAAATGGAGAGAATCGCCAAGCACAATCTAAACAATAAAGGGATTAAAATTGACACGTGTGAAACTATGTGGAAAACAGGAAACATGGTTTAGTTTGATTTTCAATAGATGTGGCCAGGAGATTTGGAAAGAGTTTCCCAATGAGCCTAAAGTATCACAGACACTAAATAAAATATTGGGTACGGGTAATTTTAGGAGTTTGGTGTCTCAGATTTATAAAACGCTGAACCTAGACAGGAAAAAGACACTTCTGAAAGCTAAGCTCTAGTGGGAAAATCATACGAAAGAACCACTCTCTGATAGTGAATGAAAGCTAACATCTTTAGACTATATCTAGCAATGGAAGGTTTGAATTATCATACTTTAACTTTTTATGTTGTGAACATTTAACACAGCGGAAAATTAAAAGGATATACCCCGATCTCTACTTATCCAAAGTGTAGGGAAAATGATATTTACTTTTTGTACGGAATGTGGCGCATTAAAGTGTTACTGGGAAAATGTGACGGTTAAATCAAACCAGGATACAAAAATTGTACAAGAGGTCTTTATCAAGCCTTGCTTATTACGCCTCATCCCTAAATCCGAAAAAATCAAATACAACAAAGGTTGAAAAATATTTTTTCTTAAAAGGTTGGTAGAATGACTTCAAATCCAAAGGATGCCATCCCCCAAACTGTTTGTCCCTTGAAGGGAACTGCAGTGATGGAGGTTATTTTGAACTTACAGAGATGGTTGCTGGACAGGCGCTCATCTCTAAATAGGACGGACTACCATTCACCAGGGTGGCGGACATTAATTTCTCCGTCTCCCCGACGGGCTTAGTCTGGCCTCCTCCTGGGTCTAAATCAGGCCTAGAATTCAGTGTCCTTACATTGCAATGAGTATGCAGAATATCAGATACCACACTTTTGCTACATTTCACGTACAACCCTTTAGTTATGCCTGTATTGAGACCCAATCTATTACCTTTAGTTAGATTCAAGCAGCAAACAAGCAAAAAAATAAATCTACACTTGTATATTTGCATCTACATGCACATGTAGATTTACTACTTTTTGGAAAAATTTACAGGAATGCACATAGAAAACTAATTCTGCCACTGGTGTATTTCAAAGCATATTTCTGGGAAATCATGTGATATTTCATTCCGGATGCAATGCCCACTGTACAAAGTTCTCTACAGTAGAGCACTCTGCACATATGAGCTATATCCTTTGTGCAAATGCACATTTTTGTCTTCACAGGAAAATATTTTTCCCCATGAAGGCACCTTTTCCTGTACACCCCCTCCAAATCTGGCAGGGTTTCATTCCCCTTCCCACCTTGGGAAGGGTATTTACGCAGCACTCTGATGGACTAAAAATTCTATCTTTTACAGACTGGAAAGGGGGATGAGAGGAGTTTGTGAATGCCCACAAACATAGTTTTTTTGTGAGCATTCATAATCTTGAAAGGCAAAGCATTACTTGAAACAACCATATTAACCCCTTTGAGTTGGATTTACGAATGCAGAGATCTTCACATTGGGAAAATTAGTTTACATCTACCGGCAATCCCTTTGTGAATTCCGGGCATGCATAAAGTAATGTAAGTGTGGTAGGAAACGTTTTAAGCTTAGGGTAACAGAAAAGTCTATGACATCATTTAGCACCAGCTGTACAGGTGATATATTTTATCGTGCTCCTGACAATTCTTCACAACAGACAGAGAGCCGTCTAGAATAAAACAGTCTTGTCACCTAAGTAGATTCATTTATTAATCATAAAGTTATACTAGTGAGCATGAACCATCGCACACACGCCTCTTCAGGAAGGTATGTATTATATCACATTAATCCCTCCTAGAGGGCAGTATAGTGCTGTGAGATGTGTCTTACTTGGATTTAGAGATATCAGTACAAAGCTTTACTGTTCAATAGGAAACCAAAGCTCCCAACCTACAGAGTGGAATGCAGAAACTGCACAGAGCATTGCAAAGGAAAGGATGTGAGCTGCAGTTTGCTGGGCTCAGCAGAGTGGGCAGGAAATAACAGATGATGGCCACAGGGTTACCGCATGTTGTTGGAGAGGCAAATGTCTATGCCAGGGTAAGTCCAGCACCCAAGGAAAGAACAAGCTAAACCAACAACATATTAAGCGCCAGCCATGCATTGCTTCGTAGTATTAAACAAGCCTGCTTACCTACGGACCAATGCCCATCAGGTGTGGATATCAGGGTACCACAGATAAAAAGATGTTTAAGCATATTTGGAAGTAAATCTTCAGTTAATTCTTATGCATTTGTATTCATCATCCACTATCAATATTGTATTTAAGAATAAATGCAACACAGTCGTGGTTGTATCAATTGTGCAGCAGCTGACCCCAGATTATTTCTTCCACCGGTAGGGTCCTGTTAGTTTGATGTTAACCAGAAGGTGGTGATGTGGTGCACTGAGGCCCCACGGAAGTGCGGCTGGCAGGAAAGGATGGCACATCATATTACTGGAAGATGCTCATTGGGTAGGGGTGAGGAGAAAAATTGGGTGGGTTTGTTTGTAGGGTAGCAAGACCTGCATTTTCACGTGGGATGGTAAAATGGGTTAGGTGCCAATTGCTTACATTTTTAATCGTCAATATTAACTGGATGGGGGCAGTTGTCACGGGCAGTGCAGAGTAACTGTGAATAACGGATAGGAGGCAGTATAAGGGCTACACTATAGCTATTTTCACAGGGCTGTATGATAAATTGGGAAAAACAAATAAGTGTTGTGTGATGGAAAGCAGTTCCATCGTAAATCAAACGACCCAGTTTTAACAAAATACCCAATACATACCTGCTGTTGAGGGCGGAGTGGGAGATGAAGGTGATGTCAGAGGGGAACTTGCCCCAGAGCCTGCTAAAAAGAAAGGCCACAGGTCAGTAGGTAAATGAACATTTCAATGCCACATGTATTACAAAGACGCGGGATTCACTGTCCCACTCCTAATGGCTAAATGGAAGCAAGACAGGAAGCATGAGCTCATGGCTGCAAGAAAGTCAATGATACACCCCTTGATAGCATGGCCTTACAAAGGGGAAAATATACTTACATCAAAGTGAACTCTGCATACAAAAACGCCTGAAAGAACAACTCTCATACATAAAACAATGAATCATACTATTTATGAATGGCATTGTGCAGAATCTTTTGAGTTTAAGAAGCCTTCAAGATGTTTCCTCTATCAATTTTCACATTAATCACGGAGACAAAAATAGAGAATACAGAGCGCACACACACATCCAACACAGCTCATGTAGGCACAAAGTGCATCAACGCCATGCTCATATTATCTCTAGCCACTGAGTAATGCACAATTAACAAATTTAAGAGATGCATAACAAAATGGCCAATCCCACCACTCACATCTCTTCAACACCAAATAATATATCCTCAAGTTAATAATGTATTGCTGTAGGAAATCTGTCTTTTCTGCATGGTCAAACGAGATTTCTCAAATTTTTCTGGGCCCTATTTCTACTGGACTTGGAACTCTGTGCCGGTAAGGTACCTGTGCTCTCCATTTAAAGAGGATTATTTGGACTTATACAAATTTATCTTGTCCACAAGTCTCTAGTATCTGGTGTAGGAAATGCATTCAGGGCATGGAGGTTAAATGGCACCTGTGGACTGATGCACCTATTATGCCATCCACAGAGTTGCCCTACAAAACATGGTTTCAAGCCTACCATTGTACCTGGCTGCTGCAGTGTAAAACCTGCAGTATGACCTACCAAAATGACCATTTTTGACAGGCAAAGACCTCCCATTTAAATATTAATAATTCACCAATATGTAGGCCTTGTATCCCACAAGGTACGGTGCATGGTTATTAAGAATGGGACAAGTAGAAAGTTAACATCACCATGTACCTACATTGAAAAAGCCTCAAAAGATATTTTCACAGTGGCAGACGTGGCTGACCTATAGAAAAAAACCAAAGTACAGATTAAAATATTAATATTGCTATCTCGGGTTTGGGACTAGCTAGAAAAACAATTAAACCACTATTTTTAATAGTTGGTAAAAATCAAATTCAATGGTGAAATCTGATTTTGAATAAGTATGAAGAGAAAGTAACTTTTAGAAAGTTACCTTTAGCCTACCTGAAGCTTTAGGAGGCTAATTTGAATTACCTCTCCAGCACCTGCCCAGCCTGTCCTTAGCATTTAATGAGGTGGGAAATTCCTTCCAGAACCCACACAATATACCGCTTGATTTACAAGTCGACCTGAATGGGCAGGGATGACTCCTCTGACCTCAGCTGGACATTCTGGGTGGGGATACTGCTCCTCCTGTTGGAACAACTGTGTCAAAACCTACATGAAAGACCTGTCTGGGGCACATGTAAAACTTATGCACCCTTACATGGGATCCAACAGGACTAGATCACAATTCTTATGTATCCCTTGGCTGGTTGCTCCTTTGTCTTACCAGATTTCGGTCTCATTTTTTGTTGTGAGTCCAGGGCCTGCTTCACAATGGATTTTAATGTTACATGTGGGAGAACACTAGTAATTTCCATAATAAATTCCCTTAGACAGCCCTAGCTCTCAGAGTCCAGGTTTAGTGTGAGTGAAGTCTTGATCATCTTCAAACTGCCCTGATACACTGCATTATTGGCTTGTTTGCAGTAAGGCGAACAGGACTACTGAAAAAGTAGGTAGGCCAGAACCTGGAAACTTTTACCCCATTGGCTAGGGAGTGCCCAGGATTCATCCCCTATCTCTAGCGAGTGCCAAACATAAATGAGGCTCCTCCTCAGAAACATTTCAGTGACCTGCAGAAGGTCATACAAGGACTGTACCTGTTGTAAGTGAATAGCCATGAAGGATTGGAAATACTCCCTCTAGTACCTAGGACAAGGAAGTGGACTCCAAGCGACAGTTGCCTGACCTGTGTGGCTACAGTGATACAACAAGTTGCAAGAAGCCTTTTCTTTGAAATGCCCAGATGACCAGCAGCAAGTGAACTTGGACTGGACTGTGCTGCTGGCCTGTAACAGACACCATGAGAGTTTCTAAGTACATTCCCCTGAAGTCCCGGGGGACTTGAGCACTGCGCTCCTGTGATTGTTTGGGCACCAGAAGAAAGTTTGAAATTTTTGAATACTTTTCCTTGAGAGTGTCAGTGGGTCTCGCTGGAAAAAGTATCCGACCAGCTTTTCCACAGTGTCGAACTGAATTTCAGCTTTGCCCCAAGCAAAGATCCCTGCACTTTTGAAAAAGTGACAAAGTCTGACTCTGCATTGGGACTTAAAAAATCTTCAGCAAGAAATCTCTAGCGCTTCACAGCACCAGTGGGACCAATCTGCTTCAGATATTTGGCCTTCAGTTTGAGGGCAGCGGCTACAGCTTCAGCACTGTCCCACGCGGAGAGGATATTTCTTCTCAAAAAGTGACAATGTCCCATTCTGAAATTTCAACGTTTTTCTTCAAGAAAGTGAAAACAAATCTCTTTCTGAAGTGGGAATTAGAAACTATTCAGAATTAAAAACCTAGCTGTTTCCTAAAAACTAAACATCCAGAGTCAGGTTGCTCCAGTTACCTATGTATCACAGTTAGCGCCAAGACGCCTCGGCATTCGCTGCGCTCTATAAATAACAATTCAAATCAAAGAACTTAGTGACTTCCAGACTTTCACCAGGACCAATACATTTGGTGACTCGCACCCATGCTCCATCGCTGTCAACCTCAAATTGTGCCAGTCTGTGGAACAATTGACTATCATTAGCACTTTGCGCTTTTGGCGCTATTTTCACCTAAAACTTTAAAAACTCATATCATTGGCATTTTGACATTTTTCTGTCATTTTGTTGATTACATTTTACTAAATTTTTCTAATTCTGTTTGAGATTTTTATTGCTTGGTGTTTTGACTCTGTTACTGTTTTGATACTGCATACAAACTTTACACATTGCCTTAAGTTAAGCCTTTCTTCTTTGTGCCATAGCTACCAGGCAGTTGAGCTCAAATTAACTTGGTGACTTTGAGGATTCACCCTCACAAGGAGTGTTATTAGTCCTTGAGGTGGGCAGTTTTCCATCCCCAATAATCACTTTCTTACACTTGCCATTTAACCATCTAACATTATTACACATGACACTTTCGTCTGACTCGCCTAACCTCACACTACGCATATCACTAAAGAGTCTAATGGAAAAAAGACAGCTCCAGTAATAATCCACCACAGAATGACTCAGACTCTAGGCATTTTTGATGAGTCTGATTTGTCAAACACCGCTGCACTAAGATACTTATATGCTTTACAGTTTTTACAACTGTGCTCTTACCATCTGCAAGGTAGGAAGTGAGGTAGATTTTACTGTTTGTAGTGGTTTCATTTTATTATTCATAATATTCCGGAGAGTCAATAGCAATATCATGGAGTTGATATTTCTCCTTGTTATTGCACTTACAAAGAGTTGCAGAGCCAAACTTGGAATAATTCTTCCTTGTTGTTATTGGTGGATAACAGGAATTTTGCTTTGGAGGAGTTAAGCTTCAGGTAGGTGAAGTGGATGAGGTGAACGCAGTGTTTGAGGAACTGTGTATGCGTCAGAAACAGGAAAGACTGTAACATTTTGTTGTGTGTCATCAGCGTACTGATGAATAGCATTCATTACCGAGTAGCCTTCCAAGGGGCTCTACGTACAGGTTGAATATGATGTAGAAATTGATACAACCATGTGGTGACCTTCCGGGAACTGATAGTGCCCATGTGAACGAACTAGTGTTGGTTAAACAGGTAGGAGAAGAACCAGTGAAGTACACCGTCAGTGAATCCCATCTGAGACTTGAGGGTGTAAAGGAGCATGGGATGGTCAATGGTGTCAAACGTAGATTAGAGGTCTAGTAGTATTAGGAGGCAGGTGCCATCTTTGTCACTGTTCGGAAGGAATATTATCTACAATTTATATTATAGCTGTTACTTGCTGCAGCATGAGCTGAAGATGGATTGCTGGTCGTGCAGGAGATGGTTAGCACTGTTGGGATATTGCAGTTGTAAGTAGATCACTATTTCAATTATCTTGCCAATGATAAGTAAGTTTGTGATGGACTGGTAATTGGCAAAGTCATCAGTGTGAACTGTGGACTTCTTTGGGAGTAGGAAGATCTGGTCTATATGGAGGGCTTCAGGAAGAGACCTTGAGTGTGAGGGAGGTGCTAACAATGGTGGGTAAGTGGGAGAAAACTTCTCTGAAGAGGACTTTAATGAAGATTGTACCAGCTGACCGAAATGGAGTAACTGGGGCAGGTGAGTATACCAGTGAAACTTAGCAGGAGCAGACAGGGGTGTAAGCGAGGCCAGTTACTGTAGCTATTGCACTTCGCTGATTTGCAATTCCATTTGACGAGGTGCCAAAGCCCCTACGATGAACAGGTAGCACGGTACTCTGAGCATTTTGGACTAAGAATGAAAGCTCAGTGGGCCGAAAATGGATTTTCATTCTCTGCCCCATCAGATGCAAAATGCCACGACAATAAACTCCCAGCTAAGTGACATGGGGATATAGGTATTTAATGATTTCTAAACTCCATCTAAACTAAAGAGCTCTTTGCAGAATAAAACCCTAGATCAAAAACATATGGAAGAAAAGCATTTAAGTGCAGATTGGCACCCAAATATAGTCCATAAAATCAAAACACAGAAAATACTTTTTACTCCAATAAACTGCTCACTGATGTTAAGTACAGAAGACATGCAACCATTATATAAAATCACACAAAAAACAAGCAGTGGCAAAGCCAATAAGTATTGTGTCTGTGAGACCTATTGGTCTAGTTTCTTTTAAATGTGTTGTACAGCACTGTGGCTGTACAGTACATGTTTAAAGTTTTATTCCAAATTGCTATGAAACAGCCATTATTCTTTTGTAATTTATTAATGCATGAGGGATGAGCTTTGAATTAAAATGTGAAATGGACAGGAAGTAGCAACATGAACAATGGCTGTCTTAAAAAAGTATTATGATATGGTAAACACTGCACTTTTTTATGAGGGGTTAGCAGGGCTTAATAGAGAGAATGGGATGGGTAGAATTAGGTAAGAAGCAAGTAGGGTAATGGTTAGAGTGATCGTAAATAAGCATCATGTTTAGTGGAAAGGACTGTTTAATTTTAATTTATGAAATAATTTAATTTAAATTGAAGAAAAAGATGCAAATTAATTAATGTGCATATGTAAAAAAGATTAATGAAATTTCCCCGTAACATTGCAAGGGAAGAGAGGTGTCAAGTACATTTTCGTATTTCAAAGGAAATGGAATGGGACAGGGTATGTGTATAACAGGAAAGCAGTTCCCTGAATGTGATTACGTGTGCTTGAGCTAAGAATGAATGCTATTTGTTTTTAAAAGCACAGCAAAAAGGGTGTCCTTGAAGCTCGTTTTTTGGCAAAGTAAAGTTGAAAATAAAACTCAGGTTGTGGGTGAGGTGCAGTCACAAATATTGTTTAAAGCTGTCTAACTTAACAAATGAAAGGCAGCATTGTTCGAGGTGGAATAAAGGTAAATTTACAGCTGAATGTAAATGTTAACCTCTAGGTCGCTTTTTTGGACTTCCATAAGTTGAAATAAGTGAAAGGTAACATTTTCCTGTGTACCTTGCACACATCCTGTGTTTTAACAGTCACCATCAGGGCCGGACTGGCCGTAGCGGGCACCGGGTATTTCCCCGGAGGGCCATCAGGGTGGATGCCAGTTTGGGCCCCTCGGGGGCCGTTTTTGTTACAGGCCCGTTTTAGCAGCATAGCTGCAATATCGGCCCCAGTAACAAAATCGTCCCTGGCAAACAGCTCAGCCGCATCCCCAACATCCAGTGAGCCGGCCAAGCACTTTGTGAGGGCTGGTTTCGGTTCCCAGTCCGGCCCTGTTCACAACTATTGTTCAAAGCTGTCTAACAAAAGAATTGAAAGGCAAAATTGTTCGAGGGGAATAAAACTTAGGTTGTGGTTGAGGTGCAGTCGCAAATATGGTTTTAAGCGGTCTAACTTAATAATTGAAAGGTAACATTTGCAGAGGTAGAATAAAGGTAAATTTAAAGCTGAATGTAAATGTTGTCTTCTTTGTCGCTTTTTGGACACCCATAAGCTAAAAATAAGTGAAGGGTAACATACCTTGCAAACGTCTTGTGTTTTTTCAGTTAGAACTATCATTTAAAGTTGCCTAAAAAAAGAATTGCAAGGCAGCATTGTTTGAGGGGAATAAAACTTATGTTGTGGTTGAGGTGCATTCGCAAAAATTGTTTAAAGCTGTCTAACCTAACACATGAAAGGCAGCATTGTCCAAGGTGGAATAAAGGTAACATTAAAGTGGAATGTAAATGTTGTCTTCTTTGTCGCTTTTTGGACACCCATAAGCTAAAAATAAGTGAAGGGTAACATTTTCCCACGTACATTGCACACATCCTGTGTTTTTGCAGTCACCACTATTGTTTTGAGCGAACAAAGAGTTAAAAGGCAGCATTGTTCGATGGGAATAAAACTGATGTTGTGGTTGGGGTGCAGTCGCAAATATTGTTGAAAGCTGTCTAACAGAACAAACGAAAGGCTGCGCTGCCTGCGGTGGAATAAAGGTAAATAAACAATCCCTCGCATGCACGGTCCGTTTAGTTTGAGATAAGTGCTTCCGTTATGATTTCACTTGCAATGTTAAGGGGGGGGGTCTAGGGGGGGGGGGGATTATTCTGTTTTTTACATGTCCACATTAACTAATTTGCACCACAATCACGAGAAGTTGTGGCGCTGCTGGGATTTTAATGTGGCTCCCTAGCTTCAAAGAACACAGCTCTGCACATAACCAAATACATAGTAATGCGAATCTCATCATCTGCAAATCAGTGGCCTTAGAAGCTGGGGAACCTGTAAAAGTCCTTCTAAAAAGATGAATGAAATTTCCCCCATGATAATGCAAGTGCAGAGAGCATTGGAAGCACATTTTCTTACTCAAAGGAAACGGACTGCGACAGAGTGTGTGTATAACAGGCAAGCAGTTCCCTGCATGCAATAACGTGTGCTTGAGCTAAGAATAAACAAACACCTGCGTGCAAAGTTCCCTCGCAGTCACGTGTTAAACACAAACGCATGCACATGAAAAATGTTTAAAGTGCAAGTAGGGTAAGGACACACGTACTTGGGCCATGTTCTAGGGGACAGGCACATGCAAGAAGAGTGAACTGCCGACTGCAGAGCTGACCAGCAGAAAGCAAGCAATCAAGAGTGTCTTTGAAGCCATCCAATGGCAAGTAATGGGGGGCCTCCATGTCCACTAACTGTAAACAAAATGTCTTGGAGAGACGGCACATGTTCAGTCTACGCAAGACCTAAAAAACAGACCCAGTGAGAAATGGGAATAGTGCCACAAGCACTAAGAAAAAAAGGAGAAAAAGGCAAAAAAGAAGAGAAAGGGAAGTTCGGAAAGGGTAAAAAGAGTAATAATGAACTGGAAGCACTTTCTTTTTTCCTGAGAAAAAAAAATGCATAAACCACCCAAAAAAGGTATATTTAAATTTCTGAAGCAAGTTGCAAATACACTAATATTTAAACAGGACAGCCGAGGCATCAACTTTCATAGCACTCACTTAAATAAATATAACAATGTGCTCAACAAAATAAGCAAGGGATAATTGAACACTCATGAAGAAATTAGATGCCTTTGATAGTTACCTGAATTATTCGAGTTGCTGTGTTTTGTCGAATGCTCTTCGTTATTCTCTACAGCAGTGCGTTTGGACTTCTTCAACCAAAAAAAGAAAAGATAGGGTGAGATTCACGTGGCTGTTCACACAGTAACTTCAGAGAGTTTCAACACATTTTCAATGACCTGGGTTGATTTGGGAACTGACATGAAGCCGCATGTCCTCACTTCAAGGAAATTGCAGGACAGGGTCAAAAGACATTCTAAGAGAGATCAGGGCACAGTCTGCTGATATTCTTTGTCGATTATAAGGCATGCTCCATTCTATCTGGGCATAAATGTAGTTAATATTTTGGAAAAGTGTGCCTATGACAGCCTTTATTCAGGAAATTGAAAAAAAAAAAACAAAGTGATGAAAGGAATGCTTCAATTAATTTCAGCTACTGGTGAACACTTTGGCCACATCCCAGACCACTGCTTTTCACCCACTAAGCAAATCTAGACAGAGCCACTCATGCGCAAGCCAGTCTTCATCCAGCTCCAATAAGCCGAGTCCCCTCCTTAGGGAAATACAAGCCACTCCAGACCCATCTTGGCCTATCTAGGCATCATCAGTGAGGTATAGCATCATTCCTAGGGCACACCGACCACAGCACCTATGTCTTGACATACCAGTTGCACTTAGGCTATATACTGCAAAAACGAAAAAAACAATGTTTGAATGAATTAATCTCAGCCAGTGGTGATCGCATGGGTCCACATTCGAGAAGATCATTTTCAGCCCACTATGCCACTGTGGACAGAGACTTCCCATATGCAAACCAGTTGTGGTCCTGTTCAAATAGGAACAGTCCAACCATAACTGCTTCTGGGACGACAACTCTTGATAAAGGACTGCTAAGGAGCTGTGCAGTACCTATAGGATAGTGGTAGGTGTGATTTTCTCCCCCACATAATAATAAAACTTTGCATCGGTTTAGGAATATTTATGAAACAGTGGTTAGTAGAAATCCGTAGGAAATCTCAACATCCTTTTAATTTTAAAACAACCCAAACTCACACTGAGATTTTGGGAGAAAGTAATGGTCGGGGTAGTTTGCTACCATGGATTTGGACACTCATTTCTCCACTACAAGGAGGGGCAAGGAAACAGAGGTTAAGAAATGGAAGAACATTGCATTTCAAAGTTCAGTGTTGCTCTTAGCTCTTGAGCCACTATAGCAACAGAAACGTTACTCATACAGAGATGAAACTGCTTCACTGTAGTTACTTGTGTTAATTTTACTAATTTGCTGGACCATTATGAACATGAAAGAAAGCATAGGGATATGTTTCAGACACGTGTTGTGAGGCCAAAGGGCTTTCTGCATCCTATCCTGTGTCGGAGTCCATACCAGAAGGTTTCAGTTGAGCCTTCTGTGGTAATGTGAGCATTGGCTCAGAATGCCCAGACATGGAATGTGTGATGAGGTCATGAGGGCACTGCATTCCGATTGTAAGCAGTTGCTCCAGGGCCCCTTCATGGTGAGACTTATCCTCTCCATTAAACATCTTCATACCTTCTCAGACTGCTTGGAGTCATCCTTATCAAACTGGCGACGACCTGGGATGTTCCTGGATGTCACTACGCAATTTGGATAATGACAAGATAAAGAAGGGGCCAGAGAGCAAACCATTTACTGGCTTGTTTTCCTCACGACTGAATTCGTCATTGTTCACGAGTAAGTGAACCACCAAGGTGAGAGAACCATTTTTCTATCATCTGCTCATCGTCTCATCGTTGATTTTGCCCTTGAGCCCTGCCTCGCGCTTCAACTGCCACTGATTCCGTTTGCGCTATGTCTAGAAAGCTTTGCGCTACATCTTTGACAATCTGTGGTGTATTTTGAGCGCTGTGTTGTTTTTAATTGGCCTCAGCCTCATTATGGGACTGCCACTGATTTTCAACCGGCCCCCGTACTTGCCAGCAACCTGTGAGGAGCGCGTGTTCCCCATCGCACGTTACGAACAGAGACAGACAGTGTTGTCAGCCTCAGTACAACCGTACTTGTCACACTCTTCCTCACAAGCTTTATCGGACTACCACCAACCTGTGAGGAGCGTGTGTTTCCCATCGCTCGATACGAACAGAGCTCGATACGAACAGTACATCTGTACTTTGTCTGCATTTGTCAGCATGTAACGCTCCATTCGGCAAGCGCAACAATCTACATCACTGTGAAATTTTCCTACCTGCTGCCTTCCTTGTCTCGCACTCGTCTTGACTTTCTACCTCGTTTGTACCATCGAGTTCAGCATCTTGCGAGAGAACTATTGTGCTTTCACTGCCATCTAGTGGTTTCTTTTGACATTTTTTTTTTATTTCAGCAACTTGCACCACTATCAAGCACATCTTTATTAGGATCAAGCAGCAGTCCTTCAAACTTCAGCATTTGTTCTCTGTACCAACGGAATTATTATTATTTTTTTTTTCTTCACATTCACCAGCAAAATCTGTGACATTTTATTCCAAGCAGCATTCTTTAAAACAAGCAGCTTCTTCCGTGATGTATTTACAAACCCTAAGTTGAGCACCCTATGCAAATCTAAATTTCAGTGACTTGCACACTGGATTTACATGCAAGTCTTCACGTCCCATCTCAGTGCAGATCCACGTTTCAGTGATTCGCACACTCTAAATTGTACACAGAGTTTCTATGTTTCACATTCCAGTGCAAATCTACGTCTCAGTGATTTGCACACTCGAATTGAATACCATGTTCATATGTTTCGCACTTCAGAACAGATCCACGTGCCAGTGATTTGCACACTTATTTACTCTGCAAATTCTTTTATGCTGTGTGCAAATATTTTTTTTTCTCTTTATTTTTTTTTATATATATATTTTTGTGATCTACTCACCTTATGTCTAATACCATGCAGAGCATTTCGCCTCCAGCACCCTTTCTACAAGAACCAGGTGAACCTATACTGGAATGGAAATTATGGATTCGTTCATTTAATGCATATTTAATAGCTATTGATGCCACAAAATTTAAACCGGATAGGAAAAAAGGGTTGTTGTACTACCACTTAGGAGTGGAAGGGCAAAACATCTTTGATCACTTACCTGATTATCCTGATATAGATGAGACTGATTTGGACGAATATCAACTTTCTACTGCTCAATTAGATAAATATTTTTCAAAGTCCAAAAATCTTGTTGTTCACAGATTCAAATTTTTCACACGAGTACAAAAACCGACTGAAAGTATTGACTCCTATGTTACCGATTTAAAAGTACTAGCAGCTACCTGTGAATTTGAAGATTTTACTTCCCAATTGATAAGGGACCAACTTGTAGTTAGATGTAATTAAAAAAAAAATACAAGAACGCCTTCTCACTTGTAAAAATCCATCTTTAGATAAGGCTGTTGATATAGCGAAAAGTATTGAGGGTTCTTGTCCAGATGTGAAGTTTTTGGAAGAATCTCTTAACAAAAGTTCCATTTCTGGTGCTGTCATCAACAAATCTATTCCTAGTTTTGACAAAAGTAATTTAAAAAATAACAAAATTGCTTCAAAACCCACTTTTCAAACCCCGCATTCTTTTTCGCAAAATCGC
The DNA here is from genome assembly GCF_964204655.1 of Triturus cristatus. Taxonomy (NCBI): domain Eukaryota; kingdom Metazoa; phylum Chordata; class Amphibia; order Caudata; family Salamandridae; genus Triturus; species Triturus cristatus. The sequence continues at coordinate 214,732,662 of NC_140592.1, forward strand.
AAAATTATCTGTTTTAAAAAATGTGGATCACCTAACCATGTTGCCACTTTCAAACATTGTCCTGCTCTTGGTCAACAATGCAAGAAATGTGGAAAAACAGGTCACTTTTCCAACGTTTGCAGAGGTGGTAGACCTTTCAATGGGGGTAGATTTAACAACTCCAATCCTGTTCGTTGTTTAATAAATGATGACCATAATTCTGATGACAGCAACAGCGATGTTGTGATTAAAGAGTTATCATTAGGTGTCAGATGCATCAAACAAGAGAATGTCTCTTCTATTGCTGATCCAGAAATTGAAGTTTGGATAGACAGCATCTCCATCAAGCTCTTAGTAGATACTGGAGCTCGCATCACTATTATAGATCAAATCAAGTACACACAATTCTGGAGTTCACATCATTTATTACCTCCAGATGTTATGACTGTGGCTTTTGAGGGCAGTAAAGTAGACTTGTTGGGGTATTTTTGGTCTTCCATTAAAATATTTGATTCTTCTATCAATGGTAAAGTCTATGTAGCACGCAAAGGTATTAATGTTCTAGGTCTTATTCATCAAGCAGAGTTCAATCTAACCATCAGACCTGGTTCAAATAATCCCATCACTATTGAGAGACATGATATTAATTTGGTTACCAATGTCAACATTGATTGGGAAAATAAGTTCCCTAAAGTTTTTCAGAACAGTTTAGGAAAAATTTCAAATTTTGTATATTCTGTAAAAGTGAAACAAGACATTGCACCTGTCGAGCACAAATTACGCAATATACCTGTTAGTGTCAGGAAGGAATTATCGGATATGTTATCTGATATGTGCACACAAGGTATTATTGAAAAAGTAGAGGGCACATTATGGCTTTCTCCAATAGTTTTGGCAAAGAAAAAGACAGGTGAACTAAGAATGTGTGTTGACTTAAGAAGTTTCAATGAGGCCATCTGGGTAGACAACTTTCCCTTGCCCAGGATTGAAGATTTAATTACTAAAATAGGTCAATCCAATTGGTTTACCAAATTAGATCTCCGATCAGCTTAACATCAGGTGGAATTGGACAAAGCTTCTCGTCACTTAACTGCTTTCATTACACCTGATGGTACTTTTCAATTTTGCAGAATGCCGTTCGGCATAGCTTCTGCGGCAGCTGTGTTTCAACGTTTGATGTCTGAAATGTTTATTGGTAATTCGCAAGTAGCTGTTTTCCAAGATGACATTTTACTATTCACTAAGAGTGAGTCTGAACATGACCTCTTAATATCAAAAGTCCTAAACATACTTCAATCCAGAGGAGCTACTTTAAGAAAAGATAAATGCATTTTTAAAACCACAGAAATTGAGTATTTGGGTCATTTATTTTCAGCTCAAAGAGTCAAGCCTAAGCCTTGTCTTGTAAAAAGTATCACAGATGCACCGGCTCCTAAAAACAAAGATCAGTTACTTTCTTTTCTAGGTATGTGTGAATTTTATAGTAAATTTCTAAAGAACTTTGTCAATTTAACAGAATGTTTTAGGCCTTTATTAAAGAAAAATTCAGAATTTCTATGGTCAGACATTTGTGAACAATCCTTTAATGAAATTAAAGAAAGAATCGTGAACGTTCCTGTTTTACAGCCTTTTCTTGAAGGCAGAACCACCATTGTAACTGTTGATGCCTGTGATTATGGTCTTGGGGCTGTTCTCACCCAAATGGATAATGGGCGTGAATTTACCATAGGGTTTGCGTCCAGAGCTCTCAGACCTGTTGAACGCAAGTATTCGGTCATTGAGAAGGAACTTTTAGCTTGTGTTTGGAGTGTAGAAAAGTTCAAAGCCTATGTTTGGGGTAGACCTTTTATAATTAAAACTGATCATTGTCCTTTGGTAAATATTCTATCTGGCAAAAACATCAAGCGTACCACTGCTCGCATTTCAAGATTGCAAGCTAAACTTTTAGAATTCACTTTTTCTATCCAATACATTCCCGGTGTAAAGAATTCACGTGCTGACTGCCTCTCTAGACTTCCGATTGACGAACCTGAAAATCAAGAATGAGAAACAGAAATAGAAGAGTGCTTTATTGCGTATATAGGGGATGCTTCATTTTGTGAAAAAGATTGGATTTTGGCTATCCAATCAGATCCCATTCTCAGTCAAGTTATCACATTTGTAAAATCTGGTTGGCCAAAAGAATCTGTGTTACAATATGATCTTCAAACATTTTGGAAGGTCTTGGATGAGTTGTCCCTTGAAGGTGATATCTTAGTCCGAGGAGATAAATTAGTAGCTCCGTTTTGTTTTCGTCAACGTTTAATCAGTTTAGCTCATGGTGGTCATTTGGGTTCCACTTTGACCAAGAGGAAAGTTAGAGAGAGATTTTGGTGGCCTCGCATGGATTCTGAGGTCGAAGAATTTGTATCCAACTGTACCAAATGCAAACTTAGTGACAAAGTTTTAATAACTGAACCTCAAGTTCAATCTGTCAATCTTTGTCCCAAAAAACCTTGGCAACGCATTGGGGTAGATTTTCTAGGTCCTTATCAGATTCTTCCCAACTACATGAGATACTTTGTTGTAATGGTGGATCATCTTTCTAGATGGGTTGAAGTTGAGGCAATTTCTGAACCCACTACTAAAAAAACAATTGAATGTTTTCAAAGAGTATTTTTAAGAGAAGGTCTCCCAGGTGAGATTCTCACTGATAATGGGGTTCAGTTCACATCCTCTGAGATGTCTTCATTTTTAGAAAATTGTGCAATAAAACACTTGAGAACGCCACTTTATCATCCCCAAACCAATGGTAAAGTTGAACGCTTTAACAAAGTACTTGTAGAATGCATTCAATCATCCATCAAAAGCAAGTCTTGTGTTGCTAAGTCAATACTTGAGTTAGTTTGGTCACATCGCACTACTCCACATTCAGTTACTGGGAAATCTCCTTTCGAATTGATGAGAGGTAGAGAACCATCCACAGAACTTTGCCCTTTTTGGACCACAAGAATTTCTCAAAAAGATGGAAATGTGGATGACTGGTGGAAATCAGCTGAATTTAATTCCAATTTTGCTAACTTGAAGAGGTTTACTAAAAGTATTCCCAGTTCAAAAAGAGTAACCAGATTAAAAATAGGTGACTGGGTACGTGTGAAGAATCCAATCCTTGTTAGCAAAGGCTTGTCCAAATTCAAAAATCCAGTTCAAGTTTGTGAACTAGGGAAGAATTCTGTTAAACTTTCTGATGGGAATTGGTGGGGTATGTCTCATGTGGCACCTGTTCCTCACGATGATATGTCTAGCAAAACTGAAAAGTATTTTTCACAACGTGTCTCTTTACCTATCAAAGAGCATTCAAGAAATAATGTGACCATCAGGAAGAGTTCTCGCATTCCTGTACGACCAAAAAAATGAATGACTTTATTTAACTTCATTTTTTTTTCTCTTTTCTTTCTATTTTCCTTTTCTTTTTTGCTTTTTCTTTGTCTCTTCCTTTCTTTCTTCTTTTTTGTTCTTCCTTCTTTTCTCTTTCATCTTTTCCTTCGTTTATCTACTTTTTTTTTGAAAGGGGGTATAGGCACTATATTTGAAGTTTTAGGTTTAATATGTTTATCTTACTTCATACTTTGTATAAATGTATTGTTTCATACTTTGTTTTGTAAAAAGGGAGATGTGTGGTAATGTGAGCATTGGCTCAGAATGCCCAGACATTGGAATGTGTGATGAGGTCATGAGGGTACTGCATTCCGATTGTAAGCAGTTGCTCCAGGGCCCCTTCATGGTGAGACTTATCCTCTCCATTAAAATATCTTCATACCTTCTCAGACTGCTTGGAGTCATCCTTATCAAGCCTTCCCCCTTAGATCCAAAACAATAAGCAGTGAATATGTCCATTTACACTGTCTCAGGGCAGTGGAGAGCAAGAATGTGTTGCTGTGAAGGTATGGTGTCAACGCACTGAGGCTCCATTTTGATTCCCTGTGAACTCTGAGCGGAGATGTTGAGGCTGCTCATTCCACATTCTCCTTCTGTATCAACATCCCGTATTCCACATTCCACTTCAACTCATACTCCACACTGCCCCAGGATTATCGAGTACTTTTACACAGGTTTTCCAGATTACAGGGAGTGTAACTCAGATATTTACCACCTGTTCAGAGCAGGTGGTAAATATCTTTGGTGGAGCTGTGCGGGTCAGGGAGGGGTGTGTGTGTGTGTGTGTGTGGATCGGCAAGGGTGTCTGTGGAAACTGTGTCATCTCGGGTGTGGGGGAGCACGGTCTGCTCCCCCCACAGTGCCGGAGGGGCAGGCAGTGAGGCGAGTTGTGCCTCTGTCCAGAGCCCCAGCCAGTCTCACAATTTTGTTTTTTCCGGGTGCATATCTAGAAACACTGGACAATTCCAGAACTCGGAACAGTGTCCTAACAAAGTCAAAATTACTGCAGAAGTAAGTAACGTTTCTTACAACTACGCATGGCTTCCTGAATTGTAAATTTGGCAAAGATTCTTAAGCAGGCAATAAATGGGAGTATGGGAGCAGAAATCAGTTGCAACGATTCACTCAACTGTAAAGGGTTTTTGCAAAATTATTTTGCAGCCAAGTTTTGAGAAGAAGCAATTCTTGTTACCATCAGGCTACAATGACCACTATGACGCTGTGTGTAAGGAAAGGAAGCATACATTCAACAAGTAATGCATGGTGTAGCTAGGTTCAGAGAGTGAAAATGGACTGTTAAAGTGATTAAGGCAGTGCGCTTTAAACAGGTGTGTCTTCAGCTTGTTTCTAAATTGGAGCAGGGATGAAGCGGTTTTGATGGATATGGGGGATATCATTCCGCAGCCTATATGCATCACTAAAGAAATGCTAGAAAGGGCTGTCTATTTCATCCATTGTCCACTTTATTTGGATGGAAGTGGCCTTAGGACCATTCAAATGTAAAAAAACACCTGGTTGGTTATGTTCTTTCCAATGCTCCAGACATTGGCTAACTTTGGATCTCCTGAGCCTATTAAATTTGGTAATAAGAGGTTTGCATTATTTAGCAATTCTGGATTCTGCTGGGCTGCCTCTGCAGAAGGTTGGTTAAGGGATTAGGGGGTGCTGCAGAAGCCTCTAGAGGTCATGCAAGTTAGTTCTGTGTTGTTCAAGTGTGAGGCATGAGTCGGGTGAAATCTGAAGTTCTGCTTAGATTACAATGTGTTCCTCCAAGTTGTTGCAGCTGACAACTGTGACAGTCACTACCCAGTGGCTTTGGTTCCCTTTAAATGGGGGAAGGGAATCTCAAGTTCATTGAGGGTAGCTGTGGGTCCGTCCATGCCTGTGGACTGTCTGCTTGGCAATGACCTGGAGCATACCGCCTGGAAGGAGGTGGAGCTCAGGTCCGACTTGGTGATGTTGGGGTTGCCTGAGTGGATGTGACTGACCACAGGGTCCACGTCATCCGGAGAGGGTGGTCAAGAGGACCTGGAGCCTGGAAGAATGGCCCAGGTGCCAACTTGGATATTTGTCAAGTAATACGCGAGACGCAGTGGGCTCTGAAAGACTGAGCTTCAAAGTGCAAGGAGACTGAGCACCGCTCTCATTCTTACATTCCTGAAACATGTCTGCTGCTGCTGTGGTAAACTGAAAATCTGGCTCAGAATACCCAAGGAAGTATTGTGGACCCTAGATTATAGGTGTTGCATGATAACACTAAAAACAACTCCAGTCAATGCAAAACATTTTTTTTTAATTTAGGTCCTAGGTGGTAGTATGAAAATGCAAAATGTATTTTGTTGATACTTCGTTAGGCCCTTTCACTAGCAAATTTATTAGTTCTTTATTGACTTTTGTGAGTTCCCTGTGCTGTTCTTCCTGGTCAATTTAGCTTAGGAAATACCATACTTACTTTTAAGTTAAGAACCTATGTGAAATTCTGTTCAATTTGTTAAAAAAATATAGACCAAACAGCCAAAAATCCAACTATTTGGGAAAAAAGTGAACAAAGAATCCAAGCTGCAGAAATCTTTCTTAAAAATTTAGATTCTTTGCTCAATGCAGCTCCCACCTTTTTGATCAAGCAGAGTGATGAACACAAGTGTTTTCCTCGCTCTCCTTGATTAAACAAGGGGGAGCTAAATAAAAAAAAAAGTACCCTGGCCAGTCATTTGACCTCATCACTTCCTTCAACATGGGCTATCTCATCTCTGCTAAGTACAAGTATTTGTAGTCTCATTCTTCCAGGATTGGAGGAATTATATCTTGAGAGATTCATAAATAACCACTCCTGAGATCACCGTCAGCCCAAGTTTTGACAATGCACAGTGACCATAAAGAGGGAATTAATTACTAAAGACTAGGCTGGTACCTCATTCTGTGAGTAACTGACAACAGCAGACTTGTAAAAGAAATACATCAGGGTGGAGTTAGAGATCATATGTGATGTGTAGCAGGCCCCTGAACATATTACTGGTAAACTAGCAGTCAAAGAGCTGCTGTACCCAGCTTGTACTAATACCTTACACTGCAGCTAGAGAAACAAATTCACCTGAGACCGAAAAGTTAACACCATGTCTAAAGGAATCAAAGAAAAATGACATCTATCTTCATCATTTGCCAACAATGCTTTTACGTCAAAACTCCCCTAAATAACCTATACACGAGTGGAAGTAACATGAATCAAGCAGCCTCAGCCTTCTACCCAAATGTAGAAGCAAATGATGATTCACACACTAGTTCAAAATCATCCACCTTGTAAAATTCTCAAAAAAGAAGGGAAAGAGGAAAGGTACAGGCCAAAAGGAAAAGTTCAAGACCATATTAAAGAACATGAGAAATATAGTCTTCATAAAATGGCCTCTAACCAATGTGTCCTGAATTGTGGAAGGCACTGAGCAGTAAAAACAATTTTCCAGCTCTAGGGCAGGACTCCCACTTTAACTATTCTTACAAGTTACAGGTAAAGTTTGAGGAGCTTATTAGTGATTATGTAAAAATTGGCTGTGGGAGCACAAGCCCTCAGTAAAGTTGAAGAGTTGCATGGAGTTCAGTATTAGTATCAAAATTGCTCTTTCATTCCTCACAATCCCACAGGGCAAGTTATAAACAAACGTATGTCCTTAAGCCTATCTATTTAGGAATTGCTGCTCGGTCTGATGATTAAAGACTAAGGACGCGCTGTCGATAAGTAGAATGAACAACTGTCTCTCTTTTGGCACAATTTTGCAATTAGATTGGCCATATGTTTTAGATGAAGGATACTGATTTTCTCTCACTTAATGATCTCTTTTTATGTCTTTCTTTTGTGGGATTCCTTTACATCTTTCAGAAGGCTATCTTGCTTGCTTATCTTCTTTTCTTCAAGATACTTCAGTTTGCATGACTATTTTATTCAACTAAGTTTTAAAATCAGTCTCCGATTTGCTTCTTTTAATGTCTGTAAATCAAGACTAATGACCTAAAGGCCACTGGCTGATTTTAGTTTAAAAAGAAGTGATCATGGTGATGCTATTTTAAATTCAACTGCATGTGCAGCTTCCACATCTAGCAAGCCTCCATGGAATTCTACCGTATGGACACATAGAAAGCTGTTTTACACCTCTAATGAAGCAATCTCCGAACAGTGATTAATGCCCACTTGTTAAACAAAAGAGTTACAGCAGTGTCAGTACGGTAAAGCAGCACCACCTTGCTGTTAAGGAGCTAGAGTGAGACACCTAAAATAGTGCTTTCAGCTCTAAAATACTGAGTTAGAGTTGCTTACATTCAGCTGGCTATGACAACAGGACACATGAGGGGGCCTATGTTCAAGAAGCCTATGGTGACCTTTAAGCCTGATAAGCTGCTGGTGATTAAATCTTGGAAACTCCAAAACGGGAACACAGCACATCGGAGTATTGAGTCAACCATGACCTGAGGTTATCGAAGGAATGTTTTTATATGTAAAACAGTCTCCTATCTGAATTTACATGATTATGGAATTCGGACTGACGATAAAGAAAGAATAACACAAGCATTGGCATAGCCAATAGGTCTCGCTTTTGGGACCTTATAAGTGTTTAGCCATGCAACAGTTGCATAACTAAATACTTATAAGGTCCCAAAAGCGAGATCTATTGGCTATGCCAATGCTTGTTTCTGTTTATTACTGCTCTGTAGTAATGGCGGCGCACGGGTGCCACCATTACTACATAGAAGTAATAAACAGGAAAAAAAAAACTGGCTCACGGAGAACATCAAGGGAAAGTGATCGCGATCAAACATCAAAGCCGCCGTGCGGCCACGAAAGAGAAGCGCGCGCGCCCGCGCACATGCACTGTAGCTCTAGGCTACAGTGGTAGCACTTTTTTGAGCCATCACAAAAAGTCTCGCCAGACCAGCGCATGCGCTGGGTCAGGCGAGACCTAACAAGGTAGAAGGGACGAGAGTACGAAGACATCAAAAAACAACATGAAAGACAACAGATGAGCCCTGAAGAAGTCCTTAGACAGGACGAAACGCGTTGGCTACTAGGAAGAGAGGATACAAGAATAAAGGAATATATAAAATACAATAACTGGATGGACTTGTGTTTTTATACTGAGTGCGGATCAAACTTTTTATGTAGTGGTGATTAAAACTTGTCTTGCCTGGATGGAAACTTTCTATAAATCTTTTTACTAGAAGTCTCCCCAAGCACATTTTACTCTAAGCCCTTGCACAGATTTGCCCAGGCAACATAGAGTCTAACCAGAGAACTTCCATCACTATGTCAATGTGGTCTGTTTTTATAAAGTAGTGTGAGATTTACTCCTGTTGATGAATGTACATTACTGAATAGAGGGATTGCTTTTAGGGCAATTAAAATGACTGTCAATTACAGTACTGAATCCCCACAAACTAAAGGAATTAAGACAGGAAGGCTAAACCGCATAGCCATAAAAACTACAACAAAGAACAAGTGACCGATAATTCCATGCCAATATAAAAAAAATATCAAGGGGTAGAAATTGGTACAGAATACAGAGGTCTAGGATAAGGTGTAACCAAAAAGGTATTTCCACAGTTATGTTCTTGAAGCAGAGGCATGGAGTTCCGTATAGCTTCAGTTAATGGCAAGGAAGACAAAGAGGAGACACAAGCAGGAGAATTACAAAACATGATATCAAAAGGATAATTCACAAATCTCACTCAGCTGGTGTTTGCAAGTTTGTGAATGGCCTTTGAAGTAACTACTGGAACTTTTTCCAGGATCTGCTTGAGGATCCAACTGAAAGATTCAAGTTGCTGCTTTTTTTGATGAATATCATCTTTGTAATCTTTGTAATGGGCTGTATGAGAACTGGCTGTGCTTCAACTAGAAGTACTATTAACCTATGATGACCATGAGGAACTGTGTTGTGGCTGGATCATGCTTGCATCATCGGGGAAAGAGTTAAAACTATGTCCCATTAGTGCTTCGCCAGAAGCATGTACAATGACATGTCTAGCACCACAAATTTCAAAACAGTGAGCCCAAAGTCCATAACTCTTGAGATGGCTTGCTTGATCACATCCCATGTGTATGAGTTTATGTTCAATGTGTCTTAATTCTGCACCGGGACACATCCGTGTTTGACTCTCCCAGTGAAGATCTAAAATCTGGTTGGTTCATTCTACATGTTCATGTTTCAATGTTGGTAGGTCTTGTGTAAAAGTCCCTTTTTACCCCAAAACATACTATACTCTCCTTTTGTATGCAGTGGGATTAGTACTGATGCACCAGTACGTTTCCTGTCCCAATGTTGACTGATACTATGCTTTACAGTGCTAGTGGGTAAGTGTCAACACACAGAGAAATGTGTTAGTAAACTAAGCATGCTTAGAAATTTAGCTATAACTAATCCAAATGCTTGAGAAAAATCATGTCTCATAAGACCAAAAACAACTAGTGGATACCAAACAAAGAACAAGTTACAAACCCTTAAAAATAAATGTGTTTTTTTATAGTCATCTTATCTTCATCTTGTTGCAGATTCATCCTCAAAGAATATGTTGAGGCATCAGTCTGGATCTGGCACATATTCATGCAATTAATTCATCTGGTACCGGGGAGTGCCTTTTCTGCACACAGAAAATTTAAATATTAGAGCCTGATGTGTGGGCGGCACAGTAATGTCTTTGTCTGTGGGCCACAACCACAGCTATGTGCTTTCACAACAAAGATCCTTCCCACTTGTTGTTGAAGTGTACTGCCATTATATTATTTATCAGAACGTATAGTTGAAAAACTGGCATCCATGAGAGAACTGCCATGAGGTCAAGTCAAAAAGTGAGCGCCCCTAAATTATTTACTTTAACACTGGTCGTACCTTGTCCTCTAGAGCAGTGAGGGACCCCAGCCAAGAAAAGATGCATGGGTCACAATGGTCACTTGCGGCAATATAAGCCAGAATGGATCCACAAAGGCAGATTGTAATCACACAAGAGGTTACGCAACTTCTGAGGTATGATGTGTGAGATACAAAGCCTACAATGCAAGTTGTTGTCACTGTGCCTCAAGATGTCACTTAAGAAAATACCTCACTTGAAGCCTCTCCTAAGGAACTAGGTTAATGTAGAAGGCAATCAAGCCCAGCAAACACAAAAAGAAATCCATAATGTAGACTGTTGGCAAAACAGAATTACTATATTATAGATGCTGTCTAACATTGCTTGTACAAGAAAGACCTTTTCTAAAGTTGGAGCTGAGAATAATCCATTGAAATGGACCCTATAGGAGTGGGATATCTCTAAATTTGACAAGAAATAAGGCAATAGAGAAGATGTTTTGGAGAAACTTCAGGGGAAATCACCTTCATCACCTCATTTCCGATGTAGAAGAGTAAATACATCCCCTGTGTAGGTAGCAGAAACTATGCCAATAAACTTGCTAATCACTTAAAATTTGAAGTACGGTCAAACAGCAACATCATGAACCGGAAAGACTACTTCCCATATGCAAATTGCAGGAAATTCTGAATGGGCATGAAGAAAAAAGCACCTTGATAATCTAAGGAAATCACCCTATCCTTTGATTCAAAGTCAGCATTCTCTTTGCCAATGTCACCATCTCGAATTTCAGTTGTTGACTAACATGGTCAAAAAGCACATATTCCAAATTGGGTGGACACACCATTTTATTGCACCCCAAAAAATATCTGGGAGTAGCCTGCCAAATGCTGATCAATTTGGGCTTTTTAAAGGGAAGAAGAGACTCAGTTGCCTGACTCACACTGAAGAGGCTCTGTAAAGAGGTTATATTTTAATTACATCAAGGAGAATTGCAGGTCTAGCACCTCTGCTGCCTTTTTGTAATACCTCATAAAGAGATACACTAAGCAAAAGAGAATCACCATCATGAAAGGGGTCCATACCACTTGTTTAGTGCAAGTCTATCAAAAAGCAATGGCACATTTAAGAGGAGGCAGGTGTAGCTCAGCCCTACTATCATCTTCTTCATCCCAGTTCAGATCACGGAAGCCAAAAGCACTGCAGGACCCAAACAAGTCATTAAAGTGTGCCGATTATGGAGAATTGGAGCCTTTTTGGAAGAGAGCTCTTCATCTGAAAAGATAGCTATCACCCTTGTTTGGCAGTCTTCAAAATGACAACATTGAAGAGGACTGAATGAATGATAGAAGCCAACAGTGCATGCGTTGCACCCGTCAATGATGGTGAGGACCGTGGCATAGATGGACTGTAAGGCTTTTAGGACACAAGCCAGAAGCTGCAGCTATAGGTATGGTAACAGAGCCTGAGGGTAATGTTCAGGGAGTGAAAGGGACCAGATCTGGACATAGGTGAAGGCTTGTCAAACATCTGTAACATGACCTTTGGGATGCACTTGATCACAGCAAGAATTTGGAAAGCTAACGTTCGGCAGATTTGACTGTCATATTCGCAAGACGTCAACTGGCTCCAATGTCAAATTCAATGGTTTAACTTCGGTCAGACAGCAGTGACAATGTTGCTTGGATCCTGACCCAGAGTTACGATGGGGGAAGGAGAAGGAGGATTGTTTGAGGTTGTGTTCTTTTTATTTGTGAAACTTGGTGTGGTGAGAAGGGAGGCTATTCTTTCCCCAAAAAAATGTATGGGCTAGATAGCGAACTATGCTAAGTAGAGCAATGCTCTATTAGTTTCTCGTGCCTGTAAAGGGCTGAAAAAGGTTTTGCCTCTCTCTCCACAGTTACTTTTAGTGTACACTTTGACACAAAGAAGGCATGATCCAGTATAATGGGTAAGGAACAAACACCACATGCACAAGGCTTGAGGAGAAATGTGGAGACAATATGTTGGGATTGAGCAAAAATTCAAAGTATTGACTTTAAAAAAAAGAAAAGTTGGGAAATAAGGAAAAACGGTAGGTAGAGTTCAGCATCCTTGCATTAGTGTGCAACAAAAGGAACTGAATTTGCAAGCATGGCCATTATGGAGCCATTGTTTCTATTGCTTTACTATTCGGAAAGATATCCTAGCAGATCCGCAGCTTACATCACCTTGTGCTAGATAGGTGAATAACGTTAACATTTTCTGGACCCAATCAGAAACCTTGAGGAACTTCTTAATAAGATATCCGTGGGAAGACGTATACATCAGGAAGAGATTCACAAACTGTTAGATTTGGGGGTTTCTAGTTGGCACAGGTATGCACTTGTGACAACGAGGGACCCTTGCCTCTAGTCAGGGTAAGCGGGTACACTCCTAAAATAACCCCTGCTCACCCCCTTGGTAGCTTGGCACGAGCAGACAGGCTTATCTCAGAGGCTGTGTGTAAAGCATTTGTGAACACATACAGTAATCAAGTGACAACACTACAGATGGACACCACACAGGTTTTATATAAAAAATAAGTATTCTTTATATAGATTTAACACAAGACCATAAACGACAAAAATCCACAATACTGTTACTTAAGATGGTAGTTTTAGCTTAGTTCTCTTTTAGATCTTAAATGCAACACTTTGGGTCAATGTACCTTTTAGATATGACACGCAGGGCAACAAAAGTGTTGCAACGATGGTGATGTGATGAAAGTTTGGTGCAAAGAAATAAAGACGTGAAGATCTTCCTGATGCGGCACACTTCTCCGATGTTGCGAGAAGACTCGACTCGATGCGTCAGCTGCAGCAGCGACACCCTTGTTCCGTGATGCGACGACAGCGGCCTTGGCGGCGACACTCTTCTCCGACGTTGCGAGACGCTTCCACTCGATGCGACAACTGCAGCAACGACACCCTTGTTCCGTGATGCAACGGCAGCAGCTTCAACGGTGGCACGCTTCTCTGTGGATGCGAGGCGCTTTTCTTGATGCGGTGCAATGTGACAGCTACAGCGGCGACATCCAAGATGCAAAGACAGCGGCTGCGACGGCGACACGCTTCTTCCTCGATGCGAGACACTTCTCTCGATGCGGCGCAATGCGACAGCTACAGCGGCTGCGACACGCTTTTTCGGTGTTGCGGGACGCTTCTCGTGATGCGGTGCAATGCGTCAGCTTCAGCGGCGTCACCCTTGTTGCGGGATGCGACAGCAGCAGCTGCTACGGCGACACTCTTCTTCTCCGTGAGTCGCGCTTCCAGCTCCTTGCAACACGCAGTCCCTCAGAAGGCACAAAACAGCAGCAGGCACTTCTAAAGAACTCTGGGGAGCTGATGGTTGAAGTCTGTTGTCTCTGAGACTTCAGCAGGAGGCAAGCTCTTTTCCAAGCCCTTGGAGATCCTTACACAAGTTGAATGAAAATGCACACAAAGTCCTTTCTCCTTTCTTTGGCAGTCAGGCAACCACAGCAGGCCAATCCCCCAAGCAGCACTTCAGCTTAGGGATAGTCTCTCCTCAGTTTCTTCTGGTTCCACTCCTCAGCAAAGGTTTCTTCTTGTTTCCCAAAGTGATCTAAAGTTCTTGGGTTGGAGTCCCAATATTTATACTAAGTTTTCCTTTGTTCTCTGAAGGCAGAGAGGCCTTTGCCTAGTCCAAACCAGTTCTGGTCAGTCCTGGAGCACTTTGTTTACATGACTCCTTCTTTCCTTTCAGAGTGCAAAGCAGAGACATCAGACGCACCACAGGAGGTGGAGCCAGCATTGTGGAGGGAAGGCACAGCCCTATTCAGGTACCAGGTGCAATTCCTCCTTCCCATCTAGATACAGATCTCTCTATTTACCACTGGGCTGACTCACCCTGTCTCCTGAAATTCCCCAGCCCTGTCACTCAAACTCCAGACAAGGAATACACAGCCTAGCAGAGGCAGGTTTGAATGGTTAGACAAGGAAATACCTACTTTCTAAAAGTGGTATTTTCAAACACAGAATGTTAAAACCAACTTCACTAAAAGATGTATTTTATCATTCTGAGTTCAGGCATGCTAAATTCGAATTTCTACCATGTTCCCTGAGTCAGTTAGGATTATAAGATGTAATAATCAAACTGCCCATTCTGGCCTATGGAGAACAGGTAGCCTTGCAATAGTGAAAAACGAAAATGGCTGTAATTCACAATTAGAACATGCCACACACACCAGGGCATGTCCTACCTTATGCTTACAATGCACCCTACCCTTGGGCCTACCATAGGGGTGTCTGATATGAAGAAAAGGGAAAGTTTAGGGACTGGCAAGTGGGTGCACTTGGCCAGTCATCATGACAGTACCAGACTGCATGCAGGCTCTGCAATGGCAGGCCTTAGACCCACTATTACAGGCTGCTTCTGTGGGTGGCACAACCAGTGCTGCTAGCCCACCAGCAGTATTTGGATTACCAGCCCTGGGCACTCCTGATGCACTGTACTAGGGTCTGACAAGTAAACCAAACCAACCAATCATGGAATCACTAATTCATACATCAATTTACCATAGAGAGCACTTGCATTGTGGCACTGGACAGCAGTAGCACAGTGCCCAAAGCATCTAACACCAGCAAAAACACATGAGGCAACAGCAAACAAATGGAAGGGAGACTCACGCCAAGGTGCCAGGTCTAACACCAACCATAAATCCTTTCTCCTTACACCGAAATAGACGTTGCCCTTGTGCACTCCTTTCTGCCTTTGGGGCTGAAAATAGTTTGTGTAAAACATTTACAAAGACCAACCAACATGAACATCTGGTGATAAATTGTGTACTTTTATGCTTTCCATCCACCCCATTGAACTGATAGCGTAGTTACTTACCTGCTTTTGGTCAGTGTCAAAGTACAGCAATTGTGCTTTGTAAATAAAGTGTTTGTTATAAGGCCAAGAGTCTATATTTTCTGTACTACATGTAAGGCCCTTTTATGCTAAAAATTACGTCTATCAAAAATGCATACTCCACTAGAAGGTATAATCACTGTAGGACACCACTTTTTTCTACAGCCATAATGAGATTGTACTTATCCTTATATAACAAGAGTTATAGTTAATGAGTGTATGAACATGTGGAATACAAGCAGCCATGCATGCTTGTTGCTGCTACTAGTAAGTCATATACGGTTATATAAAACTTTCTTTCTCACTTTACTCAGCAAGATAATCTGCCTTGAAAAGTGCACTATGGTGTTTTTTAGAACTGAGGACATTTATATCCCCGAAATCAAAGCATGCTTTTAAGTGTTTACATCAATACGATGGAACCTGTTATCATTCACAGACAATATAGAAGATACACCGATCTACAACAAAATTAGATGTTGAACAATTATACTGCTGGGTTTAGTGAACTTGAAAATGTTTCAATCGCACACTATTATCTAAACTTTTATTTAATGTGGATAGCAGATTTCAAAAAGCATTCATATTTTTAAAACTGTCATTATAATATTTGAATCTGAAATATTATCACAATCGTATGTATATACACGCAATACTATGTCCTTAATAATAAATTAATTAAAAAAATACTATGTCACTTAAGTTGGGAATAAATATGTATTTTCCATGTTCTTTATTTTCATGTCTACTGTTCAGCCTTGAAAAAGCACAATTACTGTGTAAAATATGGTGTTAGGCTCTTTAATATGGTCCTGGGAAGCAATTTAACAACACAGTGATACTGAATAAATGACACTCAATAAATAAGCGTTGCATATTTAATAATACAGAGTGCTTATTCACCGAGGTCATTTATCCTTTCTCGTGGTTTGCGAGTGGTATGCACATCAAAGAGGGTAGCAGATTTTTTACAGAATGCATCCATAGCTTTTAGCGTCTATTTTTCTTATTCACATCAAGTGGTTCTCTCACCTTTCGTGCCAGGATTTTTCTCTTTTTCTTCTCTTCTTCCGATCCATGGTGTGACTGGGCCCGTGTCAGTCTTCTGTGTTGGTGAAGCTAGAACAGTCAATGCAGGTGAAAGTAAGGTCAGTGATGAATCAATAGATGCATAATGTTCATACTGACACAGAGTCACTAGTCATGAACACTAGCCATGGGCATGCACTCTGTAAATTATTCTCCACGTTGACGTAGTTGTCTGCGTAAGGCACACATAATGGATCGGTCACTATATAATTGCTGAACTGATCGGATGAGTACTGCCATTTTAACAGCTTGAAAAACCTCTCAACCTGCAAAAGTGCTCACAGTATATTTACTAGACAGGTGAAAATAAAGACTAAGCAAGTTACCTGCTTCTGTTCTTCGACTAATCGCTTTTCAATGCATTCTTTGGCTGTTTTCAAGGCCTCTTTCAGCTTTGTGGGAATCTGAAATTAAAAGGAAAAATTAAATAATAAAGGAGAAAAGACATGTTTATAACACAGGCTATCCGCATATCCCCATATAAGGTTATTCGTACCACCTCTTTTAGACACGGTTTTCATTTTCTGCAAGATCGGTTACTTTTATTGCAGGCTAGTACTAGGCTGTTAGAGGTTCAACGGGTGCAAGGCAAAGGCGAACACACACACACACACATATATATATATGCACAAACACGCATGCACACAAATATTAAACAAAGTCAGATACACACAACTTAGTTGAGGTCTTAGTGTGCATGTAAGAACTTCCAATAAGTTCAAAATCAAGGAATCAACTTTGACAGCACTTGCATCAGTTCCTCTGAAAAAAACAGCTGATGGCCATAGTGATTGTTTGATCAATTTGTTAATCAAATGTGCAATGAAAAGATCGAATGGAGTCTCATAGGTGATATCACAGCTTTTAAGACATACCACTTTATGTGGTGGCTAGTTCCGGATGTTAAAGCTGTATGTAAACCTGGAGGTAATCATGATCTATTGGCGTAATATGAAGACAAACCTGACAACAAATCGTATTGCAGGAAAGAAATGGGTCATGACGTTTGGTGGCAGGGTTATTAGATGGTAACGTGTAGGCCAGGCAGAATTTGGCATCATTCTCCTGGCAACAACCTTACCATGTCCAAGGATAAAGTTGGAAGGAAGGAAATAATTTTTTCTAGACATTACTTGAAGAAAATGAATAAGAACAGATGTTGATCAATAATTAAATGGAATCCTTCTAAGGTGCCCCTCATAGAACTGTGGGTTGAAAAAGACTATATACAAGTCTGAGTTAATTAAGGTAGTTATAAAAGATGCCAGGGATGATGGCTATAAAACAGATTGTCAAGAAGAGAATATAAGATGTTGGTAAGGTGGAAGAAATGGGAGAGTAATAAATGGGAGAGACTAGTGGAATGGCATATAGTAAAGATATGAGCAACTTGAGGATATTTATTTTCAAACGGTCAGTAGAAGAAGAGATTTAGCAAGACAGTGTTGTGACAGTGGCAAGCTGACATGCCCATAAGGAAATTTACGACAATGGAGGGATACAGACACATTTTACTGAGATTAATACTACCTCTCCTGCTTTCCCACTTACCGAAACAGAAAGCTATATGCCCTTTGAAGGCAAAACAGAAAGGCAGCCGTGCCTGTTTTTATTTCCAGAGAAAAAACAAAACAAAATATATCGGAGATATGAAGCACCTCTTTTGCAAAACATTATACATACCATGGCGTTCATTAACTAAGGAAATAGAGGTACCAATGTGCTGTAGACCAATTTCTATACTATTTGCCCAGGTTAACATTTGGCAATAGTCTTATACAAGAAAGAAGATGAGTGTATTCAGAGTGAGGGCATACTGGCCACCCACCAACAAGGTATTCAGGCAAATAAGAATACTACAGATCAGACATTACACCTTTACGTATCTCTTTCGAGAGCAGTACATGGCAATTTCAAAAAAACATATAGGTCACCCCAATGATTTTCATGGAGCAACAAGAATAATTTGTGCTTTAACCTTCAAATGGGTTTCAAAAAGGATTCTTAAACTACCTGATGTGGTTGTATGATGGAAATGCTGGTTGTGGTAAGATTAGGCCACAGAAGAGAAAGAATAAAACTTTGTGGGATATGTAGAATAGTACTCCATAGGTGAGTAATGTCACATCTACTATTTATCCAACATGACACAAAATTGTGTTCTCTCAGGTTCTCTCTTGTCGGCCTAGTAAATCAGCTGCCATAAGTAGAAAAATAATATAGACCTAATGTTATTATTTGTGCATCATACAGTCCTGATAGCTAAAATGGTGAATGCCCTGCAGGGAATGTCAAGGTTGCTTCAGCATTTTGTTTGTGGGGAAAAATACAAAGATCAATGAACAAGGGGGATGAGAAATGCCCTTGAGAGGAGTAAAAAAAATGTTTTGGAGTTATGGGAAAACTGAATAGATTATCAAATCAGATAATCTATCAGGGCTTCATTTTAAGTACTCAATGTACTGGAAAAAGCACAATACAAATTTTACCTGGACTGAAAAAGTGCAATGGGGAATCTTGAAATTTGCATAATAAATGGAAACATTGTTTGGAAGCTACAGTGAAATGTATTCTGTCAAATCAGTGTTATGCAACAGAGGCATGGGGACATCATCTTTCCAAAGAGAAAATGGTTCCCTAAAATATGTTTATTGAGTGGGTTCTTGGTGTACCACAGTCTTTTGTGTCCATTTTCAATCATGCTTAGATTATTTAAATTTATATAGTTAATGGAATCCTTTACATGCTGGGTTAAAATTTTGGAGAATCATGAACTTTACCTTACATTTATGCTAATGAAAGAGATATATAAATCACTGTTCCCTCTGTAGAGTTCATGATTTAGAAATACTGGGAATGATTTCTCTATGTTAAAACATTTTACTTGGTTCTAAGATCCCTGCACCTACCAGAGAAGATAAAAAAGTTACTCAGTGAAACATTTAAAATACATTATAGAGAAGAAAATACTGAAACCTAGAAATATGAAATCTGTTCAGTGATATAAAACCCAATGACCAACAGCAGAGACGTATAAATGAGTTTTATGCCTATGTAGAAGATAGGATTCTGATCACAAAGCTATGTATGAACTTACTCCCAATACTATCTAAGCAGACGATAAGGCAAAAAAAGACTTGCTTCAACTCTATCCAATATTTGCCAAGGTAGGTTTATTAATGGAAGACTATATGATCCACCTATCCTTTTGTGTAAGAAGTTAAGTCTGGACTGCTTGATTTATGGCATAATACAGTAATTGGTGATAAAAGTAACAAACCAGTCCTATTTTTTCCATCTGCACATTTAACTGCAGCCTAGCAGAGCAAAACATTAATCACTTCAGTTGCCAAACAGTCCTGAGGATCATCCATCCATATGGTTAATTGTTGGCCAAATTATCCACCGACCTCTCACTTGCCACTGTACCGCGCATCCGAAGAACAACCACCGGCGGGAGATCCTTCTCCCACCTCGCCGCCAAGACATGGAACACCCTCCCACTGAGCCTACGACAGACCCAAGACCTGCTGACCTTCAGGAGGATGCTCAAGACCTGGCTGTTCAATCAGTAGCCCCCCCCCCCCCCCACCCAGCGCCTTGAGACCCTCGTTGGTATGTAGTGCACTTTACAAATGACTGACTGATTGATTGATTATGGCTAACTGTTTTGGAATCATAGACTCAGAGGCAAGGGTGTAAATGTGATTTTTCTGGGGGAGTTTTTAAGTCCCATTGAAAAAGTGGTGACAAACAATTTGGCTTTGGCAAAAACATATGGTAATTTATTAATGCAAGAAGCCAGAGTAATGGCTTTCTTTGGTAGGAAAGAATATAATAAAAATAGTGGTGTAGAATAAGAAGTTTCTCCTTGCAGGAATTATTTTTCTCCATGAAAAAAAAGAAACAAAAGATGCCATTGTGCACATCTTTCATGTGCATAGCAGCGGACTGTCCATTTTTTTTACCGAAAAGATTATTCACAATCTATACTTTACCTTGAATTGCGGCTTTTCAGAAGTTGAAAGGAGGACGTCACTGAACAGCCTAGCAAAGAAAAAAAATGCCAAAGAATATGCATACATCTTTTACACTAGAAACAAAAAACTTTATTAATACATATCTCCTTATGTCTATGTACAACACATGCCCTCCCCCTTTAGCTATTCTTAAGGGGAGGCACTACACAGAAATATAAGCATATTTATCAGGGACTTGAGTATACTCATTGCATTTTGCATATTCTAAACAAACAGTAAATATAGATTAGAGCATCAGAGTACATATACATCTAAATTGAATTAAGAGCTCTAACATATCAGTAATTCTTTATTTTTAAAGACAGTAACTTAAGCGATAAATGAATGTTCAATATACTATATAATTGGACATATTGTTAAAATAAATATTCTAAATGGATAAGATGCACAAAAACAGACTTTTTAATATACAATTGTACTGTACATTTTCAATGTCAGGAAATAATGTTAAATACCTGTAGAGGTTAGGTAATTTTTAAAGTTCATATGATCAAAAACCCAAAAAAAGAATCAACAAAACCGGACATTTATTGAGGTGAAGCAACCACTTCATAATCAATACTTAATTTGTAGCCCACGTCCCCAACGTAATCACCAAGTGATGGACAGTGAAGCTATAAACTAAATTTCAAGAAAGAAGGCAGAAAGAATTCAGGAAAATCTGAACTAATTTTGTATTCATAACAGAAGGTAAGAACATTTTTTTAAAACATGTTTTGCTTGCCAATATGGACAAAAGTGTTATTGGACAAAGTCATCATGAGCGACTCAGCCAAAGCATACTGAATTTACTATTGCCATCTCTGTGACAAATATCCAACATGCTCCAATGAAACGAAGCACTTTGAAACTTAAACCCTCTGACATGGTGGTATTAACACTCCTACAAGCATTTTTAAGACACCTTATTACATTTTCAACATCTGCACAATGCTTAGATGGCTATAGTGAGAAGGTCTCGCAGCAATACTTATAAAATCATAGGGGCCTATTTAATATCCCTAATACAGTAATTTGCGGTCCAAGGAAGAGAGGCTGGCGCTCCAGGGTTAAGGAAACTTTAAAGACTGATGACCATGTTATGCACAAAATGTTTTGCAATCCGTGTAGATTTTAACAACCGTAGTGGACAACTAGAATGTGAAAGTTATCTGCAGCTCGTACCCTAAATCAAATTTATTCTGAAAGGGCACATGCATTATTTCAACATTTCTTCCACTGCTTCAGTTCTCATCGAACTAAACCTCTATAAAAGAAAATCTCAACTCATTAACTTAGAAGAGTTTAAAAACGAAGCTCACTTCAACCATAACCTGTTCTGAAATGTAGGCATATTCTAAAACAGGTTGTTTATATTGGAACTCAAATGAAGGCAAAGGTTTGCAGAAACCTCTAATACAATTTTCCATTTGGAGATGCACTGCATACGAAACGTACCAGTTCCTCTAACAAAGGCTAGGTCAACTTTGCAGTTCATCTGATGCAGCACCTAGCAATTCAACATGTGTGCTGTAGTCTAATACTATAAATTACCTCAATGATGCAACTGTTGACCAGGAGGTAACCAATGAGCAAGAACACTTTCAAAGTGTTTAACCGAAACCAAATTAGCTCTAGGGACAGAGAAAGGATTGCACTTGAATCTTTTCATACATGTCACTGAATCACAAGGAGCAGGAGGAATATCCCCATTTGATAATGTGGAGTACTACAAATCAGTGGCAAGTTGTCGGTCTCAAGGGTACAATGAAAAGTGCTGAACACTTTGCAGCAGAGTAAAAATGCCTGTCTGTCCAGCTTTGCTCTAAAGCAGGCTGTGGCTACAATTAGTCTCTCTGTATCTTGCAAATGACTGTCCAAAATACAAAGTAAAGTAGTCATTAACGTAGATATCATGTCCTACAATCCTAAGTTTGGTTAAATATTTCTAAAGCGCTAATTCACTGTCCGTGGTATCTTGGCACCAACAATATCTTTTTACTAAATGCACCCAGGCTACAGTCTCCACAGCAGCTGATCAGAGCTGCAGTACAGGATGCTAAGAGGCACTTTAACTAAACTGCAAAATTTACATTTAAAAAAAAAAAAAGATGATCACTTTTAAGAAGTACATGAATGCTCTTCAAAATAGAGGAGCCAGAGTTACTGTAGAACAGCTGCTCTTCCTCCCCTTGTGACAGAAGGGAAAATATAGTTTACGTTATGAACTAGACTGCAGAGCATGCAAGAGTAAATAAGGGACAGAATCTATGATAAACTGCTGTATTTGATAAGGTGGGTGTTAAGGAGTGCTTTCAATCCTGAAATGATGTTGTCACGTTAAACACCAGCGAAACAAAAATTTCAGGGTAATTAACTAGCAAAAACAATAACAAGACTCAAAACTATATTAGAAAAGTACACATAAGTAATAGGTTTAGGTGTTAGGGTAATTTAAGAGGTTACAAACAAATTAAACATAGGAGTCACGTTTAAAAAAAAATAAAAAGGAGTTGGGAAGCATGGGGAGGTTCCCTCTTTTTATTGAAATAATGTTGTATTAACCATGTGAATGCACCAACTAATTAAAATAAAAGGAGAGAGAGATATATGTGTAAAAAGTAAAAAGAAAGGGCGATAGTGAGAACTCTCCTAAAAAACAGGAATTTAGTAAAAATTATAAAAATAAAAACAGCAATTATGAGATTAAATTCTAAATTGTGAAAGAAGTTCCCACAGGTTAATGAATATGCAATAAACAAATATTTAGGATTCATTAATTAATCACAGTGAGATTAATCACCCAAGATAAATCACACAGACAACTTGCAACATATCCTTGGGCTCACAAGCAGCCAGAAAAGCAACTTAAAAAAAAAGAAACATCACATCTCCTCGAGTGTAACTGTATTTCAGAACTTTTCAAGAAGAAACTCATGGGATCACTTTCTTCAATTGTTGCACACCACACCAAAACATCTTATTTAAAAATGAAATCCCGAAGATATACATTATTCCTTTGGAAAATGTGGTTCTTGTGGTAGAGTGACATACTTGTGACTGGCAGCCTTACGTGGCTCGGTTCTGGCCAAAATAAATTCTAGAGCCTTGAAGCTGTCAACTGGTAGCAAACAGCTGGTGCATTTCCTGTGTGTGATTTGCTCACATGATAACCCGGATTAAAACGCTGTAATATGCAATATAAAATGTTAAGTAGATAACAAGGGAAGGTAGCTATTTTAAAATTAGCTATGTAGTTACTTTCCCCATCACAATCTACACATTAGGCCCCTGTTTTACCTTTTAAAATGAAGGTCTCCTGAAACACAGGTCTTTGTCAGGTTCAATTTTTTTAATTACCACACAATTGAACTTGTGCTGAATTACAAGAAAAAGGTCTGATAGAACAGCTGGTGTTTTCCCACTTTGTCCAGCAAGGTGATAATGCGTATCTGTAAAATGTAGTTTTTATGTGATGTATTCAATTAAGTGAAAAGCTATATAGCCTATATGAGGATTATTAAATATTCCAGGTTTTGGGTCCTACATTGTGCTGAGTGAAGCTGCAGCCCTTTCATTTAGTGTTTAGTGGAGGTGAGGCGTTCCAGTGAATCTATCACTGCGTTTAAGAGGCCAGGTTAGCTAATCCCCCAACTATAAAGTACAGCCAGTATTAATGTATTATGAGTAACAGAAAACTGCTGGTCCCCTGAAAATATAAAAAGTATATGCTATAAAACAATTCGATATTACCATAGGTACCAAATATGTATTGCAGGGATTCCTGAGATAGTCATAACTGCCATTTCGAAGGTGGTAGAACAATTAGGTGTTTTTTGAATATCTTAAAACTAGATCAACAATAAAAATTTGAAAATCGGGCTTTATGCCGATGATCTTATGGTTCTGACAGGGGATTTAGAGAAATCACTTCCTGCGATTTGGGAGCAGTTGGACTGTTTTGGAAGGGCATCGGGATATTCAATCAATCAACAAAATACTAAGCTGATGAAATGGAATACTTCTTATAGGAGTGATTTCACAAAGCAAGAAATTAGATACCTAGGGGTCCAAATAGTTCAAAATATAGAAAAAATAGCGCAGGTGAATTTTGATAAAATTGCAGCGAGGGTAAAGTCACAGTTACAAGCATGGGGGGGCTCTCCCACTTTCCTTTCTGGGCAGATCAAACCTCTTAAAAATGTCAATCCTCCCTAAATTAACTTTCTTATTTAATACCATACCGTTAGGGTTTTCAAAAATTTGGTTCAAGAAAATACAGGGTTCTTTCTCCAGCTTTATTTGGGGAAACAAAAGGCCAAGAATATCTCTAAATAAGTTCAGAAGAAAGAAAGCACTTGGTGGTGTCTCTACCCCAGATCTTTATTTGTATTATTGCGCTTTTCACGTAAAGAACTTTCGTCAACTATTGATGGAGAATTCGCGTATGTCCCCGCTCTTTAGGGTCATTACAGCAAATTCACCAAAGCAAGCAGACTTTTTTCTTCTAAAATTTGGTCATCCTAAATATTTTAAGAAGGTGAGGCTGAAGATTCTTCTAGCGGCCACTAAAGTTTGGTTTCAGGTGAGATCGCTCTTACAAATACCCTATTACAATGATGCAACACCTATTTGGGACTCTCCTGGTACCCCGGACTGTTTAAAAGACGCACTTGCTGCACTGCTTTGTACCTGGGGGATTGGTAGGTGGGGGCAGTTTTTTGTGAACACTGAGCTTATCTCTTGGCAACATTTCTCAGCGATCACCGAGAATTTGGTTTCAAAATTTAAATACTACCAACTTTCAAGCTGGGTAAAATCATCGGGAAGGAGATTACAGAGAACGGGGACTTGGTATCAAAGATTTGTTCACGTAATACACTACGGAAAGAAGTCGCTGAATGGTATTGGATGTTAGCTCAATATGGAGAAGATACACAAAAATCATTTGCTGAGATCTGGAGGAGGGACCTGCCAAGCGAAGATCTCGAGAAATTAGGGCAAGTATCCATGTCTCTTTTGTGGTCATATGTGAAACCTGCTCCATTAAGGAAAAATCATCTTTTCACTGTTCATGCGGCATATTGGACCCCACAGAAATTGTCAAAGCTGGGGAGCCGAGAAATAAAGAAATGCCGGAAATGTGGAGAAAACAATGCAAATGAGACCCACATGTTCTGGCTGTGCTCTTCAATCCAGGTGTTTTGGCAGAAAGTGGGTAAGACCATTTCAGATATCTTGGGTAAAGAGATTAAATTGACAGTATCTTCAGTGATTTTTGGAGTGCTTCCAGGTTGGGTAGAAAACCGTAGCTTTCTTAAAATTCATAAAGCCCTTTTTTTTTGTTTTGATTCTGCTTGCACGGAGGGAACTGTGCGTTAAGTGGATTTCTCATTGTTCCCCTATTGAAGATGAATGGATTTGTCCCATACAGAGGCTGTCGCCCCTCGATCGTGCAAATAAGCTGACTAAGAAAACAACATTTTGGGAACTCTGGGATGTTTGGTTTGAGATGTATGTCTCAAACCTAACCCACTAAGTACAACTTTTTTTTTTTTCTTTTTTATCCTATGATTAACAATATGCTACCCAGGTCTGCTTTAGTGGCAGGGCCACTATATATCAGAGCACCTGTCATGTCATGTCAGAAGAGCCGGCGCCATTATCCATCTAGGAGGCACAACTCTTATGCTGGCTCGTGGATAACTGTTTTATATCCTTTTCCTCCCTGGGGACTGGGCTCTGTATTGCCTCTTTCTGGTTAAGCCCTACCTCTTCAAGCCTAGAGCATGATTGAATAAATGAGGACAAAATTAGCAAGCATTGTGAAATTTAGAAATCTTTTAAAAACATTGACCAAAATTCAAGGTAAAATAGGACAAGTGGTAAGGAGCTACAGGAGTGACTGAGAATCCTAAACTCAATTTTGGTAGGAGTGAATTATGGAGGTTAGCACAACGCGCTCAAATCCTTGTCTCAAATGGCATCCCGCTCGCGAAGGTATCCGTATTTGAATATTTAGGTGTTACCCTAAGTGAAAAAATGGATTGGGGACCACAAATTGATAAAACAAGCGTTAAGTTAGCCCAGACCACAGGTGGGTTGGCCAAACTATATAGGAACTCTTTGCCTAAACCCATTGCTCCAATAGTTGAGATCTATATAGTACAAACCAGGGGTGCCGCAATGTATGGGGCTGAACTTTGGGGGTATAGTCCTATAAGAAATATTAGCAAGTCTGAGAATAATTTCATTACACAGTTACTGGGTCTCCCTTCCAGCACCACACTTGTTACTCTGCGTTTGGATTTAGGGGTGAGACCGATCGCAGAGGAAATAGGTCTGAGACCGCTAATCTTTTGGCGTCTTCTTTGGGTGACCCCGGACCTGGCTGTATACAGGTCAGAGTTAAAAGAGGTAATGGGCCTCCCGCGTGCAGGGTAAATAGCATGGTTTGCACACATCAGGGACACACTAAGTAATATTTGGAAAATTAGATTATGGAGTAACCCAGAGGTAGCATGTCCTGCAATCACAAGGAATGAACTGGTCAGGAGCTATAGGGAAAGCAAGTACGCTTATCTACATGAGAGCTCAGCAATTGGTGCTCGAACAGTTACCTTTATGAGAATCAAAGATCATTACATTCTTGAGCCTTTCCTGGACGATGTACAACCTGCATTAGCAAGAAAATTATACGTCCAATTTAGACAATGTGCAGGTACCTCTCCTCTAGGGTGTGCGGCCTGTAGTAACAAGGTGGAGACAGAACTTCATGTATTCTTTTTTTGCCGTGGCTATAAAAAAAGCCAGACATAGATGGCTGATACAACTATGTAGAAATTTGGAGACCAAGCAGTGTGCAGCTGTATTTAGGCTCTTAAAATACAATACCCAAAATGCCAACTGTATTTGCTATTTCGTGCTTCCTACTTTCTATGTGGTGTGTGCGCAAGTCATTTTTTGGCCTTAACTCTTAGACTCAAGCTGACACGTCACCCATATAGGTCATGTTCCATTTCATTGTATCGTAACCATTTATGGCTGAAAGAGATTTGTTTCTAAGGGTATCAAATGACATGATGCTTTACTTCTGGTGGCGGGCAACTGTCTATGTAAGGAATATGCTACTTACCAGTATGCATCTGTTCTTGGCATGTAGAGCTGCAGATCTACACACTTTTGCATAGATCGCCATCTGGTGTTGGGCCGGGATGTTTGCAGTTTGTTTTTCCTCTTGGAAAGTCTTTGGAAGTCACGAGGTCGGTGACTCCTCCCTTGGATGGTATTGCGCATGGGCTTCGGCTCCATCCTCAGATTGTTTTTCGCCAACAGGGAAAGATGGAGCGTAGTAATAACAGTGAAGAAACCCATGTGTGTTGTATCTAAATAAGATAGACTGGAACAGATACAGGTAGCCGGGGAGGCGGGTGGGCGTGTGTAGAGCTGCAGCTCTACATGCCAAGAACAGATGCATACTGGTAAGTAGCATATTCCGTTCGAGGCATATGAGCTGCAGATTACACACTTTTGCATAGACTATATAGCAGTTCCCAACCTTAGCGGCGACCACCAGTATCCGTTGCAGTGGTTTGAAATAGTGTTTTTAGTACAGCCTGGCCCACACTAGCTTGTTGCTTGGTTTGCACATCTACACAGTAAGGTTTAGTGAAAGTGTGAAGTGTTGACCATGTGGCTGCTTTGCAGATATCATCTAATGGGATGTTACCTAGAAAAGCCATAGAAGCCCCTATCTTTCGTGTAGAGTGGGCTGTAGGGGGAACAGATAGCGTTCGTTTTGCTTTGTGATAGCAAATCTGTATGCATTTTACAATCCCCCTAGCTATCCCCGATTTTGAGATGGGGTTGCCTTTGTGTGGTGGAGAGAAAGAGACAAATCGTTGTTTGGTCTTTCTGAAAGGTTGTGTTCTCTGGATATAGTAAAGTAATGCCCGTTTAACATCTAACGTGTGCAGCGCCCTTTCTGCAACAGTTTGAGGTTGTGAGAAAAATACCGGTAATTCTACCGATTGGTTTAGATGAAAGGGGGAAATGACTTTGGGTAGGAATTTTGGGTTGGTACGGAGAACAACCTTGTTCTGGTGCATTTGGAGAAAAGGTTCTTGTATATTAAGTGCTTGTATCTCACTGACCCTTCTAAAGGAAGTGATGGCTACAAGAAAAGCTGTTTTCCATGTGAGAAATTGCAGTTCGCATTTATGCAAAGGTTCGAAGGGCGGTCCCATTAGCCTTGTGAGAACTATATTTAAGTTCCACACAGGTGAGGGTGGTACTCTGGGGGGAATTATTCGTTTCAGGCCTTCCATGAAGGCTTTAATGGCAGGCACTCTGAAAAGTGATAGGTGCTGTCTGTTCTGTAGGTAAGCGGCAATTGCTGCGAGGTGTAGCCGAATGGATGTATATGCTAGGTTACACCTTTGTAGATGGAGCAAGTAGCATATGATGTGCTGGATAGATGCGTCTAGAGGATTGATTGTGTTGTTATGGCAATAAACAACAAATCTTTTCCACTTGGCAGCGTAGCAGGCTCTAGTGGTAGGGCGTCTAGCTTCTCTGATGATGTTTATACAGTCAGGGGGAAGGTTAAGGTATCCGAATTCTAGGATCTAAGGAGCCAGATCGCAAGGTTGAGCTGAGCTGGGTCCGGGTGTCTGATCTCTCCATGGTTCTGGGTTAGGAGGTATGGTGAGAGGTGTAGCTTTTGATGTGGTACTACCGAGAGTTCCAGCAGCGTGTTGTACCACGGTGGTCTGGCCCACGTTGGAGCTACTAGGATCAGTGTGAGGGAATGCTGTTGTAGCTTTCGCACCACTAATGGAATTAGTGGGAGAGGTGGAAAGGCGTACGCATATTTGCCTGACCAGTTCATCCATATCGCATTGCCTTTGGACAATGGGTGTGGGTATATCTGGCGGCGAAGCTTGGTCATTTTTTGTTTTCGTGGGTGGCGAAGATGCCCCCACATCTGAAAGAACGGGTGAAGAACCTGTGGGTGAAGTTCCCACTCGTGGATCTGCTGCGTCTGTCTGCTGAGCAGATCTGCCATGGTGTTTTGTACTCCTGGGACATGTTGGGCTAGGAGAAAGATTTTGTGTGGAATTGCCCATCTCCATATGCTCTGTGCTAGTTGAGAGAGCTGTGGAGAGTGTGTGCCGCCTTGTTTTTCAATGTAGTACATGGCTGTCATGTTGTCTGTGCGAATGAGGACTGCCTTGCCTAAAATCTGACTTTGAAAGAATTTTAGGGCTAGAAAGATTGCCAGTAACTCCAGATGGTTGATATGGAGTAACTTTTGTTGCGGCGTCCATGTGCCCTGCACTGTGAGGTGTAATAGATGAGCTCCCCAGCCGGAGAGCGATGAGTCTGTTGTTAGTATTATTTGTGGAACCGGGTCCAGGAACGGTCGACCTCTGGAAAGATGTGTGGTGTTCCACCACTGCAGAGAGCGATGGGTGCGACTGGTGGTGGTTCACCGTGAAGCCTAGCTGGTGAAGTAGTTGGATTGTAGTGGCGGTGTGGTGTACACATTGGTTGTAGGACGTGGCTTTTATCAGCCAGTCGTCTAAATATGGGA
Organism: Triturus cristatus; assembly: GCF_964204655.1. Lineage (NCBI taxonomy): Eukaryota > Metazoa > Chordata > Amphibia > Caudata > Salamandridae > Triturus > Triturus cristatus. Next base: position 214,762,485 of record NC_140592.1, read on the forward strand.
AGATGTGAATGTGCTGTCTTCTGAGGTGTGCCGCCACTACCGCTAGGCACTTGGTGAATACCCTTGGTGCTGTTGTGACCCCGAATGGGAGCACCTTGAACTGGTAGTGTTGCCCGTCCACTACAAATCTGAGGTACTTTCTGTGAGCATGGTGTACCGGAATGTGAAAGTATGCGTCTTTTAAGTCCAGTGTGGTGAGAAAGTCGTTCTGGGAGAGGAGCGGAAATACCTGCTGAAGTGTTACCATGTGAAAATGGTCCGAATGTATGTATGTGTTTAGAGGCCGGAGATCTAGAATAGGTTCCAGAGTCTCGTCTCTTTTTGGCATTAGAAAATATAGGGAGTAGACCCCTAAATTTTGCTGATTGGCGGGAACTTATTCTATTGCCTGTTTTTGTAGGAGGGAGATTACCTCCTGTTTTAATAATGTGGAATGTTCTTGTGACATTGGGCGTTGCATGGGTGGAATGTTTGGGGGGTAGATGTCAATTCTAGGCAGTACCCCGAGCGAATAATTTGGGTCACCCATTTGTCGGAGGTGATGGTCTCCCAGACCTGAAGGAAATTTTGTAGCCTGCCCCCGACCGGAGTGGGATGGTCTGGAGGGAGCGGGGGGAAGTCATTGGGTAGGCGGTGTGGCAGAGTGGGCGGTATTTGTTTTGCCTCTGCCTTTATTGTTATTGCCCCTATAGCCGCCTCTTTGATAATCCCTTGTGAAGGTGGACTGAGCAGGGGATTTGTAGGAAGTGGACGCTCTGAGGAGTAGCCTCTAGCCGTACCCCGAAAGGAAGAGCGGCAAAAGGAGCGCCTAGGATGGTGTGACTGCAGGGCTCCCATAGATTTTGCCGTATCCGTGTCCTTCTTCATTTTCTCGAGGGCCTCATCCACCTTTGGGCCGAATAGGTGTTCTTGGTCAAAGGGATGATTTAGGATGGAGGCCTGTACCTCAGGTTTGAAGCATGATACTCTCAGCCAAGCATGGCGACGGAGGAGTTATAGACTTACCCTCTTGAATTAATTCATTGGCCCTATTTTTGTATCTTTCTGGAAGGTGGTGCATTATGGTTTCTAATTCATCATAATGCGCTCTATCGTATCTGGCCAATAGCGCTTGAGTGTTGGCGATACGCCATATATTGGCTGCCTGTGACGCAGTGCGCTTTCCTGACGCGTCCAGTAGCTTTGACTCTGTCAGGTGGTGGTGCTTCGCCTGACGCCTGGGTGTTTGACCTCTGCCGTGCAGTGGAAACCACTAGGGAATCCAGTGGCGCTGGCCCTTTGATATAGGCAGGATCTGTGGGGGCAGCTTTGTACTTTTTCTCTATGCGTGGGTTAATGACCCTAGCCCTGACTGGGTCCTTAAAAACCTCTGGTGCATGTTTTATCACCAGAAACTGGTCCTAGGAAGCTTGTTTCCGGTCCAGGGAAGACATGGCTTGGCAGTTCGGGCTGCACTGTTCCCATGAGGCACAGGGTCAGACTGATTTGCATATGGCCATGTCTGAACTGGGGTGGCAGAGTGGGCTAAATAACGGTGATGGATTAAACCCAGATCAGTTGACTGGGGGTGAGTGCTTGCAATGTTCAACACTCCGTCCATCATTTCCTTTGGTTTTTGCTGTGTTCGCCATAAGTTGGCAGGGTATGCTCAGACGTGAGTCCCTTGCTCACTTTGCCACTGGATTCAAGCAAGCCTGGCTGTAGACGGCTGAAATGCCAGAAACTGGTCCTAGGAAGCTTGTTTCCGGTCCAGGGAAGACATGGCTTGGCAGTTCGGGCTGCACTGTTCCCATGAGGCACAGGGTCAGACTGATTTGCATATGGCCATGTCTGAACTGGGGTGGCAGAGTGGGCTAAATAACGGTGATGGATTAAACCCAGATCAGTTGACTGGGGGTGAGTGCTTGCAATGTTCAACCCTCCGTCCATCATTTCCTTTGGTTTTTGCTGCATGTTTTATCACCCCCTTGAGCATAGGTAGTATGGAGGTAGACCTATGTGCGGTATCAAAGGTGTCGAGGAGGAAATCCTCCTCTACTGGGTCAGTGTGTAGCTCTACCCCGTGATAATGTGCCGCCCTCTGAAGTAGGTGGTGGAAACCTAATGAGTCTTCCGGTGGAGATAGCCTGGAAGGGTAAAGGTCATCTTGTGGGACGTCTGGAATGTCTGGATTATTGTAGTTGTCCCATGGGTCTGGGGATCCTGTAGGGGTGGGGTCTTGGGGCACATCCCCTGGATCGTAATATGGGTCCCCCTGATCGTCATCGTCTGGAGACGGGGTCGGGGAGCGATGAGGTGGGGGTGGAGAAGGCAGAGGGGGCGGAGGTGGAGAAGGTGGAGGAGGTGAGGAAGGAATTCTGAAAGGGGAGGTAGCAGAGTCCTTCCTCTTTGGAGATGGAGGCGGAGTCGGTTTGTCCCAATGTCTCTTTTTAGAAGAGAGTGCCAAATGTCCAGTTTTTGGATCCTTGGTAAGAGTCTTTTGCAAGGGATCCGGTGTAAACAGTTCCTGTGACAATGTTTGTTCCGTCGGCGCAGAAGGTTTCGGGGCGATGACTTTTTAGGCTTGTCCGTGCCGGGCTTAGCACTGGGCTTGGGAACCTCCGATTTCTTGGTCGGCGCCGAGGTGGGCTTCGGCGTAGGAGTGTCGGTGCCGAGGGCCTTATGGGGTTTGGTCGGTACCGAAAGGCTGGGTTTCGACACCGAGGACTTTGGTGCGGAGCTCGGTGTCGAGGTAGAGGCCGGTCTCTTTTTCGGTGCCGAAGTGTGTTTCTCGGAACCGCTGGAGGGCTGGCTCGAGCCCGAGCCGCCGGAAGGCTTGTTTGGCTTCTTCACCGGGCCCGAAGGTGGGGTGTTTGAAGCAGTGTCTCTGGTCTTGCCTAGGCCCGGAGGCGAAGGCGTGACCGAAGCCTTTTTGGGTGTCGGTGCGGGAGGGGGTATAGTACTCACGACCCTCTGCGCCGGGGTGATGTCCTCCACATCTGAGTCGTCGGCTTCGGAAGCACTGACGAGGTCCTCTTCGGTGTGCTGCTGTCCCGGATCTTCGAATTGGCCCTGAAGATGTCGACTGGAACGGAGGTCGAGGAGTGCGCCATGTTTCGTCTGGCCCTTCGATCTCGAATAGTCTTTTTGGATCTGAAAGACTTGCAGGCCGGACAGTCTCGAGCCTCGTGTTTCGGGGAGAAGCAGAGGTTGCACACCTCATGAAGATCGGTGTAGGGGAATTTGGACCCACATCAAGGGCACTTCTTGAAAGGAGTTCTTTCCATCAGCCGGGACCGGAGATTGGGTAGGCCCGAAGGCCGCCGTAGATGACTGGAATCGAAGATGTCGAAGAGAAGGTGATTGAGGAGATCTGGATCTGAACAATACCGCGATGAGCGAGGATTCCGCTTCGATCGTCGAACTGGAAATGTTCGGAACCGGAGCGCGAAGTATTACATCCGAGCCCGATGGCGGAAAAAACCAATCTGAGGATGGAGCCGAAGCCCATGCGCAATACCATCCAAGGGAGGAGTCACCGACCTCGTGACTTCCAAAGACTTTCCAAGAGGAAAAACAAACTGCAAACATCCGGGCCCAACACCAGATGGCGATCTATGCATAAGTGTGTAATCTGCAGCTCATATGCCTCGAACATAAGTATTTCACCGGGCAATTTGATTGTGTAACTTGGCAATGCCTAATATTTATATTGTATGGTTTTAGCATATTTTAATAGGGCTTATTTTATATGTCCCTCTTGGGAAATTTGTAGAGGCGTGGTTTTTTAGTATTTCCAATCAAGGACCTCGCCGTTGACCTGCATGTGTACTTTTTATACGATTGTTTTAACTTACTGTATGGTTTTATTGCATTTGCACTTTTATGGTCAATTGACCGAAATAAAGTATTCAAATTAATTATGGAGGTGGAGTTTGGTTAATATTAATTCTTAAATAGCTTCAACGTCCGATCCAAATGTTGAATATCTTTCAGGTCAAAACCATGTTTAGTGGTAGTCCAATTGATATTAAGGTGTAGGACAGTATGTAAAAAGAGTAGTAAACCATATGACAAGGGGGAACACAAGGAGAGAGAAAAAGCTCTTTATACAACAAAGGACGGTTGTGCACAACAGAACCACACATACTGGACTTCAACACAGTCTGACACGCATACCCAGAAACATGCGGTTCCGGCAAATTCAGCTGTATATAATCCACAGGCCCTACCTCACGCCTGCTAAGATCAATCGGGTATTTCAATCGTGCAGACGCAGCATGCCCGAGATGTGCTGAACTGGGAGCGGAGCTAATCCACATGTTATGGAGCTGCCCCCGAATAGGTATATATTGGAACGAAGTAGCCAGAATGTTACATACCTGCACAGGCCGCAAATCGCCTTTTGAATGGCCAGTATACTTACTACACAAATTCAAGAGAACATCAGCCAATAAGGTAGCATCTAGATTCCTAGATTTAGGGATGGTGGTTGCCAAAAGATGACTAACTAAAAGGTGGAAAGCGACAGATCCACCACATGCGCAAGCGTGGTGTCACTCACTGTTAGCATGGGCCAAGGCAGAAAGCATCGCCATCAGGCGCGAGGAAACACTGGGACTGCATCAGGTCCCCATAGCAGCACACTGGGATGCCTTTTTAAACGAGTTGTGGCAGAATGAGGGGGGAGGGACCTGAGGGACCTACCGACTGAGAGGCATGTGAACAGGTGGCACAAAACAAACATGTCAATTGAATGTACGCCATGGTTTTCCATGGGCACGGACGCGCCAATCACGAGACTGCAGGCGCGTACGCCACAGACGGGAGACACCGTGAAATACATTAGCAAGGCAACATTATGCACGCATATACGGGGACGGGGGGAAAGGTAATATGGGCGAGGAGAATGTTGATGTTTTTTGTTGTATCATCTGTTCATATGTTAAATGTGTTAGAACCGAAAGAACTCTTGTAAAATTCACAAATAATGTATTTGCACTCAACTGCACCAATCTGTGAGCTTTACACAATGTGCAAGGATGACCACGAGATGTATAATGTACCCGCTTCTTAACTCGAAAAGCTATTAAGATACATTAGATATAATAGCTAAACACTGCACTGTCAATACTGCGCTCTGTACCGTATCGACAGTCCGCTAATGTATACGCATTGTATCATATGCACTTATTGTTGGGAACAGTATTGCATATATATATATATATATATATATATATATATATATATATATATATATATATATATATATATATATATATATATATATATATATATATATATATATATATATATATATATGTAACATAAGAATGTATAAACTCAATAAAACAGATTTAAACAAAAAAAATACTTTAAGAACTTTTGTTTCCTATAAGGCACACTCTAAATGTTTTACACCATGTTCTCTATTTGCTGCATTTAGAAAATCAGTGTGCTTTACTTCATATGACCCATGTTATGATTTGACAAGAAAAAGCTATAATTTCAAAATGTAGATTTGATACTGTCCAAATTATGTTAATTTATAAGTCACTGTGTGACAAGTTAGGTTATAATTGTGTTCTAGGATTCAACCTCATAATAGAACTGACATAATTTTTTTTTTGCATTTGAGTAAATTATTTGTTAAGTTAGCCGTTATTTAATTTTGACCGCAATAGATAGCTTAAATAAACAATTATTTGGTTGTTGATTTGTATGTTCCTGTTTTTAAAATGTCACTTTCTGTCCCTGTCCACTATGGTACTTTCCAAGGGCCTGATTACGAGTTTGGCGGTGTGGGAGTGGGCAGCCACACCAAAGCCCCGATCCCACACTGCCAAACTCACCCGCCGCCCGCCAGATTAGGAGTTTTCTCCTGGTCTGGTGGACGGTGCTTTGGCGGAACCACGGTGGTGCTGTGTTAAGGCGCATATGTTAGCCTTAGCACGGCATCACCGTTGGATGGCCAAAGCAAGTTCATGCATGGCATGGACATGCAGGAACAGGGGTGCATACAGACAGGGGGACACAACATGTGCCCCCTTCGTGCAGCCCCATGCACAGGGGCAACACACGGCCCTGTAGGGCACCATTAGATTCCACACTTTTCATGGCAGCTCCACCACCAGAAAAGTGTGGAGGTCAGGAAACATGTAATATGCTTGGCGGTGTCGCAGCGGCACCGTCAGAATATTGCTTCCCCATACCACCGAGGGATCTCAGATCCCGGCGGTTGCGGTGGTCATGTGGTGGTGAGACTGCTGCATAATGCGGCAGTTGGACGGCCTGTGCGGTGGTTTCACCCACTGCGAGTTTGGCGGTCTGATGGGGTGCCAAACTCGTAATTAGGCCGTAAGTGTTGCGAGAAAATGTGCTTCTGTAAAGTAAAGGTCCTCGCCAGCATGTATACCAAATGTAATTAAAGGTTCATCTCAGTTACAAAATGCTAGTGGCCAATGGCAATCCTCCAAAATCGATGGACTAAATGCAGATAATTTAGCTTTAATTTACTGTACTCCATCTGGCACGTAAAGACAAATAAATACCCTCAATATTAACTGAAACTGTAATGTGTAACTATTAATATGAGCAAAACACAAGCTATGAAGTTCAGAAGAAAGAAAAACAACTATGTTAATAAGCCTGGAAATTAAAACTGGCTCAAGTAAAATGTTATAGCTAATTAGGAGGATTACTTGACGAGATCATGAAATGGAAGTTACATCAGAATATAATTCTGAAATATGCCGGTACAGACACCAATGGACTCTGTTGTTTTAATCATAGATTTGGAGGCGACCACAACCTGCATTCATTGTCTATGTCCAAAATGTCATATATGGTGCAGATCCCATGATCTTGAAAAAAAGGATACTGTTACAAGGAAATGAAAGATACGTAGTCCAGAGATGTATATTAGGATCACAGCTTTATTCTTCAGATAGGATCCAAGTTATGTCTCATGCTATGCCTCATACCATGCCCCACCAGGAGCAGCCTCCTTGCCGCTCAGCCCTTCCACACCAACTGATCTCTTCTTCCACTCAAACACTCTGAACATTCTGATGACATCACATAGACTGAGTAGCACGGCAAAGGGCAACAACCGAGAGTATGCATTAATCACTTACTAGATTATAACAGATACATACAAAGAATTCCAAAGTAATGTGCTTACAAACTTCTTGCTTTGCCATCAGTAGTGGGGATGGAAGCCTGAAGGCTGGAGCTAGGTTGAAGACCTTAAAAGTTGACTCAGAGGTGCAGAGAATCGAACTTATTTAATTAATAGTGATGCACTGTCTGCAGCAACTCAGTGTCTGAGGGATTTATTTAATTCTGAAAACTTGTCAATTAAGTACAAAAGTAACATTTCATACCTGTTTTCTACCCAACTAACAGTACTACTCAAAAAAGGGAAATAAACGAGAAATCATCTTAACAGCCATTCTCAACTGACAAAGCAAATTTTGCCTAAAAAGATATTGTGCCACCTTCCTAAATAAGTGATGCATCATGGTATTTAAACCTATTTACTAACAGTTGCTTGCCCAGCAGAAAGGCAAATACCTCTGTTAATTAGGCTTAGCAATTGATAAGGCAACTTTGATTACATTTACCTTGTGGAAAACAAATTAGATTTTGGTGTGGTTCTAAGAAAAAAACTAAATTATGAACTTCACAATGTTACTTTGTTCAGCTTATCTGAAGGAGTAAAAACAGTAACATTGGTAAGTGGGCAGTGACAATCAACTGCATAAAACCTAACAGTATATTCACGGATCCAAGAATAAGAATAAGGCACTGCTGTACTCTGACCTTGAGCCTATGGTGGAAGTTGTGGGCAAGAAATGTCACTAGGGGCACGATTGGGGAGAATCATTTTCTGGATCCTCAGATAAAAAAAACAATTTTGAGGGGTGAAAATCAGAAGCACATTTTTAACATAGGCTTTTCACTTTTTTTGACAGCGAAAGGGCAGTGTCCCATATCCTGGTGGCAGCAAGTGGGCCCATAGAGGTCATCCACAACAATAATCGTTGTCCTGGAGGTATTAAGGTGCGTTCAATGGACGCCCGTCTAGCTACTGATGATTTGTTGAACCTGCTTTTCAATGGCATAATCTTCAACCCCCCTCTTCCACCATCTTTGTTTTAAAGTGACAGCAGCTGTTTTTTTTAAATATTTAATAGTTCAACTCTTGTGGTTCGAATAATAACTTTAAAAAAAAAAAAAAATCTCTTTTGCATTGTCTTTTCTTTCCATGTACTTATTTTTTAGCTGTTCTCATACTGTTTAGTATTTATTTTTATACAGAATACTATTTCAGAAAACTGTATGTTGAATAATTTTGTTTAAATTAGCAAAAATATTCAGTGACTATGATGGAACTACAACCAAGACTATCACAGAAGCCAATGGAATACATGTCTTAAATCCAGGTGGGTCGCCCAAAGGACAAGCCCCTGCGGTTGAATTCTCAAAGAAAAAAACAATGCAGTTTTGAAAACTCGAGTTCCATCTATTGCTTATTTAAACTTGTAAATTCATTACATGCACCCCACTCTGCAGCAACCTAGCACTAACTATAATGAAGTTATCACAGAATGAAATACTCTTGGCCCTTTCACGAAATCTGGAGCAACACAAACAAAAAAAGGGTGACTTACGGTGTCTGTAAAAGTTGAGAGACTGTTGGCATACCGGTTTTACTGGCTTCACTGGACAGTATGGATTCCAGCACAGACACTAAGTAAAACAGAAAATCGACACAACACTCTAAATACACTTGAAAATTAAAAAGCAGGTACACGCTAAACTTGAGCATTTTAGAGAGGAAATGCATCTCTGCCTTATGAGGTGGAGCACCACAACCAGTCTCCACTAAGACGTACATCAACATAGCTTTTGTCTACATACACTGGATATAATGAATATGTTTTGAACAACAGAAGCTGAAGCTGCGGTGGCTGGAGATAGAGAATGAGCTTAACAAATAGGGAGATTTAGGAGCCACAGTGATTTTGTTCTATCTTTCGCCTACTGGCAGCTGCTGGCTGATGTATCATCTGGTTAGTATATCATCATCACTGCACTGGATAGGAGGGGTAGGGGATGAGAAACTAGACTGAATTTAAGAGTCTTCACCGTTTAAATTATATTTCAGACTACTGCCCTATATAAAAAGGCCCACTGGATAAATAGCCTGGCACTATGAGAGACCGAAGAAGGAAGTCATACCATTTGTAATACTACGAAGACTGAGGTTAAAGGCCCCTGCCCTGCTCTGGGCCGGACTGGGAACCCAAACCAGCCCTGACAATTTTGTCGGACCAGCCCTCCCGGAAGGTTGGGGGGGGTGCACTGCTGCTTTTGTTACTGGGGGCTGATAATGCAGCACCGCTGCAAAAACTGGCCCCAGTAACAAAACCCAGCCCCCACAGCTGTAAAACCGGGCCCCACCCTACCAACCTTCCGGGGAAATACCCTCTGCCTGTTACGGCCAGTCCGGCCCTGGTCCTGCTAAACACATAACAGCAATTCATAAAGTTCCAGCCACTACATTCAGGCTCATATTTGCCAACCTAGCCACCTTTCAACAATACAGGATGGCTGTCAACCTAGCTACCTTTCAACAATGCAGAATACGTATAGTGAGCCGCCAGCACTGTCCCAGTGCACAAGGCCAGCTTTGCCCACAGGCTAACCTCTACTCAAATCTCTGGGATATAAAGAGCTGGACTGGTTATGAACAGGTGAATAAGGACCATACATTAACAATCTGCCCCAAACATTCTTTAAAGGCGTCTCTAGCCTACAAGTGTGCAGGAAATGCTATTGCTTGAGAATAGAGAAATAGTTCCAATGATAAGCTTCACAGAGGCCTCCTACTGGTCCATTCCCCTTAGGTGCAAGAATATTCACAGTTGATCAATGACCGGTGTCTAATATTCTTAGGTGTACGTTCAGTATTAAAGTGGACAGTTCCATATTCAATTTTGAAATAGAAAATGCTTGATGCTAAAATGTCTCTGGTCCTTCTATTTATTAGGCAGAACAAAGTTACAAAAATAATGCCAGCTTCTGAAATGTACTTGTAAAACTAGATTATCCCCCTCGTCCTTAGCAATCACTGCTGTACAGACTATAAAACATTCTCCCTGGTTTACAACATGCAGGCTACAGGCAGAAAAGGATGCCCATGAAGGGCACTTCATTGGCATCCATGAAGTGCACATCTTGCTCAGAACAAATAGAATGCACATCTTGCTCAGAACAGATAGAATTTGAATGCATGAAACAATGCAAGGTGAATGGTTTACAGCAGCACTAACAAAGCTATAAAGACAACACTCTAAAAGAAACTGTTGGAAAATGGCTCACCCGGTGACCAGCAAAAGAGGCAAAAAAAAGTAATTTATAATTTAAAAAAAGGTAATTCTCATTGAAAAGTCATAGAAGTTTATTAACTAAACCGTAGAGCTCAATATTTCCTAATTCTTAACAGTATACAAACTAGAGAATGGATACAGAAACTTCACAAGATTATTCTGACAAATCTCAGACAAAATTGACAGCATTCGGTAAATTCAAGCAACCCCGGTTTTAAAGAATCAGGTGCATGTAGGATAAATACATATTTTAAAAATCCATCCTAGTTTTGCAAGATATTGTCATAAAGACACCGATCGTCCGGACTACCTCTTAATTTAAACACGCCAAAACCGATGCACGCAACTCCTACTGAATGACCAAGGAACCACAAACAATGCCTCACTGTTTAAAGGCTTCACTGCTGCCATATTTCAAATTTGTCAAAGAGCCTAGAGAAGAGCCTGCATCACCAAATGAGGGTTTCAGAAATAGTAGAAGTAATCCTAAATAATCCGGAGATGGTTAGGATTGTTCCTTTTGGCAGGAACAATTGGACCGTTCCAAATCCATCATCATAAAAGGGATGTTCAAGGGTTTGCCCCTCACACCTTTAGCCAACACACAAGTGCACAGTGTGGGCTTTCACACAAAAGCCTTCTAAAGTCAAAAAGAATATCTCATTCAAGTACAACAATGGATGAGATCATAGCTGAGCATTCGGCGACCATATGACAAAGAATATTCTAAGTGGCTCAAAACAAACCAACTCTTCATCTTACCTAGCTTCAATCACACTTAAGACAGCCAGTAACCTTGAAGTCATCTTGGGCACCACGCTTTTTTGAAGCTAAGGAGAAATGAGTAACTTGACAAAAAAATATTCTACTCAGATAAGTAGAATACATACCCATGCTACTGCCACTTTCCCAAAGAGCAATTGCCACAGTCAACCTAGAACCGTGTAATTAGATACATGCCTTGATTCACGTAAATTATCACCAAACTACAATCATTTCACCACCTGGTGACCAGAAACATACTTGGGGAAAGCAAAAGTGACCAAATAACTCATTTCCTTGAGTAGACAGAACTACTCTATCTCAAATTCAACATTACCCACAGCCAACTTAATGAGCTTTATGCGTGTTCTCTAGTGGAAAGTGTGCACATCCATCATCTGACACCTTGGAAACAGAGGGAGTTCTTGTACCTTTCAAGCAGCAAGACTCTGGAACATTTTGTATCCAGATATTCATAATTCCTAAAACTTCCTTCAGTGTTAGAAGAATTTGACTACAATCTTGTTCAATAAATATTGTGCCTGCTTTGCCATTTTACTGTACTGCTGCCTGAATTCATTCGGTCTGTTTTATTCCTCCAGTCTTGCTTTCTTCCCCATTCCACTTCTGGAATAGCTGGCTGTCTTATAAGTAGTCCGAGGACGTTTCTACAGTATGCAGCACTATACAAGTGGAAAAAAATACATAAATGCTGCCAAGCCTCACCTGGCACCTGAAATGGTCATGGCAACCTCTATTCCAAATGAAATTGTCTGCTCTCCTAACCTGTAGTCCTAAGGAAACGTTCTTGGTTACGTACAATTCACATGTGCCTATACTCAATAAATTGTTTGTACATTTGTACTCCAGTGTAAATAAATGGATCAAGCTTCACTCTTACATTTTTATGTCCTACTAGATTATGGCATACCAAGCCCCCAAAGTCACTGAGGCCAGCAACGCTAAAGACAATGAATAAGCAGATAAACCTGCCTTAACTGATGCTATCTAACCAAGACTTGTTTCAACCTTGAAGCATTACCTGGTGACTCGGCCACAAAGTACAACATTACCATTTGCTGCAGCATATCTGTCCTGGACAAGCAAACCAAAAAGCAACCTCTCATGGAAGACTCAAGGATTATTACCTATAAGAAACACCCACCAGGACAGACAATGGTTTCAGTGGGCATTTCTTCAAAATTGTTGCAAGATGAAACAATACCGCCAATCATGCGACTAGTATGCCACCCTACCACTCAGGATTTATCAATCAGCTGGGCTTTGGCTATCTGGCGTTTAACACGCTTCTGCATTACATTTTCAAACCTAAATGTGTATAACACTGCAGCTCGCCACGCAGTTGTTAATGTGTATTACTCCACATGTGACACAACCTCTATATGATCGAAAACAGTGACTGACCCCTGGACAAGAGAAGTTTGTGGGGCTACGTGGGGTGTACGTGTCCTTGCTTGTAGAACACTCAAATAAAAATGTACATCTTAACAGTCATACTCTTCAACTAGGCTTAGTTTTGGCCTCACCATCAACTGATAAATGTCATAGTCGGGTGCCCCAGACATAAAGTTACGAAAGAAACTGTTACCCTTTATAAGGCTTTTTTTCGAGGAGCACCATGCTCAATCCTCAGATTCTCAGTAAGGTTGAATCTAGAACAAGGACCTTGGAATGGTACTCAGGCTGTGATGTAATACGGAGGGTTAGAATGTGAGGATGTGTGCATGTAGGATGGTCAGTTGGTCACTGCCTTGTCCATGGGCTGGTTGCTGCTTCGTATCTTAATAAAGCACCTTTCTTATCATAAAATTTGTGTGCCTTTCCTTAAGGATGAAGTCCTTTTCAGTACTGAAAACGATGGCTGTATACACTGCTGTCCCAACACTGAACTTCGTACGTCATTGTGGAAAGCCTCTCTTATCTTTTCATGGCATAAAGTTACAAATAAGTTTAAAGACTGAATCTGAAAAACTAGATATGCAACGATCACCAGCCCTAAGCAAATACAGTCAAGAATGAAGCATAAAACATGGGCAACTGGGATATAGACTTAAATGACACATATTTCTACAATTTGATCTGCATATAACTCACTGACTGATCCACAAATTTGATGACCCAATGTTTAGGAAACACGTTAGCTTACGTATGGATCTCTGCTTCACTCCCGTTACTAGATGCGCTCATTGTAAGAATCTGGCAGACTATGACAAAGACGCATAGTTGGGCATGTTGTTGTAGGGTTATATCACTTGTATGCATTTGAGGGCTCTCATTCAGTTATGGTGCAATTCATTGGTATCCGATGTATCCCCAGCAAATGACAGGTTTCAAAGAGGATGTTCATTAAGCACAACCAGAGGTCTATCAGCAAAATAACAGTGGAGCAAAATAGCAGGGTAGCAGGTTCAATTGCTGAACTTTACTTGGCAATAGAGCACAATACAGGAGACCAGAGCTAGCTTTGGATACTTGCCAACCAATTTCAACTTGGCAATAAAAGAGCTACCTTCTTTAGAATAAATATCAAGTATAAGTGAAACACCAGCCAAACTGCGCAGATAATGAGGCAATACCATAACATAATGACAGTGATCTTATCAGCCAATGATGTGGAAAGATTCAGCCACCCAGGTACATCTGGTTGTAGTGTGTCCAACAAGTCATAACATTGTATTTCAAGGTGTCAGCCTCACTATGAATAGTGTTAACGGCATAATATCTGATTGTTTTAGGGCCCAATAGAGAGGGATGTGTGATACAGAACTCAATGACATTTGCCTAGAGGGAATACATATTTTCAATTTACCCCGGATAATACAAAGGCAGAGAACTCCGTTATCTGTGCACAGTATGAAGTGTAGCCTGAGATTGGCCTCCACTTGCTGCAAAAATAAAATAATATTAGCAGCATATATGGATAGTAAGGATTCAATTTTATTAATCTTAACCCTACAATAATCTATCTCAGTAAGGATTATTTTTCTAAGCAGCACCATCAACAGTGAAAATAACTATTGCAAAACAAGACAGACATGGAGGGTTCCCTCTGAAGCTTAATTCGCTCATATATTGTCTACTTTGGAAATAAGAGTGCATAGATTCTACATCTAAGATGCAGTGATTGCTGAGGAGGTAGACCAGGGAAACTTCTCTGCATTGTGTGTTGCTAAAACAGGCTTAAATTCAGCCTTTGTGCCTATAAGTATTATAGTAATTTGAGACTCCCTGCACTAGGCAGTGTCGCTAGGATGAACCAGGTCTAAAGACATTTAGGGCATAGTTTGAAGTTTGGCTGCAGGTTCTGTGTCACAAATGTGATGGATATCCTGTCTGCTTTATTACAAGTGCATTATATCCGAATTCATTTGTACTCAAAAGGACGGGGTGTCTGTCCATCACGTTTATGAAAGAGTACCCATCTGCCACACTCTAAATCAGGTACTTAGACATAGTGTGGCATTATTGACAGCATCTCAGATAGGTGGAAGATATGACCAGCAACATCTGAAGTACTTATTCCACTTTGACAAAACTGTGATTTGTGCCTCTCTCGCCAAGGGAAAAAGACAACTTAACATATCAGTTCCTCTTAAACATAAAAAGGCATCCTCAGACTGGACCACTCCCAGATCATTGGACAGGAGCCTTAAAATAGTTAATAATTCCACACACTGCAACAATATTCCTGAATAGTTACTTGAGGGTCAAAAACTGTGAAAATGTTCACAAAGTCAACCACTATTGTGGGATATCTCAATTTCACCTGAGCATATGATGACTAAATACAGAGTACTGATTACCAGTTGAAAACATCTGATTAATTTGCCCATTAGCCTCTGTTACCGGAAACATTGCCTTATCAAGACACTAAGGAAACATCCTTTGCCTATTCTAAGGACTCACACTCTCACCTGACGAGGTCCGTCAGCCATTGCATCGTACATGGGTAAAGCAGTTTGTACTTTGAACCTAATGTCCCGATTGTCTTTATCATCAAATTTGTCAAGCATGTCTTGGTCCCCACTGATATTAAGTCAATTCAAGTTCAAAGGACTCCTGCTCAGACCTTATCAATTTCCTTTATACAGTGAAAGAATATATTTCTCCAAGCACATGGATACCACGCAGAAGTAAACCTTAACGGTCTCCCACAAACTGACAAGACCAAAGGGTGGGCAACATGTTTCTCATGAATGTGAGAAAGAAATTCTTAGCCAAGCACATCAAGGCTTCTGAAGGTGTCTTTGTGCAGAGTTATTCTGCTAGGGCCAGGAGATGGGAGTTTTTTATTTTCAAGAGAGAAGACATTTGATAAACCTTCACCAGCTGAACGATTTGGAAAGTAATGTAATCCCGGGAAACAGTGGTAGATAAACAAATCTGAAACAGGTGTGGCCTTGTAAAGAATCTCAAGAAGTCTATCACCTATAGAGGAATTTTATTCAATGTTAAAATCTAAGACTTGTAGGTGTACAACACCTTTGAAAAAAGATTGCAAGACTTCAATTGTCAAACTGTAACAGGGCTTTGCTATCACTTGTAAATATTTAGTTTTCCTTATTCGGTTCTATTCTGCACAGAAATAACGGTTTTCTGTGTTATTACCATGGAAAGATGTGTCCGCAACAGAAGCACAACACCATGGCAAATAACAGCAAAAACATGACAAAAGACTTTATATCTGAAAGCTTTTCAGCACTAGCTGAGCTAAGGAAAAGGTGGGTAGACATGGCATTCAAATATCTGGTGAAATACTGTTTTGCATGCTTACAGACTATGAATCACTTTCCTGTTCAGATGGACAAGAACACTGATTTAAGTGTGAGTGAGGAGCAAAATCAACCTGGGATGCAGAGTGTATGTGAATCCTCCAAACTGTTACTGTTAAGCACAGGTTATAAGATGGAAGGTGGTAGCAACGTCTCCATGCCTAAAAACCTAATTGAAGGCATTGCAGAAGATAGTCCTTCTACCATTAACGAAGTACTATCTTCTGCAATGCAATAGATAACTTGTCAGTTAGGTCTACAGTACTGTAGAAGCAGTTGAAGGACTATTGCGTGCCACTGCAAGATAGACCCATTATGGTTAGCGCAAGCTGGAGTCCAGGGCTGGTGCTGTTAAGTGTTGACTGAGTGAGAAGGTTACACTGCAGCTGGAGCGAGGTACCTATTCCTGACAAAGGACTACATCATCTGGAAGAGCATTTATATGCCGTAATGTCTCAGAATCAACTATGATGGATTGGAGATCTGTTTTGTGACCGTTCATTTTGGACTTTCGGTGTTGATAACATCAATCCATGGCGAGGATAGTACCATCCTTGAGTTAAAAAAATATATATGTTATTCCATGACATACATACATGCTTATTGTTAATGCACAATCGTGTTTTTAACAAACTCCATCCACATATCAAGGATTTCTTCTCAATGTTCGTACAAGGAAATGACAACTACAGTGATTTTGATGGGCAAACTAATGAACAAAGATGTCTACATCTGAAAAAGGGACCACCATGAAATGCATTGTCAAGCGAGAAATGTCCCTCCAAACACCCCCACCCGTTGTCATGAGGCAGATTCGTCACAATGCCAGGGATAGTGGAAATGATATCACATATCCTTTGACTACATTTCCATCACAGGTTGAACATTTTATCCCACTCTTAGCCCTTTAATAACCTACTACTTGCTGCAGAGAGACTATTGGCAAACCGAGTGATGGGAAAAAGTATGTACTTGTAAGAGCCCACCAATAAGAATTTAATAAAATGATGTTTCAGAAAAACAAGTGGCACAACAGTTATATTTAAAGACGTGTTGGCTGTACAATGGTCATCTGAATTTTCAAGCAGGTTACATCCAACCTCCTGCATTAAAGTCTGCCAATGCAAATGACAAATAACCCATTTGATCAAAGCCATTCAAAAGACAAGTTTATGTTCTATGATGAATCAGGGGAGCTCAATCACACAGATGTGGAAAGTTATTGGCTCCTTTGTACATCTTTTGTGAACCGGATATGACTGCGGAAGACCTTTTGTACTGACCAGTGAGGGCACATCTTACAGGATCTGTTGCACACCATAATACAAATGTGCCCAATATGGACAGATCTTGAGTGAAAGGCAGGATCAGTCAATATTTATAGATGCTTGTGTAACTCAAAACTGCGGAGAACCTGCAGGGTGGATGATTTGCAGAAGTCCTAAATTTAATTATTATGTTAGGAAATTGAAGTTCCAGGGGACGGTCAGGAATGTAGAGAGCTTTGTGGGTATTCACAGTTACTACTTAGGAGGTTTCCCACACTAGATGCATAGGTACCTTTTATTAACTAGGAAAAAGGGTGTACACCTTTGTGAAATCCAAAAAGACTATGACTAAGTCTATGATACATGAATCTACTTGTTTTCGTAGGGTCCAGGTTTAAAAGAAAAAAGCTGTGTCTGCGAGTAGCAGTCTGCTGATAAAAGGGATGGTGTTGCACACACGCTTCAGTTGAACTGTTTGCTTGGTATCATGTTTCCAGCTTACCCTGTAGAACTTGATCACTCTTTACAGTGTGGGTTTAAAAGTGCAATCCAGAAAAGGCAGTTCATAAGAAGAACCAGCCTTGACGCAGTGCTGCTGTATAAGAGGTAAGTAGATAGAGGCAGGCGGAATACTGACCCACAGAGACCGATGGTGCTGGAGGGAAGCTGTCCACAGGAACGGAATCTGGAGGGCGGCCATAGGTCATTTCATACAGTAAGTGCCCAAAGCAATACACATCAACACTTTCTAAAGTCTGGAGAAACAGAAAAGGAGGGGGGGAGGGGTTGTTTATCAGTTCTAAAAAACATCTCATACACATTATGCAAACTATTCATGTGCAAGTATAACTTTTATAAATGAATACTGACCAAGCAGTTAGTTCATCAGAAAATGGTGTATTCTGAAGGCACCAGGCATGACATCTTTACCAAATATACTCTCTATGACAAACAAACTGCAACGCCACATTCATGAACAATGCCTTGAACTACGATAATACTTTATTCATTGATTCATAACTATTTTTGATTTCCTATTGTTTGTTATATATTTCTATTATGTCTGTATTTTTAATCTACATAAGCCAGGGTATACCACCTAATCAAATTTACATGATCTCCGAGTTACCTCACAATATTATCAAAACTTGACACTTCATAAGAAGGGCCTCACTGTATTTTAAATGCCCATTTTCTAGCAATGCCTTTAGGTGCATCAACGTTTCATTCACACAGTTTCTTCTTTCTGGCTGATATGAACTTCAACTCACTACTAGCCTGTGGGTATTTGTCCGGAACTACGTTCCGGTTATAGACCAGACTTTTTTAACACTTAAACAGATAGTAGATCACAAAGGAGGCGAATTAGATCTCCTGCGTGGCAGGAGGCGCTTATTTATTTGCATTGGCATACATTACAAGCTCCAAGGTGCGATTTTATAAAAAAAGGAATTTCTTTTTAAAGGCTAAGGAATGCAACTAGAGATGTTTGAACTCAGTCAGACAGCGACTTCAAATTATTTGTCGTACATAATAAAGAAGAATTTAAGTTGTGAATGTATAAACACAAGGAAAAAGCAGAACAAAGACAATTACCAAATATTGAACTATTGATTTAGCAGTTTTGTGTGATCAATGGGCTTTTTCAGACCGAAGATGAGTTGCTGGTCAGTGTGGAGTACATAGTCAAACGTAGGAGCAGATGAGAGGACAGCTTTGGTTAACTTGCGTACGTGCTAGATTCCTTCATTTTGTATTATTATTAACATCGGAAAGGATACTACAGTATCAAACGAGTATTCCAATAAAATACAACAGTTGGCATTGCATCCAAGGTGAATAAATCATGTAGTTTGATCAGCAACTCACTATATATTCATTTTTTTATTTATCTGTACTAAGAGATACTATTTAAATTCTATAAGGAAGCATTTTTGAATTTCATACTATATCTTCACCAGCAGATTACATCATCGTCTCATTTTAAGATCTAAATCTTTAAAAGATCATATCTGAAAACTGGCCTAGGAATTCATACCCCATGTACTCCTCCAAACGTTCAAATGCAGTTCATTCATACTGAAATTATGAAAGCTAAGCTAATTCGCAGGCACAGAATTAAAAACTAGTATCATCACTTGTACATGACTGGCCTAGAGCTTCGAAGGCAGCAATAAACAATGTTAAAATGTCCTAATCAACTTACATTGATTTTCCTGAATTGGGAAAAGTAGGGTCGATAAAAGGATGGCAATCCAAGCAAAGAATTCTCCAGGTCCAATAACCTGCAGGTATCCCCTTCCAACATCACATTAGAAGCGTGAAGATGTCCATAAGGAAAACCCTTTTCATGCAAGAATTTCAGAACCTGAGCATCAAAAAGAACGGACTAGTTAAATGAGACACCTGAAGGTGTACAGTTTTAGACAACTGATGCTGAAACGTACCATGCAACAACCACCCCGCTCATCAACATCAAAACGGCAGTCTGATCATGCTTAGGGTAGGATATCTGGCCCTCATTTGTTCTGCCCAGGATGGTCATGCAAGGTGTGAAACCCAAGCAGGAGATAAATGTCCAAGATGCAGGGAAAAAACTTTCTGGATGCCAGTGACATTTTTTTTTTTCTTTTTAGAAACACCGCTTCTTTTGAGTTTTGTTGTTCAAACACTAAAAAGCCTGCTGAGCAGACCGCGTCAATATGGTAGTGCATCCATCACACCAGCAGAGGTACTTTTAGTGAAACCTTTCAGGCAGATGGGATCTCTCAACAAGACAGCATTGCTCCGCTGGTGGGTGGGGTGAGTGGGATTTGGTGGCGAGGTTCTCTGACAGTCTGGTGAGCCACCCACCAAGTGATACAAAAATTCCCTTGTTCTTCATGAATTATCAATGAATCCATATTTGAATCATATTGGATGCTTTGAGAAGCATTCATTTAAACACAGTTAAAAATACAGTTATACTCCAGAATAGAAGAAAACAAAGAAGACAAAAAAACTGAAATTCACCAGTTATGGTTAGCTAAGCACACAATAACTCACACAACAGCCATGAAATCACAACTTGCACATCAAATGCAATGCTTATGACCACATAAAATGTATAGCTATAAATAAAACCACATCTTCAAACGACACATACTCAAACAATTAAAATTAAACCAGATTGGTCGCACACTGCTACACCTACCAGTCGTGTTCCCCCAATGAAAATGGTCCCTGAAGGTCAGCGTCGGCGGATACACCTATGCTCGAGTGTGAATGCAAGTATGCGTGGCGTGTGCCATCCCTGGACACGTGTTTCGAGGTAGTTGCCTCTCGTCAGCAGGGAGTAGGAAAATGTGTGGGGTTGCTGTGTAAGCTGCTAAAATCGTTATCAGGTCTAATACCTCTCGTAGCGCGCAGGTGCGTAACCATGAGTCCGTCGACTCCACCGGCTCAAGGGAGCCTGAATATAAAGTTAAACCAGATTGGTCGCACACTGCTACACCTACCAGTCGTGTTCCCCTCAAACAATTAAACCTAGAAATAAAAACACCTAAAAGCACATCTTTAAACAACACATACTCAAACAATTAATAAAATTGCACTCAGAGCATTTTGTATTGATGTTAATTCTACTGTGAGAAGTAATCACGCATGTAACATTGTTTATGTCATGTGTAATCGCATCTTTCACAAGAGTGAGGGCACGGGTATTGCATCTGTTGTGCGAGTTACTTTTTGCATGGCTGGAGAATTTTGGTGTGTTTTTGTTGTAATTTGTAACTATGCCTGTACTTTAACTATGGCTTTTAAAGGACACACATATATATACACACGTTTATATATACGCACATACATACATACTCACGATCTTCGTTACAGAAGTACACACGTAGATACAAAAATATGCAAAGATAATGTTTAGCTGCTGGTTGCTTTCCTAGTTTTATTTCAAAGCTCTTATGGAGGTACCAAAACATGACATTAATGCCTGAAGCCTTCAAGTAGCCTTTGCTACATACTTAGAATAATATAATAATAATATTTATAAGACAATGCAGATCACCTTCTCTGACTGCTTAGCCGTTTCAGATGACAGTATTAATGCATGTGCTAAATAGTATGTATGTATTAAATGGAAAAATGGAAAATGGAGGCTGTGATACATGTGTGTGGCCCTCAATGAGTGCAAACTTGGTCGAGATCATCAAACTCAAATGTACCTACTTGACAAACCCTCAGACACTAATGATTTCTCTCACTAATGACTTAGGTGTGGGGTCAGGGAGGTGAACTGGCAACCTAGACCTGAACAGCTGTTCGAAACCCCAACAAATTTGTAGACTTTGTTTCCTTCCAGTTTTATCTGCTTGAGTAATAGAAAATGATTACTTGTTATATTTAACCAAGTTAAATGAAAAAACAAAATGACCACCTAAGGCAAAGAGTAAACTTTCATGATGCCTTATGTGAAGCTGTTGAAAGAACTGTTATTTTAATGGACAAATAGAAAACAACATTCATTCATTCACTATATAAAGGATGGTTTTACCTCAAGTATGTGGCGCCCAAATGTTTTTATTTGATGAAGTTCAAGTCCTTGGATCTTCTTGGGATTACAGTACTTCTTCAGGAATGGGTCTTTTGGTTTTGCCTAAAATAACAGAAGACAGGTGAAGAACAGTTGTATAAACTCAAGAGCGAGACAAAATGCTACGGGACAAGAAAATGGACAAACACCATGTACTGCTAAGCAAACACTGATGCTACTGTCATTCCAATCAGCAAACACTTGTCAACTAAGCTATCTCAAGTAATGAGAAGATGTAGGCCGGTACACAACTTCACTGCTAACAAACCAGATGCATCTTAAAGAGGAAATGTATTTGTCAGTGACCATCCACTGTTGTCAAAGCATCTTCCCCAACTCGGGGAGGCAATTGCCAGCAACAAGGTCAACTCTTGGAACTCCAACTGCCTACAGATCTTTGCAAAGAAAACTAATCAAGAACTTTGGATCTACCAACATTTAAACACTGAAAAGCTCCAATAATGACAATTTAGCTGTATCTCAACTCTGGGCAGTCACAGTAAGGAAGTCAATGAATTTACAATCTAGCTATATGATCCTGCTTAAAATATTTACAAGGAATATTTTGTACTAGAAACTAATGGGAATTCATATTTCTGTGGGTGCCGTGAACATTCTAAACACATTCAAGCAGCAAGGCATTCTAATTGTTAAGTGCAACACTAAAAGCATATGGACGGATTTCAAGGGAAAAAAATAGCTACATTTTTATTCCCTCATTATTTTGTTCTGTATAGAGCTCAGATCACCTTGCTGCAGCTTCCAGGTGCTGCAACGTAAGGTTCAAATATTTGTATTGCTAAAATGGGCAACTCTGGCATATTTCAGCTTCCAAGCAACTTAGACAGGCACAGCATTCAAGGCTGAGGGTTAGTTAAGTGTCATTCAGACATCGTGCAGATGATACCAAAGGGATGAAAATCTGAATCTGCTCCCAAGAACTTATTGCAATATTTGGGGGTTTGGTGCCCATAACTTTGAAATACTTACAGAAACTCAACCTGGAATGACAGTCCAGGAATAGATTAACTCCACTTTATGGCCACAGTGTGGGCTACGCATCCACATGGTAACAACGTTTGGAACCAGATCAGAACAGACTTGAATCAATAAAAATGACTCACTTTCTAGATGATCTGGCACATTGGCAAAATATCTTTTTAGTACAATTCCACTTCATATACCGACTAGATATTTCAGACAAATATTCAAGTAGATGACTGGCTAGTCTGCAAATTCATAAACGCACTGAAATAATATTGCCAAAAAAACACAGGTTCAAGTGAATACCGGAATTAAAACACTATATGTGGGTAGTTAGAATTACTGTACCATGTGCCGTATAAAGGGCAAGCCAGATCTACACTGGCTGACATATAGGTAATTACACCAGAAACCAATCTCTCCTTTAGTGGGTCAGACAACACAAATCTTGGTCTTCTCAAAGCCAAGGGCTACCTCACTCCAGTAAGATCTAGCTGAGGCTATGCAAGAGGCTAAAGCTAGATCCCAGGATACATCCAACTGAGTGTTGTGTCAAAACTGCACAAAGCGGGTTGATAAACACAAAGGTCAAATTATAACATCTAAATATTTTATCACATTTGAAGATCTGCAGGAAGACTTCTGTTAAAAAAATAAATAGTTCTGAAGGCATCCAACTGTAACAGTGCCTTGCTAGAAGATACCCAACTTTGCAAACATTTTAGGCTGCACAATAATGTGATTACCTGTTTAAACACTACCGGAATCTCTGACAATAACGTGATTTTCTTTGGGAATACTATTGGGTGGAACACTCCTCCCTGAAAGGTCAGTTTGAAATTAATATCATACAGTATAAAACAAAGGGGTCTACTGAATGCCAACCAAAATTAAAGAATGACCTGGAGAAGTGTTATGCTGCGACACAAGAAAGTTGTGGTACATAGCACTACACTAGCCTCTGCCAAGAATCCTTCAGCATGAATCAAAGAAATAATTCAGCAGGCCTGATCTCAGAATGAATGCAATGTATGCATGATGAAAACTTCCTTGATTGAAAACTACTCTTCATTGTCAAAGGATGCCCCTAAAGGTACTTAAATGCTGGATCGCATCTGTCAGACCAGAAAATAGAGAGATTATCTTGTTTTTCTCTTGATGGATGCGGTTTATCTGAATTTTGGGAGCCTGAGGCTTATGTGACAAGGTTTGGGACAAGAGCCTTCAATGAGTCAGACTAAGTAACATTCTCTAAAATGATGTAGCCTCTCAGTCTCAATGCTGGTCCTAGTCTCAGATCTCCCAAAATCATCACTCTCCTCTAATTCACAGAAGGGGAGAAAAACAGAAAGGGAGAAAAACATTGTCTTGTAGGCCTGCGAAGCCATCATCAGCTGAACTTGTCACAATGGACAACTTACAAGTACTTGACACTTGATGCAGCCCAGAAGACTAACAAGGCAATTTGAGAACCGTTCAACTAACACTCACTGACAGGCATTAGTGCACTTGCAACCTCAATTCAACTGAAAAGACTTGTCTTATAAATGCCCTCCTCCACCGCTCCCGAGGATATGACTGACTTAAGTACATTAATGTGTAACGATCTGAAATAATATTCAAATGTTGTTGGTGGTATATCTCTCTGAAAGCCATAAGCTGAATGAACTTAGCACTAAAGGCTAAATCCAGTGTTTAATTATAATGGAAAGAGTACTGATGCCCAAAGACCTGCTCGGAAACCCGCAGCCTGTGGTTTTAAATGGCAGCGAACCGAATACCCAGACAGTGTCATCTTAAATCGACCTCATGCCTCTTATAACCACTATCTGACTCTCCCTGCCCCTTTACCTCACTCGCACAGCTTCCAGCTTTCTTCTTTTGCAATGGGCTTTCCGTTTTTCTCTTCCTACTTCTTTCCCATTTGCCTGGTTTTCCCTCAGTTGCTTGCAGTGAACGACTGATGAGGAAAAAAAAAAGCTGGTCCCCAAAAATGAGTCACGGTGTCCCCCGGTTCCCACACCCGAAACCTCCTGTTCAAATTAAGCATTAGGTGCAGATATTCTTTGCTCCGGTCATTTCAGGCAGACACAGGAATCCAGGGTCGGTCACATGCACACATCTCTGTCCCTTGTGCTGTAACCTCTATCCCTCTCTGCCAATGTGGCAGCTGAACAACACAAATGTTACTGAATACAGTGTGCTTTTGCAGAGATATATTCTGATACAGAACTTAGAATCATAAATTAACTTGTCTAAAAATCTGAAATTCTTCACAGTTTCCCAAGAGCCATTATACCTCTATATTCAAAACCTATATATACCTCTATATTTAAAACCTCTATATGTATATATCACTAATGCAGAACAGCTTAAAGGAATTAGAAAAGTGACTTATTAATAGTTATAAAAAAAAAATTGCTGAGAGACATTCAATTTAAATAGCAGAGTCAAAATAAGAAAGGTCTGCGAAAGAAACCAAATGATGACGAAGTATATCAAACGCGAAAATACAAAGCGGGAAACAAACACATAAAGGGTTCGAGACTTGCATAAGCATGCATACTCCAACAAATAGCTTTGCAAAGAAATGTCAACATGGGTTGACTAGTAATGATGTAAAGAATTCGCTTTTTTTGTCAATATTTAGAGGCAGTATTCTTTAATTGTCTCCTCATTCAATATTTCTACTGATATTCTGGTGCTGGAGCGTCAAACCATTCACCCTATTCATGAAGCCAGTTGCTCTTTCACTGTCAATTCCACTTTAAAAAAAAATAGACAGACTGAGAAAGTGCTTGCATTTGCACCAGTGAATTCCACAAATCCCTGAATCACCATATGTTGGCCAATAAGTAACAACTGCCATGATGACAGTGACTACCACATCCTTTACTAACCAAGGCAGATCCACTGGTGTCATTCAACGGTCCTGCCCCACATGACTGTACACAGGAAACAGCCAGAGGAAGAGGTTTTTAGCATGTTTTGAAATGTGCCACATGCTTCAATAGAATATCTAAGCTTTTCCTTATAGATCATCTGACTGAAGGGCGTTTAATACACAAATAGCCAAAATGAAGTGACAGGGCAAAAAGGCTGGTAAAATCAGAAAATGTTATTTAAATCATCTTAACATGATTCACTTTGTGTCCAGATGTTTTCTCAATACCCACGCCAGCTGTCAATGTAATATATCAGATCACAAATAAAGAACAAAAATGTAATTCAAAATTCCAGGTAATGTGTCAGCATGTCTTCACACTTTTAGGTCTCGGTAAACAAATCTTTAGCTGCCTGCTAGATACCATGCAATAAACCAAAGAAATCCAAGAATTGGCAAAGCCAATAGGTCTGGTTTTAATGTGTTAACATATGCAACCATGGGTATGCATCTTCCTATGAAACCTTCTCCTTGTGTGCCTCCTATGCATCTCCTCTAGCTTCAATTTGCCAAGTGTTTGATGCAGCGCGGCACAGCACCCAAAGCTTATAAACAGCAACACTACAAACTTGGGAACTAAAATTAAAATAGGGCACAGATGCAGTCTGTGAACATTTGTGTAGGTCAGTGCTGGCATGGTAGTATATTAAAGTAAGTCTGTTGGCTTTGCGACTTCTTATTAACAATGTGTTTGAGGTTTTCAAATAACTGTTTCCAATTTAGCAAGTGAGGGTGCAGTAATGTCAGAATATTGAACGGAATCAAAACATGGTCTGCCTAATCCAATCTATGTGGGTGAAGAGGTGTGTATTTTGTGTGTCTATATGGAAATTAGATTCAGGTGACAACCCTTATTGGAGGGAGGATCGTGTGATTTTTTTTTATGTGAGTTGATCTGTACTATAATCAAGGAACCATCAATACAACTCTTTTTGCTCTTAGGAGGGGGGTGTAAAGTTTTCAGCCTTCCTGGTTTAGGTCTCATGTTTGCAATCTTTGCAATGCAGTATTAGATCAATGAGGAATTTATTGAGTTAATCAGCTGCATTGAACAGACTCCTGTGGATAGCCATTCCAGTGTGTTTAGTGTCATCAAGGTGGAAGATGTTGTGTGTTTTATCATAGTAATACAATAGAGGTATAAAGGATGGGTAGACCAAGGTTTGCTCAAGTGAAATAATGTAAAGGTCACAGTTCTGGATGAGGGCAAAAATAAACGTTGCTAGAAAGCGCAGACATAGGAGGGACTATTTTATGTGATGTCTGGGAGATGGTCCCTTGCCGGAGAAGTAATGATTCTTCTGAGGTTGCTTAGACAATCTGATCTTGGATTGTGTTTAGAGCATGCAAACTGTGGAAATAGGATG
This sequence comes from Triturus cristatus, assembly GCF_964204655.1. Classification (NCBI taxonomy): domain Eukaryota; kingdom Metazoa; phylum Chordata; class Amphibia; order Caudata; family Salamandridae; genus Triturus; species Triturus cristatus. Next base: position 214,789,558 of record NC_140592.1, read on the forward strand.
TTTTGCGGGATCTTTGATTAGAGTAGTTAAACCTGTGGGGTGGCTTAGAGGTAATGTGCTTGGGAGGTTTACTTTAAATATTAGGGGTGGTGAGAGGTATAAGAGATTAGGAGAGCAGTCTCTGGAGGAGACTGCTTGTGGGAGGGAGTTGGATAGTGGGTTTGTACACTTTGCATGAGCCTCATTTTAATTTGAAGCAGGTTTTTGGAGAGTAGTTAGTAGGTTTTTGCTGTCTGCTGTAAATGTCTTTAATTAAGTGTGAGGTAAGTAAACACACCTCTCACGTGAATAGCACCTGTGGGTGGTCAGATTTTTCTGTGGTGCTGTGCTTTGCGTGCTGTTGCTTAGGTGTAGCTGAACAGGATCAGGAAGACAGGTGGAGTCTTTATCACGGGGCATGGTGTCTTCTGCAAAGGCTGTGGATTTGGCTCCTTAATAGTATTTCAGTCTATGTCAGTGAAAGAGAACTTATGTTCTATGTTATAATACAGACCACATTTATCATTGATTTAGGATGGCATTATGCTGTTGGTTTCATTACAAGGGTCGTTTGGATGATAATGTGGAGATGAAGCAAGAGGAGAAGGGCGATCTAATGGTGTTGCAGTCAGTGGAGATGGTAGGCAAGCTATCAGTGCTAACATTCCTAGTCATAGGTGATGCTTTTAGGGCATTCAATGTATCAACAAGTAAGATCACACAAAAAACATGTTGGCCGTTGATCTTGCAGCAAATTCAGAATAGCCAAGCCGCAAAAAGCACCCAACGGGCATCACTCAGTTCGGAGAGAAAACCTAGTAGTCACACAACACACTGAAGTACAAACTGCGCTTTTGTGCAACATCAATAGGAGTGTTCAAAAAGGTTTTCGAAGCTCAAAATTACATTTATATGCACAATAACTTCTACGGAAAAACATATATACTTGTTAGTTTAAAATCCCCGACACATAATTGCCAGTAGTTCATGGTGAGATTGAAATACTCCTGTGGCTTGATCCAAAATTCAAATTACATTTACATCTAGCAGTGGCTGAGATGAGCTGCCCAAATGAACCATTGGCTGAGGTGGGATGATGCAAAGGCCCTCTTTATGTACATTTTTGGTGTTGGTAACATCAACTCTGGCAACACTTGACGCTGTTTCGAGCTAACCATAAAATTACACAGCGAGGGCCTGTGGGACAGGCCTTTAAACCATTATTTGCTTTTGGTCGTCAGCCAGTTTCATTTAACGTTTGTTGAAAAATGTCAGTCCATAGGAGTATGTTCATCCTTTTCTATGACTGAGTGCTGCTTTCATCTTGTTGTCTATAGCTAGGACACTGTTGACTGAACCTGGGACCCACAGCCTGCACAGATCAGGTTGGAGAGAACAGTGACACAGTACATATTTTCATAAAGAATGTGCTCTTTCCTCTTGTGCTCATGCAAGTGTTCCACTGGCATTTACTTAAGGTACTAAGCTGTGCCGCATGGAAGCACTCACAAAGCCTGTGTACACATTTTAGGTGGAGCCTCATAATCTCACCACCAGACAAATAGTTGAGTAAATGAGCAGTAGCACAGCAGATCAGTCCCTGCAGCTTAGAAGCAGTTGATTTAGCAGTGTAACTCTTGGCATAGGCCGAGTATGCCCTCAATCATAAGTTGATAATAATCATGCGTAATATTTTTTTATAAGGCAGTTTTTTTGTTTCCTTTCCTGTAGAGCACACAACTTTAAAAAGTTAGCATTCAAGTTCAATCATGAACAATCATTGGCAAACTAATGGGTCTGCCATTGACGGGCAGCCTTTGGCTTTGCCAATGCTTGATTTATTATAATTTTTGTAAAACTACATTGTTGGAGGGAGTTGCCGGTCCTCGCTTATATAAAATAAAAGCAAAAATATTTTTGGGGTCTCAAAAAGCATAACGTTGCTGTGGTAATCCCTTGCACTTAAGATAAGTACTTTGGTGGGGGTTGTGATCCTCGTGAAAGTGTGGAAAGCCGCCACTTACTGTAAAGATAACCAATGGGCTGACCAAGTGCTCCATGCAGTATACCCTAGTGGGTGGAAAAAAATGTGAATGACACAATAATAGTCCAATGGATGATGAGGGATGACTTAAAGTAAGCAAATTAAATAGAACATTTTAGTAAAATCCAAAGGTTTTGGCCAACGCCAGACCTAAACATATTTTAAAAGAAAAATAGTTGAGTAAAAATAAAAAATGAACATGTATTCCAGTTCCGACCTTCTTAAATTATCGCGCCTTGCTATGGAGTCTTTGTGGTGTGAAAAAATTATACTTAAAGGTCACCAACGCTATCTACTGACTATTGACACTGTTGAGGTAAAGTGAGGGTCTTGCATAACAACTGCCTATTAAAGTGCTATTTCCCTGCTTCTATTTTGACACTGTGATCACATATCAACGGCCCAGCACAGAGCAGATTACATATGAATGAGCATACAGCCTGCTCTGAATCTCCATTATTCAAAATGGAACAAAAACACACATCTATTAATGAAAAATTAAGTGTACTCTAATAAATTATGAAAATAATCTCTCCACTTCACTGGGACAGTTATTAACATAAGGAGCTTAAAGAAATACATTGAGAATATATTGTTGGTTTGTAGGAGAAGATTGCCATATAAAATGTGTCTTTTTTGTTTGTTTGACCAATATATAGTTCCTTTTTCCAGCGGAGGCATTCACGAGCAGCAGTCACACAGGCCGTGTTGCGCAAAGTTAAATATTGCTTCAGCACTACATCATATGACACAAATCCCTGCTGGTATGATTCACGAAATGGTGAATGAAAGCGGGTCCCGAAAGCACTCGTAACCTAGGTAGCGTGTGGTTTTCCCTCACGGAACAATAAACGGGAAAGGTATTACTGCTCTTTGGAGCCTTACGTCAGACACCTGTTTCCAACAAAACCATTAATAAGAGCCCAAGGTAACGTAGGTAATGACGTGCGTGCCCCTAGGGACAACAGAATCTTTCTTTTAGCATTTTCTATCACATCCATCGGCCATACAACCTAGTGCTTGCCCTTCACGCAGCTCAACGTATGCATTTATTACCTAGCTGACGGACAGCAGGTAGTAAGTTACTAAAATATTATATCTTGCATTTGATTATCCGTGGATCGCTTCCTGGAGGCTAAGGAACAGGAATGACCGGCCGGCAGCGCGCTGGTTGTGGGGTCGAAGTTTGATACACATCGTGAGTAAACCAAGAGTCATTATTGCCTCCCTGCCTCCATAGCTGTCAGCCAGCACTGCAGAGCAGGGTGGCGGCATGCAGCATGGTTTGTAAACAGGCCTTCAAATCATACAGCTTACCTGATAAAACTGGTGAAGACCAGTGGAGTTAAGAGATTCTGTAGCTGTGGCGTTTACCATTATTGCCAGGGATCAGCAAAATTGCTGAAAAACATGTGAATAGTGCTCTGTCCGTGTTTTTGGAAAACAATAACTGCCTTCACCTTACTCAAACTGGGTTCAGACCCCAACAGGGCACAGAAACTGCCCTCTTAGCCGTGGTTGAGGCTACTAGGAAAATCTTAGATAACGGGGGCTGTGCTGCCATTGTGCTTTTAGATATTAGCACAGCCTTCGATACAGTCAATCATCAGCTGCTCATCCAGAGGCTTAAAGATGTAGGAGTGACTGATTTGGCCCTTAAATGGATCCACTCTTTTCTGGACGACCGGTCATTTCAAGTGTTTCATGAAGACTGCATCTCTGACCCTCTGCCACTCCGATGTGGGGTCCCTCAGGGATCCTCCCTGTCCCCCACGCGTTTTAATGTGTACATGAGCCCCTTGGCAGGTGTTGTGGAGCCTTTCAGCATCCAAATCATTACATATGCCGATGATACGCAGCTGATTGTCTCTTTTAATCAGCTCAACAACACTGCCTAGAAGTTGGCCATGTGTCTTGGAGAGGTCTCAGCATGGATGGAGAGCTCCTTCTTGAAGTTGAACGGATCTAAAATGGAGCCGATGTTTCTGGGTAAACCCTCCGTACCTAAAATAATACCATCTTAGCCAAGTTGCTTTGGCCCTCCCCCATCCCCAAAGATTATATTAAGAGTTTGGGGGTGTGGTTGGATCGTAACCTTGATTCTGGGGAGCAAGCAAGGAAAGTTGCTAGTAGCTGCTTTGGGCTGATGAGGATGACACGGAAAATCATTCCTCTCCTCCCTTGCTCTGCAAGGAAAGTGGTGGTCCAATCCCTCATTCTTTCCAGTCTTGACTACGCTAATGCCCTATACCTAGGAGCACCATGCTCCACGGTTAAGAAATTGCAAATTGTCCAGAACAGTGCGGCTCGACAACTCTTGAATACTCCCAGACGACAGTCAGGAGGGGCTGCTCTGACCTCCCTTCATTGGCTACCCATTCAGCAGAGAGTGCAGTTTAAGGCTCTCTGCATTTCACATAAGGTATTGTTAGGTTCTGGTAAACCTATCATACGTTCCCTCATTTCCTCTTACCATCCTGTGAGAACCCTGCGATCAGGCAATAAACAGTTGGCAGTTGTACCTAGAATTAGGAAAGCACGTGCAGGGGGTCGCCTTCTCTCATATAACGCAGCAAGGCTATGGAATTCCCTCCCCCTTGCCATTCGTTGTGAAACTAACCATCTGGTCTTCCGGAAACGTATAAAAACCTTCCTGTTTCCATAAACTGATATGTAGTTCATGAACTTTGACCTCTAGCGCTGGGATGCCTTTGGTAACCATGTGCTTTACAAATGTCTTTACAATTGCAATTACAATTACCACATAATTCTGGATTTACTGCATTTGCTACATAATGTGCTAATGTCACAAATGTGGTTTCTACCTCAGATTGGTGAAAATAATGCTGCCAGAAAAAAGTGTACATAATTTGCCTTTTGTGCTGCATAATTTACATAACCTTTCCGTATAATTTGGTCCTATATGCCACATCATCCTAGTAGCCCTGACAACATTGAAGCTCCACAGAGTGGTTTCAGGGTTGTCATTATGATGATAAAACGCATATTTCACTCAACAAGGATAATAAACATCATATTACACTCTGCACAACTGTATCGCTGTATGTACGGTTTATGCAATGGCATTTTTTTCAAGGAAGGTAGTCATATGGGAGTTAGGACTCTTCATCAATTGGCTGGAACCTCTAACAGTTTCCTTCGCTATCAACAACTTTACCAAGGAAAGGCCGATGTGCCGTGTCCTGCTCATCCACCGATTAGAAGGCTCAAGATCCAGGATGCCGGGATAACTGACTAAGTACTTTTGACACTTTTGCCAGAGAAACCCATATCAATGACTGTCGATACTACCGAATCTAGTAAAATAGGCAGTGGACTGGAATTCCAGGTACATTTGTGATTCCAGCCATTGGAAATTTGACACAGGAGACTTCCAGCAAATGAGGAGACGGCGGGGTACTTTTGAGGTCGATCTCTTTGCAAAACATCTGACCCTTCCACTGCACTTTTACTTGAGCCCGGGACTGATACCCATGCATAAGCAGTGGATGCATTCCTGCAGGACTGTAGAAGAGCACATACCATGCCTTTCTACCCTGTCCAATGATTGGCATCTGAAGAATCTAGGCAGTCTGTCGATCTGATTTTGAGAACATTGGTCTGGAGATCTGAAGTCTGATTTCCAGTTATTCTCAAAATTTCCTGGGATTTGCTGATCCCTCTCCCGGAGGTTCCATCATTTCTGATGGACGTTCAGAGTCTCCTGCACTAGCAAATGCTAAACACATCATTGAATCTTACAGCATGGAGGATTACAAGATATGCTGTCCAATCCTGGTCTTTCTGGCTAGACAGGCTTCCTTGTTCACTCAAAGAAACCCTGAACAGAGGGTACAGTCAAACGGTATTGTTCTGCCTGGTGAAGATAGTCACGTTGGCATTTGGGGGTGGGGGAGGTGGTAATCCTGGATCTTTTGGGAGCAGTGGTAGTGTACATCTTAAATTTCCTTTCGGAACTAGCCAAGTCAAGTACATCTTATACGACAATAACTTCTTTTAAGTAAGTCACCTCAGCAGGACATTCTCCAATGAACAAGCTGCCAGTGATATGTAAACTCATCCAAGATATCAGGTTGTCTTTTTCACCAGAGCCGAGACATTCCAACTTTTGGGACAGTAATATGGTTTTAATGTCTTCCCTCCATAGCCTTAAAACAAATATCTTATCTGTAAGGAACTTTCGCCAAAATGTCCATTCTTTTATATTTAGTTCAATGTCACAGGGTTTCATATGTGCAAGCCCTGGATATATCAGATGGGGTAACATTCACTACTGCACAAAGAATGAAATTCAATTAGAGGTATATTCCATACCAGGCCTTTCCAGATATTCCTAAGCTTTGTATGGTCAAATGCACGTGGATGTTTGTATTTGATTGCCATTAGAAAACTGTCTAAAGCAGTTTCTTCCCCCTATAGCACAAGATGCATTCGTTGGCTCTTGCAGGTTTAGGCCTTCGAGGCTCATTACACATGAGAAGTAATGCTGTCCAAAAGGGGATGAACAGAGGACATAATGAGAACAGCAGATTGGTCACAGTGAAATGAAATGAAATGAAAAGGGGTTTTATTAAGCGCGACTGCTGCCCTTAGGCGTCCAAGCGCTAATAGAAAGGATAGTGCTTTGAGGAGAGCAGCTGGGGGTTAGTTAGTTGCTGAAGAGGAACGTTTTGAGCTCCTTGCGAAAGGATGACAGATTAGGGTTCGATCTGAGCTGTAGGGGGAGGGAGTTCCATAGCTTAGCAGCGTTGAACGTGAAGGACCTTCCTCCTGCTCTTGACCTTTTGATCCGAGGGGCTACCGCTAGGAATGCGTGGGTGGATCGCAGTTGTTTGCCGGGGCAGTGGGGGGAAAGCAGGGAGTGGTTAATTTTGGGGCCAGTTCTCCAGAAGGCTTGGTGGGAGATACACATGGCTTTGAATTTTACTCTCTCCCTGACAGGGAGCCAGTGTAGGGTCCTTAGCCCGGGCACCGCTGATACTCTGCGTGGAATCTGCAGCAACGTGCGTGCAGCGCAGTTCTGAATCCGCGGAAGTTTTTGCAGCACGTATTCCGGCGCCCCTGAGTAAAGGGCATTGTTGAAATCCAGTCGGGATTGAATAAGGCCTTGAATGACAATTTGTTTGGCTTCAAAGGGCAGAAGTGGCAGGCTTTTTCTTAGCATTCTAATGATCCCGAAACAGTTTGCAGATGTTTTTGTTGCTTGGGTATTGAGCGTTAAGGATTTGTCCAACCATACCCCTAAGCTTTGATATTGTCTTTCGGAATTGGGGGTAAGCCTAAGGTGATGGGCCATAGGCGGTCAATGGTGGACAAAGCTGGAGGGCCGAGCACCATGAGCTCAGTTTTATCGCCGTTGAGTTTAAGAGAGGATGCCGTCATCCATCTCCTAACCTCTTCCATACAAGTCGTTAGGTTGACCTGTACTGGCTCACTGTTCTTCTGTGCAAGGGAGACCACTAGCTGAGTGTCGTCCGCATATGTAACGATCTTAATGCCATATAGACAGGCGATCTCAGCCAGCGGCCTCATGTACACATTGAACAGCGTGGGGCTTAGTGATGAGCCCTGCGGTACCACGCAGTCCAGGGGGGCTTGGTCCATGCCTTATTCCCAACCAGAGATAGGGAATCTCTTTGTAAGGAGTAAGTATTTGGGTTTATGTGTCATTCGATACAGATGTACAAATGATTCAATATTAAAATGTAATAATGAGTTTGTTGACGTTGCATCTCTGGATACTGAACTTGGTGAAGTGCATTCTATTCTTTGGTAAATGAGTGATGCATGCTCTCGTGTGTGAATCAGAAACAAGAGTGATGGATGGTAGAACCTACCTTGCAGTTAAGCACTTTGCAAAAAAAAAAGAGGAGGTGCTGAGGGATTATATAAGGACGTCTTAAATGCTAAATGGCCACAATGTTTGCATAATGGACTCATTGGAGTTGTGGTCTTAAGATTTTTTTTAAGAGTGTTTTCTCATGTGACAATGAGTTACATGGCGGATAAGAAAATAAAAGACTAAAGATGATGCCTTATCTTTGCCTCCACAATTTTAATAGAACTCAATCTCTCAACTTAGTTAGGAAATGTCATATTCTCCTACAAGTTCAATGAGCTCTTTAGTAACATACAGATATCATATCAAATAAAGGATGGCATGCAAATATAGACCGGTAAAATGCTGCTGGTGCACCCTACCTTGTAGATGAGATCCTTTAGCGTTCCCTTTTCACTGAACATTCGGATTACCAAAGCAGAGGACTCACTAGCTGTTGCAAATGTTATTGGGTAGATGTAGGGATGCTGTGGAATAAAAACGGTCACCTTAATTGTGGCATTATGCGAGTAAAGCAAAAGCATTAACATATGTAATGACTTACTATATCATCATGCAACAGTCTTGATTGCCTCTGTTGGGCCAAAAGACCCACTGGACAGCAGGAATTCAAGCATTCTGGGGATCAGGACACACATTTTGTAGCGATTTAAGCTTGTAGCTATGCTGTTGCAGTTACACTCTAGTAACTGTAGCGCCGCAGTCGGGGGCTCATTAATGAAAATATATTCACTGAAAGTCAATACCACATATCAGTCTACGGAATAGGTATAAAACACTAAAACTTGAGCTGAAAGGGTTAACTCTGTCCAGTGAATTGGTGTCTTAGTGCCCAAAAGTACATATTAGCATGTTTGAATGGATAAGGATTGTGGTTGAAGTGACTGTTACAACTGCAGTGTTGCAATTGTAGTGCCACACTGTTGTAGCTGTTCTGCTGAAATACTTCGATTTGCAGTTTTTTAGCCGTAGTGTTTAAGCAGTAGTGTTCTATTTTCAGTTTCAGATTTAGTACATAGTACTGTTTTGTTCTATTTCTCATCTTGTAGTTGTATTGCTTTAATTCTAGTGTTGGTGTCGTGATGTGGCAGTGTTGGGGATGTGGTCTGGCATTATAATAGTTGAGGCTGTCGTGCGGTTGCAGTGGCAGTTCTAGTGTTTATACTTATTATACTTCCATTTTGCTGAGTTGGTAGTGGAGTTTCAGTACCGTGATTATAACATTGTAGTTGTGAAGTTGCTGCAAATGCTGTAATGTTGGTAGCAGTGTTATAGTACTTGAATGTAGTTATAGAGTTGCAGATGCATGCTGCAGTGGTTCTGTTGAACTTGTACTGCTGTGTTGTAGCGTAGTGGTGCTAATGTTACCATGTTAGTTTTGAAGTGTTGTAGTTAATTGCACGTTGTGTTATTGCACGTTGTGTTGTAGCGTAATACAGACACTGTAATATTATTGTAGTGCTGCGGTACTATGAGGCATCTAGTGCTGCAGTTTTCCTGCTGTTCTACCTGTACTTGTAGTGCTAATGCAGTGATGCATTTGGGTAATAGTTATGTTATTGTTTAGGAAGTGTTATATTTGTGATATTGCAATGTTGTAGAAGCTATCCAACAGTTAGTTAGTTACACACACACACACACACACACACACGTTGCGCTGTTTAAAGTTTCAGTGCATGGTGTCAGAGAATTCAAATTTGGAGCTGTCTGGATGTATTTTATAGTGTTGTCGTTTGGGAGGTGTGGTGCTGCAGCAGGTATGCTGAGGCAGTAGTGTTGTAGCCGAGTACAGCTTCTGTAGCATTGTAGTGGGGATTGATGGACACACAGGAAAAATGAGTTTCAGCAATCATATAGCTACAGTACTTATTTTTCAAAGGCACGAGCCATCAACATTTGAAGCTTGCCATGGACACAGCTAAAAGACATTACAATAGTTATGCTAACCTTAAATAACAGCAGGAGATGCAACCAGTAAGCAACATTTTCACAGAATAAAAAGTTACAACAGTCCCAGGAAGTTAAAACTAAATTACAAAGCTGCTGGAAATATAACAAAGGGGATAAATAGAAAAAGCAGTAAAAAAGACAAAAATCTTTATACGCATGGTCCGTAGAATTAAGGTCAGTGAAGAAAGCAGTTCCAGTAAGCAAACGTTAACTGCTCGACATTCAGACAGAATGCACGTACCATGTTATTGGTCAACATTGCAAAATACCAATTCTGACATTTCAAATAAAGGATTTCTCAATATGACAAAGGATGTGGTTGGGTCATTGAAAGGAAATGTCTCAGCACACAGTTTACGTCCACAACTGTTACACGATTTTACCTACTGAACATATATGCTGAGTTTAAATAGGAGATGCATGCCTCATAACGGTTCTTGGAAGGATGGCCTAATATTGGTTTATTTAAATTACTTACAGATAATCTTCATTACTCCCTTCATTGTTCCAGTACTTAGGTAAATGTGAGAGGCCCCACCCCCTTGGTCCAGCAACCCTTTTCTTTCTAGTCATTCTCTTCCATTCACCCCACCCACAGAAGGCAATTGTGCCGACACAGCCTCCTGTCCATGCCAAGCACACAACCTGTTCGCTGTTGAAGAGACCATGGGGTGGGTGGGTGGATGGTCATCCAAGTATGGGGACCTGGAAGGGAGAATCAGAGTACTGAAGATTGATGTTTTTGGGGGGTCTATTGGCATGTGTGTGCTTCTGCCCTGTATTGGCATTACACTTTCAAATATAGTGCTTACATTACCTCTAGCGCCTAACCCACCCTTGTTCTCAAACACCGCACCGCTGGAACTCCAAATTCTCGACTTGAAATGTGTCTAATCTTCAGATTGTGAGGCTGCCAATCTAGGCTTTGAAAGCAAGATGTGTTCTCGCTCCAGAGACTAATGCCTCCTCTCGAAGCCCACCACGCCCCGATGTGTTTTCAGAGGCTTACAAAAACACAAACTCGGAAACTGGTTAGAGCCCTGAAATAACCCAAAGGAGAGGCACTGCGCTTTATAAAACCAAATAGTAATGAAAATAATGAATTGAACAATAACAGTCAGGGTCTTAAAAGAAGAACTGTGCTGCCTGGTGGTAATCGGGTCTTCTCTATAATAATATAACTGGTTATTGATACAGCTCTTTTTTTCTGCAGGTGCTGCCTTTTCCAAAAGATGTGAATAACGGCTGTTAGTATTGTCCTTTTTCATGGCCCTCAGTTTGCCAACCACGGAGGGATGAAAGAATGATTAGGCCTTGCCTGTTTCAAGGGTGTGACTAGCACATCATGCCAGATGTCAGCAGTGAGCGCTTAACTATTTGAACAATCTTACAGGCTATTTGGGATTGCAAAAAAGCAGGATAAATGGAACATTTGATCTGGTAAAAAGGGAATAGGTTCAATCACAGATAAAATAATGTTTTGCAGTGCGAATAGGCACGCCATGTCATAGGCTCTGCACAGATGCAGGCCCAGCAGTTTATGACGTTGTATAGAAGGAAGGAGGGAGGGGGTGAATGGTGGGAGACTGACTGGAGACATGCACTCTTGCAGAGAGCATGTAGAAAAGGAAAAAAAAGTACCTGCAGGAGTCTGCGGCCAGTGGATGGATACTGGCCGCAGACAGGAAGCTGTACTCGGCCCATGCTCCACTGAAGAGACCGAAAGTGGAAGGCCTGGAATAAGCAGGAGGCACTGGCCAATCAAAAGGAAGGAAAGGTAAGTGACGTGAAGCTAATAAATAGTAAGTAACGGGTGGGCTCTAAGCCTGTTTTTAAGCTTCCTTTTTTCATAAACAATAGATTTCTCTGACAGCCCATGCACGTTGTAGGCGAAAACTAAAAAAAGGAGACTATTACAGGTTAGAAAAGATATATTGCAGAGGGGGCTCACTGTTTTGATGGGCTTTCTAACATGTCTGAGAGTGGAACGGATACCTTCTTTCTGGGCAAGCAAATTCATCCAGGGATTTCCTGGAGGAGCTGCCCCCTGACACTGGGTGACTATGGACACAGAGATCAGTGTTGTTGGGGGCCGGGTTGGGGATCAGGTCTGGGGTTCAGTCTGTGAAGTTCTCTCTGGGGAGAGGTGTGGAAAAGCTTGTGAAGGCTGGCCCTTGATATATGTATGATTTCCTTTGCCTTCTCTCCAGCTCCCCTTTCTTACCCCTATGCTGCCTGGAACCACTGATGGTTGTGACTTTGCATATGGGGATATGCTTATGTGAAATATTGTGAATGGGCAATGTTTATCTTTTGACTAGAGTCCATTTTGTTGTTCTTTGGCAGAGAATTTCGGGCTTTAAAAAAATAAATTTAAAAAAGACATCATGAATAATAACATTTCAACATAATTTTTTGTTCACATTGGTTAAAGGATGGAAATGTTATACGGGTGGTCCTAAAAGTTTTACATTCCAGTGATATCGCCACAAATTAGAATAAGAAAAATGTGGCGCTGACTTGATATCAAACACACAAAAGGTGATGGAAGGATGCTTGCAAGAAGTCTAAACACTGCCAATCGCTCAGGTTAGCATTTCAAGTCATCATTCTCTTGCCCAGCATGCCACCTCAGATTAGACCGAGCCATAAACAAATCAGTCTTGACTCTGCTCCAATAGGATCCATCCATATCGAACTGCCAACCAGGTCCTTTCTGAACCAGAACACAAGAAACGTAGAACCAGTTTTGCCCTGACTGGAGCATATGCAAGCGGCAATGTACCACAAAAAGGTTGCAGGAGGGCCACGAGGCCCAGCAGCTGCAGTTAGTCTCACCAAAATCCATGATTGAAGCTGAAACATTGGTATTATAGTCTGAATATCCTGGACTCGCCATTCGGGAGGATAGGCCCAAAACTACACTGTGTCCAAAACAGTTACATTGAAAGAGTGTCTGAGAGTAAGGTGTGACTTTGGCACGTTGATAAAGAACCCCAGCAAAAGCAGGAGGTCAGCAGTAGTCTTAAGGTGGGAGACAACAGCCTGGGGCGAGTCTGCCTTCAACAGACAGTCGGCGAGATAGGGGTAGATTGCTACTGATCTGTGAAGATCAGGGGGTGCCAACCACCGCTATCACATTGATGAACACCTGAGGGGTGCTGGTAAGGCCAAAACGGAGCAAAGAGAACAGAAAGTGCTCATATTCCGCCATGAGCAGCAGGTAACACCTGTGGGCAGGCAGAATGGGAATATAGAAATATGCATCCTACAAGTCCAATGCTACCATCCCGTCTACCAGGTCCAGGGCAGACCAGACCTGAGCAACTTTGAGCATGGTCAACTTCTCCTTCTTGAGGAAGAAACAGAGAGCTCAGGTCTAGGATAGGACAAAGGCCTCTGTCCTTCTTGGGCTCCAGAAAGTAGGGAGAATAGTAACCACAGCCTACTTCTGACGTCGGCACTCTCTCTATGGCTCCCTTGGCCAAAAGAGCCGTCACTTCCTGGTAGAGAAGAGATAGGTGGTCCTCAGTCGTCCTGTCGCCAGAAGGTGACATGGGGGCATGGAGAAGCCCTTTGGACGATCTGCAAAACTCACCAGTCTGATGTAATAGGTCACCAGTGGGTCAGGTAAAGGCGAATCCTTCCCCCCCACCAGGTGCCCATCATGGTAAGAGGGAAGACTATAAGGGTTTGGAGGCTGCAGGTGCCGGGGGAGTGGTGGACGGGCCCAACCTTTGACTGCCCGACAAATGGGGTCTGTGGGTACCGCATCCTCAGCCACACACAGAGGCTAGGAAGCTTGCAGACTGCGGTGGCTGAGAGGGTTTAGACGAGGTTGGAAGCCCCTTCTGGGCCACAAAAGGAGAAATGGCGGATTGTAGGTGACAATAGGCCATGGAAAGGCCCAAGGACCTGGCTGTATGCCTGCAGTCCCTAAAGAACTCCAGCGCTGAATCTGCCTGGTCTCTGAGGAGATGCCATCAAAGGGCATGTCCATAAGTGAGACTTAGACATCCCCTGAAAATCCAGTCGTCCTCACCCTGGCGTGGCACCATAGGGCCACTATTGATGAAATTGCCCTGCCCAGTAAACCGATGGTGTCAAGTCCACAGCGGATCGTGAACTTAGCTGTGTCTCTACCGTCAGCAACCACCTGGGAGAGTACGGCCCATGCCTCCTCGAGGACACTTCGCATTACCTGCGCAACCGTATCTCACAGAGCATAGTAAAAGCAGCCCAAGAAACATGCAGAGCGTTCAACAGACCGCAGTGCCAGAATGGTGGAAGCAAACATCTTCTTGTCCAAGTTGTTCAGCCTCTTGGATTCTCGATTCTGTGGTGTAGTTGGGAATGCACCATGATTTACAAGGGAAGTGGAGGCTTAGACCACCAAGCTTGCCGGGGTAGGGTGTTGCGTGAGGAAGATAGGGTACCCTTGGGCAGGTCAGTGGGGGCGGGCAAATTTCCTGTTCACAGAAGCCCCTGTGTTGGGCTTGTACCAAGTCCCAAGCTGGACGTCTGTAAGATCTTCATTAAATGAAAAAAGCATTTCAGAGGGGGACTCTCCCGGCTGAAGCACGTTTATCTTGACTGCTACTGCGGGGAAGCTCAGGTCCAGGACCTCGGTCAACCTCCTCACCACCATTGCTTCCTTCTCTGTAGCCACGATAGGGGTTTGTGTCATACGCCTGGTTTTCTTCAGGGTCCAGTGACCCCTCCCACTCCTCCCCGAATTCTATCCCATAAGAATAGGACTCAGGCTCTGGCCTGGAAGGCATGGCTCCAGTTGGTGCCAGAGTCAGCAGCGGGCGACGCCCTTCCGGCCCCGCTTTGGACTCAGGATCAGAACGGGGACGGCACTGCTGTGGATCCAAGGGGCCTGATTGCCACTGGGGGCCGGAGCCACCGGTGTGAATCCATTAGAGGACCCTCCTGAACCCGCAGTGCCTGAAGGCACGCAAGCGGGAACGGGCCACCAAATACAAAGTGCAAAGCCTCATAAAATTATTTTCTTTTAATTGGGCAGGGGCGCTCTTGGAAACTTGGGGAGGCGCGGAGACAACCTAGGCGCTGGCTCTACCGCAGAGCCAGTCCTTGAATGCAGACACACCCTCGCCTCGGCAGCAGACGGACATGGAGAAGTCGAAGACCTCTTCAACTTCTTCTTCTTCTTGTGGTGGTGTAACTTACCCGAATGACCTGACGACTTTGAGTGAGATGATGATCTCGGACTCCGCGACCACTCCCAGGACCTTCCTCTCGACCGGGATGTGGATGGTCGCTGTGTCACACTTCGAGCCACCAGGAATTCAAGGGATTGCTCCCTCAAGGCCTTCGAGTTCATGGCACAGCAATCCGAGAAGTCCTTCAGATCATTGTCGCGCTCACGACACCAAAGGCATACAAGATGTGGGAACGTCACCGACACTGAGCGGTGAGAGGCGCGTCAGGGCTTGAAGCAGGCCTTCTTAGAGGACATCCCTACTACACAAGGAGGAAAACTCAAAATGACTCGACAAAAATTCAAAAAAAGTTAGTAAAATATGGACTAAGTAGTAGCTCTTCTCTGGGTCTGCGCTGATTAGCATAGAATAAAGAGAACTGACAGCAGCGTGCTGGAGTGGGCACTTTGTACATCAATCACGGCACAGACGACACCACAAAGAGCCGAATGATGCCACCTACAGACTTGCAGAGGATACAGCTTAAGAAAAGACAGGTACAGTGTAATGCCTGGAAATAATTCACAAGATAAGGAATCTGCAGCCAGGATTCTCTATCAGATATATATTGCTATACAAACTACCATAATGGCTATAATGCAATGTAATGAGCAAGAGCTGGATTTAAAGCAGACATGGAACCATTAAAATTAATAGTAAGGTCCACAACAGCAGTAAGACTAAAGAGAGAGAGAGAGAAAGAGAGAGAGAGAAAGAGAAAGAGAAAGAGAGAGAGAAAGAGAAAGAGAAAGAGAAAGAGAAAGAGAAAGAGAAAGAGAAAGAGAAAGAGAAAGAGAAAGAGAAAGAGAAGAGAAGAGAGAGAGAGAGAGAGAGAGAGAGAGAGAGAGAGAGAGAGAGAGAGACCAACTTAAGACGAGGACCACACCTGTAAATTGTAACTGCTGATGTGTTTTGGGGAGGTTGAGAGAATGCTTGTGAAGTATTTCAATTCATTTCCTAATGACTGCTAAGGTCAGGATTTAACCAAGTGCAACCTTGCATTGCAGCGCTATATACTACTTTGGCAAACTGACTTCCAGATCCCACCCCATGTGCGCTTATATTGTAAAAGGTGTGGATTCAAGGCATTACTTTGATTTATAGGTTTATTCTTTACAAAACCATTGCATCACAGCAAAACCTTAGGATTTTCATGTTATCCGGCATAAAAAAACAAGAAAAGGCTTTACATGCTAATACGGATTAGTTCAAGTTACAGCATAAACCACTGCAAAGCATTTTCTGCCTGATCAGCAACCAAAATGCATGTTAAGCTTTACGGTTCAAAGGTCATTCAAAAGAAACTCACCGAGCAGGAAGGGAGAAGTTTCACTGCGCACTGGAAGTCTTTGTCAGACAAGTATTTGTCTGGGCCAAGGTCAGCCTGAAGAGAGATACAGTAGTAAGGATCAGCACATGACTGCTCGACACGTTCACATAACTCTGCACACATCCAACCTGACGTAAACAACATCCAGGCGTAAGCCGATCTGGAAGGAAAACACTTTTGCTGACTAAGGGTCACATGGAATGTTTTTCTTCTTTGTAGCTGTTGATCAGTTGGGAAAGTAAACCCTGCCCACTGGGTGTCACGTTGAATGCGTACAATATGCAAATATTAAACAAGCACAGGTCTGGCTTATGAATGGAAGTGCCTTTTATGTTGGATTAAGGCACTCAATAAATAACGCATAATACAGGTCACTTATCTTTGCACTCATGCATCCATTTATCCATCCACCAACTCATTCTTTCATTCACCCTCTGAAACAACTACAATAAAACAAAAATCAGCAACATATGCAGGATAAAAAGAATAAAAGTAGAAAAAAGATAGGCTTATCGAGGTATTGCAGATAGTCAATTGTTGTTTTAAAGTTCCAGCATGGGCGCCACATTGAAAACCAATACATTGGCTAGCTTGGAAGTTTAATGCAATAATATGCTATGGATAACAGCATTCCATAATGGTCTCCTTGTTTAAAGGAAGTAGTTTCGTGTGATGTGGCACACTGCAAATGAAATGAGCGACAAGCAAGCGACCCTTTACCACTGCCTTGGAGAGCTGTAATATCCTCTTAAAAAAATATCAAAATAAAAAGAGGAGAAGGAAAGAAATGAAAGGAGAACTATAAAAGGAGAAAATTGAAAGTACTGGCCAATCAGCCCTGACACTGAAGCACACTTATTTTCAGGTAGATGTACATATATGCATCAGAAAATGCTGTCATTCACAGGGCAAGTGAGCCAATGACTGAAGTGGACTAAACCATTACCCCATGCTGAATGCTGTCATGGATGCAACCAGAGTGTAACTGACACTCAGACAAACCAATGGCAGAACAGAAATGACCCAAAGCCCCTCTATGTATCTATACATGATGACCCAAAGCCCCCCTATGTATCTATATGGTATATCATTATGTAAATGGATGTATGAATTAATTAATATATTAATTATTTGATTGTTTGTTTTGTTCCTGGATTGTGGCAGACAGCTAAGAAGAGATTCTAATAAGAATTATCACAGTGCAAATCTCCTCCCCCTAGGGCTTGTGAGAGGCAGTAGCCAACACCAAACGCCTTCCCTACAAAGATAATCCATGACATTTCATAAAACAATATCTACCTGTAGGCTTTAAGGAGTATCAACAATCCACCCTTAAATGCCTATTGACTTTAACATAAGCTTTTCACAATCAATATGTCAGGCTTACTGCCTTTCGTGTAACTTTTCATAATAAATAATCAGGCCTTAATCAGGCCTACGGCCTATATAATTGGCTTGTCACCATAACCAATTCAAGCCTACTGTACTGTGAGTAAGCTTTCCACGAGGCAACGATTCGGCATAGAGTTATAAATGTACAAATGTATACACAATTACAGTTGGTAAAGCAAAATACTATCTCTCCTAAAAGAAGAAGAATTATTGTAGTGCACGTGTTCTATCCCTAGGGTTTGCGCAGGTGGATCAATAACACTAAAACACTTGCCAACTAAGGTAATCTGCAAAATTCCATGTGACAAAATACTTGCCAACAAGCTTTACCACAATGTAATAACACATCCTTAAAATCGTATTGTCTTTAACACATGGTTTTCACAATGAATAGGTCAAGCCTACTGACTTTGTTATGATTTTTCATATTTCACAGATCAAAACATATGAAATTTGGCATGACTTTTCCCAATGTACTGATCAAGCCTTTTCCCTTTACCACTGGCTTTACACCTTACCCAACATTGGCCTATAGAAGAGCCCAAAAACTGACAACCATCATGCATCTATTTATAGAATTAAAAATATAAAGATAAATACAGCTTGCAAAACAATACAAAACTCACTGCAACAGGGCCTAACAAGTATCTTCACAGTGAAACCCCCCAGTGTTTGTCAGGGTGGAAGGCCAACGCCAAACCTCTTGCCTACTAGGGTAATCTGTGAGATTCACAATAAATAAGCTAGGCCAACTGCCTTTGTCATAATGTTTCGTAATAAGCAGAGCAGACCGTTGGCACTGGACAAAGTTTCCCAGCACACCAATTCCACATATAGATTAGCACCATAACCAACTCACGCCTACAGTATAGAATGTAAACTTTTCCACAAGGCAACCATGAGGCACACAGTCATAAAACTCGGATGGTATGGAAAATTACAGTTTGCCAAGTAAAATACTAGCGCTCATAAGGGGGGGACCTAACAAGGATTTCCAGCGAGTAAAGCTTCTATGGCCATGGTTTAAGACACAATGTTACCAAACCCTTGCCTAATAGAGTATTTTGTGAGATTCTACGTTTCAAAATACCTATCAGTAGGCTTTAATATAGAATAGTAGCAATCCACACTTACATTTCTACAAACTTTAATATACAGCATTTCATAATAAACAGACCAGCCCTGTAGCCATGATCACTGACTAGCCTCCATAAACAACTCAGTCCTTCTGTATCAAGTATAAGCTTTGTAATCAATCAAAAAGTGCAATACAAGCAGTCTTTTCACTAGAAGTACAGAAATTCAGCTCAATCAAATACAGTACTCAGGGGAACCAACATGTGGATGGAGCCTAAGCCCCTTTCTCAGTGGTACTCTAAATGTTCTTGTTGGTTGATCACTTAAGGTTAGATGGCAGCTGCACTAGTAAGCCAGACCTAAACATCCATGTAGATTATCAAATCCCTGACATCCCATACTGCTCTCAAACACAACTGCACTATGAAGTCTAAAGTTCATGATGGTAAGGAAGGGTGCTGGATCTACAATATATTCTGAATGACTGCTCTCCTCGGTTAGAGCAACGGTTGGATTGCAGGAGGCCAGGTATTATTTTTGCTTATATATGGACGGAGGGTGGAAATCTCAGTAAAGGGAGGTGGGTGTCTTTAGAGAGAGTGTGGTTTGGCAATTTATTTTTTTAGATTTGGGTGGCGAATGGGAGGGTACATGTTTTAAAGGCTGGTAGGAGCGGGTGGCAGGCCATCTGGTAGGTTTCTTTTAAAACTGGGGTGGGTAAGGCTTAGTGTGTTGTGGGAGGGTGGTCAAATGCGAAACGTTTATTTTATTAAATATTTGGGTGGAGGAAGGTAAAGAACTGCCACAGGGTGTGGGAGTTAGGATACCAGTTAGAAGAAGGGACAGGGGCTTTATGCAGATGTTTTATGCACGACTCGTCCACGCCTCCTTTACCACTACTCAACTGAGGAGCGTAGGGTGGGAGGAGAAACAGGGGTGGCAGAATAGAAATGTTCCCTGAATAGTATATAGTCGATTTTTTTTGCCCCTAGTGCCTTACTGAGTGGGGCTTTTTATTTTTGCCCTGGCTTCATAATAATCTAGTGTGGGTACAGAGGCCTATGCATATGCCTTGACATGACTGAGGGCCATGGGCTTGTCCTGTGACCTGAAAGGGAGCGCCAAGCCTGTTCTCAATGCACTAACAGTGGACAACGGTAGAGCAGTGGTGTCAGCATGCCTCTTGTGTAAAGTTCCACTGCTATCTATTAAACCAGATCCTAGCACTAACATGTTTGTGTTTGTAGCCTGCGTGGTACATTCATCTGAGTGAGCCAAAGTAAAGAAGGCATGTGGGATCTATTCTGGGATGCCTGGCCTTATGCACAAGATGGAGGTGAAGTTGTTTTTCTAGACAGTGGAAGTGAATTGCTGACATACCTGAAACTGGAGGGAGAAGACCCAGATACTGAAGTGGGGAACAAGACTCAGTAAGGTATTCAATTAGGCCTTTTGCTGAGTTATAACATAAACATAACGTGTATTTGTAAAGTGCATGTTCACCACTACGGGTATCTTGGCGCTGAATAACAGATGTTTGTTGTCAGCCAACTCAATGGTACTCATTTTATCGACCTCAGATGGATGAAAGGCTGAGTGGACCCGCTGGGATTTGAACCTGCAACCATGAGGTCGAACACAGGCCCCTGCAGTAGACGTATTAGTCCACTGAGCCACCAGACCCGGCTCATCTGTAATCTTTCGGTAGCACTGCCATTTGGTAGATGGTGAGGGTGAAGGGTGGCACTACAGTCTCTTTTCTTCCTTGCAAAAGTGGCCCCTTTAGGTGAGGGTAGTCTTTTTTTCTTTACCCTCATCACTCTTCAATGTGGCTGATGACAGCCTGGTACCCAAAATAGTCTCACTGCTCTCTGTACCTCTGTTGTGGGTGCTCCCGGCTGAATACAACCCTCCTATGAGAATCACTGTATTCAAAGGCTATGTATGGAGAACAGTTTGTAAAGAACACTTGAAAGGAGAACCACCCTTAAACAGTTCTGAAAGTGCAGACAGTGGATTCTGTCTGATTTGACTGTATACAAGTGGGAGCCACTAACCCTCTTGTTATCCCAGTTCAAAAATCTCTAATAGCAGGGATGGCAGTGATCTGCGGTGTAATTAGGAAACTCCAGTGCAACTAGAGCTGGTGTTTGGCTGACAGCCAGTTTCACTCATGTGAGAGAACATCACCTGAATCTATCCCTTTCTGCAATAAGCAGTTCCCCTGACCGGAAGTGCCTAGAACATAGCCTGCCTTCTGAGAGAAGGAAGGTGCATGACATTTCTGCCGGAGAGGAGATTGTCTCGGAGGAGCCAGGTGTAACGTGACCTTGGTGTTGGTGAAGTCAGCCAAAGAAGAGAGATCTGTGTAACCTGGGTGTCGGAGTGAATTGGACTCTTTTTCATAGCTACAGGCTGGAACGTGAGAAGCGTGGTTTTACCTGCGCTGTTGAGACAGGAATGAAGGTGCGGTTTGCCCTCACCCCAGGGGAAAAGCACAGCCTGGCATGAGCCACATTTCCGAGAGAAGTGGAGTCTGTGAATGGCCCAGCCGCCCTTGAAGTTGGTCTGTGCATTGATACATCCAGACCAGGGACACATGACATCTGAGCAACGGTACAGGGGGCCAGTCTGCAACCTTGACATTCTTTAAGTCATACATGACATCTGAGCAACGGTACAGGGGGCCAGTCTGCAACCTTGACATTCTTTAAGTCATACAACACATGACATCTGAGCAACGGTACAGGGGGCCAGTCTGCAACCTTGACATTCTTTAAGTCATACAACACATGACATCTGAGCAACGGTACAGGGGGCCAGTCTGCAACCTTGACATTCTTTAAGTCATACATGACATCTGAGCAACGGTACAGGGGGCCAGTCTGCAACCTTGACATTCTTTAAGTCATACAACACATGACATCTGAGCAACGGTACAGGGGGCCAGTCTGCAACCTTGACATTCTTTAAGTCATACATGACATCTGAGCAACGGTACAGGGGGCCAGTCTGCAACCTTGACATTCTTTAAGTCATACAACACATGACATCTGAGCAACGGTACAGGGGGCCAGTCTGCAACCTTGACATTCTTTAAGTCATACAATAACAAAACAGACAAGTCCTATTCAGTCCAGATTGACTATCATGAATCAAAATAGGCGAGAATCCTCCAAACCAGAATGAATGCCAGACCCTATGTTTTTTAACAACTGCTTTGGTCAAATGCCTTTCCAATAGTTGACTTTGGAACCACCAGGTACAAAAGAACTAGCATCAAATTATGAAAATAAACATGCTGACCACATATAGGATGTGTTTACTATGTTAAAAGTTAATACAAACCAGAAATGAAAAACAACATTTGGACAATACCGGCAACTATTTCAAAGAACTGTGAAAAACATGCTGCAGCACATACAGTAGGAGAATAGACATAACTTGTTGACATACCCAGCACAGCACCAGACGCTCCTTTGATTGGGTTTTCCACTTCATGAGAAAATACTTTTTACGTATTCGCCAACCTGGACAGACAAAATAATCGAAGTGAAAAGAGCTGCAGCAGTGAACAGAAAGCATCAGCGGGAAAACAATGTCCAATGCCTGCTATGCTAAAATGCCAGTGCAGGCCCAATAATTAAATATACCAGATATAGTCAAAAAAAAGTTACACATAAAAACATAGTCCTTAAATTTTCGTATATATAGGTTTGAAATTACTTATTTAATGTATATCCAATACTAATAAGTAGCAAAAGGTAATCGAGTCAACATGAAGGGCCGATTGCTTATACTGCCTGGTGGAAGGTCCTCATTCTGTGGAACAAAAAGCCCCTTACACAAATCAAGGCGGTGATGGGCAGATGTGGGCGTGGCCATGTCCTAAACCTAGCCCCTTTTGCTACTAATGCCAAATCTGCATACTGCATAGCATACCTGGTGGTTACTGAGCACTTTTTACTCAAATTAACCAAAACTAAATCAGTAGTTTGCTAATCTAATTGAGGGGGGGGGTGATGCGGGGGGCACTTGTGAGTGTGTTCATATGGGTATGGACAGATCTCCAAAACCTGCCAGCGCGTCTATGTGGATTGGTAGGGCTGGTTCTCACCCCCATGCCCCCAGTTGATCAACAACAAAAGACCCTGCTTCTGCTGAAAGGAGACATTTCAGCCCAGAATCCGTTAAACCGCCTGGTGGAAACAGCTGGTCAGTAATTGGCCTTTTTACCCTCCAACCAAAACAAAGAGGGATTACTTTATAGAATTTCAATCTGTCAAGGCCTCACTGCTTGATATGTCTCCTCCTCTCTCCTTCCATCCATCTCTCCATCTCTATCCATCTCTCCCTCTCTATATATATATATATATATAGAGAGAGAGAGAGAGAGAGAGAGAGAGATTTTAGTATGCACACGGGCAGAATACCACATAGGACCTAGTTATCTGGGTTTAGGGTGTGATAAATGGAAAGTAAAGAACACTGCAAAGTTAGACATGTCACTACGCTCTATGTCATTAAAAAACATGTACATACTTGAATAACACACATCATTCCTCGCCATAATTCTTCAAAAGACAACATGTAGTCTGAGGTGTACTTGATTTGCACTGCTTGCCCCAACAGAGTTCTTATTTCTGAAATATAGATTTCGCACGTCGTTTTCTCCCCCCATAATAGGAGCAGTGGGGTAATATTATGCTAGTTTTATACAATTCCGCTTAGCAGCAAGTTGTCATTGGGAGATTAAAGTTACACATCTTTATTTCTGTAAATTTTAGAAACACAGGATTTCCAGATTCACAGAAGTGCTCGGCGATCCCTCGATTTCAAGTTGGATTTTGGTCACTTGACCATCAAACTAATGGTTACTTTTGTGAGCTCATCCAGTGAAAACCTTAATGCTACACGTCTTCATTAAAAAGGATCCCTGTGGCTTAATTTCAAAGGAAAGTCAGTGGTATTACAAGCATAGCAAATGTAACATTTTCATTCATTATTTGTTTGTTTCAGGTGCAAGATGGGTATCTGATGGAGACTTCCTGAACACTGAGTTTTGCTAAAAGGATATAATGTCCTGATTCGGCTCTGCTAGTACTGGGAGTGTATTTCATGCTGCACTATCCAAGGTGGCTGCTATGCAGGGTGTGCGTGCCAAGCAGGATTAGTAGTTAGCCTTCTGGTGCTGTTCATACAAAACAAAGCTGTTCATTTGTTGTCTGTTTACTGATTGGATGGTTTTGAGAATCTCGAGGTGGAATGGATTTGTGCCTGCCGAGAGCTGAAGCAAGGGGAGAAGAGAACAGAGGGGAGAAGAGAACAGAGGAGAGAAGCTGTGAAGATTCAGGGTACCAGACTCAGGGAGGCACAGTATTCCTGAGCTGCTGAGGTGAAGACATTCACCAAGCGTTTCGTTTGCAATATGTGTGGGGGGGGGGGGGGACCTTCTGCAATTCATACTGCCCTTCCTTAGAACTGAACATGTAATGCCCTTGAAAAATTGTGATTTTTCCTTAAAGTCATTAAACCCATTGGGAGGGTGATTACATCTCATTTAGCGAGGATTCCCTTTGATATGACGGAGGATGACAAAATTGGCCATCTTAGTCGTGGAAGAGTATCTGCCTAGGGAAAATGAACTGTTCGGGAGGATACAAGTGTAGTCTGACCCTACCTCCTTGAGCAGAGAGGTAAGCGTGCATTCTGTATAGAAGGGTGTTTGGGGGGTCAGAAATCCAGCAGAAAAAAAGGATACCGCATCGAGTGCTATTCAGTAGGCGATAACTTCTGGAGGGCTGAACCTCACACGGTTACCAGCTCTTCTCCAATGAATAAGAGGAGATCATAGCGGAGATGACAACTAAAAGTATGGATTAGGAATTTTTACAGTGCATCATAGTGGCCTGGACAGGCCAAAGGATACATTTTTGAACAACTTTAAAGAGACCATCCTAATGACTGTTAATGGGAAACGCGTGACAAGAAATATGCAATGTATTCATGACTGGATAGTTAGATGATACGAGAACCCACCGATGGTTCATGTGTGACCACATTTATGTTCCAACGAGCACTGATAATGTCAACAGGTCTGGCTTTAATGTGCTGCCTCCTTGCACTCTCACGGGTACACCGCTCAATCTGCACTCAGATGGGCAGAATAGTTCATTTCTGGTGTACTGGGAATAATAGTGTGAACCAAGAAGGAAGGTCTGCCCTCTTTGGTGCCATGGAACATGGGCACAACCAACAGTGCATGAGAAGAGGAACAAAGCATTTCAGAGGACAGGTAGGGCGGGAGCTGTGAGTTGAGATACTGAGGACAAGTAGCAGCAAGTGCCTTGTACAATACGCAAAGTGCCCTATATAAAATCTGTTCATTTATTGGATTTGTTTATTCACTGGGAACCTGTGGGTGAAGTCCTACTGGGATTTAACAGGAGAGCGCAAAGGCAAACGGATATAGCAGCGGCATCTGCACAATTCAAAATGGTCAGAAAAGATATTTAAGTAAGCCAAGCAAGACTGCACTCCAAAAATCCAAACAAGATGAGATAGCTGCCTGAATTCCCAACCTCCTTTCTTCCACTAAGAGGCAAGTAGGAATTTTCCTTAAGCTCTTCAAAAAGGAGTAACATGTACCAATGAACGTGAAATGCAGGCAGAGGTAGTACCAGTGTAGAGAGTTTTGGTCATGTCTATAGGGGTTGACGTTGTGCAAAGAGCCAGTGACCACTTTATGAAGGTCAGGTCTACGAAAGATTCCCGAACCCCAGCACTTCCATTTTATCCTCATTCAATTTAAAAGGTTTATTGGTCAACAAATATATTACTGACACAAGACATTCCCAAAGTTTAAAGATGAAAGTCAGAGTTACTACCATTTTCTTGTGTAAAGAATCGATTAAAACAACAAATTGTTGTCAAATAATTTTTAAAGACCTCTAGAAACTGCAAAATAATTTTTAATCAATGCCCAGTGTATTTACTTTTTAAAAGAAAACAAAGTACTTTAATTCACCCTCAACTAAATACTAAACATGAAATTACAAATGTACACAGTGACAACTAGACCTCTCTAGCACCACCTGAAATAGAGATCTGGTTTAGAAGGTCTTAGTTTAAACAGCATATTTATCCTTAGCAAGGTGTTTGCTAAGAAGCTCACAAAGGGAAGTTATTCTTATTGTAATTGCCACTTGGTACTCAACATAAAACCATTTCCTCTTGCATTTGTCAAAGAGTTCACAATGTAAAACCTAGCTCTTAAGGTGCTGAGGCAGAGCACCCCAGGGCTGACTTGGGGAGGTGTTGTGGACTAGAAACTCAGAACTGAGCAATACGTAATAAATCAATGTCCAACAAATGCTTTGTAAAAATAAAAATTGCTTTAATGCACACACAAGTAAACACTACACTCAAAATGACAACTGGTTACGATATTTTGGATTCATTGCAAAGTGGATTCCCTACTTTAGGGACCCAGCAGATTAACTGGGTTGCAAATGATGTACTCTGAAGTAAAATCACAGGGGGCAAACAAACCCCTAAATATAGTCTGCCTCCATTATCTACTAGGCCACGGCATGCTCTCCTCCATGCTGCAGTCACAATTCCTAAAGGGGAAGAGGTCCCATCAAGACAGCATCCTTCTTTGTGAACCAGATACCTTTGAGGTGTTGGTATCTGATCAATGGTTTGCACCTGCAATTGTGGTAGCAAAGCATTCCTCTCCGGATCGCAAAAAGGAGCGGAAAGCCCTTTTCATGCACCCTTCCATATGTGAATCGGACATGATCACAAAACCACTATTATAAGTTGGAAAGACTTTTCTGACTCATAAAAGGCTTCTGTAAAAAGTAAAAGCAATAAAGCAAGCCTGTTGGCTTCTTATTTTCAAAACAAAATCCCAAAGCAGGATTATGTTTCTGAATTTTTCTTTAAAAAAAGTAATGACTCCCCTCACCATGGGAGTTTTCTCCCATGGTGTAGGTCATTTTGCAGTTTTCACTGCCCCTTACTGCAAGGTTTTACGTAGCGGTGACAGACAGTGAAAACTTGCCGTTTGTTTGCCCACTCTACATAGGGCCCGCAGACAAATGGCAAAAGGTCTGAAGGCCCTTACTGTGTTGGGCTGTGAGAGGTGTATGTCAGTGGCGCACACAGAGTAATCTCTGCCGTTGACATACTTTCAGTCCTCGAAATCGGCCCCTTAGCCTCCAACAGATGCAAGAGACGGAGGTTCTCTGTAGTTTACTTCACAGCATCATGTGTAATGTGTCAAACTAACTGGGTGGTAGTGTAATAGTTACTTTTCTTAAGTACATGTATTACATGCACTGCACACTGAACCAAGCAGGTAGCGCTGTTGTAATGATGCCCCTGCCCTGATGCATTACATTCTTGGCAGCATCTGTGAAATCCAATTAGAGAAGACCTGCCAACCTTCAAAGAATTTTCACCGTGTGAGAGAAGTGTAGGGACCTTTGATGCTGCTACTGTCTCTTCATTCATGGAGAGCCACTGGAAGGGCTGGGGCCATGGAGAGCCACTGGCAGGGCTGGGGTCATGGAGAACCTAGTGTGGGGCTTTTCATAAGCATCTCCTCCTACGCTGCCCCAGTGCCCAAAAAATCCACAAAGAACAGCTTCTCAGGCTGGAACTGATGTAATACCTGGGAAGCTGCAAACCACACATTGGCTGAGTAAGGCCTTCAAATTCAAGCTGGGAACCCAATGTGGACAAAGGTTTCTAGCTCCCACAGTCTTCCACCGTGTGACACCGGCTCTTAACCGGGTGTGAAGAGAGCCAATACCGTGTACCACACAGCGACACTGTGTGAGTCGGTAGGTATGTTAGCGAGATGCAGAGGCAACAAAAAGCAGCGCTGATTATTCTACTATTGGTGTGCACTGTAGAATTGGGCATTTTATTGATGAATAAACAGCTGACAACTGTACAGAAACAATACCTTTCTTCTCGCCCGCACACTACTCTACCACAGAGATCTAAAATCCTGAATGCCTCAGTGACTCTTCTTCACACAGGACATGTCCTTCTCTTACCCATCTCCTTTAGTGGCTCCACAACCTCCCACTTGGGTTCAGATCGAAAGAACATGGACACTTGCTGTAGGGCAATTTCTGCAAAAACAAGGAAAAAGTATACATTGGCTACAGTGTATACCCATAATAAACCTTTCAGTGCTGCATGCTTGTGTGTATACAGCTGGGTCTGCAGTAAAACACTACAGAACAATGTTTTCACAGTAAACAACTGCAGTAAGGTCTTTGTTTCCGTTCATGTTATGTCAACGAAAAATCAACCACAAGAATGCAAGTGGAAAGCCATGTGAATAGGACTAAAAAAGGCAGCAGTAAGCACTACATGTAAGAGCTCCTAAATAAAAAAAACAACGAATAAACACAAATGCAGGGCAGCAACATTCTATTAAAAACACTCTTTACGCTCCTTTTTCTTAACCATACCGTCGAAAAGATGGCTGTTGTCACTGCAGCAAATGCGTAATGTAACAAGCGTTGGCAATGCCAATAGGTCTGGCTTTTAAAGGAATGTTGTATGGTAATGCGAAACATCACACGTAAATAGCATGAAAATAGA
The DNA here is from genome assembly GCF_964204655.1 of Triturus cristatus. Lineage (NCBI taxonomy): Eukaryota > Metazoa > Chordata > Amphibia > Caudata > Salamandridae > Triturus > Triturus cristatus. The sequence continues at coordinate 214,818,042 of NC_140592.1, forward strand.
TATGTAATTGGGTGGAAGCAAAGAACTGTAGAATAATATTGGTGGTGGTTAAAAAGTCACTTGACAGTTGCACTGTGAAGACAGACCTAAAAATGTATGCAGGTAAAATACTGCCCTCCTCAAATCTGTGCTACTGCCAGAGAAAAACAACATTAATTATCTACCTTATTATATAAGACACTTTAATATCATTCCAATGTCATGTGTGTGCCCCTTAAAAGTTAAGCTTAGACAATTAGATAAATAAACAAAATGATCACAGCTATGTGGAGGGCGTGTGGAATCACACAACTTCTGCCCAATGAAAACATGTACTCCAACTCTCAACATGTGGGTGGAGCGGGCCCCTCTTTAGTGATGGTTGCATACATGCCTGCCTAAAACTCCACTGTCAAGCCAGACCATAAAAAGGGTTATTTTGGAAATGGCTAGAAGTGGTTACAAGCTGCTTAGCAGCACTTATGAAGCATATATAATTCGAGCCTATCTAAGACCCAAGTCAACTAGTGCCCAATATTAACTTCCCTCCTTTGGCCATTTATTTTCTTACTTTCTTCTTTACTTGTTTTTATTATAAAATATGTAACTCCATTCTATTACACTTTCAATTAAGAGTTCGCACTGATAATGCATACGATTATTTAATTAAATCTAAGGTTAGACTAAAGGTGAGCTTAAGGAGATCAATTAATATATATTAATGTACTTTAGTATTAGGGTGAGTATCAATTACAGCTATTTTAGTTATCATGTAAATATTAAATGTAATTGCCTGTGTGGTTAGGGTTAGCATTATGATTACATTAACATAACTAAATGTTTAATTATTTTTGATGTAACAAAAAAATCGGGTTACGTTTGTATAAGATTGATATAATGTAAAATAATTTAATTTAGGGTCAGGGTGGTGTTAGCATTACAATATGGTAATTTATTCTTATAGATTATTTTAAAGGGATACTTTTAATGTAGCTATATCTAGGGATATGAATTAAGGTTAGTGCTACTTTAAGATTAGGGAAACAGCTCGAGGTAAATGTAGGCAAAACGGTATTTTCAATAACAGGGATGGGATCTACAACAGTATGAAAAAATGAATAAGGAAGAGTAAACGTGGGGAATAAAAGTTGTTTGAATTAAAAACATACAACCCTGGTAGGTCGATGAGACACATCTTCAGAGAATTACACGGTGAATGATATGGGTAGCCTTGTTTCGGAGAGGTTGGAGGGGTAGGCTATGAAGGCAGTAATTAGGTTTTACTTTTGAACAGAGGAGGCAACAGAAAACAAAGGGGTTTGAGAAGAGTCTATCAACACGTCAAGAGGAGATGGATTTCAGGATTCTATAATCAAAGACTGCAACGGCACTAAATGACAAAGTAACAGAAGAAATATAAAGTGACATCATATATATGGTGATAGAACCACAGTGAATGGTATATGGGGGAAACTGAACTTAGTAATGAAAGCAGAGCTGGAAAGTGACCCAGAGTGAGGCTTGGAACAAAGGGGCAACATCAGGCTAAGGGACGCAAGTATAGTCAGCAGAGGCATAAAAAAAAATAGAAGACACCCTTAGAGGTAAGAGGATACATGGACAAACAATAACTGAGAATAGCAAAACTCAACAAACTTCTAACTGAAAGAGAAAATAATTTAGGGTCTAAGAGGAGGCGGATAGTCTCTGTGAATAAGTGAGATTAAAAGGGCACAAGAGTCTAGTTTTACTGGACAAAGGATGGGTGAGGTGTAGGGATCGTTACTATCTGGGTACCGACTAGGAAGTCTAAAAACCTGGAGGCACAGTAAGAAACAAAAGGAAACCACTAGAGGAGTCCAGACATAGAGATGATTTATCATGATAAGAACAATTAGGGTTTTTAACACATACTGACAAGGCACCTAACATTAAAGGTTGGTGAAGAGTTATGTAGAAGTACAGGGTTTAAATTGTAAGATCCTGGGTTTCATGATAAATGAAAACGTGGATAAAAGTGATGAATGAAGATGAGTGGTGGCGGGCAGGGAACTGGGAGAACATAAACAGAGGGACAAAAGATGGCGGGAAGGAGAGTTTTAAAAAGAATACATGCAAGGACTAATATAGAGCTTAAACATAAGCCATTATATGGTGAACGACAGGTCTGTGATGCATGAGGAAGGGGATCGCTGTAGGAAACTGCCACATTAATGATATAACACAACATTCCATATAAGAAAAAGTAAAGGAATGAGTTGTGCAGCATGTCTAGTGTTTGTGAATGAGACAGACAAGAGGTATGAGCTGTGAAAAGAGGTCTGATGGGAGAACAAGGTACTAAAGGAGGCGGGCAGGTAACATGACAAAAGTCTAAGTCATAAAGCTGGCAAGTTTGCTGGGAAAGAAGCATTTTAACTTACCGGTGTAGTTTGCAGAGTAGCTATTGGGGTCTAAAAACTTCTTAACCAGCTCATAATTACACAGTATTTGATTTGTAGTGATAAAATTCAGATAGCTTTGAAGCCCCTTCTGTCTCTCTGCTATGAATTCACGATCCATATTTCCAAGGAGTTTTTTCGGAGGAAGAGGTAGACTTAAACCTGAGATCTTAAAAAAAAAAAAGAAAAAGATAAAAGCATGTGGAGCTGTCTCCACTGTGTAGGACACACTACAAAGAAAGAAACACTTAAACAACACTACAATAATTTATTAATATTATGATTAACATCTTATTTCAAGACAAATGCTGCACTTTTCAGATTTAAAATTTAGAAGTAAACGCATCAAGCACAATTCAGTTTACATATCAAGATAAGTGTACTCCTGACATCCAATCGGCTGCGAGCTAACCAAAGAAAAACATGTTAATTGTTGACTGCTTGGTATGGTTAAATGAGCCCACCCTTATGTCACATGCTAGTGATATAAAACGGAAGGACATATTAAAAAGAAAAAAAAAAGAAAAAAAACGGTTTTAACTTGCACAAACCATAAGCTACGTCAATACAAAACCAGAGATCTTAATGTTGGGTGGCACTACACTTAAATCCAACACACTTGAATGGCCTGTCAGTGTTGAATGGCCTGTCTTGGGGAAAAGCTCTCAATGTAAAACAAGCACAGGTAAAGCCAATCGATTTCGGCAATGCCGAGCTATTGGTATTGTCAATGTGGAATGCATAGTTGAAGCTGTCTGGACCTCATGCCTTGGAAGCCTTCGCCGGAGAAACCTATACCTCAATTGCACCTGTACAGTGCTAATTCAATATGTTGGCTGCAAAAACACCTTTTGTCTTGGTTTAGCTGGTGTGCAGCATGGCGTCTGTTGCATTTGAAGTTGCTTATGGACCTGAGGACACTAGCTATGTCTGGCTTTCAAGGAGCCAGTGTGAGTAACTCATTCAGGTCAGGTTTTTACTTTGCATTCTAGGACTAGTTACTACAAGTCGCTCAGGTGTGCTAGTGAGGACTGCTAGTTTCTCTGTCCCAATGTGGATCCTAACAGACCATCCATTCTGATGATAATAAGATATGTGTCTGTAAGTAAAATATGGTGTGGTTAATCACTAAGACAGTACACAATCCACACAGAAGAAAATATGTGGGAACATAACGTGAGACAAATTCAGAAGTCTCGTCTCGTTTTCACACATTACAAAAGACCCGACCCCACCTGAAAATGCCTCTGCTTCAAAAGAAGTCAATAGGAGAAAATGCATTCCCTGATATTGAGGAAAAAAAATCACCCACACTGGTTTTTTAAATGTTGGCATGTATGCATTATCCATTTATCCCACGTCATGCATTAGTAGCTGAGCCAGTTGTTTTATTTTCTATTGCAGTCTGGTATTCGTTTTGATGTTTTCCTTATAAAGAGCAAACAGTACATTTCCCTGAAAACGAACACAGCTAGCGATACAGCTTCAATCGGAAGCCTGCAAACATCACACAAAAGCAATTCGTAAACATACGATGGGCACACATATTCTTACAGACAGCCTGCCATCTACGCTCCTGGTACAAGTACCTCAGCCAGTAAACTCTTCATAAAGCGTGCAGTGCCTGGGGGATTCCCAAAAAGTGATCCAAACGCCGCTCAAGGCTCATGCATGGACTCAAGAGAGGATTTAGGTTCCCAGATAAGTTATCCAACCACTCTATTGACTCGGCATGGCCCCTTCGGTCTGTTGCATGCGCGCGCTGGTAGGGGCCAGCGGTATTTGTAGTTTACGAAAGGTTTGTGGAGGACGGTTGGGGTGCATAGCACGAAATGGAAGTAGAAATACGTAGGACCTGAATGTAGAATGCATTGCCTGGCTAGGGAGACAGCAGACATTCCAGTTTCATATAGTAATATACATTTTAATTCCAAACTTGATTACATTTTCAGTAGTTTAAAATGGCATATGCTGATTCTTCAATCCTTCATATTTAAATGTTTGCGTTATGGGCTAGTTGTTTTTTCTTTATTCCTTGTTATGCCTGGAGGTTTCCCAAAGAAGAATTAACTACAATGCACGTTCACACTAAGAAAGTGATCCACAAGCCTTCAGTACATGCATGGGCAAACCCACCCGAGTAGTACCCGTGCCGCCTGCAGTTGATACAGATGGAGGGCCCCATGATTTCTTCCCTTCTCCGAGGAGAACCGCCTAGATTAGTAGTCTCCCTTCCTCTTTTCTATCGGAGCCTATACTCAGGAGGAGGGAGGTGAGCCACTGGCTAAGAGTTAAAATTACTACATCTGCGGTGGGATTGAAGTAATAGGATTGGGGACGGGTGGGAGGAGCCAGAGGTTGTGAAAACAGGAGCACTCGTATGGAGTGCTCCAAGACAGAGAAAAAAGTAGCTCCCAAAACAGGGGCAGTGAATAGCCACAAGTACTTTGTCCATGCTCTGGAGGAGGGATAAACACAAGAAAAGGCATGACGCATGCATGCCATGGACATACAGAAACAACGGATAGGAGAGCAACTTTGAAGAGTACAAATAGTAAGCTTATGGGCAGGCTGATGCCCACATATTGTTTACAACATGTCTCGAAGAGAGCACATGTGCTGTCAAGCCTAGACCTAAAAAAGTGCCATGTTTGACACAGATCTCTCATTTACTTCTCAAGTCAAGTGGTTAAGTTACAGCACACTATGCTTTGGAAAACTTCCCATATCTTCAACCCAACCGAAAACACATTGAAACTACTCAGGTAGCGTTAAATGGGAGATTAGGCTCCAGCAATATTAACTACAAAGACCTACAGAAAACACATAATCCAGTTGCAGAGAGTGCGAACTCAGACAGCAAGTCTAAGTGGTCGATTACGATGTTGTTCAGAAAGGCTCCGAATCGGATTCGGGTCTGCCGAATCCAATTCGGAACCAGTCTTTCCGATCCATTCGGAAAGCTTTCCGAACGACCGATTACCATGTTCAGAAAGCGTTTGGATTTTCAGAGTCGGATCAGAGTCGGTTCCGGATGGCATTCCGACCAAGCGATTACAATGTCCGATTCGGACAGCCTTTCCGAATCAGTTGTTTCGACACGGATCGGCTGTCGAAATCTGACTTTGGAGGCCCATAGCAGGCACCCCTTCCCCCGGAGCCATCCGAATGGGGCCCGTGGGGGTACCCAAAGGACCCCTCTTTGCAACCATGCACAGTGTGGCAGGCACAATGGGGTGCACTATTTTTCCCAGCCACCCCTTTCTTCAATGGTAGCATGTGTATTCGGTCAGAACACAGGCTGAAACCATCGTAATTGGTCGTTCAGATTCCCCGATTCCAATTTGGTCGGAAACCATTCCAAGACCGATTCGGTCACAATGCTTTCCGAACGACATCGTAATCAACCCCTATGTCTAAATCTATGGAAACAGGAATGTTTAAGAAAACCCTCAGACATCTTCAACTCCAAAACAGAGTTAAACTACTTTGGTCTTGCTAAAGATGAGACTTGATTCTTGAAACATCATCTACGGAGACCATATCAAAAACACATCAGTACAGTGCTTAATAAGACAACATGACTATGTCTTGAGCAGCGGAAAAAGGATGCTGCTCGAGTTGTGTTTAAATGATTCCACTGACTCCCAGTGGATTTCTGAATTAAATTCAAGTTTCTGTGCACCGCAAATAAAGCACAATAGGTGCAAAGGACCGGGAGAGAAACAGAACACTGAAATGATATTGCCCCTAATTTGAGGCCAGAAAGAAACCACTGACAGTTCAGCAAACTTCTGAAGTCTGCTCAGGTTCGCAATCACATGAAAACCTTACAAACAAGGTGGAGACTGAGAACACAGGACTGGAGATGTGCGGTCACAGCCACTGGGGCTCGTAACTACCTTTTTAGCCTACACAAGTATAGCTGTTCTTAGAGCATGCTGCAAGGTGACATTACAAAGACGTTAAATACTTTAAATAAATGTGTGTAGGTTTCACCGCTGCATTGATTGCGACTCATGCAATATATATTCAGTGCATATCCTACAGCTGTATGATATTTTATGCGCATTGTAAAACTTTTTGCTGGTGTGTGCCAATATACCAAGGACTCTCAGCACAGATCCATAACAAGTAGGAGAGTTTGTCTACGTAAGAGCCAGTTTTTCAAACTCTTCATGAAAATACTAAAAACTATTCCTCGGTTATTGTTTAGGACGGTTCAAGATAGATTTATGCCCATTACACAAATGAACATATGTCCGATCTTTAAAGAGATGTTGAAATATTTTTGTCACTTTACTCTTTGGTATTGTTTCATCTGCGCAAATTTACATAACGACTTGGACAATTGTCTGAAGCAGTTGAGTTAAACTGGAGTCCCTACTCTTATACTGGCAGGAAGTAGAAAGACTGCTTAAACTACAAGTCAAAGAAATTTGAAGTCAAAGTTCCTTAACAACACTACAGACAACAGCCTCTGGTCACACCAATCTGATTTGAAATCCGCAAACCTATGTCGTCTGGGCGGACATTCTAATGTATTATCTGGAAAATGAAGAAGGCGGCAAGAATTTCTGAAACATCCTAAAGAGGCACCATAGGCAGATATGCTATAAGGTGCCATTTTTTGTGCTTTACTATGACTTTCTCCACGAAGTCTCTTATTAACAGGCAATTAACCCCTTCAGTGCCCATGACGAGCTGGACTCGTCATGGGCCGCGGTGGCGCTGTGCCCATGACGAGTCCAGCTCGTCATAGACCCCGCCCGCTAATACAACGGCCGGCACAGGGCGGGGAAAGGGGCGGGCACTGAAGGGGTTAAACCCAGCCTCAAATAATGAATGTATATTTAGTTGTGCAGACATATAAAATGGAGGGTATCTCCAAACGTTATGCTTGAGGGAAGCAGTTGAAGGGTCAGCGTGACAAACAATGGCTTTCGATTTAGTGTTGGACATTAGGCTACCAGGTTTTTTAATGGGAGAGTCAAAAGGGGAGAAAGTGGTGGACGATTGTGGTGGTGGATGTGCTTGCTCGAGCAGTGTCACTACCTAACAAAAGATCTACATCATGTCACAACAGCTGCATGCAGTACACAAAGAAATAGCTGGAAAGCACCAAACCTGGGAAATAGAATAAATTGTTAGGAGGAGGGATCACAATTCTCAAGACTGTATTAAACTCAGGAGTGCATGCATGTATGAATGCAGGGGTGTTTTGTATAGCACAAACTCAGCCAAAAGGTAGCGGAGAACTGTACATGGTCAAAGGCAAAGATACAGTCAACAAGAAGCTGGAGGAGTAGCGGGTTTTGTGAGCGAATGTGGACTGTAAGGGATTGTGAGGTAGGGTTCTTTAAAGAGGTGTGCTTCTCTTAAATTGAAGCAGGGTTGGGGCAGTCCTGATGGCAGTCAAGATACTTGGTGTAAAGATGGAGAAGGCCTGCTACCTTGTGTTTTTTTCTGCTTTGCAAAGTTCGTTGAAGAAAACACAGTGAATAGCTCAACATAAAGGCTCCTTTATTTAATGATCTGAAATCTTGCCTCGGTAGAATATGATACTTGTTGATGTTACTGGACCCCCAACATCAACAACATAACTAGAACTGTAGTACGTTACTGGGTCTAAGTTATCTTGGCCAGCAACAACTTCATACTGGCTTATCGAATGGACGCCACAAAGGACATTTTTATTCAAGGTTTCGTCTTCCACCTTTTATACATTTATACTTAGTAGGAACAAAAAAAAGGGTTTGCCTTTAAAATATGTTTTACTGGTGTTCTACTTTCCATAACATTTTTTGAAACAGATGTGCATGTATCCCGACTTTAAGGTTAATTAATACTCAGTCAATAAGAGGATCTGGTAAGGGGTATTTACCAGTACTAAGGCAGTAAGACAATTGGGAAGAAACATTATTATTATTTATTAAATATACGCACAGTTATTAAAAACCATTACATATAAAAGAAACTTTAAAAAGCACAATAATTCATGTCAATGCAGGTCATGGGGCCCCAAAATGTATCAAAGAGATTCATTAACATCAAATCAGTGTGCGTTAAAAATGTGTTTGGATTAATTACAAACAAAATAACACAGCTGAATACTCCAATAATGAAGCCATTGCGTACAAAGACGTGGAGAATATTGTGATGGTACATGTAGGTGCTAAACCTATAGAGCTACTTATGTTGCTGCTAATTCATAAAATCAAGTCACTAGGGTAAAAATGCAGCAATGGAAGGCTAAAAGACGCGATGTGGGTCAGGGAGCCAATGGCCAGGTAAGTGTGGGGGTAATGTTATATTCAAAGTTTTCAAGAAAACACTGCCGCTTCATCTTTTAGTCTGTTTGCTGCGCAAGACAGAAATTTGACAAAGCGAGCGGCTGGTCCAAGATCAGTGGCTAGCAGGGCCTCAATCACTGCTCTTCCACATGTTCTGAATCGTCTTGTTAACGTCAGGAGAGCAGAGCTGGCACATGTTATGTGTTTGATGGTTCCCCAGTGACAGTTGCATAACCAAAATGTATTCCTGCCATTCGGGTTCTGCCATCTTGAGGCCAGATCTAGAGTTGGTAGGCCTCCAAGTCGATACCTGATGATCTGCAATTTCACCACTGAAGAGAAGCCAGCTGCCAGATACGGTTGAAAATGCAGGGCCTTGTAACAGTTTATGACCATATAAGTGTATGATCGCCTTGCCGGCACGCTCTTCATCAGCTGAATGTGCCTACCCTAGATGACGCCCGCTGTCGGCTGACCTTCGGCACATGCTTTGGGCGTGCCCAGATATTGCCAGTTTCTGGCAATTGGTACACACCCCATTATCTACAGTTACAGAGCTAACAACACTCAACTCATGGGAAGCTACAGCGCTGGGTATTTTTCCAAGGAGGAGAAGTTTTAAAGTGGGAATGCGCTTTGCTAATTTAGCCCTTCTTTTAGCCGAGTGCATACTAACTATGCGTTTGACGTGCACAGCAGTCCCCATCCTTTCTCCAATGGTATCAAGCTTTGCTCCATTGGAGTAGCAGAAAGTACTGCGCTGTATTGAGAGGAAGCCCGAAGATAAGAAAACGTCTCATAGCAGCAGCCTGGGACACCATGCTAATACAATTCAAAGAGCATATAGCAGAGTACCCCTCTATCATCTCACATCAGTCCTCTTCTGATAGGGAATAACAAGACACATGGGGGATCTGGGCCAACACTAGAATCTGGCCTCACACTACTTACTCACGGCCCCCTAACTAGCATCCCCTCTATTCCCTCATTTGTCTAATCATGTTTTCTGCTCATATATTCCTCTTTCTTCCACTCCTTCCATTTTGGACTTCCCCAAGACAAACCCAACTAGTTAATATCAAATGTTTTCTTTTCTTTTTTTAAAGATGCTGAATTGATCTCTCATAATGTATGTAGTGCGAAAAAGCTTGTTATATTTTAATACTACTTTTTTTTATTTTTAAACCTAATAAAGATAATTGAACTAATGAAAGAGAAAAGCCACATGGCTTTATTTACTAAGGTTTGTTTTGAAGGCCAAGAAAGGAGTGGTCTGGTACCATACAGCACCTAGTTGCAGATTTACGACTGCCTGATCCAGGTATGCCCTAGGTGCTAGAGACGCACCTTGAGTCTGCCTTCCTGTCCACAGGAGTTGATTTACCCTGTCAGCTTTCGAGCTACAAAAGGCTATGCCAAAATATTACAAATGACCCCTGGTGCATTGCTTTTTGGTTGAGGAGTCTACACTCCAGCTGTATTTGGTACAGGGATGCCCCGGGGGGTAATACAAAGATCTTCCAATATGTACTCAAGACCAGAGTGCCAAGTAGCTGTGCATCCCTACCATACAGGGCTTCTGAGCCATATGAAAGATTCAGTATCAGTTTTTCCCCCCGATTACCTCTAAAAGAGGTTTTGAGGACACAGGCAGGTGCTTTTCCAATTTTATAAAAGGCATCCAACAGGGATCTTGCCCTGTTACAAATATATTTTTTGTGTGGTAGTAAGAATCCTCAGATGTCAATTTGGACACCCAGGTACATATAGATGTTATCTTTGGGGATCTTGCTGCCGTTTGGGAACCACTCGCCCCCCATTTAGATTTTGTAACCTATAATCATTATTTTAGTCTTCTGTAGATGTACCCCAAGATGTCTCTTGATGGAATATGAATGTACAATGAATGTTTAACTGTCTCTGCAGGCCTATTTTTGTATGGCTCATCAGGAGTGAATCGTCTGCAGTGAACAAACCGCCCAAATGCTTTCTGCCTAGTTTGAGAGGATGGGACTGAAGGCTGGCAGGCTTCGGGGCCTTGCCAGGCTAAGAGTCAGTAGGTGGACATTGCCATTTGCTGGTTTTTTGCATGCGAGTATAGTTGCTACTAAGGTCTTCCATGTGCTGATGACATTTTGGAAGTTGGCTGAAGACATGGCTTAGAAAGCTTTGAGCACGGACTTAATTGAACTTGCAATGAAGTCCTTCAAAAATAACCTCTTCAGATTCAGTGTGAGGTGTGGATCCCTGAATCTGGGCTACTTTCTGAGTTGGGATATCAAGGTTAAATTGTATTTGTCGTGGAAAATGATCCCTTTCTGTACGCTGGTCTATTATAAAAACGTCGAAGAGGGAAAACAGTGGCCCATTCACAAGTGTGTAATCGAGGATTGACTTAGAGCTTGCAATACAATGTTTGGGACATGGAGGCTGGTCGTCCTTCGTTCGGCCATTAAGGGCCCTTAGGCTGTGGAAGGCACAGTGATTTGTGAATGATTTGCCTAGATTATCTTTTTTTTTTTTTAACTGTTTTGGTCTTCCTTGGAAGGGTATCCCCTAGTGAGACTCGTATGTAGTTAGTAGCTCATACTGTGATCCTAAAAGGAGAGAAAACAAATCTAGTCAGCCCAGTGGAGGATTAAATCTGGTGCCTGACTAACTTCAGACAATGTAGTACATTTTGCCCCATTTCTTCCTCTTCGACCACAGAACAGTGTACGCAGTGAGTAAGAAGCTTGGCACCTATGGAAACTGTCGTGCAGCTCTACAGTTTCACACTGGGGTGAGCTACTTTCCCATTGACTAGGAAGGTAAAAGGTGCCCTTCCAATCAGTTATGCTAGTTTTAAATGACTGAACTACCACACCATTACTGGTACTTGTTATGTTAGATGGTTTTCTGAAGTTTCAGTACCAAGTCAACAGTCCTGAGTAACTCTCCAAAATGATATCTTATTCATTTAAAGCAACTACTCTGGAAGTAACCTGCACTCTGTACCCAGACGGCTGAACTGTATTCCAACCACATAACTGATGCAGGTGTCATGGCACCACAAGGGTCCAGATTATAAATTGAGCAGAGTTATATCTCCGGTGAGTAAAATCCTCTGGTACAATTGCACCCTGGCCCCAGTCCTCAGGTCAGAACAAACCCTTTAAACAGTATAGGAGATTATGTAATGCCGCCACCCCCAGCTTAGCCACATCCTCCCCCTTCTGCTGCCATCCTTTCCACCTCTCTCCTCCAGGCCCTACCCACACAGGCCCAACTACCCTCCTTTACCACTTGATCAGAGCAAGTGGTAAAAGAGAGCATTAATCCCCATGGAAAATGGAATATTGCGCAGAATTGTGCCCAGGAAAAAAGGGGCCCATACAGTTACTCACTATACTTTGAGGATTAACTTGTAATCTCTTGATCTATGCACTTGGATGCGGGCCCGAAACATTTTCAGAAACATATCATCTCCCTACATAAATGTGCATTACATCAGCGCCAAAATGATACCCAGGAGCAAGGAAGAGAAGAGTCAGAGTACAAAAGGTAAGACAACATGCCTGTAGCACAGTCTGTCCAAAGTTATGAAGACGCAAAAAGATGATGCCTCACAATCACCGGTTATATCAATTTATGACATTTTATTCTAGAGTAAAAAAAATGCAACTAAAGTCTGGTCTTGAAAAAAATTCAGTGTAGGGTCAAAACAAAGCCTTCATGCTATTTACTGTCAAACAATTAATTTCAGGTCTGCTTACTGATCCAGGCAAGTGAGGGGTGCCACAAAAAGTGGAAATGCTACATCAGCATGTCAGTAGAGGAAAAAATAGCAGAAATAGAAAAAATATATATAAGCTACTATTTTTTCACAAATTTACAACAGGATTTGATATAACAGTTGGATTCCAACTGTCACTGTACGGAATTACATTTTTTAATTGCTGCATCATGGAGTTAAAAAATGCATAATATTTGCATATCGCGTGTGGACCTTCACTTCCAAGGGCAGAGTCAACCCTTCCTACCTCGTGTAATTTGGAAGTTGGAGATATTCTAAAGCGCGCAGAAAGGGCATTAGATTACAATAAATACCAGTCGCCAACGCGAAATGATAATCTCCAACCCTCCCCAGTAGTAGCCAGTGTGTCATGGGCCCTAGTGCAAGGAAGGAAACTGGCCCGTGGCAGCTGTTGTAATTAATTACCACAATAATCAGGGTTATGTATGCCCCCAGGCCTCTAGGCCCCGGTGGCAATGCACCAGCTCCACCAAAGGAAGCCACGCCCCTGATTCTTCCCTCAGCCCCCCACGCCCGCCTTCCCCGGCCGCCGTGCATTGGAACGGTAGACGTGGAAAGCGTGCCGCTCAGTAAACACCCGATGGCATTCACATCTGGGAGGGAAGAGACAGCTGAAAATAGGTTGGCAACAAAATAAGATTCAGTAACTGCTGTTGACAGAAAATTCGACACACTTCTCAGTCAATTTGACACGCAGGAGAGAAGAAAGGAAGTCTTCAAGAAAAGACGACAATATTAGGAAACTGTGCAATACAAGATCAACGATGGAAGGCAAGGCCTTCGTACTCAAGATTAAAACACCGGTACAGCAGAGCTCTTCAAGTAATCAGAGTAGTAAGGGCTTACACAGCAAAAAGAGGTTTATTTAGTTACAGAAGTTGTAACTGTCCCATTTCCACACCTTCAGCACTTAGTATTAGGTATGCCGCCTGATGAACAGAGGTTCCCATCCTTGTATCACTGAGAACACAACAAGCCTAAGACAGAACATTTTCACACTGCTTGACAAGTAAGCAGTAAGGAAGGCTGACTGCTGGCCCTTCCTTGTACATCTGTGCAGTTTGACATGACGGGAGTCCATCACCTCCCTCACTGTGTTGGATGTTTGTGGTAGATTGGTTGGGATGTACACGAGAGGTTGGGGTGTTACAGGGCGATCAACCAGCGAATACGTAGCTTCATGAAAACAAGATGCCAAGATAGGCATCTCAGCTATTGATGTAGAAGTCTCCACTGTCTTAAAGTGTGTCCATTCGCTGTCCACCTCCATCTATCTTCCCTATCTAAAACAGGTTAACATGGAGGTGGTTCCAATTAACAAAACTAAAATTAATAGGGAAAAACTAATTGAGAAACCTCCATATGTTAAGGCCAGTTGAGCAGGCCAATCTGTGGCCTAGAAGAAAGCATCACCTTATCAAAGATAGTCACAATGGTTAGCAGTTACCGAACACGGTAAATGTGCCAAGTGCCAGGCCCATCCTCTGTGGCAGGCACTGGCAGAAGAGATGCAAAGCATAGGACAGCAAAAGTGGCTGAAGTACTGCCTGAGATGAATCAGTTATCCATGGGGATATTAATGGAAGTCTTTCACCCCACTTCAACAAGAACTCAGAACACTGTGGGATACCATTTCAAAGAGGCCAAACTCAGTGGCGGCCCCTCCATTAGGGTGGATGAGAGCCACCACCCTCAAATAAAACGTGTTTTAAACCAGTTTTATTATCGTTTTATTTTAATCCCCCTGGACCCGCCCCCAGGACTCTGACGAGTCTTGGGGCAGGTCCAAGGGAATGGCACTGCTGGTGGGGAAGTGTTACAGTGGCAGCGCATGACAGTTTGGCCAGCCATCTCCGGCCGGACAAACCATCATGCGCACTGAAGCTCGCCCCAGCTGCGTTGCTGGGGCTGGAGAGATTAGGCACAGGTTCCCAGTCTGTCTGGGTGTGCAAGTGGACAGCGCTCAGACCAACCCTGACACTTTCATGCAGCGTCAGGATTGGCCTCAGTGCAGTCTGGAAGAAGTGCCCAGAAGAAGAAGGAAAAGCGCGATTCGGCGGGCGGCGGTATTCAGTTAAGTTATTTTTTCTTTTTTTTTCTCCCCGAACACTACCCCTCCACCTCCCTCCTCCGGCCCGCCCTGGCACTTTGGCAGGGGACGGGCCTCTACTGGCCATACTAAAGTATGCGCAACAGGCAACTGACCACGACTGGATACCTACAAAAAAATTGAGGTGCTGCACCCTTTCTGAGTGGATGGCTGTGTCTGCCTCTTTCTGACAATATAAGCTGGCCATGTGAAAAAGGAAAATGCGTTAAGCTAAAGTTCCACAGAAAGATATGAGCCTTGTCAGAGAAAGATTCTGTTATGGGGCGGGAGAGGAAGATTGGTTGCCATTCCCAATGAGGCAAGACCACATTCAAAGAACTGTGGGGAAAGTGTGAATTCCTATACACTGGAGGAGAGAAGGAAGTAGATGCCCTATATCCTGGAAAACCGCCTAATCAGCTTCAAAAGCTGTTTCTGAAAAGAAATCAAAATATAAACTATACTGAGTTTTATAATCTTTCGATAGCAAATTTAAAATATCTTTTATCTGAAAACTGTAACTAATCATTCAATTTTATTTAGCGATTTATTTTTTAAATTGAAGCCATCCCATTCTAAGCAGCTAATGTATGTGCGCAGATCTTTGAGCAAACACAACAGTATACAGCAACTATGTATAGATGAATGGAGAAATCTTTCTACAAGCCTACAACAATATCCCCATTCATAAAAAAATTCCCATTCCTGCTAAAGAGCACACATTTATGGCTGTAATAATACTCGGACCCACTCCAAAGTCTCAGAGCAAGTCAATTTGCAGGTTCTGGAATGCACTCAGAGTGTCTGCCCACCTGGACCACAAACATGTACTATTACTTCATGTCATTATGGAAAAGTCACTAACAATATTCCTGGTATATACATTTCACAGGCTATACAGTGCAGATATGAAGCATCAAGTAAATATTTGGCAAGAAGATACTAAGATATCTCATACAGTACAGCAATAAACGGTTGAGGTGGATTCTTCAGCAAGTTCCAATAACAGGAATATTGTTAGTTCGCTACCTTTTAGAGCAACACCAACTCCATAGAAAAGAGAGTAGGAGTTCAGGGGCACAATTCAAGAATAGGTAAAGGAATAGCCATGAATTACGAACTACAAGACATACTGAAGGGATCACCACCTGCAAAAAGGGTTCGGGAGCATACGGTCTCACCCGAGAAACCAAGTAAAAGGAAAAATTACAGGGAACATGTTTGAATATAAAGAGATTGATCAAAGAGCCTGCTTCAATCTGAAGGATGCCAGCTAAAGCAAGGAATATGATATCAGAGACAAGGCTGGAAAAAAAACTCAACAACAAGAATGGAGGGAGAAATTAAATGTGGAGCAAGGTAAGGCTTGAATTTCTTTTTAAGTTTCAGTATCTAATGATGTAGAACTTAAGTGTAATAGTTTTTCCTACAAGTTAAGAACCTAGACTGTCCTTTTGCTATATCCAAACAAGATCTAACTACATTTGACTTGCTTAGGATATAATAAAAACGTAATCAATTATCTCTGCTAAGATAGAGCATACACTTAATAAGACTCCAAAAGACACATTCCAAAAAAGATTTTAAAAAGTCATACTGCTAGCAGTAGATAATCTAAGGTTGGCGGACAGTAAAACTTCTGTCCCAACTATCTTAAAAAACAATGCGACTCGATCCTGTGTACTAGAAAAGATAAAGAAGCCTTCCATGGAATTTAATAATAATAATAATATCCACAATTCAAAACTCTCCAACGATGTGGAAATCTCGAAATGCCATTAGCCAAGTTTATCATAATGCAATTTTCACAGCAAAGGAGAGGCTACCCAGACCATCCAGTTACATTACATGAAATGTATAAGGCAGGGTAAAACATTAACACGGAAAAAGCACCGGAGAGGGTGGATTAGCTGCTGAATTCTACAGAACATTACTAGAGAAAGAAAGCTATCTTTGCATTTCAAAATACGCTGAGAATATTGTAACAAGCAAGGAATCTGTGCAGCTCTTTGGGAATTGCATCAATTTCTCATATCCTGAAGAAGGCCACCCCAACAATCAAGCGTGGCAGCAAAAGGCATTTTTAGTTGATCAAACATAAGATCATTGTAAAGATCCTGCTGTCTGGATTGGCGAAGGTCATTTTGGCCATTAATCATATCAACAAATTTAGCATCATGAAACGTCTCTAATAACAAACCGCAACCCCATTATGTGCCTGCCCCCTGGTCACAATGATGATACATCTCTTGTTGACATTTCTCTGGCTGCAAGAAAAACTCGTGATCGTATAAAGTGATGCATTGTTTTTAACAGTAGTGGTAACGTTGGGATTTGGTTCTGCATTTTTGGGCACTGTCAGAACTTTGTACAGTTTAACAACTGTGAATGACTTCTGCTCCCTTACATCTCAAGCAGGGCAAGAGGGATAGCTACGCTCTTTCTCCTGTGACTTATTTCATGCAGACATGGAGTCACAGAGTATCTTCATTGGATATGCTGAACACATTCAAGGGGTGTGCCTAATATGTGGCTATACACACACAATAACACTATTGTGCTGAGACATTCGCCTTCTGCTTTGAAAACAGTACACACCTTCTCTCAAGTATTAAGCTACATCGTTAGGTGGAGTAAATGTGATTCAGCTGCCCTAGATGCTGCTTGACTGATATGAACCCGGGTTGCTTATAGAGTGGATTCTCTCAAGGATCTATGAACAGGTTCATTTGAATGATAGCACGGTCCTTCCCGACCTTCAATCAAATATTGAGGGTTGCCTCATAAATGTATCATCTCTTTTCAATGCTCTCGCTCGGATTCTGAAGTGGTTCCACTTCAGACAAATCAATACAAGGCTATGATGTTAATAGGAAAACTCCAGAGACGTGTCCTCTACACATTGCAGCTGCGAACCCACTTCAGGAATTCATTTTCATAATTTAGTACTGTAATACTGGGTCTTTCAGCTTGGTATACTTATTGCTGGTGTTCAATGAGCGGGGGAGGGCAGAATACTGAGATTTTCTTTTCCTGAGCAGCAGTTTCTTAACTGGAAGAGTGTTGTCTACTGAAGAAAGGTCATGCCCCAATAACCAGCTACAAATTAGTTGGGCAATTCAAACCAATCAGTTGAAGCTGAACCAGCACGTCTTAGAAGGAGCATCGCTGCAGAAAAATGTCTGGCCTTGGTCCAAACAAAAAAACCCTGCTCTGGTTTCACTCGTTAACCGGTGGCTTCAAACCTGGGCATGGTTGATGAGTGCAATACCACAGCTATGTACAAGAAGCTTGATGGGTACCTTGTTGAGGAATACAATAATTTTAAACTGCTGTTTCATGTGCTGTCAATATAAAGACAACATCCTTTAGCATCAGAATTGTAATCAATTATGAAGTCTTGCTCAGAACATCTGCACATCATTAAGTACATGTAAACTGGTGTGACAGGATCCAAGACCATGTTCTAGTCTACCTGAAATTTGGTTGCATACGCCGAAAACGTCTGTTCCTGGGGTCTTGTGGTGTGCCTGCTGCAATATTCTGACATTTTTTACTTGAATGGGTGACCAAAGCAGCAGATAAAAATGTTGGTCAGTGAGCACGGAACTACAATGCATATAGAAAAACTGTTTATCTAGTCTAGTCACTTGTTGAAAGTAGACAGACACCCATACTCATGTCTTGCAGTTCTCTGAAGACTTTAGTAAGTATCAAGCTCATGGCCAGACATACATATCCTTGCCTCTGGTGTAGTCCACGTGTGGCATCTTCGTTGGGCCCATTTCTTTCACAGTTACTGCATTTTCCTTGGCTCCAGGATTGTCATTACCTACACGGTCCACCAAATTTCTGAGCCTTTATCAACATCTTCCTTCTGTGAAAGGGTACTCCTTCCTCCTAGCACACTACTCTCTTGGACCCTGTGGGCATTTCTTATGCCCCTTTTACTCATCAGTGTTGGGAGACAGCAAGGTTAGGGTTAAGAGTTAATCCTTCCTCCACAAAGGTTCCACAGACACACATATCCTGAGAAACTGGGTACTGGCAATATACCACATAAACAAGACTGGTTATATACGCCATTGGCTGGTTCGAAAATTGAAAGGGCAATGACTAGGGCATAGACCGACTTTATCTTTCAGGATGTCTCCTCCCCCCACAGTTCTATGGAGTGTGGCCTACTTAAAAAGCACCAGTATTCTGATAGCCTGTAATATTCATCAATGTCTTCTCTTCTTGAGGTCCATTGCTCCTTTATTGCCTCGCAGTCCTTCCCTATAACTGCCCTTAGAAATGCTATTTTTTAATGTTAATCCATTTTTTAATTTAAATACAATAATGATCAACAACTTGTTATACAGTGCTTCATAAACTTTGCTGCCATTTCTAAGCAATGTAAAATATCAGGCGTAATTACCCAATTTTAGGGTACTTTATTTACCCGGAATCCATACCAGTAGGCAACAGCCTCGATTTTGTTTCCACTCTCAAACGTGTGGGCTCTCTCGGAGTGGTTGTGCCATTTACGACTGATTCAATACAAAGTTCTCTCCATGGATCATCCTTCTTGGGGCACCTCCCCTTTTACATTGGGTCTCCCAGAGTCTTTCATTTATTTACGAATATTAAATATGAATATCTTCAATTATTTACAAATATTAAATAAGAGTTTGCATTGTGGATTATTTGAGGAGGAAGTGGAGTAGACCATAAGATCATGAGTGTCTACAGCATGATAGATGATTTGACGCCTAAAACCTAATGGAAATTAGATCCATCCAAGGGTTTAAGTTTAGGAAGAAGCATTTATTTACATATCCAATTATATCCCTTTCATGCAGAAATTAGAGTGCACGCTGACCTCTCTACAACTAGAAAATGTTAATTATTACTTTTGTAACATGTGCCTGTACATTTCTACAGCGCCTTGCCTAAAGATACAGGTGAAGGTCAGACAGAATTAAAAAACTTTCCATGTGACAGCCTGCCTGCAAAGCTTTTCATAGGTAATTAGACATGCCAGGCAGGCTCTGTTTCCACAACAGCCTGCTCACCAGGAAGTAGGAGGATTGTTTTCAAACTAACAAACGTTGAAGGTAACCCAGCCTTCCAGCTACACAGACTTCATTAATCAAGCTTTTATTCCCTACCTGCTTTTCTTGGCTTGTGCGTCAATGCAGTAAAACAAGGAGAACATACTGTGTTGCAAGAGTTGGCTTCAAGCAAAATGGCCAAGATTACTGCCAAAATAAGTTAAAATAAAACCACGTCTTATCAAAGCGTCTCATCATTGCCGCTGACCCGGCAGGCCCAACCCTGGCGGGCGGTAGAGCACAACGTCTAACGAAGCACTCCTGCCTTCTCAAGGGCTTGCTCTCTAATGACACAGCCAAGGAAAATAATGACTGGATTTCTGAAACAATATTAGGCCGTTCCTGTGGGGAGGGGGGCCGTGGTTGGGGGTGCAGTCTCCCTCCCCCCCTCCCCCCCCATGTACATACTCGTCAAATCTTCTATAAGGGGTCCACCACAGACTAGAGGGGTGTAAGCCAGCAAAGTCATAGCAAAAGCAGAGCCAAGCCAGGGTGGTGGCTGGTCGCCAAGAGTGAAAAAGCACAAGCTAAGACAATGAAAGATTAGCCAGGTAAATCACACAACAAAAATATGCTAAACACTCTTTGAAACTTTTTAAGGTTCAAAAAAGTTTCTTTCTTCAATATGTGTTTTTAATGTAATACCTCAGATTACATGACAGCATTGAGTGCCATTTATTGAGAGTAAAAGTATTTAAGAGAAAGAGAGTGACTGAAGAGCTTGGCCTGATTCTTTTTTGCCTTGCTAGTCCCAAAGGAACCATGACCAAGCCAGGGGCAGCCATTCGGCCTGAGTCAGGCTCGACCGTTGCTATGCTTGGAAACCTCTACGCCATAAAGGTTAATTTCAAGTATGTTCAAGAAGCTGCCTCCTCATGTGAATCTGCCTCTCCTCGCGGAAGAGTTTGCTCTCAGGCACACGCGTGTGACAGATTTTGCAATGTCTGATGCCTTGTTTTCTTCTACTACAACAGTATCTGGGAACAATTGTTTAACACAGTTGAGTTTGTCCTCTTTGCAGACACGCCTCATTCACACCACAGTTCCGAAAACATGTTTTCAAAATCAACATGTAGTCAAAAGCGAAACTGGCTGCTGCCATAAAATATGTAGGACGGGGCCAAGGATTTTTGCCGGAAATGAGGACACATTGGATGTTTGCAATGGCAGTCCTTAATATCCCTATTGGTGACGATCTAGGCAAATGCTGTGAACAAAGCACACAGAAGACATTGGCTACACCCGTGAACGCAAAGCCTAATATGAACTTTCATGTATGAAAGTTAGAGAAGTCCATAAACGCTACTAATAATCAAAAAATGTAGGATACCCAGGGTCAGGCGCATAAAGAATGAAGAGATGTGCTACACAAAGCTGGCCAGCAGAACTTCCACCTAGTCCACTCAGCCTCTCTTGACTAGCAACACACTGATGAGTCCCTATTAACACAGTCAATGCTAGCAGAACTGCCCCCCCTCCCACCATGCATGAAGTCCTATGTCCACCAGATCCTAAAATGGTTGATTCTGTGCTGTCACTAGCAACTCGGACTGCATACGGAAGGAAATCATAGTTATCCTAAAAACACAGATAAAGCTGAAAAAAGAAGCCAGCATACCGTAAACCATAACTGAGCCTCTATCTCACATATTTCTTCATCCGTCACACCACAAAGCTCTACATCCCATAAGACAATAACTGTACTTCAGTGTTCATCACGAACAACATGGTAACACTTACCACATAGGATCGAAACCAAATTCACTCCCCATTCAACCATACACGCTACATAGTGTAGCATGTTACATGTCTGAGCAAGTACTTCTGCGCCTCACCTGGGGGTAGTAAGCGCTATATAAACACTACAATACAATTACACTTTTCTGGAACTGTATTTTTTACGATTCATTATAATGAACCAAGGATCTCTTACACAAAAGACACAACATAATTCCCAGCAATTCCATACACGCTTTGCTGTGATTCGGAGGGGAAAGGGTCACTTTGGTGGATAAGGCCCAGTGTACTTGCACAGGGCACAAAGAGCAGCATAAAGCATCCGTCTGCAGTTAAGTAAAGTGCACGAACCTCCAATTGCATTTCCTGAGCTCCTCTCCCCAACAGCATTACTCACTAACCAGATTCGTTTGAGAGTAGGAGTCTTGCCTCCCCCCACCTCAGAAAACCTCCATCAACTTCCTGTCTCAAGAGACCTGTGAGTTCTATGACCTAACTTCCGGTGCAGTAGAACACATTGTGCCCTTCTTCCAAGAAACTCTGGTGCGGGGTTACTCATGATGCCAGAAATGCTCACTCGCCCCAGCCGCTCGTCCTCGACCAGTTCTGCGAATTGTGAAATTAGTTATGAACACATCTGCTTCAGGATCTGTTTTTAAATCGAGAATGCATGCTATCTTCAAAGGGCACCAACAGACACCGTTTTAAGCCATGCCTTCTTTGATCGCCTTCTATCCAGCGAGTCCTTTGCTGCCCGCTCGATTAAGCATTGCAAACCCAGGTTTCCTCCTCACAGAACTTAAAAGGAGCGTAAAGGGCGTGTGATGGTCACAAGCTGTCTGATTTTACACAGACATCCAAAAACCACAGTTTTAATTCGTAGCAAACAACCGGCACATGGGCTTTACGTGTCTTTCAAAACCTGCATTGAAAAGAGGTAAAAAGCAAAAGTCACCTTTAAGAAACGAAGGAAATGTTATGCCTCTTAAAACGCATTATTAACTCGTGCAGACAGGAGTCTGTGCACGTGTAGCTGACATTTAAAAGGCAGTGATTCAGGCGTGTGCAACACACCTGCCTGACCTACTCCTCCCACGTGCACCCTCGTCTGCTCCTCTATATCAACTCAAAGTACCTTAATCTAACTGCATGCAGAAAGAGCCACAAGATTGCGCTGGGGGTGGGACACTTAGGCCCTCATTCAGGGTGGGTCGGAGGGGTATGGGTGGGGGAAATTACCAGTTGCGGGTTTACCGGGGCGAGTTTTAATGGGTGTATTTCCCCAATGGTTAAAACCAGAGCAGCAAAGCAGGAGGAAAATGTCCTTGGTAAAGGTAACGTAGCGAATCTATATTGTAAATGACTCAATGTTTCAGGATCTGCATGTTATTCCCCATGCCAGGGAGTTGAACTCAAAACACCTGGATTCAGGAGTGCAGATAATGTCTGGAATTGTTCATTAAAGACCCGGTATCTTTTCCAATCATCCCGAATTCTGGGTAAAAGAATAAAATAAAAAATAAATGACAAAGGAGTGAGGAAACTCCGAAACGCGTCGGACCTAGTGTTGTCAATAAACACGCTTCAGAATTGTGGCCACGGCTCCAGTGTTGTGTTCTGCTTGATCGGCGTGTTACGCATAGGATTTTGTGTGGATATGTGGGGGTGGCTACCCCTGCCGTGTGCCCGCCGTAGAAGTGGCTTGGGTTCAGCCAAACGGTTGGGGGAGATAGATAGAGAGATAGAGAGATAGAGAGATAGAGAGATAGAGAGATAGAGAGATAGAGAGATAGAGAGATAGAGAGAGATAGAGAGAGATAGAGAGAGATAGAGAGAGATAGAGAGAGATAGAGAGAGATAGAGAGAGATAGAGATAGATAGAGATAGATAGAGATAGATAGAGATAGAGAGATAGATAGATAGATAGATAGATAGATAGATAGATAGATAGATAGAGAGATAGAGAGATAGATAGATAGATAGATAGATAGATAGATAGATAGATAGATAGATAGATAGATAGATAGATAGATAGATAGATAGATAGATAGATAGATAGATAGATAGATAGATAGATAGATAGATAGATAGATAGATAGATAGATAGATAGATAGATAGATAGATAGATAGATAGATAGAATCTGTCAACTAATGATGCTAGTATGAACTAACGGGCAAACAAGACTTCAGCAGCACCGTTTTGCAATGTATTCCGAAATGGCGGCACTATACCAGGTCTTCAGAGACAAAGCCCGGACAAGTCAATGTTACGACCATGCTGATAGTGGAATGCGCTTGGGCCTTCTCAGCCAAGCCCAAACCATAGGGGGCAGTATGCTCCTAAGATTCCCCAGCAGAAGTAAATCTGAAAGCATTGAAGTGTATTGTAATGTCTAGCTTTGCCATATGGATGTTGGAATGTCCATCTTGAAGAAAGGTGCTTGATTCCCTTTTTTACGATTTGTAAAAATAAAATGAAAACTGTCTCAAAGCATGAAGAGCTTTTGAATGGATTTGAGGATTACAGCTGATCTTCAGGGACTGCTTTCCTACACACTGTGAATCACAGTTCTGTGCAAGTTAATCCTCGCCCTAACTGAGACGTGGGAGGCAGCAGTATGTCTGCATCTGTCCCCTAACCACTAACACCTCCAACCACATTAACAGTTTATTATACACACTTCACAATTCAGGGCAACTTCAATGTTTGGACAGATTAACACAATTTACTCTCAGCTGGGTACCTTTTGCCCGGGCTAGCTCTATAGGGTTTCATCAGCCAAGTCAGAGCATAACCATTCTTCACCCCTGACATAGCCCATGCATAAGAGATTGTCTGGGTCTAGGGAGATAATGGTTGAACAGTCTTGGCACTACTTCAGAGGAATGGGCCTACTACAATTGTGGCAAGAAGACCAGCAGATCAATGGGGGGGGGGGGGGGGGTCACTGGTGTGTCTTGGCCTTGACTGGGGCAGGGGGCGAGGGCTACTTCTATCCCTAAGGTGCCTTCTCTTCGACTGCCTGCTTACTGTGAAAGGTGAACATTTATTCAGGTTTTTCGAGAAAGAGGCCTCCTGAATCTTATAAGACTTGGAGGTCTTTGTCGGTAGAAAAGAGAAAGATGACTCACAGGTAATGCTTGGACATTATTCATCGATTTGGACATGACCATGACCATTACTGGACTGCTGGAGGACCATATTCATCAATGGATCGGGCAGCTTTTTCCATCAAAAGGAAAGTGAATGACTTTTTCATGGACATCGGCTTCAAACCCAAAGCCTTAAGGCAAGACTGTATGCACATGGCCAAACCAAAGTTCATGGTCCTGAAGCTCGCTCAAGGAGGTCCCTAGACATTAGCAATTTCTGTCCATGTCCTCTTCGCCCATGTTATACATGAACTTGTGCTCTTTCTGAGTCAAGGAACAAGAAAGCATACCGGTCGAACAGTTGTCATTGATGGAGGCCACTACCGGCCATGATGGTGTTTGGTCACCTATGGAACAGGTCTGTGGTCTGGCGCATCTTTTTCCATAGATCTCATGCATTTGACCTCCTTGTCAATGTGGGAGGATATTGCTTTACTCTTCAGTGAAGCCACCAACACTACTACAAAAGGAGTAATGTGTTTCCTGAGCACAAAGACTGAATGTTCCTTAGGTGCTGGTACTTGCTGTTTGAGGTGTAGGCTCAAAGAAAGACTTCCTCAAAACCTCCTGGGCCTTCTTGAGAACCTGAAGGTCTATAACTGATTTTAGCGTGGTAAATTCCCTTATTCTCTCACGAGGTATCTGGGTCTCCATAGACAAAGTACCCAAACTTTTGATATGACCAAACGGTAGGCCTGGTTTGGCCTTCTCCTTATGGACACAGGGACTGAACTCCAGATCAGTGTCTAGTTTCCCAGGACAAGGCATCTTTCAAGGTTAAGGCCAGAGAGGACAAGTCATCTTTCAAGGTTAAGGCCGGAGAGTTGGATTTCCTGGAGAATTGTTTGTTACACATGGCATACCGGAAGCAGGTGAGAAAGAAGCCGGGAATGGTAGCCGGATCAGGACCAGAGGTTATGAGGGTCAGCAGCTGATGAAAATAGTCAATGGCACAATGTGTATGGCTCAAAGAAGGAGCACTGCTACATAAGATACCCGAGCTGAAGGAAAAAGATGAAAAAAAGGGAAAAAAGAAATAGATCTATAAATGATTCAAGGCATAATGGCTTGAATCTATGTAAGAAAAAAATGCTGACCGTGACAGAAACAGATTTTGATCCACACCACTGGGCAGACAAAAAGGAAACTAGCAAGGGTGGATATACGCATATGGATCAGGGTGTGCCAAACATGATGTACCCAAGCACAGGTTGTACCAGCAGGCAAAGCAATGCATTAACAGCTACAGAAGCAGTTTTTCGCCACACCTCTAAGTGGCATGGCACCCGGGAGAAAGGAAAATATTCTAAATTTAATGGTACAGGCCATGGGAGCCTATCTTTTACACACACTTCTTGATACAGGACAAACTCTAACACTCTTAGGTTACCTGTCTAAAAGCAAGAAAAAAATAAAGTTACATAAAGTAGAAACTTGTGACTAGAAAGAATGTTCCGAAGTTTTTGTGATCAGCATTACTGAGGCAGGCACGGTGGCCCCCACCAGAACTGTGTAAGGGGCTGAACATGCGAAGGTCCACTGTTTTACAGTACAAAGCAGTACACCGAATGTCGGCCAGTTTGTCTACCCCTAGGTCTCCCTGAGTCCATCTATATGAACACCTCATTTAGGGCCTCATGTAGGTAGCATACCAGTTACCACTTCTAAAATACCGAACGATACCGAATCGGTATTTTAGAAGTGGTAACTCGTATGTAGGTAATGAGTCGGTATTTTTTACCGATTCGTTACTATTCGGTAATTACCGAATCGGTATTTACCGATTCGGTAATCGGTAAATACCGATTCGGTAATGGGGGGAACACTTGCATGGGTGGCAGGGTGTCACATTGACACCCTGTTGCACCCCTGAATCGGCCATGTGTGCACATGTGGCACACATACATGCCCTAAGGGCATGTATGTATGCCACATTGCACACTGCTACGCGCGTAAAAATGCATAAATACATACTTTGATTATTTACCACCAACTAAAAGTTGGTGGTAAATACCGACTCTAACACACACCCACACACTCCCCCTACATCTCGATTTTGGGTTCGGAATTTACCGAATCGGTAAAATTACCGATTCGGAAAAGTTACCGATTCGGTAACATTACCGATTCGGTATTATTACCGAATCGGTAATTTTACCGATTCGGTAAATTCCGAAACCAAAATTCGTCCCCCTACATAACAATAGCCAAAATACCGGTCGGTAACGGTATAATTACCGAAAATCGGCCGTTACCGACCGGTATTTGGCTACCTACATGAGGCCCTTAATATGATTCTGACAAACTGTACACTCGAGGTGACCATTTCTTGCCACAGTGAGAGCACTGGAGCCCAGCCAAATCATTGCTGGTCTTTGAAAACAAAGTTTCTGCATCTGCTCCAAACCAGAAACTGTCACATGTCAAACACTGTGTGACCGCAGGACAACGGGGGCCTGAAATGTGATATTCAGCACATCGAGCCAAATTAGAAACAGAAGTGCACGCATGCAATGCGCCATTCTTGTTTAAAGTGTCAAAGGAAGAATGGAAATGGAGCGATTTAAATGCTGCACGGAGGAAATAGACCCTCTGCTTACATCCCATGCGGCTGGCAAAGTAACCAAAAACCACAAGATCCTTTTGCTGACATGGTCCTAGGAACCCATGCTGTCTAAGCCTTTCTAAGGGTCTTTGTGTAACTCGAACACCACACAACTCCCGAGTTGGAATCACAATGCTTCCCTGGGTCCCCTCATTCAACACCGGGCCACAGGAGCCTTTCTGCTGCCTTACAATTACTGATTTGCTGCATTTGATCATAAATCCTTAATCAATTCCATACTTTTCAGATTACATTTAAGGCTATCCTGCTTTAAACAGACTAAAAATACTAATGATAGGTGGGTATGAGGTGCAAGCACCGTGCATGCCACTTTTCTTTTTTTTCCTTTTTTTTTTTAAATCAACCTACCACCTTTCAGCTGTTGATTGCAGGACTAAGGAATATAAGAAAATTATGTTGCCAGATAGTTTTAATATATATGACTGAATGCCTGTGCAAATGGCATCTCGTGTATTTGAATGGAATTGAAATAAAGCGGAAAGACAGAAATTATGTAGTTTCTTTGTTCATGCAATTCACGTTTGCATGACAGACACTAGTCTCAAAGCCGCAGTAATCTCAAGAGAGCACACACAGTTTTGAAGATTCCAAACTGTTTGCATCTATTTAGAAGGTCTGACTGGTTGAACCGTAAGTGCCTCCAAGTGTGACAGTACATAATAGAGATAGAAGATAAAATATATTTTTTTAGATCTGTTCATCAAAGAAACAATGAATTTAGAGAGATCCCATCATATAAGGGCAGAGTAAAACAGAACCTTATAATGCAAGCTATAAAAATATAACTAGGGTGTTCAAAATTAAAGAGATTCTTTTTTCAAATTGTGTGTTCGTGTAGGCTATTTCAGCTGACCTAAGTGCCCTGTTCTTTATAGAGCACACAAACCATTTTAATCTGTGACAAAGACCAGTGTAAATAAAATTGCGCTCATATGCCGTCATCCACAAAGTCATCAACCATTGGTAAAACATACTTTGAAAGGAATTGATAAATTGGCTTTGTTTTCTTTTTATAGTTCAGAAATCCTCCCTTGCGTCATATTTCTAGTGGCCCAGCATTAAAGTATGCAGGGGAGTGATGGTGAGGATCGTAAGTGATCTCGTCGGTGGTATCAAATTTCCTACGGGACTGATACGGTTGCAAAACAGTGCTGGGCTATTAGACAGCTTTTGTTTGCACTGTAGTGCTCCTTTTGCCTGAATCTAATTTTCAAATACATTTTTCACAATCTCAAGTTTGAATGGTGAATTAGACAATGTAAGAAATTAGGGTACTATCTGGGGGGTGGGGGGGGGTATGGAAGTACCCTTTTTAAGTAATAATCCTAATCCTTGTCAAGGTAAACCACTAAAGTCACTAATTAAACTGGAGTTTAACCCCTTGGTAACTATGGCACAGAGCAGACAAGATTAATTTAGAAACAATGAGTGAAGTATTTATGCAGTACTAAAACAGTAACAAAGTCAAAACGCGAAACAATAAAATCCAAAAACGAATTAGAAAAAATAAGAGTAAAATTGGATTAACAAAATGACACTAAAATGACAAAAACACACAATAAGAAGAATATCAGAGGTATGATTTTTTGAAGTTTTAACTACAGATGGCACCAAGTAGCACAAAGTTACAATGATAGTCAATGGATGATGTAAAACAGGACCTAAGTGCAATTTGCTGCTGACCGCGATGAAGCTTGGGTTGGATATATTAACCAGGTTCGTCACCCAGGTTCGTCCTGGTTAAAGATTTTACTTTCGGACTTCAGTCCTTTAAGTTCCATTCCACCACAGAAGTACATGCCTAAAGCGCCCCAGGACCTCAGGGGAAGCACTTAGAGAATCTCAAGATGACAGGTAGAAGCCAACAGGAGGGTCCAGTCCAGGTGTCATTAATCAGCTGGGTAGTATGCAGGTAAAGGACTCTTGTAAATTGTTGTGTCCTTGTAGCATTAACAGGAGGTCGGACATATGAATCTTGGAGTCATCTTCTTTGTCCTGGGTACAAGGGGGAGAGCAGGTACAGTCTTCTAGGCTCTTCTCAGGCCTCAAACAGCAGGTTCAGTCCTCTTCTGAGCTTCAACAGGTTCAGGAGTGTTTTGAAATGGGTGCCTGTAGATGCCACATTTATGCCTGGCGTGAGCTAGTTCGTGGGAATGACGCCTGGAGTTGCCCAAACCAATGGGGTGAAGGTGACCAAGGCCAAACCTACACACCACGGGTATTTTCAAGTCAAGTCAAATAATCTTTATTTCGGTCAAGGACCATAAAAGATGCAACATTTCATACAAATCAATGACAATACATAAAGATAAAAGCAGAATTTAAAAAGAATGGAACAGATTATTTACAATTAAAAATTGAGAAAGATAAAAAAAAGAATAGATTTTCCTAAATTAACAACAAGGAAGAGGGATCTCATGAATTTATAGGAAGGCTTTCCTCCTACGCCACATGGCATTAATGAAACGTGAGACCGAAAAAACTATGGGCGTGGAGGTGTTAGTTTGTAAAGTGCTGAGTGCCTGTTTATAATTGGTAACCCCGAGGTTTCTGCAAGGTGGAACAAGCCAGCGTAGTCGTATTAATTTGTACCCTGTACAGAAGAAAAATACATGGGCGACAGACTCTTCCTTGCCCCCACAGGCCGGACATTCCATAGATTTATCATTCGACCATTTATAAGAGAAAGCCCTTAATGGGAGTGTGCCGTATCTAAACTGTAGGTACAGTTTTCTCGCAGAGAGCGGCACAATCTCGTCGAAAAATGGCTCTACTCTATAATAAGATTTTTGATTAAGATAGTCGAGTGTGAGTTGACCCAGCCCAGAATTACAGAGAATGGTCGAGATGCTATGCCTACGATGTATGTTGACCAAGTCGGCACGAGACATCTCGGCACAAAATGAAGCATGATTGGACCAGAAACCTGGAATGCCCAGTTTCACACTTGCATTCTTTATAAAAGCAAACCAAGGCAATTTATGGGTTCCCACAAGTGACAACAGCTCTTGGGTTTCGAGTCTAAAATTCAGCAGTTCTGGGTTTGCCCATAGTCGTCGCCAATACAATAAAGGTCGTAAGGAAACGAGTTCTTCAATAGATCTAATGCCCAAGTCCATTCTGATGGGGATGAGAGGGGTGTTGGAAGGAAGGGCCAGTAATGATCTAAAAAATGCGTTTTCCGTCCTGCAGATATCGGAAATCGAGGAGTGACCCCACAGTTCAGCACCATACAGAATAGCACCACGAGCTTGGCAACTATATATTTCCACCATAGGAGCGACTGGCTTAGTGGAGGACTCTCTATGGAGCCTTAGTATACCACCTGTGGATTGTGCCAGTCTTAATTTGGCTTTGGCCAGTTGTGGGCCCCATTCCATTCTGTCAGTCAAGGTGATGCCCAAATATTCAAACACAGTGACCCTGTCCAGTACTATACCATTCAAGGAGGGATTGGAACATCTGGTCTTAGGAGGATTGCAGACCATGAATTTAGTTTTTTGTGTATTAATCTCCAAACCCCTTATGTGGCAAAAGTTGGCAAAACTGTCCAGGGCACGTTGGATGCCCATAGGCGATTTGGAAAGCAGGAGAGTGTCATCTGCAAACATTAATGCAACCACCTGATCGTTAAGTAATTTTGGGGCATCAATATCTTTGACCTCTTTATGGTGGGTAATGAGTGCATTCACAAAGAGACAGAACAGAGTGGGGGCCAAAACACAGCCCTGTCTTACCCCTCTTGAAACTGGGAATCTAGATGTTAAAGCACCCCATTTGCCGCTCCTAACTTGTGCAAAGTTGTCCAAGTGAAGTCGCCTAATGATGTTGAGGAGATTGTCGGGGACCCCCATATCCTCCATCACAGCCCATAGAATATGACGAGGTACCAGGTCAAAGGCAGATTTGAGATCTACGAAAATTAAGTAGAGGCTGCCACCCTCTACTCTAACGGTTTTCCAATATAGAAGTAGAAGCCTAAGTAGCTGGTCTATCGTAGATATCTTATCCCTAAAACCTGCCTGGTAACAACTAAGAATCGAATGGTCATCCATCCAAATCTGTAGCCGATTGAGTATTATACGCGAAAAGAGTTTCTGGCTTACATCGATCAGGCTGGTCGGACGGTAGTTGACCGGGAGTAAGGGAGAGCCCTTTTTAAAAACTGGGATGATCTCAGCTCCCACCCAGGTGTCCGGAATTTTGGCTCCCATTATTATAGCATTGAATAGATAGCAAAGGTATGGGACCCAAATCGCCACTTGGTCCTTGTAGAGGTCGCCAGGGATGTTGTCAAGGCCAGGCGCCTTGCCAGCAGGAAGCCTTTTTATGGCAGATTCAACCTCTAATAGAGTGACTCTAAAGTGGGAAGCTTCAGTAGATGTACGAGTGGGGCTAAATAAAGAGCGTACTGATATAGTCTCAACGTTTTGGGACAGGGGATTAGAGGAGGAATTGGGGATAGGGTTGGAAACAATTGGAGAGGAATACAAGAGTTGGTAATGCTCAATCCATTTCTCTTGGGCAATATTAGGGTCGTCTGCTTTACGGCCTACCCCGCTTCCGTTTCTGATTATTAACCAGAATTCCCTCATATCCCGGTTCCCAAGTGCAGATTTTATAGCATCCCATTTACTGTTGTCCCAAATCTGTTTAGCCTCATTTAACACTGACTTATAGTGCAGTCTCTTTTGCCTTATCAGTGGTCTGTTCATAGATTTAATAGAAGCCAGAAGTGCCCCCTTTGCAGTCTTACAATTATGATCAAACCAAGTGAGAAGTTGCTTGGGCTTTCCTGGTTTGACCAATGGAGAATTTAGTGTATCAGCAAGGGCGGACACTAAGCCCAAGTGGATATAATATATCTGTTGAGTGAACAAATCATAGCTCTGGTCTGAGTAGGCAATTAATTCTGAGAGTGCCTGGTAGACAGCTTGATATGAAATGGTCATTTTGTCGGGAGATTTTTTAAGCGTTGGCCATTTAAGCCTTCTTCTGTCATTTGAAAGAAGAGGGGGCCACGGGTGATAGTTCTTCCCTCTGTAGTTAAGCCCATCACCGGGAAACTTAAATCAAGAGCAAGGGCATCGTGGTCGCTGTCGTGGCGGGGAAGGACCTTAAAGTCTATTACCCTAGACCAGGTCCTAGTCTCTACCAGAACATAATCAATACGAGAGGAATGACCAGGACGATTAAAAGTTGGTCTACCCTCCAGGTCTGATAGAGAACGGCCATTACAAGCTCTCAAAGAGTGTGCCAGGGTAATAGAGTTCAGCTGGAGGGCAAGAGGTGACCAGGACTTAATCGGAGGAACTTGGAGGTCAGGAATAGACCAAAGTGAGTCCTCCTCAGAGGTGATGGACTCTACAAAACCCGGCAGGGGTTCGTACTGGCAGTTAAAGTCTCCTGCAATAATCAAAATGGTCTCACCCTGTACTGTTAAAATAAATTTATCTAAGGTATCCAATAATGGCGATTCTTTGCCAGACTGGGTAGGCCGAGAGTATGCGTTAATAAGGGTCAGAGTAGTTCTAGAGGGAAATGAAAGTCTAACGCACTGTATGTCAGGAGAAAAAGTATCTACATGAGACACAGTACAGCCTAGGTGAGAACCAATTAGGATAGACATGCCCCCAAAAGGTCTACCCCTCTCGGCAATTGAAGCCAGTTTGTTGACAGATAGAAAAACCAACCTGGAAAAGTGCTCCCTAAGCCAAGTCTCCTGGAGCAAGCAAACATCAAACTGATCGATGAAGGAACCCCAGTCTGGTAAATCCATCTTGTTGCGGAACCCCGCTACATTCCATGACAAAAAGGAGAGTTTGTTAGCAATTACCAGTGGTTCAAGGCCATTGGTATTTGAAGAACTTAACTCCACAGGTGCGGAGGAAGGAGGAGTACTGGCCTTGTCGTTCTTTGATTTGGTAATACCCTTCACCAGTTGGGAGCCTGCAGAAGAGGAAGATAGAAAATGAGGATGACCCCCGAGAGCATCGGGCCTACTTGTGTCTGATTTTGGAGAAATAGCAATAGGGTCCCCGTCATTAGCCAGTGTGCCTAAATAGTCGCTATCTGGGGACAGAACGACTGGCCTAGTGAGTCAATCCACATCTTCCAATGGAGCATATCGATTTGATACAGGTAGATTAAAAGGAGTAATGTGGTGTTGCAAATTAACGGGTAGGGGCTGTGAGGGGGAACGCGACCTTTAGGGTTGAATAGAGGTAGCGGGGCACCCGTCCTCCAGGGACAAGGCTAAAAGAAATCGAGAGTGAGAGCACAAATTTCCGAAGAAGAATCCCTTGTTGATGGCTGTTGCATTAATATACTTCGAATGATTGCTGGGGATCTAAAATGTATAATCACACAATCCCCAGGAAGAGACTTGTGTGTGGGACCCACCCACGCAAACCCGCCTGACCATCAGAATATCATCAGCCTTACTGTATGGGAATTGCTTGTTTTTGGTCAGCCAGAACAAACTCTTGTTGCGTAGTTCCAGATAAGATTCTCTATTGCCATGCTTCAATACGGGCAAGCCTGCCAGTATTAGTACATAAGGAGCAGCTTCCGGGGGTAGATTAATTGTGGGAAGACGGGTTTGTAGGGGCGAGTGACTGACCCCCCCTGCATTCCCTAGGGAGGATGACAAAAGACTATTAGGATTATCACCTATATGTCTGATTGGTATTGCGTCTTGCCTTACTATTTGGGGAATAATAGGATGGATATTGTTATGTAAAATATGAGAAGATGGACCAACCGTTCCCTGGCCATCAGTTGAAATAGCATCATAATTGTTACTGAGGGCAACGGAATTTAGTAGAGGTCGATCTTGGATCAAGTTAGGGACTACGTGAGATTGCTGAATCGAAGATGGAATTAAATTCTGTATAGGCAAAGGCCCAAGATTTAGAGTGGAGTCTGAGTGAATAGGCCTAAATTCCAGGTTAGGGTGATCCTGAGATGCATTATTAGAGGACGTGCTATTTTGGAGTTTAAGTAAAACGGGGGCAATCTCTTCCCTCACCATCAGTCGACACTGGGCAAGTAGATCCGCAAGGAGGGCATGAGCCCAGGGGGGATAGGACTGGGATTGGGGAGATTTAGGGAAGTTGGACGTGGACCCTTGAGCAGGTCTCCCTCTATGTTTCTTTCCTTTAGACCCCCCCCATCCACCCCCCCCTCTGAGTGGCTAGTTTTTCCTTCCTTAATTTGGTGGTAGACCCCTCAGTTATAGACGCAGGATTTAAAGATGTAAGTGAATCAGAGACAGCAAAAACCTCATTTTGGCCACAGTTCAAGTCAGTGGAATTTGCACAGTCATTCAAGGGCGACTGGTTAGGCTGAAAACATTCCGGAGTGATAGAAAGACGCCTCTCAGTCTGTTCGATTTCGGAGGTGACAACTCCAATCGCCTTCTGGAGCATAAGGTCAATGGAAGTAGGGAGAGCCGGTGAGGGAGGGTGCGACTTTAGGCCGGAGCGCTTTGCTGCACATGCACATTTCCCCTTTATTCGGGAGGGAGGGGCTTTGGGGGCCATAACAACCAAAATGCAACAAAACCTGTTCAAAAAACAAGAATCAGTACCTTAAGCGTAGTGAGCAGGAGAATGCCCGGAAAAGCAGAGATTGGAGGGGTGGCCCAGGCCGGGCTCCTCCGGGCAGTGACGGGCAAGGACGGGCCCGCCCTTGGCCCAGGCAAGCCTGCGCGCGTCCCGCGCAGCGTGAGGCGCTCGTTGCTTTTATGGGCCTCTGGCGCCCTCTGATGACACTCGGCGCGTTCCGCGCACAGACCCGTGGGAAATGGAGTTTGTCTCCAAGCCGTTCCCCTCACGGCGATGGCACGGGATGTGCGAAGGTTTTGCACTGCAGGGGGAAGGGAAATTATGGCAACAAGGGAGAGTTCAAGCCGTTCCCCTCACGGCGTGTGCAGGTACTGGAGTAGCGCGTCTCGCGCAGCGGGAGGCGCTCGTTGCTTTCATGGGCCTCTGGCGCCCTCTGATGACACTCGGTGCGTTCTGCGCACAACCCCCTGGGAAATGGAGTTCGTCTCCAAGCCATTCCCCTCACGGCAATGGCACGGGATGTGCGAAGGTTTTGCACTGCAGGCCACACTAAACTTGGGCTACAAGGGCTCGGTGTGTTTGTGAAGAGTGTACTATGGTAATCCCAGTGTCCTCCCACATCTAACACCAAAATCTAACAACCTCTGAGACAGAGGTCTGATATAACAAAGCTTATCTCTCAGCAACCAGACGGTGGGTAGACACAAATTGTTTTGATATTATATTTAATTTGAAGTGCACCCCAAATGTTATATGTACATCTAGCAGACATGTCAAACAGGCTGTGACACTTAATTGTCAACAGAGGCCCACTGTGAATGGGGCCTGACTGGCTGGGAAGACAACAGAACGGCAAACATTTGCCTGTGACAGGTGTGATGGCCATGGGTAGAGCAAGGGGCATTTGCAGAATACTCAAATACTTGTATAGATAAAAACTGTTTGGAGGGCTACCATGATAAATGACATTCACTGATTGACTCGTCAATTATCAAAATATTCGTATTGAAGAAGCTGTTATATGGCTATATAGGGGCAAATTGGATGGGATCCCAGTAGAATTCTTCCAAGATTTGTTGCCTAACATTTAGCCGATTTCATGGGATTTCTTTGATGGAACTCTGAGTCAAGGAGTCACTGTGTTCTGCAGCAACATAAATGACTGCTACATGCACAAGTTGTGCTAATTGCCTGGCATCTTCATCAAAACATTTTGATGTAAAAAAGAAATTGCACATAAATCCTAGAGCCGTGTTGTAGAAGGTATTGTCCAAGTGCAGCGGCCATGTACAAAGTGGTCTTAAAATATACTTCGGGTGGTATGAAGATCTCAGGCCTGGCACTTTAAGGTGAACTCAACAGCACCAGCTACCCAATAGTGTTACAATTTACATAAAGACAAAATAACAAACTGCGGCACTAAAACCTGATGTATTTAAACCATTTCTACAGACTGGTTGTTTGAAAATGAGTGTTCTATAAAAACTATTAATATCATAAATAATAATTCTATCAAATAAGAAATAGTGAGCCATATTTAGACAAACATGACCTTTTGCTTTTTTGTACAGTCAGATGTGAAAGGAATATAATCATCTGAGAAATTAGTATTCCGGGCAATGAGGATTCAAAAGTGATCATTGTTTTGCAATATGTGAGGTATAATTATGTAAATCTGAATCAGGTAACACTAAAAGGGTACTGGAGCAGTATTTCACTAAATACTACAATAATATGAGTACTAGAAGTCTGCCTTATCACGCAGAATGTAATTCACGTCAAATATTCCTTTTGAAGACTATACGTTCTACCCTGACCAATTCTTACACAGCAGTAGTGATTATGTTATTTGTTATGTACAAACCATTGGGTATGTTCAATGTACAGGGCCATGTTGTGAGATACTGCCACCTTAAACACGCAACAAGAAGAGAAGGAAATGACATTTTCTAAATATTGGACAGAGCCATGCTAGAGTTCCACTTTGTAGCATCAAGCCCTTCTCGCTAATGAGTTAGCAATAAAAGGGTGCATTGCTCAGTGAACAACTTCATATTCATGACCATTTTTGTGTTTGGACTCTTGGAATGAAACTGCATATTTTCAGAACAACCTAAATCTTCAGAGAATTGGCTCCTCAGTATTAGAATTATACAAAAAATATGTGAATGAGGAACTACACTCACTCCTCAGCAGTCATTAACATAATAATAATAATTCCACATTGCGAATTTATCACCCCCAAGGGTATCCAGGTGATGGGCGCCATCGGGGAGTTTAGGCGAGCTACTGTCCAGAGTCACATGATGCTGAGCTGAGCTGCCGCCGGCGATCGAACAGTGAACCCCGCACTCCGGAGTCAGCCACTTTGGCCGCTGCTCAGCACTTCCAACAGAGAGGTATGATCTTATTTAGGAATTTATTGCATCATCTGTGCATAAAGATCTGAAGTATTCTGTTTTATTTCTTATTCATTTCCTTGATTAGAAAGCCAAATATCTCACCTCGCCGCCACTTCAGAACCCTGTTACCAAGAAACATATTTGGTGAGGGAATGCAACAAGCTAACTGTTAGAAATGGGGGTCTCTAGTTGGCAATGATTTGCACCTTTGTCCAAGTAGGGACCATTCTTCCTCGCCAGGGTAAGGGGATTACACTTCTAAAATAACCCCTGCTCACCCCCTTGGTAGCTTGGCATGAGCAGACAGGCTTATCTCAGAGGCAGTGTGTAAAGCATTTGTGTACACATACAGTAATACAGTGAAAACACTACAAATGGACACCACACTAGAAAAATAAGCAATCTTTATCTAAACCAAACAAGACCAAAACGACAAAAATCCACAAAACAGTAACCAAAATATGAAGCAAGTGTTGGGACGAATTTCTTCAAGCATAATGCTCAGGAAGGACCTGAGGAGAGGCTTGTTAGAAGCTGTGAAGTTCCTTCCTAACTTCACAACCCTATTCTCGCCAAGGGCTTGAAGGAAGGCAACGCACACATTTTAGATGGGTTCTGGAGTATTGTTCAGCCTTTTCCATAATGGCCTGGCAGATTACTGATATTATTGCCTTATCTGGTGGTTTGTGATATCCTCAATGTAAGGTCACATTTTTTCCTCTTTCATGCTTTATCATACCCCTGGCTGTATTATTTAAGGGCTCCAAAACTTGAGAGCCTAAAAAACACTGTAGTCTGGTATGGCTAAAGAGTGCACAAGGAAACTACTATAATAATGGGTCGCTCCAACTCAAAGCACGCTGCCATGTTGGAAAATGCTGTCAACAGTTAATATGCTAAATCCGTTAATTATTAACGCATCCTCATTCCAACACTAAAATATAAACCTTTTACTATTTGTGGCCCGGAGGTGGAAGATAATGGTATGTTACTAAATATACCACCTCGATACCAAAAACAATATTATGTAAGCTGTACTTTAATCTCTCGCAATGCAGTTTAATTACAATGTACTGGTGCCTCAGGGTAAATTTGGGATCACATTCAAGAGCGTGATTATTATTGTCAGAGCATGTGTCAACCATGCACGAGAAGCGTTCGTGATGACGCAAACATTCTGAGGCTTCCATTTCATTCAGTATTGTTAGTAAACATGTCCAAACTACTGCACGTCTGGCAAATGAGAAAAAGTGTGCGTATGTGGCAGACAGAGGCAAGCAGACCAAACAGCAAACAAGCACACCACCAGATAGACCGAATGAGAGGCACGCAGGCCGACAGACAGGTAGAAAGAGGTAGGCAGAGGACAGAGCAAGCAAGTTTTCCGCCAGACTGACTCAGTGATAGACATGCAGACAGACGCGGGAAGAAAGAGGCAGGCCATGAGAGGAAGATGAAGAGAACCACAGCCAGAAAAAGGTAGACAGATCACAAAGCAAGCAAGCATGCCACGAGACAGCGGGTCTGAAAAATAGATACAAAGAGACAGATAGACTAGGAGCTGGGTAGAGGCAGACACAGGCAGGATGATGCAGGCAAAACCACATAGGAAGCAAGCAAGCACACCATCAAGAGAAACTAGCAGGTAAATTGAGTGGCAGCCAGTGAGAGAAACAGCAAGAAAAAGCAGGAAAACTGTGGAGCAATTAGTCCAAAAGACTGGTAGATTAGATGGAGAGGCAGACTGGAAATTGGGTCTAGACACAGGCAATTAGATGAAAGCAGACACAAAGCAAGCAAGTACCCGATAACATAACATACCATGTGTATTTCGTAAAGCACACGTTCACCCCGAACGGGGTATCTTGGCGCTGAATAACAGATGTTTATAGTTACCCAACTCAATGGTACTCATTTTATCGACCTCAGATGGATGAAAGGCTGAGTTGACCCGCCAGGATTTGAACCTGTGACCATGATGTCGAACACAGGCCCCTGCAGTGGATGCATTAGTCCGCTGAGCCACCAGACCCGGCTACTCTGACCCAGACACGATGAGACGGGCAGACTAAAAGGCAGACAGACTGAACCATGTAGGCGGGGATGCAGGTTGAGAGACACATTATTACATCAAATTCTCTGTAGGCCTTTATGAACAATAAACGGGACGTGGTGTTAAAGTAGGCTTAGCAGTTAATTACACGGCAGTGGGAGGGCTCTAAGGAGGCAGGAATTCCAGGTCATGCTGCGGTGCCCGACAACAACTTGTACGGTTTATAAATGAAACGTGTGAGTTTGTCAGCAGAGGACAATGCCAGGATATCACAGTGTGTTCCTGTACAATATCATTAGTCTCTTCGGTGTCAAGGTGTATGACAACCCCATGGTCAGACGTCTTTTATTTTTAGTAACGGGAGGCAAGATTCATACATGGTCATCTCCCACCCACTAAGAGAGGTCTTCAACTAACACGTGTTTCTGCGGGTGAATTCTAGGGGTGGTCGATGAATTCCGAATTTTGTCCACTCCGCGCAGAGTTCTGAAAAACTCTGAAGTGCAGCAGCGTTTTTCCTCTCGCACAGTTCGCCAATTTTAGGTTAGCGAGCGAAAAAATCATATGCTAGACAACATTCTGGCAAGATTTCTCAATGCGGGAGGTCGCAGCAGGTCACTTCCACTCGCGTTGAGAAACCTGCTGCTCGCGATGAGGAAGCTGGCGCTCGCAATGAGGAAGCTGCCGCTCGCAATGAGGAAGCTGCCGCTCGCAATGAGGAAGCTGCCGCTCGAGTAGAGCATCTACTTGAGTGGCAGAAAGCAGCAGCACCCTCTTGCGCTGTGCGTTGTGCCATCTGCACTGATTTTACAGCACAAGACAAACCCCTGGTGCTAATAATCATCACGAACAGCACAACCTACCGCACTCTGCAGCTCACGGAGCGCGGCAGAGTTTTTTCGGCACTTTGCGGAGTTCCGCATAGCAAAACTCTGCGAACTCCGCTCAGGCGTAGTGAATTCCACATAGGTTCATGACTGGACTCCGAGAAGGAAAATGCTACTTAACAGAATACATCTGTTCTTGGCATGTAGAGTTGTATACTTTAGCACAGACCGCCATCTTGTCTTGGGCTCGGATGTTTGCAGTTTGTTTTTGTCGAAGAAGTCTTTGTTAGTCGCGAGATAGGCGACTCCTCCTTATGGTGACAGGCGCATGGGCATTGACTCCATCCCCAGATTGTTTTTCGCCATGAAGGATAATGATGGAGTTAGCAGGAAAGTAGAAAAGGATGTCCATGTGTAATGTATCTAAGTAAAATAATACTGCAATGGATAAAGGTATACGGGGAGGTGGGTGGGCATAATCAACTCTACAGCTCTACATGCCTAGAACAGATGCATACTGGTAAGTAGCATTTTCCGTTCGAGGCATATGAGCTGTAGATTGTATAATTTAGCATAGACTACATAGCAGTTTCTCTCCTTAGCGGTGGCAACCTGTATCCGTTGCAGTGGTCTGAAAAAGTGTTCTCAATACAGCCAGGCCCACATTAGCTTGTTGCTTTGCTTGCACATCCACACAATAGTGTTTAGTGAAAGTGTGTGGTGTAGACCAAGTTGCTGCTTTGCAGATGTCATCTAGGGGAATGTTCCCTAAGAATGCCATAGAAGCCCCTAGTTTGCATGTGGAATGAGCTCTAGGGGGAATGGTTAGCGTGCGTTTAGCTTTGAGATAGCATATTTGGATGCACTTGACAATCCATCCTGCAATTCCTGTTTTTGAAATAGGATTGCCCTTGTGAGGTGGGGGGAAAGATACAAAGAGTTGTTTTGTCTATCTAAAAGGTTTAGTTCTTTCTATGTAGTATAGTAACACTCTCTTGACATCTAGTGTGTGAAGAGCACTTTCTGCCACTGCATCTGGTTGAGGGAAAAACACTGGGAGTTCAACAGACTGATTAAAGTGGAAGGCAGAAACTACCTTGGGTAGAAATTTTGGGTTAGGCCTAAGAACCACTTTACTGTGATGCATTTGTAAAAATGGTTCTTGTGTGGTTAATGCCTGGAGTTCACTAACTCTCCTGAGGGATGCGATAGCTACCAGGAAGGCTACTTTCCAAGTGAGGAACTGTAACTCACATTTGTGTAGAGGTTCAAACCAGGCCCATGAGCCTGGTAAGGACAATATTGAGGTTCCAGACTGGGGAGGGTGGAACTGTAGGTGGAATTATTCTTTTAAGTTCTTCCATGAACGCTTTGATAGCAGGAACTCGAAATAGAGACAAGTGTTGTCTGTTTTGGAGGTAAGCGGCTATTGCAGCTAGATGTAGTCGTATAGATGTATACGCCAAATTACATTGTTGTAGATGCAAGAGAGAACAGTAATGTTTTGAATCAAAGCATCTAGTGGGTTGATTTTGTTATTTGTACAATAAACAACGAATCGCTTCCACTTTGCTGCATAGCATGCTCTTGTGGTAGGACGTCTAGCCTCCTTGATGATGTTCATACAATCTGTTGGGAAATTGAGGAAGCCAGATCGCAAGATTGAGTAGATTGGGATCTGAATGTCTTATCTCTCCATGGTTCTGTTTAAGAAGTTTGGGTGAGAGGTGTAGCTTTTGATGTGGAACTATGTTGGAGCAACTAGGATCATTGTGAGG
The DNA here is from genome assembly GCF_964204655.1 of Triturus cristatus. Lineage (NCBI taxonomy): Eukaryota > Metazoa > Chordata > Amphibia > Caudata > Salamandridae > Triturus > Triturus cristatus. The sequence continues at coordinate 214,859,881 of NC_140592.1, forward strand.
GAATGCTGTTTCAGTTTCCGAACTACTAACGGAATGAGTGGGAGAGGCAGAAAAGCATAAGCAAATTTGTTTGACCAGTTCATCCATAGCGCATTGCCTTTGGACAATGGGTGTGGATACCTGGAGGCAAAGTTTAGGCATTTTGCGTTGTGATGTGTGGCGAACAGATCTATGTCTGGGTGTCCCCACATTTCAAAGAATGGAAGAAGAACTTGAGGATGAAGTTCCCATTCGTGGATTTTTTGTGTTTGTCGACTGAGCAGATCCGCGATCTGATTGTGTACTCCTGGGAGATGTTCCGCGAGGAGGTATATCTTTTGAGGAATAGCCCATCTCCATATAGTTTGCGCTAGGCTGTAAAGTTGGAGAGTGTGTGTCCACCCCTGCTTTTTAACGTAATACATTGCTGTCATGTTGTCTGTACGTATTAGGACAGCTTTGCCTCGTAGCAAAAGTTGGAAAGACTTTAGTGCTAAAAAGATTACTAGTAACTCCAGGTGATTTATGTGGAGTTGTTTCTGTCGAGGGGTCCATAAGCTCTGAACAGTTTGACTTTGTAGATGAGCTCCCCAGCTGGTGAGCGACGCATTTGTTGTTAGTACTATATATAGAACCGGGTCGAGGAACGGCCACCCTCTGGAAAGGTTTTGTGCATTCCACCACTGCAGAGAGCGATGTGTGCGGCTGTGCACTAACACCATATCTGTCAACTGACCTTGAGCCTGGTTCCACTGATGTGCTAAGCATTCCTGCAAGGGACGCATCTGGAGTCTTGCATAAGGGACGATGAGGATGCAAGAAGCCATCATCCCGATTAACTGCATAAATACTCGAGCTGACAACGAGTGTTGAGGCCAAGATTGTAATATAAGAGCCTACATGGAGTGATTCCTGCCTGGATTGGGGTATGCTAGAGCTCTTGAGGTGTCCAGAGTGGCCCCTAGATACTGTTGTATATTGGATGGTTGAAGGTGAGACTTGTCAAGGTTTAATGTGAAACCTAAGTCGTGAATTTGCAGTATAGTTTTGTGTGTCTGCTGCACACAATTGTTGCGGGATTTGGTCTTTATGAGCCAGTTGTCCAGATCAGCGAACCCATGAATGCGTTGCCTTCTTTAATGAGAAGCTACCACTGCGAGGCATTTGGTCAAGACTCCAAGAGCCGTGGTTACTCCGAATGTAAGGACTTTGAACTGATAATGTTGTCCGTCCACCGTGAACCTGAGATACTTTCTGTGAGAGGGGTGTATAGGAATATGAAAGTAGGTGTCCTTTAGATCCAGAGTGGAGAGGAAGTCGCCATGTTGAAGTAGTGGGAGCACCTGTTGGAGAGTGACCATGTGGAAGTGGTCTGATTGGATGTAGAGGTTTAGGGGTCTGAGGTCTAATATTGGCCTGAGAGAGACGTCCTTTTTTGGAATAAGAAAGTAGAGTGAATAAACCCCAATGCCCTGTTGGGGTAAGAGAACCGGTTCTATTGCATTTTTGTGTAGTAGAGAGAGAATTTCCTGTTTGAGGAAAGTCAATAATTCTGTGGACATTGGACGGTGTTTGGGAGGAATGTGTGGGGGAGTGGACGTGAGTTTCAGACAATAACCATACTGGATAATTTGTCTCACCCACCTGTCTGTGGTGATGGAATTCCATACAGGTAGGAACTGTGAAAGGCGTCCCCTGACAGGTGTGGAGTGGTCGGGGGGGAAGTGCAGGGATGTCACTGCTTGGTGGTAGGGGAGCTGCGGGTGTTGTTACCCCGGCCTCTGCCCTTGTTGTTACCCCTGTGACGTCCCCTAAAGTATCCTTTGGAAAAGGAACTCTGATTGGGGCTTTTGTAAGATGAGGATGGGTGCTCTGGTGTGTTGGTTTTTGAGCCAGCCCTATAAAAGGAGCATCGAAAGGAGCCTCTAGAAGAAGATAACTGCAAGGCTCCCATAGACTTTGCAGTTTCAGTGTCCTTTTTCATCTTTTCTAAATATATGTCCACTGCAGGGCCAAAGAGGTGCTCTTGGTCGAAGGGCTGATTAAGAATACTGGTTTGCACCTCCTGTTTATATCTCGATATCCTGAGCCAAGCATGCCTGCATAACAATACGCTAGTATTGACTGCGCGGGACGCGGTGTCAAGAGCACATTTGATTGATGTGTTCATGATTAATTTGCCTTCTTGTATGAGGTCATTGGCCTTGTCTTTGTATTGCTCTCGTAGGTGTTGAATGAGTTTCTGAAGCTCATCATAGTGAGCCCTATCATATCTTGCCAAGAGAGCTTGTGCATTGGCTATTTTCCAATAGTTTGCAGCTTGAGACGCCATACGTTTGCCTGATGTGTCTAATAATTTGGATTCTTTATCTGGGGGCCGGGCGTCACATGAACCTTGAGAGTTGGCCCTTTTACATGCATTAGCCACTACCAGGGAATCTAAAGGAAGCTGACCCTTAATGTATATGGGGTCACTGGGAGTAGCTTTGTATTTCTCATCTATCCTTGGGTTAAGAACCCTAGTCCTAACAGGGTCCTTAAACACTTCTGGTGCGTGTCTAATGAGCCCTTTTAACATTGGTAGGAAGCGTGAGGTTTTTTGTGGCTGAGCAAAAGTCTCAAAGAGAAAATCCTCCTCTACAGGGTCAGAATGTAGAGTTACTCCGTGATATGTTGCGGCCCTATTGATTAGTTGGGCAAAACCTACATTATCGTCTGGTGGGGATGGCTTAGAGAGATAAAGATCTGGGTCTGTTAAGTCAGGATCTGTATTCCAATCCATTCCTGGATCTGGCTCCTGTGGGGGATCATCATTGTCAGCATTGTCTCGTTGTGGGATTATGTTATCATCCCCTTGTCCGCCCCCATCTCCATTATCACTATCCTCTGGTTGTGAGAGTAGAAAAGTGTGTACTGGAGAGATAAGTAAATTGGGATCAACTGGTGGAGGAGGAGGTGTAGGGGGTGGAGAGGTGTTAGTGCCCATGTCTATTCTTTTAGCCGGAACCGGAGAATTTTGCAAATGATCCGGTTTCCTTTTTGTAGGTTGTTTAGAGAGAATATGACCAGTCTTTGGATGGATATAAATTGTTTTCTGGCTTGGATCCGGGATAAAAAGTTCTTCGGAGCCGGTGTTCTTTTTCGGTGCTGAAGATTTCTCCCTTTGAGGAGTCTTAGACTGTTTAGGCATAGGGATAGTGTTTGCTTTAGAAGCCTTTTCTGGTTCCGAAGACTTCGGTGTCGGTTGTTTCGGCTCCGGAGTCTTTTGCTTCGGGGGTTTAGGCGTTGAAGGTTTTTCCCTGGATTGTTTTTGCTCCGACTTTTTCGGCGTCAAGTTTTTCCTTTTTGTTTCGGCCCGAGGGTTTGTCTTTCAGCTGTTTCGGCGCCGGAGGGTTTTCTGGTGCCGATGGAGGAGGGCGTGGCATATCGGCGGCCTTGGACTTCGTGGATTTTCGGTACCAGAGTGTGGTTGGCTCGAGCCCGAGCCGGAAGGCTTCTCTTTGCTTTTCATAGCCGAGCCCGAGGGCGGGGTATCTGAAATGTTCGACCGGTGTGGACCTGGGCCTTGTGGCCAAGGTGTTACCGGAGCATTTGGTATGGGCTTGGGTGGGGCAGGGGTCTCGGTACTCACGGTTCGCTGAGCTGAGGTGACTTCGTCCTAAAAGTCGGAGTCATCTGCTTCGAAGACTGAGACCTGTTCCTCCTGGGCTTGTTCCGGAATGCTGTCGGGCCTGGAGGGAAGATATTCGGAATGGAGCTGCTTCCTCTGGACATTTCGTGGCGTCAAGCCCGACGATCACGAATGGTCTTCTTAGACTTGAAAGATAGACAAGCCTCACAGGCATCCTCTCGATGCTCTGGAGAGAGGCAGAGATTATACACTGGGTGTAGGTACAAGTGTGGGAATTAAGCACCACACTGGGGACATTTCTTGAAGGGAGTCCGTTCCATTGACTTCCGTCGGAATCGGCACCGATAGGCCCAACGGCCCGTGTCGAAGTTTATCAAAGTTTTTTCGATTGTAGCAGATGCGCGTCGAGAAAGGGAAACGCGATCAAGACAATACCGTTGAGTGGTAGGTGATTGCGCGTCGAAGGGGGTTTTGATAACGACACCAACCCGGAGCGCAGCAAGTCACATCCGAACCCGATGGCGGAAAAAAACAATCTGGGGATGGAGTCGATGCCCATGCACACTGTCACCATAAGAAGGAGTCACCTGTCTTGTGACTAACACAGACTTCTTAGACAAAAAAAAACTGCAAACATCCGTGCCCAACGCCAGATGGCGATCTATGCTAAAGTATACAATCTACAGCTCATATACCTCGAACATCTTATTTTATTATCTCCTTTCCTGCTAACTTAATATATTTATTTGTCAGGTGCATGTTGGGGCAGCCTGGCACAAAATAACAGATGTTTTTTGGCATCCAACTTACTGGCGCTCATTGCATTGACCTCAGAAAGTTGAAAGGTACAGTGAACCGCTCGGGATCTGAGCCTAGGACCCACGAGGTCAAACACAGACCCCAAGAGTACACACTTTAGTCCAATGAGTCACAAGGCCCCTGCGGATAAATAACAAATCTATTCACATCTTATTTATCCCTTAGTGAGGAATCCTTACATGGATGGCACACATTCTTCCTTCTGACGACTGATCACAAGGTCCAGGGGAAAGCATGATTCTTATTTAATTCTTTAATTCTTTGGTACCATTTTGATTCTCTTTACCCGACACAGAAAACGAGTCCAACATGCAATTCCATGATTGCTTTGCAAAATAATTAACAGTGTATCAGATCTTAAATTGTCTTGATAGGCACTTTAAGCAAACTGACTTATGGAGATTAAGTAGCACTGGTAACCACAGAGACGATGTAGCACTGGTAAACACAGATATGATGCAGCACTGGTAATCACAGATATGATGTAGCACTGGTAAACACTGAGATGATAAAGCAATAGTAAGCACAGAGAGTATGTGGCACTGGTAACCACAGAGACAATGTAGCACTGGTAAGCACAGATATGATGTATCACTGGTAAGCACAGATATGATGTAGCCCTGGTAAACACAGATATGATGTAGCACTGGTAAACACAGAGATGATAAAGCAATAGTAAACACAAAGATGATAAAGCACTAGTAAGCAGAGATTATGTAGCACTGGTAAACACAGATGCGATGTAGCACTGGAAAGCACAGAGATTATGTAGCACTGGTAAGCACAGATATGATGTAGCACTGGTAAGCACAGATATGATGTAGCACTGGTAAGCACAGATATGATGTAGCACTGGTAAACACAGAGATGATAAAGCAATAGTAAACACAAAGATGATAAAGCACTAGTAAGCAGAGATTATGTAGCACTGGTAAGCACAGATATGATGTAGCACTGGTAAGCACAGATATGATGTAGCCCTGGTAAACACAGATATGATGTAGCACTGGTAAGCACAGATATGATGTAGCACTGGTAAGCACAGAGATGATGTAGCCCTGGTAAACACAGATATGATGTAGCACTGGTAAGCACAGATATGATGTAGCCCTGGTAAACACAGATATGATGTAGCACTGGTAAGCACAGATATGATGTAGCACTGGTAAGCACAGATATGATGTAGCCCTGGTAAGCACAGATATGATGTAGCCCTGGTAAACACAGATATGATGTAGCACTGGTAAACACAGAATGGCCAACGTTAATTATTGCCCTCACATGACTTATAGGAAACAGCAAAGACAAAATTCTATTTTGTGGGGGAGGTGGAGTGTAATGGACAGCAACTAGAAATACCGACTTGATTCAAGTAATGCTCCTAGAATATGAATTTGTCATCGCTGCCATCACCACATTCCCTTTCCCACATTCTCCCTCTCAACCTTCCAAAAGTTATTTTATGCTCCCTGCTTGACCTTTCAATGAGCTTTCGTGAGGGCTACAAGTGGTAGAATCTCCTTGTCTGACGACTGTTGAAGACTCCAGTGACTGTCCCAATAAACAGGTTGATATAATTTCGGTTCGGGGATAGAAAATGAACCCTCAGACGACAAGCAAACAGCACAACTTTTTTAATTTCTAAATGCCAATAGGATTTGTATATGCCATTCGTTCTTAAAAGAGTTGCGAGCAGTTCATACAAAGCCCTGAGGTTGAACACACACGCGTGTTAATCTACCTTTACCTAGCCTGTGCATATGATGCCTTGTGACATGTGGATTTGACTCTGGATGTCTATAGATAAGAAGCTCTGTAGATATACCTACAAATTGATGTGTTTCTCGAACTTTGGGTATGGGTGATCTGTAGGTGCATGTATTTGTGAATGTGTTTGACATCACTTGTTATTTGAGGCCATCTGTAATTGTATTAAAGTGTACGCCTATAGGTGATTTCTGTGCGCGTGCATGCTTTTTATGTTCCCGCATCATCCAATGGTGGATACCATGACAGAGTGAGTGGTGGTGAAGGAGGTCTGTGCATGTGTTTGAAAAATGTAATTTGTTAGAAAATAATGATTAACTTATGCATACTCTAGATAGCATAACTAGGACGCATCTGGCTGCATTGATTAACCCTACAGAAGTCCAAGTAATTAACTTTGGAACTTCCAACAGACATTGGATACCATCCAATTCCACTTCACCTGAGGTCCTGAAGAAAGCCCCCCCCGACCCCTTCGGGCACTCTAGGGGCTGAAACATGTCGACCGACCACTCAGACTAAAAACTGCAGCGGATACATCACCTATCCTTTCTGCAACTAGCTGTTTTTTATCTTTTTTTCCCTGCACCTAATGGAATAAAATTGAATATAGGTAGCCAGAGGAATTTTTTAACCTATCAGAACACCTGAGCACTTCTCACACTTTTGTATTTTCCCTTCTTTTTTTCCCTGATCACTACTGGAATGGCCAGTGGTTCCCTCCGGGTTGGAGGAAGCATGGGAAAAACCCGATGATGATGCTGTCACGTATCTAAATATCAAGGCGGAGAACCAAGATATACCGCCCACGAACTATTTTACGTGAATGAGGGTTTTTTACCAATATCGGCAACAACTATCCGAACCCTGGTGCCAGCTACAAGTGATCCATTCCCTTTGATTATTACTGCATTGACAACCATTCATGAAATATTGCAGAAAAGCGGGTATTTACTTTAGATGAACATGCACGTCTTTCTCGCTTTTCAGAAATTCAACAAAAATATCACCTCAGTCATGGGCTCTGCATGTAAGTCTAATCTGTTCTGTTCTGGAGGGAAGGGAGACGGATGTCTTACTGTAAGAATGTCAAGGCCGTTCAGCCAAGCGAGCTCTGCTGGTAAACAAACCACCCTGTCCCTGTATTTCATAATCATGAGTCTATCTCCTTAAGTAATTATGTGCAGATTTAACCAATAAGATGCTTTGGCAATTAAGCGTTTCTAGAGGTGGTGTACGACCTATTAGACTGATTGGCTGTAATAATTTAAACATTTCTGTTACAACCATCCCACATAATATCTTATCATGAAATACATGTGCCTTCTGTTTCCAAGATATCATTTTTTTTTTTTAAATAACATTTGGAAATGATCCGAACCTCTTACTAGCAGATTTTTTGCTTTAAGATTTGCTTTAAGATTTATTGGTCTGTCTTGAGAGCTCTTTGAGCTTTTCTTTGGAAGACGGTCCTTTAGTCAGTCTGTTGTTAATTTACTTGATTTATTAACTACTTTTATTTTTTGTAGTGAGCTATATTTTGAATAAACCCACGAGGTTGATAACTTTAGACTTTTGTCATGTGCAGTTTTATTGATCGCCTGGGACTAAATATATGAGAGACTCGGATTCCCATTTCTGCATAACGACCCTCTTGACTTAATTGGTGCGTCGACACGTGTAAGACTATGTATGAGAGTTCCCATGCATTTGCATGTGCAGGTCTTATTTTCAGTTGTTTTACAATTCCTCAATGTGCTAATTTATGTGTACGTAAATTTGTTTTATGCAGCGGGCATCCTTTGCGAGTGAGCGCAGGGGAAGCATCCCTGTGCACATCTGGCACTGACTCACCTATATCACACACATACCCACACTCACAAATCCATTCCAAACTATAGCTTGGACACGGATGTTTTTGTGTGGTTACCACAGTTTTGAAGGAAACTAGTGGCGGGTGATGGGGCAAGAGTGTATATTTGTGTGCATATGTTTGTTTCCTAAAGAGATGGTTTTAGCAGGATTCTTTGTGAGCAGGTGCTTTTAGGCTTTGACTCACATTGGAGACTACTCCAGTATTTTCAGCATATTGTGGATCCATACTGGATGTTCCTATATGGCAGTGGTGTCCTCAAACAATAGTATTCCTCAAACTTGTAAGAGTCGTAGGTGTTGAGGGCAGGCTTGGCATCAAGATTTGCTATGGTGTCAGTGGAAGATTCAATACCAAAGTAATTCTCTGTTTCTGGCACAGAAGCTCCAATATCTTGGGGCCTGCTGGGAGCCACAAGATATTTTGAGGAGAATCTCACATCTATGACCTGAGGATTTCTGACACTCGCTTGTCTTTACGGATGAGGCTAGCATGCCATCCATTTCCTTTGAGGAACAAGTCTTTACTGCATTGGATCAGCTTTTCGGGTTTCAACGAAACAAAGACAGTACCCTCCAAGCAGAGGGAGGAGATGAATTAGAAGCCGAGCGCCAATCAGAAATAGAAGAAGCGGGCCATACGCCGAAAGATCGAAAGACTAACTTGCTGGCAGCATTCACCACAGGTGAAACAGTAATCAACACTACTAAGGTATTATTTACAGATTACTTACTATGAATATCACATATGATAAAAAACAACAAAAAAACTTCAATGTAGCTGCCTTGGAGAGGATTCAGATCAGATATCTACACAGCATGGCATGAAATACTCTACTTTGCAGATAATAGGTTTGCAAACCACCTGGAGTGTTCTTATAAATACAATTTCAAAATAGTACTTTTTTATATGGACAGTGAATATGATATATGATGCATGGGCTAAGTTACTGCTTCAAAAAGCACTTTAGATTCTGTGGTGCCAAACTCAACTGCAGTCATCTCACATACTGCCTCCAGAAAATCACTTACAGCAGGATCACAGGTCACTGTTGAACCAACAAACAACAAAAAAGCAGGTCTTACCTGAAGACTGGTGTTTAGCATATCGAAGTCACTGTACCGTCTCACAATCTGCAAAAGAGAGCCCAAAACAGCAATAAGCAGATGAATGTCACAATGGAATGATCATGGTTAGGACAATTAGGTCTCTAGTGCCGGGACCCTGTGTGTGTGTGGGGGGGGGGCACCTAATACTGGTGCATTCATATTAATGTGTTACAGGGTGAAAGCCCTTTCCACCACCAGACAAGGGGTAGGTCTTGCACTCGACCATTCACAAAAGTGCATGATTGTAAGATCTCCATTAGATATGTAAAGAGAGCAAAATGTGAACAATCCACCAGAAGGGTGTAGTGAAGAGAGAGATCACCAGATTGTAGATAAATCCTTTATTCCACAAAGCAAATATGCATGAAACAGGTGAGCGCCAGGACATAACAAAGGGTAATGCCAAATAGCCACTAAAAGCAACAAAAGCAGCCCCGACAACATGGGAACCATTTCACACACACAGGGCAGAATTTCTTGTTTGCAGCAGCAGCTTACACACTTTACAAGAGGCGTTTTCTCCTAAAACAAAAAATAGCACGTGACTCACTAGTGAATAAAGGAATCAGGCAGATTCCTTGTCCTGTTAATGCACTACCACTATACATAAATCCTCTGTCCGGTAGTGTGGGTATGGTGCCTGTTTTCGGATGGCGGTTGGTCGCAATGACCGGCATGACGGGGAGGCAGGAGAAGTGCTATGTTTTTAAAACGTGAGTCTCAAGGGTTTTCCTAGAAGGGCATTATGTCTACTGGGAAGATGGATATCTGTTCAGAAGAGTGTTCTGGGTAGGAAGGTGCAGAACCTGAAATGTCACAGTAGAAGTTAAAGGACTCTAGTTAGACCAGGCCTGGCTTGGGAGATATTCACAGAATTGTAACAAAAATGATTACTGTCAGTTGTTTGGCTTATGTACTTACCATACCATAAATTGTGTGTCATTTATAGGTGGCAGTTAACACTGAAACAACTCTCTGTTGATGGCAGGTGGAATGAAGGGTCACCCCCAGTATGGACTTCCAAAGAGGGATTGCTTTAGTCTCTTTGTTTTCTTAGGAGCTGGAGTGTCAATAAAAAGGGAATTGGATCTCAGAAGGTGGTACTGGCCACCTTACGGTGCTTGTTTCTAGGCAAGTTAGTTTGGTGTTCCAAAATGGAGTTCCTGATGCGTCACAATCTCCCGGGCCCTTTGTGAATCAACAGTTGCCAGTATGATGCAGGTGCAGTATAGGTGTTACTCTGATGTAGATCAGTGGCGTAACAATAGCCCCCGCAGCCCCTGTGAGGGGGGGGGCACTGAGCTCCAGGGGGGCCCCCTCTGGCATTGTCTACAGGCAGCAGGCCCCTGGCTGGAGAGCTACTGACTGGGTACGGAGCGTGGGGGCCCCTCTCCATGTACTTTGAGAGGCCCCTCTCAAGTTTTGTTACGCCACCGATGTAAATCATAACCGAGAGGCACTGACAGAAGCATCAGAGGGCCACTTCCAGGAGGTGCAAAGCATGCTCCCACTCACAACTGAGGAATATCAGTTGAGCAAACGGTAGGTTGATTACTGCGAGGGCAAGCTACACTACACTAAAAAATATCAATGTCGCATTAGAGGCAGGAGTAAATAATACCATACAGAGTTTTACCCACAGGAACTTAAGCATTATGGAGAATTACCCAATGAATGTTCGGATGAGAAAATCTAGATGCGCTAAAGCGATTTTAAAAGTAGCCTTCAAACCAGAAAGAAACGTTCAAAGATCTGGTTCTATACCACATAAATACTGTCAAATCCAGTCCAGTTTTGGGCAATGTTACGTTTGCAGTGAACAGTAAAATACCTAAGTTGCCATTAGTTACCCTTAAATTCCATGTCAGATCGCCAGATTCCCTCGAACCAGAATCCTCCAGAAGTTTCTTTAAAATTACTTCTGGTTCTGAAAATATTACTCGCTCACTATCCTTACACTTTAGCCACTGACCACTGTGTTTATGAACAAGGATTGGCAAAGACAATAGGTTCGTCCTGCTTCGAGCCCTGACTAAACATAAACACCCGTTGCCATAGAAAAGCATGCATCTAGGAAATACAGAATAAAAGGTTTGATAAATATAGTGTACTTTTAAAATGAGAAATAGTCCCTTGTGCATTGCAATACCAGCACTGCACTGAAGGTGGAATGATACAACAGCCAGTAGCATGAGGCGAGAGAGGGAGGAGAAAGCCAGTGACTTCTCTGGGAAGAGGCAGGGCTCAGTCTATGGACTGATAACAAAAGAGCATGAGGTCCTAAAATCTCTTGGGAAACCACCCATGCAATACCTCCAGAAAACAATCTTTAAATACTTTATTATTTCCAGTGCCCGTGTGCCCTGAAATATTCAATTTCCCTAAATAGTTAATGTTCACGCCTGGCAAGCCATCGACATACTATTCCAATTCACGTAGTTAAAAATTCCTTACTATCCCCCTATGCCAGCTGCAATCCACATGCGGGAGCCCCCCACAATGCAATCTTCAAAGGCTTGCCAGACTGCAGGAGGGGTGAAACGCAGTGCGCACGTGCACACACTCACCTGCCAGCTGTTCTCCACGGAGATCCCTCTCTGAACACGGATGATGTACTCCTGAAAAAAAGAACAGTGTAAACGTGAGGAGGTCGAACCGTTCACGTCTCACAGTCAAGAGCAGACTTCGCGCCTGCAGAAAACTTACGCAAACACGTTCATTTGAAATACAAATTTAAAACTAGAGCCTTGTTCCCTGTCACACTGGTGTTCACGGTCTGAAATGTCTCACTTGTCGCAAATCTGCGCCCGACTGCTGAAATACAATTTTCGTAATATTTTTTGTGGGTTCTGAAAACATAAGTAAATAGGATTTTCATCTAACTCGAAAGGAATGACCAAGCAAGCTTTAGCGCGCTTTTTATGGCGAGTCTGTGCTTGCTGTAAATACTGAATTTCACAATTCCTGCAGTCCCCGGGCAACACAGCTTCTGTACCTACTGCAAGTAGATAGCCTATTTGTAACTCGAGTATCACCCCTGAGCAGCCGTGCGCCACACGCCTGTCTCTGCCAGTTTGTGTCGTTGTTGGGACACTTTCAAGCGTCACACAGTACATGCATATGCTTATTCTAGATTCCCTTCTTCCAGATGCCATTAACATCGAAGGGAAAATAAATAAACAAGCATAAAGTCTGTTGAAATAAACAAAATACGATTTCTATTCGGTCAAAATGGACGGCAATATGGAGCTCTTAATGTGCAACCTAAGCACTTCCAGGTGAAGGGTCACACACAACACTGGCTCTTACGGTCGATAGGAGTTTAACACTGAACGGTCCGGTGGGACAGATAAAGGCCGTAATTTGAAATGAAAAGCTCTGCTAGGAACAAAACCAGTTATAATCTGGTTTCGGAAATCCGTTTCTAGCTCTCTGAGTGGGTGAGCCCTGACTGCATAGAAGCATTATCTGGATAGAAGATGCAATAAAGAACAGGGGCATGGATGGCAACCATATGTGAAAAAACTAAAAAGAAATCCGTATAGGAAGAGAAAGGGGCAGAAAAAAAGACATTAGTGAGAGCCACAGAGAAACAGATATTAAGGATATGAGTAGAAAACCAGCATCACTTGAAATAGACAGAAATTGAATTAATAGAGTGGGGAGACATGCTATGTTATGTTAGAAGGGTTCTGTAGAGCGCTCGTTCGCCGGTTGGTTTCTTGGCGCTGATGAGGCAGAGGGATTGCCGGTCCGAACAGATTAATTATAGGCACATGAGAAAAGCCCTGTATTGAGAGACTTTCTGAAATTGATCAGGTTTGTGCTTAATCTGATTTCCAATGGGATGGAGTTCCATAGTCGGGAGCAAGGGTCGCGAACCTGCTGCTTCAGTTTGAAGGTGGGTACTGCGAGGAGGTGAAGATGGGCTGAGCAGAGATTGCGTGAGGGTGTGGATCGGGAAATGCGGTCAGTAATACATTTGGGGCTGCGATTATTTAGGGATTTATACACCAGGCAGGCAATTTTAAAGGTACAGCGTTGGGGGATAGGTAACCTGTGTAGTTTTTTAAAGAGAGGGGAGGCGTGTTGCCATCTGGGTTGTTTGTAGATTAGTCTTGCCGCTTGATTTTGAACTAGTTGTAGTAGTTTAGTTAGTCCAATTGGGAGTCCCAGGAAGGTGGCGTTTGCATAGTCAAGCCGGGATAAAACCAGGGCTATCACGACCTGGATTAGTGCAGTTTGGGATAGAAGCCTGCTTATTTTCCTTATTTTGCGTAATGGCAGGAAGCAGGTGCAGATCACGGTGCTTATGTGTGCTTTGAGGGACAGATCATTGCTTATGGTAACCCCAAGGCTCCTTACTGAGGTGGTGGGAGAGGGTGGGGGGCCAAGGTTGTTAGGTCAGTAGTGAGGGCCTCAGTTATTTTGTGCCGCACCTATCAGTATTAGTTCAGTTTTGCTAGGGTTTAGTTTTAAATGATTGTGATCAATCCATTGGCGAATGAAAGTCATGGTGTCTTTGAAATCCGAAATAAAACTGGGGGGAGTTGTCGATGTGGAACAGGAGTTGGAGGTCGTCGGCGTAATTGAAAAGTGACTCTTCTCTCCTTGAGGGCGCTTATTAGTGGGTGGAGGTAGATATTGAATAGGTGGGGGGATAGGGACGAGCCCTGTGGGACCCCACAAGTTGTTAGCTTGGGGGCAGTGAACGGGCCGGAGCGGACTGCCTGAGAGCGGTTGTTTAAAAAGGATTTGATCCAGCAGAGAGCTGGGCTCCTGATGCCTGCCGCTTCTACCCTTTCGGCCAAAATTACGAGGTCGACCGTATCAAAGGCCGCCGAAAGGTCAAGCTGTACCAGGAATGTATGAATGAAATCGTGAATAAGAATCTGTGACATAAGGAAAATATGTAAATCTTGTCCTCCGCGTTGGATCAAGCACTAGAAATGTACGTAATGAGAAGGAGCACGAGCCATGTTTATTACAAGAAGGCGCACTTGCAATACCTGTAATGAGGAACTCTAGCAATGTATATAACTTGAATCAACACTAGTGGGGTATACACAGGGCTTTAAGTGGGGGGGAAAAACTGGGGGTGCTTTAAAAGAGGCGGGGCAAACTTCATAAAAGGGGTGTGGCCTATCCAAGTAGGGGCGTGGTCTAAATAAAGATATGTATGGATAACGCCATACACCCTCCCAGAGGCGCAAGTAGAGCCAAATTTCGAGGGGGGGGGGCTAAGAAAACATTTTTTTTGGGGGGGGGAGGGTAATTCTTCAAACAATAGGCAGAGTGGAGCTGCAGGGGCTCTACAAAGGGGTGAAAAACAACAAAGCCTCATTAACAAGCAAATGGTCTTTTAAAGACCTGTGAAGGACTCTGGTGCGGCTGTGTGTGTTTGGAGGCTGGTTGCAGGATCGCAATCTTACGCTTACTGAAAATAAGGCGCTAAATCTATGAAATTATACGTTTTTTTACTATCCTTAGTTCTACGTAGCATACCCAACAAACAAAGCTTTACTCAGAATGACTCGGAGATAGGTGCCTGAAAAGTCATTAATTAAAGAGTGGACTTTCTGTCCTAAACTGTGATACTTCCCCACAGTCCCGCATCATATGATCAGAATCTGTATGAAAGGATCTACAGCGTGCACAAAGGTCAGCAGCCTCAGGATCTAGCCTGGCAATTCCAGCTAGAGCAAAATAAGTTTGGTGCAAGAAAAAGAAAAAAAAAAAAAAAAGAACGGACTACCTCTGCAAAGCCTGAAAATAGAGTCCGATAGAGATCCGTTTTGAGGCCCCCTGAAAATAACTGCCAGTGCCCAGACCCGGACAGACCCGGCCCACTTAAAGCCCTGGGTATAAAACACGAAGAAGCACTAGTGATACAGAGGTAGAAGGAGCCCCGGCAATGTGCACAACAAGATCACAAGCAATGGACGGAACGAGAAGGACACTAATCAGCGGAGACAATGGAGCACTGGTAGTGAAGAGAGACAAATGGGGCACAATTGAGGTATAGATAGCAACTGTGGATTACAGGAATTTTAATAGAAGGATGACGGACACTGACACTTGAAGATAGAGGGATTATACGCGGTCCCTTGTTTGATTATACACTGGGTTTGCCTGCAGTCTTACTATAATTTTCACACTTTAATGTCTCACACGACTCGTCAAATTGATTCTAGTGGCTTTTTACACTGGCTTGCCTGCGGTACTATTTTCACACACTAATCATGGTTATTGCGCATTGTCATTGGGCTATACAGCTCACTTTCTAAATTTATATCTACTGACCTACGACCAGGTTTTAGTGGCAACCGAAATAAAAGGTGCTGTAATGCACCAAAGCATGTGACACGGAAATTAATTGTGGTAACAGCAGCTCCTTAAATGTAAGGAAGCATTTTTCCACCAGTAACTGCACTTATGAAATATAAATATTAACGGTCGACATGAACACTAAGTATAATGTTACAAATGTATGTGCATGATGACTGTAAGATGGGTTTCAATTTGATTTTCCAGCCCTGAGGAAGTCGTAGGGTGACACACCCACTGATGAAACACGTGTTAGCTGGCAGAGGAATCAAAATCCAATTAAAGAAAGAATTGGAGAATTTAAGGACGACTGGATGACTCATTTGTATTAATACACTATTGTATGTGCTGAGAGACATGTTTCAATTTCCTTATAATGTACGACAGGTGGTACTTTATTCCATATAATACATGATCACACCATAACTTTTCCCAAACACACTTCTATCCTTGGTGCGCTGCTCTTTCTAATGAAAGTGACAGCATCCCTGCAAACACTAAGAATAAAAGTAGAATTTCTAGAGCAAAATTAAACGCACCAAAAAAGAGGTTAGATATTTGCTGCAAAAAGATAAATGATCAGTTTAGTACAAGTCAGATTTCTTAAAAAGCGTTGTAGAAACATTCAGAGAGTTTTTGTTTTTTCTATAAAAACCTCATGCATGCAAAAAATAAATATGATGCCATAAATAGCTCATTTCTGTTTATAACTATTCATCTAGAAAAACTGAGCAAAAGAAGGAAAATCCACTGTGAAGTCAGAGCACTCAATTGTGGTAAGTTGATCAGCTACTCCATTTCTCGGTTAGGGGCAACTTGGTGCATCACCAGTCGTCTCTAATAAGACAATCAGAGACAGGTTTTTATACAGGGATTGCAGGATCCCATTTATTATACTTGTATATACTTTCAGCCAGCCCTCTCCATCCATTGGCCTGTCATTGTGCCAGTCACATTTTTCAACAGCCTGCTGTAGTACTCTACACTGCATGTGGCTACGGGTTAGCCCTCTTCACCCAATAGTTGGCTTCAATGTGAGTGATGGCAATCTGCCCTTTCACTGGGAGCACACCCACACACAAAACAGTTCTATTCAGAGTAGGACCTACTATGGCAATGGGAGCTTTATGAGACCACAAAAAATGTTTTTTCTTTCATTTTTTAGAACATTTTAGTTCTTTTTTACCGTCTCCCTTCCAACCTTTACTATACTATTTGTTTGGATGTGGGGGGACCCAGGGGCTGCAGGGCGCGAGCCAGTCTCCCCCTGGGTGGCTTCGCACAATGGAGCGGCCACCCAGGTGTAGTTAAGGGGACAATCAGGGAGGCGGGAGGCGCGCGAGGGTAGGGCATAAGTAGGCGGCGAGAAGGGCGGGAAAGTTAGTGTGCCCTCGGGAGCGGGGAGGAGGGGTCGTCAGTATTTTGTCCTTTTTCTCTCACCGTAGGGTTTGCGCAGTCAGGATGACGTCGCTGGAGGCGGTCCGGGTGCTCTGCGAGGCCAGCAGAAGCGATTTATTGAAGCCCGGTGTTTCAGGTCAGGCCTGGGTGGGCCTCGAACGCGCTCCCAGGAAAGCGAGGAGTGGCGTCGCTCGAGCGGTGGAAGCATGCCTGTCTCCGCAACCCGCAGCAGTCGAGGAGGTCGCACTGGAGGTGACGGTGGGGCCTGAACAGGTCCGGGTTGCGGGCGTGGAGGAGCAGGCTGGCCCTTCCGCGATGGTGACCGAGGAGGTGCAGGTACGTGCGCCCGCCTGTATAGCTGTGGGCGGGCGGCGCGTTAAAGCGGGAGGGAGGAGGGGGCGGTCCCTCGTTTCAGCTGGGATTCGTGGAAGGAGCGCTGTTGGCCGGGCTGGTTTACTGAATGAGTATGGCAAGAGAGGGCGGCGAGCAAAGAGTTTGGAGGCAGTGGTGACCCCCGGGCCTGTTCATGTGCAAGCTCCCTCCCCAGTCTTAGGGCCTGCTGGCTTGGTGTGGCAGGGCAGTCCTCAGTTGGTGCAAGTTAATGGGCAACAATTTATTCTGAGCCCAGCGCCGTCATTGCCAGGCATTTCCTCACAGGGGCTCAATAGGGAGTCCCCCTTGGGGGGGCCGTCGGGAGTATTGGCACACGGAAGTGGTGTTGGGGCCCCGGGTACAGTTCGGCCAGGTACAGCCAACATAGGCGGAGGTCTGTTGGGGCAGAGGAGTGAGCAGGGAGGTGCAGATTACGTGCAGTTGCCTGCCAGGTCTCAACAATCCTGTGACACATGCCCCCTTTTTTCCCAAGGCGATGTTAGCGGCCAAGTAGCTCATCGGTTCACCGGCACATCGTTAGTGCATGGGCCACAGGGATCGCGTTTGGAGGGGTTTTCCCCGACGGGGGTACAGGAGCCACGGGCTGGCCAGTGGGTATGGGTGGGTAGTGAGGGTGCAGTGGTCAAGGCACTGGGTGGAAGTCTTGAGGACAGGGGGTGTGCAGCTGGTGAGAAGGAACAGTATGGTCTGAGCAGCTTGCCAGAGAATATGCCGGTTTTAACCGCAAGGATTGCGGCCGGCAAGTGCCCACTGCGGATGGAGCACGCTGCGGCTCTGTCTGGGGTGTCCTCATGAGGGAGGGCGATCTGGAGCGGATTTCCCTTCACAGACAGGCCACCCCTCAGCTACGAGGACTGATAATTGGCATTTGGGTTCTGGAAGAGGGGTTTGTTTTTTGGATATGAAGGGGGACAGTGGGGCTCCTGCTGGTGATCTTGTGAGTCCGGATATGGACAGTGATGATTTGGAGGAAGGTGAATTGAGAGACTGGGATGGTGACAATGGGGAACAATTGGTGAAATCTGTGAGGGGTAAGAGGGTTTTTTTGGGGCAACAAAATGTGCTTCGTTTTTTGCAGACGTCAAGTGCGGACAATGCAAAGGTGCGGGATCCTGCAACTATCAGTCGACCACAAGTGGATCGGCCAGTCGTCAACCCAAGAGCAGCTCCGTTGCCTAAAGGTACGGCGGGATGGTGGTCTGTTTGGCAGCAAGGGGGTCACCCGCCCAAAGCAACCAGGTCCATTGGTGTTGGGGGGGGGAGAGATTGGGGGAGACGGGGCCTTCCGGGGTTGTACAACAAGGTTCATCGCTGGGGGAGGTGCGGGGGGGTTGCCTCCATCCCTGGGGCACAGCCCACTGCGGCACCGAGTAAGGCGGTCATGGATGCAGTGGAGACAGATAAAAATATACACAAAAAATTGCCTTATATGGGGATTGCTATGCCATTGGGCTCGCATTTATCAGAAAAGACAAAAAGCAGAATTTGGCGTCATGAGTTTGTGGATGTTTTTAAATTGTCATTGAGGCAAAAGAAGGATCTAAGGAGGAAGAATGGGAGTTGGCCAGGCGTCCTAGGGTCCCCAAAACTATTGAGAACTGGTCTTCTGCTTTTCTTATTTACGCCAGCATATATTGTGAAAAATATCCGGATAGGGCGGTAGCAATTTTCAAATATATGGATATTATAAGGAAGGCTCAGAGTTACTTTGGGGGGTTTGCATGGTTGTCATATGACGAGGAGTTTAGAGCTCCACTGAGTGTGTCCCATGATAGACCCTGGGGTGATGTGGATTCCGAGCTGTGGCTCCAATGGATGGCATCTTCTCAGCCGCCTGCTACCACTCATACGGCAAGTGGGTTACCAGTATCTTATCGGCCCTTTCAATCTCGTCCCGTCCAGCCTGGGGTGGAAAGGGTCAGACAACCAATTTTGGGAC
Source organism: Triturus cristatus (assembly GCF_964204655.1). Taxonomy (NCBI): domain Eukaryota; kingdom Metazoa; phylum Chordata; class Amphibia; order Caudata; family Salamandridae; genus Triturus; species Triturus cristatus. The sequence continues at coordinate 214,879,116 of NC_140592.1, forward strand.
CTGTTGGAATTTCAACAGGGGTTTCTGCAGTAGGCAGTTTTGCAGGTATAAGCATGAGTGCTCACAATGTGGTGGCAAACATCCCCTCACACAATGCTTCGCTGGCCAGAGGTTTGGTGAACAGGGCAGGGGGTAGCGGGGAAGAGGACATGTTTTACAATTTGCATCAAAAGGGTCCTACCCCAATTAAGTTCGAGATTCTGGTGCGATGGCTGGAGGAGTATCCAGATGCTGCGGCCGCCAACAGACTTTTTTGGGGTTTCAAGGATGGTTTCAAAATTGGTTACCAGGGCCCATGGCAGAGTAGGTGGCCTGATAATTTGAAGTCAGCTAAAGATTTCCCTCAGGTGGTTCAACAGAAGTTACGGTTCGAAGTGGAGGCAGGTAGAGTTGCTGGTCCCTTTGTGCACTGTCCAATGCCCAATTTGATTATCTCTCCTGTGGGGGTGGTACCCAAAAAGAAAGCAGGGGAGTTCCGTCTGATACACCACTTGTCATGGCCAGAGGATTCCTCAATTAACGATTTTATATCGCCTGTGGATTCCTGCGTGTCTTACGCTTCTGTGGATGATGCTCTGCATTTGGTTAGATCGGCAGGGAGAGCTGCGCAATTGGCCAAGAGTGATATCCAATCGGCGTTTCGTCTGTTACCCATTCATCCTTCCGATTTTGAACTGTTGGGAATGCAGGTGCAAGGGGCTTTTTATGTAGATAAAATGCTTCCCATGGGATGTTCTATATCGTGTGCCCTCTTTGAAACATTCAGCCCGTTCCTGCAGTGGCGCTTCACTCATGTTACTGGTCATGCCCTCGTTTGTCATTATTTGGATGATTTTCTGTTCATTGGCGTTCAGAACACAGGTCGGTGTCAAGGGGCTTTGCATTCTTTTCAGATAATGGCACAGGAGCTGGGGGTGCCGTTGGCAATGGATAAGATGGAGGGTCCCAGTACAACGATGGTTTTCTTGGGTATTGAAATTGACACGGTGTCAATGGTAGCACGGTTGCCAGCGGCGAAAGTGCAGGAGATTTCAGCTTTTTTGACCTCTGTGATGGCAGAGCACAAATTGGAGCTCAGGAAGGTGCAAAAACTGTTGGGCTACCTCAATTTTGCGTGCAGGGTGGTCCGGGCTGGGAGAACTTTCTGTAGGAGGCTGGGGATGTCTATGTCAGGGGCTTTTCTCCCTCACCACAGAGTGCGTATCTCAGCAGCTACTAGGGCTGATTTGTCCATATGGTTGACTTTTCTAGCGGAGTTTAATGGTGTGTCTTTATTTTTTGCGGATAAAGACATGATTTGGCAAATTCAGATTTACTCGGATGAGTCTAGGGCAAAGGGTTTTGGAGTATTTTGGGAAGGGTGTTGGTGTGCTGAAAGTTGGCCGCGGCGTTGGATATTGCAAGGTCGCAGTATAGCTTTCTTAGAGTTTTTTTCCCCTTCTAGTTGCCTTGTAAGTTTGGGGCGAAGAATTTCAGAATCGTTCAGTGCTGTTTAATGTTGATAATCTAACGGTGGTTGAATTGATTAATAACCAAGAAGCCAGGGATTTGAGAGTCTTACGCTTGTTGCTTGCTTTTATGCTCAAATGTTTACAGCTTAACATTGTTTTTAAGGCACGACACATTCCAGGAGTGCATAACGGTATAGGAGACTCTCTGTCTCGTTTGCAGTGGGCGAGATTTCGCAGGCTGGCCCCTGGGGCGGAACACACCAAGACTCAAATCCCGCAGTGTGTCTGGGAGTGGGGGGACTGAGACTTGTCGCCTTGATAGAGAACTCAATAGCGGCATCTACAAGAAGGAGCTATCAGCAAGCGTGGAGCGAGTTCTTATGCTATGGTAACCTGTGTGCTGAGAATAGGTGGAGGATGGAAGATGACCAGTTTGTATTAGGTTTTGTGTTACACCTGATAGACAAAGGTTTTTCCCATACTACCATTTCTGGCAAATTGGCTGGGATTTCCTTTTACGGGCAGTTGTGGTGGGGGAGGGATCTGGTTAAGGGGGTTTTGGTGAAGAGGGTCCTTAGAGGTTTAAGTAGGGTGCAGGCGGGGACGAAGCAGTGACGTATGATTTGTTACAAAGAATGCTTTTGCAGCTCCCATTTTTCTGTTACAATGAGGCTGAGTGTGGTCTTTTTCGATTATGTTTTGTATGGTTGTTTTTTGGGGCATTCAGAGCTTCGGAGCTCCTTGGTCTGCGACATAGGTTAGGTATTCACAGTGATGAGGTTTTTCTAGAAGAGCACAGATTGCACCTTTGGTTGAGGTTTTCCAAGACTGATCAACTGGGCTGGGGTAAATGGGTTTTCTTAAACAGAAGTGGGGTGGGCATATGCTGTCCTGTTGGGGAATGGGAGGTTTTCAAGGCTTTTAGTCGTTTTTCTCCGGGAAGCATTTTTTGCCATGCCTCGGGACAACCGATTTCCGTTGTTCAGTTGCTGGCAGTGATGAGGAAGGTGCTCATTAGTTTGGGTGAAAATCCCTTATGTTTTGGAACGCACTCTTTCCGTATTGGGGCAGCCACAGAGGCGGCCAGGTTGGGGTGGTCCTGGGCAGACATACGTCGCATTGGGAGATGGAAGTCCAAATGTTGCGAAAAATATGTTAGGAAATACTCAGCATAGATCCTCGTTCTTTTTGGTTAATATTTGTTTTTCTATCTAGGTAAGGTTCCGGGGCCTGTAAACTCGAAAAAGACAACTTGGATAATCGGACACTCCTTCGTAAAATGGGCCGCTGTGTATTCTGAGCAACAGATTTGCGGGAGATCACTTGGACTTCAAAGTGCTAGCCACGAGGTCATATGGAAGGGTAAAGGGGGAATGCGATGGGGGGGGTTTGTTTCCCTTGTTGGCCACTATGTGTTCAAGAGGGGGCCCACCGAATTTGCTCATTATTCATTTGGGCGCGAATGATCTGGTTGACTTATCTGGGCTGACTCTAATTAAGTTGATGAAACGTGATCTGGAGGTCCTCAAGTCTACTTGGGAGGCCACTCAGTTGATTTGGACGGAGTTCATAACGAGGCTGCACTGGAGAGGAGCACGACATCACGCAGCTATGGAGAAGGCGAGAAGGAAGGTCAACCGGGCCATGAGACTGTTCTGTGAGGGTCTTGGGGTGAGGGTTCTCGCTCACTCCAACATACGAAACACTGAAGGGTACCTTTTTCGGGAAGATGGGGTACATTTGTCTACGATGGGGCAGGCGTACTATCTCCTTGAGTTAAGGGATTTGATTGGGCAAATCTGGAAAAAAAGCATATGGTGCTCCTGAGAAGGGTCTTCAAACAAATATTTCTCTTAGGTGGGGCAGGAAAACTCTGTTGGTTTTCCTGGGTGGCGGGTTTTGCTGGGGGGGTGGGCAGCCTTGAGCGAGATTGTCCATCCTCCAACGGGGGAGGGGGGGCTCAGTCACGTGAACAGGAAAGGAGAATTAGGGGAAGCTATACACAGGGGTCAGTTATTCTGGTTCGGAGTGGGGTTTTACATTGGGGGTATGTTTTGTTGGATAGGTGAAGACAAACTTGGGGAATTTTTATTTCATTGGAATGGCAAAATGTGTTGCAGAAAAAAAATAATTGGCACCTGTCTTAATAAAGTGGCCTTTTTTGCTAAGCAAGGAAGTTGTGGTTCGTGAGTTATTGTGCGAGTGTCCAATCTGACGTCGGAGGCCAGGTCAGTTCCCTTAGCCGTTGCATGATTTTGATTAAATTGCACACATTTGACTTGCATTTTTGTTTTGAAAAGCAGAAATCGAAGTTTTGGTCCCTCAAAATGTTCTCCCATTTTCTATTTGGTTCAAGTTAGCACATATCATCAATTGGGGCTGGTATTGCAGTAATGTGTAGAAATCATGATTTTAAACAGCCTTTCGGTACGCTGCTGCATAAAAAGCCAGATCTGGCTCTCCACTGTAGGTTTTGTTTGCATTCTTGCGACTTGTAGCAGTACTTCTCCCACTGTAAACCAGGACTACTAGCCCCGGAAAGGAAATGAGCTGCACGTGCATGGACTTGGGAGAACATGTATCTTTGCATCCGTGGCTCGGTGATTCTCTGACAGAGGCGATGAGAGGGTTAAAGAACAGGCTTGGGGCGGCGTATAGACTGACCAGGTAATGGTGAAAAGTAACCTATTTTGGTCGAGTTCTTTATGTGACCCACACTTCTAGATGCGGAGAACACCCATTTTCTTCTTGAGCGGAAAAACTACTGCTTTATGCACTTTCGCCGTGGTGAATGTCTGATCACACAGGCTACGCTGTGTTCTCAAAACTGCTAATTTAATCAGACAGAATATAACACAGGTTTACGTCAATTGTTTTGCTTATCAAACATCCTGTATTTCTTCCACGCCAATCTAGACAGCAACCACAAGATGGCTGCTGTAATGCTCCGTCATATCAGTTAATGTTGTTTCCAATAAAACCCAGCAGAGGCCTAATTCTGAGCTGGCCGTACTCCATCACCGAGAAACAGGACAGGAAGTTTCTCGTCACATCAATTCATGCAGAGCTTTGTGTACAATAGGGTGACCAACAGGCATGGGTGCAAATTCAGGACGGTCAGTGTAAAAATTCAGGACAGGAGGTATAAATTCAGGACAAAAATTTGGGCCAACACATATGTCTGTAAAACGTATCAGAGGAGGTCGCACAATAGTATATAAGTAAAAAGACAACCAAAATAAGTACAAGTCAAAATAAGTTTATATAAGGTTGAGACAATCGTGCACTTCACAGTTTTCAGTATGCGTGCAGCTTTGCAAAGCGACCTCAGGTCCTTTCTGCAATCAATATTTGTGCAGGAGAAGACACACCACATGCTGTCACTATAATAGGACCCATTGTCATTCTATCCGTGATAACCGTCTGCACTCTCAGAATGACAACAGGCCAGTCCACAGTCTTCGCAAAGTCTGGGAGGGGCTGCTGCAGGCAGCATCCATCTACACATTAAAAGATAAGTGTGAGAGGCCCGAGTGAAAAATTTTAAACTCATGGGGCCTCTCGCAGGGGAACAGCATACCTTCCTGAAATTCCCCAATTTGATTTTAGTATGATGTCTGCAAGGCGTCCGTAATTTGGGGACCCCAAATTACGGACGCCCTACAGACATCATACTAAAATAACCGACGGTCCGTGTAATTTACGGACGGTTGGTCACCCTAGCGTACAGAGCTTACCTAATTCAGTTTTCCACCAACTGGTGTGGACTTCTATTGTCTTTATCGCAATCTATGACATTCCATCTAACACACTCCAAACTGCATATTTTTTCCTCAAGTGTGGTGGTGCGGGTGGAATTGGAAAGAGCGGGCAGGAGATTTTCTTGCTTTTTTTTTTTTTTAAACATTTTTTTGTAATTTTTTTTTTTAAGGTCTAATGTTACCCAAGACCTTTTGATCTACTAAAATTATATGTATAATACATACAAGGGCTTTCTTTTGTTTTGTACCATAATTCTTTATTGGTTTTAACAAGGTTTAAACAAGTACATGCCATGGGTATTAACTTGTAGCTTACAGGGGTTTTCAACTAGTCATCTTTATTCATTGGACTGTTACTGTTTGTCATCCGCCCACTACACCATACCATACAGCATGGGGCTGTGGATCATCCCACTTCAGCTATAGGCTAACTTCACAGTGAGTGAGGACATTTAGCACTTTTACAAGGAGCATCTCCACACTCAAAATAGTTCCTTCAAGTGCCCGAGGCTACGATGGCAATGAGTGCCTTTGAAAGTTGGTACAGTGGTTTTAATGAAAAACGCACAATTGTATTAACACAATGTAATTACACATAATGAATTAAAGATATTCTGCTGAGAAGCTGTGTTTAACCTTGATAAAGTAGGCCTCAATTTCAAAATGGTTTCTGCGGTTTGTTGCCATCTTTCCCATGCATGCAGTCATCTTTGGCCTTCTTCCGCTTTCATTCAGTGTACAGTGAATATTTGGTAAACGTTTAGAAACATGAGCTCATTCTCTTGTGTACATGATGTTTAGTTATGGAGCTTCATTTTCATGGTTAGTATAGTGAATATGTCCCAAGATCCACCCTATTGGGGCCACAATGTACTTCTCATGAGAACTTAACCTTGATATGGAGCAATTTGTTCTGTTTGTTTGTATGACGGAACAACGCAGAGTAATACTCTGCCTGCCTTTACCACGCATGTTTTACCCTGCCTTTTTTTAGGATGCATATGCTTTTACAACATATACATTTACCACGCATTGTTGATTTATAAACAATGGATTTGTGGGGGGGAGACCCCCACACCCCTGAACTTACCTTAAATGAGTGGTAAAGGTATACGTTGTAAAAGCATATGCGTTCTAAAAACATGCATGGTAGAAAATGTGCGGCAAAGGTACAACGAGGTAAAAACCTCATTGTAAAGGCTGTTTCCCATTCTGTTTGTGCCACAGTGGCAAAACGCAAACTGATGAGGGGCCTCCGAGTCTCTCATATGTTGCAGATATTTATTGGCCTTGGGCTAAATGGGGACCTCTTGAAGAGTTGGGGTCCCCCTAAAGGGTTGGCGGTCCCACTGCGCTGTAGGGGCTGCAGGGGCCTGTGTTATGACCCTGTTATGCCACAGTAGCACATGCAATTGAAACTACATTATAGGAATCCGTAGAATACTGCTGAGAAATATGATTTTAAACTGTATTGTTCTTTCTTTAACATGATTGGGTGGCATTTCTAGAACTTTGCACATTCACATTAAATGTACGAACCATGTATTTGACGCTTTCAAATGAGCCTCACACAGAGGGTGTTAGTGGCAGTTCCCCTAATCTCTAGAAGGCAACACTCTGTTGGTTTGAGGTCTGATTTATGACTTATTTACTGAGCTGAATTATACTCTGTTCTACTATTTCATATATTGCGTTTTATTCTGAGCTTCATGCTTTTGTAATTGTATTTATAGAATGCTTACTACCCGCCGACGAGGCTTTGAAGCGCTTTAACCGGAAACGGAAGGTTAGCAGTTAGTTCAGCCTTATTGGTTATTGTTGATGACTGGGATTAGTCTTGTGCACTCAAGCAAACTATTCTTTGCATTCACTTCAGTTTCTTTGCAGTAGATTAATGTAACAGAATGTAGGTGTGATCATTAATGGAGCTAGACGGGCATGCGGATGTTTGTTAGGGTATATGAGAGAGAGGAGATTAGGCAGTGTTAGGTTGCAGGGCTATCACTTCCCAAAAAGAAGAGCGTGTGATACTTAGCATGAGTTGTGGACAATTTGAAGAAGTACATTAATCGAGATTAAAGAAAACGTATGTGTAATTTAGAGATGTGGTGCTCAAAGAGAAGAGGCATGCAGAGGATGGAAAGGAAGGCGAGAGTAATTTAAAAGGAAAAATACATTAATGGAGATTAAGGAAAACATACACATGATTTACAGAAGGTTGCGGTCAGAAGTTAAGATTAAAAAAAAGATCAGTTTTTCATGCTGGAGTTTTGGAATATAGGGGCATGTTTTGAGAAAACGTGCCATTTGAGATTACAGGTACGTAGAAAGAAACAATATTATTTGCATGTGAAGATACTATGTTAGGTATGTTTGCTAGGCACTAGAATCGGCTAAACTGTAATAGGCTCTGGGGTTTCAGCATAAAGTAACGGTTGGACGCAAACACTGATAGGTGATTCTGCAAATGCTGAAAAGGATGTCTACTGATTTTCATCCTCTCAAGTTCGGCTAACAGTGTGAAGCACATTGAGATCCATTTAGGAAGCCTCTAGTTTGATATGGCTCAAAATGGAGGGTGAGGACAGCTTCCCAGGCAGTGGAAGTGTAGTACCTGCAGACCTGTGATTTGATCCAGACACTGTGGTGAAGGGACTCCCTTTAAAATCAATAAAAACTTTGAGCAAATTATGCTTTTATAAGGCAAGTGACTAACCAACCAGCTCTTTTCCATTTACTATGCTTTCTGTAATGCCTTTAACTTTCAATTCTGAAGCCACGTCCAGTTGAGAGACAGACTTCTTAAATTAACAATAATAATGACATAGCCCTGCTGGACAGGCTCACACTCAAGGCCAGACTGTTAATGACAAGATTTACTGAAAGAACAAGTTATATGACAATTTGAGATAAATATCTTTAGGAAAATGCCAGAGGTGAAAGACAAAAGAAAGAAGAGGGCAGGGTAGTGGGAGTGGCCGAGAACCCGTTTCCTACAGCTCTGTTTTCACCAGCATGTGCATTTCCAGTTCTAAACACATCACTCTAATACAACGCACACACCCACAAGTCACGAATGCCCAGAAATGCGCGCACCCACAAATCCTCACATCCACAGAGCACCCAGGGCTAAATATAAACAAAAATAGATCCTGACACATTAAGACAGACATCTCATATTATGGTATGTTTAGTTACAGTAAAAGTGAAAACAGCCATTTCTCCAATACAGGATGCCTTATGCCTACCAATCAACCAAAGAAACTATCAACCACAGATGGTGTTTTATCACTAGGTGTTCTGGGCACGGAGGCGGATCTGTACATTCTGCCTTCACTGATAGATTTTAGGAACTTAAAAAAACGTAGAAGGGAAGTTTGATATTCACTAAGAATTCTTATAGTGGGGAGAAGCAGAAACCATACAGTCAATACCTTTGGTTATAGTTTTATAGCTGCTTCTTGAATACAAGGACTGGGAACAACAGAGTAGGCAAAACAATATAATAAGTAGTGCCACTGGTTATGTGCAGGAGGAAGCCACCACCTTATACACATGCACAACATGTACGTTGTCCCTACACTCAAGTGACAAGGATGAACACATTTCCGGGCCCATTGCATAAGGCCTGTGCTTGTAGTGGTTAAGAGTGCAGGTCACTTTTCAGGGTTGCCACCAGTCCAACACACATGGAAGTGATGTCAGAATTTTAAGACACCAAATGAGGATGTGGGAATGGTGGTGCTTCACCAAACTACTGAGCTGACAGCACATGTTTGAAACGTTTCTAGAAGGGTAAATAACAGTTGTTACTAAGATGAATTACCCTGGCAAGCTCGATTCCATCTGAAAGGCAGAAGGCCTTTTCTATTTATCCACCTTGGAACAGGTGAAAATTCCCCATATCCATCCATCAGGACTGCCTCAGCACTGCTCCAATTTAGGAAAGAGTTGACGACAGAGTAACACTTCTGTTCCCTCTGAAAAGAGCTGTCTTCGATAGGGGTAAAGAAAGCCAACATCCATTGGGAATATGGGTATAGCATATTAAGTAACGCAAAAAAAAACAACCTTGGGGATGACAAAGAATTAGACTCATCAGAAGTATTTCTGCAACAAAAAGCTCAGGTTATTGGAAAAACTGGATTGATAGAGGCCTTTGCTAGGAACAGGTGCAATTGCCAAAATTGTATTCTGAAACCAAAGGTCATAGGCTGGGCCCTGGTATCATGCAGCAAGACGAGGATCAAAGTTTGAGGCAGGGTTGACTGGAGTATGCGTCAAGAAAAGGCACATTATGCAGAGTACTGCTGCACATTTTGTGATAGTATTACTTCATTTTGTTACTTGTGCTCATGGTAACACTGTATGGGTAAAGTCTCACCTCATTAGTTCCGTTTTAACACACAAACACATCAATAAGCAATTGAAAGGTGACCAATCAATGTTTGTGAAGGACCTTCCTGTGCGTGGCAGCACATGTTGCTGCATTTTTAGTAACTTTTGAGCCGTTTGAGCTGGAAACAAGTTTTTTGTAAGAATCTCCACATTATACAGCAAGTGATGGCTTTTGCGGCACATACATAAATAGTGGGAAAATGCTACAGCCGCAGAATCGTATGATTCCATTGGCAAGTAAGCCTTTATTACAGTCATGCTTATATCTTTCTATGACGCAGCAGGGCTATAACGAAGGCTTCCTGGAGTTTGATCTGTGTTTGGCTTAAAAACATAAGCAGGGCTGTGCTGAAGGTGTCTTCGTATTAAACCGAGTGGAGTGAAAGTTGAAAGTTGGATAGCAAAGGAGTCTTACCTTCTTCCTTCTTTTGTTTCCAGGTGAAACAAACATCGGGTAGCGAGTGAGGCTTCATTATAATACTGCTTTTATCTCTATGACAAAAAAAAACAAAGCTTGTCCCTAAAAAAGCCCCCCTCACTATCAAGCCACATTTGTCTCATAGCCAATAGGAGAGCTGGCCCCCAAGTTCCTCATTTAGCACAAGTACAGTAAAAATAAATGCACGTATATCTGTAATACACAAACCATAGCTGTACTAATTTATTCGCTTTTATATTAGGTTGATCAAGTTCAATATATGTAGATCCATGATTTATTCTAATATCAGTCTGCTGGTCTTAGTCGATTGACAGTTGGTCACCTTCCTTATTGTGGGCCACTGAGGACCACAAATGCCAGCTTGTGTTGTGCCCAGAGGCGCCACGCGCACCCACGACTCGGCACTTAATAGTGCTTCACTACCCCGCAGCACGGGACACCTATATTGGTGTGGGCCGCTGGGGACCAAAAAGGCCACCTTGTTTTACGCCTGGAAGTGCCGCCCACATCCTCAACACCCCCCTTAATAGCACTTCCTTACCCAGCAGCACGGGATGCGCCCAGGCCAAAACAGGGCCAGTCAACGCCTTACATCGGTTCAGTTGGACCATTCCCCTTGACTATCTCCTAAGTGTGGATAAGGTACTGTTTATGTGTTCTGTTCTACACCTCTGTGATTGCCTTAATTGGAGAGCTGTGTTTTGCTCCCATCTTTATTAAATATCAGCTGATCTTTGGGAAAAGAAAAGCTGCCCCTCAAATCCATCGCCCCCGCAAGTGGTCCATCGTGCTACCACAATTGACAACTTCCCGACAGGTGCAGTGGGGGTAGTGTCAAAGGATATCGAGCTAGCTGAGAGACTTTTATCTCTGACTGGGGATGATTCTGTATTTGTTTCTTCAAGCCCCAATCATCTGCCTGGGGACCATATTGTGCGTCATGAGCTCCAGAACTCTGATGGGGGGAGCTCGACATAGGGAAACCCACTAGCAGCCTCTTAATCTTCAATTTTGGTGGCAAGGGTGGGTTCTCCAGTCGATTCGTCAGATGTGCTTACACAAACTTGTTCAAGCCCCAGGAACAAGCACTGGAGACAGGCCCCGGTGCCCAAAAGTGGGAGCACTCATGCTCATGTGGCCATGCAAACAGAGATTGGCTCAGCTTTTTTCCCACAAGGGTACCTGGCCTGATGCCTGCCTGAAGGAGTTTAATGGTGCTTTTAGTGCCAACATGGCTCCAATCCTCTCAAAGTTAAACATTGAATCAAGACTGTCACAGATAATAGACCTGATGAACCATGCTGGATACCGGACTCCCAGAACTAGCTGATTAAGCTCTAGTGTATCTAATAAGCCATCCCACGTCTACCCACAGACTTTGCAAGAGAGTAATACTAGGTTGGATCCTCCCCTTGAAATACCCCAGCCTACTGGGGCTCTGTATAATGTTCCCACTGCCCTTACTGTCCTTTCAGCCCCCACTTTTGGCCCTACCTTAGGGACCATCCCAGGCTCTTGTACCCGCAATAAGGTTCTTCTGATGTAGCCTAAAACAGAGATTGTACTTAACCTACCAACTGAAGCCAAGCCATATGTAGTGGTTTTGTGTAAGGTTCCTCTTTTGACCAGGTCAATGTCGGAATCTTATGGCAAACTTAAAAATAAAGTGGTACATTGGCTAAATTGGCATTCTAATCGGAGGACACAGATATATGGTGCCATCAATATGGTGTGAAGGGTGAACTAGTTGGGGCACGATGTGAAGAGGTGGGCAGAGGATTGATGGTGATAAATTTTAACAGGCACACTATTGCGGCATGAGTTCTGACAACCCTAGGCTCATTTAGATCTCTCAGTCCGCGCAACATCCAGCCCCTTCCTCTTGTTTTTTTTTAACAAACCGGATATAGTTTACATGAACATAAAGAAACAGGCTCTTCAGGGGAAGGTCCTACAGGGTAGACACCTACCTACTCCTTCGGTATCCCCTGTACCAAGGTCAGTGAACAGATTTGCGCCTTTAGGTAACTTTGAGGCTTGTGATTGACATCCATTCTTCCTTGCCATTGCCTCTTGTTGTCCCCAAACCTCAATTCTCCCTGCCGAATTATTGGTCAATAACCTCAAGAACTCCTATTGTTATGTTGAAATATTGCCGGACTATTAGCCAAATTCAATGATGTTCACTGGGTCTCCTTTGTAAAGCGACACCAGGTTATTTGTCTCCAGGAAACGTGGGAAGAGTCAAACAGTTTTTTTCTGGAAGGGGTACAGAACTTATTTTACCCTGGCTGTGGCCACAGTGGCAGGGCGGGCTAAAGGGGGGTTTGATTACTTTTGTCCCATTGAACATAGTTTGGATAATTAAGGATTTTGCCTGGGATTCACATCTGTTACAAGTGCTGAAGTTAACTGTTCTTGGCTTGACTTCCTTTCCCCTATTTAACCTTTATATCGCCAAAGCCTGGATGGAGGAGTTATCTAGCCTTACAACTCTAAGCTTAGCTATTGACACCTTGTCAAACCAAATGTATGGATTGGAAAAAGTAATTCTAGTGGGCAATTTTAATTGTCATATTTGGTAGTCCCCTATGGTCTCAAATAATACCAAGCCCAAATGCTGGTTGGTAAAGGGGTTACATATGGTGCATACCAAGGAAGACTTGGAGTTAAATGCGTTGTTTAGAAACCATAACCTTGTTTACTCTTTGGAAAAACGTGTAACCTCAATCAGTCCCTGTATTTATTACTACCTTTAAGTTTAGGCGGTACGCCTCTAATTGATTTTATCTTTATGTCAGCTCCCATGTTCCACTGTATTTCTACCTTTAGATTGGTACACTGCCCTTTTAGCGATTATAACCCCCTTTCTCAAGTGATTCGTGGGACATCCGGCTGCGCTAGAATCCCCTCTGAGATCCAGGCAGTGCTTACTCCAACAGATTCATTGCAGGCGGTTAAGACGGTCCCAGAATTATCCCCCAAAGCTTTAAAGTTAAGTACTTATTGTGCTTTCCTCTGGGTTTTTGCGCTAACCTCGATTCCTCTCCCTGCCCATGCGACAGACGTTCAAGACCATCTTAAATACATTTTCTATTTTTCTGTGGGTATTATGTGCATTACACAACGTTCTTTTTACTCCCCTTTTTTTTTTTTTTTTTTTTTTTTTTTTAAACCGTTTATTGCAGTTTGAAAAAGTTACAGGTATGGGCCTACAACCACCCGGCCGGCCGCTAGAGTAACAAAAGCATATTACATACATACAGTAAGAGTCTCTTGGCGGTGCAGATTGGGGAAGCAGGAGACATCAATAGCGCAGGCCGCATAACTCCAAGCCCACAATACGGCTTCCTTTTATCAAAACAAAACAACACAAAAAACCACACCCGCAAGGCAACCCGCAATCCAAAATGACGGCACGAGCTCCGTAAGTGGGGGATCCCAACCAGCAGCAAAACTCTGAAGAGGGGAATGGGAGTAGATCAGGGACTGGGGAACCGCGTGCCCACGGCTGAGGGGGGGGGGTCAGCTAGGGAGACGGAGCTGGCGAGGCAGCCGGTAGCAGTGGCGGCTCACAAATACCCCCGCGGTAGGCGTTCCAGGGGCCCCAGATTTTCACCCATGCCCCAGGCTTACCCCTCGCCACATACACCACCTTTTCACGAAACATACACCAATCCATATGTTCTTTCCAGGCCAACCCCGCCGGGGGCCTCTGGGATCCCCACAATTGAGCAATGTCACGCTTAGCTATCATGTATCCCAGAGTCACCCACCGCGTCTGCGGGACCGAGTAGTCATTTGGCTCCCACACATTCAGCAAGCATCTCCTCGCTTCCGGCAACAACGCGACACGCGTAACCACACGCAGGACCTCATGCACACCACGCCAGAATCGCTCCACCTTAGGGCACTCCCACAGTATATGCATAAAAGTTGCCAAAGCACCACAGCCACGCTTACACAACCCGTCACCAGCAAAGCCCATACGTAGAAGCCTTGGCCCCGTCACGTAAACCCGGTGAAGGATCTTAAGCTGGACGAAGCGAAGGCGAGCCGGGATGGCCACCTCCTTCGGAGAGGCCACCGCGGAAATCCAATCCTCGTCGTCCAGCTCCAGCCCGTCGGCAACCCAGGCCTCGCGGAGACTAGTCAGCAGGCACGATCTGTCGTTAATCAGCTTTTTATATATAAGGGAGATCGTGCTGTCTGGGACGTAGCCGTCCAGCACTCTGTCCTCCAGGGGGGAAGACTCCGGAATGGACGCGACATCCGGGAAGACGGAGCCCAGCGCGTGGCGGACTTGGAGGTACCGAAAGTACTCACTGCCTTGCAGCTGAAACTCCGTCTGCAGCGTCTCAAAAGTTTTGAATCCCCCCCTCGTCCAGAGATCTCCCACCGTGCTGATTCCGATCGTGTCCCACTTCTCGAAGCCCTTCGACGTCCACAGGGAGCCCAACCTCTCGGACGCATATAGCGGTGACGCCCGGGTCAAACGGTCCTTCCACCCCATAGCTGCATTAGCCGCGTGCCAGACACGCACCATGACACGCGTCGGTCCCGTCAGACGGGAGTCGGGCGCGCCAGAGTAGAGCGCTCGATTGTAATCGCCACCGGGCAGGAGCATCTTGTCCATTTCAAATGCCGGGTTCAAGGCGGGCCCGTAAAGGCCATGGTTAATTGCAGCTAGTTGGGAGGCCCAGTAATACCGTTTAATATCCGGGAGGGCGACCCCCCCATCGTACCACGGGAGCGTCAATTTAGCCAGAGCAATACGCGGCCTCCCGTCCCAGAACAGGCGCCGCTGGAGGCCCTCCACCTCACGGAAGTAGCGTGCCGGAACCAAGTCCATAGTATTCTGGAGGGCGTACAGAAAGCGCGGCAAGGACATCATCTTAAACAAGGCCGCTCGGCCGAGCGGCGAAAGCGGCAGACGCCGCCAACGCACAACGTCCTCCTTCAAGCGCTGGAGGGGGGGTAGCAAATTCCGCTCGTAGCGGGCCTCCGGGTCCAGAGTGATATATATGCCCAGGTACCGAAACCCCTGGGAGGCAATCTGGATCGGACAGTCTCGTGGTAGGACCGGAGCCTCCCCGGAAAGCACATATACACAGGATTTCGCCCAGTTGATGACAAGGCCTGAGTTGCGACCGAATGAGCGCAAAACATCAACCAGGACGATCAGTGATTTACGCGGGGAGGCGAGATACAGAAGGATATCGTCAGCGTAGAGGGACACGCGGTCCTCATGCTCGGGGGTCCAACGGAGACCACGGATGGAAGGGTGCCACCGCAGCCACTCCGCCAGGGGCTCCAGGGCCAGTGCAAACAGGAGAGGCGACAGGGGGCAACCCTGTCGCGTGCCCCGCCCCAGCGCGAATGGGGCCGAGACTCGCCCATTCACCACCACCTGCGCCAATGGGCCCGAATACAACAATTTGACCCAGCTAATGAAACCCGGCCCAAATCCAAATTTCGCCAGCATCGCCCAGATGTATGGCCACTCAAGTGTGTCAAACGCCATGGTGGCGTCCAAGGACGCCAAGATGGCCGGCTCCCGCACAAATGGGACACGCGCGAGCACCCCGTGCAAGCGTCGCAGATTAAGCGCCGTGTTGCGGTGTGGTATAAAGCCAGATTGGTCTTGGTGGACCAAATCGCCCACCACGCCGACCAACCGGTTGGCCAACACCTTGGCGAGGATTTTGGGCTCCGCGTTCAAGAGCGAGATCGGCCTATAGGATGTGACCCGCTCACGGGGTCTCCCCTCCTTGTGGATCACCACGATTGTGGCCAGACGCTGGTCCGGCGGGAGGGAACCCTGCGAGTGGGCCGCCAGGAACATCGCGCGCAGGTGGGGCGCTAGTACATCCGGGCGTAGCTTGTATAGCTCGATGGGGATACCATTGGGGCCCATGGCCTTGCCGGATGCAACCGAGCGAATAGCCAGGGCAATTTCGTCCGAGGTGGGAGGGGCGTCCAGCAAATCCCTGTCCTCCGCCGTGAGGGAGGGCAGCGCAATGTCCCGAAGCAGGGCACGGGAATCCTCCTCCGAGCAGGGGGAAACCGGGGAGTAGACCTCGCGGAAATAATCCGCAAAGCAGGAGACAATGGCTTCCGGCTCGGTGACACACGCACCATCCATACTCTCAATCAAAGGAACCACACGACTCGCTCTCTCTCTCTTATCCAACCACGCAATCAATTTGCCAGCCTTATCACCCACATCATACAATCGCCCCTGCTGCTCTCTACTGAGGCCCCTGGCCGCCTCCGTGACGAGGGCTCTATAGGCCGCCTGCTTGAGGTGTAGAACGTGCAGCTTGGCATCCGTTACCCCACTCCCCAGGTCACCCTCCAGTTCCGCAATCTCGGCCTCCACCCGGGTCACCTCCTCCCGCTCGCGCCGCCGGGCATGGGAGATACAGGAGAGGGCCTCCCCTCTGAGAACTACCTTAAAAGCCTCCCACAGGGAGATGGCCGAAGGGACAGACCCCACATTCTCGTCGAAATATCTCTGTAAGGATTTGATCAAGTCGGCACGAATGGTGGGGTCGCGCAAATACCATGCATTGATTGGAGCCACCCTGCCCTCCCCCCTCGGGAAGACATCAAAGTGTAACAGCAATGGGGAGTGATCTGAAATACCCCGCGCCAGATGGCACACCTCCCCCACCCTCCCAGCATGGGCCGCCGGGACAAGGATGTAATCAAGCCGCGAGAGGCTACCATGGGCACCCGAGTGGAAGGTGTATTGCAGCTGTGCGGGATGCTTTAGTCGCCAGCAATCCACCAGGCCCAGCGTGTCTAAAAGACCGGACAGCCACGCCTGTGCCCGGGGGAGGTCCCTAGGGGGATGACGATCCATGGACCCAGAAGCCACCGCATTAAAGTCCCCTCCAACCACCAGCAGGCCACCCGGAAGGTCCAGGAGGAGGTGCCCCAGGTCCGCAAATGTAGTGGCTTGTAACCCAGGCGGGACGTACACTGATATAAAAATAAACACTCTACCCTCCATTCTACCCACCAGGACAGTGTAGCGTCCCCTCTCATCATGGCGCACCTCATCAATCTCCAACGGGAGCGAGTTCTTGATCATGATACCCACCCCCCGCGAGCCCGAAGTGAAGCCCGAATGGGCCACCAAACGATAGCCCCGCCGATTCATAGCATGAAAGGAGTTACCTATAAGGTGTGTCTCCTGCAGGAAGACAACATCTGGTGAAATACGTTTCAAGTACTGCAGGACCACACCACGCTTAATCCTATCCCCCAGGCCGTTAACATTCCATGACAACACAGTCAAATCCCTACCCCCCATCGTACGTAGAAACAAGCAGTCGTCCCCCACAGAGCATCTCGAGAGCAACAATACAGTAGCAGGTTTGCCTTGCGGTGCAATCAAACAACACCCCCCCCCCCACCCCCCATCCCAACAGAACTCCCCCCTCCCTGCACCCCTGCATGAGCCCAGACAGCCCCCCCAAAGTGCAGTGTGCCTGTCGCCCCATAGATGAAAACTAACTAGTCCCCCAGAGGAGGAGGGAAGCCCCCAACAGACCCCGAACGACCTCCATAGGAGGGGAACATATACGATCAATAAATGGTAAAGGAATGTTGTCCAGAGCAAGGCCTCTTATTCACCCCTCAATTCTGATCCGGCGGGCCCTCCCCGCCAACCGCACCCCCCCCCACCCCCCCGGCCCCGATCTCCAGGCAGAGCGTCCAACCAGTCCCC
Organism: Triturus cristatus; assembly: GCF_964204655.1. NCBI lineage: Eukaryota > Metazoa > Chordata > Amphibia > Caudata > Salamandridae > Triturus > Triturus cristatus. The sequence continues at coordinate 214,896,903 of NC_140592.1, forward strand.
AGCCGCCTCGGGCCGGTCAAAGAAGTGCGTGCGACCATCCACCTCCACCCTCAGCTTAGCTGGAAAAAGCATTGAGTACTTAAGATTCAGGTCCCGTAGGCGACGTTTAACACCGAGAAAACTCAATCGCTGCTTTTGGACCGCCGGAGTAAAGTCTGGGTAGAAATGCACATCCATGTTATCAAGCTTGACCGGTCCCTGTTGCCTGGAGGTCTGCAGGATAGCGTCTCTGTCCCGAAAGTTAAAAATCCGGGCAATGAGAGGCCGCGGCGGGGCACCGGCCTTAGGTCTGCCCCCAGGGACCCGGTGAGCACGCTCCACCGCAAAAAGCTTACTCAGCCCCCGGGGCTGGAGATGGGTAAGGATCAATTCTTCCACAAAAAGATCTGCCGCCTCCGCCTCTCGTCCCTCCGGCACCCCCACAATACGGACATTGTTCCTCCGGGCCCGACCCTCGGAATCCTCCAGTCGCCGGTCCATCAGGGCGCTCGCCTGGCCAAGCCGGCGCACCTCCTTTTGGAGGGCCACCACATCCGTCGTGAGGCTCGTTGTGGTGTGGGCCAGGGAATCGACCCGGTCGTTCGTTTTGGACAAGTCAGCCCTCACAAGACTCACATCCACAAGGACCGAGTCTATTTTTTGCGCTAGGGTGTCGAAGCGCTGGTCCACCGAGGCCTTCATCTCTGCGATGGCGCCCATGACGTCCCGGAGGGTCAGATCAACCGGTTGAGCAGATGCCTCCGTCGGGCCCGCCGGGGATGTGCGCGATGTCTCCGGAGATCCCTTCTGGAGAGTGTAGCGGTCCATACTGTTGGATTGGTGTGCCGGGCCACGGCGGGTCGTCTTCACCTTCGCCCGGTCGCCATCTTGTTTGGTGGACATGCTTGCTCTCCCACCGTCGTGCCAATCTCCTCGAACGAGCCGATAAACCAGTTCACGGGTTCCGGGGGGGGGAGGGCGACCACCGATCCGCAGGACGACCCACAGCCGGCGGGTCAGCCGGGCAGTTGGACAGGGCCACACCACCGCACTCCGCTCCGCAACCCTACCTCGCTTGAGGGCAAGGAGGGCGCAAAAGCGAAAGTGAAAGCGCGGGGTACGCAAGTCGCCCAGCCCTGCCCGCCGCTGTTGTTCACTTTGTCCCCGGATCGCCCCACTACTCAAGTCCGGGGGGCCGGCGCGGAGAAGGCCGCAACCTTCGATCGGTGCTCCCACCTATGTCCGGGGTCCGATTTGAGCCCGAAAAACGGGTGGCGCCTCAGCTCGGGTTCACCGACACAGTCCCCTCAACAAGGATAGGATATCGCCAGGATTAATTCAGGAGGTCGCGGAGGTCCTCGGGAGCCTCGCACCTACGCGGCCATCTTGGTTGCGCGCTAGGCTCCTCCCCCCTTACTCCCCTTTTTTAAGAAATGTTTTAATGTTGATTATAGAGAAGCATATAGAACTCTTCTTGAATTGGGCAATGATGAATTAATTATGAGCGCTGGGGCTTTTTTGAAAACTGCTATCCGAGCTCGTAGCTCGATGAATACTGTATGAGGGTTTTTAATAATTCTGTAAGTCTCATCATTTTATGCTCTATTAATTGTCATGTTTCTGTATATTTTATTAATTACACCATTTGTCTTTTAGGGATATGTTTTATCCGAATAAAGTCATGAAATTAAAAGGACATGACAAGTATACCTGCGCCCGGTCAGAGTCAATCCACATGGCCTTTATGGATTTGAAATCCATCTTTGATAGGGACAATCGTGAGAAATTGCAGTTTTCTTCTAGCAATGGGGTGGATTCTAACATCGAGCTTATTTTAAGCTTCCTACACACCCACACAACATTGGTGCGATACTCTCAGGATATGGCTTTCACACAGCCTTTTAGCACTAGCAGGGAGGTTCTATTTGTGACTTAATAAGCTCTACCTCAGCGTTGGATTTAATAATTAGAACTACTCCCTTTGAGCAACATTGTTGATCGGAGGCAATTACTTTCCCCACCCATCTTAATTTCCCAAATAACGCTCTGCTTTCGGATTGTAGCAGGTGAGTCTCTTGAAGCATAAGAATCTTGGCAGGATTATCTTTAAGATGTTGCAAAACCAATCGCTGTCTCCTCCTGACTCTCAGGCCATTTACATTCCAACTTAAGATTTCAAGGGACTCTACCCTAGATCTATCCCCTATCATAGTCCTCACTCTCCTCCAAGCTAAGTCCACAGATACAAAATAAGTCATATGAGGTCATATTTAGGATATATTTTTTATATTTTTTCCCCAATGCTCCCCACCCGCACACGTGTGAAACCCCATCACCCACCCACACCACCCTGGGGAACCCTCCCTGACTATTCCTTGGCAGATCCATTTTGCCAATTCGGGTCTAAGCTCACCAACCTGAAAAAAGAAAAAAGTAAATAACAAAAATTCTACTGATCTCCCTGCACTAAACCCGTGCTTTCACTGTCATTGTCATTTAGCCGCTGATTTTTTAAGCAATAGAAAATTATCCACGTCTTCTGGGGATCTAAAGTTGTACATCTTATTATCAAGCATAACTTTCAGAAAGGCTGGGAATCTTAACTGGACTTGTGCTCCCAAGTCTTTCAGTGAATCGATCCGCTTCCCCAGCTCCCACCTTCTATCCTCTGTGATGCAACAAATGTCTGATCTTATTCTACAAGTTGAACCTTGTAACTGAATACATTTGGACTTCAGCGCAGCCCCAAGTAGTTGCTCCTTCAGGGAATATGACTGAATATACACCAAGATTTTTCTTGGTTTCTTCCGTCCTGGATTGAGCTTAAATGGGTCCCTGTGGACCTGCTGGATCTCAGCCTCCCAGACGGATGTTGATGCAACCTGGGGAAAAGATTTAATGAAAATCCCAATGACAAAAGCCTTAATATTATCCCCCTCCAGGCCTTCTGCTAAATCCAGGATCCTGATGTTGTTCCTTCTGGAGTTATTTTCACGTCTCTTCAGTCTTTCTGAGAGATCTCTCTCTCTTTCCTTTAACCTTCCTAGTTCTAAGGTGTTCTCTTTTACATCTAGTGTAAGATCTCCCAACTTATTCTCCAGTTCCTCAGTACGGTGTGCTAAAGCAGCAATGCTTTCCTCTAAATTAGAGCATGTATCCTGAATCTTTTTCTGGTTTATTTCAGAGGTAGAAAGACGTTCTTTTATGTCTGAAGACAGCTGCGTCAGCATCTCCTGGATTGAATCTGAGCCAGGTGTTGTAGTCTCCTGGCCCCTGTCAGGAGTGACAATTTCATTCCTCACATCGATACTGCTCAAGTCGATGTCTGCCCTGTCTAAGGGGGTGGGCTCAGAGAGAACTGTGTATCTATTTGCTAGCAGAGTAGCCATTTCTGGTGGCTTAGTGTTCTGAGCCCGGGCTGCTCCTTGCTTCTCTCCCTGCCATTCAGCTAACTTATTATCCTGCATATTCACTTTAAAGTAAGACCTTAAAGACGGGGTCACCCTTGCTGGAGGTTGATTAGCTTTCTTCTTAACCTTAATAGGTATCAGTTTACCATCCTTACTAGCCTTTTCCGGCCGCCTCCCAAGTTTTGTCTTATTAGGGCCCTGCCCTGAGGTGGCAGATTGGGACAGCAAGATCTCCTTCCCTAGGAAGGTACTCGATCTCAATTTATATATTTTCCCCTGGAGAACCTCGTCAGTGAGGCATGAACTGATCTGAGTGCCAGCGGTACACTTCTGTTGCCCAAAGCACCCCCCCTTGGGTGGCTGGTTCCTCTCCTCGCCCTGCGGAGCAAACTCCATGAACCTGACTTCTCTCCTATAAGCCGGGTCATACCTAAGCTCATCCTCCTTAACCTCATGAGGGTGGCTGCATTTATATAAGCAGTGATGTTTCCAGATGGCTAGAGGATCAACCCAACTCTCTGTTTGGGGCCAATTTGATCGCCTCGTACTTACTGATAGGCAGGGATCATAATAAAAATGAACTTTTCCTGAAAGTACCAGATAACATGAAGCCGGCTTAGTCGACACAGAGCAGCGAAGATGAGCTCGACGCAGCTCACCAAGTCCCCTAGCAGCCCTAAGACATGCTAAAGCTGGCCCACCACACATCAGGCGAAAAGAAAGCCAAAAAGGAGAAAAAAAAAAGAATACACAGGGCGGGGGATTGCAAATGCCCAGGCTTGCTCGATTACATCTAAGATAGAATAAGGAGCTTACGATAAGCTTAAAACATGCTTAGCGCTTTTTCTTTTTTTTCAATAACCAAGATCTTGCCCCCCCTGTATAGTACAAACAGTAGCAGTAACGCTAATAGAATCAATAACGGAGACTATAAAAAGAAAAAAAACACTGTCACCTGACGTTGCCAATCCAGTACTAGAACTTGGACTTGCACCAAATCATGTCCAGTTCTGATTTGACGTTTTTTGTGTTTTTTTTCTTTCCTTTCTCCCTTTCCCCTTCTCCTTCCCTTTCCCTGTTTACTCTCTCCTTCCCCTTTCCTCTCTTATCCTCCCTTTTCCTTTCCTCCCTCTTCTTCCTTTGTTAACTAAGTAACCAACCCACCTGATTTCCTAAAAGTCAAATCCCCCTGTTGTGGAAGAAGAAAGAAGGAAGGAGACTCGGGTAACAGCAGGCAGCAATCGCTGTTCCACTTCTTCACCCCCTATCACCTAGCCTCGATCTTCGGCCTTCCCCGGAGCTCCACTGCCCAGTAGGAACAAGGAACGAACCAGAACTGCAGCGAGACGCGGGCAGCCAATCCGTACACTGGCGACAAGTAGGGGGCCATTAGGAGAGCCGAAGAGCAGCCGGCCTGCCGCTCGTAGCTCGCCTCATCCGCCACGCCCCTCCCCGGAGGAGACCGCCGTCGAGGAGACCGCCGCCGAAGCCCAAGCCGTCACAGTTCAGAGAGGCCAGCAACTCGCCCATCAGCAACGATGTCCCACGAGAGATGCGGACAAAACACCAGCAGAAACCACAACAGACCACAGCGCCGCAGTGCAGGGAGACCAGTACTCAGCCAAGGTTAGTGAGAGCTCGACCCCGGCCAGCTTCTAGCAGGCCGCCATGTTCCCCCCAGCAGGCTGCCATGTTCCCAAGTCACAAATAGACAAAAGGGGAAGGTGGGTAATAGCGGAGGTGAGTTGTTACGGTATTAAATATACCTTAGCCAATTATTATGGTCCCAATAAGGATGATACTGACCCTTTGAATAGCCTGTGTTCTGCCTCGGTGGACTATGAAGCACCTTTAATTTTAGGAGGAGACTTTAATGTCCTGCTTAATAATAATTTAGATAGATCTTCCCCTAGAACACAAATTACAGCACCACGCGTAAAAGCATACTTATTGACCATGTTAAAATTTTTTAATCTTGGTGACATTTGGAGGAAAAAAAATGGGAGAGATGAGAGAATACTCCTTTTTTAGCAAAAAACCCCATCATTATTCAAGAATAGATTATATGTTTATTGATCTCTCCGAGCTAGAGTCAGTGAGATCAATTAGATATCAGCCAATTCATATTTCGGATCACGGTGCCATGATGTTACAGCTGGCTCTTCCTCTGGAACCTACTTTTAGGAGGTGGACCCTGAACAGAAGATTCCTCTTGCAACACTCAACTCATGAGTTACTAAAAAAAGAGACAGCTACCTTCTTTTACCATAATCTAGATTCGGCTCCTTTGCACATAGTTTGGGACGCCTTCAAGGCCTGGCTGAGGGGGTTCTTAAAGGGAGCGGTACTCGGATGGGCTAGAGTGGAAAAAAAATGAGATCAAAGACCTAGAAAAACAGCTTGCACTGACCGAGACAGCCTTAAAAAGGGGGCAGATGCCCACTGTGGAGAAAAAATCCCTCGAAGCAAAAGGTAGAGGATCTACAGATGGAATTTAGGCTTAAAACTGAAGCAATAATGCTTCAAAAGTGGGAGGCAAGTAGGATGTGCGATTTTGATCAGGGGGAGAACTGTGGCAAACTACTTGCTTTGAAAAGCAGATCTGATAGGTCCCGCAATTTTATCAATAACATCAAGATAGGAGCCAAGGTGGTGGAGGAAAAAAGGGAGATAGAGAAAGCATTTGTGGAGTTCTTTCAAGGTTTATATAGGGAGGAGTTATTTGTTGAGGATGAGGTTATCGATCAGTGGCTGTCTGAAAAACAGCTACCGAAATTAGATTTGGTGACCCAAGCAACTTTAACTCAAGATATAGAGGAGGGTGAAATACGTGTAATTTCAAATAAAACAAAGAAAGGGAAATCAGCAGGTCCCAATGCAATACCAATAGAAGTTTATACGTTAATATTAGATTAAATAATCCCGATCTGGGTAAGGTTGTTTAATAAAATTCTCAGAGTGAATTCGCCTCTGCCAGATTCTTGGAATGAGGCAGTTATTACATTAATCTTGAACCCGGTCAACGACCCACTGGAATGTCAATCTTACCGCCCCATTTCATTATTAAATTGCGACTATAAGGTCTTTGCGGGTGTGTTAAATGCTCGGCTTAGTAAGATAGTGGGGGCAATTATCCATCAAGACCAAAAGGGGTTTTTACCGGGTAGGCAGATGCTGGATCTGGTGTATTCCTTAATAGGCTCGGTTGATATGGCAACAACATTAGGAGCCCCCCTTTCTATTATCACGGTCGATGCTGCAAAAGCATTTGACCAAGTTAATTGGCATTACCTTAACAACACCCTAAAGGCTTTTGGGTTTGGACTCAACTTCAGGGAAGTTCTCAAAAAAATATATAACTGTCCCCGGGCACAGATCCTGGTTAACGGCACTCTCTCAGACGCGGTCTCGATACAGCGCAGTACGAGACAGGATGCCCTCTATCACCGATCCTTTTTGACCTGTATATCGAGCCTCTGGCTCAGAGTCTAAGACAGAATGATAAAATCTCTCCTTTTGAAATTAACGGATTCTTCAGAAAGATTGCACTGTATGCAGATGATCTCATTGTATTTTCCTCCAATGTTACTCCTACTGTATCTGAGTTAACGGCTGAAGTTCAGTCCTTCGGGGAAGTGTCAGGCTATCAAGTTAACAGAGATAAAACCGAAATTATGGCATGGAATACTTCAGCACAGGGGGTTGGGCTTTCTAAAGAGTTAAAATACTTGGGAGTGATAGTAACCCAAGACATAGGAAAGATTCCCAAAACTAACCTGGATAAAGTTTTGAAGGAGGTGGAGCTTTTATTGAAGAGATGGCAGACCTTACCGTTAACCCACTACGGGAGAGTCAACTTGATTAAAATGTATGCTCTCCCCAAAATCGCCTATCTTTTTAATAATATAGCTCTGGAATTTGATAAAACTGCTCTTGCGAAAATGCAGGGTAAGATTTCCTCGTTTATATGGGCAAGTAAAGGGATCAGGCTACCCTGGAAGAAACTTAGGCGAAAGCTGATTAAGGGAGGCTTGGGTTTGCCGGACCTTCAGTTGTATTGTTGGGCATATCAACTAAAAAATTGTAGGATGTTACTATCAAAACCAGACAGCTCCTTGATAGGAAATATGTTCAATGCCATGCTTCCAGAGAGGGACAAGGCAGGTTTTATGTACAAATTTGGAGCCCCCAAATACTTTAAAAAGATTAGGTTTAAGACTTTATTCATGGCGGCAAAGATATGGACTGGGTGTCGAGCTGGCGTAGGATTACCGTATTATAGTGATTGGGCTCCAGTGTGGGACTCGCCAGGAACTCCGGAATGCCTTAAAGATTCACTATCTCAGCCACTAAAAGAGGCCGGAATCCTACTCTGGAAGGATATATCGGATGGGAACATTTGTTATCCTTGGGAATTTTGGTGGAACCTTACTAGAGGAGTTCTCTCCAGATTTAAATTTTATCAAATCTCTTTATGGTGTAAAGGTCTATGCAGGATTATGCCCGAGGAGTCTTCCATGGAAGAGGAGTTGCAAGACCCAAGGGCTAAAAAAAAAGGAAGTCGGTTGTTGGTATCAACATCTGCTTGCGGCAGCAGACAAGAAAATGGAACGTCCATACCCGGTCTGGGAGAAGTGCTTGCCGAAGGAAGATTTGGAAAAGTTATGGCAAGTATCTTTGGAAATTCTATATCCATTAATTAAATCTGCTGCACGTAGGAAAAATCATTTCTTTACACTGCACATGATATATTGGTCGCCCTTGAAGCTCGCCGATATAAGGGGAGGTGGAGAGGCCAACTGTAAGAGATGTGGTGCCCCGAACGCGGATGACGTTCACATTTTTGCAGCTTGCCCCCAGATTCAAGAGTTCTGGGGCAGTGTGGGTAAGACCTTGTCTGATGTGCTGGGCATGGAGGTTGAGGTAAGCCTTTCTTTTATTATTTTTGGTATAATGTTGAAGCCTGATGGTCTGTTGGTGCTTTCGGGGCCCGAGAGTAAATTGGTATTCTATCTTGTTCTTTTGGCAAGAAGAGAAATTTGTAAGCTTTGGCGTCAGGTCCTCCCTCCAACTTGGAGAGCCTGGTGGAACGCGGTACGTTATTTTAGAGACTTAGACCAAAAGGTATATCAGAATAAGGGTAGGATAGACGTGGGGTTGTTTTGGAATCTTTTAGATGACTCAGTCAGTGATTAAACTAGCTATCTATCCTATGATTAGACCTTTTGGTCAGCTCCCGATGAGTGGTGTGGTTGGGTTCAACACATACACCATCAGCTGAGTCTACAACCATTAGATAAAAAACGACAAGGGTGGTACATGTTGAGAGGTCGTTGTATCTATGGAGGTCATATGAGGATAAAAAAAACAAAACAAAAAAAATAAACTAGCAGGGAGGTTCCCCAGGGTGCATTCTTGCCAACTTTTTGTTTATGTTAAATGTCAATGGGTTGGAGCGTGCCCTTCTTTCTGTGAGGGCTGACTGCCCTAAGGCTGGGTGAAGACTGCTACCGATATTACTGTACGCAGGCGATGCGGTCCTCATGGCGAGGATCGCCGTGGGTTTACAGCTATTACTGCGCAAGTTTGTAGGCTTTATGGCCGGCTTGGACCTTACGGTTACTTTTACTGAATCTCATGTGATGGTAGTGGGCCTGAGGAGTACCAGATCCAAAACATTTAAGGTGGGCACTCATAGCCTGGTTAAAGTCCAAGTCGTTTTTAGGTCTCGCCTGACCCAGCGCATGCGCTGGTCTGGCGAGACTTATTGAGAGGGCTCCAAAAAGTGCTACCAGGCCAGCCTAGAGCTACAGTACAAGTGCGCGGGCGCGCGCGTTGCGCTTTACCGCTATTACTTTCACTTTCGCGGCCGCACGGCCGCTTTGCATAGCCAATAGGTCTCGCTTTTGGGAGCTTATAAGTATTTAGTTATGCAACAGTTGCATGGCTAAACACTTATAAGGCCCCAAAGGCGAGACCTATTGGCTATGCCAATGCATGTTTATCTTGGAGTGTTGTTCGACAAAAAATTGGAAGTACTTGAGTGAAAACAAGACAACAGAGCTCATCAAGACAAATGCTGCGGTCATGAGTTTTGCTCAGAGATTGGGGAGCCGCCCACCCAGAATCCTAACCAAGGTTTAACAGGTCAAGTGTATCTCTAAGGCCCTATATGGCAGTGAAGTCTGGGGTTACATGAAGGCGGACAGCATCCAGTCCATTGAAAATAACTTTTAATGCGTCTGCTGTAGGTTCCCCAAAGTACTCGGCATCTTGCATGCATGACAAGTTGGGAGTACAGTATATAGGAGATATGATTGCATTTAGGACATTAATATGTTGGATTAAGGTCTGGACTAGGTTGATCCTCAACAATTGTTTAGCCTTAGATCATGCTGTTAACATTCTGTGGATTGTATATATTAAGAATGTTGTCAGAAACCTGGTTCTGGTGGGATTTATTTTATAGCCCCCAGTACTTGAGTACTGCAGACTTGAAATGGGTGAGATACAACCTTTTAGAACGCAAGTCTTTCAGTAGAGAACAATCAGAAATGTTGAACTGTATGGTACAGGGGCATATGTTGATAAAAACAGTGCAGTCCATGGAACTTTATTTGTGAAGAATGACAGGGACTTATTTATTTTGCACAGATTTAGATTCGACATGATGCATCGCCGTCTGGCGTTTCCAAGGGGTTGGAGTCTCCCAGGTTCACTGGGCCCCTGCAGCTGCAACAATGCATCTCCGCAGGACACCCTTCATTTTGTGATGGTTTGCAGTTATTTTAAGCCCCCCAAGAGAATCTATATGAAGCCTTTCTAAAATCCCTGAATCCTAGGCAAGTTAGACCGTCTCTTATGTTTCTTCGGCTGCTACTAACGAACATATTATTTTTAAAGTGTCTTGTTTTTTAAGAGCTGCGATGAAAGGGAGTCTGTGTTTGATTAAGTCCATTGTTATTAATAGAGCGCCCCGTGAGTTGCAAATTTATCACGATTTTGCAGCTGTATTTATTATTCTATGTCCGTAACATGTATTTTTACTGATGTGTATGTTGTTTTTAGGCATGTTATGTTTTGTATTTGATTGTATGTGTTTTTATGGTTATAACCCGAGAAAAGACTTAAATAATGATGATTGCTGACAGGTGAGTGGTATTTGTATGTATTATTTTCAAAGTTCCCACTGTTAAGCTAAACGTTTTACTGCCCAACAACTACTGCATAATGATGGCATGCGTTAGTTGGCATTAGAAACACTGCTGTTGGGGTCCTGAAAAGGGTGAATATGCAGAGGCTTGCGAAATAGATCGAATCGCACACGGTTGTAAAAAACAACAAATTTAATTTCTAAAGTTTACAATCTATTTACAAGCACAGACAGAGCCAGCCGGGATCTGGCAACACCGTGCTAATACATGGAAACACAGGCATGCACAAATGCAGTTTGCCTACACTAAGTCAGGCCTGTTGTCTATGTAGGTGCTTGTTTATATAGCGCTTTATACCACGATAACAGGATGGTGTATGTGTCAAAACTGAGTTCTCCCGTGCGGCCTACGACTGACGTTAATCACTTTTCATCTAGTTGGCTTTAGTACTGCAATTTTTTTAAACAGCATATCAAATCAGAAACCACCATTATTTATCATGAGTGTGTCCCGAGCACAACTCGATATACACAGATTCATTCGAATAACTTACAATATAATGGCTAATCTTCCAGTAACTGCACAGGAGAGAAAACATCCTCTCGGTTCAATAGAGCATCTGCCTTTCTGGTTTCGGTTTCCGATTCTCAGCCTGTGCTCCAGGAAGTGGTGAAAGATAACTGAAAAGAAAGCGAGTGGGCGGGGGAGGCCAGCAACAGCCAGCTCAGCAGGACTTTCTGCACCCACAGCAGCCCCTGCCTCCAAAACAAATAAGAGCCCGGGTCACGTGACGGGAGAGAGAGAGAGAGAGAGCGAGACCGCGCGACCGACAAAGCAGCCCCATGTAGTTATCCTCGCGCTCCACCGGCCATTCGTTGATTCAAATAGGATTTAAAATGTGTTTATGACATACTCCTGGGAGGCAAGGTATTTACGCATACAGATACCTCAATGCGGGCTGGAGGGGAAGGAATGAAAAAGTATAAGAATATTAATTAGAAAAGTGAAAGCAAAGCCCACGTGTTCTACAAAGTATAAATTGTTTTGTATGAAATCATTTTAGTTTCTAGTGCTAGTTACCATCAGCGCCAGTGCACCTGTGACCCCCATATCTCAGGTCACCACTAGTGTACCGTAACGCCCATCACTACCCAATCTGCAAGTCAGGACTGGCCGTACAGGGTACCGGCATTTCCCCGAAAGGCTGAAAGGGCGTTTTTTTTAGCAGTTTTAAAAGCACTGGAAAGTTCCTGGCATATTCAGCTGTTTTAGGGCAACAACAAATGTGTCAAGTTAACTTTAGTGATCAATGTACCTGCTGTAGAGAGATGGGAGTTGTGTCTAGTGGCAATTTTGACTCAACGGTAGTGCATAGGGTTAATATGCCTGCTGCAGAGAAGGCGCATCATGTCTATCAAAGAACAATGTTTTATGTGCATAACTCAGTGGGTTACTGTTTTCGTCTCAGGGATTTTTTTGTTACTGTGCAGTTCATAAATTACAATCGTAATCTAGCACAGTGAGCCATTAACTGCCATCAAAGAGCTACATGCAAGTTGCACAGTACAGGCTAGAAAGCTACGTTTTTTCCCTAGACTTTCATTCTGTTGCTGAAAAGGGTTGTCAGGGTAGAAATACATTCTTATTATTGAAGTCGACCCTAACCACTGTGTTATGTTCTGAATCCTGAGTTTGTGCTTCTCCAGACCAAGCCTTCTTTAAGAGTGCCTACCAGTATTGGTTGCCTTGTAGTACCCTTTGCCTTATGTAACATTTTCTATACACTGATGTACACATGTATGTTTCATTGTCTCTGTGTGTATGTGTGATGTAAAGTTTTCTGATACCCTACACTGGTATGAGAGGTGCTATAAAACAAATAATATACATGTGAGAGGGGCTATGGAGAGACGAGAGGCACTATTGGAGGGTGATAGTGAGGGAATAATTAAAGAGCCCCAACAAAGATTGTCATATCATGGTCCACATTGAGGTCATCATTTACTATGCTTATAATGTTTTTTGGTCACATTCGATCACTAATGAACGTCAGAGATAGAAATCATTAAAAAGAATTACTTACATTCATTCAGAGGAAAATTTATCTTTTGTCAGCAGGTCAAAAATTTTGATGCAGAAACCCTATATGGTATACAATTGCACTGTCAGGGCCATAGCTTTGGCGAGGGGTTTCGGAGGAGGGTATGGGTGTGCCCCCTCAACTAAATACATTCTTGCCTTGGTAGTGGGGTCTGGGAGCCTTGAGTAGGGTCTGCTATGTCTGTGTCGGTTTTTCTTACCCGGATTTCACTATGAGGGTTCAACTAGCTGCTGTTTTGGATCAGGAACATAAGTATATTTACGCCCAGATTTACAAAGATTTTGCATTGGGGCTGCATCAAATTTTTAATGCAGCCTGGACGCACAATCCTTTTTAGTATTTACAAAGCCATGCAAATGTCAATTTGCATAGCTTTGTAAGGAAAAGTAATACAAGGCAGCACATTGCGCTGCCTTGTGTTCATTTGCATCAGGTAGGCATTCCATGGTTGGCACATGAACAGTCCTGTACATCCACTCATTGATTTTGACACACCCCCATAATTACAAGGAGTTGTAAACATGGGTTTGCACCAAAATGGAGGCTTGCGTAATGAGGAGAAATATCTTTATTTAGCCTCGTTATTCACTCTTTGCTTGTGTGCTGAATTCTGTTGAATGCAGCATCCATACAAAGAGGAAAAAGCCTCCAAGGATAGATTTGGTGCAAGAAGGTACCACGTCCTGCGCCAAACACTATCCTGAACATAATAATGACTCCCTTGCACTATAGTGCAAATGTGCCTGTGTTGGCGCAAAGCTGCCCAAAGTGCACAGGTGCATGGAGAAAGTAGAACTGTGCCATTTCCATGAATATATTGCACAGTTATTCTATCTTCAGGTGATGTAAGCAGCACAGCAACTTTGCTTGCTGCACTGCATTGCACCACTTCTTTCTAAATATGCCCTTTAATGAACCTCATACTGATTTTTTTTCCCATGGTGCAGGGATCATTTTTCTTTTTTTGTGTTCCTTTTTTTTTTACAAACAGTAAAAAAAAAAAAAGGAAAGCCATCTGACCGTCTACTCTAAAAAGGACGGACGGCTTACTTCCAATGACCCCTACCCTATTGAGCCATTAAATGAAGTTTTACACTGACGGCAGTAACGTTTTTTCTAAAAAAATCATGTGGGCAGATCAAGAGTATGGTGGACAGTGTACTCCGTTGCCACTGCAACATAGTACATGTCTGCCAAACTCTAAATCATCCCCATAGGACCACCTAATGCAAATCAGTAGTGACCCTGCTCCTCATGGGACAGTCCACCCGAACCTTGGTGACATTGTACATTCACCCTATAGCCCGCTGCTGTTTTAGTTGAGAAATCTGAGATTCATACCCTCCAAATCACACGGACTAAGCTACGCCCCTGCACACTGAATGGAGAAATGATATGGCGTGAGGCACAGAAATTGCAACAATGGGACAAAGTAGGGAATTGAGCGACAATGTCTGAAATCTTGTTTATTGTTTTGTCATTCACAAAATGCTAAATTAAGATTTCTCTAAAAAAAGAAAAACAAATCTATTTAAATGAAACTACATAAAGGAAATGCTTATCTAAGGTTGAAAAACTGGGCAATTTGTTTCCTAACGGCTGCAATAGCGGAAGTGTATACACAGTCAACATCACTAAAAATACAAGAGAGCCTTTAGAATTCCTATGATAGAGAATATGGTGTTCAGAATTCCAGTGCCCATCAAAATTCCAGTACAAGAGAATGTGCCATTTTACACTTTTTGTATACGAGAAGACGCACATCAGAATTTCATGCCATTTGTGTCAGACATTACGCCTGAAATGAGTTGAAAGAAACGCAGTGCTGTGTATCATTAAATAAAGAATGTTTATTGAGTGTATTAAATATTGTCTGAATCAATGCAACAATACATAAAAAGAGAATTCGATTTTCTGTCAAGTTGGGCTATTTATTGAGACCAGGTTGTATCTGCAGATTCCTTTCGATTCCCATTGCCAGATGGTCTTTTCACGCATTATGCAAGAAAGAAGTGAAATGTCAGAAATGGAAGGATTACAAGGGATGATTTTAGACAATAAAGCCTATCATCAGTGTGATGCTAGGTGGTTCACTTCTCTGTACATCTCTCGGATCGAAGCAAGTTAAGTAGTGTTATGTACATTTTCTCAATAAAAAATACATTTAATTGGGTTAAATAAGGGGTTTTCAACCTCTTCTAAAAAATAAGGTGTTTTCAGCCTTTTCCAGAACTGTGTCTGTCAATGTAAATCCCCGGACCTATTAACAAATATCACTTCAGTTACAAAAGTGACCACATCAGACAAGACTACAAACGTGAGAGTTTCATGCAGGACCACCTATGGCGACCACCACAGCAAACTAAACCGGTTTACTAAAAGTAGTGTCATACAACTATCAATAGTATAAGGCTCCCTGTGAATCATGAAATGCCAGGAATAATTATCATTAGGGTTCCCGTTCTATGGTGTTTACTTTTAACATTTCCATCTGTTTTACCCATGTTTATTTTTTCCCAGGGTTTATAATATTTATTATGTATTCTGTGAGAAAGAAAGTTGCAAATAGTATATTTCCATTTTTATTCAAACAATATAGGTACACTTAGATGATTGTTGGGTTTTAGCAAGATTCAGAGCCACATAAATACAACAATAAAATATCACCATAGTAGTACTAACAAGTGCACATCTGCAGATATTTACAGGACTCCATCCATAGTTATACAAGTATTGGCCAGGCTGACATCACTGACTGCATGAAGAGTCACTCAAAAAAACCTAATTTCTCTATGTTCATATTTTTTAAAATAAAATAAATACTAACATTGAACACAGTGTTTTCAGTCTCTACATGAAAAAATAAAATCAGGGAAAATGAAAACTGACAGTATTAAATATCATCCAATTATCAGTAATAGATATCATTTGGATATGCAAACATGTGGTCTTTAATCATCATCCTATAATTTTCTGAACATTATCCAAACAAGCGTTTGTCATTTTGGGAAAAACACATAGTTTTTGCTTTTAAAAAACATTTTTATTTTTAAAATAAATTAATTTTTAATCCCCAAATAGCAGATAGTCATTTTCAGAAAATACTCAGGAGTGGCAATGAGTAGGCCAAGGATGTCCACAATCTTTCAAGAATGGTCACCATTATGTCTTTGTTGTGCCAAGGATGACCACAAGTGTGCTGGGGGCATGATTACATAATAACAGATAGATCGGCACCATTATGCTATGAACAGACACAATTAGACCAAGGAGGTTAAAATATGTTAAATATGGCCTGTATTATGGTGGGTGCTATAATTACGCTTAGAATCACCCCAAAAAAGTTAAGAAGGAGCATTATTATGCCAGGACCACCTTTACGAAAGGAATAGTCAGTATTATGTGATGAGTCTCACTGAATATCTGAATATGTAGATTTGTTTTTGAAACATCTGGTAGTAAAATTGCCCTCATACATAAGGGATACCATGGATTTGTTAAATAGGTTGAGCGATGTGGGATGGGATTCCAGGATGACGTTTGTGTCTTTAGATGTAGTAGGACTTTACATCTGCATACACAAGGAGTTTGGCCTTTTAGCATTAGATTATTTCTTATCTAACAGGAGAGCGAGTCTGGTAGAACACTCCAAAATGCTGACAGAAATGGTGGAATTGATTCTGACGAAGAACTTATTTTTGTTTGATGGCAACGGATGCCACCAGACCCACGGAACTGCGAAGGGATCCAGGTTTGTGCCCTCTTATGCCAACCACTTTATGGGTTGGTTCGAGAGGGTGCATGCATGGGCCTCATCTGTGGGAAACTGGATGGAATACGGTTATTTCTGGGGGTGCTTCATTGATGATGTGCTGATCATCTGGACTGGAAAAATGAGAGCTTGAATGAATATGTACAGTGCCTAAATGAGAACAATTCTAATGTACAGTTTACAATGTGCCACAGTTAAGTTAAAATACACTTTCTGGATGTGCAATTATTTGTTAGATTGCACCGTAAGGAAACAGCTAACAGTATACTGAGAGCGAATAGTGCACATCCTTTTTCAGTAATTGGAGGTATCCCATATGGTGAGATGATTAGACTACTTAGGAACTGCAGTCAGGAAGATGATTTTGAGCAATGTTTGTGAGAGCCGAGATATAGATTGCGTGTGCAACGGTATGACAACAATTTAATGAACAGAGCAGGGAACAGGATTCGGAAAATGGATAGAAGTCTTACTCTGTTTCGGAAACCAAAGAAGAAAAAATATGCTGACAGAGTGGCACTGATAACTACTTGCAATCAGGACCACAGGAAAGTGTACAAGATTTTTTGTTTTTTAAAAATGGTCTCTCTCAGGCCTCAAGAAATCTACTCGCCCACTCACTATAGTGAGTCAAATGTTCTCAGGGCGAGCAATTTTTAGGGACTACTGGCCCCCTATGGTGAGAGACTCCTGCTGACAAAGAGCAGGTGTTCTTTATAATTAAGAAAAGCGAAACAACAATAAAGATGCATTTAAATCTTGTTACATTTGTTGTGCATTCAGAGACAGAGGTCAGATGTCAGTTTGTCTTCTTACACATTGTTTCTTATTTTATCTGGGAGAACCTGTTTACAAATTCCTCTAACTTTGCAGTCAGAGAAAGAAAAGTAAAGTGAACTGTCTGACAATCATGCTGTGTGCAATGTAAGGCTAGAGGATGTCAGTTTTGTTTCTAAATGAACTGTACAAATATTTCAAAATATATATTTCAGTAGTTGGGAAAGCACTTTTTAAAAATTCTAATGTGTGATAGAAACAAATATTTTAATAGTTTCAACACAAATCAGAACGCATTACTTGGTGATGTGCAAAAGATAAATATTTGCTGAAACACGATTTCCCCATTATTCTTTGTACGCCGTTTGGTTTTATCAATAAAACTGCATAACCTAAACCAAGAGACAAGTGAGGGATCATGTGTACCTTTTATGTGGGCCAGATTTTTATTACACACTGTGCAAATGTTTAATCTATTAAATCAAACATAAGACTTTTGTAAAGCAGACATGCTGAACTCACATATTTGAAGGTGCTCTCTTTTTTGATAATGGAACAAAAAGGTGACTTGATGAAATAAAATATTTTCCTACGATCACGCGATTTGGAAAAGTTTTTGTGGGTCAAGTGCATTTCATTTAGGTTGAGCAGAATATTCAAATCACTGATCTGCAGGTCTAGTAACTTCTTTGTAAGTTTGAGGCCTGATGTCAGTTTGTCTTTTTACTAATTGCTGCCTCTTATCCTGGAAAATGATGTTTACCTTTCTTTCTCTTACTACAATTAGAGGTTTTTGCCAAATGAGTTGTGTGACAATTATTCTGAAATGAAAGGCTGTAGGATTTCAGTTTTTGTAACACACAACATTTAAATAGCTTGTAAATGAGGAGTACAAACATCTCTACGTGTATTAGGAATAACAAAAGACCTTTTTTGTAATTCAGAAGTGCGATGCAAACAAAGATTTAAATATGAGCAAAATAAAATCAGAACACTTTATTTGGTGATGTGCAAATGCCAAATATTTTCAGAAACTCGATTTCCAAATATTGTTTGTACACTATATAGTTTTATCAGTAAAAGTGCATGTCAGTGGGAAATATTGTGGCTATTTCAAAGAAAAATCTGCTGAATGCAAATGACAATGTGCTACCGCTTCATACTTTAGTTATGTATTCATTAAAAGTGATAGATTTTGAACATGACTTTAGAAACATTCCTGCCCCACCCTGATGACAATGCTGTTAATAGCTAAGAGGAAAGTCAGTGGTCATGTGTGTCCTATATGTGGCTAGATTTCTAATTATAAATGGAGCAAAAGGTTAGTCTATTAACTCAAACAAAAGAGTGTTTTGTACAGCAGAAAATCTTAACTCAAATATTTGATGGTGCTCAAAAGAAAATGGCGGCTTAGAGAATTAAAATATTTGCCAAGATCACATAATTTGAAACCAGTTCATGGGTCAAGAGCATTACACTTGGGCTGAGTAGATTAAGTCACTAGGCCAGCACGTCTGGTAAAAGGTTTAGGATTTTTTGAGGCCTGTCTCTTAATGGGTGTGCAAGGCTTGCCGGAAGTTATTCCTGCAAAACCTACTATTACCTATAGAAGGGGCCCAACAGTGAGAAACAAATGTATGAGGAACTACCTAGAACCATCTAGAGACACTAACGAGAATTGGCCGCAAAGCCTACCAAAAGGGTTTTGTTTGCTGCAGAGTACGATTGTGTTCGCATCTGTTAGAACCGGGGTCTCTAGTTGGCCGGGGTATGCACCCTAGTCCAAGTAGGGACCACCGCATCCGACGGGGTAGCTTGGCGCAGAGCAGAAAGGAGTAACTTAAGAGGCGATGTGTAAAGCACTTGTGCCACATACACCGACAGTGACACAGTAAAAGCACTCATAAAAGGACACCACACCAGGTTTTATATAAAATAACGGTATCTTTAGCTGAACATTAGGTAAGATTCAAAAATACGAAAAGAAAGTTCAGTGTATAATGTAAGGTTCCCGATATGTAATGTCTCTTATGTAGGAAGTACTGGGGCAAACAAGAACAGTTTCCACCTGCTGTAGTTAAACGCTGCCCACAGTCTTTATGGGCCTGTACCACCTTGACAGAACAGTTCTTTGTATTAAGAATAAAGCAGTTCCTTAAGCAGTAACTCTGAGCCTGTGTTTTACTCCTGATCTTATCGGGAGGAGTGCACTAGGAGTCACTTTAAACAGAGAAAGCTGCAGAGTAGTTAGGCCCCCGCAGGTCCGCTCTCTGGAATGCCCTAAAACCAGGCCAGTTCCAAAAGCAAGTTCATGGGAGCCGGCCCACTATTAAACGAGGACAATCCCTGGCAGGCCCGCTAGTAAATGTCCACAGCCCCCGGCAGTCTTATTATGTAATTGGGGCAGTCCCGATCCTCTCACCACCGCCCATACAATCCCCCGCCTCACCCCGTCCAAGGTAACTCTACAGCCAGCAGCTCAGCGCTCGCGCTAAGCGATTACCTGGGACTGGGGTGAGCGGGCATCGGCGAGAAGCTCCTCCGGGCACTTAAGGGGTGCTTGCCTTGCAACGACGCTGCCTGGGGGAAAGCCACCAGCCCTCGCAGCTCTTCTTCTCGGTTCTCTGGTGCAGCACGGTTGCGAGCAGGGCAGCCCTTCGGCACTCCCAACTCGGCCTCACTACCGGGACGAGCCCCTCGTTGCCAGGCAACACTCCGGGTGGGAACCAATCCCAGCGCAGCTTCCCCCTGATGCTGGGGATGACGCGGTCAGGGCTCCCGAAGCTCACGGGCCGCGGCGGTGATTACGGGGGGAAAGAAAGAAGTTTTAAAAGCGGTTCTGGTGCACTTTTTGCCCGGGCTGCGGCAGTGACAATCGGGAGGCAGATTTAAATATACTTTAAACACGGGCAAGCAGCGGTGAATTTACATGCGCAGCTCTTCCTTCAGCAGCGCACCGGTCACGGCACCCAGCGCTCCTTTGCCACAGCGCTCTTCAGCGCATTCCTGTCCCGAGTGGCGGCAGGGATTTCCAGGCTCTCAGCGCTTCTTCCACACAGCGCTTTACAGTACCTCAGGAGTCCCCAGGCAGCAGTGGCGCTTACAGGCTCACAGCGCATGACAGGTCGAGTTGCAGTTGATTTCAGGTCCCAGGCTGGCAGCAAAGTTTGCACAGGCAGCGCTTCACCTCACAGCATTATCAGCAGGCGCACAGCGCGTCCAGGTGCCCCAAAGCGGCGGCGGTGATTCAAGGGTGATTAAGAAAGCAGTTTGGCACACCCAGAGCTGCAGAGGCAGTTCAAGCAGTAAAGAAACTTGGCAATCCTTATGAATTCCCCACCAGGCAGGGGGATGGACAGCAGATTGTGGTGGAGACACTCTGGTGATGTTATTCCTTGGCCCCCTCTGGCAGGGCAAGATCAGCAGGCAGGCAGGCAGGCAGGGCAGCTCAGCTAACTTGGGGGCAGCAGTTCCTGGGAGCAGTCAGCCTCAGTAGTGTAGCAGTCCTTCTGGCACAGCAGTCTTCATTCCAGCAGAGGGTCTTCCCGGTCCAGTAGCGTAACAAGGATGTGTGGCCAGAACCCTCCCTAATATACCCTAATGTCAGGTGACCGGGAGGGGTGGCACCTTCTGGAAGAATCCAGGGGTTGGAAGACACTGGAAAAATCCAGGAGGCTTTGGGGGTGTTCCCTTCCCTTCCTACCTGTCTGTCAATGGGGACAAAAGGCTACAGTAGCAAAAAGTCCCAGAACATGCAAACTACCAGTATGTAAATAAAGGGTAGGCCTCACTGCAGTAGCAGGACCTGTAGCTGATACTCTAATGTCACCATGTTTTAAAGGGAGAGCACCTGCACCTCAGCACTGTTTAGCAGTGGTAAGGGGTCCAGAGTCCTAATGTCCAACAAAAATATGGGTCCAGTAGGAGGCAAAGAGGGCAAAAAATGTAGGGGAAGACCACCCTAGGGCTGACAGGTCTAACAGCATCATAGTGCGGTAACATTACAGCTGCTCCAGGATAGTATTCGGCATAATAACAGCCTATCATAATAGAACTCCTTGCAATATTTTCCAAACAGAGGCAAGATGGATTAGCAGATTAATAAAGCTGCAACGAGGATAGAACCTGGAAAGTGAGCTACACAATTTCTTAAGATGATTCTGGTATGTTGATTAATGGACTCGGTTTGCTCATGAATTCTGGTTTTGTTTGCTGTGGAGTACAATTGTGTTCGCCTCATAGTGCAGTAACATTACAGCTGCTCCCGGATGGTTCCAGCATAATAATAGCCTATCATTTTAGAACTCCTTGCAATATTTCAGGGCCCACAGTGCTTGTAAAATGGTAAAACAAATGCGTATGGGAAGGACTGGATGTTTTGAACATTGACATATCATGACATGTTGGTTGGACCACACATTGGACCACGGTATATTGTTTATGAAACCGATACTAGATATGATATTTGTCTTGTACGGTTATGTAACACACACAGACTTTGTTTTGATTGGTCCTTCTCAGAGAACAGGCGTTTTTTAAACTTATTTAATGATGTTTGGGATTACAGTCCCATTGACATCCCATTTATAAATGGAATATATGTAGATTATTTGGCGAGATTCTTTTTTCTAATCTTGGACACCCATGAACTAAATTTGTGACTGAGTACACCCTGTATCAAAACGTTTCAACAACATGAGGTCCATTTTATTGGTTGTTAAACACATCCAGAAGCTTTGATTGGGTGGTGTCTTATGCCCACAACTATATACTGGGAGAATATATTTCATAAGCAGAAAATATCCTGTGAAACGTGATCGTGATCAAATTGTATGGTATTGTCCTATTTGGCATTCTCGATCCCACGATATAGCCTGACGCGGCAATTGGTAGGTGGTTTAATCTGATTGGCCTATTTAAAATTTCCAGAGTTTGGATTGGGTGACAGTTGGTGTTTATAATTACTCTTTGACAGAACCACTTATAAGGTGTGACCCAAGTTCAGGATTCATTTTTAATCAAAGGAACCTAGTTATTAAGCCTAACAGGTTTTAAGACGTGTGGGCTTATGATTTAGTTGCATGGTATTCTTTCATTTCAGTCTTGTCACTCACAAAACTTAATGTGTTAGAGGAATTGGATGGTAGTCCCATCTGATTGGTATACTTCGAATCTTAAGATATTTGATTGCTTGGTGGTTTGTGTCTAGATTTGTCTGTGTCGAATGAATTTCTTTGGTATTATCTACATTTAGTGATCATTTTAAATTTGAGGATACAGCTTATATAGCCAATTTTGGTTTTGCAATATGTGTGGCAACGTTTAAATGGACAGCATGTTGCGTTTCTGAGCCATCACTTGTATTCCTTACTAGGATTGGATGATTTGTGTATTTGAATTATTGTGCCTGGCGATTGGAGAGGACGTTCACTTTACATGATAACTTAATGTGGGATTAGACAGTTTTAGCAACAATGGAAATATCAGGGCCTCCGTATGGGCACACTTGGCAATTGGCTCATTTTAAATTTCGAGTGTTCTGATTGAATGGTGAACACACGCTATAAGGAGCAATAAAAAGGGCAGGGTTATTTAGGAAAATCACGCTTTGACTGCGATGTTATGTGTGGGATGATTTGTCTGAAAGGAATTAAAACAACACAGTGATTGGATAATAATAACGAGAAACACATTGAGTTTAAGGCAATGGAGGATTGAATTTTGGGAGATTCTGATTGTCAAGGGTTCTTTATAAAATGTGCACATGATGCACTGACCGACTGTGATAGAAACCGATATCCGTATCAGCGCCGTCACATGCTAGACTGCATTATTCTGCCAGTGAAGGAAGATGAAATCAATGGAGTGAGCCACAAAACTAGAGTGGAAAGTTCATGGTCGGAATTGAGATGAACTGATAGTGCAGATTAAGTATGTGTTTGAAACAAGAGGGTGTGGTACATATATAGGATACTTGTTTTAAATTTGATTAGTGTGTTGTACTATTGCCAGTAAGAAGTGATTGCTACAAACTGAGATTGAGATATGATTGGTCGTGGTTGGAACCGAGATGAACTGATAGTATGAGAAAATGATTGAAGGGTGAAAGTATAGATTAAATGTGTGCATGAAACAAGAGGGTGTGGTATGTATAAAGGACGCTAGTGTTAAATTTGGTTAGAGTGTTGTACTGTTGCCAGCAATAAGTGACTTGTGCTAACTGAGATTTAGGTATGAATGGTCAAGATGGTTAGGGAGCCCCTCTCTCTGACCTTTTCCCCCAGATCCTACTTGGGAGATACTACTCGTTCAATACTATATTCACACTGGTTCAACCCAGTTCCAGAGAATTCTTATACGATTACGCAAAGTGAGTAGATTAAGACCATATTTATTTGTGCTCAGTTGCCAGATAAAAAGATTTGTACAAACTGAGATTCAGTTAGGAATGGCTAGATAGCGATAGAGCCCTTCTATTGTTGGCCTTTCTCTCTCCAGATCCCAATTGGGAGAAGCTGGCTGTTTAATGCCATACTCATACAGATTCTATGTCAGGACCGGAGGCGAGGATTATGCCATTCTTTCCTCACTTTATTGAACAGCAGCCATTTGTAGTCACCAAACAAAACTACTATTCCCATGAACCATAGGGAATAGAAAAGAACAATAGAGTGTCCCAGAACAGAGTGTCCATAGTTGCACCAATCACAGGTCCCCAATGTGTAGATAGTCCTTTGTCTCTGCTCAGCCCTCCTCTTTCTTCGCTGCTTGCAGCCAAGATAAGTCCCATATTTATTTCTCTTTGTGGTTTTGTGTTTAAACGCGTTAATTTGTGTGATTGACCTACTTCTTTGATATACGCTGAGCTACTTTGCTTATTTACATGCTTTCTTGTGGCTTTGTTGCAGCGCTTGTCAATCACGCTGAAATTGGTATCTGCTTTGAGCGCTGTGAGCCTTTTACTTCACGGTTGTGTCGGGCGGCGCGCGCGCTCGCTTTAGGCGCGATCGCCGCGTACTGTCCCAGGGTAGAAGCTGCACGATCGCCGCGTACCTTACCGGTGTAGGAGCTGTGTTGAGTGTTGTCCTTGCGAGTTCCGCCGCTACTCGGCGCCTCGCATGGGAGCGTCGGAGCTCCCTAGCGGCCAGGATCTTGGTGCCGGCGACCCGCGGGGACGGCGCTGCCTCTCTACAGGGCACCTGGGTCGTGCGCTTGACGCGGCTTGCATTCTCCGGATTGCGCGCATTCCTGCATCATGTCGGAACCCGGAGCACTGCCGCCGCGTCAGCCTGGTCTTCTGCCTGCAGCGACACACCTGACCTGGGTCGGCCCTTTTAAGGGATTTCTCCCTTCTTTTTGGCAGAACATCTGTGTGTGCTTTAAGTATCTAACGGCCCCAAAACGCCTGGTTTCAGGTTGGTGCTTGCCGTTAGGCAGTGTTTAAAGTGTTCTGCCCTAGTGGGGGTCTGTATCTTTAGGCCAATAACGCTCCGTTGTTGGGGTCAGTATTGCAGTAAAAACTGCTAAGGACCCGTACTGCAGGCTGCCCTTTTGAATTCTAGGCACCAGGGCTGTTGAGGTCCTAGGGCTGCGCCTCTGCGCTTACACTGTCGCCCCCTTTCTTCATTCGGCTGTCACCCAGCCCCCCATAGTTGTGAGGTATACTCCCTCAGTTCTTATTTACTAATCTCCCTGACTTGGCATTATGGAGTACCATGAGGATGGCTTTGAGGATGAACAGTGGGAGCAGGATCCCCTGACAGCCCTTCAATGGGACGATGACTTTTATGACGCGGTTGACGTGTCCATCCTCAAAGCGGTGGAGCAGGCTATGACTCCGCTTGAACAGCATTTGGTGCGTAAAATTGATCAAGCCTGCGAACGCCTCGCCAAAGCTTCCCAGGGGTTACATACCCCCTCTTCTCATAATCCTCCTGCGGATCCTCAGCCCCCGGCGAAGCGCACCAAGCCGGCTGGCGTAGATAGCGACGCATTTGACCGCCTTAAACAGGCTTTTCTTGCAAGTACTGTCCCTCAGTTGGTTTCCCCCGCTATCCCATCTGCTCCGGCTTCACCACCGGCTGCCGGCAGGGATAAGGACATTCAGGGGGATGACGAGGGCGCTGCGGGGCCTTCGCGGCCTTGGCGCCCTTCTCGCCCGGATCCTTCTTTGGATGCGCAAAACCTTTGTGCGGATATGCTGGATCCTGACGACGTTCTTCATCCTCGCTCCTCCGATTGGGCCCCAGCGACTCGAAATTGTTTGCGGGCGGAGTGTCCTCGTCCCTCTCTGGATGGGAAGGTGGCTGCAACTCCTGATATTGACCTCCGGATGGCCACCTTCCTCCAGAAATTTATCAAAGACCCTAAAAAGGGTATTGATAGGTCCTGGTGGGCTTGCCAGGATAAACTCCTGGACGTTCTGGGCCCGGCCACTAAAATCTTAGATATGGCCGAAGAAGCCAAGGCTTCAGGGTCACTCATTTCTCCAGACCATCTCTCCTCCTGGGCCCAGCGGGTAATTGTGTTCCTGGGTAATGCGAATTGCGCTATATCTACGGAGCGGCGCAGGTCCCTATTAATCAAGGTAGACCCGAAGTTGGGGGACCTGGCCGATTCCGCGGCTGGAGCTGTGGCGCACGGTGGCCTTTTCGGCGAACCTTTCATTAAGGAGCTAGGGAGGTTTGTCAACACCTTTACCTCCCTAGACCGGGCGCAGTCCTCTATTAGAAAAGTGTTTCGCCCTCAGGTTTTCCGAGGGGCCGGACGAGGCAGGGGCCGCTCGTCTGGCCGGCCAAACCAGAGCAGGGGACAAGGCTCCGCTAGCGGGCAGTATCAAGACCAGGCCCGCTTTGGGAACTTCTATCCCACCCGTGGCAGAAGAGGCAGAAACAGAGATGGCAGAGGAGGTGGAGTCTCCAGTTCTTCCGGTGAGTGTTCTCCCTTCTTCCCTTCTAAAAGTGGGGGGCCGGCTGGCTCATTTTTTCCAGACTTGGAGTTCCATCACCGGGGACGCGTGGGTCCTGCAGACAGTGCAGGGTTTTCACATAGAATTCCTCGGGTCTCCCACGCAGGCGGTTTGTCCCCGACCGCTTGTCTTTTCCGCTGAAGACTCAGCGTTGGTCGACTAGGAGGTGCGTTCTATGTTAGACAAGGACGCTATAGCCCAGACTTCTCTCCATCCTCGCGGGTTTGTCAGCAACCTTTTCTTGGTGGACAAACCGGACGGGGGAAAGCGGCCGATAATACATTTGCACGACTTCAACGAGTGGTTAGTGTATCGCCACTTCAAGATGGAGGGTATCCATCTGTTGCGCGATGTGCTCCGCCCCAACGATTGGATGGCACACCTCGACCTCAAGGACGCCGACCTCACGATCCCGGTTTTCCCGCCTCATCGTCGGTTCCTGTAGTTCCTTTGGGGGGGGCGAGGTGTACGAGTTCACCACTCTGCCTTTCGGACTATCTTCCTGTGGAAATATGGATTTTTCTGGTCAGTTATGTCCCCTATCTTGGACCCCAACGGTTCTATGTGCATGTCACAAGCACATGTATGTTTCCTCCAGTTCCAGTTATGAAGACGCAAACACATGTGCGTCCACCGTCAACATGTCCTCTGTCAGATCCGCCATGAATAGGCCGGATATTCCATTCCTAAATATGAAAGGCCACCGGCTTTATATGGTTCACTTATGCCATTTTACAGTCTAGGCAAGTAGGCCCTGATTCTGTCATCAAAACTCCTCTTGCCTTCTGCCTCTGAAAGCTCCAGTCTGAGCCTGCATCTGTGACCATGAACTTTGTCTCATTCTCTGCGCGGCTCACGAAGCCTGACATCAGCCTATTCTCTGCCAAGAACTGTATTTCACCTTCGAATTATCTGCTTCCCCCTCAGCCGGTGCATTCCTGCCTAGTAGTTTGGGTAAACATTCTTCCAGTTACCGAGCAAAGGGCCCGGTTTCTCTGTCCTCATGCAAGTAATTCATAGCCCTGTTACCATGGGATATTCCTACCCCCTCGCTTTCAGTGTAGACACTTAGACGCTTGTACACGCACGCACAGTCGGTATAGAATAGATTCTGTCCGAGAGTCCTTCTTTTGTGGATAACATAGTTCTTTAAACATAGGATGTTAGATATGATTTGGGATTAGGTTGACTTGACCCCCCAGACTTTTCGTCTCCACATGTAGAGCTAATGTCAAGTCCTCTTCACCCCCTAGTTGCACGTCAATTACACGTCATACTGCTGCGCGCGCATCTAGGCCAAGTATTATCTTATAGATCCACCTATGTATGACATCATAACCAATTATGTTCCTTTTTACTCTTTATTACACCCATTTTTGGTTACGCAGACAAATCGTCATTTTCCTTATCAATTGTTACGCCTACTGTATTCGCTTCATTGTAATGTATGTACTATAAAAGTTACTTCTTGTCAATAAAGTATGTACTTCACTTCCTGAACCCCCGTGGTGATGGAACTTGGAGCATCCGATTATAATCGATCATTGGAATAAAGCCCATTCCGAAACTCTAATATCACGGATTCTGCCTCTCATTTTACTGAGCTATTTTATTATGATTCCGTATCAAATTCAGTCCCGGTAAAGGAATTTTATTTACCACATGATGGCGCCCGAATAGGGACACTTTCTCATCTCACGCGCCGGCGGTGAGTAGCAGGCCCGGTCTCCTGCCACAGCTGGACGGACAATAACGCGTACCAGCAGGATTTCCTGTATCTCCCTCCGGTCAAGCGGGGGCGACTGAGACTGCGATCAACACCCAGACGAGGCGGTGAGAAGTGCGAAGTATCCCGACCAGAGCCTAGCTGAGAGAGCAAGATCCGAGGTATACAGAGACCCACCAGTTCGAAGTCAAGCCCAGTTTCCGACGAGTCGAGTCGAGTCCAGTCCGGTTCAAGTTCAAGTTACCGAGGCCTTCTGTTTCCGAAGCTACCCGGTGAGTACCATTACTGGGGAGGCATTTCTGACGTGCACATAGGTTGTGCCGGTCAAGACGGGTTTGGGTACACAAATCCGGTCTGCACTGTTTTAGCAGTGTATCTGTACTGTTTAGCAGTATATCAAGTATTCCGAAGTATCTAGTTAGTGTCAAGAGTTATGCTTGGTGATTAGTTATGCAGACGATCATCATTGTTGTTTATTTTAAAGGTTAAAAAATGTTTAATGTTTAATGTTTAATGTGTTAAACGTCCTGCATATTGTGGTATGAATGGTTGTTCATTATTGTGCTTTTGTATTAAGTGTGTTCAAGATTAAGTATCAGATCAGTTGTCAATATGCCGCTCTTTTCGAAATTAAGACAGATCACTACTAGAAAAGGGGTACTCGAAGAAGCCGTCCCTATTCCTCCTAGGGATACTCCAGGGCACTTCATGTATCACAAACATGGCTTAGACGCTATATTATTTCTTGATTTATGGGTAGACTACACCAAGGGATTACCAGAAAGTCAGAGGTGGCCCGCAGCGGGAACCTGGGATGCAGAGTGCATCATGAAAGTCGAGGAAGAGTTATGGAAAAGGAAAGTCAGACAGTCACAGAAGGACGCCGTTGAGTTATGGCGTAAAGAATCTCATAGACGTACGGAAAAAGCACGTAGACAGGAAGAGAAGAGTAAAGAAAGTTCAAACAAAGATCGAGAAAATCTATTAATTGAGGAAGGTATCCGAGTGAAATCAGAACAAGTAGACAGACAAAGAAATGCCCTTATGAATGGTATGTATCCCCTTCTAGCCGAAGGATTACCTAAGGCTACTCCAGAGATACCGAAAGACTTGCCACCCCCATTATTCCCAATCAAGGTACATCCTAAGGGGCATCCTAGAACCGCAGAAGATGTTTTTCTTTCCTCATATTTAGATGACGCAGCTCCCGAGTATGCTAATTCCGCCCCACATAGACCGCATACCAGGGAGGTCCAACGCCAAGACCCTGCACCCGTATCCCTACAGCAACAAATCGAGTCACAAGTTCCGGCAAGCACATCTGTTTCTGCATCTGTTCCTACAGGTACTTCTATAGCTGTGTCCACACCTATAGTTGCTGTGTCACGTTCGACGAATCCTTTCACACCCGACACCCCAGATGGGGCCACGGGAGGTGCTACCAATATTTTTTCTACGCCACCTAGAATAAATAAACTTACTTTTCAAGAGTCAGCGCATTCACGTACACCCAAATTTGTAAGTGCCCGTGCGCTTAAAGAACTTCTTGTAGATTGTAGATATGACCCGGTGCCCGGTATAGAGGACGAAATGATCCTGGCATCATTGCGTATCAGACGAGCCGCAGTGTATTTAGCGAAGTTACCAGGAATGACTGCGCATCTAGATAAAATATACCATTTTGTCCAAACAGGGCGAGATCCAGAATGTATTAGTAGAGCTATGGAATACCAGAAGGTAGAGATACAGGGGGAACTGTTACGTTTCCTCATAAACTGTGTGATCAGAAATGTAGACCGACCGGGGGTAGACCCGGAAGCAATGCAAATTCTTACAAGGTGGAGCCAGAATATATCAGAGGGGAGACACGATAAGCAAAATTGTATAATAGCCATGTGCCGAAAGATCCGTAAAGAAATAGAACGCCTACACGAAGAGAGATTAGAGGCAGACGAGTTCGAACAAAGCGAGGAAGAAGGGTCAGGACTGCCCGCAGGACAGTCGGACACCATAGCCTATGTAGGTAGAGGAAGATCTTGTAATAGGAATCAGACTAGATGTCATACTGACTCAATACGTCCGATATGTCCAGATAATGACAGGAATTTCCAAATACCTATAATTAATATAAGGTCTAACGAGCATTCGTTCCAAACCGCCGACAAGCTACTCCGAGAACGAAGGGGTTATCATTTTCTCGACTCTATGGACGAACAAGATTTAGCCAGGGCAGCTGTCCATTGGGTGGACAGTCCCGGAAAATATAGTGATGATACAGTAGTACGCACATTTTTGAATCTCACCCCAGATGAACAGAGGTTAGCTGGGATTTATATGATTCAACAACTCATTATACTATATCGGAGTCAGCATTCGGACCCTGGTCCCTTACCTGACATATTGACTGAATTGCTTATGAATAAATGGAGAGGTCCAGGTACTAAATTAATTAAAGAAATTCTAGAATCAAGAAAGCAGTATATTCTTTTTGTATGCTCAGAGCATGTTTCATTGCCCGTCAAAGAAAGAACCACGTATCACATGGATAGACAGAATCCCTTACGAGAAGTGCACCCAATAAAAGGCGAGGACAACGAGTTTAGGCGCGTATTTGTATATACGCCCATATCAAAAATAGAATTGTTGCAAATGAAGAAAGTGGTACCCAGTCATGACAAAGATCCAGCGGGTTTTCACCGAGAAATTAAAGACATGTTACTCATGGGAGAGTATACCTATCCCGACATTATGACAATATTAAAGGTATTGATGCCTGCTGGCATTTATGAGAAACTCAAGGAAAAAGAGTGGGAGGTAGGAGACCAAAAGATAGAATGGTCAGCATTAGAAGCAGAAGAAAAGGCCCGAGGTCCAGGTTCGGGGCTTGGGGACAAAACTAAAGCACTACCAGGTCTACTAGTACAGGTACTGCCACGTTTATTAACTACGAAAAAGGAAGATTGGGGTACAATTTCAGCCTGTAAACAGAAGCAGGATGAAGACACTAGTGATTACTATGCCCGATTTGAAAAATGTTTTGGTATAAATAGTGGCATAAAAGCAAGTAGCGAATCGTACCCACATCTGTTTGTAACAAAATTAGTGGAAAATGCCCTGCCCCCAGTAAAGAATAGAGTATTAAAATTCGAGAGTACCTGGCAAGGTAACACTCCATCACAAATGTTACAGATGTTACAGTACCATCACAATAGAATTAGAGAGGAACAAGAACATGAACACAGACGCATGAAAGACACGAAAATGAAAATGCTAGTTTCCCAGACAGTTCCAGCTGAAGGACATAAAAAGGGTATGACACATTCCGATTCAGCAGGACCTGTAAAAGGGACATGCAATTATTGTAAAAAGCCAGGTCATTACGTACACGATTGTCCAGTTTTAAAACATAATATCGCCATAGGTAAAACACAAGAAAGATCACGGCCACTAAGACAAGATCAGAATGAACAAGGAGCTATGCAGCATGCCCAGGCCATGCCAGCCGCACAACAGCCAATACAGTTTGTGCCAGCTGCACCACCGTTGCCTGTTGCTGCCACGCAGACAACAACACGACAAATGTATCAGACCGCACAGTATGAATATCCTGAGTATCAGCGTTACGCATGAACTAGCCTAGAGAGGGAAGTTGACTTACCCCTTATCGAGATTCCTGTAGACCAAGAAGGACCTTATGTACATAGTGAATTATTAGGTCAAGATAGAAAATTTTTACTCGATACAGGGGCAAGTCGAACAACTATAAAACGTAGTGAAGTTCCAGGGGCACCCCTCTCAGGCTCTCAGAATATTTCCCTTGGTTTTTCAGGAAAACCTATTGTTAATGAAGTATCACAGCCTCTTCCACTTACGATAGGACCTCTGACCCGAACTACAGATTTATTGCTTACTAAATCATGTCCAGAAAACTTGTTAGGAATAAAGACCCTGAAAGCTCTAGGAGCCATAATATGTTGTTCTCCGGAAGGTGTAAGGTTGTTTTTACGTGATTTTAAAGGTCACTATGTGTCTAGAGACATGGATCCCCGACTGCAGACTTTACCCACACATCTATGGGCACAAGGCCCTACTGATGTTGGTTGCATGAATATTACACCATATCGAGTCACACTAAAGGCAGGAGTGGTGCTACCACGAATGCGACAATACAAGTTACCACCAGATGCTGTAGTGGCTTTACTACAAATCATTGACGAGCTTATTGCCCAAGGAGTAGTTGTAGAAACAGACTCCAATGTATGTAATTCACCGATAATTCCGATTCTTAAACGAACAGATCCCACAGCCCCGCCAGTATATCGATTGGTTATTGATCTGCGCGAGTTAAACAAATGCATTGTGCCACAATTTCCTGTGGTCCCAGATATCTCGTCATTATTGACAGCTATTGATTCCGAAGCAACATTCTTTACTGTAATTGATCTCAAGAATGCCTTTTTCAGCGTCCCAATAGATCCGGAAAGCCAATATTTGTTCGGATTTAGTTTAAATGGGCGTAGCTTTAAATTCTCCCGCGCACCTCAAGGATTTACAGAAAGCCCCAGCATCTATAGCCAAGCACTGAAACGAGAACTTGACAGTATCCACATGCCAGTTAACACTGCTCTGCTTCAATACGTCGATGATCTGCTGATCACCGCGAGAAGCGAACCGGAATGTGAAACAGCATCACTAACAGTTTTACAATTTCTAGCCGAAAAGGGGCACAAGGTGTCCCCTTCTAAGCTGCAATTCTGTGTCCAGCGAGTTGTTTATCTTGGACACTCGCTGTCCAAGGAGGGAAGGCAGCTTACACCCGACCGCATTCAGTTAATAGCTAACATGTCAATACCCAAGACACAAAAGGAGGTACGAGCTTTCATAGGCCTCACTTCATATTGTAGGCAGTGGATCCCTCAGTATGCATTTCTAGCAAAACCACTCATTCAGTTAACCACACAGGAGGCAGCCACACCGACTGTTCTCCCTTGGACTCAGGAACATACACAAGCTTTTGAAAGCCTAAAGAAAGCTTTATGTCAAGCACCCGTTTTAGCAACGCCATGTTACAGAAAACAGTTTACACTCTTTGTTACAGAACGCGAAGGTACTGCCTTGTCAGTACTCACACAAGAACAAGCAGGAGCACACAAACCATGTGCTTATTTTTCTAGTACATTAGATCCCGTAGCTCAGGCTTTACCTGCATGCCTAAAATCAGTGGCAGCAACAGCTTTAGCAATCAGACAAAGCGATGCCATAGTGTTAGGACATCCATTGACAGTTCAAGTACCACACGCAGTAGAGGTTCTTGTAAATAGAACGCAAACACAACACTTGACTATAGCGCGACTTACAGGATACGAACTTACATTGTTTCAGCCACATATAGAAATCAGACGCTGTAACACATTGAATCCTGCCACACTTTTGCCAGTAACCGGAACAGACCCACTAGCCCATGACTGTATTGAAGTTATTACAATCACGACGAAACCCAGACAAGACTTAACCGATGTCCCATTGCCAGACCCAGACCTAACATTGTATGTAGATGGTTCATGTATGAGAACAAGTACAGGAGAGTTAGTGGCCGCTTACGCAGTCACCACAGATACTGAAGTCATTGAAACTAATCGTATAAACACCTTGTCAGCTCAAGCCGCAGAACTCATCGCTCTGACACAAGCCTGTATTCAAGCCACGAATAAAAAAGTCAACATATACACTGACTCACGTTATGCATTCGGAGTTGTACATGACTTCGGCGTGCTGTGGCGAGAGAGAGGTTATTTAACTTCCCACGGTGCCCACATTCAGCACGGACCCCTCATTCATGCCTTATTAGATGCAATACATCTACCCACTGCAATATCAATTATGAAATGTAAGGCTCATACGAAGGTCACTGATATCATTTCCCAAGGCAATGATCTAGCCGACAGAACAGCTAAACAGACTGCTCAAACCCAAACCCCCGACATGACAAAGACAATAGTCCCGACACCGACACATTGTATGACAGTTAAAGATCCTACTCTTGACGTAATTGACATACAGTCACATGCTACACCAGACGAAATAAAGAAATGGACTGAATTAGGAGGGATCCAAACGGACCAAGGATGGATGATGAAGGAAAAGTCTGTATGGTTCCTTCCTGATTCAATGGTCCAAGTTATAATTAACACTATACATAGTCCAGCACATCTAGGAGAAAAGGCTATGCTAGACAGCATTCAACACATTTGGTTCAATAAACATTTACGAGCAGCAGCCAAACAAAAGGTCCGTACCTGTATGATCTGTTGTCAGTTTAACCCAGGAAAAAGCGTTCCCGTAGAACAGGGTGGATTTCATCCTCCTCATCATCCTTTTGAAGTACTCCAGATGGACTATATCCAGATGGAACGATGTCGAGGATTTAAATATGTTCTCGTAGTTGTCTGCGCTCTGTCCCGCTGGACAGAGGCGTACCCGGTTTCAGATTACACTGCCCCGACTACTGCCAAACAGTTGGTTCGAGAATTCTTCCCACGATACGGTTTACCACGTGTTGTTCACTCAGATAACGGCCAGCCGTTCTCATCCGAATTGATGAAACACGTTTCACTTCTGTTAGGTTATCAGTGGAAATTCCACTGTGTCCGACACCCCGAGGCAGCAGGTCTCGTAGAAAGACATAACCAGATACTGAAAATCAGAATGTCCAAAATATGCAGAGAGAAAGGTGTCGACTGGATAGTAGCGTTACCCGTTGCACTCTTTTACATGAGAATGGTAGCACACTCTCGAACAGGGCTATCCCCGTATGAGGTGATCTTCGGCAGACCACCGAATATGTGGGGGACGCCTATACCACGCAAAATAACTGATATTGACTGTAATATGCTGACAGATTACTTGGCTTCCTTGATGTCTGCACTACAATCTTGTCGTTCACAGGTAGCTGCAGCCTTTCCCGACAACACTGAGGTGAAACCCCATGACGTTGTTCCGGGTGATCTTGTCTTTGTGAGGAATTTCGACCGAAAGACTCAGCTGGAGCCCAGGTGGAAATCACCCAAGTTGGTCCTGCTGACCACAAGGACAGCCGTGAAGATCGAGGGCCGCAAGGGCTGGATTCATTCAAGCCATATCAAGAAATTTCATGGACTATCCTCGGATATAGACATTGTGCCCTGCACTCCCTCACAGACTGATTCAAAACTTCCTTTGGTTGAAAAGACTGAAACCGAACTTTATAAAGTAAAATTGAGGCCTAGAACGTCAGACAATTTGATTGTTTAAGTCCTCTCCAAGGTGAAGCGGTTGAATTTGTCCCTGACATGTATCCTCTAGACCTGAATCATGGACAGTCGCGGAAAATGTTGAAACGACAGGCGTATTGTAAATCACTGCGTAGCCACTGTATAGTGACATTATTAATTTTGTTTTTATTGAGTCTTTTAATAATTATTACAAGTATGTTGTTGCACATATATTACCCTATTCCTAGACATGTTTATAATGTTGCTGCTGAACATTCTTTTAGTGACTTACCTCCGCATGAATTGTCTTATAGACTTGCGCTGCGCAATAACACTTTCATTAGTATGCTACATCATTCCCATCAGACTAGTAATGCCACAAATTGTTGGGTGTGTGGCCGACTCCCTCCCTATCAGAATTATGAAGGAGTCCTGCCTTTCTTTCCACATCCATTTACACATAATGGCTCCTGTGGAGCATGGTTCAGTTTAATCAATTCCATAGACTCAGACACAGCAGTTTACCAAGATCATTGGGTATGGGGAAACCTGAACCTAGTTTTACTCAAGGTCTGCTACCCTGACAAGGAGGGTCGCCCCAAAAGAACAGGAACTGATCTAGAAAATGAAGTATATGGATTAGGTAATTTTACACCTAATCTCATGATTCTAAATGTCGTATCCGAAATTGAACTAATCTTACCCACCATGTCAGTATTCCCAGCGAAGGGTGAATTGTGTGTAAGAAAGGTTGGTTCCATACATATGGGCCATAGTAAATGCACTACTATAGTAGAATTCAGTGATCAAGGCAAATCTTCATTTAGAGCTCCTCGCCACTCCTACTTTATATGTGGTCAGACTGCATATATGCGTCTACCTCTAGATTGGGATGGTACCTGCTACATTGCATTCCTTTTGCCACCTGTTTTCCTAGCTCCTCCTGATTATTACAGAAATATTCATTTAGTACACAACAGAGAGCGGAGAGATCTCCCCATTGTCGATTACACTGAGACAGCATGGGACAAGTATGTAGATTTTAATAAAGGCATCTTTCCCTATATAGGTACCGTTACTAATAGTAAGCTGATACGTAGATTAACTAGAACCCTTGAAGCAGTAGTGAATGAAACTATTTCCGCCTTAGGCAATCTAACAGAAGAGCAGTCTGCTATGCGGATTGTTGTGCTTCAAAATCGTCTTGTCCTTGACGTCATCCTGGCTGATAGGGGCGGAGCTTGTAGGGTCATCGGATCAAGCTGCTGCGTATTCATACCAGAAAATTCGCCATCTGTATATAAAGCCATCACTCGCCTTCATAAGATTGTAAACCAGATACACCAGAACCCAGGCACTTGGACTTGGTCCAGTTGGTTTTGGAATGTGATATCAGCCTGGGGATGGAGAGTTTTATCCTTCCTAGGTATTGGCCTTCTCATACTATTCAGTTGCTGTCTATGTCTACAATGTGGACCAGCGATCTGTGGTCTGTGTGCCACATCGTGTATTCCACCACCAAGATTTCATTCGTCACGGAAGAAGAAAGAAGAACAAATGATGCTATATGAACAGATCAATGGATTGATGAAGATTGATATCTCTTGAAGGGCAAGTAGGGGACAAGGAGGGAATGTGGAAATATGGATTTTTCTGGTCAGTTATGTCCCCTATCTTGGACCCCAACGGTTCTATGTGCATGTCACAAGCACATGTATGTTTCCTCCAGTTCCAGTTATGAAGACGCAAACACATGTGCGTCCACCGTCAACATGTCCTCTGTCAGATCCGCCATGAATAGGCCGGATATTCCATTCCTAAATATGAAAGGCCACCGGCTTTATATGGTTCACTTATGCCATTTTACAGTCTAGGCAAGTAGGCCCTGATTCTGTCATCAAAACTCCTCTTGCCTTCTGCCTCTGAAAGCTCCAGTCTGAGCCTGCATCTGTGACCATGAACTTTGTCTCATTCTCTGCGCGGCTCACGAAGCCTGACATCAGCCTATTCTCTGCCAAGAACTGTATTTCACCTTCGAATTATCTGCTTCCCCCTCAGCCGGTGCATTCCTGCCTAGTAGTTTGGGTAAACATTCTTCCAGTTACCGAGCAAAGGGCCCGGTTTCTCTGTCCTCATGCAAGTAATTCATAGCCCTGTTACCATGGGATATTCCTACCCCCTCGCTTTCAGTGTAGACACTTAGACGCTTGTACACGCACGCACAGTCGGTATAGAATAGATTCTGTCCGAGAGTCCTTCTTTTGTGGATAACATAGTTCTTTAAACATAGGATGTTAGATATGATTTGGGATTAGGTTGACTTGACCCCCCAGACTTTTCGTCTCCACATGTAGAGCTAATGTCAAGTCCTCTTCACCCCCTAGTTGCACGTCAATTACACGTCATACTGCTGCGCGCGCATCTAGGCCAAGTATTATCTTATAGATCCACCTATGTATGACATCATAACCAATTATGTTCCTTTTTACTCTTTATTACACCCATTTTTGGTTACGCAGACAAATCGTCATTTTCCTTATCAATTGTTACGCCTACTGTATTCGCTTCATTGTAATGTATGTACTATAAAAGTTACTTCTTGTCAATAAAGTATGTACTTCACTTCCTGAACCCCCGTGGTGATGGAACTTGGAGCATCCGATTATAATCGATCATTGGAATAAAGCCCATTCCGAAACTCTAATATCACGGATTCTGCCTCTCATTTTACTGAGCTATTTTATTATGATTCCGTATCAAATTCAGTCCCGGTAAAGGAATTTTATTTACCACACTCCGCTCCTTGGTGCTTTAGCAAGGTGCTTCGCCCTGTTGGCGAGCGGTTGCGGACGTCGGGGATTCGGCTCATCGACTATCTGGACGACATTCGGCTGATGGCATCGGATCCTCGAACGCTCTCGCGGCACCTGCAGACAGCAGTCGACCTCCTGCAGAGCCTCGGCTTTGTCCTAAGCGAGGCCAAGTCGACCCTGGCTCCGTCGCAGACGGTTCTATTCCTTGGCTTCATGATCGACTCTGTGGCAGCCACTCTAAGTCTTCCTTCGCAGATTCGGGACGAGATTCGACGGTCTCTATCCCAGTCTCGGATCTCCCTCAGACAGCTTGCTCGCATCATCCGGCTTCTGTCTACCTCCATTCAGGCAATCTTTCCGGGTCCTCTACATTACAGGGCCCTTCAGCATCTCAAGGCGGCGCACCTGCGCAAAGGCCTTCCTTATTCTCACGCACTGACTCTGTCAGAAGATGCCAGATAAGAGCTTCAATGGTGGCTCTCGCATATGGAGGCGTGGAATGGGCATTTTTGGTTCCGATCCAGATGTGATTATCGAATCCGACGCGAGCAGAACCGGCTGGGGTGCGAGGTGCGGCGAGTTTGCCACAGGAGGCGTGTGGTCTCAGGCGGAACAGAAAGTACACATCAACTGCTTGGAGCTTTTGGCAGGATCGTTCGCGATCCGGTGCTGGACCAAGGACTCCGTCCGCTCCTGTGTCCTCCTCCGCATGGACAATGTGTCAGCGGTCAGGTACATCAATCACCTTGGAGGCTCACGTTCAAAAGCCCTATCAGATCTAGCAGCAACCTTCTGGCAGTTCTGCCTTGATCGCCAGGTCTCCGTCACGGCGGAATATCTCCCTGGCCACGACAACCTTGTGGCGGATTTCCAGTCGCGTCACTTTCACGACTGGAGTCTCTGGAAGCTTCATCCGACGGTGTTCCTATCTCTCCAGAACCTCTGGGGGCCCTTCTCGGTGGACCTTTTTGCCTCGCGCCCAGATCACCAGCTTCCGCGTTTCTTCAGCTGGCGCCCGGATCCACTAGCGGAGAAGACAGACGCGTTCCTACAGAATTGGGAGGAGGACGCAGGTTATGAGTTTCCCCCATTAGCCATGATCATGAGAGTGACGGCACAGGTGCGGCGTCAGAAGGCGGACGTGGTGCTTGTCTCGCCGATTTGGAGATCGCAAGTTTGGTTTCCGGTTCTTCTGGAACTTTCTTGGGTTTCTCCAATCCCACTCCCCCTGTTTCCGTCTCTCCTCCTCGATCCTCAAGGGAATCCTCATCCTCTGATCGAACAGGGGTCTCGGACTCTCATGTCCTGGCGGATTACAGGGGACGATGGTTGGTCGAGGGCCTTTTGAAACCGGCTGCGGCGTTCATGGCGAGAGCCTGGGCTGACAGCACCACCAAAAGATACCGGTCCTCCTGGGGTCGGTGGTGTCGTTGGTGTTTGCGACGGGGTATCGATCCCGTGGCGGCTGAAGTGATTGCTATCTAAATTTCCTGGCCTCCCTGGCGGAAGAGGGGTTGGCCTATCGGACAGTTAATACCTTCCGTTCTGCTATTTCGGCTGGGCATTCCATGGTGGATGGCTCTCCGGTGGGTGAACACCCCTTGGTCTGTCGTCTACTCCATGGCATCCTTCTCTCTTTGCCCCCTGAACCGCGTTATTCCCAGTTATGGGATGTTAATAGAGTGCTAAATTTGCTGATGTCTTGGCAGCCGAATAGGTTTCTAACTCGCAAAGAGCTGTCCGCCAAGTTGGCTATGTTGCTGTGTTTGATCTCTTGCAGACGAGTCTCGGATGTCAGAGCCCTGGATGTCTCTAGTAGAATCTTTTCCCCTACCGGAGTTACCTTTACTATCCGTAGACGCACTAAGTGCGGCACCAGGTCTATATCATATCCGGCATTTCCGGACTCACCAAAGTTGTGCGTAGTGGCATGCCTCAAGGCTTATGAGGAGATGTCCGAGGAGTTCCGGCCTCCGGGGGAGAGGCAATTGCTCATTTCTTTCAAGAAACCCCATAAGGCTGTGTCGTCACCTACGATTGCGCGTTGGGTGCGATGGGTCATGCAGGAGGCTGGTATCGACCTGCGTGCGTTGGGAGCGCATTCTGTGAGAGGGGCAATGGCCCCTAAAGCATTTACCCTGGGAGCTCGTCTGGAAGACATTCTGAATGCTGCAGATTGGTCTTCAGATTCTACTTTTAAACGGTTTTATTGCAAACCGGTTATTGACATGGCTCACTTGGTGGTGAGTAAGCTTTAAACCAGCATAATCCTCGCCTCCGGTCCTGACATAGAGTGAAAAATTTCCTAGCTATCGTAACGGAAAGTTTCAATTCTATTAAGGACTCGGTTGCAAGGATTATCCCACCCAGGGTACAAGTTCCTGGTTATATTCCCTCCCTCGTACTGAAGTAAGTAAAGTTAATTTGTTTCTACTGCCTTGAACAGTTGGTTACATGTTGAAATGCTTCCTTCCGCAGGATTAATCCTTAGCCATTGCTATCGCTTATCCTATGCTCTTACTCCTTCCAGGCGATTCCAGCAAACAAGAGTCTTGAGTTATTTGATGGCTGACCGAGCGACGAAAGAGGAGGGCTGAGCAGAGACAAAGGACTATCTACACATTGGGGACCTGTGATTGGTGCAACTATGGACACTATGTTCTGGGACACTCTATTGTTCTTTTCTATTCCCTATGGTTCATGGGAATAGTAGGTTTGTTTGGTGACTACAAATGGCTGCTGTTCAATAAAGTGAGGAAAAAATAGCATAATCCTCGCCTCCGAGTCCTTAATGGAATTGAAACCTTCCGTTACGATAGCTAGGAAATTTTTCATTCTACCTAGTTTCAGAGAATGTGTACCCTATCACGCAACGTGAGTGCATTTGGACAATATTAGCTTGGTTTTGTGATTGTGAATTGTCTTAATGGTTTCTGTTTTTCATTCGATACTTGTATATATTTTCTAATGTCTGAATATAGATTATGATGTAACCAGTAAATGTCTTTTGAAAGATATTTCATATTTGTTAGTGTAAATTATCTTTTGGCAAAAAGTTTATAGGCATTTTTAAATTACAGCCCTGATGAACTCCTTAACAGGACGAAATGCATTGGCTGGGCTGGATTGCGAAGTATTGATTAAAAATTAATAAAGACGTTCTTTTGGGGCATTGTATTATTGCTCCCTCCTCTTATGTGTACTAAAAGAAGAAAATGAGTCTGATTAAACTGTGAATCAATCTGAACTTTCAGAATAAGATTGTTTAAAATCCTTGAAGTGCTCCCTCTTCAATAGAGTCTGGTGTATGTATAGTGGTTCTCGAGCAGTGGAACCACAGATGTTTGAATACTATTTTATGATATTTCTAATACCAGCACCAGTGTGGTGATTCTAGGGGCCGACACTGCTCTGGTTTGTTGTGCTTCTTATGTGAGGAATGGCCATCTATGTGCCAGTCACAGTCAGTTATGTCAGATGTATATCAGACGTGCTACCAGATTCCAGAGAATGCAGCCGCAGAAGGACACTGTCTGCTAGTGAATCTCATTAAACCACACATGTTCACAAATGCACACACATATACTCACACAAACATCTGCATGCACACAGACATGCTTGCACACCGATTCCTACCCAACCCACATAGTCAGTGAGTCACTGTCCTGTCCCTGCTCCTACTCTGGACCCAGCACTTTTCGACTCCTGAGAAGCTCTCTTGCCCAGCTCAGAAACGTTTCCTTAGCCTCTCCTATTCCCACACTTGAGCTGCCCATTTTACCATTGACACACTCTTTTCTAAACCTAGATTCACACATGATGTAACTGACTTGTGAGAGAATGCAACACAACAAATGACTATTGGTGGCTAGATGCTAAAGCAGGGTTCAGGAGTTGAGTGGTACTATCCAGGAGGCAGCTCACCCAACTAAGTTCCAGAGCCTATCAAAAATATATTAGGTTACGTTTCATACCTATGATTGATTTAGAGGCTACTGGCTGCTCAAAAGTTACCCGTTGGCGACCCTCTGGTTAATTTGAAATTAAATATGGCCTCTGGTTGGCATTTCAATGTGTCATTTTTCACTGCAAAATGCTCATGTTTTGTGCACTTCATTTTTTCATTCTTAATTCTTTCACAATTTATTTTGAGGCAGGTGTTTCCTTTTTTGACTTTAAGATTTTTTGAAATGGGAGACACAGGTTGCTCACCTTTTTACCCCAGCTGTGTTCTTTTTAAATCTTTTATGCTTATTAATCTATTTATTTTAACTACAACACTCCCTCTTATCTTTGGCTTTTTTGAGATGTTAAATTTTCCCTACCACTTTTGAACCTTTGTAAGGTCCAATCTAGGCAAAGATCTTGCTCCAGAGCGACTTGATCTCTGCGCAACAAATTAGCTATAAGGGGACATGTAGGCCCTTAAAAACATCTAAATATATAAATGAATATTTGGGAAGCAAAACAGTAATTCAGAATTTCTGCTTTCAAAATACAGCAAAGTTTTGTACAGTTACTTTTGATTCTTCTCGCATGGGATAAGGGGAGGAGAGAAAGCGCATGGATTTGTTTTGCAGCACACTTCAATCATCTCACCAACGTTATCTTTTATCTGCTAAACTGTCCATTGCTCACGCAATCTACTGCAGTCAGCGGCAGATATGTCATGAAACCATTCTCTGCTTTGCATATTAGCTTTCTGCTGCCACGTCCTTGGGGGCCATCGACTGATGCAACAACATATGTTGAAACAGCACTTGGAAATGCACCAAAGAGCTGCATGAATTCACTTTGGAAAACACAAAAAAGGCCTTCAAACTGGAGTGTCGTGTATATGACGGTGTTAGGCATTTAAAGATGTACACAGACACACTGTAGATCACTGTCCTACAATTTGCTGTCGGGGGATGATTAAACAAGCATTTGCAATGCAATAGGTCTCGCATTAACGAGAGTTTAAGCTATTGGCAATGCAATAGCTTCAACTCTCGCAAATATATATAATATATATATTTTTTTTACTAGCGCTCATGCGGCGATTTCACATTCATGAAGGCCGCACCTCTTTCTTTAAACAAGCCGTGTCTAAAGAAAGGGGCGTGTCCGACATTAAAGTGAAACTGCGGCATGGGGGCTTTGACAAAAATAAGCATCTGTTTGTCAAGTTGGCAAACAGATGTTTTTGGGGGGGTAAAAGCGCTTTCACTTTGATGTCGGCCATGTACCTTTCTTTAGGCACAGTTCGTGTAAAGAAAGGGGCGCGGCCACCATGAATGTGCATGGGCGCTAGTAAACAAATAAACAAGAGCGGCCCCTAAATGCGGACCGCGCTGCAAAAATAAATAAACGCAGCCGCTATAGTTGAAGCGGATCGCCATTAATACAGATTAAAATAAAAGCTGGCGGCGTGCTGCAAGGTAGTGGGTGAATAGGTAAAGAGCATTAAATAAAATAGTGCTCACCGACTTATAAAGCAGACCATGTAACAACTCCAGTAAAAAGGTCCAGTCGTTATGGGAGGAAACAAATTCAGACAAGGCGGTACCGAGGAAGGACTAACAAGCCTAATAATGAATCAAAAGCCAGCGTTTACGAAGGACAATGACACAAGCGAATTAAAAATATGGGCGGAGAGTGAGCGGGGCTTCAAAGCCATACTCCACTACTGCATGCCTCACAGCAGCGCATGCGCTGCCCAGGCTCGACCTAAAAATGAAGTGTCATCTACCGCCATCACAATAACTGAACCAGAAAGAGAGGCGTACAGTAGTTTGCTGAACAATAATTGACATAAAGGTTTAATAAATGCTACAGCGGATGAGATTGATGGTGGCAGGTTGGACAAAGGCTGCACAGAACCGATTACGAAGGAATGTTCGCATTTCACAAAGCTTTTTTCGGAATCGTGCTCAATCTTTCAATTATCCTGTCTCAAATGTCAGATCTAACGCCACAGTTCCAAAACAAGCATTTCAGGTCTTCAATTTCTCTCGTACAATTCCAAAAGAGATATTATCTTGTTTAATGACCACCACAGATCTTCAATGTTTTCTGATATGCGATAAAATGACACTCACTTTTATAAATCTTTTAATTAAACGGTTATTCAGTATACAAGTACAATTGTCTTTTTGGGAAGGTATAGCCCTCCACTATAGCTTCAAAGAATACTTAATATTTCATTTTTTTTCACCTTGAATAAAGTATCACCATCCCGTTTCCTGTTTTAAATGTTCTTGCAGACATACTGGATTGATGTTTAGGACAGTTGTAACAGAAAATCATTTTTAACTTCCCACCCTGAGCATAGGAAAAAGCTAAATCTAACTTTTCACCTGACTCACCAACTTTTGATACCT
The DNA here is from genome assembly GCF_964204655.1 of Triturus cristatus. Lineage (NCBI taxonomy): Eukaryota > Metazoa > Chordata > Amphibia > Caudata > Salamandridae > Triturus > Triturus cristatus. The sequence continues at coordinate 214,941,215 of NC_140592.1, forward strand.
ACTCCTTTATGCATCTGATATTCCAGAATCTTTTTTCAGTTTGTCAGACAACACATTCCATCTTTTCATATTTGTTTTAAATACAAGATAACCTTTGTGATTCATACATCCCACACTAATTTACTGGATATCAGCAGATTTCCCATGTGCATGTCTATGAGTTGACTAAAGCATTATCTCCCAAACTAGCCTCTACCATATTCCAAACCTCTTTAACTTTCTTTAATGACAAAGGAGGAAATCAGTTTATTTTCAGAAAAACAGTTACCAACAGCAAAGAAAGAGAAATTGGGTTTGTAAGATTTGTCAATGCCTTCCAAACTTGGCCTTTTGTCCTCCATGGAAATATTCCTAACTGTTCAAATGATGAACTCACATGTGTCACATATGCTGCTCTTTATGAATATGAGCAATGTGGATAACTAATTTTTATAAAAAGTTTCCTTCTCAAGCGAAATAAGTAACTTCCACCTGTCCATATATATTTTCAATTGTTCAAAAACAGTGTCCAGTTTATCCTCAACCATCTATCTTAAATCCCTCCAGTATCAATCAAACACTTTATTTCGGTTCAAAGAACCATAAAAGTACACTATAAACCAGTAAATTCACATAAAGCATACAGAGGTATGAATATAGTTCACTGCGGTGCATACTATAGCAAATTAAAACCAAATTACGTTCATTTGGAAGCAGTTACAGTTTGTTAAGCCGCCCTAGTTCCTCTGATACCAGACAGCAAAAACCTCACCTAGGAGGAGCGTCTGACTGCCATCCTGTTGGGAACAGGACCGGCCGAAAAGGATTCGGCGGTCCCTTCAGACAGCTTAGGATTCGACCGTCCTGGAGGTTGTCGGAAACATGCTTCGTAGCATTGAGGCTTGTGATGCGGCCCGGAAAAGGGCTGCAGCACAAGCCTCAATGCTACGAGGCATGTTTGTAAACATACCTGCACCATGTGGCAGGCACCATGCAGTGCCTGCCACATGGTGCAGGGATGTTTAGGGTGCCCCCCGTCCCTGGGGGAGGGCTGGGTGGAAGTGGGGGTCTGCTAGGGACTCCCAAAGTCACTTTCCGTCAGCCTTTTAATGGCAAGTTAACTGCCATGAACCGGCAGGCCGAAAGGGCCATTGTAATCCCTACAGCAGTGCCTGCCGCCACCATTGTAGGGATTGAGGACCGTCCGGATGCATGGCAGACGGTCTCTCCGGCCGCCATCCTAATGTAGCGGGCGATCCTGCCTGGGCTGATGGCGGTGGGACCGCCACAGGTAGCCTGGCGGTGGTGGTCCGACCACCATCATAATCGGACCCTAAGAGATCAAAAATGGAATCAAACGTAGGTCCACCATGCGCTCCCGATAGATATTATGAGACTTCAGGTTAAAAGTAGAATCCATACAACATTTATAAAATTAGCACGTTTGTTAAAATAGAATGATTAAAAGTCCAGTTTTATCATACAATCATTACATTATCCTTATACAGTCAATTTAGTACGGCCTCTCTGTACATAGTGATCCATATTTTGAGCTTCTGGAGAGTGCATTCCTTATTATATTTCATAAAGATTATATATAAAAATCATCGCGTCGGCAGCGTCTTTTGAGTTTCTGGAGAGTGCGTTTCTTGTTATATTTCATGAAGATTAACAAAACATTGAACTAGGTGCATCTTTTAACTTACTATTGCACTTCATGGGACTATGTTGAAGGGAAAGGTAATGCCAAGTTAACAGCAACCTTTCAAGCTCGTAGGTATAAGATCAGCTATGGCGCAGTCTTGTTATACACAATTAATGATTTGGGTTTCTGAGGAAAGCATCTCTTGCTATGTTTTGTAAAAATTATAGGAGTGTCGAATTTGCATCAGCCTTTCAAACTTATTGTTGCACTTTGTTGAAGTTTATACTAAAATAAAATAATGTCAGACTGGCAGAAGCCTTTATAGTTACACTTCCTAAACTAAACTAAAACCCACAAGCAGAACTTTTTGTTGCACTCTGGTTACTATTTTGCTTACACTGTTCTAAGTTCGTTTTTCCAAATGTCGGCGAGTTAGTTAAGGTTAGTTGCGCAAGTGGCATTCCTTTTTCAGACTGCCGATTATCCATGCAGCATGTAAAATTTAGCTATACTGACAACGGTCACCTTGCGTGTGTCAGTTTTCATTATTCTCAAAGCAGGATGGAGGGACCTTATACCTACTAGATTACATAATGGGATAATCCACTTTCTTCCTGGGAATCTATAGGCCTCACAGAAAAATCTAAGATGTTCTAGAGATTCAGGAGCTTTGTCGCAAGTAGGATAGGTGGAATTTGAGCTCCTTGTTTTTGCCCATCTGGCTGTAAACTCAAGTGTAGGCAAAGTCCCATATCTAAACATCAAATATAACGGTCTGTCGAGGGAACCCTGAATGACATCTAAAGTAGGTTCATAGAGTGGCAGAATCTTGTGGTCAAGGAAGTGATCTGTTAGACTCCCAAATTTACAGTCTTTAACTGTTGCACCCCAGAAGTATTCTCTGCACCGGACTTTTATCAAGTGCCTTGGAGTCGAATGTGAGTCATCTGGACAGTCCCAGAGGTTTTCAAGATATAAAAGTCGGAATGTTTGCCTTACATATGACAGCTAAGGAATTCTTAGGTGTCCAGATGTTTTTAAGATCTCTCTAAGGGGTCCTCTATAGGGTTCGAGCTCTGGTGTTGACCTTATCCTGTGCTAAAATAGTACTGGTCTCAACTGGGTAGTGAATGCAATAGGGTATAAGCTCATGTCCTGCATTAGTGGAAGAGTTGGAGAGCTATATGGAAGGTTGATTAGGTGCTTAAGGAATTTGTTCTCTATAACGGATAGCTCTCTGGTTGCAGTATGGCCCGAAAGTTCAGCCTCATATAGGACAGCACTTTTTGCCCTCACTTTATACATCTCTAGAGCAAGTGCTACCCTTGTTGATTTTCACTTCCTTGCCATGCTTAGAATAGCTCCAGTCTCCTGCTCTAGTTTTAATGCACTGTTACTAATTTCCGCCTTCCAGCTAAGATTGTGCGATAAGGTAACCCCTAAATAGGTGAAATTTGCAACCTGCTCGAACGATGTATTAGCCATTATTTTTGGTCCAGTGGATTTATAGGGGTTGAGGACCATGTATTTAGTCTTATTTATGTTCAGCTCTAGACCCCGATTAGTTCAGAACAGCAAAAAACAATTCAAATTTTCTTGAATGCCTCTTGGAGTATCCCTCCTGTAATGTTTCTCACTAAACTAAAATGACAGGTTCACTAACAATTTGCAAACACACACCTCCATTAAATTCTCTACATCTCACACATAACTACATAGATCTCATGTGCCAAGAAACGTGCAACTTTTCTTGTCATTTTAAACAATTGATATCAAAGCTTTGTTTTTTTATAATACGTAACCTCTTTTTTGCTGCATACCTCCATAATAAATGCCACAAATACCTTGATTGAATCGAATGATTTGACGCGTGCTCCAAAATGCCAACTAATAGGGGTGGAAGAAGACACTCCAGTCTCATTTCCTTCTCCGCGTTCAATGTAGGTGAAAGTAACCAATTTGCAGTGATGCAATATTCAATATTAGTTGAGAAGTCACTAATCAAACTGCAAAATTTATTTTGAAAATCTAAAATTTTTAAGGTAGATCAGTAATTCTTAATCTGTGGTCTAGGGACCCCCAGGCGGGGTTAAAAAAAAACATACACCGGGCACTGCAACTGCTTAGAAAATTAAATAACATTAATAGATTAATAAAATGTATATAAATTTAGAAGCAAAATTTCAAGTTGAACTTTTTTTTTTTTTTTAACAACAGATTTTATTTGTCATTTGCACATTAGAAGCAGGGCTCTGTAACCCAGAGACTACTGCCACATAGAAATATACAGTACCACATTGCAAAGGACATTTTACATTGCAAAGGAACATAACTCCCAGAAAAAAACAAAGCCAAGCCAACATAGATTTTAAGCTAAAGTGTAAAGTTGAACTTTTTTTAACTGCTCTGTAAATATGAAGGACTTTGAAATTGGAGGCTAAAATTAAGTTAGAATCCTTAGATTCAATTGTGAGAGCAGTGCACAAAAAAGAATATAGTATGGACGACGAGTGGCCTAAATTGAATAAACAAAGCTCTAACCTTCCCATTAAAATTAAAGTTCAGATTTTTTTTTAGATTTCTTTATGAATTAAATAAAATATTTTATGTATGTATTTGCTTAATGAATGCTTGTTTCTGTATCTTTTGTGTGTTGTTTTGAATTTCAAATCATCAAAAATGTTTATGACGTGGTCCCTGGCTTGCAGTAATGACTCAGTGGGGATCCTCGGACTCCCATTAAGAATCAGTAAGGGTCCCCGGGTTCCAGTAATGATTAAGTGGGGGTCAAAAGCTTAGGAACCCCAGAGGTAGATCTCAAATGTGGCCATTTTACGCCATCAACTGCTTCTCATTGTTTATTGGTAACCTTGTTATAAGTAAGTTATATTTCTGGAAATATATACAAAATCCAGGCATTCTCTTTATTTGTCACTGCCCACTAGTCCTTAAGAAAACCAGACTGCTTTACTTTAATAATATCACTGATCACCTTTCTAAGCAAACGGATGAGGCCCAACACATAGAAACAACCTTAGCATCAACATTCAAAAATAATATTGGTCTATAGCTTCCATCTGGCTGAATCTTTCACTTCTTTTGGAAAACCAGAGGTCAATGTGAGCACCCTTAACAACAGCACATGAAAGCAAACTAATCCTGGAGTACTACAAATCTTTCATGTCGTTACTGGGCTTTCTATTCATCCTCAGAACTGTACTTTTTAATCTGACAACATTCCATTGTTCTCCTCGGTTTCTCAAAACATCTGCTTTGGCCTAAACATGTCGTATTCTGTATTCACAATATAGTTAATAAAATATATACATCCAATGTATTAGTTCTGCTCTTTAAAATCCTATTTCTTTCCTTGACTAGCAAATTGATTTTGTTTTTGCAGTTTTATATATGCATAATCTTGACCAGAAAGTATTGGAGTTCCTAACATGAGCATCAGTTTACATTATACAAGGTCGCACTAATTTTTTACTTTTTTGGCACAGAACGATTAAGTGATTTGCCTAAAATCACAGTATACTGAGCCGATGCAGAGACTTGGGCCTTGTACTCTTGTTTGAAAGTCAGCAGTTCTGACCATAACGTCACGTCCTCGTCCATGGATCTTCTTCAGATAAAAAATGTCAGGGGCACCCATAATGATCCATAACTTGAAACACAATTTTGATCATAAAGGTCTTCATGTGTTTAACCACAAACAACTCACTGAATGAGTTGAGTTTCTGGTTCCACTTCAATAGAAGCACAGTCCTTCAATAGTTCTACATTAAGTCTGCTTACATTTTTATCAAATGTTACATAGGATCATTTTAGGACTACTTTGGCATGGCCAGATACAACTACTGGCCCTTATTCTTAGGTAATCATGTTGTGCAAAACACTGTGTAATCGCAAAGAAATGACCCATTCATGAAATAGTAAGAGAATTTTTTATTTTTTTTGCCTACTACCAAATCAGGTGCACCATGTTAGAATCACCTAATCTTACTATAATCATCATACATAATTCTACTATCTTTTGGCAGGTTTTAGTCGAAAAACTTCACTTGACTTGCGTTTCGAACCTTCATATATCCTTGTGTTCCAAAAGATCATTCACAATCAATGGCCGCATTTCACAAAGGTAAATACAGATGTGTAGGTTACCTCACATGCATATTGACTACTACACCAAGGTGTAACTCAACACTTTTTTGCCATTTACCATTCCAAGTGTAAATTTACACCTAAGCGTAGACTTGCAAGTCTCCACCCCCATTGGAGCTTCCTACAACAAGATTTAAGAGTGTAAAGTTACTGCTAGTAATTTTTTGCAGCAAGATGGACATCCGGCAAACATGTCTCAGAACTGTCTATAGGAAAGTTTAAAAAAAATGTTAGTCTGTTATTCTTTTAAAGAACATAATACCATATTTTAATATAAAATAATTAAAAATATTATATATCTTGTACTAATAAATTCAAACGTTACAGCAGATTACCTCACTAAATTGAATGTGCATTAAATGATTAATGAAATATTTGTTTATTTTATGAATAATTTCTTAAGGAATATTTTTAAAAAACAAATCCCACCCACAGTAACATTTTTATGTAATATATATTACATTTTACCAGTTATGCATAGAAATAATTTACTATATCTTTCTATTTAAAGTTTTTTACCCCTTGAGTTTATTTTGCACAGTTATTAAGTCAATGCAGAAGATTCATACGCTTACCCGTACGCTTCTGTTTACCACGCAGGGGATATTCCTATCCCATTCATGGCAGAAACAAGAAGGATAGAAATGGACATGATAAAAGGAAAAGTATGGTGAGGGAAGATGGTGGGTGAAAACATTAGAAAGTTGGGGGGGGGGGGGACAGATAAGGTAAGGTTAGATGTTTGAGAATGTGACAGAGTGTGGAAAGAGGGAAATTGAAAATGGATGAGTGGAGAGGAAACCAAAGTAGGAAGAAGGATAGAGAGGCAAAATAGGGAAGAGATGACTTACTACTAGACTAGTATAAAAATAGGAGTATTGAGTTTCTCCAGAACACAGAAAAGGTCCCTCGATGTATATCGGTTATTGTATAAATAGTTGCATAGCGCGTGATGCTCTAGACAATGATCGGATTGCTGCACCATGATGCTTATATAATTTTGAGTAAGGAGAATCTTTGCCCATGATGTCTTTTTTACTTACACATATTTTCTAGGAGGGGTATTATTGGTATTATTCTAGGCAAAGGGAGTTATTGAAATGATGAAAATGAAATTACATTCTCGACTGTACAGTGAGTCAATGTAGTTCTCTCAGGACAGGAATGATAAAGTCAGTATTTTTTTGCTTGACACAAGTCTGACTGTAGAGTGCAGAATCACTTTGAGAGGCTCAAGGTTGGCTTTAGTCGATCCCATTAGGGTGGCATCACCTTATTTCACACAAGAGATTACCACTGCATGTACAACAGAGTGGAGCTTCGATGGCTGAAGCAGAGGTGTTCATTTTTTTAGCAATTGAAGAGCCAATCTGGTGGATTCCACTCTGAGTTGAACATCAGACAATGTAGTTCTGGGAGGGACTGGTAACTTACCCAACAATTTTGCTTTGTGGACCAGGGAAGGTGAGAATGCTGATAGGCCCAGTACAGGCAACAGTCTTATAGCTTCTGGCCTCATGTTGCTGGGAAAGGAGGAATCATTACTTTTTTTCAGGTTTTAGTCTAATGACGTTAGGACATGCAATTGTGGGTTTCCATAAAGCAGGTTTTAGGACTGCGAATATTGGGAATTGTGGAAATGTGTCTTTATCTATAGACACCACTGGCTTATCCATCAATAATATATACTGAATAAAATTAACCCATGACAAATCCTTGGGGAACACAACATGTAGTTAGGAAGGGATTGAGTGATGTGATTCCCATCCACTATTTTCTTGCAGTTGCCTAAACAAGAAGTTAACCAGCTGAGAACACCAGTAGATTGTTTTGTTCAATGATTGTGCGTTGGTTGGCCAAGAATTTCTAGATTACTTTGTCCAACTAAGGTAATTTAGTTACCTGCCTGTATTTGACAAGTTAGTTCGGATTAGCTGGAGGTTAATTTAGAAGAGGGTTGACATGATCAACTTTTAGTCTGCGTGGGAAAATACAATTAGAAGAGATATGCTAGAGGTTGCAAAGTTGTCCGTAGTTCTTTTTAATAGCTGTGGTCAGGATAATGTAGTTATTAAATCACTGATAATTTCCGTAAATGAATCTTTCAAAACTGGCTTGAACTCTGCCTATGACGGAGCAGAGATCAGAGATAGTCTTTATCTGGTGTGCTGGGAGTAGTGGAAATGAATTACATGAGAAGTGAGATTTGGCAGCGGTATATAAGAAGTGTAGGAGAGTAGGGTCTGCTATCCTATGGTCAACCCAAATTTTTGCTTTTTGCTTCACTGGTTTTTGACATATATTGAGGCTGAGGGCCTGCTAATCAGACCCCCAGCCTGCTGTTCTCTCTACTAAATTGACACTATGCACTTTAGGTGCATAACCAATTGGAACTAGGTCACCCTGTGAGCCCCTGTACCAGTGTACCCTAGGTACCCAGGGCATGGGTGTATCTAAGGCCTACCAGGGGCTGAAGCATGTATTGTGCCACCCCTAGCCTGGCCTAGCAATTTGACACAACTGGCTGCTCACTCAGCTGGGGTAAGTTGGTTTAATCACCTCTTACTTAGGTGTAGTATACCTATACCTAACCTTAAATGGGACACATGTTAACCTATAAGTCACTCCTATGGCAGGCCTTAACAATCCTGAAGGCAGAGTGCTTGGTTCCAAGTGAGATGGTGCTCTGGCATGAGCTGAGCCTGTCTGCAGTGGTCGGAACAACTTCCTTCTACCGTTTCCAGATATCGCCATACCACATACTCTTAAGTGCATTATGAACCTCGCGGTTAAATGCTATCTTTGGTTTGGCTTTATCAAAACATGTCGAGTAAGGTGTCATACGAATTGGAATACTAACCCCTCGCCAATTCTGGCGACGGGGTTAGCATTCCACCCTTCTAGAGGGACACGACATGTACAGAACCTGAAACCCGGGTAAAATCAGACATAGCCTCAGCTCCACAAAATGGACGCTGCCACCACAGACGCAAGTCTGCCCTCCTGCTGCTGGGAGTCCTTCCAGCTTGGGAGACGTGGACAAAGGGTTTCCTGCCAGGGGAGGTGCGAGCACCACCTCAGACAGGATTTTGTGTATTGGTCAGGTAGGGCTTGAATAGAATCAGACATGCCTGAGGCTCACAAGGAGCCTCGGTGCATATGCCAGTTCAAACCGGTCCTGGGGCACAACAGCCCCGGACCTGGGGCGAGCTGGACAAAGGATTGGGGGTGTAACCACCCCCCTTCCTGGTCCCACCCTTAGGGAGGGACCTAGCAGGTAGTCCGGCCCCTAGAATCCGCTTAAAGGTAGGAGCTGTGTCCTTAAAGGTAGGAGACTTCAGACATCCTGGAATCAACTTGAAACTAAGAAGAAGACGGGAACTTCGACGTTCTGCTGCTCAGAAGACTGAAGGAAATCTCCCCTATGGTCAGGGAGTGACCATCTTGCTAACGCAAGCACCAACCAGCGAATCGACGTCTGCTTTGCCGCCGCCTCCCGCCGGAGCCCGAGCCCAGAGACCGACAAGAACTGGACCTCCAGACCTCTCACAGCCCGATCCACAGTCCCTGCAAAGGAGGAACCCGTGGAGGCACCTAGACACGTGGAGCCAGCCATCTTGGAAGACACTCGACAAGCTGCAAGCGCGACAACAGAGGCTCCCTCCAAGTTGTGCTTTGGGACCTGAGAAGCCCAACACCCGAGCAGCATCTGCACCAAAGGTGAGCCCTCCAGCTTCTCCACGATCTGCGTGGGGCCCCTCTGCACTTTGTAACTCGACGCGCCTAACCGGACCCTGGCCCGTTGGCTAGTGGCCATCTTGGCGATCAACTTTGAAAACCACGACGCTGGTCTGGTTGCTCCAGACTGGCCCCTGCTTCCCTCCAAAGGAGCAGCCCCTCTGACATTGCTGGTCAGAGTAAACAGCTTTCTTTAATTCCTGCGACTCCTGCTTTTGCCAAGGCTTGTTTGCTTCCTTCGAGTCGCCGACACCGCCGACAGCAAGAGCCTGCGTGGGGCAGCTCGTGAACCGACTCCTGGATGTCGTCGACCTTCAGGGACCACGTGGCTGCAGAGACAAGCTACACCTCTTCACCTGTTTGCACCCAACATCGCCTGGTACCTACCTGGTGCCACGCCGGTCACTGGCTAGTAACTGTGAACACTGTCCCCTCTGCTTACAGGTCTTCTACAACTCCGATCCATCCTTGGATCCACCGCATTTCTTCTGGACCGACCGCCTGCAACATCTTTGTCATCAGGCGCCATTGAACAGATATACGAAACCCGACGCACTTCGAGACCTATGCACCCGCTTCCTGTGGGTGAGGTAAAGCTGGCACTCCGGTGCCCAAGTGTAGAGTAACATCTCTAATGTCTAGGTTTGAAGTCTTAAGTTCGTAGTCCATCCAGAAGACCCTTCTAGCAGTAACTTTTGAACTTTTACGCACCCATTGAAAACCTATGGGAGCCCGCGTGTATCTTTCCTCACTGCACACGCGACCCGTGGACCTCCTGGTCACTAACTGAAGTTAGCTCCTTGTAGGCCCAGCGATTCTAGAGGCCCTAGGCCTTTTCCCTTTCCTGTTCGTGGTACTTATACCACTATTTTAGTATATGGTTTGAGTGGCCACCAGGGCCCATCCATATAAAGTGCAACTTCTGTATATTGTGATACTTTCTTGTTTAACGATTTGTGCTCCTGTGCTCATAAAGAGTCTAGGGTATACTTTGAGTAATAAATACATATATATTTTGAATATATATCTGTGTGGTGTCCTTTCATTGGTATAAAGGGGGGTTACATATGGTAAAACAGCTTGCTTTACATGCCTAAACGAGTTTAGCCTGAAAGACTGCTTAGCCTACGCTACCACTAGGGCAGCTGGTCCGAAAAGGTTGACTTACAACCACACCATAAGGGTTGCTTGGCATGGTACAAGGGGGTCACTTTAACTAGTGAACATCATATACCAGGCCAACTTCTCACAAGAAGGCTTTGAGGAAAGGAAGACTAGGGAAGGGCAGTAAAAGGAATTAGAGCTCAAGAGAGTCTCATACGACAACGGAGAAGCCAAATGTTATTTTTCACTCTGATTTCTATTCAATACTTTTCTGATACAATGTATTTAGTATAATTTTATGAATACCCATCTATCTTATTGTTTCTTCACTATTCCTTGTACTAAAGCTTGACTTGTTTCTAGTGAAAAAGAAAAACAATAAATATCTTACAAAAACTTTTTTAAAGTTGAAAACAAACCTTACAGCCCGAACCACATATCGGGCTCCTAACTGTGTGTGACACTAAAACACATCACTGGACAACAGCTTAGTAGTCAATGCTCTTTCTACAATGCTATCAATTCCATAGCTCATTCTGGTTTCAGCTGCACAAAAGGAGGTAGCCTTCTAGAGAGTGTCCAAAAGGCTTTGTGAATGAGCGAAACGGTCAGCTTTTCAGTGTCAGTCTTCCATCAAGCAGAGCTACGACATTTATTTCATTTGAAAACCAAGCGCCCACACTGTTCAATTCACAGACTAGACGAGGAAAAAAGAGGCTGTTTTTGAAGTTGATAAACAGATTCTGGAGCTATTAGAATGTAAATTTTAATTAACATCTTAACATGGAAAGATATTCTTTTTTACTGGAATCAAAATTTAGCACAAAACATACACCACAATATTCCAGTCTAAAATTGTACATAGAAACACAACCTTGGCCCAACAGATACACAGTGACAACCTTGGTCCCTCAACAGAATCGACTATATACACTTATTCAGACAAATCACATCTGTACAAAAGCCCATTCCCGAAGAGCACTGCACTGATTGCTCGATATGAGGATCACATCTTTGGTGACATACAAATGATATTATAAGTATATTCCTCCCAAAAAAAACACTTACATTTGAGTTTATGCAGCCTGTCTTGGTCTTTCTCAATGGCAGAGATGGAATGGATATTCTTGATTTTTAAGAAAAACACTTGGTACTGAAGCATATATGAAGCAGTGTGTTTCTTTCTTTGAAGCTATTTACAGGAATATTTGGAGAGCCTCCAGCAGCGGGTTAAGATAATGTCTCTGTACACAAGAAATTCTTCTCTTGCAGAATGAACAATGTTTGTTTCCCTACCCTCCAGGTTCCCCACTTCCTTAGAGGGAAGGAAGAAAAGTGAGTCTATGATGTAAGTGTAGATTAGTGAAATATTTCAGAAGGTTGCATTTTTTTTTTTTTTTAAAGCAATTGTTTTGAATTTACTGTGAGTTGAGTTGTGAATAACACCACATCAAACTTCCCGTTTCCACACCCATCATCCTATGGGCCCTGGTTAGTCCATCCAATTACATTTTATCTGTTTAATTTTACCATGCATATTTTCTTTACCCGAACCATAATGACTCTTTGCGCATGTGTCATCCCCTTTATGTACGATAAGCTCATCCCTCTATTTGATTCAATGTTTCCCTGTTCTATGTTTCTTCTCCCTGGTCTCCTGTATTCACCCCCTCTCTTGCATTGACACAAATGTCTTTCCTGCCTAGCTTTGAATCACCCCAGCTTTCTTAAACTTGAGCTGGCCTATTTTTCTTATTTGTTTACTTTGCGTTCGCCGTCCTCTCTCGGAGGCCACCGTTCCGTCTTGCCACCCCTCGCTTCAAATAATTCTCTGTAACTTTGGAATGCCTTTTCAATTCGCCAAACTTTCCACATCCAGCTCTGTTTCTGTGGCCCTTTCTAGCAGATTATCTATTTTATTAACAACCGCCCCTGACCTATATTGAAAATATCTTCCAATACAAATCATGCACTGGACATGCACCAACTGCTCTCTGTAAATAACTTGATAAATTTGCTATAAGTAAATATAAAAATAAATACCAGTGTGAACCTCTGCCATGATTTAGTGGGGGGCTTCACGTTGTGTGAAGCACCACAGTCTTGAAAGACCTGAGAAGTAGCAACTCTGAAGGAAAGGGTCTTATAAAAGAACTCATCCCACTGAAATTCGAAGTGGTCTCATGGCATGTTTACAAAACACCAAAAGATGTGAAAAACTAAAAATCTGTACACCAGTCAAGTTGAACTGTAAAAGTGTAACAGTGTTATGGTGAGAATTTTGAAACATCCACTAGTGAGCTACTATAAACCTTATCACAAACTGGCTCACATTACAGCCATTTCCATCCCAAAATAATTCCAGCCCAAACCACTGATGTTGAGTTGTCACAGTCAAAATGACACAGAGATCTATATTGATGAAAACATGTTTCAAACACATCAAAAACAACTTTCACCAACTCGATGTTGCACTCTGAAAGTTTCCATCAACACTGTTTAAAGTTGAGAATTCTTGGGAATTCTTGAGCTTCAAAAGTAACTGTTCCCAAGAAAAAAGACAGAGACATAGCCTGGACACAGAAAAACGTTTTCAATCTAGAAAATACCCATGCAATAAACCCTTGATTGGCCAAAACCAAAAGAATGAATGGAACAGATAAAAAATCTTAAAACAAAAAAAACAAGGAAAATGATACAGGAAATATATGCTTGATTAAAAAGTTCTCTGCAGAAGCTAAACAAGTACATCAAGTACTGAGAAAATACTGGGGTCTACTCAAACTTGATCCAACTGTTGCCAACATAGTTGGAAACCATCCAGATATCAAGGCCAGGAGAGCCAAAAATCTCAAAGATAGACTTGTGCACAGTCACTTCAATAAAAAAAAAACACATTGGATGACACGTCCAGAATTCTGGAAATGCAAACAGCGAAAAGCCTGTAAAATTTCAATAGAGACACGGGACTTCATCAAGGCAAAGAAACACAAATTGAAAATCAAACACATTACGTGCAAAAGCTAATACGTAATCTACGTTATAGAGTGCGCTAGTGGATTAAAATGTATTGGCAGCACAATTTGTGAATTGAAAAAAGAATCCTGGAACATGTAAGACCCACCAACAACAAAGATAGGAGTAACGCAGTGGCCAAACATATTGGACAGAATCATTAAAGTGATTGGTCCCAAATGAGATTTTACTCAATAGATCGAATAGAAGAAGCTAAACGAGGTGGAGACAGAATGGAGTTTGCAACAAAAAGAATCTCACTATATCTTGCTACTACGGACTCTGAACACGAATGGTATGAACTGTATGTCCATCTATAGAAACAGTAACAACATCAATGAGAGTGGAGGAAGAGTGTGATGAGTTCCCCCAAAGAAGATGAGAAAACACAAAGAAAAACCTCCCCAGCAAAACTGACACGAATTATTTTCGAATGTAAAATAACCAATGGGCACATACACTGAGATTAATAAAAATGAAAGAGGAATGATTTAACAGCAGAAAAATAAGCAAAGAAATCTACCCACTAAAGGGTGAAGAAAATGTAATGTGTTTTAAGAAAATAGAGAAGTGTTGAAACGAGTACAGTTAATGAAATTAATTCAATCAAAGTGACTAGCAACAACAGCCAATTAGAGGGCAGTAGAAGGGTATAAATTAACATTGAAGCAATGGAATGAGTACACTCGTATATGCAGCTATAACAGTGAAAAATATAGCACACAATTATCAAAGTCCAGCAGCCCAACATCCATATTGATTGTTTGTCTCTAAAAAACTACAACTACCAGCATGGAAAGTGCAGGAGGTCCACAGTAATAAAAATGCTACTGCACTAAGAGTCTTGAAGGAAAATCAAATGAAAAAACCACAAGCACAATGGAACAATAAAGGGAAAACAGGGCACTCTACAAACTAGGGAAAGCAAAACAAGAAAACCTTGAATACGCCTCTGCGATTACGATTCCCAGCATGTGGAGTACGGGTGCACTGGTCATGATACGGTGGAGCCACGCCTAAAATATTATGAAAGGGGGAAATCTCAACAGTAACCTATGAAAAACTAAAGAGCCAGTGAGATGGTTATTACAGTGACTCCTTGGGACTTGAAAAACAAATTAACTGAATGTCATGTAATCGTTTTATGCCTAATTGATTAAGTCCAAAACAACTGTGCCAACTTTTTAAATGCATCCGTTTTCACCAGATTTTAAATGCACAGTCACTTTTACTCACTCACTAATCTGCATGATTTTGATCTGTTGAATCATGCATTTTCACACATCAGAGCTCTTTATTTGAACTACAATTCCAATGTAACAGAAAGAGATAACAAAAATGTAGAACAGATATAAACATAGTAAAAGTACTGTAACATCCATCCGGTGACCAAGGTCCAGGGGAAAACAAACACGTTGGGCGTTGTCCGAGTCATTCCACCACCAGAGGACCAACGAATGGAATGTTAACCCTGATTTGGGAGTGCCACTCATCTTGCATTCTGGCAATAGTAACGCTGTTTAGGATTTTAGTGGCGTTGTCGGCACCACCAAATTACGAATGAGCGCCACAGCGCCCTTGAAAATGGATCAATTGGAAAATATATATTGCAAGTACGTAGTATTTATTGTTTTGCCAATAACTTTGGTGCCGTTTGACAAATCCTCCCGAAATTTTCAAAACTAGTTTGCAACTCAATTCAGCTGCTGTGTTGAAAATTATGTGGTGATTCGTCAAGCAGGGGAACGAGAAAAAAGGGGGACAAAAAGCGTTTTCCCCATGCAATTTTCTATAGGGATATTAGACACAACTGAAAATACACTTAATTTGGCAGAAAGCTAGCTCTTGGTCCAGAAAGAACCCATTTTGTGACTTGGTGTAATTCCGTTCAATATACTTTGTGAGTTATTAAAGAAAAAACGAATTTGTACATCTAGGGACTTCGGCTCCTCGGCGGATCCGACATGCTGAGGTCTGATTGGCTGCCAACACTTCAACTAAATGAGCCCCCCAAAAAAAGTTAAATAAAAAGAGAAGGGGCAGGGTAGGAATACCATGATGTTGGGGTCCCCAGGGACCCCGCCTATGCCAAAAATCATTACAAAAAAAGAATTGCCACAATAATCGTGGCGGATCTGCGAATCTCAGCATTTTTGTATTTTTTTTTAATACAAACAAGTGTGCTGCTGAAACTGTGAAAATCACACTGTGGCATTCGGGGAAAGTAATCTCGGTTTGTGTATTAGGTCCATTTAAGGAGTCTTGATAGTTTTATCATACAATTTATTTTTAATCAGGATTGCATTAAAAAAAATATATAAACTGAGTTAATAAAATATAATGTAATATTGACACTACATAACATACAGTAACTTGATCTGATATAGTGAGTGAAGTCACGCTGTTTCCTCTGAATCGGTTGTGACGTCGGAGTTCTCCTGCACAAACAGTTTCCTCCTTGTGAGGCGTAAACACAGTAGCAAAACGACTTCTTTGTTGCACACTTCTTTCCCTTTACCGGTACACACATAACGGTAATATTCTGGGTCGTAAGCATGATGCCATGGCGCAATAAATTATGTTTGGTATAGAAGAAAGTATACCTGACAAAGGACTCCCTCTTTTCTCTGCACCACTTGCTGAGCATGGAACGCCACTTACTGAGTGTGAAAGGGAACTTCCTCACTTCTTATAACTTGCACAAATTATTCAGTGCTTTGAATGCTACAAGTTGTGGGGTAACATTTATTACCTGCCTGTTTGAGTTTCTATTTATTTTTGAGATCTTTTGATGTTAATTGCATTTTAGTGCTTGAAGGGTCAGTGCCTGTCTTTCCTGCCATAACGGTTATGATATTTCCCGCCGTAACGGATATGATATTTGGTGCAGAAATGGGGAAAACTACACAAGTGATATGTAGTCTTGAAAACTCGTTCCAGTATGTTTTTTGTGGGCTTCCCTAAGATGGTGTACCCAAAAAAGCTGTGTGTGAGCCTGTATTTATGTCCCTCCTCATACTCGTTGGCAAGAAAGCAATCTATCTCTCTATCTATCTATCTATCTTCTTTCCTGTGTGTTAGTTGATCTAGCTAGCCATCTCCCTCTGTGTGTATTTTAATTATCCAGTCCGTGTACTGTCGTGTAGCTTCCTGTCTCCATATGTGCCTGTTCGCCTATTTGCTTTCGTGTCTTAGTTATCGATCTATGCCTCTCGCAGTGTGCTTTCTCTCTGTGTATTTTTGTAGGTCTACAGGTCTTGACATGAGTCTGTCTGCCTTGCTATGTCATCCCCCATCTTGTGCACTATTTTCGCCAGTGTATGCAGCAGTACACACGGCATACATGCCCAGACCGGGATAGAGAAAACCCTATAAGGCACAGTAATGTTCTAATGCTGGTGCTGCTGGCGAGCTATCCTGGCAATATACAAAATACCTCTCCAACCAAAGATCAAACAAGATTCATTAACACTCAGAAGTTACTTTTATTAACTCCGAGATTGATCACTTATTTTTCTTTCTATTGTTTTTTATAAGTTTTTCCCCTTTCTTTTGAAGACAATTAAGACATACACCTAAATATCATTTGTGATATTTGCAAAAACAAACAATAAAACATGTACATAATACACAACCAAATAGTACACTGTTCAAAGAAAATTGGAACAGAAGACAAATCAACAGAAATTAGACAATGAATTATTAGAATTATTAATTCTAGCAGTTTCAATACTGTATTAATTGTCTAATGTCTGCAGCCCACCTTTGCCAAAAGTTAAAAACTATTTTTTTAAAGGGCCCCAGGGCCGAAATCTAATCTAAGCCTAACTATAAAGCCCCTGTAAACTTTTTTTTTTGCAGTGGAAAACAAATATATATATCGGGAAGGGTTGTGGTGTAACCGTGTGATCTGAGAAATAGAATACGCACTGCCATACATTTTAACAATATTGTAAGTTATCTCATTTATTTTTACTAGAGATCGGCATTCTGCCATATTCCTCTATATGGTCACGGAACAGCTTTGTGGCTTGCAATATCCTTATAATATGCAGCTGGGGGTAGTTTACCTCATTTTCTCAAAGTACCTCCTTCTGTAGATTATAAGCATGTTGCAAGAGATGTTCTGTTAACATATAGAGGAACAAGGCCAAATGTGCAAGTTCCATTAAAAGGTCATGGAATGCGGAGATAACTTGCAATATTGTTAAAATGTACGGTAGAGTGCATTATATATATATATATATACACACACACACACACACACACACACACACACACACACACACACACACACACACATTTTCTTCACAGAAAAAAACTAAGTTTAAAGTGACATTAAACTTAAGTGACAATGTCAGTTGCACCCCCGCCATGCACAGTGTTGTCAGCAATTATGTCACTTAAATGTTATCAGATGTTTTCAATGCGGTCACTGAACTTGTCAGGAGTTATATAATATGAAAGGGTATAAGCAGTGCAAGGTGAGGGTGGCAAGTTAGTTACTTGAAATAACTATCACGCTTGAATTTTAAAAAGTTTTTTTTAGTTTAAGAAGTTACATTTAAAGCTGACAAATTCACCCAACTATAATGTCACTTTAACCTTTTTTTGTGAATTGAGGTTTTTGCTTTTTTAATGCAAAGTAAGATATTATTACCATATAATACATGGGATTCTGCAATCCCTTTATAAACGCGTTTCTAATTTCTTTATAATTAGTGACTTGTGACACACCCAGTCACAGATTATAAACAAAAAATGTATGAGCTCAAACATTATAAATTATTATAGTCGACTTCTGACATCACAATGCCTGCTGCTAGCAGCCGTGGTGGAAGGCAGGTCAGGGAGCATAATTGAAGCACCTGTTTAGCAATGATAATGGAACACTGTTTTTCTTTCTTCTGCCCTATTTTCCTAGCTTACAATGGCAAGCAGAGAGAACATGCCTATTTTTGCACACCTTAGACAGTTAAAGGAAAGCTAGAATCTTTCTGCATGTTTCTACACATTCTGAACTACTGCAGTTTTTTCTTTTAACTGATTTGTTTTGAACTGTTTCGAATATCTGTGTGCAACACATCTCAAACAGGTTTTTAACAAGTTTAATTTTGCACAATTTTGCCTAACTATAACATCACGTTAATCTTTGTTTTTTAGATCACATGATTTGGTTTAAAAAAAGAAAATGGAGATTGGTGCCCTGACACTGACGAAGGCTGAGCGCTGAAACATGTCTGTTGTTTTGTTAGTCGCAATACATTGGATGTTTAACGCCCTGTGAGAGTAGCAGTGTTAATAAAAAGATATTTGAGGAATTATTTAGGTACGCTACCCACTGAGGGTCTTAATGGAACATATGTGTATCTTGAGAAGTAGGATGTGCTCTGAATGCAACAGCCCACTTGGGCTAAATTTCTTTGACGTGGACTTCCTTTATAATTGGTTTACATGTTGTGTCACATTCTAATTTGTTTCGTTTCACTCTCCACAATTAATATTTATATTTGCAATGCTAACCACAATGAGTTTATTCATGATTGAATGTACAACATTTTGGAGGGTACCCACCATGGGTAACTAATGATCAATCACTTTTTTCTTAGTACCTTTGAAAACAAGCATTTGCAATGCAATAGGTCTCGCATTTACGAGAGTTTGCGCTATTGGCATTGTAAATGACAATGCCTTTTATGTATGGCTTGTTTTTAAAACCAAAATAAAAGGCATTGTCATTTACAATGCCAATAGCTTAAACTCTCGCAAATGGGAGACCTATTGCATTCTAAATGCGTTTGGCGCCCATGCTATAAAGATAAGTGTTAGGAGAGAGCGTGTCCTGCCTGGCAGGACAAAGCCATTTGAAAAAATAGTGCTAATGGGCGGTTACAAAATGAGACAAGGGGGTACTATTGAGGGACAATTAAGCTCATTGACCAATGAAAAGGCACAGTTTACAGTGGACAAAATGACACAAACCAAGGAAAAATATAGGCGGAGAGCCGTCGGAGCTTCAAGTACATAACTGAATACAGAAAGTCTCACCGAGCAGCGCATGAGCTGCCCAGGCTCGACGTAAAAAGTGCTAAGTAGAGGCCAGTAGTGGCCACGTCATAGTACTTTTTTGAGTCATACAAATAAAACTAACTATAAAACTTTAAACTACAAAAAGCAAATAACAGATGATAAAAAGGGTAAAAGAGTCAAGTTTCAGAAATCAAATTGAAGGCACAAAGACACTGGTTCCAATGCTTCAAAACAATGTAACACCACCACACAACATAGAGAGTTGCAGCTTTAAAACCTGCATTCATAGTAGTATCTTGTTCTGCAAAACTCGAGCTTCGAGAGCCAAGTGCAGATTTACCTTCAGTAAAACAGTGCAAAGCAAGTTATTATTAAGTTAAGATATTAAACGCAGAAAAAGAAATTAAAAGCTTAGTTCATATTTACAACCATTTAAATATTTTTTAGCAATAAGCCTCGAGCAAGGAAGCTTCAGTAGCATTATTTTCCACTAGCATCCAAGTTAATTTACCTTAAAAGCTGGAACTGTATTATAATGTTTCTCTGTTTGCTATATATAATTTGATACAAACTAGGGCCACATTTTGCTTTATTAACACCAATCCTTTGGGTACGGGGCGGGAGATTGCTATATGCACCCTTTATGTATCCCCTCTACATGCTTCGGTTCCAAAAACCCCAGCCCCCAACTCTCGGTTGTCCATGTGCTTGCTCAAAGTACATCGCTCCCACCCTCTGTTGCCAGTGTTGCTCGTGACTCACCCTCCCGCTCTTCCTGTTGCCTACCACTCCCCCCTTTTCCTTAAGCAAAAAAAAAAAACTTTGATATGGCCAGCGCTGGGCGAATCATAGACCACTTCACCACACCCTTGTTGTCCGGTTGCCACTCAAAAGCATTTGACCCCTCCATGTTGCCCCCTGGCCTTACTTCTGCTCCACTAGCAATTAAAATAAAAGTGCATGACACGGCCAGCACTCACCCCCTCAAAGCCTTCTTTTACAAAATTCAGCCATGCTGTAGCCGCACTGCTGTAGAACAGGACTGAAAACTACATTGCCAAGGCCAATCATTCTCTCACAGTCAAGATGAGACCGAATGACTTTGCCAATGCCGATTACTTTTTTTCTTCTTCCTCTGCCATCCTTCTACCTGTTGCTTCTACCTCTTACACCACCCTGTCCGCGTTGCTTCTTCCACTTGTCCATGAAGCTTGTTTCCTTGTCCCCCACAAACACCATAAGGTATAAAAACAAGAGATTACTCACGGTTTACAAACTTGATGGGAACGGGCTGTTGACATGGCTATGTGGAAGTGCGTCCGCTGCCGCCCGGCAGGTCCACTGTGCCCTGTGGGCGAGGGCACAGATGGAGCTGCGTCAAGTTCATCCACGCGGCCAGCGCCTTCTGGTTCCCATACAGAGCAGGAGCGGACACGATGCCCGCACTCCTGCCAAGGCCGAGAGTTCACGGGCATGGCTCACGAGTCAGGGCCCCGGCAAACAGCCATTGTTTGTGCTTGGTTCTGCAGCCAGCTCGAGCGGTCTGGGCACTGGGTGGGCTGCGAGGAGCCCGGGGAAAGCACTAGCAAAGTGCCGGAGGAGCGTGGAATAGAGGTGGAAAAGACGAGGCAGGATGAGGGGTGGGTTGAGATTTTCGTCGGAGATACAAGCAGAGCCATTTAGGTCGGTGCCAGATTTCTGGTCTGCGTTTTCTCTTGTGCACGGAGGCATGCAGGCGCTGTGACATCTATCTGCGCTCTTCAGCTTCAGTGGAAAGACAGACGCAGCATGCCCTTACAGAGGTAAGGCGATGACGTTTTCTCATCTTATTCACATGTGGTCTGGATATCAGAACACGTTATGCTATTTTACAGAGGCAAGCAACCCCATAATCAATCGACCATATTTCTAGGATGAATAGCAATTTATATCTTTCACTTACTGAATACAATGGTGTACTGCAGTCATCACCATGTTAAGAACAAGCAGCAGTGAAAGCGATCGGAAAAGCGAACACTATTGTAAAAAAAAAAAAAAAAAAACACCACGCCCGCGAGTGGTGCGCACGCGCGCCACAGCAAAACATGTGGTTTCAATTATCGCGCCCGTGTCTGGGCACGACAATTGAAACAACATGGCCTTTGGTGCGTGTAATAAACACCAACAGGCCATGGGCGGAGCAATGCTCCCGCCTTTGGCCTATTGCATGCTCTCTTAGTAAAAAAACATGCACGCAAAGGCCAATAGCATGTCACAAAAGGAAAAGCACACGCACGAGCGTGTGCAATTCCTAGGTACATTTTCAGACCCCCTACAAGAGGTCTCTCACTGCGCGAGCAGTGCTACGCACTGCAACGCAGGCGCGATACCTGAAAATAGTACAGAGTATTATGTCATTTTGTGTTTGCTCTTTTCACAGTCAGGCATGTTTGAAATGCGGAACATACTTAAATTTATTATGATCAATACAGTAATCTGCAAGGTTTTGGCAGTCTTTGCGAAAGTCTTTTCTTCTGGTCCATTATGAGGTCGCATGCCACTTTTTAGTAAATACACATGCTTAATGGCGCCTCACTATCAGTAAGCAAGGCTGCAGGACAGCCAAAATGCATCTAGTGGTAATTTCGGTAGCACACAAATAAGTCTGGAGCTGACCTAATATCCGTAGGACTGCAGTTTCTTCATGAAGCGTCAACTCCTTTACATACAGGGGAAAGGGCAAAAGGAGTTTACGTGGAGATTGCGGACTCCGCTCATTGTCGATGCGCCCTTCGATCTGGTGCGCAACAGAATCCAGCAGCATTTTGGAAGTAATATAGATATATACATAAATATACACACACACACACACACACACACACACATTTACAAGGCTAAGCAAAAACTGTGACAGGCCAGATATAAAACTAAGACTAAATGCTTTAGTCCTACTTTAATTTCTAGCCTGCCACGGTTTTTGGTTCTCAAAATCTGGTCACCCTGCATTCCAGACACCCAACCACAAACATTCTAGCCCTGCCCCTTTTTTTCTGATCCTGCGTGACACATCCAAAGAAACTAAAATCCTTCAGCCTAGAAGTAGACCTGAAATGTCTCAGATGTCAATATCAAGAAGCTGGCTTTGTACACTTTACTCTATCCACACTGCTGGCCCTACTGGGCTATGTGAAGGAGCTTCCAGCCCCTAAATGGAAAACATATGGTGCTCGCATTATTGCTGGCTAAGCACTGAGGTGACATTGGATGGGGGCAATGACATCATTAAAGGCTAGATAAAAGATCTGGCTTATTGCAGCCCGATATACCATCCATGACTGACAAAGGCACTAGCTGGAGTGCAACGCGATGTATCACCAGGTCTAACAATGGCACTAGCTAGAGTGCAACGCAATCTATCACCATGAGTACCAATGGCACTAGCTAGATGAAACTCATGGATAGGAACTGGTCATATGTTTTATATATACACAACAAAAACTGGTGCAATCAAGGAACCCTGAAATTGCAAGCACTGGCTTTTTATGAAATGAATGAATGAATGAATGAATGAATGAATGAATGATCGGAGCTTATAAAGCGCACAGCTACTCCCTCAGGAGTGTCCCGGCGCTGAAGCTTCACACAGGACTGCACCCAATAGACAACTTAACTCTTAAAAAGCCATGTTTTCAGCGGTTTCTTTAAAGTTGTCGCATCAGTGCTCGCTCGCAGTGCCGCCGGCAGTTTAATTGTGATGCCTCCTTAAAATATGAAGAAATATTAACATACTATGAATATTTTGTGAATCTACATTAGAGCAACTTTTCAGCCCTGTTGAATATGGCTATTAAATATAGCCTCATATCTATACATCTATAAAAACCTGTATGTAGAGGATATCGTATTACAACATATAAATAACATTTGGGGAAAATAAATTAGCAGTTGTGTGGTACGAAGCGCTATACAAAAAAAAAGTATTACTCATGAGACCTGCCCAGTGGGCAAAACATAAGAGACATAACTTGCATCGATGCAGAGACTGCACAAAAGGAGAAAGCTCATGCCACTTGAACAAAATTGCAGACATGATTGCTGAATGTAGCTCTCTTTGCACAATGAGTCTCGGATGCCGGAAGCTGAATCAAACCCCACAAGTGATTTATAAACCCGCACATAGCACCTGCTGAACTGTATTGAGAGAAGGGGAAATGACTCATATCTTACTGCTGGAAAGGAGGCCCTGGCCTACTTTAATAGCACCAAAATAGAAGTACCATGCATCATTCCAACTCTAGGGCAACCTATGAACATTTTCTGCAAAAGGCAAATGATTCATTGTGATAGGAGCTGTATGGTTTCATAACAAGAAAGAGCAGGAATTAAATCACCAATATTGTTTTGTCTCTTTAAAAATACAAATGAAAGAAAAAAACATAATGTTTCCCTTGCGTATAAATTATGCCAGAGAAAGGCCCACTACCGGGTTTATATTTAATTAGCTAGCCGATAAATATTTATGAACGGAAAAGTACTTTTCAGGTGGGAAAGTATGCCTACTATGGAGGGGTGCTGGCATGATGGAGGCACTTTCGGTTATAGTGAAATAATCGGATAAGTAAGGGTACAGTGGACCCTGATCTGGGGGTCAGTGACCCAAACAATGATACTATTTTATGGTACAATATGGAAACAAAACTAAAATGCGTCTCTTACGTGGAAAACACTATGAGGAATGCCAATGCTAGACGATTTTTAATAATATTTTTAACAGAATAAGAGTGCATTATCGTATACATGATAAAAAATATACAACATGAGCTCTACTACAAAACAAGCTTTGACAAAACAAATAGGTGTCACCTTTGCGACCTCCTGGCTTTGCCAATGTTTTTATAGCTATGCTGCACAGCACCCAGGATGCTGCTGTGCAGCATGGCAGAAGATTACAAAAAATAAAAATAACAGGATTGGATGGGGGTTATCGCCAAAGGAACACGGGAGTGGACACAAACGAAACAGGAGGTGGGGCTGGAGGGGTACGTGAATGCAACGGAGGAGGGCATTATTTAAAGCAACACAAGGGATGGGGGAAGGCAACACGGACGGCACGGGTAGGATAAGCACATGAGAAATCACAAGAGGAAGGGGGTGGGGCAGTGCTTAATTTGAGCCGGTGGTTTCCGGTGCTCAGCACCTAATTGCCAGCCCCAGGGCTTATGACAGTTTGCCAATTGGTGGCACTGTCTAGCTAATTTCGGTATTAGCACAACAGCAGATGCGTCTGATGGTTAGTAGCTATATTTGTACTGTCATTGCCAGCTGACAGAGGGAATGTGTGGTGCAAGCTTAAGTGGCCTCCCGTCGAGAGCCCGGCACTTAGTGGTTTACAAATTAAGCACTGGGGTGGGGAGAAGCAGTCGGACAACAGAGAACAACACAAAGCGCAGGGGGAGATGCACACGTGGGAGAAGGATCGAAGACACATGGACTCTAACAGAGTGCTTCAAACAAAACACAAAAAGCAGTGTTTGAAAAGCAAGTAGTGGAAGCAGCGGTGCCAGCCAAATCAAAGAGATTGTACAGAGACAATGCTTTGGGGAAAGGACTAACAATATTTAGCCAAGCTGGGACACAAATAAAAAGCAGACAAATGAGAATGACAACGAAAGCCAACCAATAGAACACAATGAGTGGGCTAAGAGCCTCTCTATATTCTTGGTAACCCAAAATATGCCTTGCAACAGACCATGCATGAGTTCTCTAATAGTCTCGACCTAATAAGGGGAAAGCGTGTCAGAGTGGTTGAGTGCTTGGCCTGCTGCTCCCAGCTTGAAGAGGCAATATACCAGGCTAGAGCTATGCCAAAAAAATAATTTGTGGGGAGCCTGAAGGGACCCCTTTCATAATATAGTACCTTGAAAGGTCAATTCTGTCACTATCAAAAGTAACGCAGACTGCTTTATCATCGTTTGCGTTGTGCACTACTTGCAACTGCTTTTTGATTGCCAAGAATGTCATGTACCTGCTCCTGTTTCTTTCAGAAATCAATAAAAAGATGTTTATAAAACAAGGAGAAAGGTGGTGCCAAAATCAGGCTTCCTCATCCATGTTATTGAACACAGTCATATATATATTCACAGAAAAAAACATAGGTTTCAGGGGTGTTATATTTAGCTGGCCATTTCACTCATACAAAACCATAGAAATTCCTCCGTTATAGTTAGTTCTGCTAACTATAACTCGCGCGCCCGCAATGCACTGCTGATGATGTCACATATTGCATCATTCATGACATGGTCAGTGACATCACTGATGACAGCTCAAATGACATCACTGGTCACCAGGTAAGTCTGCTGCTGGTATTCAAAGTGCATGTTTCAGTCTGCATGTCAGAATTAATTTTTGTATGAAATAGAAGAGGATTTGAGAACTCAAAATATGCCCAAATTTTTCTTTCTGCAGCACTAATCATAATTTCTATGGCAAAATGAACCCCCTCATATTGTTCCTTTGCAAATTAAATGTTTTAAGTGTTACCACTTTATTCCAATCAAGATGGCTTCAGGTGTGCCATACTTTTGTCATAAGTAGGACTGTTAGCGCTCTAGTTGTTCTTTAGAACACTCTGGGAAGCTGCAGTAGAACACAAAGGAATCAACTGAGAGTCTCTGCCCTTGTTGGATGTACGTTTTACTGAGAATGTCAGACTTCATTCTCACATGACTGAGAAAGATAATGTGAATTTACAGAAAATATGCTCTCAGGTTAGCTTATAGATCACCTTCAAACCTCTGTGGAAGAAGCATGAGAACATATTTTTCTCTCAAACATGATTCATGATATCCCAGCAGAAGGCTTTTTCACATGGTAAAATCACCTTAGAACACACCAGAATTCCTAAAATGAGTATGATACCATCAACAAATGATTTATAATGTAACTAAAGTCTTAAAACCTTCTATTAACTGCAATGCTTTTTAATGAGGTGCTATCATGTATATTGGTCCCAAGATGGCTGCCAACACTTCTTGGATGAAGTGCTGACAGCCAATCAGATCTCACGATGAGATGTGTGGTTAGGCTCCGCCCAGATATATATGTGATTTTGATTTTCTCAGGAACTACTGAACAGATTGACACCATTTAAGCAAAAGGCACGAGTCTGAACTGAGGACTACATCTTTGCCAAATTTGGTGTAATTCCGTTCAGCACTTCGGGCTGTAGCTGCGGCTAAAGGTCTTATGGGAAATTGCATGGGGAAAACACGTTTTGGGACCCCCCTTTTTTCTCGGCCCCTGCTACACAAATCATCCTGAGACTTTCAGGATAGGAGCGGACCGGAGCTGGACAAAAGTTTCGAACATTTCGCGAAGATTCGTCAATCGGCACCAAAGTTATTGGGAATAGAATGTTGCGAATTTCCTATGGAAAATAGGTCCTAACTATAACTACCTACTGGCGACCTTCAATGTAAAGTGCAGGTTAATCAAAACATGGATGCCATTCACATCTTAGAAAGGCCCATGAAATATATACACATTTTCTACCACAAAGCCAGATGCTAATTAAGCCTCATTGCTCTCTGAACAGGGTGTTAATTTTGGTAACGTCCTCTTGAAGCCTGTTATTTGCATTTAATTATCCACCACACAATAATGGGCTTGAGGCAAAAGGTGCCTGGGGGAAGGGCAGTTAGTGTCTGTTAACACCTGGCAGCATATGGGCAAGACAGTAATTTAGCATCAATCACCTTATCTCATCCTGCAAGTACAAAGAAAGAAAGAAGCAAACAAACAAAGCAACAAACAAAGGAACAAACATACTACAGTAATTAGTACCGGCGAGCTAGGCTTTCTTCTGGTTGTGCCAATTTCAGAATTCCACACAAGGTATTAATTGCAACTTCTGGCATGCAGTTCTGCAATTACAGGTTGAAGTAATGCCTGGTTTATGACGTTTCCTAAATGTACTTATAAGAAGGACAAAGAAGAGATTTCAGTGAGTTGCCATTCACAAGGACAGGCAGAATGCATCATCTCATCCACCTCACAATTCTCCACACAAACGTTCATGGACAAATCACAGTGGAGAGACATCTGAGGACTCTTACACAATTTGCCATTTGTCCTCAAGCAATTATCTCTCAAACACTGTTTGGCTGGAACTTAAAAAAGTCTGCAAGCAGCCCTCCACTTCTGAGTGGAATTACAACTAATACAACTTCTAAAATGTAATCGGGTGTTGAATGCTGTGAAAGCATTGCTTCTTCTAAGTACTTAGATCCAACAATCTTGTAACGTCTGCATAAAGCTTACTGTTAAGTGTCCTTAAAACATTCAATTGTGGAAATAATCTTAAAAGCATTACACTAAGATTTAATTTATCATTACAAACCACTGTCAATGGCAGGATACTACAACATATTCAAATGTACTGTCAATAAGTAGACTCAAAGATTATTCTTGAGATCAAACATTAAGAAGTAGTGAATATGTACACTGTACTTCGGCAGTGCAGAGTGCGGGAACGGCCTTACAGACATAAACACACATATGGTAAACTAACCGTGCTTCATTTAATAATTAATATGTACATTATCCTCAAGAGCACAAAACACTCAATTGCAACTCAAGTAAAGACATTGATTCCTCTGGGCCAATTCTTACTAAATACCACCAGGAACACCCAGGGGTCATCATTCTGTTCAGTAAATATTTTTCATTTATTCTTATCTGGCTAATAAAGTGTAGCAGTTTACCTTTGCCTTTTTCACCTTCAATGAACTGAACCAAATATCTCAATTTTCTCAACCCCGGTCGATTTAACAAAGTTAGTGTTGCGTGCACTTGTTTTTATATTTTTGGCACCCCCATTGACTTCCTGGCCCCACATCTTGAAGGTCTATTTTTGGTTCCATACAGTGTTCAGTTCTACGTTTTCTGTTATTTACTTAAGGACCATCAATTGCTCCAAATAGGTGACTCTAGTCAGATTGTTTGTGCCTGGTGGGATTCACCCACTATCTCATGAGGGGAACAGCTCCAAATATTGATGAGTAGTCTTGGGGCCACTGTGAATGATTCTTTACTGATGTTGGTCTGCCATTTGATGTTTACAGACCAAAACGCTGCTATTACAGATTGGAACTTTACTGTTAGATAAACTCACACATCCAGAACTTGAAAAATAAATTTGTTTTTGTTCTTACCCAAAGCCAAAATAACTGTGGAACTTGCTTAGGAACAGATTACTTCACTTAAATAGGGTAGAATTTTAATGTTATCTTTCACATCACTGACTCTTATTGATTCATTCTAAAAATAGTTTACATGGCTAAATTGTATTCAAATACCGAATTCAATTAACTGTCAATGATCTCCAGGTCCAGTCATGTTATATGATTTTGAATGAACAATAACATTAAATGCATTTCTTACTGTGGCTATATGAGTAATTTCCGGAACTGAGTAGATCAACCATGTGCAGAAACACTGCCCTTGGAAATCCCTTTTTTGTGTGCATTGTACCACTATTCCCCAGAGGGTACAAGGTTGCTTTATAATTTGCTTGGTGATAATGCTATATGCATAGCCCTTCATCACATATGGCTATGCAAATCATCCTTTTACAAAGATTAGCACACAACTTCTATCAAATGTATAGTAACCAACCACAGTGGGAAGCTTGGGGATCAAGCGCGATGGGTAATATCGGCGGGCCAACTTTACTCACAAAAGAGGTATAGTTCAGATAAAAGGTGCAACAAATCTTAAAAATGTGTGTTTTAGTTTCATATTCTTGGGGCTCACTGAATAAGATCTTGCAGCATTGACTGCAAAATGCAGACTTAGTAGAACACATGCTTTATAAATACAATATAAAATTAACTAAAAAGTGGGGGAAAACAAGACCCATGGTGGGGCGTAACAAAGCAAGAAGAGGTCAGGCAAATAAGTTATGTGCTTAAAAAGCACATTTTTTTCACCCCCACATTTATCCTCCTTGCCACCTCTCCTCCCCCGCCACTCCAACCTGAAAAACATACACTTCGACCAGATCTTTTAGTTAACCATTCCTATTGCTGTACTCCATAATTACACAACGGCAATGAATGGCCATTTGGTTCTTTCAAATCAGACAGCAAACTCAATATAGGCAAGGGAGGAAAAACCATCTCTCACCATTACATTAGAGATTTTTTCAAGAGCTCAGTTTACAAATGGAGATTTAGTGGCGGCAAAATATCTCCGATGAAAGTGCTTTTTAGAAAGAGTTTGCCATTGTTACTTACTAAGAAGCTAATGAAAACAAAACCAGTGTAGATGAACTATACTCCACAAATTATTAATTACAAGGCTACATACCCACTCCCTCGAACTCTAGGAATTTAAATATAATAAAGAGTTGCTATTTTAAAATCTACTGGATGACTATAATGGAAGACACGATGAGATGGTTATCTGTGTCAGAGGACACAATGCAGGATTGATTAAGTAAGGCTATATATGTCAGAGGACATTATACAGGCTTCCCTGAGCACCCACTGTATCGACGTCCTAGACAACCCAGAATGTTTTTTAATAGCACTGACACTAGAGGGTCTGGGTTGATGGAGTACCTGGTTGCGCACGGCAAACAATGTAATGGATATAGTAGGTAGAAATGACTTTTCCATCCCCACCTTTACAGATAGACGCTGCTGCATTACAATAGATTATATTTTTATATCATCTAGTTTGGAGGGAGTCATTGCTGCATGGGAAAGTGCCCTCATCGCACTATGGCGACCACAACCCTATCGAGGTAGTATTCTAACTACCCCCAAGCCTAATTACAGGATTTATTGCACAGCTAGAATCCTCCAACTGACCACTGACAATTTAAGATTGGTAAGGAGAGTCGAAGAACCTGCCCAACATTTTTACAAAGTGATCAAAGGAGAACCCAAAACTGATCGAGACTTGCTTAATTGAGGTAGATACCGAACACCAAGTAACTGGTGCCTTTAGTGTGTTTGTCTTAATATAAGGGGGATCTTACTGTGCCCAACCTATAATAAGCCCAGGTGGTTTGACAAAGAAGGTTCTATGGTTAACCAACAGTTACGTAGGGCCCTTATGGTAAAACCTAGGGATCCACTGGAAGTTCCATCTCTACATAAGGAATATAAAGTAGTCACCACTAGGAGAAACAGGGAAGTTCTAACCAAACAGTGGTTTCACAGGTGTCGGTGGATAATACAAAGAACAGCAGACTTTTTTGGTCTGCTGTATCTGATATGAGGCACATGAACCAGACACTGATCCCGATTACTTGTCAAATCACTGGTGAATCATGCGAGAAGCATTTTAAAAATATTTATGCAGCCATCCCAGAGGAGGCCAAGATCATTATGGTCCCAAGCTGTATAGGAGTTCAGGTTTTGTTGAGCAAAGTAAAGGAAGCAATAGAACAGTGTACGGGTGGCAAAGCCTCTGGCCCGATGGGGTTCCAATCGACCCTACTAAGCATAACCCTGATTTCTGGGCACCGTTATTAATGAACATTTTAACAATCTTGTCCTCCCTCCACTGCCGAGCTCATGGTCAACCTCTATTATAGTGCCCATCTTCAAAAAAGGTGACGGCATGCAGCCGAGTTGTTACAGGCCCATTTCCTTAATAGCCTCAACATTAGAAATATTAGGAAGGCTTCTGAACAACAGGATTAAGGATTGGACAGAGGAGAAGCACATTCTTTACCCTTGCCAATATGGATACCGAAGTTGGGTCAGGACCATCGATCAGTGTTTAAATTGGACCCTGATTATAGGGAAGTATACTGTAGCCAGACAATGCCCTATATATTTGGCTTTTATGGATTTGACCACAGCATTTGATTCTGTATATGGTTCAAAGTTGTGGTCAAACCTTCTTTTATGTGGAATGGATGAAGCACTGGTGCAGTTTTTAGCATACTTGCAGAAGAATATGAAGGCACGAGTCAGACTCAACATTCACGGGGAGGTCTCTAATGATATAGGAGTCTTTCGAGGAGTAAGACAGGTGTGTTTTAGCCCCGCTTTCATTTATTTTATATATTAATAATCTGTACCCCAGCCTAACTCCTATTACTGCTGACGCTCCAAAGGCTATCCCCTTCCTTCCCTCTTGATGATGCGGTGTTGATGGCGTGCACTCCAAGAGCCTTGCGCATCCTACTACATGAATTTGTGGACTTTAGGGTGACTTAGACATGCATACAAATTATGCTAAATATTATATCATGTCCTGCGGCCCCAGAAAATCAGTTGTCTGCTCATAACATTGGGGAGAACAAATTAAAATGCACTAGCACTTTTCCTTATTTAGGGCTTACTTTCGATGCTACAGTTTTACGGTCAGTGCACACTACCCACTGCAGATCTAAAATGATTAAGACTGTTGGCATTCTTCTTAGTCTAGCCCCAATTTAGGGGAGAGGGAGCTCTCATACCCCTGCTGCAAATTCACAGGATGCAGTGTGTCCTGATAGCGACATATGGCGCAGAGATCTGGGGAATTTCTAAATGTGATTCCATCCAGAACAAAGAAAATAGGTTCTGAAGAAAAGTCTTAGCGGTCCCCATTTCATCATCCCATTTTATTTGCCATACTGAACTGGGACTTTCATATATAGAAGATTTTATTAACGCCAGACCCCTCTTACTATGGTCAGCAGTGTGGAAAAATAAGTAGAGTCTTACGGGAGATATTATTAAAAACTGGTCCAGTTGTGCAAAGGTCTTGCCGATCCCCTGGTTAGCAGAACTGGAGGCAAGTCTTCACAAGATTGGCTATCAGCATGTATTCACAGACCATGAGCACTCCATTAGTATTAGCAAAAAACAACTTCAGCAAGCTTCGTATGATTTCGCTCACACTGAAAGAATGAATGCGGAGACGAGGAAGTCGACTGTGGTAGCCTGTATGAAGAGGACAACAGATTGTCCAAAGAGATATCTTGTGACTGGGCCAACAGGTCGCCGAGGGCACAGTTTATTGTTCCGATATAGGGCAGACACAATCATATACCTACTGTGCTTCCCTCTGGGTTTTCAAAGAAATCTTAATCTAAAACCTTGCCCCTGTAATGGAGATAAGGGCAAACCACGCTGAATTTCCTATTTTTTGTGTGGCTTTTATTCAATGTACACTAAGCAGTTCTTACTTACCCTTATAAAGAGACGCAATATTAATGATTTTAAGGTAGCTTTTAATATGTTATATCAACTTTCTGATGAAGAGGTAACTGTTCACGTAGGCACTTTTTTTTTTAGATCTGCAGTGCGAGCCCTTAGTTTATGAATACAGGTTAACCTGGATTATTTGATTATGCTGCAAACAGTTGAATTGCACTGAAGACTAAGATCCTTTTTAAAAGATTGTTTTTATACACTGCATATTACTATGTTATTGTTAGTTTTTATTGTAAATGTCTGTGCTTTTATGGGTACTTTGTGTACCTGAATAGAGATTTTGAACTGCACTAGTCTACCATAACTACAGGATTTAAACATTTTGGCGGTTATGGGTCTGTTTTTTTATGGGTTTTATGGAGGTACACCCAATACGATTCTCGCCCCTAATGGCATACAGGCCTGGGTTTTTTCCAAGACATGGATGGAGATGCATTGGTTATGGATATTGGCTTTATTTGGCCCTAATTCTTATTTAGTAGTCAAGATCTAGTCTTGGGGAATTGATAAGGGACCTGTTGAGTTGAGACAAAAATGTCCAGCTTAACGGTTCCTGTGGTCCTTGAAGTAATAGAGAGCCTCTGTCCTGCTGAATCTACTATCAGAGGAGCGCTTCAGCCACATAATACAAATTTAAACAACCAGCAGATCTAATTTGTAAATACTGAATGCAGGCATATCCAATTACACTCTATACATTTAAGGAGTCAGACTGTGCTTCTCCAGATGAAGAGGTGAAATAGAACGTACAACATTTATACTCTAACACATTTCTGTTGATTTGGCGCAAAGCAAAGACACAAATGCTACAATTGTAATTATATACGGTTTTATAAAGCGCAAACCAGCCCAATAGGAGTCTGGGAGTTTTACATTAAAAAAAAATAACAAGTACAGTTATAATGGAAAGCAAATTAATTATAATCATTACCAGCTGTAAACCAGCAGATGTGGACCTCACATCAGCGAAGTAAAAAAAAAAGTAAGGGGTTGTGTAGTAGTCTACCCAGTGCTTAGTATGCCTTACGGCTGCAGAAGAGGAGAGGCGAAAAACAGACTAGTGAACATTATCTAGGGTGTTCTCCTTAAACTACCAATTCGAACAAGACAAAACTGATAATGATGATCTAATAACTGAAGGAATTTGAGACCTGTCATTGGCTTTCCAAGTCTTGCAAAAATTCATTTGGTTAACATTTTAGAAGGCAGGCAAAAAAAAAAACACAGGTACTCACGACATTTTTAATCTAAGTTGCAACAACTTGAAATGATAGCTTGTCTTGAAAAAGCGAAGTAATTTAGTGAAACGTGTCAGCTGGATTGTAATATAGATTTTTCTACTGTAAAAGTACTATGTATATTGCGAATATTAAATTGGACTCTTGAGAAAGTGTAGAGTAGTGTCTGGTGGGTGAAGTGAGATTGATAAGCTTTTAGATGCCCTTACCACTTGCTTTTAATGAGATTGTAATCAGTTATTGAGTATAACTGACATTTGCACACAGGGTACAATGCATTAAAAGGAGCATATACAGAACTGCAAACACATTCAAATTATAGTGAGAAGAAAGGGAAAGGAATTTTACAAAATGTACCCTGAACTTCACATTAGTGCATGCAGATCACCTAACGTCGAACAGTAAAAACACAATAGTTAAAACCTTCAATTTAGGGAATACCAGAGTAGGGAAATTTATAAATGGGCAACAGACCAGAAACAGTGGCGGGAATAAACTCAGCATAATACACATGGCAAAATGAAGCAAAATGTGTCCTACAGCACTGAGCTTACACCACAGAAAGCCTTAGCTGTATACTGCTTGCTCAGGTTCAGAGGAAGGCTAGGACTTCCATGGCTCGGACTCTTAGCACACTGTTGATAATCTATCAATCATGTTCATTCACATATGCCGTTACTGGCGACAGTCGCCAGAGCATGAAATTAAAATATGAAAGCAGGTAGAACGCCTCACTGGTGAAGGAAAGGACAGTGGGAGAAATGGATATTTAGGGAAGACAAATACAAGACACAAACATAAAGAGCGTCTTAGGGAAACGTCAGAGAGAAAAGACATTATCGCTAAAAACACGGATGAACCGCCAAGGATGGGAGGAGGTGGGAGCACTAAACCGATAAAACGAGACACGAGGAAATACCGAGGAGCAAGGAAAATAGCAAATGTAGAGAAGAACAGACAAAGAGCGAAAGATCGAGACAACATAAATGGGAAGAGAAAAATGGAAAAACAGATGAAAACACGAATACAGATTAGAAGATACTGACCGATAGATATAAAGATGTTCGGGCAACGTAATGGAGCCAGGTTAAAAATAAAAAAAGTAAAGACACGTCCAGCACATTACTGTTGTCCGACACTACAAATACCGAGAGTGGAGCATAAGAAATGTAAATAAAAACAGAGGGATACGTGTGGGGCAAAGGTGGAGAAAACGTAGGAAGGGAATAAGCAGACACAGAGGAGGCCTGAGAGTTTCCAGGACCTTATCCACTGGCGTCCCCTGCTCCCAAGGCAACCTACACTCGCTCCTCAGAAGGCTTCGGCCCGCTGGCCGGGGGACCGCACCGCTCTCCCAGCCCCGACTGCCCGCCTCGGAGCTCGGTCTGTCTCCCTTCGGCAGCCCCCTTGGCACCGACCCGCCGATCCCTTACCGTATGGGAATGCAGGCTCTGGCTGGCCTCGATCACCGCTGTCAGCGGCACCGTGTCATCCAGCAGCACCTTCCCGGCCGGAGGCTTGTCCATGAAGGCCATGCCGCGCGCGGCTGCGGGCTGTACGGGGGAAGCACAGTGACAAGGGAAGAGCTCGGGCCGGCAGCATTCGGCGCTCTGTGGGGCTCAGCGCTGGAGACGGAGGCGGGCCTGCTGTCAACAGGACCTCCCCGGCGCCCGCTGGGTCCTAAAGCCCCACGCTCACACAACTTGGCATGCAGTGGGGTGTAGGAACCTCCTTCCCTCCGCCACCTCCGCCGGCGGTCGGATTCCCCCATTCCGCCCCCTGATAATCAGAGCCAGCCTCCTGCCATCCTCTTCTACGCCCCTAACAACCACTTCTCGTCCTACTGCCAACCCAGTCTCCTCCTCTGGCTCTTCCTTCTGTAATGGAGTTATCTTTCTCTCGCTAATTTACATCTTCACCTACCGCCCTTTTCTCCTCCCCCTACTAGCCACGCCTTCTCCATCAGCTTCTTCTGATAGCATGCCTTATTTCCTTCATGACAATCTCCACTTACCCATCTCCACTTACCCTGCCAACCTTGTCACCGACTGTGATGTCAGTCTACTTCTTACCGTGACCAGCACTCATATGCCATAATGTGGATGGCACCAGCAACATTATCACAAAGAAATGTGCACAACCCACAAATACAACAAAAATGAAAAGTACACTAGGGCTTCATTTTGAGATATGGTTGCTGTAATATCTGACGGTCTAGATATTTCTCAGACCGCTCCACGTCATCCGCGGGCCAGGCGTGGCCTGCGGGGTAAAATAAATGGAGCCGCCCGCTCCGTGGCGCGGTCTTCAAGCCGAGCACTGGTGTGGTCTCCCATGATTTAGCGTCTCCGCGCCCCAGTGCGACCTTGCTGCCCCGTTCCCGAGGCCCGCGGCAGGGCCTCATCACACTGGCGACGAGGGTGGGGCGGACAACGACGTGCGCACCAGCAGCCGAGCGCCGCTGCACATGTGGATCGGAGCGCCGGAGACCAACGCACGTGCACGTGCACCATGCCTAGGTGAGGGCCTGAGACCACGCGGCACCGCGGTGAAGCAGATCCAGCTACAGGGTGAGTGCTGCCTTGAAGACCCACCCTGTACAGCTGCCAGTTAGATCGTGTGAAGGCAGATAAGAGCCAAGAAGCCCCCCAAACCGTTGCGTTTGAAGGCAGGAAAATTCCGAAGTGGGCCCCAAGCACAGCAAAAGGAAGGAAAAAAACAAGCTTTGACAATCCAAAAAAACAAAGAAGGACAGGGCACCTGCGCTGGAAAGGTACACAGGCCCACAACACACCCCTGATTGAGGCCCACTGCCACTGCCCTGCTACAGCCTTCAATACCCCAGAGTGGAGAGGGGAGAAAGGGGATATCGGCACACACTGAGGTGTGAAACGTAAAACAGCAAGCCAGCAGGGGAGGGACACGCCACCTGCCCCACAAAGCCAAGGTAGACACCTGCAGCACGCACGATGGGTGACAACGACCAAGGGGCCGCACCAGGCCCAGGAGCTGCACCTGGCCAAGCAGCAGCGCCAGCTCACATTCCGTTCCAACACGCAGCATCGGGAGTCCTATCCCCCGTTCAGCGAACTAGAAGACCCGGCGACAGCGTCGCCCCGATGGAAAATCTGGATAGAACGGCTCAACAACTATTTCATCGCGACCAGGGAGACGGACGACGCAATAAAAAGGTCCCTGCTCCTGCACTACGCAGGGGACGAAATATTCAAACTATTCAAGCATTTACCCAACACGGGAGCAGACGCCGATTACAACACGGCGGTAGCCGCCCTCGACGCCCATTTTGACCCACAACTAAACCCAGATTTCGAACGGTTTAAGTTGCGCCAAGCACGGCAAAGGGAAGGTGAATCGATGGACGTATTCTATGCCCGGCTGCGGGAGCTCGCTAGCACACGCACAGAGGACGACCAGCCAAAAGAGATACGCGCACAACTAATACAGGGGTGCCGAGATAAGACGCTACGAGGGCTCATCCCTCGCCAACCGAAAATCGCACTTGAGGACATGCTAGTACTAGCCAGGTCACATGACCTGTCCGCAGTCAGAGCGAATGAGATGGACCATGCGCTCATCAAAACCCCAGGACGGGCCGAGAACATCAAAACAGAACGTGCAGACGCCATCCGAGCAAAACCACGAGGAGACTCATCTAGGAGCTCAAAACCGGAAGGAACAAAACAAAGGTGTGGGTATTGCGGGCACGAGCCACATTCTGCGAAAGACTGCCCCGTGCAAGGGAAAACGTCCACCAACTGCGGAATACCCAACCATTTTGCATCAGTATGCCGGAGGCGCACCAAAGGCCGTGAGTTCCGAAACCGAAGGCCCCCGACAGAGGCAGTACGGCAACTGTCGGTAACAGAGGGGAGGCCCCCGGAAGATCCGAAGAGGAAAGGGAGAAGATACCAGGAAACGAGTGAAGAGTCATCGGACGATGACGAAGAGGAGGTGTACTTGATCTCGTTCGCGCGGGAACTCAAGTTACGCCGCAGGCCTTAACCAACGTGTGTGGTACACGTGGCAGGGACGGAAATGCAAGCTGTCATCGATACGGGCGCCACAGTGAACGTGATGGGCCTTCAGCACTATCGACGCCTAAGACTCTGCCCGCCGGTGAAGCCGTCCAAAACGAGAATCTATGCATACGGGGCAGACACCCCTCTTCCACTAAAAGGGAAAATCACAGTCCCCGTCAAGGCAGACGACCTGGAAGTAATGACAACGATCCATGTCATTGACAGAGAAGCAGACACTCTAATAAGCAGCTACACCGCAGAAGACCTGGGTTTGATCTCTTTCGCAAGGAGAATACAGACTCACCAAGTAGAAGAGCTGCTCAACCAGTTCCCCGAGTTATTCCAAGGCCTCGGACGAATCAAATGTGACCCGGTCAAACTACACATTGACAGGACGGTCGTCCCAGTCGCTTTGCGACACAGGAGAGTCCCTTTCCATCTGCGGCCGCTGGTGGAAAAGGAATTAGACAACCTGGAAAGG
The DNA here is from genome assembly GCF_964204655.1 of Triturus cristatus. Classification (NCBI taxonomy): domain Eukaryota; kingdom Metazoa; phylum Chordata; class Amphibia; order Caudata; family Salamandridae; genus Triturus; species Triturus cristatus. The sequence continues at coordinate 214,979,848 of NC_140592.1, forward strand.
CTAGGCGTCATCGAGAAGGTGTCAGGACCAACACCCTGGGTGTCTCCAATGGTCATTGCAGAAAAGCCGAAGCAGCCAGGAGCGATACGACTCTGTATCGACATGAGATTACCCAACAAAGCCATACAAAGGGAGCGTCATATCACACCGACAATGGACGATATCATCGCAGACGTAAATGGATCAAAGTGGTTCTCAAAGATCGACCTAAATGCTGGGTACCACCAGCTCCCGCTGGCCAAGGAAAGCCGCTACATTACCACATTCAGCACCCATCTGGGACTCCGGAGGTACAAAAGACTCAACTTTGGAATATCATCGGCGGCGAAAGTATTCCAGAACACAATACGTGAAATGCTGTCGGGTCTACCCAATGTACTAAACGTAAGCGATGATATTCTCATCCACTCGGCGACGGCCGCGGACCACTACAAACACCTCCGCAACCAACTGACACGCCTCAAAGAACACGGGGCAACCCTACACAGGGACAAATGCCAGTTCTTCCAACCGTCCCTGGAGTTCTTTGGGTATGTGTTCAACCAGAAAGGCATTCAGGTAGACCCAAGGAAGTCACAATCAATCAGAGCCGCACCCGCGCCAACGACACCAACGGAGGTGCGCAGCTTCCTAGGAATGGTAACATACTGCGGGAGATTCATCCCCGGGCTAGCCATGTGAGCGGAACCCCTCCGGGCCCTCACGAAATCAGACGCAAAGTGGCAATGGGGACAGAAGGAGGAAGAGGCATTCCAAGGCATAAAAGACGCCCTCCTAGGAGAAGCCACGCTCGCGTACTTTGATCCCACGAAACGGACGGAAGTCCTGGTGGATGCCAGCCCCGTGGGACTCGGTGCCGTGCTGGCTCAGGAACGTGAACTGGATCGATGGGCAGCCCTGTCATTCGCCAGCAAGTCCCTCACACCCACCGAAACCCGATATGCCCAAATTGAACGAGAAGCGCTGGCTATCAAATGGGCGTGCAACCATTTCCACCTGTACCTCAAAGGACAGCCGTTCACGATGGTCACCGACCACCAGCCGCTCGTACCACTCTTCAAGGGGACGGCACCTCACCCACCGCCGCGCATCGAGAGATGGGCAGTTCAGCTGCAACCCTATGAAATGGAGGTAGTATACCGGCCAGGAGCCAAGAACCCGGCAGGCGTCCTGTCCAGACATCCGGACCCGTCGGAGACCCAGGAGGACAGGGAAGAGGTCGAACAGTATGTACATTTGGTGTCTACAGCGGCCTGCCCCCTGAACAGGACCCTGGAGGACATCAAGGAGGCAGCCACCACAGACGCAGTCTACAACAGAACGCTGAAAGCTGTACAAGATGGGTCATGGACAAACTATCTGCGGCAAGCCAACTCCTGGGGCCCGGAAGAGCGAGAGCACACAGCAAAAATGTGGCAGATCAGGCACGAACTCAGCGCCACCAACAACGGGATCCTGCTCAGAGGGCCCCGACTGGTGATACCACAAGCATTGCGACACAAGGCGACACAATTGGCCCACGGAGGACATCAGGGAGTCACCAAAATGAAGGCCAGGATGAGAGAGAAAGTCTGGTTCCCAGAGCTGGAGAGCATGGTGGAAGAATATGTAAGGCGATGCCCGCTGTGCCAACTGACCGGCAGCCTGGAAAGACCCGTGCCGGTGATCACGGAAGACGCGTGCACTGTCCCGTGGTCACGGGTAAGCATAGACTTTGGGAGTTTCCCCGGAGGGAAGCACACACTGGTGCTGGTGGATGCGTTCTCAAAGTATCCCATAGTAGAACTGGTAGCGTCCACGGCATTCACCCACTTAGAACCCGTACTAGAGCGAGTATTCGCCATGTTCGGGCTCCCACAGGAAATCCGTAGCGACAACGGACCGCCTTTCCAAGGAGCTGAGTTTGCCACATTCCTAAGACAAAGAGGAATACATCACCGGCAGATGTAGAACGCTTTATGCGCACACTAAACAAGGTATTCCGCATAGCGGGTGTAGAACAAGCAGACCCGGAAAGACGGCTTCACGAATTTCTACGGGAATACCGAAGCTCACCATACTGCACCACCCAGAGGAGCCCGTGGGCCCAGATGCTTCATGGTCCACGGAGAGATCTACTCCCGACCTGCCAAGGATGGGCGCCACCCCCGTTGGAGGCCGAGGACGTACAAGACCGGAGAGCCCGCCGAAACCAACGAGCAAGCGGCCATCGCCGGGCCATGGAAAGGACACTCCGCGCAGGGGCTACCGTCCTCCTAAAGGACCGCCGTCCCAGAGGAAAATTCAAAACGAACTATGAACCATGGCCCTGGACAGTCACCGCGAATCACGGGACCATGGTCACAGCACAAAGGGGAGGAGAAGAGGTGTCCCGTAATGTGTCGTGGTTCAAGGAAGTGCCCCCAAGTCACCCCGTGAGACCCATGGAAGGACCGACAGGGAGTACACCTACATCCGTACCCGGGACCACCAAGACTATCACCGCACCGGCGGCCAGTCCCGCTCCAGAGAGCGGACTCCCCACCAGTCCGTGACTGCGGGGCTCTCCGCAAAGGTATAGCCTGAGGCCTAGCCAGAGACTGAGAGACTTTGCCTGCTGAGAACATCCAGAGACGGCGGACGGAGGGCACGCAAGTACTACCACCTCTGTGGTTTGAACTGTTTAAAACTGTGATTAGTTTTGGGGGTTGTTTGTTGACCGATTTGGATAGGGATGTAATATCTGACGGTCTAGTTATTTGTCAGACCGCTCCACGTCATCCGCGGGCCAGGCGTGGCCTGCGGGGTAAAATAAATGGAGTCGCCCGCTCGGGGGCGCGGTCTTCAAGCCGAGCACTGGTGTGGTCTCCCATGATTTAGCGTCCCCGCGCCCCAGCGCGACCTTGCTGGCCGGTTCCCAAGGCCCGCGGCAGGGCCTCATCACAGTTGCCACCTTTTTTGCTGACTTCCATAGAAAAACACTGGCCAGACTCATTAAACTGCAGAGGTGGGAGTGAGACAACCATTGTCTCAAATGCCTACTCATTGCATATAGTAAAATATCTTGAACAAAGAATTTGATGACCAGTCAGCAGCCTGAAGAATATCTTCCACTCTAGACCTAAGAGCAAGCACTTTAGATGCCATAGCACCTCTAGCTGAATGAGTGCCATACAAAGAAATATCGATCCCAGCCTCCGACATGACCCAGGGAACCCAACGCGCCAATGTCGCTACTGACACTGGACGAAAAGGCTTTTGAATAGCCAGTAACAAAGGACTAAGAGGATCATTTCTATGAGCCAAAGTGCTTTCTTCATAAACCTGCAAAGATTTTACTACACATAATTTAGCATTGTGAGGAAAAGCAGGATAATCAATGGACTGTGACATGGTTTGTGTTCTCTTTCGAAATAAGAAATAAAACACCACAAGGAGAAAACAACCTACCTGCAAGGTCCAGAGCTCGCACATCCGACACTCGTCAAGCATTAAATCAAGAATAAAAGCAGTGCCGGCTTTAGGGCAGTGCGACTGGTGCGGCCGCACTGGGCGCTGACCTGGATGGGGGTGCTGTGTTTAGCATTACTTACGTTTAAAAGCCCCTGTGTGCGTTCAGCTTTCAGGCAGCAAAAAAAAAACGAAATTCAAGATAACTCTTGAGATTAATGTTCTTGCTAGAGGGAAAGAGCAAAGTTTTGTCTTGTAGCAGTTTTGACATTAAATAGAACGGGAGCGTTATTATGCCTGCTGCAAAGAACAGATGTGTATTTTATGTGGATAGTCGAGTGGATTAGTAAAGCTAGGCTTTACCAGTGCTTTAAAACAAATGAAATGTATGTGGGAGAGGAGCTATCGAGAGGTGAGGGGCACTTACCAGGTGGTAGTGAGAAAATCAAAGGAGGAGTTAATTGGGGGGCGCCAATAAAGATTGTTGCACCGGGCGCCACCCACACTAAAGCCGGCCCTGAATAAAAGCATAGTCAATTTAGCAGAAAGTTGTTTCAAGGTCAAGTCATGATTACCAGACCATGACTCCAATAAAGACATAACATTTGTAACATCCCATAACTGAATGTATTTAGGTTTCGGAGGATGAGTCACCCTGATACCTTTCATTAATTTACATACCATGGGATGGACACCCTCAGGCTTGCCATCAACCGGGTCATGTCCAGCGGACATTGCTGATCTCAAATGTTTTACTGACCTGTAACAGAATCCAGATTCAACACACTCCGAAAGGAAATTCAGAACATCTTTCAATTTGTATTCCAACGGGATCCACCTCCCATTGAAGGCACCTACCCACCTAACGTTTCCATGCAGAAGAGTATCATTTATGGGTGGAAGGAGCCCAAGCTTGATGAATAAATTGGGCAGCTGCCACCGAAAGCCCTGCAATCTAGTCATGTCTTCTGAAATCTTCCAGACCATGAGGGTTAACTGGTCCTGAAGAATCGGAGGATGCGGCTAACCCACTGGGTCCAGGAGTAGCCAAGGGAAAACAGAAAAGAGAATGGGAAGAGCAGCAGATAAATCTAGAAGTTTCGAAAACCAAGATTGTGTCTTCCACAGAGGGTGACCAGAACCAGGGTCGCCAATTGACATCTGACTTGAGCGGCCACCCTCAAAATCATGGCAAACGGTGAGAAAGCATAATTCACCTGATCCTTCCATGATTGAAGGACGGCATCCGTCACCATGGCCATTGGATCCGGCCTCCAACTGTAGAACTGTTTCAGTTGAACATTGAGCCAGGAAGCAAACAGGTCCACTTGACACGGACCGAGTAGACATTATCTCCTGAAAGATGCAAGGGTGGAGTGTGCTGTCGCTGTAGTCCAGTAGGAATCTGAAATTCCAATCTGCAACTAGATTGTCCTTGCCAGGGAGGAATTCTGCCAGAACCGTAATCTAAAGGGCAAGGCAGAAGTGCCAGAATTCCCAGGCAATGTGACCAGCAGACGTGATCTCGTGCCCCCCAAGCATTTGATGTAATGAACCGCCGAGACGCTGTCCTTCCGCAGGAGAATGCAGCAGTTGCTCTTGATGAGAGAGATTGATTTTATGGCAAAACAGCTGGCCAGAAGTTCCAGGCAATTATTATGAAGTCGTAATTCTTCGGCTGACCAACGACCGCTAGTAGAAAATTCTCCGCATCGTGCACCCAATCTGCAACGACTGGCGTCTGACTCGATGACAATGTCGGGGGTACTCCGAAAATGGCTTTGCCGCTCCATGCCTCCATATGGAGGAGCCATCACTGAAGTTCTTCTTGGACTTTGACAGACAAAGGAATTAGATGGTCATAACTGAAACCCTGTTGCAAGCAGTGAATCTTCAGACGTTGAAGAGCTCTGTAATGCAACAGACCCGGAAAAAGCACCTGAATCAAAGATGCTAGCAAACCCACAATCCGGGCTAGGAATATCAAAGACACCATCTTTTTCGACAGAGTCGATCTCAACTCCCTCTTGATGGACTTTATTTTCAAGGGAGGAAGAAGCAATTGCGCTCTCAGGGAGCCCCCTGAAAACCCAAGAATTCTACTTGCTGGGATGGAATAGTCATGGACCTTTTGGTATTTTTCACAAATCCCAGTTCCTGGAGAAGAGACATCATCCAAGACAAATGACTTAACAGAAGGGAATGATCTTGAGCTAAGAGAAGCATGTCGTCCAGAGAGATGATCATGCGAACCCCATCTCCCTTAAGCGGACAACCACTGGTTTCAGAAGTTTGGTGAACACCCATGGGGCCGAGGATAGGCTGAATGGAAGAGATTGATACTTGACCCATTGGCTTTTCCAGCAGAACTGCAGGTACCAACGATGAGAGGGGCAAATGGGGACGGATAGATAGGCATTCTTGAGATCAAGAGAAGCCATCCAATCTCGTTCTTGAAGAAGGTCCCTTAGTAGATGGATACCCTCCATCTTGAAATGGTGTCAAATCACTAAAGGGTTGAAATTTCTGAGATTCAGAAATAAACTTTAAACCCCCACCCCCCCCACTTTTCTTTTGTACCAGAAACACGTTGCTGCAGAATCCCCTTTGAGGGAACATCAGCGCAGTTGCCTGTTTTGACAAAAGTTCTTGAAGCTCGTAGTCTATAAAAGACTTGTCTTGTTAGGAAAAAATGAGAGGAGGGGAAAGAATCCTGATATGGGGTTTGTGACAATTCTATTTGATAACCCTGAGCAGTATCCAGAACCCTAGAATCAGAAGTGATCTTTGCTCAATTGTGCATAAAGTACCATAGTCTGCTCCCCAGACTAAACAACTGGAACTTCTGCCAGGGAACCCAGTTCTGCAGTGGCCAGTTCCACCAACTGTGGGTCAATTTGAAGAAGCCTAGACTTGTGGTGTTCTGAGGCCTGTGCGCAATTGGCCAAGAGGCAAGTTGCCCTCTGAGTCCAACCAAGCACCTTGAATAAATAGGAGCCCCTGTCTCTTGGGCTTGGAGGGCCAATTCTAAGATGTTGGTCAGTGGGCCAGAAACGTCAATGAGTTAGTATTGGCATGCACGTAGTGCTCTATCATTGCCCTTCTTTGGGTCTTTGTTGTACGTCTTAAGGAAGGTCTGCATAGATGTATTAATATCGGGGGTGAGGGCAGTCTTACAAGATAAATCTGTCCGAGGGCATTCTGAGCGTAAATGGGACCTTACTTCTTTATCAAAACTTTTATGCAGATTTAACTGCATATATTCAGTCACTGCAGGAGCACGGGACCAATCGGAGGACCTGGGATGCACAATATCAGAAGGGTCGAAGGTGAAGTGGGATATAATGGAAGAAGAGGAGCGCTTGCACTTTTTTTAGCGTTTGCGAGCTTGGGATCTCTGAGAAGAAGAGGGATCAGTATCTGTATCAGTGGCCAGGGCAGGGGGCGATGGAAAAGAGGGAGGGGGTGGTGGAAGGGAGTCTGCACTGTAAGCATGATCAGGCAAATTCCCTTCAGTCACCTTAGCAATCATCTTCACATGTGGCCATAATGGGGCGGAAGGGGAAGAAAAGGGGGGTGGACCCCGGATGTGGGAGGTGGGAGAGGTGGACGAGCGCCCAGCAAGCTCGTCTAAGCGTTGAGAAATGGGTAGAAATGCGGAGCTGAGGGCTTTATATAGAGATTTCTGGATCAATTCATCAATAATTGCCTCCATGCCATCATTATAGCAATAATCTTCGTCTTCGTCAGGGCCATAGGCAACTAGACCCTGGTCAAAGGACTCAAAGTCAGACATATTCACAAGAGGGGGGAGAAACACCTCACTCAAAGTCCCCAGAGGGAAGCAAAGGTCAACCAAAATATATATTCAGGAAAAGTTGGAAGACCAAAATGCAATATTGTTACAGCCCTGCTCAGCCCAGAGTCAGGACGTCAATAGGAGCAATAAGCTGGCTGCAGGACTCTAAAAGGGAGTTACCAATGTGTTGGACAGCAGGACTTATACAGGAATAAAGAAATCACGAGCAGCCTGACAAAGGTCTCCTTAGTTTTAAATGTGCCCTGGTAACTAGAGACTCCAGAAACTCCCTGCTGTTGCAGCCTGGAGTGACCCGGCTCCAGGGATGTCTTTAAGATTGTGCTGAGTTTGAGGAGAGACTCTCCAGCAGGCTTCCGTAGAGGTGCGCGTGTATGGCCCAATTGGTCTTCACATGAGGCCTTGCTCCCGGGAGGGGCTGCCGCCTGATGTGCAGATGTGCGGAACGTGCTAGGGGGGAAAGGCAGCAAAGGGAGAAAGCGTCAAGAGTGCAGAAGTGGGAAAAAAACTAAATGAAACAAATAAAAAAAAAAAAAAATGGTTGTAAGGTGCTACAGGAGCCGATAACGAGACAAAGGAAGGGACAGCGGAGCGGTCTTGTGATGCAATCGGTTGCGGAGCACCAACCGAAACCTGAAAGAAAAAGATTACACAAGCAGATAACAAGCGGCGAAGCCGCAAGCACACATTATTAAATAGCGCAAACTGCACAGTATAAACGTGAAGCCTGTAAAGCGACAAAATAAAGAGGCACTTATCTTGATTGTGGAGCAGCAAAGAAAAAGGCAGGAAGATGGTGCTTTTCTATTTTGTACTGCTTAACGACTGACTAGTGGTGTGTTTTAGGAGGCGTGGTTCAAAGCCTCAGGGGACATGTAGTATTCTGAAGGTTTACTGTTTTTTCGTTGGCAGTAAACATTTAGAAGCATAATCAGAGCCTCCGGTCTTTCCAGAGAATCCTGTCCACACCAGTGCATAGATCAGCAGCCGAGTCTGCCTTGAGACCAGCACTTTTGAACACATCAGAGTAATGGAATATTTCTAATTAATAAATATTGTTCATTTAGTTTCGGGACAAACTCTATTTGTTCAATAAACTTTCATAATTCTTAACATATACTTGACTCTAGAAGGCTTATTTCATTGACTAGGCAACTGGTGGAATGGAAACGTCCCTTGCATGGTAATAGAAGTGCACCCCTGCCATGAGTGCCCCAGCTGCAGTGATCTTTGATAACAAATTATGGTTATGAGGGAGCATGGATCATGCGTGTGCACCATGGCATAGGCTTGTTCCATGGATTGTAGTTCAGTTAGTCTGGGTTGGGAGCACAATGCACTATCCTCATAGCTGTGAGGGACTACAGCCCATACCAAAAGCTAAGTAGCACGAGCACAGTGGTGGCAGCATACCGTTTTGTAATGAGTATTCAGTATGGTCAGGCCAGTTTAGCTCTATCATGAGTGTGGGGCTTACTTGCCCACTTAATTGAAGTTCCATTGCTGTGTGCTTAGCTCGCCCTTGGCGTCCCTCAGGACAGATGGAGGACCAGACAAGCAAGTGCGTTACATGGTACACAGTTATGTTTTAGCGCCGATGGAAGCAATGCATGGAGGCCTGCATCCGTGTCTTTACACGGCGTGCTGTTATGTATGTATGCCCATGGCAGCAGTAGATGGGAAGCTACACGCAGGTTTGCGTGCAGTGTAATATGTAGGATGCCTGTGAGTGGTACAGTGCATGAGGCCTGTGGGTCCAGATTGGGAACCCCAGAGCTGGCTGGAAGAACATGTGGAGGTAGAATACTTTCCCTGAGAGATTTGTGGATTGTTGCATTCCAGAGAGCTGGGTGGGATAAGCACTGGAGGAAAGAATAGCCAGGCCCATCACTGTACTTTAAAAGGGGCTGAAGATGGGGCTGATAAGGGAATCATAAAGTAGGGCTGGAGACCTTTGGTAACCTTTTGATGTGCATATCACAGAGGTTGACAACCATATGTGCACCTCCAGTGTCTCCCGTGGCCTGTGTTTGGGGTTATCAAGATTGGAAACTGTCCTGCTGTGATAGCCTGCTCTCTGGAGGAAGAGCTCAATTGGGGGAACGGCCTGTTCAAAGTGGTCGACCCCCAGAAAACAAACTTCAAAGGCAGAGCCATTAAATAACACTTGTGCATGGAAATACATTATAAAATGACAAAAAAATTGAGATAGTACACCAGTATGGAGAAGGTCAGCAGGAGTTTTATCTGTTGTGACTAGGGTACTTTGTTGTTCTGCTTTGTTAATTTTACCAATGCTTGTTTATGTTCTTAGATGTTGCAAGTGGGGTTCTAGTCTTGTAATGTGGTAGGGTTCCAGAGTGTATATCCTAATGATGTCAATTACAGCTGATCCCTTGGACCATGTTGAGGTCTGTGCTCATAGGTCCTTCTATCGAAGATAAACAACTCTTATTTATGGACAGAAGTTTAACCAGGAGTGTTATTTCTTTGTCCGACTCCTTGGAGACGTATGCTACATATTTTTGGTACCACGAGTAGGGTACGTTTTTGCGAGGGGGCATTTGAGGAGGAGTGAGAATCTTCAAGGGCCCACTGAGGCAAAAGGAGTCGAGGATTTTTTCTTTGTTAACTGTGGCCACTGGCCAGCAATTAAGGAAAGGGCACATTGTCAGGTGAGTGCCCCATGGAAATTGCTTTTGTTGCCAACCAACAGCTGTGCCTTGCACTCACCCTTGAGAACTTTGCATGTGAAACCATCTCCATGGGATTACCAGGAGGCTCGCGTCCCCAGCAAGTCACAAGTTAATAGTGGCATGACATCGAATGGGTGGTCCCAGGAGGCATTGTGAAACAGAGCCAAAGTGTGTCTGGCATTAGAAATAGCAGCCATTTAGATTGGGCTGTGATTTGTCCATCTTATGTTAGATGCAGTAGCCATTTTGGATTGGGATGCGATCTGCATGTCTAACCGGAGATGCAGCAGCCATTTTTTGTTTGGGCTACACATTTTGAACAAGTGTGCCTACTTGAAATCTAGTTTGTCAAAAGGTTGTGATGAAGAAAAAAATGGTCCTGAGTATTTGGTTTTATATATCAGCAACTGGTTTTGTCTGTGTCATTAGGTGGGATTTATATATACTTTGTATCTAATTTGTGGATACACCTTTTCTGACATTTTTGGCCATGGCATCCAACCAAGTCTTGATACAGTGATTGATTCAGCCACCACTATTCCTGTGGAGGGCAGGCTAGACAGAAATTAAATGGAAGGAGTAGCTACATATTTTTGAAAAATGCTTAACTGCAATTGATGCATTTGATCATGAGCCTCCAAGGAAATTAGCCTTGTTGTTTAACCATTTGAGCATTGCGGGCCTAGGAGTCTTTGATAATCTTCTGATAGTAGCTGCTCCCACGGAGAAAAATGCTCTTTAGAATGTTTACATGAAGGCAAAGGAGAGAATGAAGAAACAATACTCAGAGGAGTCCAGTGTACTCTTGGAGAGGCATCATTTCTTTAAAATGAAACAGTCTAGTGAAACATCTGTTGTGGAGTTTATTGCTGCCTTATGAGTTTTAGCTTCTACCTGCAAATTTGAAATCAATATATTATATAAGAGACCAATTTGTGTTTAACTGTTATTCTAAGAAAACACAGGAACGTTTGTTGACATGCCACAATCTTACTCTATTAGAAGTTATAGTTATAGCTAAAAGCTTAGAAAGGTTTATTGTTTCATGGCAAGCTTTGTCTAATCATTGTGGTTTACAACCTGTCAGTTGCATTTCTTCAGAAAATTCTGTTTGTGCAATGAATGTTAAGACTGGGAAAAACAAGAAATTTCAAAATAGTTATCATATGTGAGGTTCTATGAGCCATATCGGTAACACTACATTTCCTCCTGCTGTTGGAAGGAAATGCAATAATTGTAGGAAAATTGAACATTTCTAACCAGTGTGTGGAGTCACTTTGAATTTGCCTAGCAGGGTGAAAATAAGAATGTGAACATACAAGAGGAATGTGTGGATGCGTGTGTGGGAAAATTTGACAATGTTCTCTTGACTGTGAATGCTGTGAAAGAATCTAGTGCAAGTAAGAAAATGAAAGAACTGATATGTCAATCAACAGTTGATGGAATTTTACGGTTAATTCTGGGGTGCCAATTACCATTTTGGCTGATATTACATATTACACGTTTTGGTCTGTCATGTCTACTAATGTTAACCCCAAAGCATAGATATTGATATGCTGGGGTATTTTGAAGCAATTCTGGAATGTTTGGATAGAACAATTTGGATGTAAGTATATATGGCTGTGAGAGGTCGTGACATTGTGGGGTGGCAAGATTTAGCAAGATTAGGTATTATTTTGAGACCAGCACATGAGAATCCCATTGTTTTGGGGACATTCCCATTTTGTCAGTTAGTACTGATGAGGATTTTGTGCAGGCTATGATAGCTTAATATCCTGGAGTATTTAAGAACAAAATTGCTACAGTCAAAGGTTTTAAGGGCGATATTAGATTAAAAGAGAATGCTGTGCCGATTATACATAAGGTTAGACCAATACCGTTAAGTGTGAAAAAGGATTTGTAGATTCTTTTAGATAAATCATGTGCTAAAGGAGTGATAATAACTGACTCTCCAGAATGGTTCTCCCCAATAGTCTTGACACGTGACAAGTGAACTGAGATCTTTAAATAGGAACATCGTTTTGAATTGTCACCCTCTGCCACGTATTCAGGATATGTTAGCTAATGTTGGTGGTTCTAAGTATTTTTCTACTATAGACTTGCATTCAGCCTACCATCAAATTCCCTTGAGCATGAAGGCACAAGAGCAGACTATGTTTGTGATGCCTTATGGTGCTTATAAGTATTTGTGTTTACGGTTTGAATTAGCATCAACGGCCAGTGCATTCCAGCGTCTGATGGATGTTTTGATTGGTGATCTGGAAGGGGTGCAAACCTTCATTGGTTGCATCCCTATTTTCACAGAGACTCTGGAAGAGCATATGTTAATGATTGAAAAAGTGTTGTGTATCTTAGAGGAAAGACACAAGACAGTGAAACTTGGGAAATGTAAATTGTTGGTTCAACAAGTTGATTTTTTGGGTCATACCATTTTGAAGGAAGGCATAAAACCAACGTTTTGCAATCTAGAAAGTATTCAGAGAGCACCACCTCCTGGTGATAAAGATTCCTTATGCTCATTTCTGGGTTTATGTGAGTACTATGCTAGATTTGTCCCAGGCTATATCTTGACTGTGCACTCATTGTGATCACTTCTAAAGAAAGGTGCAAAATTTGATTGGTCTGTTAAAGCCAACAAAGGTTTTGAAAATATTAAGCAATCGGTGGTGAATGCACATGCACTAATTCCATATATATCCACTGGAAAATCATCTATATCATCAAAACAATTGTCATTTTTGTTTTAAAAACATCAATAAGATGGCCCTTATTGAGGTAGGCAGGTTACAGAGAGCATCAATGATATAATATATGTTACATATGTAGATCACATCATGATTGGGCAGTATGGCCATTTACAACAGTTTCGGAACAAGATCTACTAAGGTAAAGGGTGATTCCCAGGCGAGGACAGTGAGGACAATAAAACATGCCAGTCCTAAATAGCAGACAGTGAGTCAATGAAGCAATAAATGATAAGAAAGTAGGGGTAAGGACGAGGCTGCTGGAAGCACATAATGGTAGGTTGACATGATGTCTGATCTGTGCTATCGGCAGGCGCAGCTCTCGGCATCACCTTCCACAGGGGAACAGAGATCACATGAACAGGAGGATTTACATAATACTTAGGTACAATTGTACAGAAAGTATGCATTCATGAGGTCCCGGACATAGTTCCGTCATGGTGGCTGAATTTCGTTCTTGGCTTCTATGTTAAGGATATACGTATCCTAGTTCCCCCCACCCACTCTCCCCACTCCTCTAGTGCTTAGCATGTGTAGTGTGTTGGCCTCTGCTCATGCCCAGTGCAAGAGAGTGTGTATGCAAGGTCTATGAATCGATGTAGATGTTTGTCCTCCTTTGCTTTAGGGTGAAGGCCTAACTGGCAGGATTCAGGGGTAGGTGACAGAGTATATTCAGCGAGTTCCGCTATCGTGGCTGTAACCTCATACCATGACATCTGTAGTGGTGGGCACTCCCACACCATATGGTAGAAGCCGGCATCAGCCAGTTTACAGGGCGGACACTAAGGTGTCGAATCAGGAAACATGAGCTTGATATGGTGAGGGGAGAGATAACTGTGATGTGTGTAGTTAAAGTAATCCTTGGAATTTATTACATTTAAGTTCAGTCAATGATGAGAGTTTTAGGATGTTTTCAAAGCTTTATTTCTCATTATGAGATTAATGATTTTATTTTATTTCTCCTTTTATTCAATTAGTAAATCAAAAAATCTGGTTACAAAAATCATAAAAGTATGGTCAGAATCATCAATATAGCAACATAACAGTGTGTTTCTTTAAAGGAATTAGTTCCTATTCTATCTAGAAGGAACCTAACCTATCAGAACCCATAAAGAGTTTTTGGAAAACAGCAAGATCAAAGGAGCATGAAAATCAAAGTCTAAAGTACGTTGAACTCCCCATAAAGAGTAGTTCTTGAAAGTCTCGTCTCTCCATAAGCATTAAAATACAGTCGCAGTAACAACTGCACACAAATAAATCTCGATCAGGAAAATAGGAAAACAGATAAGGCAGTAGCTGCACCCATCCAAGCAAAAGGGTAAAGTCATTACCACCTACAAAGTGTCAGGCAACAGCAATCGCGGTCAGCAGTAGCTCACAGCAAAAAGGACAAGTGCATAAGAGAATAGCATCAATGGGTGCTCTGGGAAAAATGGCTTCTCCAACTAGAAACACACACTATTCAAAAAGACTTAAAAACACATTACTACAATGTTTCATTTCCGAAAGTTCTCCTCCAGTGAGAAAGCATCCTTCATCTGTAAGCGATTTTGTTCCTTCTTTCCCACAGAAGACATGTGAAGTACTCAATACATTACCAGAAAAGTACCATCTCATGTTAATATTTGTACGACTGGGACAAGTTAGCCTTGGTTCCCAGTGAAGAATATTGCAGTGTTCGGTCTATTACTTGTTAAATGATTCACTGAGGAACAATGAACTACACCAAGGACAGAAACATTTGCCTGCAGATCTCTTATTAGGTAAAGGAAGTCAATTTCTTATAAGGGTACGTTTATTGTTAAAATACACTGTCTATTCAATTTCATATGAACATGTGACGATGAAGGAAGTTCAGTTCTAGTTTATCGAGAATATGTAGCTGGAGAAATAATACATTTTATAAGCTCACCACATTTTACAGTTATGACACCATCTAAGCAAGTCACAATAGGGTCATTCTACTGAATACGCTTGTGCAAAGTTCAGCATTTTCCTAAAGCATCTATTTTGTAGAAAGAAAAGGCCTAGGCTAAAGCTCTGGAAATAGAAATGTCAGCTTAGTGCATTCTGCACCATTTTCTACGTGTTATTTTTAAATGTGTTTTCGTATTCAACCTCTGGACAAATTGACATCAGTATTGATTTATTGCCATAGGCATTTTTCTGCGTTATCACATATAATGTTAGAACACATCCTAAGACTAGCAGGGCACATGACAAGGGCTTAAGTGATAGTAGAAAAAGAGAGGAATGCAAATTGGTGAGCACTAAGAGAGAGAAAACACAAGATTTTGTAAATAGCCATACTTTTTGAGAACTTTCAAAACAGAGAGAGGGAGAGGGAGTGTGTATGTAAAATATTCCTGATGAAATCCGATAGACAGCTCTCTATACCCGACTGAAATCACCTGTATCCAACTATTTACTAGAAAATGCATTTATTAGCGGGGTTTAACACCCTAAACATCCGCCTGAAGCTACGCCCCTGGATATGTTAGACATCTTACTATGGTTGGAAATTGTGAAGAATCATAAAGAGAAGTTCGCATAGCGCTAATTTCTAGATGAATCAACAAAGAGCCTTCAGGCAGGCAGGCAGGCAGGAGAGCTCTAGAATGCTGCAATATCTACTGATGCATTTAAGAAAGCTTTGAACATATTAATGCACGAGATATCCACTCTGGAGGATAGAAACACTCTTGCACGTCGCTCCCATGCCTGACTCACAATGAACTCTAATGCTGAGCTAAGAACGCAGACTTACATGGGAACGTGCTATTCCAAGTACCTAAATGCTAAATGTATGCCCTTTCGTCTTGGTGTCTTTCCCACACTTGATTATCTTCTGGACTGGATAAAATCTACCCCATCCTCTGTCTGAAGCCTATGCAAAGTGGATAAAGAACTGGATAACAAAACCCTTATTCATAATTCTTGCGCCTGTCCTGGTCTCTTAAATGAGTGAAGAGCTCTTCAGATAAACCCTGATTGAAGACTAGAAGCCTTCAAAAATGTGTTCCTGAATATTCGTTTAGTTATGGTCATGGCTCAATTTAATAACAATTGTCCTATCTGCAGTCTAATTAACAGTGTTGCACAGTTCCAGCCAATTACTTGATTTTAATATTCTCAAATAATGTTTTTATTACACTGTATTGCTGTTTTTAAAACAATATTTTGTACATACTTACATGCAATGGTTTTAGGTAACTATGCATGGGATAAATACAGTTTGATTTCGTGTATCAGACACTTCAAAGAGATGTAGATCAGCTTGATAGGTTTTACCAGCAAAGAGTCAAGATCTGATTTCTGCCAGTGTAGCTAAGTTCTAACGTCATAAATAAACTGGGTGAAGAAAGGAAAGCCTGCAGGTCAGAGAGTGATCAGTTATATCAGCATGAATAAATGGTCAGTGTACTTGGGGGCAACATTCTAGTACTTGTAGGGTACAGAAGGGATCACGCAATCTAAACCATCTGAAGTCAGGGACACTGAGCTATGGGATCTTCACAGGATATTAACATGTAATGTTGAAGTCAATGCAACCAAGCAGGTGATGTGATCGGTACTGCAGAGCGACCGAGACAGTAAGGGTAAGGTAAAGACACCTTCATCCAGTCTGTGATTTATAATAATTATGTAAAGAACAAAAGTCAAGGGCAGTGATATCACTAATTAGTTGTGCCACAGACTCGCAGCTTGTGAATTTAAATCTAAAACCCTTAACTTTAGAATCACCAATCTTCAGAGAATACAGCAAAGTGTTGTTTAAAGATACCCAACAACAGGCATTGCCCATAGGCTAGATATATTCTGGTTCAGTTTAGGTTACATAAGTCATGGCATACTTTATGGGCTGATCTCTGTCACCGCATGATTCAATTACCGATTGAACACGTATTGCGGACACACTCCGTGTCCTCACCGAAGTCAGATCATGCTCCGGTCCCATTCCTTAGTGCCCGTTACCTTTACACTCTTACAGATTGCCTGGATTTGCTTTATGTATGGTATACATTCTCTACCTTCATCTAGATTGAGCCCTGGTTGGATTCCTTATACAGTAATCATGTTGCAACACTTTGCCCACCACAACATGCAGGCATTTTTCTCAGGCATCACTTGTTGTGTCCTGATGATGGTCCCATTATTATGTTAGGGATCGAAACGTTGTCGACCTCAGTACCTTGACACTGACTTGTTTATTTATTTACTGTAAATATGTGCAATGGTGTTATTTATATGTTTGTGGCCTAATTATTGATTGTATTTCGGCCCCACATTGTTATGCCTGAAATCTGGATTTCATTAAAGAGACGGAGGCTATCATTATCCCGCCCTTAGCCACACCCTTTGAGGTTTCATTTACGATTTGTATGCTTATAATCTGCATTTTGATACGTTGATATCAGTTCATGCTTTGCAATTTACGTTTGCTTTTTATTTCGCATTTTGACATTTATTCCCTTTTTCAGATAATTCTGGATAATGTCCATTCTCCAGCCTTCTTCGCTCCGGACCTCTTGTTGCCTTCATCTTCTAGTTCATCTTGGATCTCATCTCTGGACTTTATCTACTCATTTGCATTTAAAAGAGGCAGTCTGTTTGTGCCTCATGCCACTTGTACCCTACTCTCTACACTCTAGAACTTTCTTGTTTATGATGTAGTGCGGCTGTCTGTGACTGCATTAAAGGATTAATGCATAATGTAGCCTCCGGTCTTGTAATGAAATTCCATTTCTCGGTGAATACTGTCCCACTTTTTAAGGTTTCTTTCTTTATTATGTAAATAAAATTACAATTCCCATTGAAATTTCTATAAAATAGATATAATTGTATTTCTGTGTTCATAACTGTCTATGACTTATGTTGTGAGGGACCATTGTTCCTGTATATTTACTGTCACCCCAGATTACTTGGGTTCCCTTGTCTCTTGAAAAATAAATAAGCCACAAGTCACACGAGGCACAACATACAAATTAATAAAAACTCAAAAACCATATTTGGTCTTCTCCATCCTGAACCTATATACATTTATAACCTTGAGCCTCAGTCTAAGTCTCAGGGTCGGACTGGGCAATAGAGCAATCTGGCAATTCCAGGTAGGCTAGTCTGACAGGTTAGTGTGTAGGCAGCATTTGTGGCTGTGTGTTGGTTGGTTTTGACTTGGTGGGGAGGATTTCTGGTTGGGTGTGGAATATCTTTGTTTAATGCATAGGGTGAAGTAGCAGACAGCACTGTGCAGGCAACAGTAGACTGCACTGGGTGCACAAAGCAACACAAGGCTGGTGTCTCACATATGCTGTGGTAGATGGTGCAGTTCCCATGTAAAAATGAATCAACTGTCACCTGACCCACAATAGCTGCTGCACACATCTTTTCCCCATGTTGCACCCTCTCAACTCTATCCTGCCTCTAGTCCCACCGATGAATCCCCATGCTAACTTACCTTTGAAACGCTTACAATAGCTAATTGGCTGGCAAGTGTGTACTTGTCGTTGGCATGGAGGTCCACACACACGGGAGGCATACAGGAGATGCCACAGTGGGGACTTTCCATATGTGGACCACTTTTTTCACTCCCCAGTTTGCAAATGGTGGGCCACTTTTATATTGTTGAAGCTGCCTATGTTTATTTAACACTTCAGAACTACTTCATGGCAACAATCAAGCATATTTTTCAAGGTAAGCTCAGGCACCCATCCTGTGATTCCATTGTCAAGGTAATTCGGGTAATCAGTTACTTGGCAATGATACCGTGTTTTTGTCGTGACGTCGGTCACATTTCTGTACATATGGTTAGAATGGCTGTCAACCAATCCAGCAAGTTGGTAGTCCTCCTTCGCACATAGCCTGTTGTAGTGGCCTTTTCAGGGAGGGCACATTTTCCTTTCCTTTGAACTTCCTAAGCAAAAGGGCTAATGGCTCTCATGCGATGCCTCTGGTGTACATCCACCGCCATCATTCTCCATTTGCTATGGTGGCGATATTGTGAGACTGGGTGGCACCGCATGACCTAGTTTCCATAGAAACGGAGTCCAAGCAGGAAGCAGTGTCCACTTTAAACTGTGCAAACGTACTTGGATTTTTTGGGTGCTGCCAGTATGGAGTCAAACTGAAAAAATAACCAATTTTCCTTTAGGGGGAGACGACTGAGGAAAACACTGATGTTGCTACCCCAGACTTTTCTTCTATATTGCTACCACAAACAATTGTCAACAATGATGTTGCAGTGATCTTACAGGCAAATGAGGTTTGGAAAGACCCCAATCAGCTGGAAGAGAAGCAGGACAACTCGGGGCGCTACATATAAGGGATGGATTTGGAAGATGTCTTTCAGCCTAGGAAAGTTTAATTTTCCCGAGGCTGTGGCTGAGGAAGATAAAGATGAAGACATATTACAGCAGTATCAGAGGACAGAGTTTTTAAAACTTTCTCTTATACTGTCGTCCGTAAACTCCTAGCGAGGAAATGGAAGGAAGATGAGAAGCCAAACTTACCAAGGTTTCTATCCTGAAGATGCCCTCTGAGGGGTTTAATGTGGAGCTCCCACCTATTGTGAAGGTAGATTCTTTAATGTCTGGGTTATCCTCACACCGTTCTACCAACTCTGAGGATGCAGCAATTTTTGATCCAGTGGACAAGAAGGTTGAGGTTGCAGACAAGCGCTCTCATGCATCTTCAAGCTTCTCTGTGCAAGCCAATATAAATGCAACTTATGTGGTGCAGTCCCTCTTAAGAGACCTTCAAGCTCTTGCAGACTGCATGCAGCAGGGAAATGATTTCACTGCTATCTTCTCTACAGTAGAGCAGCAGTTTGATTCCTCACTGATATCTCCTTTGACTGTTCATGTGCTGTGGCTTCTGGATCCTCAGTAGGAGCATCAAGAGAGTTATCCAGATAGCTTACAAAAGTGACTCCTGATGGGTATTCTGTTTTATAGTACCTTTTGGGCCACAGCTGGAGGAAATGGGAAAAACAAAAATAGGCAGAAGATTGGAAGCCAATGACTCCACTTCGTCCATCGTTTAAAAAACAGGGATCTTTTTGTAGAAGAGTGTTTAGTTCACCTAAAGTGTAGACACAGCACGAACTGCATTAAAGCTATCAATAATGATTGATACCTACCTTCAGCAGCGTCACTATGGGGGTGCGGGGGGTGCAGCCCGCACCGGGTGACACCCTCACATGGGGTGACACCAACAGGGCCGGTGTGTGCAGAGCAACCTAACCTTTCAGGAGGAGGAGGTGCCTGTACGCAGTGCGCACTGTCTCCTCCTCCGCCGCGTCTGTGCGCCTCTCTAGGCCAGGTGCAGGCGGCTGATGTCATTTCCGCATGCGCATTGGGCCCTAAAAGTGCGCGTGACTGGCCTGCAGCAGCATCACGAGTGACGAGGAGGAGCAGAGGCACTGTCTTGACCACCCGTTTCTGGGCCGCCATAATTAAATTTTATTCCTAGGCTAGCCGCCGACGTAGCCCCCCCTGTCTGCCACCAACACAGCAGGTGAGTTTCTCCGGCACCAATTGATTAATGGTCATGGGAGGTGGTCAAGCGGTTATGTTGCCTGTGCTGTGTTGTGAGTGAGTGACTTTTGTGACTTCTTGAGCAGGGCGCAGGGGGAAGGCAGTGCAGAGCGAGGTGGCCTGCCTCTGATCACTGATGACGTCTTCTACGAGTTGTGGGCCCATCTTTTGAGCTGTCGGGAGGCCTGCGAAGACGACTTTCAGGCACAGCAGCTCTGTGTACATGCTGAGGCCTCTCGCCTGCTAGCGCGGCAGTTCTTCCCTTACTGAAAACAGTGGCTGCAAGACGGGGTTCTCACTCTCTTTCCTCTCCTTTCTTTTATTTGCACCCCTGTGAAATGGATCCAAAAAAGAAAATCATTTTTGCTGGAAATCAATGTCGTATTTTTCTGACATTTAATTCCAAAGTGCAGCATCGGGAATAAAAGTTGAAAAATATGAAAAATAAATAACTAAATAAAGTAAGACAGAGTGGTAGCAAACTGGCCAGATTCATTTTATTCACACCCAAACACATTAGCGCCACTTTTACAGAGTTTGCCAGTGAAGCGCTATTTTTGTTGTCTTGGCTTTGTTTTCCCTGGGCTTGGAACTAATGCACCAATCCTGGAGGTACTGCAAATTGAGGATTGAAAAACAAAATTTGTACTGCTGCTCTGCATCTAGGGATGTTGTCTTTTTTTTACCATACTGCTTACGTTTTGTATGGATATAAGCAATGGCCATTGAAATGGGTCCATTCAGGGCCCTGTAGTCATGTCCTTAACTTTTCAGGCAAAAGCACTCACTGATTTCTGAACAGTGAGTGTAAAAGCGTTAAGGTAACCATGTTGTTCCTGCTTACATTTCACATGGTTTGCATAATTTTGCATTCCCTATGATTGTTTGCTTTTTCCAGGATGCTGTCACTTTTTGTTTGTAAATGTACGCCACATATTGCTCTTGCCCAGTGTGTAATTTAAATTGAGCCACATCCAGGTGTTTATAGTTGGCAACAATTGGGTTGTAGTTGAAGGCAATCTGAGTTTTTCTCAGTGGGGCAGTATGGTGTTCAGTGGGGGAGAGGATGTGGCACTATGGCCAGAGCTGCTGAATTTGGAACTGGGGAACCAGGTTCAGCCTTAATAACCAGTCCGCCAGACCGCTCTCCTGAGAGAGCACTATCTCATGCTAGACCTTAGAAGGCTTTGCAAGACATTAGAAGCCCCGGTGTCGTAGCACCAGCAAGTGGACCCTAGCATGACAAGTGTAGGTTAACCTTCAAGGCATGTCCCCTAATATTCATATTGAAGTTCACCTCCAGTGTTAAGGCTAGGCCTATGAAGCAGCACACTCTAGAACAACATTGACCCTGTCACTGAGATCACAGGACCCTTGAGAAGGGCCAGCTCTAGGGCGGTGCAACCGGTGTGACCGCACCAGGTGCTGACTTTAGGTGGAGGCATCATTTTTGCAAGTATATTATGGCCTCCAGCAATTTTCAGTAACAATAAAAATGTCATGATGACTCTGGTGATTAAAGTTCTTCGTAGAGAGAGATCGGAATTTTGTCTAATGGAAGATTTGACTCATGGAAAGGTAGCTCAGAGGGTTAATGTACCTGCTGCAAAGAACATGTACCATGCAGATCACAAAGTGCACATAATGTAAATAGGCCAGTGGGCTACTGCTTTTGTCAGAGAGATCCTTTTGTAACTTGCAGTTTATAAGTTAAAATCCTAACATAGAACAGTGAGGTATTAACTATCATCTACTCCGCAGCAACACAAGTCACATTTTTTATTAACTTTTGATACGTTTGAGCTACAAACAATTTATTAGTTTAAATGGTCAGATCATGCTGCAGATCTTGCAATATGAGGCAAAAATGGCAGAGCCATTATTATTTAGAAAACATTTGCAAACTAGGATTTTTAGCCATTCATGTTTGAACTGCTGCTGTGGAAAAGGGAGAAGTGCTGATGACAGAAATTCCATGGCTCGGAGACAAATGGCTTGTGCTTTTTATCGTATTTGGGGACATTCTGTGATTAGAAGTATATCCCACTTTGTGAATACATTTTACTGTCAATAACTCATTATAACCTTAAATAATCATGTGTATCCATTGGTTGATAAAACTGGGCAGTGAAACCAAACAAATACAAAAAATTGGATGTTTGCGCATTCTGGCCTCACCTCTGGCTCCGCCCACTGATCCAATCCTTGGGTTATTCCCGCCCTTTGATTCTCCGCCCACAGTTCCCCTACTTTTTTTCCCCCACTTCGACCACTGATATATCGTTTTGCCGGATAGTGGGAACACCACGCCAGTACAAAGTACTATACCTATGATATTATACATTCCAATAAACTGTTGACTAGCAGGTAGCCCACTGT
This sequence comes from Triturus cristatus, assembly GCF_964204655.1. Classification (NCBI taxonomy): domain Eukaryota; kingdom Metazoa; phylum Chordata; class Amphibia; order Caudata; family Salamandridae; genus Triturus; species Triturus cristatus. The sequence continues at coordinate 215,002,445 of NC_140592.1, forward strand.
ACAACCTGATTAATGAGTCATTATCACACTGTTGTTAACAGGCACAGGGGTATCTGTCTGCAGAGGCACGGCTGGGCGCTCACTGTCTACACAGATTTGGGTGGTAGAAGAATAAATTGGTTATATTTAAATTCATGTTTCATGCTCGACATTTCATTTTTTAGTGTTCTCTGTAGGAATGTCTGTGATTTATGACTGGGTATCCTGGTGCTCTATAAGGTAATCATTTACTATGCTTTAAAAGTTAATACAATCTAATATGTAATGAAAAATGTGTTGAAAAATGCTTTGTTTTGGCCTTTCTGTCTCCCAAATTTTCTTGGGGGGGAGAAGTTCAACCCCCCAAACTCCCCCTAGTTTTGGTTGCTCACTGCGCTTGCTCGCTACACACCATGTGGGGGCTGGTCTCACTTTTACTTTGTTCTCTCTGATTCACTACTTGTGTCTATTTTTGGTCCTCTCTGAAAGAATGTCTATGGGTACATATGTCTGGGTGGGTAACCTGATGTTCTTTAAGGTCATCATCTACTATTTACTGTGCTTTGAAAGTTGATACAATTTGATTATGTAATGAAAAATGTGCTGTAAAATTCACTATCATGTGACCTGGCAGCCATCTGTAATTTGAAATGTGAAGACGACACAAGGGGTGAATCTGTGGCGTTATCATTTTTCAGTCCATTTACTTCTGTCACTCCCATCAGAGTACAGGAAGGGGGGCGGGGGCTGTATGTGGTTGCCCTTTATTGGGCATTTATGTGCTATTGAACTGAGACCTTTATTTGGAATAGCTTGTAGGAGCACCTCCCCCGATATCCAAGCCTGGGTGGGAGGCTCAACTACAGTGTCATTGTCACACGACTCCACCATGGCGGAGAGCTGCCTGGCAGAAACGCATCCACCACTTAAATGTTGTTAAACCGCCCGGCACGCCCTGAAATGAGGGGGAAGCCGGACTCGGAGCGGAGGAGGTCCATGCGGTAAGTTGTGAGGGGGTGACACCATGAGTTACCCGCACCGGGTGACACCAACCCTAGTGACGTCACTGCCTACCTATTGGTGCTTTAGTCCCAGCAGACTATTACTGTAGTTTCCCTGACTCCAACACTTCTGTGCCAGAGTTGTTTTCAAGCAATAGGTCTCCTGATTTCTCCATGCCAAGAGTTGCTTGCAAACTGTGGGCTTCGTAATTTGTCCAAGATTCTTAAAGATGACATTGACAATTTCCTACCACTTTATACAGCCTTATTTAGTTCTCCTTTTCAGTCCACTTGTTGAACTTACTTTGGGCCTATTCTATGATTTTTCTTTCTGCTTGTGGACTACCTGAATTTTTCTGTAGCCACCTTCATCAACCCTGACCAATTTGCCATTTCCTGATTGTGTATTTGTGACTGGCTTGCACGCGTATCCCAGCCCTGATGCCTGGACTACCTCAAAATAAAATTGTCCTCAGGATGAACCTATCATTCTATTATGGATCAACATGTCACTGACATAAGGGGATATTGGCTGCAGAATAATTGAATTTCGCTTATTAACTATTTATTTATATTGTCAGTCTGGAGCGTTTTTCCAGCCAATTATTTCCCTTTTGTTATATAGACACACGTTTTCACTGCACTTTTCATTGTGGGATCACTAGCACCATATATTAAAGTACCTGGACTGAATCAATGAATAATCCATTGATTTAATCAGTTACATCGTTACAATAAACACATGCAATACAATATGTCCGTGTCTAAAACCATAAAAATCAGGTTTGAAAAATGCTTCATTAATTAAAACACAATGTAGCTAATGGTGGCCATCCATTAAGTGATTTTAAAACTGTGTGAGGCAATTCTGATTTCATTTTATTGTTTACAATATTAATACATTTTCCAAGCCCTGCAAGTTCCGTTATATCAATTGTTGTGGAGTAGTATGCCATGGCACCTATGCAAGTTGTAATTGCATTTCATAAAACACTGGCCTGAGTAGAGCATGGCAGGCTCAAAATTCAGGACAGCAGCAAATTATGTGCACTATCGATTTCCTTACCTAGTTAAAGAATCTGCAGCCCTCTTTATCAGATTGCGTTGTATGCCAAGTTGCTCTATACTCTTTAATTGGCAAGACCATAAACCCTCCACGCAGGAGTTGGTTTCTTCATTGTCTGCTTAGAGCCTTTTTTTTAAGGCATCTGATCTTTCTCATATGATTTACAGATTAGTGTGAATCGGACCTGCTTTGTATTTTGGTTAAATTCACTTCCATGGATAAGTGTTGCGCGTGCTTTTTTAATATAGATTTCAATGTCACCTATGGAATAGTGCAAAAGCAGGAATCCAGAATGGCGTTTGTCTTTCCTGGCTGCAGCAAGATAATTTGGCCAGGGATTGTTCTTTTGATTAAAAATCTCTTGAATGTTTATCTCAAGTGTGTCAGGTTGAGCGTTCATGAATTGGTGATAATATTTAATAAAGGATGACTCACATTCCAAATCCTGTCTTAAAAGTCCAAACTCTAGTTGTATCTGTCACTGAACAGTGTCGTGTGTTAACTCAAAAATATGTCTGTAATTTGTACACTGAATGTTATCCATAACTTGGGAGAGATTTAAAGGAAATGCCAGATGACTATAGGAGACCATTGGAATAAGCTTGGCTTTTGCTTCTGCTAATGGGCTATATAACTGTGAGTTGAGTTTACAAAGGATTAACGTTAGATTACTGGCCTTTTTTTAATTGTTCCCGTGAATAATCGATGTGTCAGTTGCTAAGACCCATACACCCAGGTAGTTTTATGTTGTAACATATCTTATCTTTAATTTACCTAAATTCCAGTTTTGCATGGACTTATTCTATGATTTTCCAAATATCATCAACTTGGTTTTACTTGAAGTTTGTTATATAAGTTATAGTTGTGCTGTTTATCCAAAGTTTGCTGCATTGCTATTTTAGTTTTATCAAGATAACCAGATCATCTGCATACTAAATAAATTGGATCGTGTGAGTGCCAAGTCTCTGTGGAAAGCTATTAGATTTCGATAGTACACTCATCATGGCCGCCATATAAAGATTAAATAAAAACTGGGCCAACACGCTGCCCTGGTTCAGGCTTGATTTATGTCAATTTATTTGGTCACTTTCTCACCTACTCCTAATTTAACTCATACCCAATTGTCAGAGTACAAGGAAACTATTGCTTTAAGTAAAGATTGTGAGATACCTCAAATCTTAAGCATTGACCATAATAGATTATGATCTACTCTATCAAAAGAAGCGGAGTAGTCGACAAAGCAGGCGCACATCTGGAGGGCAGCGTTGAGCCATGTATCATGCATGATAGAGCTACTAGATTATCCTGCTTGGAAGATTTGTCCCTAAATCCTGTCTGGTAGAATGGTGTTCGTGTTTCCTCTTTAGTCCATTCCTCAAGCAGCCAGTAGTATCTTGGCATAGGTATTTGCTTCCCCATCCAGCAGAGCAATCAAACAATAGTTAGCTAGATTAGTGTTGTCACCTTTCTTGTAAATTGGATGAAGAATGGATCCTCTCCATGATTCTGGTTCCAGTGCATGGGTAAATGAAGTATAAAGTGGAGGTAACCACTTAGTCCATGACTCAATGTGTGCTTTAAATAATGATCCTGGAAGAGCATTTGTCCCTGGTGCTCAATCTTCTCTGATGGATTGCAATGCCTTCTTCACTTTAGCTGCTGCAATAAATTATTTGTCCACTGTTGTTTTACTTAATATTCTTTTGAGGTTGCCTTGAGTAATGTTGTCTGCATACAGGCTTTGTACGTAAGTGATCCACAGCACCTTTTAAATGGTTTGGTTAGCGTACTAACATAATCCCAGAATTTTGCCAGAATATTTTGCACCAGCAATGAGGATCGATGTGTCTATTGGGTTTTTATATATTTAGTTTTTTCTGCCCAGAGAGTAGCTCGATATTGTTTCTTTGCTTGTTTAAACATTAATTCCAACATTTCATTGTTTCTGTGTTTTCTGAGCTGCCTGCTGCTGCTCTCACAGCCGCATTGCACCTTCTTACTCTTGAGGTATACCAAGGATTTATTTCCCTGTTAAATGGTCTATTTGTACTTTGCCCTCCTTTGTGCTATGTTTTGCAGCACTTATAAAGTGAAGATATTATGCTGGGCCACATACTGGGGAATTAATGTTCTTTATTTATTGAATCTAGCAGATTCTCTTCAAGTACCATTTTTTCACTCGATAAATTGTGGCCAAGAGAGGGATTTCTACTTCAGCCTTTTCAGTAACAGGGTGATCTCAATCAATTCCTCTTGAAACTCCCAGCATATTGGTCCCAGCATATTGGTCTGGTATTCCACCAGTAGGCTGAAGGTCAATGGATAATGGTCACTGTCATTGCATTGCATAATTTCAAACTGTTCACAAACAGACAGTAGTAAATCTGTAACAAATATGTTGTCAATTGTTGTAATCCTTCTAAATGAGCTTGAGATTGTTGAATGGAAACACACTAGTACATCAGTTTCCGTTACCTAGGATTGACGTAATTTTGTGTTAACCAGGCTAGCTAAGTGGTTTTCAACATTAGATTTGTCTTCGGAACAGCATCAGGTGATGTTAAACTCCAAAAGCAGACTCCTTACTACATTTTGCACACCTTTTGGCTGTTTCCAATTCAAGTGCACGCCGTTTGGATTCGCTACAGCCCCAGCAGGGTTTCAAAGACGAATGTTACAGTTGTTCGGTATATACCAGAGGTTGTTTAATGCCAAGACAACATTTTAATAATGGGAAGGAACAAGAAACATCATTACGAAGTTTTGAGAAATGCGCTTCGCATTCTGAAAGAGAAAGGTATGTCTGCTGAAAGCTCTAAATGAAAGTTTGCAGAAAAGAAGGTCACCTATCTGGGCCACGAGATCAGTGATGTTGGTATTAAATCGATGACGAAACGTGTGGAAGCCATTATGAATGCTCCAGCTCCTAAGAACATGGAGGAGTTGAGAGCAATCCTTAGGTTAGCCAAGTTCTACTCAAAAGTTATAGAAAAGATTTCACATAAAACTCATCAAATGAGGCTAGTAATGAGGAACAAAGTCCAATTTGATTGGAATGAGGGATGCCAGAAGTCTTTTGAAGAAATTAAAGAAGCCATTACTATAGTGCTTTTAGTCTACATGGATTTGATCATTTAGCAGACACATATGTTACGAACAAGGGGATTAGGTGGTAATTGAGTTTGCATCTCACTCTCTGTCACCAACGAAGAAAAAACACTCGGTGATAGAGAGGGAGACACTGGCATGCATATGGGCAATGGAACATTTATAGAAATTCATTTGGGGTAGGAAATTTACTTTACGTTCTGACCACAGCCTTTGACCAAGCTACTAACCACGGAAGGGTTGTTTAGAGCGCCAGCAAGAATTGCGCGACCATCCATGAGGATGCAAGAGTTTGTATATAATGTACAATATTTTCCAGGTGTTAAAAATGTGACAGCTGACTTCCTGAGCAGATTGTCATTACAGCAAAGGGAAATAGATCAGGATCTGTTGAATGAATTCTCGGTAGCCAGTATTTTTGCTAATGAGGAAAAAAGCAGTGTACAAAAAGAAGAGTGGGTGCATACAGTAAAGAGGAGACATTAAAGATGGAGAAGGAAAAAGTTGTGAATGGTTTGGGAAATGTGCGTAGAACCTAATGCAATGGAGAAATGAAAGCTTTTTGGGAAGCGCATGAAGAATTGAGTGTAAATGACAAATTTATATGTAGAGGGGAGAAACTTATTCCACCTACTGAGAGGAAAAAACATTTCAATTGGTAACAAAGGGCATTCTGTAATTACACAAACCAAACATAATATAAAGTTGCTTTATTGGTGGCCTAATGTGGATTTGGAAATTGAGAGGTTTGTGAGAATATGTTTTGTGAGAATGAAGACAAATCTCAGAAGACCCTGAATCCCCTGTTGTCTTCTTTGGGTTGTCCTAAGTTACCTTGGGAGGACATAGCACTAGATATTATGGAGATATTATGGAGCATGATCTGATGGCACATCCAAGTACATTATTAGTCTAGTAAAGTTGTTTTCCAGGGGGATTTAGTTGGAGGTCGTGAGTACAATTTATACTAGTACGATCGGAGGAGATTAAATCTTTTGTAAAGTTTGCAGGTATTGATCATACGATTACAGCGCTATATCATCCCTGGGGTAATGCTGTAGAGTAAAGGGCAAATAGAGTGTTGAAAGGTATTATACAATGGCAGATAAAGGGAAAAAGAATTGGGAATATGGATTCCAGAGAATGGTGTGTGGACATGTGTTCGTTTGGTTTGATGAGAGGGTGAGTGCCTCATTCTAAGGTGAATCCTGGATGGATGAAGAGAAGTAAGAAGTTAGATTGGAATGCTGAGAGTGTAGGAAGACACATTTTAGCTTTACAGGAAAAGAATAAGGTGCATTTCAATACCAAGCATAAAGCAAAAGAGGCGCAATTGGTGAAAGGCCAGTGGGTGAAAGTGAAGGCAGGTAGGAAGGTAGCCAAAGGCGAAAGTATATTTAGCGAGCCAAGAAGTAGTAAGAGATATGAGGAATACGGTGGAGCTGGACAATGGGAATAATTGTCACATTAGTCGTTTGGCCCTTGCAAGGTATGGTAAGGATAAAAGAGATTATGGTGTTGAGGAGGTAGAAGGTAAACAAGGGTTAAACAAGTACTGGTAGTTGGAAGAAGAACGTGAGAATGAGCAGCAGGTGGAGGACAGCAGTGTGGTACATGAAGAGTGCTTTGGAGTTGGAATAGGGTGAAAATGACAGTATGTGGAGATCAATCAGAGAATGTGGCGAACTGCAGTAGTAAAACCAGCACATTTGGAAGAATTATTAGAAAACCTAAGACTTTGGAAAACTATGTATGTGCATAAAGTATTTGTTTTTAGAAAAAAGGGAAAATAGTGGGTGTTGTTTAGTTGTGGTTTATTTTATTGTTTCAAGGAATGGGGATGTGTAGCATTGGGGTGTTTCTTTAAGTAGAATGTCTAGCTCCTGTAGCATTTGGAATGTGGTCATATTCTATGTATATATAGGAGGTGATGGAACCCTGTGTGCAGTGCTTATGTTGTAAAAAAAAAAGAATTGCCAGGGCTCTTGTCAGGAGGCCACTGCAGCGTGCACCACACATTGTCCGGGCCATGCTGCCAATGATAGTAAAAACACAGCTACAAACCGTCACACTCCTTGTGACAATTCAGACTATTCCAGGCCCCCAAAGCTAAAAGAATGGCTTGAGCCGCAGGTAATAATCCTTTTTAATGTATATTGAATTAATAATTAACTGTTGTTGTGGTCATCTTTAAATTAGCCAGACTGTCACAAGCAATTAAGTTCCGGCACCGAGCACTGGAAACAACCGGCTCAAATTAAGCATTGCCCGCGAGATAGTTGGAGAGGAAGCTGTTCACGTCTGCTGGCTGTGACATCCTTGTACCTACATCTTAATAAAGGTGCATTATACACAACAATTCTTTGTGTGGTGTGTACTAAACGCAGCAATTTTTACCCTTAATGCCGTGGATACGTAGGTGCAAAAACAACAATTGATGAACAGAATGCAGAACAATGTCATACATTCACCCCAGTACAGAGATCTGGGCCTAAATCCATCGTTTTTTTGCTCACCATGCCATTCCAGTTTGAACCCAGCCATATGCAAATCAGTCTTGACCCTGTGCCCCATGGGAACAGTCCAGCCCGAACTGCCAAGCCAGGTCCTCCCTGGACTGGAAACAAGCATCCTAGGACCGGTTTCGGGCTTTCAGCCCTCGTCAGCCAGGATAGCTTGATTCCAGTGGCATGGAGAGCAAGGGACTCACATCTGAGCATACCCTTCCCACTCGGGGTGACAAATGCAAAAACAACAATTGATGGACAGAATGCAGAACAATGTCATACATTCACCCCAGTACAGAGATCTGGGCCTAAATCCATCGTTTTTTTGCTCACCATGCCATTCCAGTTTGAACCCAGCCATATGCAAATCAGTCTTGACCCTGTGCCCCATGGGAACAGTCCAGCCCGAACTGCCAAGCCAGGTCCTCCCTGGACTGGAAACAAGCATCCTAGGACCGGTTTCGGGCTTTCAGCCCTCGTCAGCCAGGATAGCTTGATTCCAGTGGCATGGAGAGCAAGGGACTCACGTCTGAGCATACCCTTCCCACTCGGGGTGACAAATGCAAAAACAACAATTGATGGACAGAATGCAGAACAATGTCATACATTCACCCCAGTACAGAGATCTGGGCCTAAATCCATTACCCAGATCTCTTGACTGGGGGAGAATGTCTGCATTGTCAGCATTCCGTCCATCATTTGTTTGTTGTAACGCTTTTCGCCCTAAGTGGGATGGGTATTCCCAGACGTGGGACCCGTGCTCACTACGCCACTGGAGTCAAGCTATCCTGGCTGATGACGGCTGATAGCCAGAAACCGGTCCTAGGATGCCTGATTCCGGTCCAGGGAAGACATGGCTTGGCAGTTCGGGCTGGACTGTTCCCATGAGGCACAGGGTCAAGACTGATTTGCATATGGCCATGTCTAAACTGGGGTGGCGTAGTGGGCAAAAGAACGATGGATTTAACCCAGATCTCTTGACTGGGGGAGAATGTCTGCATTGTCAGCATTCCGTCCATCATTTGTTTGTTGTAACGCTTTTCGCCCTAAGTGGGATGGGTATTCCCAGACGTGGGACCCGTGCTCACTACGCCACTGGAGTCAAGCTATCCTGGCTGATGACGGCTGATAGCCAGAAACCGGTCCTAGGATGCTTGATTCCGGTCCAGGGAAGACATGGCTTGGCAGTTCGGGCTGGACTGTTCCCATGAGGCACAGGGTCAAGACTGATTTGCATATGGCCATGTCTAAACTGGGGTGGCGTAGTGGGCAAAAGAACGATGGATTTAACCCAGATCTCTTGACTGGGGGAGAATGTCTGCATTGTCAGCATTCCGTCCATCATTTGTTTGTTGTAACGCTTTTCGCCCTAAGTGGGATGGGTATTCCCAGACGTGGGACCCGTGCTCACTACGCCACTGGAGTCAAGCTATCCTGGCTGATGACGGCTGATAGCCAGAAAATGGTCCTAGGATGCTTGATTCCGGTCCAGGGAAGACATGGCTTGGCAGTTCGGGCTGGACTGTTCCCATGAGGCACAGGGTCAAGACTGATTTGCATATGGCCATGTCTAAACTGGGGTGGCGTAGTGGGCAAAAGAACGATGGATTTAACCCAGATCTCTTGACTGGGGGAGAATGTCTGCATTGTCAGCATTCCGTCCATCATTTGTTTGTTGTAACGCTTTTCGCCCTAAGTGGGATGGGTATTCCCAGACGTGGGACCCGTGCTCACTACGCCACTGGAGTCAAGCTATCCTGGCTGATGACGGCTGATAGCCAGAAACCGGTCCTAGGATGCTTGATTCCGGTCCAGGGAAGACATGGCTTGGCAGTTCGGGCTGGACTGTTCCCATGAGGCACAGGGTCAAGACTGATTTGCATATGGCCATGTCTAAACTGGGGTGGCGTAGTGGGCAAAAGAACGATGGATTTAACCCAGATCTCTTGACTGGGGGAGAATGTCTGCATTGTCAGCATTCCGTCCATCATTTGTTTGTTGTAACGCTTTTCGCCCTAAGTGGGATGGGTATTCCCAGACGTGGGACCCGTGCTCACTACGCCACTGGAGTCAAGCTATCCTGGCTGATGACGGCTGATAGCCAGAAACCGGTCCTAGGATGCTTGATTCCGGTCCAGGGAAGACATGGCTTGGCAGTTCGGGCTGGACTGTTCCCATGAGGCACAGGGTCAAGACTGATTTGCATATGGCCATGTCTAAACTGGGGTGGCGTAGTGGGCAAAAGAACGATGGATTTAACCCAGATCTCTTGACTGGGGGAGAATGTCTGCATTGTCAGCATTCCGTCCATCATTTGTTTGTTGTAACGCTTTTCGCCCTAAGTGGGATGGGTATTCCCAGACGTGGGACCCGTGCTCACTACGCCACTGGAGTCAAGCTATCCTGGCTGATGACGGCTGATAGCCAGAAACCGATCCTAGGATGCTTGATTCCGGTCCAGGGAAGACATGGCTTGGCAGTTCGGGCTGGACTGTTCCCATGAGGCACAGGGTCAAGACTGATTTGCATATGGCCATGTCTAAACTGAGGTGGCGTAGTGGGCAAAAGAACGATGGATTTAACCCATATCTCTTGACTGGGGGAGAATGTCTGCATTGTCAGCATTCCGTCCATCATTTGTTTGTTGTAACGCTTTTCGCCCTAAGTGGGATGGGTATTCCCAGACGTGGGACCCGTGCTCACTACGCCACTGGAGTCAAGCTATCCTGGCTGATGACGGCTGATAGCCAGAAACCGGTCCTAGGATGCTTGATTCCGGTCCAGGGAAGACATGGCTTGGCAGTTCGGGCTGGACTGTTCCCATGAGGCACAGGGTCAAGACTGATTTGCATATGGCCATGTCTAAACTGGGGTGGCGTAGTGGGCAAAAGAACGATGGATTTAACCCAGATCTCTTGACTGGGGGAGAATGTCTGCATTGTCAGCATTCCGTCCATCATTTGTTTGTTGTAACGCTTTTCGCCCTAAGTGGGATGGGTATTCCCAGACGTGGGACCCGTGCTCACTACGCCACTGGAGTCAAGCTATCCTGGCTGATGACGGCTGATAGCCAGAAACCGGTCCTAGGATGCTTGATTCCGGTCCAGGGAAGACATGGCTTGGCAGTTCAGGCTGGACTGTTCCCATGAGGCACAGGGTCAAGACTGATTTGCATATGGCCATGTCTAAACTGGGGTGGCGTAGTGGGCAAAAGAACGATGGATTTAACCCAGATCTCTTGACTGGGGGAGAATGTCTGCATTGTCAGCATTCCGTCCATCATTTGTTTGTTGTAACGCTTTTCGCCCTAAGTGGGATGGGTATTCCCAGACGTGGGACCCGTGCTCACTATGCCACTGGAGTCAAGCTATCCTGGCTGATGACGGCTGATAGCCAGAAACCGGTCCTAGGATGCTTGATTCCGGTCCAGGGAAGACATGGCTTGGCAGTTCGGGCTGGACTGTTCCCATGAGGCACAGGGTCAAGACTGATTTGCATATGGCCATGTCTAAACTGGGGTGGCGTAGTGGGCAAAAGAACGATGGATTTAACCCAGATCTCTTGACTGGGGGAGAATGTCTGCATTGTCAGCATTCCGTCCATCATTTGTTTGTTGTAACGCTTTTCGCCCTAAGTGGGATGGGTATTCCCAGACGTGGGACCCGTGCTCACTACGCCACTGGAGTCAAGCTATCCTGGCTGATGACGGCTGATAGCCAGAAACCGGTCCTAGGATGCTTGATTCCGGTCCAGGGAAGACATGGCTTGGCAGTTCGGGCTGGACTGTTCCCATGAGGCACAGGGTCAAGACTGATTTGCATATGGCCATGTCTAAACTGGGGTGGCGTAGTGGGCAAAAGAACGATGGATTTAACCCAGATCTCTTGACTGGGGGAGAATGTCTGCATTGTCAGCATTCCGTCCATCATTTGTTTGTTGTAACGCTTTTCGCCCTAAGTGGGATGGGTATTCCCAGACGTGGGACCCGTGCTCACTACGCCACTGGAGTCAAGCTATCCTGGCTGATGACGGCTGATAGCCAGAAACCGGTCCTAGGATGCTTGATTCCGGTCCAGGGAAGACATGGCTTGGCAGTTCGGGCTGGACTGTTCCCATGAGGCACAGGGTCAAGACTGATTTGCATATGGCCATGTCTAAACTGGGGTGGCGTAGTGGGCAAAAGAACGATGGATTTAACCCAGATCTCTTGACTGGGGGAGAATGTCTGCATTGTCAGCATTCCGTCCATCATTTGTTGGTTGTAACGCTTTTCGCCCTAAGTGGGATCGGTATTCCCAGACGTGGGACCCGTGCTCACTACGCCACTGGAGTCAAGCTATCCTGGCTGATGACGGCTGATAGCCAGAAACCGGTCCTAGGATGCTTGATTCCGGTCCAGGGAAGACATGGCTTGGCAGTTCGGGCTGGACTGTTCCCATGAGGCACAGGGTCAAGACTGATTTGCATATGGCCATGTCTAAACTGGGGTGGCATAGTGGGCAAAAGAACGATGGATTTAACCCAGATCTCTTGACTGGGGGAGAATGTCTGCATTGTCAGCATTCCGTCCATCATTTGTTTGTTGTAACGCTTTTCGCCCTAAGTGGGATGGGTATTCCCAGACGTGGGACCCGTGCTCACTACGCCACTGGAGTCAAGCTATCCTGGCTGATGACGGCTGATAGCCAGAAACCGGTCCTAGGATGCTTGATTCCGGTCCAGGGAAGACATGGCTTGGCAGTTCGGGCTGGACTGTTCCCATGAGGCACAGGGTCAAGACTGATTTGCATATGGCCATGTCTAAACTGGGGTGGCGTAGTGGGCAAAAGAACGATGGATTTAACCCAGATCTCTTGACTGGGGGAGAATGTCTGCATTGTCAGCATTCCGTCCATCATTTGTTTGTTGTAACGCTTTTCGCCCTAAGTGGGATGGGTATTCCCAGACGTGTGACCCGTGCTCACTACGCCACTGGAGTCTAGCTATCCTGGCTGATGACGGCTGATAGCCAGAAACCGGTCCTAGGATGCTTGATTCCGGTCCAGGGAAGACATGGCTTGGCAGTTCGGGCTGGACTGTTCCCATGAGGCACAGGGTCAAGACTGATTTGCATATGGCCATGTCTAAACTGGGGTGGCGTAGTGGGCAAAAGAACGATGGATTTAACCCAGATCTCTTGACTGGGGGAGAATGTCTGCATTGTCAGCATTCCGTCCATCATTTGTTTGTTGTAACGCTTTTCGCCCTAAGTGGGATGGGTATTCCCAGACGTGGGACCCGTGCTCACTACGCCACTGGAGTCAAGCTATCCTGGCTGATGACGGCTGATAGCCAGAAACCGGTCCTAGGATGCTTGATTCCGGTCCAGGGAAGACATGGCTTGGCAGTTCGGGCTGGACTGTTCCCATGAGGCACAGGGTCAAGACTGATTTGCATATGGCCATGTCTAAACTGGGGTGGCGTAGTGGGCAAAAGAACGATGGATTTAACCCAGATCTCTTGACTGGGGGAGAATGTCTGCATTGTCAGCATTCCGTCCATCATTTGTTTGTTGTAACGCTTTTCGCCCTAAGTGGGATGGGTATTCCCAGACGTGTGACCCGTGCTCACTACGCCACTGGAGTCTAGCTATCCTGGCTGATGACGGCTGATAGCCAGAAACCGGTCCTAGGATGCTTGATTCCGGTCCAGGGAAGACATGGCTTGGCAGTTCGGGCTGGACTGTTCCCATGAGGCACAGGGTCAAGACTGATTTGCATATGGCCATGTCTAAACTGGGGTGGCGTAGTGGGCAAAAGAACGATGGATTTAACCCAGATCTCTTGACTGGGGGAGAATGTCTGCATTGTCAGCATTCCGTCCATCATTTGTTTGTTGTAACGCTTTTCGCCCTAAGTGGGATGGGTATTCCCAGACGTGGGACCCGTGCTCACTACGCCACTGGAGTCAAGCTATCCTGGCTGATGACGGCTGATAGCCAGAAACCGGTCCTAGGATGCTTGATTCCGGTCCAGGGAAGACATGGCTTGGCAGTTCGGGCTGGACTGTTCCCATGAGGCACAGGGTCAAGACTGATTTGCATATGGCCATGTCTAAACTGGGGTGGCGTAGTGGGCAAAAGAACGATGGATTTAACACAGATCTCTTGACTGGGGGAGAATGTCTGCATTGTCAGCATTCCGTCCATCATTTGTTTGTGAATAGGTAGGTGGCATGCCCTCCAGCTTATCTCCCATACTTGCTGGCTTTTGTAGCCTGCTGATTAATAGTGTAAAAACCTTCGATATGTAAGGGTGTGTGGCCCATGTCTCTTGTGCACGAATATCAGCAGCAGATTTTAGAACGCTTATGGCATTTGGTAGTTTTATTAAATGCTTTAAGCCAGCAACCTTGAATGAGATGACCTTCAAATACCTATTATTGCTCTTTGTTTTAGTTGTCTTTGAATATATTAGGAATGAGCGGGGGGCTGTTAATGTGGAGGGCCGCCAGCTCCAATCTCTATCCACATCTTGATGCTATGTGGGGGCAATAGTACATTTTTTGGGTTGTTTTGGGTGTGAAAAGTCCACCCTAATTATTTGATTTAATCCAGGCTTAGATTCCATGATGTTGTTTGTTCCCTTGAGTATACTTTTGGTTAACTCGGGGGGCATCATCGTTCCTTTTGGGGGTAATTAAAATAGTAGGATATCTTTCTGGCTCTCTAAGCTGAATTGCAATGCCCCACTGGGCAAAGAAGTGTTGCTCACGGAGAACTGATGCTACCTGAGGCTGGCTGTGCCATGGTACAACAGTAGCTTCATTGCCACTCGAGGGCGGGGGACCCTTAAACTGGATCCTTATATTGTCCTCCGTTCCCAGATGTTTGAGTGAGGGAATGTGTTGCAGTAAATGTCTCTGCTATCTCTTGATCTGTATTGTGGTATAAAAATAAGTTTGTTTTGCATGGGTTCGTCACCAACAAAGTAGTTACGCGTGATCTTTTGATTATCTGAGAGCATTTGGCAGTTGGTTGTTTGCTTTGTTTTGTAGGAATGTTGGTTTTAAAGGAGAGTGAAGCGTTTGATCTTTTAATGTCATTCAGGACTCCCCTCACTGTCTCCTTTGTGTGTTGAGAGTTGTAATGTAGGTCACTGGTTTGTTCAGCTATGCTGCCTTGCTGCAGACCGGTGCTTTCCCATGCTTTGTCACACCTATTTGGTTGCATGTGTGGATTATGTTGTTCTGTCGGTTTGCTGTTCGGGCTTGGGGCATTCCTTATTATGGGACTTTGTTCCCTTACTCTCATGCCAGATCTTGCTGTAAGAGAATGATTCAGGTTGCATTGATGCACTGGCCTCGTCCTTCCTTGTTTGATTTGTTGATTAGTTGCACTGATTACTTTATTGCATCCTTCTATCAATCATTTCTGAATTATTGGTCTCTAGGTCGTGTCTTTGGAGAGAGTTTTTTTCTGCTGTTGATTGAAACCCTTCGAAGAAAATATTGGGTAAAGGGTCTGATAGTTTTATAATTATCCATTTGTAACCCCCGTTTAGTCACTAGTTCGTGAGTAGTGGCCCTCCTGAGCTTTTTTTTGTTCTTTCTTTTGTCTGCTGGTGAGCTTCAGGATTGTTGGAGCGGTGGTCTCAGTTGAGACCTGGATAAAATTCCCCACTTTCCATTTTATCAGTATTTGTAATTGCAGATGATGTTTCTGATAATACCATCACATTAATTGGGTGTTGCTCTTTTGTTATCTTGCTGTAGTGGATTGTGTCCTGACTTCTCTTAGTTCATCCTTACCATTGCCCTAATAAACTGATGGAGGTGCAATGAGATGGTTACATGAGCTCATTAAATGATCGAATAAAAGGGAAATAAGTCCGGTAAGGTGCACAGCTTGTCTACTATTGGTGCACATATACAGATTGACATGGAGTTGTGTGGGATAAGGCCTTTAAATAGGTTTTCTAAATTGTTGATTTTTTTGTCCATGTTAGCAGTGCTTGTGGCGAGTGATTGCATTAGATTGACCTGGAGTTCCAGCTTGTGTGTTTGCCAGGTTAAGGCATTTGTTGCCACAAGAATAATTCAGTTAATACTGGTTAGAAACGTAAGGGCGTCTGGCTGTCCTTACAGTAGAGGGCCTCTACGCTTCATCCTTCCCCTGGTTGTGTACGCTCAATTTCATCTAGGAGTTTAGCGTCTGTGGCGCTGAACGCAAAACTGCCTGCGTTGTTTGTATCCGTAGTTTTGTTCTCAATAGAAGCTCATGGTGATGAGGTTAACAGGCTCTCTCTATTATTGGCCTGTCTGCTGGATCCTTCAGTTCCTTACAGTTGTAGTTATTATGAATCCCCGCTATGGTTTTCACTGTTTTATACTGCTGTTCTTGAAATCATATTTAATTGTTGTTTAATCTTCATGTTTGGCTGATCTCGTAGTAGTAGTGGGTCCTGCTACATTTGCTGCTAGCGGGATTTGATTCGCTAAGCCTTGTTTACCTCTTGAAACTTTCTGATGTTTTTGTTTGTTTTGCTCGCCCTTCTTGTGGGTGCCCTTCATTACGTTACCCTGCTTTGTCTTGTTATGCCTCATTTAAAGGATCTTGTGGGAAAACTTCCAAGCTCTCAAGTGGTTGGCAAGTCTTGACCAGTATTAATAAGGATGTTTTATATGTAGGTTCCTTTTGCTGGATTGCTCCCCCCTCAGCACCTAGGCATTAGTAAGGTATTTGTATCAGCAAACTATGACAGGGAAAAGGCACAAAGCGGAGACGGTTGTGTGAAAATATATTGTAATCTGGACAGAATTGTTGCCTCCTTTTTCAAATATAAAGAATTTTTGTATGGCAGTGCTTTGATTTACTCATCAGTGTGATCATCATTTTGATTTCATTGCTTGACTTTTATTGTTTTGAAATGGTGCCACTGTTGGCTTTGTTGTGTATGCATAGTCCTCCTAAATGGGCTCAAGGAGGGTTCAAGGCCAAGGGAGCCCGATCTCTAACAAAACCCGCTCTGGAGCTACCTCCTTGGCTTCCATTCCCACAACAAAATGTTGTCTACTTGCCTACAGAATCTTCAGAAGACGCACATGGGGGTGGTTGCCTAAAAATGTTGCCAGAAATTGGGGCAGTTGATTTCAGACACATGGATCTTAAAGACCATCCATAATGGATATACATTTAATTTCTGAGATTTTCCTCCAGACATCTTTAGAGTGACCCCGGTTCCTCACTGTCATCTCAGCTGTCAGGTTCTTCTGTAAGGATTGCAAAAGTTACTTCTGAAAGCAGCCATTGCTCAGGTTCCAGACATAGAACAAGGACTGGGATGCTATTCATTTCTATTTCTGGCCCAGAATCGGGAAAGTACTCTATTGTATTCGATATGAAGGGTGTCAGCTTTTTAATTCCATGTATTCTATTGAAATGGTGACTCTTCACCTTGTCCTTCCCGGGAACTATTTTAGACCTAAAAGAGGCTTGATTGCATATCCAAAACACCTAGAATCCCAAAGGTTTCTACGTTTCTCTGTCTTTTATCACCACCACCAGTTCACTATCCTACCCATTCGGCCTTTCGTCAGCACAAGGGTATGTACTAAAGTTTTAGCTCTTTTGGTGGAATTCTTCATTCCAGGCCACATGACCTCGAACACCCCCAAGGGCAACTTAGCACACCCCCACACTCTGGGACACTCTCTATCCGGCAAGCTATCTCCATCCCTGGACAGACCCACTTGGGAAAGAAGAAACCTGAACTCCACCACCTCCTACTCTTTGACTCAGAGACTGACAACACTAGAAAACCAACTAGAGACTGTAATACAGGGCATCAACATCATATCATACCTCTTATCACCTCTGGAGCCTTCCCAACACCCTCACCTCCCATCCACAGTTACCAACACTAAACTCACAAGACCCCCCAAGGCTCAATGGCACAGCTGGACTACAACCCCCCCTCCTGAATGAGCCTCGAAGACCCAAAAGAACTACCGCAGCAATGTCCATGAGTAAGGCGTTTGACCTTGCCAACTCCTATAACGCATCCT
This sequence comes from Triturus cristatus, assembly GCF_964204655.1. NCBI lineage: Eukaryota > Metazoa > Chordata > Amphibia > Caudata > Salamandridae > Triturus > Triturus cristatus. Next base: position 215,020,150 of record NC_140592.1, read on the forward strand.
CAGCAGTCAACTCCGGCTCCAAAATCCAGGTGATCACGGGACTTGGAAGAGAACGCTCCCCACCTAGAACGCCGAGGCCTCCAGCTGTCCTCATGTATATCCCAGTGATCCCCCCAACGAAGAAACTCAGTGACAAGGGGTCGACCAAATGCATGCTCATTAATTGTAGATCGGCCACCAAGCATGCCACTGAACTGACAGAAACCATCCTCACCAACGACATAGACATCACATTCATTACAGAAACTTGGTTGAATGAGTCCTCCCCCCCAATGATGGACATGCTTGTCCCCCCGGGGTTCTCAATCATCAATAAAGATAGAACGAACCACCGAGGTGGGGGCATTGCGATCATCCATAACAGCAACATCTCCGTAATGGAATCCGACTCCTTCAAATATAACTCATTTGAATATCCAACAGCCATGATTAAGACGAGCGACAAAAAAAAACACTAAACTGCCATCTCCTCTACCATCTTCCTGGCAACACCCAGCCATTCGGAGAACACCTTTCAGACCTGATAACCCACTGCTCTCTCCTAGACTTCAACAACATAATACTAGGTGACCTCAACCTACATTGGAACGATGAAAACAACTTGCTGATCCAATCCCTGAACGAACTTCTATGTAACAATAATCTTACCCAGCACTGCACCGAACAAACCCATAACAAGGGGGCAATTCTAGATGCCATCATAGCTCACGAAGACACAATCACTATTGAACATATCCTTCCTGTTGACTGGTCAGATCACCATATCATTCTATTCCACATCAATCAGACATGCCACCACCTACCCCGTACACAGGATACCCACATTGGGTGAGAAATCTAACACAGATCCCCCTTGCCGACCTTGAACAAAGGGTAAGCTCACTCCTTCCCACCACTGCATGCGACCTTTCGACAACTGAACTCGCCTCGCACTACAATGCAACAATGACCTCCATTCTCGACCAGATTGCCCCATGGAAACAAAAAAAAGCCAGGACCATGTCTTCTAGATCTTGGTTCAACAATGACCTAAACTCGGAAAGAAGAAAACTAAGAGCTGCAGAAAGACTCTGGAGAAACAACCCGACCATAGTCCAGCTCGACCTACTCAAATCCGAACGCAGGGAATATAAAAAACCACATCAAGAACGAAAAAAACCTCATTCTTCTGTAATGCACTAAACAAAGGCCAAAAATCGACCCAAAGAACTCTTTAATATCATCAGACAACAAACTTCCAAGCCCCCCTCTTCCTCAGTGACGGCCACCAAAGAACTATGTAACAACTTTGCCAATTTCTTTAATGAGAAGATCACCAAGATTGAGCTCTCCTTGGACGCCAACCGCAGATTGCCTAACATAATCCCGCCACCCAGCAAAGAAGATCACAGCCTAGCCAGGCACCCTCCCATCAACTGGAAATCTTTCACTCCCATCTCTGAAGCAGAGATCATCAAATTGATTACCCGTGCCAAACCCTCATCACACTTCTCGGACCCCATCCCTGCGCGACTGGTTAAGCAGCTCAAACTCACCCTTGCCCCGATTTGGACCAAGATTATATATAGCTCCATAAGAACTGGAGACATGCCAGACTGTCTCAAAATTGATCAAGTAACGCCACTACTGAAAAAAACGGGCTCTGACCTCAACAATCTCAACAACTTCAGGCCTGTCTCCAATCTCCCATTTTTAGAAAAAATCTTGGAAAGATGTGTCCTCCTGCAACTAACCCAACACATCAACAGCAACAACCTCCTAGACCTGCATCAATCTGGCTTCAGAAAAAGTTGCAGCACTGAGACAGCGATCCTGAATGCCATTAATGATGTTCATAAATCACTAGACACTGATCAATGCTGTCTACTCATTCTCCTGGATCTATCGGCAGCCTTTGACACAGTTGACCACAAACTACTCATCAACGTACTGCTGGAAAGGGTCGGAGTAGACGAGGCGGTCCTACAGTGGTTTTCCTCCTTCCTGCAGAAACGCACCCAAAAAATAAAAATTAAAAACTGCACATCAGACCTACGCCCCGTAAGCAGAGGTATCCCGCAAGGCTCAGTTCTCTCCTCATCACTATGCAACATTTACATGGAACCCCTCTCCATGATACTCAAAAAAGATAACATCCCTTCCACCTATATGCGGATGACACATAGATCTACCTAGAAACGTTCTCCATTGACGACATACAGAGACTAAACATCACCCTAAAAGAAATCCAACACTGTCTATCCCTCAACCACCTGAAACTCAACCAAGACAAAACGGAAATCCTCATCATAGCCAACAAAGACCAAACCCCCCAAGTCACAGAATGGTTAAAAACCATTGATGCTCTCAATTGCAGTCTCACCCCAGCAGACTCAGTAAAATCACTGGGAATCAGTCTGGACCCAAACTTAGACATGGTCAAACACATCAAGAACACTGCTAAGAGCGCTTTTATTAACCTAAAACTGCTTAACAAAATAAAACCATTCATCCCTCCCAATGACCTCAAACAAGCAACTCAATCCCTGGTACTATCTAGATTAGACTACGGGAACGCTACTCTCACAGGCACAGCAAAATCCCCCTCAGAACTACTCTAAATGCAGCAGTCAGGATGGTCACTGGAATAAAAAAATATGATCACTTCTCTCCTGCTCTCAGAGAGCTAAAATGGATCCCAACAGAAATGCACGCCAGCTTCAGAACAGCCTGTCTCACACACAAAGCCCTGCATACCGGTAAACCTGCATACCTGGCCTCTAAATTTAAAGCCGGTCAGACAAGGAACCTCAGGAGTACTAACACTCTACTTCTCATTCCTCGAAAAACTTGCAAACAAAAAACCCTATCACGCTCCTTCTCTGGAAATGCGCCCAAAATTTAGAACTCCATCCCAGTCCATATCAAAACTAACCCCTCCTTTCCAAAATTCAAAAGCCAGCTCAAAGACCTTTTTCTCAACCGATCTCTCCCGGATGGATAGCTGACGCTCTACATTGTATCTTGGTCAGGGCAGCACACACTCACTTTGCTAAGAGGACGTATACATCACCTAACCCTTGTCTCATTCCTTTGTAGATTCGTCAAGAACTCAGTGTGTTTATTTGTTAATCTTTATGTCTAAACTGTACTCGTCATGAATCAATATGTTCTATTATGGTCACTTGACATTCTGATAAAATGTTGTAAAGCGCTCCGATACCTTCGGGTCTGGCCAGTGCTATATAAAACTCTCTAAATAAATAAAATAAACTATTTCCTTTTTAGATGGCAGGCTAATTTCTGCATCTTCTATTTCCAAAGGAATCACGGATGTTCAGTAACTATGCTAGAGTCCAGTCCCGTGGAACAGTAATCAACTTCCATAAGTCATACCTTGCTCCCTCTAAGAATCTCCAATTTATTAGAGCAGTATTCTGGACAGACCTGGGGAAAGTTCTTTCTCAGGCAAGAAAAGAAACATTGATCCTCTGCCAGTTTGTGTTGCTGCTAAAAAATAATTTAAAAGCCATAGAACATCTAGTAGAGTCAAGGGCGGTTGCTTGTGTACCCTGATAGTGGTTTTATGGTCTCACAGTCTTCTGCAACACCTGGTGCAGCATCTTTTGGTTTGTTGGAGTCAATACTCGATATACCATGAGGCTTTGGTTTCTGTGACACACAGCATTTGTCAGGCCCGTCAGTGGTGGCTCCTTGAAAAGGGGAGTTTCCATCTCTCTCCCACCATCCAGTCATCTGGACAACAGATGCCATCAGCAATAATTGGGGGCGCAGGGGGGAATTCAAGGGAGTGACAGTGTTCAAGGTCTTTGGTCACAGGAGGAAAGCCTGAGATTCTCCAGTTGAAGGAAGGGAAATGGTGGCCATTTTCGAAGCCCTAATACAGTTCAACAACTGAATCCTTGTCAGCTGGTCTGTGTCAGTAAAGACATCAGGTAGCCCACTCCTATGTAAATCAACAGGGAAGTCTACAGAATCTGCTGTTATCACCTTGTCTCAAGACATTTCCCTCCTTCGGACAACAGTCTCTCCCTGGGAGTGAGAATAAACCTCAATCAATCAGGAGATTATGTAGCGCACTACTCACCCGTGAGGGCCTCAAGGCGGGGGGGGGGGGGAGGGGGGCCCGGATCAGACGAAGAGCCAGGTTTTGAGGTTCTTCCTGAAGGTGTGCAGGGTTTGCTAGCGTCTGATATTGACGGGGAACTCTTTCCAGGTCTTGCAAACCACCTGATCAGAGGCTCTCCCACATAAGTGACAATGAGGTTATACCCTCTAGTTTTTTCAGTAGATACTATTTGCCACCCATGGATATATCTCTTTGCCTCAAAGACCAATGTTCTTCCTCTGAACCTCTGATTCTGTCTCCAAAGGCATGGAGAACAGATGCCCTGTCAACTGCTTGGCCACAAAACATTCTGTATTCCTTTCCTTGATTCCCCTGAATTGGAGGATTCTGAGGAAAGCTCAAGATGAGAAGATCAGGATACTGATGGTGGCACCCTATGGGCCCGGGCGGGACTGGTATCCCCTTCTAGGCCAGTAAACATTTTATCCTCCCTAGATAATTTCCATAATGCCATCCACATTACAGTCTCTAATTCAATACCTGTTAACTAGCAGGTTTCTTTGGCTAAGGGATTGGCTCTGGAAAGGCTTGCTCTAGCAGCCGGTGGCTCTTCTTCTGATGTAGCCTTACACATCTTGCGGTCTTGAAGATCAGAGACACTAAAGGTATATGCTAGGCATTATTGAAATATGAATCTTGGTATCAGAAGACTGAAAGACAAGCCTCATCTTGTGATCCCGTTGGAATTCTAGAGTTTCTTTGGGATGGATTGTTGCTTGGATTATCTATTTTAACTCTAAAGAGCTATGGACAGCAATCAGAGCTTTTAGGTGACCAGATGTCCTGTCCATAAACAAATTAGCATCTAGATTGCTCAAGAGTATTTTTTGTTTTAAAGTGATCAGTTGTACAGTTTCAAATTCGTTTGTGGTAGTCCTAGTTCTTCAAGCTTCCCCATTTGAATCACTGCAGTCAATACAGCCAATGTCCTTGTATGCTAAAGTATTGTTTTAGTGGTCATTTGTTCTGATCAGTGGGTGGGAGAGTTGGGAGCTCTTCTGTGTGAAAAAAACATGTCTAAAATGTTTCCCAACAAAGTAGTTGTACATCTGTTACTTTGAACAATTCCATCAGTTTCTCACAGTTGTCAGAATTTGGGTTTTCCCATTTTCTTCACTTCTCTTTCCTACAGTGCGAAAGAACAGGTTCATTTGCTGGACGTGTCTAGAGCTATCTGCATACTGAAGTCTTCATTGTTCCACAAGGCAATATTGTTATTTGTCACTCCTGGTCTGTCAGTGCAAGGAACAGTACTTTCCTCAGTCATCTTGAGTCAATAGATCTATTTTCCATTTCTACAGCCTATCAAGCAATGGGAATCAGCAAGACAGCACAACTAAAGGTTTTTCTACTTTAAAGGCACAAGTCTAGAGATATATGATGGCACTGGGGCCACTCCCCCCATATTCATGTCTAACTAATCTTCATTACTCTGACTCCTATGGCATGTTGTCTGTGGACACATCAGGAGAAGAGTTCTTAGGCCTTATTGGGTCAGCTTCTGATTACCTTTGCAAAGTCTTTTGTTCCCATCTCATCTACAACTTTAGCTTATTGGGTGAAGTGTTATATGCAAAAGGCAGGAATAAATACCTTAAGGTCAGCACTCATTCAGCGAGAGGGACAATGGTGGCACTGCTGCCTTAGTGGGGTCTAAGATGTGATCCATTTAGATAGCAGCAGATTGGTTTGGGGAACGAATATTTATGAAGTTTTATTTTAGACTGATTGGACAACTGACCACTCTGGTGATAGGAAGCGCCACTGGGATTATGCGGTAGGGGAGAACCAAATTATGCAGCAGGATTGTCTAAATTTTGTGGCAAGAAAAGCCAAATTAGCGCCAAAGTCTGGACCATTTTGAGATAGCATTCTTTCATTATTTTGCCGTTTTTACACATGATAACACTGTCTGTGGAAATATCCCATCACCTTAGAACTAGTTTAACAACTGAAAGATGCCCAGTCAACCTTTACAAATAGCCTTCCACATCGTAGGAATGGTTTTTAGTAACCTTTGATACATTTGAGACAGAAACTTTTTTGTTAAAATCTGTAGATTATGCAACAGCTGATGGATTATGTGGCAAATGAGGCAAAACCATAATGATGACGAAAATGCCATAAAGATGCATAATTCCAATGGCCCTGGTGATTGGTAAGCACTTAACAAATGTTCAGGTCCTTACATACCATACAGATTTTCCTACATAAAATTGATGGAAAGTATGGTTTCTCTTAAGTAAATAGATTTAATCATTATTCCACCCCCTCTTTTAGCTATGTTTACACATGATTCAAGAGTTAAATGGAGTGAAAGATAACTTCACAACCCATAGGTGATTTGATATGTTATTTTGATGTAGGTGTAGGTTTAAGCAGATGTCGTGTTCTACAGTATGAAATGTAATGGAAGTGAGACGTTGAGGGAGTGGTGCAGCTTTTAGTTGAGGCACTGGCATATAGGACATAGAAAGAAGAGCTGTGATAGTAGCTGTAAGAAATTAGGTTATAGGTTGAGAAGGGTGGAAGCCCCACTCAAATAATAAACACAATCCATGTCAGGGTGAACCACAAAAGTCACTAAATTCACCTGTGCATAACCCTCTTTTAGCTTGGCACAAAGAAGTCAGGCTTAAGTTATAAGCAATGTGTAAAGTATTTATGCAGCATTCAAACAGTAATACATTAAAAAACACTTAATCAAGAATAATCTCAAGCCAATTTAGATATATAAGAGTAAATCTTCTTAATAAAAATGACACCAAACGACAACAATCCAATCAGTAGAAAAAACAATATGATTTTTTAAAGTTTTAGGTGAAAATACCTCCAAAAAGCACAAAGTGACACTTGCTGATGTCTGGTCGCACTGGACCAGGGGAAAGTAACAAATTCAGGACAACCGTGATGGAGTGTGGGTCAGATATAGGGGCCAGCTTAGTCCCGTTAAACAGTCACCTTCTCAAGTCCTTGTGAATGGTGCCAATCACATCGGCGTGGGCCACAAGTTACAGGCTGTAGGCGCGAGGTGTAGGTCGAGTGTTACGGACAGTGGTTGCTGTAGAGTGAAGAGACAGTTGTTGCTGGAGCTTTGCATTGGTGGATCGACGCAAACGGTCGCTGTCAGTGCAAAGTGCAGGTGTCTCATTGCCAGTCATTGCGGACATTCGTAATCAGCGCAAAGAGCCGGTCCTGTCAGAACCTCGCACTGGAGGTTGTTGCGGGAAGTCAGTTCTCAGTGCAAAGAGATCACTTAACGATCGCAAGGAGCCAAAAACTTCTACAACTTCACCTTTTTTTCAGGAGATCTCACCGATGCCAGCCAACGGTCTAAGACCTGGGAGGCACCTCTTGGGGATCTGGACTCACTCCAGCCGTTTCAAGCAGCAGGGCTCAGGCGTGTCCAGTTGGTGCTGGTCTGTTGGCCAGTTGCTAGGAGGCCTCTGAAAGCTTGTTGTGTCCCTGTAGCTCACACTGGAGGTCAACCAACCTTTGGAGTCACTCTGGGTAGTCTGGGTTAAAGGCAAGCCAATCCTTCTTCAGTTTGGAGGGCAGTTCCTCTTCTTCAGACAGCATGGTAGTCCTTCTTCCGAATCTTTCACAGGTCCAGGAGTATTCTAATGAGAAGTTAAGTTCCATTTTTATAGCCAACGCCAGTCTTTGTGTGGGAAATTCCCTGGCCTACTGCTGAAACTCGTTCTGGTCAGTTCTCCCCCTTGCCCTGGTCCGGGCTCCAAACTGTCTAGGGTGCAAAGGCAAGGGCAGGCCTGGTGTCAGATTCCTTTGTGTGCTTCTGGAAGGGCCCTTTGAAACGTAATCAGGCGGGACACAGCCCCACCTCAGCCATCCGGTCAGGAAGACCCTCTCCCCTCACACCTAGGGTCCATTTGTCTCAATGTCTGGAAGGTAAACACAACCCACAACAGGAGAGCCATTTCCAGTCATGTGACCCAGAACATTGACAGCAAGGTACAGTTGGTTTGGGCAGAAAATGGTAACTTTCTAAAAGTACAATTTTCAAAATTGTAACATAAATCTGACTTTACCATGAAAGAGGATTTTAAATGACAATTTATTAGAGTGGAAGCATGTATCTATCTGGTCCCAAACTGAAGTTAGCACGTATTTAGTGTAAGAAGGTACCCCCAGTGATAGTCTATGGGAGAGATAGACCTTACAGGAGTGAAAAACGACTATAGGAGTTTTTCACAGCCACAAAATGTAAACCTCAAAGACACATGTCCTTCTTTTTAAATACCATGTACCTGCCCTGTGAGTGATTAGGGCCTGCCTTATGGGTGACTGACTTGCAAGTAGTGGAAAGGAAGGTTTAGTCCTGGTAAAGGGTTTATTTTGCCAGGTTGAAATGGCAGATTAAAACTGCACTACAGGTATGCAGTGGCACACCTGAAACAAGTTTTACAGTAATACTTTGGTGAAATGTGCCAATTGGGTGGAGGCCAATTTTATCATGTTTGAACAAGATATCACTAGCACTTTAGCACTGGTTAGCAGGAATAAAGTGCACAGAGTCTCATGGCAACAAAAAAAAAGGTTCATCCAAAAAAGCAGGGAGTGAAAGCAAAACGTTTGGGGGAATACCATGGCAAGGATGTTCGGTCTAACAATAGTGTAACATGGTAGGTGCTTGAACACCAGTGCTTTGATGCATCATGTGAGCCATAGTTTTTATTCCTGTTGTTCTGAGATAGGTTGGTATGCACTTTCTTACCTTGGAAAGCCTGGAGTCAAAAGGTTACTTCTCATTCACTTAAAATCAGTTGTGAAATTGGCAACACCACAAATCTTGAATAATTCACCTAATGTGAGTTACTTGTTTATGGGTTCACTGTCACCGAGACATTCACAAATAGCTATTGCAAATCACACACGCAGGCCCCGATTTACAAACTGCACTTCTGCAATAACTTAAACTTTTGCAGTAAGTACAGCACTACATTTGGCCAACCACTGGTACTGCAGCACCCTCTCATAGACAACAATAGAGGTAGTGACTTAAAATAGTTTAATCCTTATGCTAGAGAGGTGGGGTGTTTCAAAAACAGCATGACATGGCACTGCAAGCTGCATAAAACCACTGACTTCGACCATGGTCGCTTACAATCTACAACATCAGTCACTATCCTCATTTCATCCAGTTTGTAAAGCCCACCCACCCATTCTATGCAAAAACACAATGGTGATAGACCAGGATCAGCATGTCATAGATGTGCGAGTGTTGCATTCCTGTGTATCAAGCAGATACCATGGGGTTGTCACAAGCATATTTGCTTGTCACAATTCGAGGTTTTGGGCTCCAGATCTTCGTGCATGAGGGTGTAGCAGAAGCAGCTTCAAGTGTGACTTCCGGAAGCCACATAGACCTGGTCAGCACCGAAGGGATCAAAATATACGGGCCAACGTGTGCTGCAGTTATGAGACCTCGGGAATTCTAAATGTTTAATTTACACAGCGGGAGGGGGCAACATGGCAGGCCATCCATGTTGCACAGAATGTAAAATGCATGTACTTGCACAGACACATCTGCAAGCAGCCACAATTATTTATATATTAATTAAGATTACGTACACTACCCAGTGACTTTCTGGCAGTAAAAAGTATAGGGTGAAACTTTGGCCACACAGTCCTAAACGCTAGTAAACTGAAGAATCTTGAAGGCTGTCTGGAAATCTACGTGGCTTGCTAAATAGATGAGGGATGGTTGTTCAATAAGGAAAGATCCCATCGTCAGACTGATCGATCTTTGGACTTTGCAATCGAGGCTGGCTATTGGACCACAAAAAACGTCTATGGTCAGCTGTAAGACAGAAGTTTTGCAAAGCAAGAGCAGCCCTACCATGAAAAGATTTATGTGCAATGCTGTCTTGAACTGAATTCTCTGCTCAAACACAGCTACTGGAGACTCCTCCTAGATGTGGAAACATGATCCAACTTGTTCATCTTCCAGACCATCCTGGAGGCTTAGTCTGGCACTCTCTGGAGCCTAGCAAGTTAACAGGCAGGAAGATTCAGATATAGCGAGTTGCAGTACTCAAATGTGAACAAAATAGAGAAGGTAATCTTTGAAGCATGAGGCACCATAGAAAGAACTGGTAGGACCTTCATAAGCGCGCGAGAAGCAACAGACAAAGTCCCATCATATTGATGAAATGTTGACACATGCTGATCAAGTGTCAATCTTAAGGATTTGACTTTAGTGGCAGGGATTGGAGGCTCATCCATGCTGGCCAGTCAAATGTTGTCACACCAGCAGATCTTGTTGCTGCCACAGAGATACAGCTCCGTCTCGTCAGCATTCAGATTAATGCCGATGAGGCCGTAGGTCTGTCCACTGTAGAATGACCGTTAGTCTCTCGGGTTGGTCACTGAGCTAGGAATATTTTTGTTAGGTGAATCATAATTTTTGTGTCCTATGCATTACGTGGCACCAGGCAGTCCAATCAGGCCGGGAAGGTGCTGAACATATACGTTGAACAACATTGGGGACAGCAACAAGCCTGGAGGAACCCAGAATTGAATGGGGACCCTTTTGGAATGGAAGGGGAGTGTCGGATTTTGGGAACAATTTTAGAGAAAACACTTAAACCATGTCCGGGTGACTATCGCGCTTTACAAAAATAAATAATAATAATGTCCAAGCGGTGCTTTGGAATCCCATCTCTGCGAGACTCAAGACCAAGTGCTTTTGGACCCCAGCATCAGATACTGCAGGTAAATCCAGAAGAATCACTCCTTCTAAGTCTCCCTTGTGTAGCAGACAGCAGATATCATTCATGATGATTGCTCAGGCTTTTCAGAGCCCCATACCGGACAAAAAACAAGTTTCCACTCTCCTACCAGAGTATTCTTCTCGGGAGAGAAGGATAGCTGCCTGGCAACCAGAATCTCCAGATTTCTAAACGAAGCTCGTATCACAGTTAAGGGGATGTAACTATTTGCCTCTCTGGCATGACGCAACTTAAGCTGTGTGGGGGGGGGGGGGGGGGGGGGGAGTTGAAAACATCGATTATTAGTCGAGGATGTGTCAAACAACTCTACATGAGGATGGACATATAAAAAGCGAAATAAACACAGAAATAAATGTTCCTGAAAACTGATAAGATAAAATGAAAGACAAGGATCCTAACAGTGTGATTTCATAGTGTTAAATAGTTTCATAAAACAGAAAAGCCTTTATATTGTTCCCGTGTATCATTATAGGTTTGTATAGACATGAAACTCTGCTCTTTAATCCATCGTTTAAATCCTCATTGTGATCTGTTCCTTTCACCCTTGCTTGCATCCAGAGTCCAAGCGGCCCTCAATGTTTTCAGATTCACACCACAAGTAGTAGGTACGGGGCAGTGTGGGAGAGGGGGAGTTAGGGGGGAGGAGGGCTGAGCTACTCCCATAAATGGAAGTGGGACTTGTGGGTACCAAATAAAGCCTTCAGTGAGCTTAAAAATATCCAGTCCACCAGAAAACATCCATATGGGTGAGCCAGATGCATGTCGGGTGGGTAGCAGAGGAAATCCCACCTCCTTCGCAATCTTCTGATGTCAATGTGGAAAACTGGCCTAAGGGCAGGCCGTTTTGTAAGCCTTCATTTCCACCATGATTCTTCCTACCTTCATAATCAAGTTTTGGAGACAACTCCTTGCCTGTCAAGAGCAGGCCTTGGAGTTACGCAGTGGGAAGAGGGCCCTTCCAGTGCCCGTTCACATTCTTAGAAATGCCATTAAAACAGTAGAAGGTAAATTGGGATATTTCATGGGCAGAGTATAGTTGGTGGAAAAGGGGCTAGCACTGAACAGCATCTTAAGCCATCCGGTGTGTGCTGCTGCAAGTACAACAAGCATTGGCATAGCCAATAGGTCTCGCCTTTGGGACCTTATAAGTGTTTAGCCATGCAACAGTTGCATAACTAAATACTTATAAGGTCCCAAAAGCGAGACCTATTGGCTATGCCAAGCGGCCGTGCGGCCGCGAAAGTGAAAGTGATCGCGATCAAACATCAAAGTGGCCAATTGTGGTCAAGCGCGGCGCGCGTGCCCGCACACTTGGACTGTAGCTTTAGGCTGGCCTGGTAGCACTTTTTGGAGCCCTCTCAATAAGTCTCGCCAGACCAGCGCATGCGCTGGGTCAGGCAAGACCTAATAAAAACCAAGGTTAAACTCAAGGTACTTGAAATCCTGAGACACAGGGCACAGATTAGGGTCCATGGCCCTTGGCATTTCACCCATGATTATCTGAAGGAAAACACCTGCTAGCAGTGGAAAACAAGTACTGGCAAAGCCAAGTCGTGTATTTTGTTTTTGCCAATGTTTGTTGACGATGGTGTTCAGCATGTACAGATTTTTTTTTTTTTTTATATCCCGATTCTGAGCAGCATTGTTAAAATAAAACCCACAGTCAATGAAGTGGACATGAGTCCCCACACTTAGGCACATAGGTGCACGCCTACAGCATGATGGCATATGTGCATGCTTACAAGCAATTTTTTTCATTTTAATTTACCGTTTCAAGATGACACATACCCATTTTGGGATGGCAAACTATAAAGACATACAAAAAGTAAGCAAGTATATTGTTTTAGAAGGCGCATTCAGAAGCACACTGCAGCTGCCGGGCCCTCCAAAAAAGTGTGGGGGGAGTAACGTGAGGGTGAGGATGGCGGAATAATGGTAGATCCGGTGCAGGAATCGGAGGGAAGAATAAATAATTTTGTGTGGCAAGAGCAATGGGGAGTAGGAAAGGGCAGGTGAGCAATGGGGGAACTGGGAAGACTATACAGTAACTTTGTATCTTCTGGGCAGCCTAACCTCAGACTACACCTTCCACAGGCGATGCAAAGCACTGAGCAAGCTACAAGGGTCAGGGTTTAGACTGCTAAAAGTGTAATGCTGTTATTCACTACACTGGAAGGAATAGGCACGACACTGGAGTCAGATGACCACAAAAATCATATATTATAGGTAATGAATACAGCAATCACGTATGGAGGCATGCAATCACTCGGGCAGCTATGTACGAAACCCTGAGCTCTGCCAGTGTTCCCTGAAGCACGGACAGGTCACCTTTAATACTTGACACAGCCAAGTGTTAACAGGTGGTCATTTCAGGACGAGTCTTTGCCAGGCCAGAGGGTCACAAGAGATATTCATGCCAAACCCTCTGAATGTGCTTGAAGGCGCAAAATAGGTCATCTACCCTAAGGAGGGATGTTGAATTTGAGATACCTGTACTCCTCTTGAACTGCCCATTGTTTTATCTTTATCAATCTAGTCTCTGCTGGTCTGTAGTGCAGGCAGGCTTGGATGTGTTTAGCAAGTGATGGCCTCACGTGGGTGGCATTGCAAGACCGTGAAATGACACAGTGAGGCGAGGCGGTCACCAGCCAGACAAGTGTGAGGTGATATATTACAGAACTCAACCGTTTTCCAATTAATAAAAATGCATTGGATTTCCCATTCAAATGAATATCGTGACTAACACGGAGATGATTTACATTTACAAAACAAGCATTGGCATAGCCAATAGGTCTCGCCTTTGGGACCTTATAAGTGTTTAGCCATGCAACAGTTGATGTTGTTGCACCAAGGATATTGTGCTGCATAACCAAATACTTATAAGGTCCCAAAAGCGGGACCTATTGGCTATGCGAATTCTTGTTATTTATTCTCAGTGAGAGACAACTGGAAATGTGTTTTCAAATTGGATTGATGTTGATTGAAAGCATGGATGACCGGTGTACGGGATTGTCACAGGTCCATATTTAAAAATAGGACATCTGCACTCAAACGTTTCTGGTGTGCCAGAGGTCTTAAGATCCTCCAGGGCCAGCTGAGTATGGTAACACACAGTGGATACATTTACAGCAGCATCTCAGAAATCTCAGGTCACTGTCATAAATGATCCCTATAACCTTGGAGGTCCTTTTGGGATGAGGTCCAGGGACAAAGGAACCCAGAGTAAAGCAAAAGAAGCTAAGAATGTTCAAAGTATTAGGAGTCACAACATTCTGATGTATCCTAGTTCTCCCATCTATTCCAACAAGATAGAGATTGATTCCAGGCTTTTATCTGATGAGCCAGGAAACAGGTAGAAGGGCTCACCTGAGGAAATTGGCACATGGGTAAGTAAGCGCCCCGTGCTGGGACTGTAAATCTCTCCCTTTAGGGTAGGTAAAAGTAGCTGTACTCCAACTTTATGAAATCAATGCTGTCATTAACCCGGATGTCAACTTGCAAAATAATTAAATTCATTCTTGGATGATATATGGATGAGTACTTTGGGTGAAATTCAACCAGGCAGTCTAACTATGCCTGGTGGAGGGGCGGAGCTTAGCTCGCAGCGAAGATGGCTGCTTGAGCTCGGAGCTCCGACGAGCTGATTAACAAATCCTTCAAAAATCCTGCCTCTACCACCTGGCATAGAACCACCCGTCTGCTGTAGAGACATCTAAGGGACCGCGCTACCGTCTGGCGGTTTTGTGAGCCTCGGCGCGGAGTGGATCGACACCGGGAGAGGACGACTCGGTGAGCGGACTGGGCCGCTGGTCCCCGACCTCGCGTGAGGAGGCTGGCTGCTGTGCGTCGCAGTGCGTGCGGCCGGCCGCGAGAGCTGGAAGCCGGCCGGAAGAGTATTGCTGGCGGTGACGGAGGACGCGACCCTGCGGTGGGCGCCGGAGAGAAGAACATCGGCGCAGGTGGGGGGAAGCGGAGGCTGGCGGCTGCGCGGCCAGGCGGGCACCCCCCAGGGTGAACCGGAACCGGCTCACGAACGGCGAGAGTAGCGCCTGTTAAGGAACATGCTGCATGATGCTGGCAGTTAAAACACCCCAAGAACGTTTGGCATAGGGGGCCCTGGTGTGCCGGTGCGAGTCCCGGACGGTGACGCCACGACTCGGGCTGAGGCTCAGGACGCAGACGGGCTGCCGTGGGAGCACGGGGGGCACACAGCAGACGCTGCTTCGTGGCGGCCCTGGACTTGGCTGGCACTGCGAAACGGCCTTGGAGGCTGGTGGAGCCGCGCCGCGGCAGAGGTGAAAGGGCCGCAAGAGGGGAAAACCAGTGACAGAAAGGGCGTGGGCCCAGCTGAGGCCCCCACTGGCTGCAGGCAACGGCTGGGAGCAACTTTAAGCGCCGGTGTACCACCTGATTGGGATCTCGCCTGGTTACGCGGAGACGAGGCTGCGGCCTGGTGTAGTGCCCAGTGGTGAAGAACGGAGAGGAGTGCGGCGACTGTAACTCGGGGCCCCGCGCGATCGGCGGAGGTGGCGGCCTGGGTGAAGGCTGTAGGGTCACCCACGGCACGGGATAAACGATCGGAGGCAGCGGGAAGTGGCCCAGCTACACGGAGGAGCGTGTGAGAGCGCGGGCTTGGCGCGCACAGGTGGCTGCGACGCGCTCAGTAGCGCTGAGAAGAGAGATGGGTAAGGCCGACAAATCCCAGCCTAAGCTAACCTTCGAACAGCGGCGCCCCAAAGCTCAGACGCCGCTGGAGGGGGCGCCGGGGGGCGCATCAGCCCCCCAGGAGGAGGAGCCGGACCTTCGAAGGGCTACTGCTGTCGATGGAGAAGGGGCTGCAGAGCGGCATAACCTCCCTCGGAGCCAAGATCGACGCGCTTTCGTACAGGATGGACCGTATGGGTGAGCGCTTAGACAAACATGCGGAACGCCTGGATCAGTCGGACAGACGTCTCTCTGAGGTGGAGGAAGCGCAGACGACCCTGGACGCGGACCAAAGGAAGCTCGAGCGCCAGATGCAAGTGTTGCAGGATAAAACGGAGGACTTAGAGGCCCGCTCGCGTCGCTGTAACCTGCGCATTATTGGCCTTCCGGAGACGACCGCGACGGGCCGCATGGAGTGCTTTGTAGAAACGCTGCTGGTGGAGCTGCTAGGAAAGGAGGTGTTCTCGGGGATGTTCGTGGTGGAGAGAGCGCACAGATCCTTGGGCCCCAGGCCCCAGCCGGGAGCGCCGCCCAGACCAATTATCGCAAAACTGTTGAACTACAGAGACAGGGATGCTGCGCTGAGGGCGGCCCGCGAGAAGAAAACCTTGACATACGAAGGATCGACTATATCACTCTTCCCGGACTTCACAGCCAGAGTGCAGGAAGCGAGACGTCAGTTTGCCCCAGCCAAAAAACAGCTCCGGGAGTTAGGTGTGGACTATGCGATGTTGTACCCGGCCAAGCTACGGGTTAACAGACAGGGCAAATCACATATATTTCAAGATCCCAAAGCACTGCAGAGAGCGCTGAAAGACTGGTCTAAAGAGCAGCGAAGGAGCCCGGCGGCGCACCCCCAGGACGGCGTGGGGGAAGGCGGACTGGATGAACAGGACTGACCCCGAAGGGCAGGCAAGACTGGTCATTCTTCACTGGCTGTTGGGTAAAGTTACGCTGGGATCAGTGGGGGGGTGCGGCTGGTAAGATTGGTACAATTGATGGTGGACAGAGTGGGGCCTTGTGCATGCCCTCCCTCCGGGGACACTCCCGCGGGCGGGTGCTCTTGGCGGGGGGTTAGCTTGCCGTGCCCGAGGGCGGCGCACGCGGCTGGGGGAGTTCACTATGTCTTCTATCTTATGCGAGAGGTTGGCGAACGCTCCTGCGGCCAATGGGACCCGGGAATGGCCGCGGCGATGCGGTCGGCGATTGACGCTAGGTGGGGGGATGGCAGATAGAGGCTCGCCGGGCCGGGTGGTTGCTGCCAGGGACCAGGCGCTTCCACACCAGGGTGTGGGCGCTGAGCAACCTCCGCCCGCGAGTGCGTTCCACAACTGTCAGTTGGGTAGTTCGTTGGGGGTAGGGAGGCGGGAGGTTTTGGGTGCCCATTTATGGGAATCGGCAAGGCCATGTTGGGGTGGGTCTGCTGTGGGAGGGGGGAGGGGGGGAAATCCGTTGCGGGGTTTTGAGGTGTTACTGTCGGTATGCTCCAAGATGTATAATTGTGCGCGCCTGCAACTTGCGATACAGAGCGGCGGGAGCTGGGCGCTATGGCTGCAGAGTTGTCCACGAATGGGGTGGCTATGGCTGAACGCTTGGGCGACCTACGGATTCTGACCTGGAATGTCAGGGGCCTGAATGACCACCGAAAGGTCCGTAAAGTGGTGCACTAGCTTAAGAGACATCGGATAGATATAGCTTTCCTACAGGAGACACACCTTCCTAATAATAGCCCCATGCTGCGCTCCAGGGAGTTGCGCGACGCGCATGCGGCGGGGTTCACGACACACTCTAGAGGGGTTCTGACTTGGGTCAGCCCTCGGGCGGAGTACAGTACGCAGTTACTAGCAGCGGATAGCGCTGGCATATTTGTGCTCACGCGCTTTCAAGGCGGAGGCCTAGAGGTACTGTTGGTTAACTGCTATGGGCCAAATTATGATAGTCCAGACTTCTACGCGGCGCTGGCGGGCACGATTGGGGACCACGGCGCGAGGAATGTGCTCTGGGGAGGTGACTTCAATGTGGTTCTGAACCCCGAGCTGGATAGATCGGGTGGACCGTTACGGGCACAGACGGCTGCAGCGAAGGCGATTGCGCGAGAAATGCTCTGCTTAGACCTGGAGGACGTGTGGAGGTCTCGCAACCCGGAACAGGGGGGCTACACACATTACTCGGCGTATCACGGCTTGCACACACGGATAGACTATTGGCTAGTGTCATCGTCTCTCCTACCGCAGGTGCGGACTTGTGCGGTGCTCCCGCGAACACTCTCTGACCACTCTCCGGTGTTAATGTCCCTGGCGACGCCCAGGGCATCGCCCCCGCCGTTTCTTTGGCGATTCCCCCCATACTCACTGTTAGACCCCCTTTTTAAGGAGGAACTTACGGAGGCGATAGAGCTATTCTTTGACACCAATGTAGGCTCAGTGGACGACTTCCAGACTATCTGGGAGACCTTTAAGGTCTATATCCGAGGAGTGGCGATTGCGAAACACTCGGGGGTGCTGCGAGACATCCGGCAGCGGCTTGCCGCGCTGGAACGTAAGCTGGAGGCCCTTGAGGCTCGACAGCGCGAAACGAATGGAGAGGGCATCCCGGAGGAGATGAAGACACTACTGGCGGAATTTCACGAGGCCGCTGATGCAGAGGTACTGCATTTGGGGAAGTACGCCACTGCCAGGGTGTACGGGGAGGGCGACAGACCGGGATCGGTATTATCGAATTTGCTCAAAGCCCGTAGACGTAGAACCGTCGTCACCCAGGTCAGATCGGAGGAAGGAGTGCTCTTGGCGGACGAAGAAGATGTAGCTGCGCGCTTTCAGTCGTACTACACCACGCTGTACACCTCTCAACAGACTGGTATGGAGGATAGTATAGGGGAGTATCTAGACTATATTAAGCTGCCGTTTCTTACAAATGAGCACAGGGAGTTCCTAGCTCTGCCGATTGAGAGGGATGAAATTCTAGAAGCCCTAGCAAGCATGAAAGCGACTAGTACCCCGGGATCGGACGGCCTCACTGTTGCGTTCTACCGAGCCTTTATTGATCAGCTCCTTCCACACATATCGACTCTGTTCGATGATATGTGCGTTAAAGGGCACATGCCGCCGTCTATGCGGGAGGCGCTACTGGTGGCGATTCCGAAACCGGGTAAGCCGCCGGAGGAATGCAGCTCCTATAGGCCGTTATCGCTGCTGAACGTCGATGCGAAATTATACGCCAAAGTGTTGGCCACACGCCTGGCCTTGCTCGCCACGGAACTGGTTGCACCGGAACAGGCAGGGTTCGTGCCGGGTCGGAACCTCACGTACAATCTGCGGACGGTGTTCGGGGTCCTGCAGCATGTACGCCCAGATACGCGCGCATTAGCGGTCTTTCTAGATATGGAAAAGGCTTTTGACTCGGTAGAGTGGCCATTTATGCGGCAGGTCCTGACGAGAATGGGGCTGGGACCGGTCTTTCTTCAAATGATCGGGGTGTTGTACAGCGGCCCCACCGCAAGACTGCGGCTGGGAGATCAAGTTACTGATGCCATACCCATCACGAGGGGGACGAGACAGGGCTGCCCCCTGTCGCCTCTTTTGTACGCGTTAGTGGCGGAGCCACTGGCGTGTGCTCTGCGTGAATATCACAGTCTAAGGGGAATCAACTTCCCAACCTATAAGATAACGGTCTCCACATATGCGGATGATACTCTGCTATACGTCAGGGACCCAGAAAATAACCTGGCTCCTGTGTTGAGAGAGGTGGTTCAATATGGTGCGCTCTCGGGGCTGAAGGTAAACTGGAGCAAGTCTATAGTGTTCCCGCTGACGCCGATTACGGCTCCCTTTGACATGGAATATCCGCTGCAGTGGTCGGCGATGCGGTCCGCTACCTGGGGATCCAGCTTCATATGGACTCTGAGGTGGTGCTGTCCGAAAATTATGGCAGGGCTATCAGTCAACTAGAAGATGATGTGGAGATTTGGATCAGGCTACCTCTCTCGCTGCTGGGGCGCATCTCCATCATGAAAATGGTGGTACTCCCTAGGTTTCTGTTTTTGTTTGTGAACATCCCCATGGTGCTGTCGCGCGCCTTCTTCGCAAGGCTAAAGGCATCGCTGTTGAGGTTGGCGTGGGCGGGCAGGCAGGCACGGATTAGTTGGAGGGTCCTGACGCTGCCCTACCATCTGGGAGGCCTAGGAGCGCCGGATATGGAACTGTACTACAGGGTGGCGCAGGGGGCACACGCGCACAGCTGGATGCATGGAAACGGGGCCGTGCCGTATCTCAAACTGGAGACTCTGTACGCAGCGCCGCTCCCGCTCCCAGCGGTCATTTTTGAGCCTACGGACCGCAGAACGGGGTTCTTAGATTCTCTGAACTCCACTAGACATGCTTGGAACAATATTCTGCAACGCGCTTCGGGGGCGCAGCTGTACTCGCCAGCAATGCCAATTGCCTGGGCGAGGTGGCTATCCCCCTGCACGGACGAGGGGGTGGTGCGGTCACTGAAAGCGTTGGGGGTGCACACCATGGGAGACATGTTCGTAAACGGGGTGGTCAAGACGTGGGAGGAAGTGGCAGCACAGGAAAGGGGTGGCGCGCAATTGCACCGTTTCCAATACCATAGAGTCAGGCAAGCCTGGAGACAGTTGCTGGGAGACGACATGGCGGAACCAGCAGAGGTACCGGAGTTGTCCTTCATTATTAAGAATGAAAGTCCACAAAAGTTGGTCTCTAAATTATATAGCACGGCGCAGTCGCAACGGGCGCAGGAGTTTACCAAGGCCAGACTGGCTTGGCAGAGAGATTTGGAAATGATTATAGACGATACCATGTGGGCATACTGCTGCACGGGGATACGTCGCATCTCCCTGCATGGCAGACACCGGCTGGTCCATTTCAAATATCTAAACAGATTTTACTACACCCCGGAGCCTCTGCATCGATATGGCCTGCGAGAAGAGCCCACGTGTGAAAGATGTAAGCACCCAGTGGCTGACTTCATGCATCTGGCGTGGCGCTGCCCGGGCATATACGCCTATTGGGAGACGGTCTATCGGCAGATAGCGGAAGTGGCGGAGGTGGAGTTGGCTCCGGACCCGGCGGTGGCGCTGTTGGGGCACTCCAGGGTAGTACCAAGGGCGGTGCGGCGTCTGGTAGAAATGGGCATGCTGGTTGCGAAACGGCGAGTTGCAATGTGCTGGATGCGGGGCCCGCTGCCCACAGTGGCGCAGTGGAGGCGTGATGTGCTGTATTGTTGCACGCAGACAGAGAGATTCAGTGAACTGCTCCCGCCGCGCAGCCGGCCCAAAAACTTTTGGGGATTGTACGCTGAATATATTGGCAGGCGTGGCGCGGAAGCGGAGAGCCCCCGGGAGGGTTCTAGCTTGGAGGCAGCTGAGGGAGAGGCCACGGAGGAGGTTGTCGGTGGGGGGAAGGCATAACGACTACACTTGCTGGATCAGATTAGAGGCGGGGAAGGGCGCGGGGGACGACATAGCGAGGCGAGATGCGGGTGGGCAAGGAGGGCGTACAGCGGAAATGGTGGCGATCGACAGGCGACCTCAACAGTTTGGACTAGGTGGGTGGGCTGGAGGGGACGGGTGGGATTCAGGGGTGGGGTCTGGGGGTTCAGAGTTTTATTGCCAAAGATACGGGACTGCGATCAGCGGGAAAAAAAAAAAAAAAAAAAACTATGCCTGGTGGCCCCTTATCACACACATCTAGGTGTTTTGTGCGATTAAAACCAAACCCTCTTGCACTGCCAAGGCGGAGAGTTATCAGCCTGGCCTTTTTCAAGTTCTGAACTCTTAAACAGCAGCCAGTTGTGGTGACTGCCAGGGGACTGTGTGGCTCAGGAAAATAGTTTTCCACATAGATATTTGAAACATTAGGTGACTAGCTGTAGCCTGCAACACGAAGGTGTGGTCCTAAAGTTATCTGAACAGCAGGGCTGCTGCGTGCCAGAAGTACAGGAGATGCACCTCTGAAAGTAAGCATCTGTGAGCAGCAGGATGTGTGAGCGATGGGAAAATGTGCCGAGCTGGTGTCTGGGGGCTGAGAAGCAGACAGATTCCCCAACTCATACCCCTGAAGGTGAGTAGAAACCATTCCCGCACCACATCTCTTGGCCTGGTATTCACAGTTTCCAAAGACAACTGTTACTTACGCAATTTTGTGGTTATGTTCCAGCATATCTCTAAAGCGCACATACACCAAAAAGTGTTCATGGCGCTTTAAATGGTGTCGCTCAGTGAAAGACTAGTGGTCTGGTAGCATTGTGTGTCCTTGTGGAGAAATGTCTTGTCCCACTGTTTATAAATCGACCTTTTGCTATGTAAGGGTGTGTTTCTGGGTATTTGACCTCTTAACACATTTTGCAGACTTTATTCCACAATTGTGATTCCAAATTGGTGTTGGTAGGATGTTTCAAGGGTGTGGGTTATCCGGTGGGGTTGTTCTTTGGACCTTAACCTAACCGGTCGGTGTGTGTAGTGTGTTGTTTCTCGAAGATGATTCCCAGTGGGGGTTTGGGTCACGAGTCCTTCCATCTAACCTCAGCCAGGTACAGCAGTATTGTCGGTATCAGTAATGGGTCTTACGCCCTTCGAAATGACCTTGGAGATTATGTGCAAAGGTGCAATATTTGCGGATCTTCTGTGTTTCATCTGGCGCTCATTATTGCTATGTTCTCGTTTCTTGCCTCTTTGTAGATGAAACAGACCTGTCCTTATCTTGCACCGTTTTGCTGGTCTTGGCTGCAGCTCCCCTGTGTTGTTGTTATTCCGTCTGATCCGTTCTGGTGTAAAGTCGCTCAATTGCCAGTCCTTCTGTCCCCATAGCACCCATACTCTCGGGTTCCCATCTGGTAGTGTTTCCTGCCCTACCAGAGTTGTCTCCTTGGTTCTCTTTAACGAAGACCTCCTGTTCCTTTGATTTCCGTGTAAGACAGAACAGACAGTTAAACAAACCGATAATTAATCAGGCGGGTTCACACCACTGGAATTATGCAGCAGTAGAGGACCGAATTATTCTGTAGGGTTGAGTTAATTATGCTGCAAGACAAGTTACATTATGCGGCGGAATGCGGCACATTTTGTGCTAGTATTACTTTTATTATTTTGCCATTTGTATCCTTGTTAACACTGTCTGGGCAGTGGTTGCACCTCATGAGTACCCTTTTAACACCCCGAGAAAGCAATAAACAACAGAAAGGTGGCAGTCAAGCTTTGCAAAGGGCCTTCCATTGGCAGCACAAGTGTTGCTGCGTTTTAGTAACTTTTGAACCATTTGAGCTAGAATTAGGATTTTTGGGGGGGGGGCGCGGGGGGCAACACCTGCAGATTATGCAGTAGATGATAGATTATGCTGCAAATATCTAATTATGCAACACACAATCACATAATTCCAGTGGCCCTGGAACACAAAGAAGCCGGGCATGGTTCTTCTGTCTGTAACCTTTTGTGGGATCACACCAGTGTTTACGAAAGGTGAGCGGTAGCTCTGCTGTCAGAAACAGGCGGGAGGTAGGTTTGCTATCTGTGATGAGTGTGATATCAGCCAGCAGAGCAACACATCAATCAATCAATCAATCAATCAATCAATCATGGAATTTATAGCGCGCACTACTCACCCGGAAGGGTCTCAAGGCGCTTGGGGGAGGGGGTCTGCTACTGCTCGAACAGCCAGGTCTTGAGCTGTTTCCTGAAGGCGAAGTGGTCCTGGGTCAGCCGCAGGTGGACGGGCAGGGAGTTCCATGTCTTGGCCGCTAGGTAGGAGAAGGATCTTCCTCCGGCGGTGGCTCTCTGGATGCGAGGGACGGCGGCGAGGGCGAGGTTTGCGGATCGTAGCTGTCGGGTGGGCGTGTAGAAAGTCAGGCGGTCGTTGAGGTACCTTGGGCCCAGGTCGTGGAGGGATTTGTGTGCGTGGGTGAGGAGTCTGAACGTGATCCTCTTGTTGACAGGGAGCCAGTGCAGGTCTCTCAGGTGGCTCGAGATGTGGCTGCGTCGGGGGGCGTCCAGGATGAGACGGGCGGAGGCGTTCTGGATACGCTGAAGTCTTTTCAGAAGCTTGGCTGTAGTGCCGGCGTAGAGGGTGTTTCCGTAGTCTAGTCTGCTGGTGACGAGGGCCTGGGTGACAGTCTTCCTGGTCTCGGTCGGGATCCATCTGAAGATCTTGCGGAGCATGCGGAGGTTGTGGAAGCAAGATGAGGAGACAGCGTTGACTTGTCTGGTCATCGATAGGGAGGAGTCCAGGATGACGCCCAGGTTGCGTGCGTGGTCCGTTGGCTTGGGTGCGGTGCCCAGGGCCGGGGGCCACCAGGAGTCGTCCCATGCGGAGGGCGACGGTCCCAGGATGAGGACTTCTGTCTTGTCCGTGTTCAACTTCAGGCGGCTGATGTTCATCCATTCGGCGACATCTTTCATCCCTTCGTGTAGGTCGGCTTTGGCGGTGTCGGGGTCTCTGGTGAGGGAGAGAATCAGCTGGGTGTCATCGGCGTAGGAAATGATGTTGAGGTTGTGTTGGCGTGCGATGGCAGCGAGGGGTTTCATGTAGATGTTGAAGAGAGTGGGGCTGAGCGACGATCCTTGCGGGACGCCGCAGATGACTTCGGTGGCCTCAGAGCGGAACGGAGGGAGGCGTACTCTCTGTGTTCTGCCGGAGAGGAATGAGATGATCCATTCCAGAGCAGTCCCCTGGATGCCGGTGTCATTGAGGCGTTGGACTAGGGTGCGGTGGCAGACCGTGTCAAATGCTGCGGAGAGGTCAAGGAGGATGAGTGCCGCTGTTTCACCTTTGTCGAGCAGGGCTCGGATGTCATCGGTGGCTGCGATGAGGGCGGTCTCTGTACTGTGGTTGGCTCTGAATCCGGATTGCGATGGGTCGAGGGATCCGTTCGTCTCGAGGAAGGCGGCCAGCTGCTTGTTGACGACCTTCTCGATGACTTTGGCAGGGAATGGAAGGAGCGAGATTGGGCGGAAGTTCTTGAGGTCGGTCGGGTCCGCTGTTGGTTTTTTCAGTAGTGCGCTGAGCTCGGCGTGCTTCCAGCTCTCCGGGAAGGTGGCTGTGTCGAAGGAGGCGTTGAGGATGTCTCGGAGGTGAGGTGCGATGGTAGAGGCGGCCTTGTTGAAGACATGGTGGGGGCATGGGTCGGTCGGAGATCCGGAGTGGATGGTGTTCATCATGCGTGTCGTGTCTTCGGTGGCCACTTTGGTCCATGTCTGGAGGATAGCGGCGGGGTGTGTAGGTTCGGTCGATGGGTGCGGGGGTGGAGCGCCGAAACTGTTGTGGATGTCGGCGATCTTGCGGTGGAAGTACGAGGCGAGGGAGTCGCAGAGGTCCTGCGAGGGGGTGATGTCGTTGTTGCCGGCGCTGGGGTTGGAGAACTCCTTGACGATGTTGAAGAGCTCCTTGCTGTCATGGGCGTTCTTGTCCAGTCGTTCCTTCAAAGATTTCTTCTTGGTGGTGCGGATGAGCAGATGATGTCTGCGGGTGGCGAGTTTGAGGGCGGTTCTGTTGTCGGTGGTCTTGTCGAGGCGCCAGGCCTTCTCGAGGGTGCGGCAGGCCTTCTTGGAGTCCTTGAGTTCGTCGGTGAACCAGGGGGCCTTCTTGCTTCTGGGCCTGGTGAGAGGGTTCTTCAGTGGGGCGAGGTCGTTGGCACAGGAGGTCAGCCATTGCGTGAGGTCGAGGGCTGCTGTGTTAGGGTCCGTTGTCCTGACCGGTGGGTTCTGGCTGAGGGAGGTGGTGAGCTGGTCGACGGTGATCTTGCTCCAGTTTCTGTGGGGAACCTGCTTCGGGTGGTGCTGGACCGTGTTCTTCTTGAAGCTGAAGTGGACGCAGCTGTGGTCAGTCCAGTGGAGTCCGGTGCAGTGGCTGAAGGTGACGTGCTTGCTGGATGAGAAGAGGGGGTCGAGCGTGTGGCCGGCGTGGTGGGTGGGGGTGTTGACCAGTTGCTGGAGTCCGAGGTTGGCGAGGTTGTCCAGCAGGGTGGTCGTGTTGCGGTCGTTGTTCTCCAGGTGGAAGTTGAGGTCCCCGAGGAGGATGTAGTCGGCGGAGGGGAGGGCGTGAGGGCTGATGAAGTCCGTGATGTCTTCGCAGAACTGTGCGCGTGGTCCCGGGGGTCTGTAGATGAGGGTGCCTCTGAGGGTAGTCTTGGGGTCGGTGTGGATCTGGAAGTGCAGGTATTCGGCGGTGTTGAATGCGTCGGTGGAGTCAGTCGAGATGCGAATGGTGTCTTTGTGTACGATGGCGATCCCTCCTCCGGTCTGGTTGACGCGATCCCTCCTGATGATCTTGTAGCCGTCCGGGATGGCTATGGCGATGTCGGGGGCTGAGGAGGTGTTCATCCAGGTTTCCGTGAGGAAGGCGACATCTGGAGATGCGGTGTCGAGGAGGTTCCAGAGTTCCACGGCGTGTCTGTGGACGGAGCGTGTGTTGATCAGGATGCACTTGAGGTGGTTGCTGTTGTCCGTCTTGGTGGGCGTGGTGCTTGTTTGGAGGCAGGAGAAGTTGCAGGATCGGCAGGCGAAGGGTCCATGGGTGTGTCGCGGGGACGCTCGGTAGCACCCGGGGGCTCGGGCGGTTTTGAGTGCGATGAGCGAAGTGAAGTCGTAGGTCCTGCGGGGAGGCTGGCGGGCGCGGGGGCCAGGGGGTCTGGCGCTGGGCGCGGTCCAGGCACGGACGGGCACAGACGGGCTTACCTTTGGCGCACCTTCGGCACTCAGTCGGCGCTCCCGCTGCGCGCGTCCGCTGCGCGGTCGCTCAGGGGGCGTCATAAATAAGGAGCCGGGAGGGAGGGTCAGCTGGGAGGCGGGAGCGGGTTGTCCAATGGGCAGTGGGGGGAGGCGGGGACTGCAGGCGGGAGCAGGAAGGAGGAGAGCGGGTCAGCGGTGGCGAAAACGGCGGGAAAAAACGGAGCGGAAGTCACCGGGGCAGCGTCGGAGGTCAGCGGGCGAGGAGGGGCAGCAGCGGCAGGAAGCGACAGGCAGGAAGCAGGAGGCAGGAGGCGGCAGCGGCGTGAACCAGGTGAGTGGCGTCAGGCGGAGGTAACAGGGTGGGCAGGTGCCAGGCAGCGACAGGTAGGCAGAGCAGTGAGGGGGAGCGACCGGCTGTGGGGGCACAGGGGTCAATCGGCCAATAGGGAGGTGTTTTGGGCAAGTGAGGGGCAGCCCCGCTGAGTGCTGCAAGTGAGGAGTACCTCTGTCTCTCACAACACGTGAGAGATAGTTGTGTGGGCTGGACTGAAGAATAAGTCCGGTGAGCAGGAGACAGCGTTGCTCTTGGTGGCAGGTAAAAATGTGGGCTATTGCCCCCGTCTCCGACAAGTGCCAGTCTGTTCCTAAACCGGTGCTCAAATCTCTGCTCAGAAGGACTGCAGGAACAGGCTGCCCGCCACAGCGGCTCCCTTTCATTAATCAAGACATTTAGCTGCAGGTAAAGCCAGGCCTCTGCGCCCACTTGCTGCTGGATACATTTTTGTGTAGAAGAAATCGAAAGCTGGAGAGTTTGTGGCGTAGGGGCTTGAACAGTCGTACTTGAAGCTGGAAAACCGGGACGCTCAACATCCTGTGATTCTGGGCAAATCACTTAATCTCTCGTGCCCGCCCCCTCCCAAAAACAGAACACGTCTGTCCGTAATGCAACTGGTGCTCATGCACTGCAGGCTGACCGACTGTCCCCGCAGGGGACCCTCATAAGAGAGCAGCCCCTTTAGTGCCACAAGATGGCACACTGGGCAGCCTAGTGTTTGGCCTTAGACCCCGGTTGGGGTCCCCTACGCGTCATTTTCATCTGGGGGGGTCAGGGAGAGGTATACAGTCCTCCCCCGCCCCCCTGGCGGCCTCTTTGTTCCCTCGCCAACTATCGTGGCTATCGTGGAAATGCTGCGGCCATAACGCGGTGAGTGAGCAATAGGCCTATCCCCCTCGCCCTTGTGTCCAGGATGGGCATCGGGGGCAGGGCGGCCCGGCTAGAGCTGTAGGCCACCTGCGGGGTGGGGGGCAGCAGCAGCATCCCCGCACGATCTAGTGCAGCTCCGGCCGGAACCCTCCCCCAACTGGGCACCGAGGTCCGGGTGGCCCACTTTCCCTCTCGTGGGCCCCGAGAGCGGTGGGGGGCGTGTTGATTGTGGGGTAGTAGTACGCAGGACTTGACGACTCGCGCGCACCGCTTTAGGCGGATCAGGTGACGCCATGGTGTGCGCAGGGGGGTAGTTAGTGGGGGGATACGGGGGAGTGGGCCCCCTAACCCTCCAGGGATGTAGCGTGGTGGCTGGGGTCGCTTGACTGAGAGGGTTTGGGGCCCAGGTGCGGCTAGCGCACCTTCGGTGTCCGGCGGGTTGCGGGGGGGGGGGGACACGGCTTACGGTATCCGCTTGATCCGGCTCTGCTTTAGCAGCCGCCGGATGCTTCAGGCTTTTCTATGGTCCTTCATGGGTGCTGGCGGGGCCTGGGGCTCCCCCCCTGCGGTGCGGCCGCTGGGACTGGGCCGGGCCAATGCACCCCTTCTTGTCCAGTGGTGCCCGGGTGCCGCGCCTCACCTCATTATCCTGCGGGGCAGGCCTGCTGTCTACTGGGTCGGACTCGCGGGCGGGCCTAGTCGAGGCTCAGCTCCGCTACTTCCGGGCCGTCTTCTCTGGTGCTCACGGGTGGGGATCACTGGGAAATGGAGTCCGGGGCAGTGCACAGGACTCAAAGCGCAGGCAGATCTTCCCCAGTACCCCCCCCCCCCCCCCCCCCCCGGCGGGGAAGGGGGGGGGCTTTTCTGCTGTTCAGGCCCGAGCTCCGCTGGGGGGCCCACGAGGCGGCCCGTTGCGCCGGCGGGACAGGACGTGGGGGGGCCTTTGTTGTGGAATAGGTGGCAAGCATTGAGTTGAATTGCCTCGCCGTCAAGGAGGCAACTTTTCACTAATTTAAAAGGTGGGTGCGCACGGCCAGGCGGGAGCGATGTTCAGTGTATTAGTCGATGTCCTGGACCACATTGGATCTAGGGGTGAGGTTCGCTTGACGGGCCGGGAGCAGAAGGGGAAGTCTTTAAGGACCAAAAGGTTGTGGCCATTTTAATCGGATGGTGTTTTATATGTAGTGTGTGAAGTTCTGCCCCTTTGCCACAGCGTTGCCTGTTTTCCGCGAGTGTGTGTTGAGTTTAGAAACACTTGAGTCATTATCAACGCACAGCATGCATGATGCGCAGCGGAGCGTGTTTGCTGCTTTTATGAAGAAACTTAATTTTGTGTTGTGCGCATAATTGTTTATCTCGTACAACGCTCATTATCGATCAATCTGAGTGGCACAATTTTCTACTAACGGCTCGGGGAAGCGGCAAGGCTTGCCAGTGTTGCTCTTCGGGCCCTTGGCGCTTGCTGTGGATTGTGGTTAAGTGTCAGTCGGGCAGCCTCGCACACGCAGCCGGCTCCTCAAGAAATTGGACGTTCAGGGTCCATCTTGGAAGTTAAGCAGGGTCGGGCCTGGTTAGTACTTGGATGGGAGGCCTGAATGGGAACACCAGGATGCTGCAGCCTTTGCAACGAGTTTAGGGCCATTTTATGCGGGCAAAATAGGATCTTAAGGCAGGCAGCGATGTATTACTGGGGGGTTTCCCCTAAAAAGTGCAAATTTAGCAATTTTAGCGAATTTTGAAAGCAGAGTTATTTAATATGTTTTATAGGGACGCAATTTCATGTGCATGGTCATGGGCATTTATAGGAAGGGGCTAACGCAGGTGGCGGGACAGGGCTAATAACGCTCGCCTGGCTTCCCCCCCCCCCCCCCCCACAGCATGGATGTAGTGGGGGGACGCAATAGCATATATGTACAATTTTATGGGCATGATTAACGTGTCTCCTTTGCAGGTGCTGTGTCATTCGTTTGGGTACAGCTGCACAGTGGTACGACAGGTCCACGGCCGCAGTGGGGTCCTGGGACACAGGGGTCTGCAGCGAAGATGTGACAGGGCATGAGGGGTCATGGACGCTGGCCTCGTCCAGGGCGCAATAATAAATATTTTCTTTATTCCAGGTCAGAAAGTCATTAAGGAGGCGACGTCACAAGGAGTCTGACGCAAAAGGTTGGACAGCTTGAGAAACAGGTATTGGTCAGGGATCATACCTTCGGGTGGAAACAGGAGAGATGGCTCCGGGTCCCACGGGGGACCATCGGGACCTATGGGGGGCGGGCGTTTAGGGTCTCATTCGCCCACCAGGGTCCCCGCTAACGTTTCCTTTTCTCCCCCCAGCCTCCCACTTCATCAGCACACGCAGAGCATACTTTGAGCAGCCTTCGGGCGCATCGCGCCCCAGGTCCACTTGCGCTATCGCACAATAAGTAAGTATAGGGGATTTGGAGGGCAAGGAGCGTCGGGGAAGCAGGGGGCTTGAGGTGTCCGCAATAAACAACCAAGCATTATCATGTTTTGATCCCATAAATTTATCTCCTCAGATCAGGGGCCCGTGTGGAGTCGAAGGTCGCCATGGATAGCCAGGGCTCACCCCCCCTTTTTCCGGAGAGATCCCAGGTGGACAACTCGATGCCGGGCACTTCTCAGGACGCACAGTGGGCCAATTTCTTTGAGATGGCCAAGATCAAAGGCCTGGCATGGGCCAATGGCATCTTGAACGTCCCCGATCAGGAGGACTCTGGGACCGTCGGCAATTCTCCTCCTACGGAACAGCCCGGTGCAGAGGCAGGCCCATCTAGGCCCAAGCAGGTCCGCAAACCCACGTCCAGGGATTTCCTAGTAGATGCGCTGCCACCACCCAGGAGCAGAGCAGTTAAGGCCCCCAAGGAGGTCGTTACAGCGCTGGGTGCGCCCACGCCCCCGGGGCCACTTACCCCGTTGGACAGTACCGCGGCCCAAGGTAACTACGCCACTAGGGATGAGCTTGCCAAACTCTTGGACACTATGAACAGTTTCATGTCTCAGCTTCAAGCAGGCTCTGTGTCCACCAACCCCGCGCTTTTGTGCCCCAGTGGGGGCACTAAGGAAGGAGCCACATTAGCAGCAGCAAGTGTATGGGCAGGAGGTGTGGGGGAGCCAAGGGGGCAGGTTAGACCTACTCCGGCAGTGGGCATTCCTCCTACACCTACTTCTGGGGTGCTTACCACAGCGCCAACTCCCGTCTCGCTCCCCCCCCCATAGCAGCCAGCCCGAGTCTGGTCCAGCAAGTCACGACGGCACCCCTGCTGTCTGGGCGTTGTTCTCTAGCCTGGCAAGTGCCCCAGGCAGCCAAAGAAGGAACATGGAGGAGGGATTTTGTGGACATTTTTACCCTGCTGATGCTGGGACAAGAGGGGCTTGACGCCAGGAAAATGGGGGCGAAGGAGGATGATAAAAAAGTAAAATACCAGCCTTGGCCGGAGAAGAACATAGCTGACTGGCTAGAGGCTTTCTCCATCCTAGCATCTGTCACTATGGAGAAATTTCCGGAACAGGGACCAGGGTTGGTGCAATACTCCATGACCATACATAACGAGGCTATGAGGTGGTTTGGAAATGGATGGTTGAACTATGACAGGGAGTTCAGGAGGAAGATGTCTCAGTGCCCGGAGATGGGTTGGGACCAAAAAGAGGTCCAGCTTTGGATGGACCATATGGGTTCCCGTTCACAGCAAAGCGTAGGCACCCAGGGAACTACACAGGGGGGACAATCGTCTTCCAAGGGGTCATTTCCAACAAGCGCAAGGGGCAAACAGTCCTTTTGCGGGGCACGTAGGGGAGGGGGACAGAGGGGAGGTTTCAGGAGGTCCCACCCGGGTACATGCCGCCTTTTTAACAATGGATCTTGCTCCTGGGGTAAGACGTGCAAGTTCCTGGATGCGTGTAACACATGTGGTGGGCCCCACACAGCGGTTTCCTGCCATACCAAGCGGGATAGGCAGCCAGTCGACAAAGGCGGGCAACAAAGTTGAGGCAAGAACACAACCGATACCAATATCTCTCCCCCCCCCCACCTGTCTTCTCCCCGCAGCCAGTTCAACTTCCCACGGGCTCTTCTCCAAAGGCCCTTCCCCTGTCAGCCTGGCTAACATCACGCCTCTTCTTAGACGGTACCCCAACGCAACAGATAGCCGCACACTGCTTTTGGGGTTCAATGAAGGCTTTAAGATCCCCTACGTGGTCCCCCTGGGCAGGAGAGAGGCCGACAACCTCAGGTCTGCGAGAGAGCATCCGGAGGTAGTGAGGGCAAAGGTAGAGAAGGAGAGGGTTTTGGGCAGGGTGGCGGGTCCATTTCTGCAACCCCCGCTCGACAACTTTGTAGTCTCTTCCCTGGGGGTGGTGCCCAAGAAGGACCCAGGGGCTTTTAGACTGATTCACCACCTCTCTTACCCAGAAGGGGCATCGGTTAACCATGGGCTACGGGAGGGAACCTGCTCTGTGTCTTATTGTACTCTGGACGTAGCATTGGACCTAGTCAGGAGGGCAGGCAGAGGGGCCTGGTTAGCAAAGACGGACATCGAATCAGCGTTTCGCTTGCTACCAGTCCACCCGAGCAGCCATCACCTGCTGGGTTTCAGGCTAGAGGGCAGGTACTTTTTTCACAGATGCATGCCCATGGGCTGCGCGGTGTCATGTGCCTATTTTGAGGCGTTCAGTTGCTTCCTGCAATGGGCCCTCCAGGATACCTACGGGGTTGCAGGGGTGACCCATTATCTAGATGACTTCCTGTTCATTGGGAGTGAGGACATGCAGGACTGTAAGCAAGCCCTTGAGGATTTTGAACAGCTGGCCAGTCACTTGGGGGTCCCCCTTGCACCAGGTAAAACTGTGGGTCCAGCACAGGTTTTAACTTTTCTAGGGATAGAGCTAGACACCATCGCGGGGGAATCCAGATTACCTACAGACAAGGTACGCGACCTCGCACAACACATCCAGTCTGTGGTTGCGCAGGGCAAGGCCACCCTAGAATGCATTCAAGGGCTCTTAGGGAAACTGAACTATGCAGCGAGGGTCATACCAGCTGGAAGAGTATTTGGCAGAAGGTTGGCCAGGGCCACCTCCAGGGTCTTAAAAAAGCACCACATGGTCAAGCTAAGCAAAGGCACGAGACTGGACCTGGCCATGTGGGCGGATTTCTTGGCCAACTTTAATGGTTCAGTAATTTGGAGGGCTCCCTGGGCAGGCAGCCCGAACCTAGCCCTACACACAGATGCATCAAGCAGGAAAGGATTCAGAGCCATTCTATACAGGGAATGGTGTGCTGAGAAATGGCCCAGTGCCTGGCACAAGAAAATGATCACGACCAACATCACAGTGCTGGAGTTATTCCCCATTGTGGTGGCTTTCCATTTATGGCCCACAATACTGTCGGCAAAAAGGGTCCTTTTCTGGTCTGACAATCTAGCGGTAGTGCAGGCCATCAATTCCCAGTCAGCGAGTTGTCCCCTGGTTCTGTGCCTCGAGGGAGTTGGTGCGGGCTTGTCTTTACAACAATGTTGAATGCAGGGCGCGACACATTCAGGGTGTGCAGAACACAGTGGCTGATGCTCTCTCTCTTTTTCAGTGGCACCGGTTCCGGGAGGCATGGCAGAGAGCGAGAGAGGAGGGGACACCTTTCCCAGCGCACCTGTGGTTCCTGTTGAAGTGGAGAAACGTATGAGGGGCCTGGGCAAGTTATCCCTAGCGCCGGGGACTAACAAGAGATATAAATCCTGTGTGAATAAATTCTGTTCAGTGACGGGCCCATGGAATGGAGGCGATCTATCTTTAGCAACCAGAGTGCAGTCCTTCATATTGTGGGCTAAAGACAATGGGAAGAGTCATTCCTGCATATCGGGCTACCTTGCAGCAATCAGCCACCAAGCTAGACTCAAGGGGCAGTCAGATCCAACGAGTTCTTTTGAAATCAGAGCGGCATTAAAAGGGTGGGCCAGGAGTGAACCAAAGGCACCGGACAACAGGTCCCCTATAGACTTTGAGACACTCCAAGGGATGCTAGATTGGATGCACAAGGCTACTCACTCAGAGTTTGAGGCAGCATTGTTTGCTGCCGCGTTCAGCCTGGCTTTCTTTGGGGCACTTCGCATTAGTGAGTTGGTGGCCAGAGCGAAGAATGATAAGTCTGGGGTGGCTCTGAATTGGCAGGATGTGGTTCTCGCTGGGGATTCCCTCAAAGTAACACTACGAAGGTCGAAGACAGATCAGAGCGGCAAGGGCAGGGTGTTCTGGCTGCACAGTTGGGGGGACGGGAGGTATTGCCCAGTTAGGCTGTTCTCCGCCTATGCGGCCCTGCGTCCGGCAGCAGGCGCTTATGTTTTCATACACGCAGACAGCTCGCCCCTTACTAAGTACCAGGTGGAACACATCATGCATGCATGCCTGGCGCTATCTGGTAACAAGGACCCTAGCAAACGTTTCTGCAGCCACTCCTTCCGCATAGGGGCAGCAACTACAGCATTTAAGGAAGGCTTGCCAGCAGAGGGTATCAAACAAGTGGGGCGCGGGCAATCCCACTGTTTCAAAAGATACATACGTCCATGAGCCCACGAACTCTATGGGCCTTTTCTGCAGCCCGGTCATGGGGTGTGGTGGGGGCATGTTTTTTAAGTTACTGTTTACAATTGTGTATGGCCATGAGCCACGTTATTTGGTTTGCCCGCAGGAACCGGTTTTCCGGGTACTGGCGGGAGTGTGGAGTTAGTGTAATTTAAATGTTTCATTATGGCATGCTGTGTTGGTAATGAACGTTTTGCAACATCACATTTCTTTATTTACCAGGAACAAAAGTCTGGGTGATTGGCCATTCTGGCGTCAGCAGATTGGCACAGTGGGCTGCGAGAAGGAAATGGAGGCACAGCTTTTCAAACACCGAGATAACTTGGCTGGGGTACCAGGGCATGCGATGGAATGGGTTGTTGGACAAACTGCAGCAGAGACTGGGGGGAGTGACGAGTCCCCCAAACATGCTGGTCATTCACCTGGGGGGCAACGACCTGATGGCACTGGGCAAGAGGACATTGCTTCAAAATATGAAAGCCACTCTTTGCAAATTAAGCAATAAGTTAGGGACATGTGAACTGTAGTGGTCAGAGATCAGCCCACGGCTCCTGTGGCAGGGAGCACGATCTGGGGAAGCAATGGAGGCTGCGCGCAGGAGAGTCAATTGCGCAATGCATAAATTCACCGAACAAATGGGGTTCGGATTCATAAGGCATGGTTTGCTTCATGCTAAATCCATAGAGTGTTTCGAGGACAATGGGGTACATCTCTCCAGAATAGGCATGGACTTGTTCCTCCTTTACCTAGGGGAGGCCCTGGAAATAGCGGGATACAAATAGTAGCACAGGCCTTGGTGGGGGGCCCTGGCTGCGACGGCCGCCACACCCAGGGCTGTGGCGGAGTTATATGGCGATCCAGAGGCGGAAAGGTACTCAGGGGTATCCTCTTCAGGAGCACAAAGGGTGCTGAGGCCGAATATCCCCAGGAAGTCTGTGCGGTGGACCCTGGGGTGCGATGGCGCCCCATCTGTCCTACGGGCAGTTGGAAACCTGTACAACCGGGGGTCGCTTGAACGCTCCGCCCCTCGTAGGGGGGGGGGGCGTGAGTTATATGGTGGACCAATGTTTCACCGGAAGGGGGAGGGGCTATCCCCTCACCACAACCGCTAAGCACCGATTGGCTAAGACCACGATGCAAGTTGGCCCATCAGGTGGTAGGCCGCGAGGGGCGGCTTGCCTTTGAATCGCCTGTAAGATAACCCACCATTTTGGCATATTTGGTATGCTAATTAACCTGCAGCAATTTTCTCCACCAAAAGTTGTCTTGTCTGCTTATTTATGCTACCTGTATGTTGCTGCGAGAGGGCTGGTGAGTGTGGCCGATATTGGCACTATGGGCCCCGATACCTTTAAGTTGAGTTCGCGCTATATAAAACTGCAATAAAAGACGTGTGCGGGATGTGGTAGAATGTATGTATTTCACTTGAGTTTAGACTCGTGAAAGGAGATCGAAATACATGAGAAAAGCGCTGTCAATCCCAAGTTCCGGGCAGAAGGTCCAAGGCTGCCACTGCTCCAACCTAAGCGAGGATGCCTGCGTGACTGATCAGCCAATCAGCAGCAGTGTAGTTCCAAGGAGGGTTGTGGATGCTTTCGGATTCGCTGGAGAACTTGGAGAAATGTTCGCATGTTTCCACCGGTACGAAACGTATATTCGTGTCCTTAACTTAAGGCAACAAGACCTGACCTTCGAAGCAGCGTTCTATTAGTTGCTATGAAGCTAGGTGAAGGACAAAGTGTAGGAACAACAGAAAGCAAACCTGGTTCTTAGAACCTTTCTTATTTTCCAGTCCTGGTTCTTTCTTCAGGACATGACAATAGGAGTATCTAGGGCAGTGGCTGAGGTACAGTAGTACAAGCCACTCCTGCTACCCTTTGATGTATATCTTCTCTAACCTGAGGGATAGCAGTGCTGTGCCATGGTAAATCATGTGTAAACTGAGGCGCGTCAGATGTTGGTGGCGTGCCACTGTACCTATAATGTTGCTCTGCTATGCATGTACCTCAATTGTACTACTGAAGTAACCGAGGGATATTTCGCAACACAAAACACCTCTTCACCCTCCGTCTCCCGGGCGGACATGATACCGCTAAGGATAAAAACTGAACCGGACAAACTCTAAAAGAAAGACAATTTCTCGCATCGTCATTACCTATGTATTACCAGTTGAATATTGGTCTCGGGTGGAGCAGTAAAAGCAGTGACGTGACCTACCCAAAGCCGTGTGCCGCCTGTGTGTATCGTGGCAGCAGCAGGGCAGGCTTCGCCGGGGGCTCAGGTTCAACCCGCCTCTCCACCAAAGCGCCCTGGCTGCTGTGGGCAGGTTTCTCTTCAGGCTAGTGACGTCTGATTGTGAAACCGAAACTGCATCAGCCAGTCAGGACCGCAGTCTTTCTACAAGAAAAATATCGGATATGTGTTTCATGCTTTGAGTTTGGAACGGAGAAGCACAGCTAGCTGGGCACGAGTTTATAACAAGGACACAAGTGGTGCGCGCCACAGCAAGACATCTATTTTGCATTATCACGCATGCATCGGTGCACGATAATTCAAAACAGATGTGGCCCTTGCGGGTAACCGCAAGCAATAGGCCGTGAGCGGAGCAAAGGCGGGACATACACCCGCCTTTGCCCAATTGCGTGCTGTCCTTCTTAGAAAGACGCACGCAAAGGCGAATAGCCTCTGAAGGAAAACAAACCACACGCATGAGCGTGTGGCGAGCTTTCCAAAGCCCTTTTACTGTTTACATAAAGTCTCGCCAGAGCAGCGCATGCTATAGGCTCGACCTAAAAAGCTGAGCGAGAGGGGGGTGGAGGTGCTTGGGGGGAGCAACACAGAGTGTGTAGAAGGTATTGATGTTAAAGGGGAAGCAATATTCGGAGAGCTAAAAACACATGCAATCGCATGGAGAGCAGACAAAAAAGTAGTTCTGTGATTCAGAGCTGTGGAAGTATAAAAGTTGTTGAATCAAAAGCTGGGCCCTGGGGTGGAAAAAGGATAACAAGAGGAAGGAAAGCCATAAAATAAGAAGCAAGAAAATTTGATTCACAAGAATGCCAACCAAAGGAGAGCAATGGGTTGACCTAAAGCCTGCCCTAAGCATTGGAACTGTTGAGAAAAGGTCTTCAGCAACAGAATAGCTAAAAACTGCCTGCAGGTGAGAACTAAAAATGTCTGCTGGAACAGAGAACGTGAAACCATAAATGGTCCTGAGGTACTTTAAACTGCTGACCAAAAAAGGCAAAGAATAAGGTGGAACTGCTCTGTTGATAATTAATTCACAGGATTATAGAGAAAGGTTTTATAGAAACAATACGAAAGACTTCATAGATGATCAGAGGGTTTTTCGGCTTCTGCCTAGGACCGTTATTGGGAAAGCAAACTCCACCTGGAGTACAAAAGGACCCACTCACCCTAGATGTAATACCCTGCCCAAATGAAAGTGCTGCTCCAGAGGAATAGGCCTTTGTTCAGGATGATACTGCTACAACAATACTGGGAGAAAATAAAGGAAGGAAGCTAACACTCCACTCCATTGCCCACAGACTGCTGGAAGGACCTTCCTCGGGGATGGATTAATGAGAGGATGAGCGTTTTACGTAGGAGCTCACGCTTTGAATACTCAATGTATTTATATTTCCACACATGCACCCATGATGGAGGGCAGGAAATCTTGTGGCCTTTTACTGTATATTATACAAAACCTAGAAAGGCTGTTGAGAAAAGATTTGGTGTATAATATTTTTCTCATCTTTTCACGAAGAATTCGAACCTGAATATATATATATAAAAAAAAATATATATATATACCTCTGGTGAGGCCTAGCAATGAAAAAAAATCAAAATTTTTTTCTTTACTTGAGCGAGGGGGATTCAAGGCATTTGGCCATGATTTGGCAGTGGAAATCAACATATCAAGTCTCTGTGGAGGATAATGTCAACACTTCCATGCTATACAATATAGGCCTTCCGGTGGTTTAAACATGCATTTATGTATCTTGCAAATGAAGTATGTGGCTGGAGTCACCAGACACCTAACATTCAAAATGTTTTACTGAAAATATTCCACTTGTCAAGCATACTATTTCTCTAATTCATTAGAAACTTGGTGGAATCAAAATTGAACTTAAGGTAGCAATCTTTGTCATGATACAGTCAATCTGCTTCTTCCATCTAGCCAATCAAACAATCAATCAGGGGTTTACAAAGCGCACTACCCACCTGTGAGGGTCTAAAGGCGCTGAGGGGTGGGGGGAGGGTTAACTCCGTGATCATCCGAAGAGCCAGGTCTTGATGTCCTTTCCGAATAGGTGCAGTGTCGGGCTTCGTCTGATGCTTCATTTCAGGTCTTGGCTGCGATGTGGGAGAAGGATCTGCCACCCGTTCTGGCCCTGTGGATGTGGGGGAGTGTGACTAGGGTTAGGTCGGCGGAGCGGAGGTTTCTTTTGGGGCCGTGGAAGGAGATTCTAGTGGAAAGTGAATAGATTTACAACATTCCCTCATTTATATGGTGGTCTAGTGTTAATTAATGTGCCTATTGTGATAATATTCAATGCTACCTGTTTGAAAATTCAACTCCATTTGAAAAGAATAAAAATACTTTTTCACCTCAGTCACAACATCACTATAATTCAGACCAGGGACTCCGACAGGAACCCCAGTCTTCCCCTTTCAATTAAGATTTGTAAAGAACTCCATAATCTGAAGTGACTATACGGGGAGAAAAATTAGAAGGGAGGTAGAGGTAAAAGACACATTCCATAAATATCTTGGCCTGTGGCCTAAGTGGCAAGGCTGGAAGGAGGTGTGAGGCAGGAATTCTTGGTCTGCAATGGACTGACTGGTAACCCTGGTAATCCGATAAAACAAGGCATCACTAACCTAAATATACTTGTGTAAAACAGGACACAATGTTTTGAGAGGGTCAGTAGA
Organism: Triturus cristatus; assembly: GCF_964204655.1. Taxonomy (NCBI): domain Eukaryota; kingdom Metazoa; phylum Chordata; class Amphibia; order Caudata; family Salamandridae; genus Triturus; species Triturus cristatus. Next base: position 215,059,143 of record NC_140592.1, read on the forward strand.
ATCTCTTACCAACCAGGTTATGGCTGTGGAGAGCAAGTGACTAACCCCCACATAACCAGTATTTGGTCTGGGAACCAAATACGAAAGGCTGCCTCCAATAGTAGAGGTGCGGGGAGGCATGATGCCCTGGAATGCTTGAATTTGTAGTAGGAATTCTAAAATGGTAGCAAGCAAAGGTCAGTATCCGTGAAAGGAAAGGTTAATCTGAGCTGCCCTAACTAAGTGAAAAGGAGAAAACAAAACAAAAGGGCATGGAATGCAAACGATGTGACCGAAAGAGAGAACCAATCAACTGCTGATGCCAGACAAAGTGTAATACTGTGACTGGTGCTTAAATATTACCAACTCTTACCGACTCGGTGTCCCTAACCTTCTTGCACCTTCCAGAATGTTCCATCTGCTCTGGAATGTTTCAATTCTATCTACCTTGCCCTGAAGGGCTTATCTGTGTAACCATGTGACTCTCCCTCCTTTGCCTCCCCAGCTGCCACTGGGCCATCCAAGTTTGTATCTTGGAGTCTGAGAAAAATATGACTGTGTTCCTACCACATTGGACAGGACCCCTAGAGACCATGAACTCCAGGATCCCAGATATTACCTCTCCCCAAGGGGCCCCTTATAGCCCTCAAATAAGGACCTGGTTTATTAGGGAACTGATGATGGAAAGACCATATTAAGTGGGCTGCATGACCAAATGACTGGTTCCCAAGATCTGTCTGAAGAATCATAGCGTTTCCAGGACACTAGGTATGAAACTGTCCTCCGACTATTGACTCAAGAATCTCCTGCACTTCATGCTCAGGTGAGTTATTTATTACAATTGGAGGAGGTGGCACTTTGTGTTGGTTGCTTTTTGAACCCTAGAAATCTGAACTACTGCATATATGTGCCATTTTGCTGTTAATTTGAGGTGCTCTGCAGAATTCACGACCAAGCCAGTGATTTTGAAAAGACCCACAAATCAGGGAAGGCACTTAGGCAGAGAACCAGGGATAACCGAACAATATAATTCAGTTTGTACTTGGGAGCGGCATGGTTGTGCCAATCTATAAATCTCTTACAGTCTGCTTTGGTTCTCCGAAGATTTTTTTATGATCTTTTGATGAGCGCCTCATATTATTTCGAATATTCTGTACAGTGGGTACTGAAGATGGAGATGAGTATGACACCCATATAAGCAAAAAAGAAAAATCAACATTCTGTTACAAATTTTAAAAACATGAACACAAGTGCCCTGTCATGCTAAAAGGCAGTGTATGTTCATGTTTTCAGAGTTTACCCCCAAAGCTGTTTTTCACAGCCTGTCAAAACCTACATTTTTTTCCCTTTTCTTTCTTTTTTGCAGTTTTATGTAGCGCAAACTCAACCCGAAAGTATCAGATTGCTTTACATGAGAACTAGTGACGTTACACAAGGTCCCAATAATTTTGTAGCCACTGGGGAGATGAAGTGATTTGCTCAGAATTATGCCAAGACTCGAACCTGGTTCCCTAGGTCCAAAGTCAGCAAACAGCAACAAGGGTGCCCTGTTTTTAGACAGAGGTGCTAAAAGGCAATGCGTTTGTGTTTTCAGAATTGTTACAAAATGCTGCTTTACACTGCTTGTGAAAAACAACGTGCTGTTACAACTTAAAAAAAAAAAAACAACAAAACAAGCACATTGTCTTTTGGTAAAAGATGCCAATAGACATTGCGTCAGTGTTGGAGTTTCTTGACTCAGGGGGAGAGGCTCGGCCAAGATCGTGTTGGGTTTGAGGGTCTACGAGGACTTCGAGCCGAGCTTGAGCCGGGCAGGTGACCTGAGTTTTTAAGGGCTCGCCCACCTCTACTACAGGCCAGGCGCGGTGCGTCCGTTGGGGCGTTGCCCCCCCCCGCCCCCGCCCGTAGCTCCCTCTGTTTTTCTGAACTTAGTTTACTTAAGTTCAGAGACGCCGAGGGAGAACTGACAATGCATGTCAGTCAGCACGACGTTGGACCGTGGGCGGTCCGGTGTCATGTTGACTGACATGCATTGTCAGACCAGCCAGGGACAGGCAGCACTGCAGCACAAGTGCGCATGAGTGGGGAAGGCGAGCAAATTTTTCGCCCGTGCCCAGTCATGGGCACTTGGGTTTTCACTGACTTGCGCATGCCCATTAGGAGCCCCTCGGTCTCCTAATGGGCAGGCGGCGGGCAAAGAGTAAGCTGTGCCCTCAGCCAATCCTGTGCTGTTCCCGTTTCAACTCAAGAGGCGCCAACGCGGAGCAGAGGCGGTCAGGTATGTTTTCGTCTTAATTTTATTCTCCCCCGCGACCCCCTCCTCCTCCCCTCGCGACTGCCTCTTCGCTCTTTGAAGAATGTTTTTGCGTGCATTGGAAAACAAAATGCATATTGCGCACGCGGCTCTGTATTCACAAACGTGGTCTTTTTAAACCATTCTGCTTTCGAATGATATAAGCAATGGGCATTAGGTCAGCTACGTTACTCTCACTAGGCGCTATAGATAGATAGTTCATGATGTTCAACCGATTCTTGTGTGAGATGTGCTCTGTCGTAAGTCACTGCTTGAGTCCGTTCCCCTACTTTCTTAAACATGCATCCCGACGGCGGAATTTGCCAAGGGGCAAGGCCGATGGTTAAGGCTCGGCCTTTGGGGACGGGCGAACCGGGCAGAGAAGGAAAAGAACTCTGTCTTTTCCTTCGTGCCCAAAGACGACAAGGACAGTGACTCGCTCCTCCTCATGTAGTAAAAACCGGTCCGAGACTTCAAGAAACCGGTATTACCTTCTCTTTCCTCCTTTCGTTTATCTGCTTCCTTGTGAAATGGATCCAAAAAAGAAAACACTTGCTGGAAACGTAGTTTTTTACTGACATTTTTCAATTTCTAAGTGCAGCCTCAGGGTAGAGAGAAATAAAACATTCAAAATATGAAAAATAACTAACTAAAGCAAGGTGGCCATATTGATTTATTCACACCTAAACACATTACCGCCACATTACGGTGTTTGCCAGTAAAGCCCTACTTTTGTTGCCTCCTCGCTCTTTCAACAACCATGTTTTCCCTGGGTGGGAAAGCACACTGTTCCTGGAGGTACTGAAATACCTGCTTGTGGGGTGCGTGCATTGAAAACCAAAATGCATACTGCGGCTCTGTATTCACAAACGTGGTCTTTTTAAACCATTCTGCTTTTGTTTTGTAATGATATAAGCAATAGGCATTAGGTTATCTCCTTTACTCTCACACGTTCCTTTCTGCACCCTCGTTCCCTTATGTCACTGTTTCCTTCTCTTTCTATTCCCCAGTTAACTGACTTTTCTCTCTTGCTCTGGAGGTGAAGGCCGATGATGAGAAATACGCCCCGGACGCCGGACCTTAAAAGAGTGGCAGCGCTAAGCGCTCACCACCTGCAATCACCGGTACATATTAGGCGCTATAGTAGAGGCTAGAGCTAGTTAATCCGCTTCTTGTGTGAGATAAGCTCTGTCGCAACTACTTGTCACTTGCTAGGACGGGGGAATGGAGGTGCGGAGACAGAGAAAGACGAGGGAGGAAGGGATACAGAGATGTAGGGAGGGATAGCAAGCAAGATGGATGTGACAGCAACAAGATAGGAAGAGATAGCAAGATAGGGAGAGAGGAGAGCATGGGGGGTTGCAAGACAATGGAAGGGGCAGCAATAGACAGTCACCGGGCAGCGTCAGCAGCACCCAGCCATTGACAGAGGAGGGGAGATGCTAAGATAGCGAAAGAGATAAGGTAGGAAGGGATACTTAGATGATGGGAAAGTGAGAGTGTCACTGGAAGAGAGTGACGCCGATAGAGCAGCTCGCAGCCACTTACAGGTGAAGGTGGTGAATTCTGGGAGAGAGATAGGTAAAGAGAAAAGTGACAGTTTACAGAGGCACTTTCACAATTGCTTTATTAACCTTCCTGCCTTCTCAAATTTGCTTGAAAATGCACCATTTTTCTTCTCTTTTTTCAAAATTTTCACGGGAAGAGAATCGCAACAAATCCCCCTTATGATGGTACGGGATCGCTTGCTACGCTCGCTCGCAATGGTGCAATATGCCAATCATTTTACGCCCCACCACTTTCAAATGTCACCAGCTGCCCCTGCTATAGGCCAGTTTTTTCAGATTGTAAGGCATTCCTGAACTTTCCTTTCAGAGTCTGATAATACATCAGTAAAGGGAGGGCAAGGAAAAGCACAAGCCCTTCTTCCAAATCAGAGTCTAGTCGCCTACCGAAAAATGAAATTTGCAACTTGTCATGCCGTAATATCCAGTCTCAGAAAAGCAAGGAACCCACTTAAATCAATAGCTTTGGTACACTGGTGTAGAAGCTTCAGATCAAGTACCGCCATCAATTTTTTGTTATTATTTAGAAAGAAATCTCTCATCATTTCCTGTACTGTCGACTAAGTAGTTACTGTTTTATCTATTATCTGTAGATACAATCCTTTAAGGAAAAAAAGAGCTAAAGGGCTAATTCAGATGTCTGTACAGGCAGAAAGATAATCTAGAGATAAAGAAATTCTGCAAGTGTACATACAACACCATTTGACTAAATCAAATGACCAAAAAGATCAAGAAATGCAAAAAAAATGTTCACGCTTGAATTTGCCAATGGGAAGAATTTTTGAGAAATGTCAACAATCCAGGTGCATTTGTGCAGGCGGTAGTTTATCAAAGAATGCTTCAGTGTACCTAACTGTGGATTCAGTTGAAAATAAATTGACAATGGAGCGATCTACCTTTTAAAATCTGAGTGAACACTGGGAGGGAGACTACTTGTGAAACCTTACACAATCAAGATCTCATTCCTTGAATCATGAGAAAGGTATTTCAGAACCATTAAACTTGTAGAAACTCCAAACGGAGATAACAGTTTGGTATTGCATAATGGAGAAGAGCGCATTTGGTAGTGATTTTAAGAATGATGTTTGCTGATGTGGTTAGCGTTCCAGAAGAAACTAGCATTGGCAAAGCCAATAGGTCTCCCCTACACAAGAGCTATTGTATTTGCTAGTTTGTTTTAGTCATGTTGTACACCAGCATGGCTGCTGTTTAGGGTGGCTAATAGTAGTTAGTGGCATAGAGGAGAAAGGCATGGAGTGTCGTCGTTTACAGTGTTGTCGAGTGGCGTAGTGTGGTAGAATGGTGTAGAGTAGCATTGTCGTAAAGTGGCATAGACTGTCATGGTGTAGAGGTTTCTAGATTGTTGTGGAGTACAGAGGAGTGGTGTACAGCGGCATAGAGTGGAGGGACAGAGTGGAATAGCATAGAGTGGATGGACTCAATGGAGCGGCATAGAGTGGAGCAGAGTGGATTGGCACTGAGTTGAGTGACATAGAGTAAAGTGTTGAAGATGAAAGTGCTGCAGAGAAATGGGCCATACGGTGGAGTAGAGGGTTGTGGAGTAGAGGGAGAGGGGAGTGTTGTGTCGTAGAGTGGAGGGTAACTGAGTGGAGGGTCGTAGAGTGGCATGGTATGCCATATAGCAAAAGTGTTGTGGAGTATCAGAGTGTAGGGTCATGAAGTAGAGTAGTGAGACAGTGACATTCGTAGAGTGGAGTGTCATAGGATGAAGTAGCAAAGAGGGAAGTGAGTAGACTAGGGTAGAGTGAAGTGACATGAAGTGGTGTGAAGTGGCGCAGAGTGGAACAGGGTGGAGTAGAATGGAGTAGAGTGTCAGAGTGGAGAATCGAGGAGTAGTGTGGAGTGGCACGGATTGGAGTAGAGTGGCATAGAGTAGAATGTTGTGAGTGGAGTGTCATGTAGTAGCGCGGAGCAAAGTGGCGTAGCATAGAGGGGAGTAGTGTCATGGAGTGGACGGTGGGGTTTCATACTGCTATTACAGACCACATTTTCAATTGAAATAACTATTACATTTACACAGAGTTACAGATAACACTACAAGCGCACAAACAATAATGTGTTAAAATGGCATTCCTGATTACAAGAAATGTGCTTTATTAGTGCTTGCTTAATTCTGATATAGACAGAAATATTTGCACAGTTTATTTACAGACATTTAAATTTTGTTGTGTGGTAGAAAAAAAAAAAAAACAACGTACAGCCTTTCTCCAAGACAACCCCACTACCCAGCAGGATTGTCATATAAATCTTCCCACTTTGAAGTCAGAGAAAGAAAAATAAACATCAAGCTCCTTCGGAAGACAGAGCTCAACATTTGACCTCTGTCTTTATATGCACAACAAATGTGACCAAATAAGAACACAATTTCAAGGCCTGTTTACAGAAAGCGAGCACTCATGGAAGTAAACAGGTTATGTCCCACGGGAGGGCCAAAGACATACTGGACAGCCTAAAACAAATAAAGCCAGCAAATAGACAGCAAGTAACTGTGAGTTACAAAACACAACGAGAATGGTAAGCCATGGTCAGAATAAATTCCCAAGGAAGCTTTCTGAATGTCCCCAAGATGTCTTCGCAAACCAGAAAGCTGCACTGTAAGGTAGGCTTCGACTTGAAAATGACAACGGCAGCAGCGTTTGGTTCAATGGTTCATGACAGTCACTGGTCAAATATGACGGCATAGCTCATAATTGTGTTTCTGCTGCAATTCTTTTTATTAAGGACAATAACTACTGTAGGTAAAGGACTGGGATGACATTTTGTTGATAGATACAGCCTAAACAGTTTCTGAATGATAAATCACACATTTGCATGGCAGCATGAAAGGCGAAAAAATAATATCATAGAGCTTGTTAATCTACTGGATTACAGAACACACTAATTTAAAACTACATTTTAAGGTTGATGCCTTTACTGAAGAAATCTTAACATTTTAAAGCAAAAAAATATTTACAGATGTAGTCAGGTTGAAGATTTTATTTAAAAAATGATATTTAATCTACTGTTCACTTCAACATTCATGACGTTTTACGCCCTGGAAGCATGACCTTCACCACACCCTCCATTACTGTCTTTTCACTTTCTAGCACAGTGCACGACACTGAAATATAGGCGATGGACTGCTTTAACTTTTTTACTTCAGCGGCTGCTACAACTTCCTCTCCAGGATATAAAGGAGCTGGAAACCTAATTTCTTGAGACAGAAAGACACAACCTGGTCCAGGCATTTTTGTCCCCAATACCGTAGAAACCAACCCATTAATTAGAACACCATGCACAATGGTCCTTCCAAACCTTGTTGTTTTTGCATAGTCTTCATCTACATGCAGTGGGTTTTTATCCCCAGTTAAGTCTGAGAAAGTCATAACATCCTTGTGAGTGAACACTTTGGTAAGCTCTGCCCTATTTCCAACCTTTATTTCTGAACAGTGACCTGATACCGTTCTGCAGAGCCATGTGGTTGTAACAGGCTTTGAAGCCAGCTGCTGACACACTGGAGCTCCACTGAGAACAATTTGTCTCAGCATTATTTTGAACACGTTGAACATTCCTTATCCTGCTCATTCAGTCCAGCACAAGCTCTCTACTGTTACCAGCTAGAGCAAGCAGAAATGGAGACGTCTGGTGAAAAACAAAGAACAAACATTAATCAGTAACTATTACGCACACAATTTAAATTTTATCACATTCACAATGCTTCTATCTGGACACTGTGGACCTGTCGGACATACGAAAGAGACAAATTGTATTTAGAGAGGATTAGATCTCAAAATAGTTGCTTGAGAAAATGTACATAAAACAGACTAGCATGAATGCTAGTTCGTATTTAGCATATAGAAAAGCACAGTGCTATTTAATGTAAAATATACAATAAAAATCAACATAACATACGCTAAACCTATGCTATGTATATTGTCTATTTTGCCAGTTTATATATACCTTACTCTGTAACCATTTGTGGGTAGTGTGTAGCGCTGTAGATTCATATTCTCTGCATACACCTGCCATCTAGTGTTGGGCCCGGACACCTCCAACTTGTTCTTCTAAGAAGAAGGTTGAGTCCCAAGAATTGTTGCAACTCCATTTTTAGTCCACAATGGAACAGCATAATAACTTCACCTCAGTTTGTTTTTCCACTCAGCAGGCGAGTAGTATAAGTGGAGTGTGGTTTCGGAGACTTAGTGTGGTGTGCATAACAATGGAAGTTAAAGTACATGGAAAAAATGCCAGCTCATATGAATCTACAGCAGTACACATTACGAACAGATCGTTAAATATTCTGTTTATAGCATGTGCGGCTTTAGATGCACATGTTACGCACAGACTAGAACCCAATCCCTGTCAAAAGCAGTGCCTAGCAAGCAGATGTATGAAAAAGTGTTCTTCAGAAAGCTTGGCCAACAGAAGACTGTTGACTTTGAAGGAAGTCAATACAATAATGATTGGTGAAGGTATATGGAATTGACCAAGTAGCAGCCTCGCAGATATCCGCCAAAGAGATGTTACCCAAAATGGACAGTGTTGCATCCTTTTTGTGTGTATGTGCTCTAGGGTGCACAGGAAGTAGCTTAGCTTGAACATAGCAAGTTTGAAAACACTTTAATTATGCACCCAGCAGTGCCAGCCTTAAAGATGGCAGAACTATTGTGGGGTTTGGCAAACGCCACAAAAAGTTGAGTAGACTTTCTAAAGTGCCTAGTCCGATCAATGGAGTACATGAGCGCTCTCAATATCCAGAGTGTGAAGGGCCCTTTCTGCCTCACAGTATGGTTGGGAGAAAAAAAGCAGAGAGCTCAATCGTTTGGTTAATGTGGACAGGTGAAACAGCACTGGGGGAAATTTGGGAATGGTATGAAGAACAACACTGTCTTTATGAACCTCAATAAAGGTTTCTAAACTGTAAGAGCCTGCATAAGAGGGAGGTGATTACGATTAGCAAAGAGTCCTTCCCAGAGATACTGGAGTAGGTCACACAGGTGATGAACGCCGTGTCGGGCAGTTGGCCCTGCTAGATGCCCGATGGCACATACTATGCGTAACAGGGGAGAAAACATGGCCTAAGTGTACTAAACTGTGGCTAATGTTAGCAGCCATAATAGCAAAAAGGAGACATAGCTAGGGCCTGTAGGGGGCAGCACAACCCACCAAAGTCACAGAATGGAAGAAAGACCTTTATTGGTGCGGGGCAGCTGAGAAAGAGGTCTATTAAAGCATAGGATACCCTGGGAAGTGGGGCAAAGTCTGGGATAGGTGGGCGGATTATAGAGGGATCTGAAATGATGCAACGAGGTACTGAATGTAAGATGCGAGAAATGGACAAAGTAATGTATGAGCCAATTGATAATGGACCTGACACCCGAATAAATTTGAGACAAGGGCCAAACACTGATTGGTAAATAAGAGATGTCGATACTATTAAGAATTTACACGGGACAATGGATGTCATACTTGTGATGTTGTGGTTTTCATCTGTAAGTTTAATCAAAAGAATTTAAATTAAAAAAAAGGAAAGTGCCCTTCCAAGACACAGACTGTGTGTGGGTGTGCAAAAAGAGAACCCATTAATTCTAAGCAGAAAGTAAGCATAGAGGGGTGTGACAAAATGGATTCTGGAAGTGCTGGTCCGTGGTATTGCTTGCACTGCAATTGGTCTATGAGGATCCCGGCGGTAACTATAGTACCTAGACTTCATAACAGGGATAATAACAGGGAAATAGAGAACAGAGGGGATTAGGTGGGGAAGGACATACTAGAGTGTGCCTTGGATAACGTTTGCACTACGATAAAACATAGTATTGAAATTAGCAAGATGATGATCACTGCGCGCAGTTCGATTGTTCATTATGGAAACCTGGGCAGAGGAGGATTCAGGTCCTGAACTAGTGGCAGCTATTCCCACTGGGTTATGCCATTGTGAGGCTAGATAGGAGTACCCAGAGAAGTGGGGGACTGGCCATTATCTGCAGCGACTGGCTGAACTGCAATCTAGAGCTGGTCAATACCTCTGCCATGGAGGGAGGTGAGGTGGGGTATTTTAAAATTATAACAACCATATTCAGACTCTGACGAGGTTGCTGGGTTATCACCCTCCTGGTCCTAGAAGGCAATTTATTGTAAATGGGTACCAGGTACTTGAACCATTCATCTCCTGTAGTAACTTTACCATTTTGGGGGATTTTACTCTTCATTTAGAAGAGAAAGGCGATAATGATACCAAGGCTTTCTTGGACACTACGAACAGCTTTGGCGTCTCCCAACAGGTGCCCGTCATCAACCATACAGCCGACACATGCTGGATGGGATCTTTACCAACTTAGATATACCGACAGTGGAAGTTTGCCTTCAGTTAAGCTGGTCAGACCATCATATGGTGCTGTTTAGAGTGCATAGGGAGATGGAGTAACTATTAGGGTCGGAAAGTGGAGTAAAATCTCAGAAAAAGTGCTGGCTGAAGTGTCAGCCAAATTTCAAGTAAGAGACTCAAGTGGTTGGGTTCACTAGCTGTAGAATTTTAACAATTGGGGAGTGTCAGCCATAGAGGTCTGAACGAATTTTAATTGCAGGAGGAAAACATCAGCCCCATGGTTTTCAGAAACACTTAAAGAGCTCCAAAGACTATGTTGTAGGCAGGAACGGAGACTGGTACTCTATTTGGGAGAAAAGAACAATATAAAAGCTCTATTTTTGAGGCTAAGCCATCCTATTTTTCGCTGAAGATAAGATCTGCTATTAATATTCCGAAAGAACTATTAAAGAGGATTACCAATCTCACAACCCCCTCCCCCCTGATTCCTACACAACAAGTTCTGGAGAATTCAAGATTTGGTCATAAGTTTGCCATGTGGCAGTGTGAAGCCTGGTAGGAAATAATGCCATTTTACATGAAGACGGTTCTTTCCTAAAGTTGCCATCATTTTGTCCCATTGACTTTTGACACACTTTTGCATTTGTGACACTTCGGTTAGTTTCTTGGAAACACCGACCTTGCTAGCACGGAGAACTTTGTGAGAACACTATCACATTGCCTCGGCATTGTGTGCAAGGCCCTCACATGTGTTATACAAATGTGTTTGTTATTATGTCCACATGGCGACACAGTGTTCTGTGGAATTCAAACCGTGGCAGCTTGATCACAATCTCGACCCAAGGCAAGGATGCCTTTTTCTGTATAAAACCTTTTGTTTCCAAGTACAATCAGAGGAGACACTTCTGCTGACTTCGAGGGGTCCCTACATGCTGAAGCTTTTCGCCTGGCAGCTGACATCTCCGTGAGGGGTGTCCAAATAGTGACCATACAGTCTCCCCACCACGTAAAGGGATTAGATCATCCAGAAGGAGGTTTCTTGGCGGGCCATACATTAACACCCTAGACACTTAGGTTAGGGTTCCCATTGTAGGAGTAAGTTAGATTGTTATACTGTTTCATATGCTTGCATATATATACATTGTCTCAGCAAGATGGTGGAACTCTTCGTCCTGTTCACTGTCCTGACACTTGTTACAGCTTTCATCTGTTTCTGTTTGCAGCACATATTTTCTATACAAGAATCACTTTGGTTCAATAAATATTGAAAAACGTCCCTTCATGTGTATTCTTTGTATATTTATCTGAGCGAAAGAGAGCACGAGTGACTGAGCAAAAGGTTCCTGAGGGCACAGGGTTATGTTCAGTAGTTGCTAGAACTATTCGCTCCCTGTCTAGGTGTAGAGGGGCTAGCTGTGGCACTGTGAGTGCGCTGGTCCAAGAGACAACATACCCTGTAGGGGTGCATGGAATCAGTCTGGCACCATCCTAAGTTTATTTTGTCCACAAATGCACAGTTCCTACTAATAAGTGAAAACTACATGCCAAGGTGACCGAGATATTTAAGGAAAAGATAATGAAGTTCTATGCAGAATCTTAAGAGCCTATTAGGAAAGGCAATGGTCACCCTATTGACTGTTATTTAGTCTGGTTCTCTCCCTTGCCAGTGGCTAAAATCGAAACCCTTTTAGAGCAAATCACTTCAGGTTCACCAGACGACCCCCTGTCCACCGAAGGTACTGCAGTTGGCCCAGGAACCAATTGCAGAAGCCCTGGAGAAAGTAAATTCTCAGATCCTGGAGTCAGGAGTGTTTCCCCTGTGTTGGAAGGAAGCGGTTGTCATTCCCCTTAAAAAATTGCTGAATGGGGATTCATGTGATCTAAAACATCCCCGCCAGATCTGCCAGCCCCAGCTAAAATCCTGGAGAAGCACATGAACCAGGAATTGGTTTAATTTTTCAGCAATAATGAACTTCTGGACCCTTTCCAAAATGGGTTCACGAGGAGCCACAGCACTGAATCTGCACTACTGGTGTGGTGGCCGATTTGATGGCAAGTTAACCTGGGAGGCGCAGTTATTTTGGTTATGCTCGATCTATCCGCGGCCATCAACACCATATCACCTTCGGTGTTGTTGGATAGGCTGAGGAAGGCTGGGCTGAGGGATGCAGCTTTAACCTGCTGGAGTCATTTTAAATGAACAGGACTCTTAGTCAGCTGCGGGGACTTTAGGGCCACACCTTTACAGCTTCTCTGCGGAGTTTTGCAGGGCTCTTCCCTCCTCCCTTCCTTATTTAACCTATATGTCACCCCCTTGCAAAGCTGATGCGTTCCTTTGGTTTCTAGGCATCGTCTTATGTGGATGACAACCAAATCATCGCTTCCATCTTTGATGATCAGGAAGAGGATGTGGACAGGTCCAGGCTTGTATAGCCGAAGTCAGTACTCGGATGAGAGAGAACTGGCTTACAATGATAATGGGGAGAAGACGAATATTGTGGTTTTCGGGGCAGAAAATTTTATCTGGACCGACCGTTGGTGGCCAGCAACCAGTGGTGCTCTACCTGCTCTGGTGGCTACAGCTAAAAGTTTGGGGGTGATCTTTGATAATCCCTTGACATTTAACACCCAAATCAATAAAACAGAGTTCTTGTTTTTGGATCGTCAAGACCTTGAAGAAGTTATCCCCTTTGTTCCTGAGGAGCTTAGGGATAAAAGGCATTCGCTATTTCTACAGATCTGCCATTGCACTTATTCCATCTCGCCTTGACTACTCCAATGCTCTGTATTTAAATGCCAATCAGTACTCACTAAAAAGCTTCAGGGCATTCAAAATGCTGCTGCCTGGTTGGTGCTGGGCCTGCCTAAACACATCTCAGTAAGGGAAGGCTTCAGTACTCCATTAGTTGCCGGTTGGAATGCAGGTGGCTTTTAAAACCCTGTGCCTGGTACATAAGGCTCAACATCAACAGGGCTAATGGTATCTCAGGAACGTCTTTAATTGGTATGCTCCAAGCATACTTTTAAGATCTGGAGGACAGAGAAAAGTGATAGTTCCAAGGTCCAGGGAGAGACGAGCCTTCACGATGGGAGCTGTCAGGTTGTGGAACTCTCTCCCTAAAAAGATTAGGAGCCTAGAATCTTATTCCACTTTCTGCAAACAGGTGAAAACCTGGTTATTTATATAACTCTTTTGCCTGGGTGACTCTCGGGCTTGTTTTTTTGCATGTTTCCTGTTAGGTTCGTCCCCTTCTTTCTGATGCCTTATTTGATGACCGCTTCAATGCCTTTTGATTTTATGCACTTTATAAATCTCACAAATCTCAAATGAAAACTACATGGAGGTTCCAGGCAGGTGCCAGCAGAGGTTTTGGAGAAATTACCCTCTTTAGACCCTTCAAGAAAACAGGTAAGTGTTGTCTTTTTTGCTGGTACGCTGCAACTGCTGTTAAGTGTAAACTTGTAGAAGGGTAGACGAGACCTGCCCGCATAAGTGTAGGAGGTAGAAAATTAGCTGCACGGAATGAGGATCTAAATGTTTGTCAACACAGTAATCCATAAACCTTTTCCATTTTGTGGTATAGCAGATGCGAGCAGTAATAATAATAATAAAGGCGTTTGTAGAGCGCGCAGCTACCCCAAATGGGGTGTCCCGGTGCTATTACAGACAGTAGGCAGGATAAGGGGCCGCGCAGAACTAGTCATGCCGACTAAAAAGCCAGGTTTTCAGGGACTTTCTGAACTCCTGTTCGGACTGTATTGTGCGAAGGTGCAGGGGGAGATTGTTCCAGCATTTGGTGGTACCCACCTCGAATGTTCTGCCTCCCATTCTAGTTTTCACAAAACAGGGTATGGAAAGAAAACATTTATTATTGGACCTTTAAGATCTGGTTTGTTGATAAGGTAGGAGTCTCCTCCTCAAATAGGTCGGACCTCTTCCTTTAGCTGCTCGAAAGGCAAACGTTAGTGCCTTGAATTCAATCCGTTTGGCTATTGGCAGCCAATGTAGTTGCCAGGGGTACGGGGAAATGTGGTGTCAAAGCGCGACGCCACAGACCAGACGGGCAGCGGCATTTTGAACAATCTGAAGTCTGTGGATCAAGCCAAGCGGAAGGCCCATATACAGGCCATTCGCGTAATCAAGGTGAGAGGCGCGATTAGAGCATGGACCACGGTTTTGCGGGTTGCAACAGGCAGGAAATTAATACATTTCCTAATAGTTTTAATTTTGCTAAAGCAAACCGCCGGGACATTTGAACATGAGTCGAGAGGGACAGATCTCTGTCCTATCGCACACCAACATTTTTAACCGAGTCCTTTGGGGTGGGAGCATTGCCCAGTTCCGAAGGCCACTATGCATGAGACGGGAGAGGAGAGGGTAGATTATAAAACAAGACCTCGGTCTTGTCCGCGTTAAGTTTTAAAAAATTGCGGTCATCCAGTCGGCGATGTTTTTGAGGCATTCTTTTAGAGGGTCAAAGGTGGAGACGGACACATCTCTAAAGGTGAACCGTTACTGAGTGTCCTCCGCGTATGATTTTACTTTAATCCCCGTTTTGGAGATAAGTTCCGCCAAATGTGTTAGATAGACATTAAAGAGGAACTCCCCATTTAAGAGGTTTGGTGTGTGAGGTGAAGGGGTGAGGTGAAGGGGTGAGTCAGGACCTGTTGATTACGGTCACATAGGAAGGATGATAACCAATTCATAACTGTTCCCTGGATGCCTATGTCCTTCAGTCGATCTAATAGGATTGGGTGAGACACAGTGTCGAATGCTGCAGATAAATCCAACAGCACCAACATGGCCTTTGAGCCTCCTTCCACTGCCCAACGTATGGAATCAGCCATTTCAATCAAAACAGATTCTGTACTAAATCCTGTGCGGAAGCTCGACTGAGATTCATGAAGGAGGCTGTTGGACTCAATAAACCCTGCCAGTTAGTTTCTGGTGCACCGGTTTCTCCAGAACCTTCGCCGTGGCGGGGAGCAGAGAGATAGGTCTGTAATTGCTAGCAATTTCAGGGTCCGCGTTGGCTTTTTTCAGAATAGGGAGAAGAAAGGCGTGCTTCCAGGCTGCAGGATAGATACCCTGTCTGAGTGAGGAATTCCAGATGGCATTTAAGTGGGGATTAAGACACTCTGCCAGAGCACTGTATTGTTTTGCCGGCCAAGGGTCGCCCGGAGACCCTGATTTACACTTCTGCAGCTCTGTCAGTGAGGCTTCCATAGAGATCTCCACAAATTCAGAGAAGATTGGCCTATCAGTCTGCTCTAATTTGTGAGCATTAGTCATCTGAGGGGCGTCGGGTACAACAGGGAAAGACGAGTAAATAAGCGCGATTTTCTCCTCAAAGAAATTGGAGATTTTGTTACATAGAGGGAGTTCGAACGTGGGTGAGTGTGAGGGGGTACGTTAAAGACTTTACAAATTTCCCTAGATTAATTTTTAGAAATCCTAATCCGTTCAGCTAGAAAGTCTCTTTTTTTTTCCAATAAGGAGTTTGCGATATTCTTTAAGTGCTGCCCGATAACAAGTTTTACTTTCCTCGGAGTAAGTTAGCCTCAAACTACGTTCTAATTTTTTACATTCAGATTTTTTTGCTCTGATCTCCTCAGAGTACCACGGTGCAGAGGGGGACGTTCTAGAAGAGTTAACTGGTTTCAAGGGGGCCATGGAATCAAGTGCCTCGCTAACCGATTTATTTAAATTTGCGATGTTAGCATCTAGATCGTTTGAAAAAGAGGGCTTGGAGTCCTTCAAGTGTTGGGAAAGAGACTCAGGGGTAACCCTACTCCAATTCCTTCTAAGATCTTTGGGGATGGAGGTGGCTCTCCCATCGATAATCAGATGTAATTGAAAAGGGATCAACAAGTGATCTGACCAGATCACCGGAACAGGAGGGTGGACTACAATGTCGGGTAGATTAGAGCAAATAAGGTCCAGTGTATGACCAGCCTTGTGTGTAGAAAATCGCACATGTTGTATTAAATTGCAGCCGGACAGTCTGGAAATAAAGTTGGCACTATGCGGGCAGGTAGGATCATCCACATGTAGGTTCAGGTCGCCTAACAGTGTATAGTTGGAATACCGCATGCTGGCCTGGGCAACATAATCCACGAGGATAGGGGCAAATTTAAGGCTGGAGTCAGGTGGTCTGTAAAGCCGGAGTCCTGAACATGAGGTGGACGCAGAGAGTTTGACGCAGAAGGGCAATCCTTCAATAGTATCTATCTGCTCGAAGTTGGAAGTAGCAATCTCCCATTTAATTTTATGGAGGATTACTAACCCACCCCCAGGTCTCCTGCTGTGCCTATTGACAAAGACTATTCCATAATCCTTGGGGAAAGCTAAAGTCAGCGCGGGATTGGAATCATCCCGTAGCCACGTCTCGGTCATGAACGTGAGGTCCCAGCTGTTCTCTAGAAGGGACTGATGTATGTCCAAGGAATGTTTGGGCAGGGATCTGCAATTGATTAAGCCAGCTTCTAACTCCACTTCCGTGGGTGGTTTGGCGGGATTAAGGCTAAGAGCCTTGCGTCGCTTTGTAAAGCGGCTAGTAATAGGGGCGAACCCACAGCAAGGGCATAGATAGTTTCGTTTAGGCCCTCCGGGTTCCAAGAGAGACGGGTTGGAACAAGAGGGGGGTCTGAGGGCAAGTATCTCTGCCCGACTCCACGTATGTAAACGATGACAGGGAATTTGGGCAACATCACTGGCCCTGGCCGCCGTCCGGCCGCGGATGGGCTTGCCTTAGGCGCGCCATCGGCAAACCCGCTGCGCGCATCTGCTGCGTATCGGCGCCATAAGCCCTGAAATAGACAGACCCAGGTATGAATGCTAGAGCGTCACCCTGCCTAAATGGCCGCCCATTAACGTCCCCACCCAGAAGAACTGAGGGTCAAACAATTAGCCTCAGGCTCGGTAATCTCCCTCTACTCAATCAGCATAGGGAAAGCTGCGGTGGTCCGGGGAGTCGGCGAGCACAGAGGTGGCAAAGAGAAAGTGCAGTAAAATTCACAACAAACACAAGTGAGAATAAAAGCAGTTTTCCGTGGTTATTAAAAACAGACGCAATGAGTGGGTCCTCAGTGCTAGCGCAGCAACACAGGTCGAGTATGACTTCTGCCAATCTGTCCGCTGCGTGTCGGCGCCATAAGCCCTGAAATAGACAGGCCCAGGTAGGAAAGATAGAGTGTCACCCTGCCAAGATGGCCGCCCGTTAACGTCCCCACCCGGAAGAACTGAGGGTCAAACAATTAGCCTCGGTAATCTCCCTCCACTCAATCAGCATAAGGAAAGCTGTGGTGGACCGGGGAGTCGGCGAGCACAGAGGCTGCGAAGAGAAAGTGCAGCAAAATTCACAACAAACACAAGTAAGAATAAAAGCAGTTTTCCATGATTAATAAAAACAGACGCAATGAGTGGGTTTTCAGCGCTAGCGCAGCAACGCAGGCCGAGAATGACCTCTGCCAATCTGTCCACAGCAGTAGGCTTGTATGCTTCCCACAAGCTAGCCATTCATTCCTCTGGGAAATTGAGGTAACCAAACTCTTAAGAACTCAGATGTCAAATCCAGTAGCTCAGATGTCTGGGATCTGGCTATCTGAGCGGTCCCTCCTGCTGAGTGAGAATGTCTGGTATATGGGGGAGCTTCTTGTGAGGGTTAACTGACCTGTCTGGGAGCAATTCTGGGCTCTCTGGTGCTATTAGCATGAGGGTCACCTGCCTCACATTCCACACCATGTAGAGGATATGGTGGAAATGTATAAACTAATATCCCTGGGCAGTTCATCCATAGGTTTGGGTATCGGAAGGCAACATTTTGGCAATTTGTATTTTCGGAGAAGGTGAACAGGTCTATTGTTTGAGTCCCCTAACATTGAAAGTACTTCTGGAGGGCTTGTGGTAGACATTTTCACTAGTGGGATTGTTGATGAATCCTGTTGAACAGATCCAAAAAGTATGTCCCACTCCAGGCAAATGTTCAGGCAGCAGATGAATGTTGTTGTGGAGAGCCCAGTGCTAAATCTGTTGCGCTGGTGCAGAACGTCGGGGACCGTTGGCTGCCCTGCTTCTGGATGTACAGTATGGTTGTGAGAAAGTACCTCTTTTTGCATGGTTAGCCCCACACATTTTGCCTGGTTTTGATTTATTTATTTTATTTATGTCATTTGTAAAGCGCTTGAATCACCCCGGGTGGGGTATCTCCGCGCTGAGGACGAGAAGGGTGGAAGCTGGATGGAATTAGAAGAGTGTTGTTTTAAGTTTTTTCCTAAAGGACAGGTAGTTGTCACAGAGCCGGATGTCCAAAGGAAGCTGGCTCCAAAGTTGGGGGGCAAGGTAGGAAAAAGACTTGCCTCCCAATCTGGTTTGTTTTATCCTAGGAATGGTCAAGAGACCTTTCCCTTGGGAACGTAGGGTATGTGAAGGTGAATACCTAACTAGTTTGCCCGCCAAGTATGTAGGTCCCATGTGATTGAGGCCTTTGAACACCAAACAGCAGATTTTGAACTGGATCCTCTTACGTATAGGTAACCAGTGAAGTTTAAGGAGTAGGGGAAGAGAAGGTGTGCGGTAAGGTGCACTGTTCGTCAGACGAGCTGCCGTGTTCTGGACCACCTGCAACTGTTCAGGGAGGATTCCTTTGCGGCGATAAGTAGGGCATTGCTAAAGTCCAGACGGCTGAGTACTAGGGCATGTATCAATGTTTTCCGAGTGGACGTAGGGAGGAAGTGGAAAACTCTGCGGAGTAGGCCAAGGGCATAGAAGCATGCACGTTTAGTTGATTTTATGTGTTCATCCAGATTGAGTTTACTGTCAATTAGAACTCCTAGGTTTTTAATCACTGGTTTAGGGGAGGGGGGCGGGCCTAGTTCTTCGGGCCACCAGCTCGGTGCCCAGCTAGTAATTGCATCCTTGAATAACATTATTTCTGTTTTTTCCGCATTGAGCTGTAGGAAGTTACTGCTCATCCATGATGTTATAGCCTTCAGAAAAAATATTTTTGGTGTTGGGGGAGTCTTTATCAAAAGAGAGAAGAAGCGGAGTATCGTCAGCGTACGAGATTGGAGAGAATCCAATGTTTCTCAGAAGAGTGGCTAGAGGAGTGACATACACGTTAAAAAGGGAGGGGCTGTGGCAGGAACCCTGAGGAACTCCCTTTGTGACCAACGTGGTCTTGGAACTAAAAGGACCTAGGTTTACTGTTTGTGTTCTTCCTTTGAGGAAGCTCCTTAGCCAGTCTAGAGCCATGTCCTGTATTCCTATATTTTGTAGTCTTTTCAGTAGAATCTGGTGTGAAATGGTGTTGAATGCAGCGGATAGGTCGAGCAGTATGAGAATTACTGCTCGGCCAGCGTCCGTCTGCATTCGAATGTCATCAATGACATTGACTAAAGCTGATTCTGTGCTGTGCCGGGGGCGAAATCCTGATTGTGAATGGTCGAGGCAGCCGGAAGATTCAATGAATGCGGACAGGTGGGTGTTGATATGTTTTTCTAGCAGTTTGCTGTGTAAGGGGAGTAATGAAATTGGGCGATAATTAGATATCACATCTGGAGATAATTTAGTGCTCTTTCTTATAGGCATGATCTGTGCTGCTTTCCAGTCATCGGGTAGCTTGCCTTCCTCAATAGTTTTGTTGAGGATTTGACAAAGTGGTAAGGCAAGTTCCCCTGCTAACTTTTTCGAGATTTTGGCTGGAATAAGGTCCCTGGGAGAACCCGATTTGGCAGATCTCAATAGTGATTCAGTTTCTTGAGACGTGAGCAGAGGAAATTTATGAAGGCTGAGTGCAGTAGGAGGAGGGGAGACTGCTGTAATGTGTAGATTCTGGGGCGAAGTAGTGGAAGTTATTTTATTATATATATCATTTATTTTCTGCGAGAAATGATTGGCTATGTTATCACAAAGTGCCTGAGTGGGTTCATCTTCTGGGTTACAGGCTTTGGGGCTAATGAGAGTGTTGAGTATTTGGAAAAGGACTTTAGGTGTATTGTCTGTAGCCTCTAAAAGATTGGCAATGTGGCTTTTCCGGGCAGCTTTAATGTTTTTATGATAGGAGTCCAGGGCTGATTTGTATTAGCCTTTATCCACAGGGTCCTTAGTTCTGCGCCATAAACGTTCTATTTTTTTGCAATGGCTTTTTTCTACGCTGAGGTTTTCGGAGTACCATGGGGCCTGAGTGCGTTTAGTGGTGGTTGAAGAATATTTCAGGGGGATTAAGGCATCTATGGAGGATTTGATTGAATTTTGAAGAGTGGTTATACAATTGTCTAGTGAATCGGAGGCAGAATGTTGAGGAGGGATGAATGTATCACGGAATAGTGTGGGGGTTAGTTTGTGCCATTGTCTGTATTCTCGTGATACTGGTTTATTTATGGTTATTTGGTCTGCAGGGCCTAATAGATTAAATTCTATAGAGGAGTGATCAGACCAAGTCAGAGGATTAGTTGATAGGTATTTAATGTGTGATGTATTAGAAAGGACTAAATCTAAAGTATGGCCTCCGCTATGTGTAGGAGCAGTATTGATTTTGGTAAGTGCTAGTGTTGATAGTTCGGCCAAAAAAATAGACGCCTCTGGATCATTGGGGATCTCGCTATGGACATTGAAGTCACCCAGAAGAAGAAATTTACTGGAGGATATCACATGTGAGGCAATATTATTGAGGAGGTGGTGGATTGAACCACAATTGATGTGGTTTCAATTGTAGTTCACATAGTCCCTGTCAAACAAGTTGCCTGTGCTTCTTCCCCAAAACATATCCACAATTGGTACTTCTCCCCCTGTAAGTCCCTAGTCGATGTAACTTGAGTACCTAGGGCCGGAGAGCTGAAGAGGGTCCCCTGGAACCCTCCTCACTGGGATCATGCCACTGCCCTTGCAGCTTACATGCCCCTGTGAAGGGCCGAAAAGAACAGTCAAAATGGCACCCTGCCTGGGTGCCATGCCAGCCAGCACTGCCAGGAGGTATAGGTAAGTCACCCCTCTACCAGGCCTCAGAGCCTGAGGCAGGGTGCACTATACCACAGCTGAGGACACATCTGCATAAGCAGACATGCCACTGCAATATTAGGGTCCATTCCTTAATATTGTAAGTACCAGTAAAGACATTCAGAGTACATGGATGGGAAACTCAACAACTTGAGTTCCACAGCACTATGAAGGCTTCACTGAACACAGGAGTGTTTGGAACCAAACTACTCCTTTCAATAAATCCACACTGATGCCAGTGTGAGATTTATTGTACCATGTACTCAGAGTGCACCTCAGAGGTGCCCCCTGAAAACCTACCAACCCTGGTGTGGTCTCTGACCGGCTGTTGGCAGCCAGCCACCACCAGACATGTTTCTGGACCCCTGGGTAGAGGGTCCCTGCTCTCTAGGACAAGAGCAATGCACATCTTGGGCAGAGGTGTCATACCTCCTCCACCAGGATGGACAGGTGCTCGAAGGGGAATCTTCAAAGGCCTGCCGCCTTTATAATGCGACGCCCCCCCAGGCTCTTCTGCTAGCAGAAGATGGCAGCCCAGGGTTTACACCCCCACTTTGGGCGGGAAAGCCGGCAGGAAAACTTAGGAGAATAGGAGGTGTGCCCACCTCTGCCAACTTCATCCCCTAAGGTTGGGGAGGCGAGGTAAAGCACATCTCTCAGTCGCTGCCATCTTGAAGATGGAGAGACCCCTCCAATCAGGGCTAGGTCTACGCCCCCACCCCGGGTAAGGTGCCCATTGGTCCTACCAGCTACTCTCCTAAAATGCCTCCAAGTTTAGTATTTATGCGGCTCCCCCAGACCTACAAACTATATCTGCGTTGACCTAAGAAGAAAGAAGACCCCTTTGCAGAGAAGATTGAAGACGACGACTGCATTGGCTCAGCCCTACCGGCCCTGTGTCCAGCAAACCTGTGACCTGTCTTGTAGTCAGTGACCTCTGAGAAAGACTTCAATCTCCTGTGGACAGCAGACCTTTCCAGAAGAAAGCGACTCCAATGGCTCCAGATACAGGTGGAACCGCGATCCCTGACCACTCTGCATAAGATGCCTATGGCCCGAGTCTGAGGGGCCCACCTGCCCAGTGAAGTCTCCCCAGGAATTCTGACCTCAAGTCAAGTGTTGATTGACCGCTCCTGACCTCCACGACGACGTCTGTAGACTAAATCCAGAGGCACCCCCCGACCGGCTCCAGTAAGAAGACTCAGACGTCAAAAGGCACCCCTGCACCCAAAGCCCCAGGGCCTTGGTGAGCTAAACCGAATGGGCCCCTGCCACCCCCTACATCTCTACTTACCTTTCGTAAGAAACATGGTGGCTCCCGATTTGCAGTCTTCGCTCCTCAGTTCTGGAACTCGCTCCCCGTGGAGCTGAGGTCGGTCACCTCTTATGCACCTTTTAGAAAACAGCTGAAGACATGGTTGTTTTCTCAGGCTTATGACAATCAGGCTTACCCCTCTGTTGCTGCCTTACTTTTACTCCAGTGCCAAGAAACCGTTTGGTGAACGTGCGCTTGAAAAGTATTTTATAACATAACATCTCTACTTACCTCTGCTGTCGTTGGTCTCCCTCTTGCAAGCTCTGGTGCATACCTGCAGCCTGTTTGTCAAAAGAAGAAATTCCACTGAAAAGTATTGGTCGCTCTACGCTTATTTTGCACTGTGCACCCGGCTGCCCCTGTGCTACTGATGGTGTATGTTTGGTGCTGCTTTGTGCTTGTCCCCTGTGCTTGGGCTAACCCTCAAAGCTTGGACCATGCAACCGATCCACTTGCCTGCAAGCAGTGTGACTCCAGGCACCCCCAGTCTCCACTGAAAAGGATTGGGCCGAACTCAGACTTTGACCTCTGCACCCGGCCGCCCCTGTGCCACGGGTGGTGCAGTCTTGGTACTCACCTGACCCTAGCTGACCTTTGGGCCTGAAGACTGGATTTGTAAGTGTGGTACTTACCTGTTAAACCGCACTATAGCTTACCCCATAGGATAACATTGAACTGCTTCAAACATATTCTGTGTCGACTTTTGAAAGTGAAAAGTATTTTTATATAAAAACATACTCACCTTATTGCTAAGGTCTTGGTCTTGAGATAAAATACAAATAAAGTAAAAAATGTCTAAAATTGGTGTGGATCTCCTTTTGAGTCATGTGTCCATTATTGGTCAATGTTTTGCAATAAATGTCTTACGCTCCTCTGTGTTAGTCCTAAGGCTGCTCCCCCACACTACACAAACTTTCTAAACATGCAATTGATGCCATGAGTGAACCAAGAAACTAGTCAGAAGACTTGTTCTCCCTTATGCGTGGCCATTATCATCAATCAATATAGGTGGAGCAACATCATAGGTCTACTAAAATAGTTATGTTTAGGGACATGCTGAACTTAATTACTTCAAGGTACTGTCAAACATGATAATCAAGGAAAACAGGCACAGTAAAGTGATTTGACTAAGTTCACACATTTTGGTCATGTAGGAAAGCTAGGATTTGAAACCAGGTTTCCTGATCACATAATGCATTATTTATTGGACTGGTATATTCTCTTTTCTGTTTCAAGTGGAAGTACTTGTGTTCAGTTCCATCACAAGCTGAATAGTACATTGTGCTAAATAAATACACATCACTTGTTAAATCAATCTAACAACTTAATATAATTTGCGTTCTAAGATTTAAGACAACTATTTCAGAAGTGGGTCAATACCAGCAGCGGTCCGTGGAGGGAGTTCCGTGGGGCGGAAAGGTGGGGCGGGGAGGGGCAGGGTGGGGGGTACTAAACACCGGAAAATGGACAATTGGAGGTAAGTAAACAACTAAATAAATAAAACGAATTTTGTAGCGCGCGCTGCACCGCATTTTGTGATGCAGGGCGCGCTGCGAAATTTGTTTTATTTATTTAATTGTTTACTTACCTCCAATTATCCATGTTCCAGTGTTTAGTACCCCCCACCCTGCCCCTCCCCCGCCCGGCTTTCCGCCCCACGGAACTCCCTCCACGGACCGCTGCTGGTCAATACCACAATGAAGGCAATGATACGTATCAGCAAAACAAAAAAGTTGGAAGAGATACCTCAGAGTTGGCTCTCCAGTTCAATGCAAGAATTCAAGAAGACAGATGGAAGCACAAATATCGACTGCAGACAGTTTCACATGCATGTGTTTGAATAATCATGTAAGCATCAAACTGAAATGCATAATTTTGGATTTTATGTTCAAGCTCACACGCCCTGCACTTTGCAGTTTTTGTATTTATCACACTGCATCAACGATAGAAAAGGGCAATGCCTGCGATGCCAGTTTTGCTTTTTTTTTTTTATACAAATCTGTCCCCATGGTTGAGGTCCGAGCCACAGCGAGACATTTGGCACATATCAGACCGGATTCTCGCTTGGCATGCCGACCTAGAAGGTGAGGAACTCAACAATAAAGAAAAATATCAAGCGAGAAGACCTTGCGACTTCTGATGCCGAATGACCAGTGATGTGAAGTAAGGACCGAGTGTCCCGTGGAGGGTCAGGGTCCACCCCTGCAGGCAGATGAGGATGAAGGCTCCTTCACCTTACTGGAGCTGAAGGACCTTGAAATAACTCGTACTACTTACATTGGCTTCACTCTTCGGCAAATCCCCTCCCTTGCATCAACTTCCTATCAGGCATCTACGAGATTGTGAATCCCCCAAGGGATATTCATTCTGACGGCAAATGACCCATGAATCAGGTTCATCCTGCCAGGACACCTTCTCCCAACACAAGAACTCCCATCAATAAGACTTAGCAGGTCACTAAGGAAACAAGCCGAGGTGGGTTAGCATTTTGAGGAAATGGTGGGAGGTTACTTTCCTTTGTTTAAACCATGTATACACCAACAGGATGTCAAAATCCTTCTCAGCAAGCTGAAAAATCCCAACAGCCTGACTGATCATGCTGCATACCAAAGGAAGCGGTCAGCTTCTCGATTACGTATGGGTGCATTGTCCATTTTGCATTAAGTGTGTAGACTCGGTTAAGACAACGTGTTTCCCATAGATTTTCATTTAAAAAAATTGTAAAAATGTAGTGTTTTCACTGAAATGTAATCTATGGATGATTTGGCTGAGCGGATATGAAAATAATTGTTAGAAATGTTTTCTGACAATTAAGCAAATACGCCGAAATACTCAGTTTATTGATATAAGAGACAATCATGTTAAAGGGAATAGTTGGTTATAGCAGGACTAGTCTGATGCAGGAGTGCAGTTAGAACAGATATTTCCATGTAAGCACTACATTCTCATAAAACAATCTTCTCTGAAAAACCAATAACCCAAATCAAAGATGCAATTAGCAGTTTTACCTGAATAACTCTGAAAGCACAGCTTTGATTTTGGTAATTTCCCAGCAGGGTTAGGGCACTCCATAGCTTGACAAGGCCTCTGTAGGAAAAATGAGATAAACACATAATAAATTGCTTTCATTTTGCAGGATTCATGTGCATAGGCAAGCCTGTTCACGTCTGGCAATTGTCAGCTACTCTCTAAAACAGCTTTTTCAAACTGTGAGTCGCCAGCCCACATTCGGCGAGTTGTGAAAGAGCAATAAATAAAGATTCCTTTACATTTTGTATTTATTTCCACATTTGTTGTGCGTACAAAGACAGAGGTCAGATGTGAAGCTAGGTCTCCAGACAAATTGCTGCTTATTGTTTTAACACAGGGATTGGTGAATGGCTGCCAGTAACATGAAGAAAAATTAGTGTGAGCAAATTGACCTAAGGGAAACAAGCTCCCTGGGTCAATCAGAACACTAAATTTTTTGGGGGGGGAAGTTTTGTTTGAGGGACCATTTCACCACATTTACAAATATGTTTGCACCTTATTTTCTCAAAAGCTACTCAACAGATTTACACCAAATCACAAGAGGCACACTTTCTGGACTACAATCTAGCTTCCTGACAAATTTGGTGTAATTCTGTTCAGCGGTTTTTGCAGAAGTGCTGTTCAAAAAAGCCTTTGGAAAATAGATGGGGATTTCGCGTTTTATGACCCCCCTTATCTCTGACCCAGCTTGATTAGCCTGAAATTTTCCAGTGCACAAACTAGACAAAAAGTAGCACTTCTTTTGGAAAGTTTTGTCAAGATTCGTGAAGATTCGTCAAACGGTGCCAAAGTTATTAGCAAACACAAAAAGCATTTCTAACTGTATACCTAGTGGTGACCGCCACTGGGTAATATTAGTCTAAAATGCACTACTGGACTTAGTTTTAACACAAAAATGGATACGAGTCCTTATTCTATACTCTGCTGCACAAGGAGTTTTTCAAATTTGCTAAACTCAGTGGTATCAACACCAAGATTTTTTAGAAGCCTTGTGATCTTAGTGAACAGATGCCACAGGCGAGCACCCCATTCAGGAAAGTGTTCCAGCTTTAGTGCAGTTCACCATCTGCCACTTTTATGGGCAGATCATTATTTTTATTTTTTTTATTTTGAAGGTTTTATATAGCGCTGACTAGACCCAGAGGTATCAGAGCGCTTTACAAGATAAGGATAGTATAAAGCACATAGGGTATAAAAGCATATGAAAGGTAGTGCAACAGAAATTTGAAATATACAAAGTACAAACAACATGAGCATTATACAAAACCAGATAAATAAACAGGGGCAGGAGCTATGCATTTAAGTAAATTAGGTAAATGGTGAACAGGAGAACAGGGTAGATAATTACTGAACAAATATAGTACGATAGATAAGAAATCATGAGTAGGACACAGGTTAGGAACCCCAATAATAATTGAGGAGGTGGGTTTTGAGGTCTTTTTTTAAACTAGAATAGGAGGGATTACAGCGCAGGTTTTTTGGGAGGGCATTCCAGATAATAGGGACATTGCCAGAGAAGGAGCAAGACTGTGTAGATTTCTTTTTATGCAGAGGTGGGATTAGGAGTAGGGTGTTGGTGCGTCTCAGAGGTCGAGTGGAGCCCGCAGAGTGGAGTTTCTTTGAGAGGTAATGCGGAGTGTTTTGGTGGAGGACTTTATGAGTAATGCAGGCGGTTTTGTAGGCAGATCTTACTTCGATACGGAGCCATTTAAGAGATTTGAGAGCCGGGGATATATGATCGAAGCGTTTGCAGTCCGTGATGAGCCTGGCAACAAGGCTGAGCACAGCATTGATTGGAGCTAGGTGTACCTTGGGGATTCCATTGAGGATGGCATTACTATAATCAATACGTGACAGAACAAGCGACTGAACTATGAGTTTGAAATCATCGGTGGGTATGAATGGTTTGATTTTCTTGAGGTGACAGAGAGTGAAGAGGGCTCCTTTGGCAGAGTTTTGATGTGAACATTAAGGTTTAGGGTGTTGTCAATAGTGATGCCAAGAGATTTGACGGCGTTGGACAGGGTGAGTGAGCAATTGAGTGCATTGAGGTCAGGGATCCATGATTGAATGGGTAGAGGGTTATTTTTGGGGGAGAAGAGAATGATTTCGGTTTTGTTAGGGTTGTGTTTGAGATGATTGGAATGGAACCAGGTTAGGATCTTGGTAAGGGTGTTGTTGAGGTGGAAGATGTCAGCATGAGTTTTAATCTTGTAATAGATTTGGGTGTCATCGGCGTAGAGGTGGTAATTTATGCCTGCTTGGTTAAGAATGAGAGTGAGGGGTTCCATAAAGAGGTTAAAGAGGGAGGGAGAGAGAATAGATCCTTGGGGGACTCCAAGGGAGACAGGAGTGGGGGTAGAGAGACAGTTTTGAATTTTGATTTGCTGAGTACAGTGTTGTAGATAAGAGATGAACCATTTGTAGGCAGTGCCATTAAGGCCGAAACGGGTCCTAAGCACATTAAGTAGGGTTGAATGGTTGACTATATCGAATGCTGCGGAGAGATCAAGAAGTATAAGAAGGCAGGTCTCGTCATTGTCAAGTGATTGATGGATGTCATCTATGACATTGAGCATTGCCGTTTCGGTGCTGCAGCCTTTTCTGAAGCCAGATTGAAAGGGGTCGAGAAGGTTGAAATTTTCTATGTGTTTGTCTAGTTGAAGTAGGACACATTTTTCAAGTACCTTTGAAAGAAGGGGGAGGTTAGTGATGGGGCGGAGATTATTTAGCTCATTGGGGTCAGCATTGGGGTTTTTCATTATGGGCGAGATTTGACCAAGCTGAAGGGAGGAGGGGACACAGCCGGTGGAGAGAGAGGTGTTGATGATTTTGGTCCAGAATGGGGTGATGATGTGCTTCAGGGAAGGGACAAGGTTGGAGGGTATTGGGTCTTTTGTGTGGGAGGACGGTTTTAGATTGCCAATTATATTGAGGACTTCAAGCTCAGTGACGGGGAGAAAGTTGAGCAAGGACGCATTGTTCTTCGGATGAGATTTAGGGGAGTTAGTTACTGGGGATGTGGAAGGTGAGAGGCCTGTGGAGTGGTGGGGGGTATGGAAATGGGTGGGTGAGGAGGCTCGCTGGGGAGCGGTAGGATAGAGGGCAGAGGAGAGAGAGTCGTCTGGAAGGGGGGGATGTGGAGTAAGCATTAGAGGTGAGGACAAGATTGTATTGGAAGTTGGTGGATAGTTGTGTGGGAAGGAAGGATTGTTCAATTTTGGCAATTTTTTCAGAGAAGTGGGCAATTTCTTCACATCTGTCTGATGAGGCTGTCATATTAGGAGGTGCGGGGAAAGTTTGGTTTCGGGTCTGTTTTTGGCACGGTCAAGTTAAGTGCGGAAGAGGGATGCCTTTTCCTGGAGGATGTGTTTTTTGAAAGTGGATCTAGCATGTCTGAGAAGTGCAAGATGGGAGGGTGAGGGATGGTGTCTCCAGGTTCTTTCCGACAGTCTAATTGCCCGTCTCTCATTATTTATCTCTGTATTAAACCAAGAGTTTGAGGGGGTGTTTCTTTGGTTTTTGAGTTTAGGCGGGGCTAGTTGGTCAAGAATATCTCTAACAGTATTGTTAAATAGTTCAGTGAGCTCATTCGCATTTTGGGAGGGGGGGGAATGAGAAGAAGTTGAGCTTGGAGTTTCGATTGTAGGACACCTGGGGGGATACCTTTTAGGTTTCTGGTCAATTTCTTAGGTCTGGTAGTTTTAGGGGCGGGAGGTTTGCTGAGGTAGCAATGGTGAACAGTATAAGGTGATGGTCGGACAAGTCAGTGGGGATGATATTGGTAACGGAGGTCAGATCATCATTGGACAGAATGACGTCAAGTATGGATCCTTTAGTGTGAGTTGGAGATTGGCAGAGTTGTTTGAGTTCGTTGATTTCAAGAAGTGTAGTGAGGAGGGAGATGGTGGGGTCATTGGTATCATTCCAATGGAGGTTGAGATCCCCAAGAAAGAGATTTTTTGAGTTGGATAATGCTGATTGTGCCAGTAGATCAGATAAGTCCTCAATGAAGGGCTGTGGTGGTCCCGGGGGGCGAGAGATGTTGTGTAGACGAATTGGGAGGGAGTTTTGAGTTAACAGTTCTGCTTCCAGGTATTCGCATGAGGAGTAGCCTGGGTCAGTGATAAGGGAAATCTGAAGTTCCTTTTTGAAGATAATGGCTAGCCCTCCCCCAACTCTGTTAGGTCTGTCTTTTCTAAGAATAGAGTATTCCGGGTAGGGGGGGGGGGGGGGGGGGTGGGGGATTTGGGGGGAAGAGAAGGTCAAGTATGCTCGTTGAGTGGTCATTTAGCCATGTTTCAGTGAGAAATGCAATATAAATAGATTCACTCAGGATGGTTTCCGAGATTTCCGTGGCGTGTAGGACCGCGGAGCGACAGTTAACTAGCATGCATTTCAGTAGTGTGGGGTTGGGTATGGAGGGTGGGCAAGAGTGGATCAGCGAAAGTTGGGGTGGTGGTCTGGGGGAAGCAGGGGAGGAGGGGGGTTCTATTTGTCCCTATGATAACAGGGATGGGGGCATACGGAAGTGGAGGGTTGGTGGTTGGCAGATTAGGAAGGTAGGAGTTACAAAGGTCGGACGGGGAGAGATGGTTCGAGGTGCGGAGAGGTCTATGCTTACGGCATCGGAGAGGGAGTGATCTCCAAAGGTTGTGTTTGTTATTGGGGATGTTTGAGGGAGGGAGGATGGTGGTTTTATGGTGAGGGAGGGATCTGGTGCTGTGTACAAAGAAGTCTTTTCTGAGTCGGGCAAATTCAGTAGCTAAATTAGATGGGTCACATTCAATGTTGTGTAGGATCTGGGCAATTGAGGAGAGGGGAGGTATCGGGAGTGCGTGGTCTGAATTATTTGCAGAGGGTGGACTAATGTGTGAGGGGGGAGATGTGGTAGATGGTGTGGGGTGAGCGGTGACGGGGCTGGGAGGAGTGAGGGGTTCAGAAGTTAAAGTAGGTAGGACGAGTACAGTGTTGTGTAGGCTCGGGGTATTCCGGGTACAGGGAAGGAATGACGGGGCGTAGGAGGTGGGAGGAGAATGGTCTGGGGATAGGGAGTGGTTGTGATTAGTTGCGGATGGAGGCCTACTGTGTGAGGGGGGAGAAAGGGTAGTAGGTATGGGGTGATGGCTGGCGGAGCTGTTAAGTGAGAGTGGAGGGGTTAGGTTATACAAGGGGCAGAAATCTTCAGGTGATGTGGTCAGAGAGTATAAAAGGGCATGAAGCGAGTGAGAAACAAATATATTGGTGTGATGGGGATGTGTAATTATTGAGGGTTGGGGTGAGGGGATGTGAGGAAGATGGGTGTTTATAGGGCGTTGAGGTGCGGGGTTGGGGGGTTGGGTAGGTAGAGCCTGAGGGGGGCGTGTAGAGAGGAAGGGGAGGATCAGAGAGTGTATGGGATTGGTAGGAGTAGGGGGTGAGGAGTTGTGATAGGTGGTTGCGGGGAAAAGACAGTGGGGTAAGTGAGTGGTTGGGTCAGGGAGAGGGAGGTTTGGGGGACAGGGGGAGGGCGGGTCATGGGAAGGAAATGATAAGTAGGTGACAGCAGTTTGGGGCTACCGTTATTCAAGGAGGGGTCAGAGGAGTAAGGGTTAAGGGGGTTAGGGGGAGAGAGGGAGATAAGTGGGGGATGAGAAGTAGGTAATTGGGGATGGGGGTAGTCGTTATCAATAGGGGGGTCCAGGGAGGGAGATGGTGAGGACAATTTTTGGAGGTGGGGAGTGGATGTAGAGTGGGGGGGAGGGAGGAGGAAGAGGTTTGAGGGGCTCTGTTCGTTCGGGGAGGAGGAGTGTTAGGCGCGGAGTGGTTAAGGAGGAGAGACATAGTGCTAAAGTGGTGTTCAAAGATAGAAAGGTGGGATGGCGAGGCTTGTATGAGGATGTTACCTGTTTTGAAGATGGAGATATCAATATCACCATGAAAGGCTTGGGAGGGAGTGGTGGATATTTTAAATCCATATGGTATATTGGTTGATTTAGAGATAGGGGGGTGTTGGAGGAAGATGCTCTTCCATTTGGAAGGGCGTTTGGAGTAGAAGATGTAGTTGTTAATAATGGGGGAGGTGAGGCTGAGGTAGTTATCAACAAGGAGTGTTTCAGGGTTACAGATGAGGAGTTTGTTTGAAATTTTTCCTTGCGTGTTTGGAGAGATTAGGGACGTAGAGAATGGTCCAGGAGTTGGGGCCGTGTTTAGAGAGGGTATGGTCCTGAGGGTGATGGTCAGTGCTGTGAAGAGGCATGTTGGGTGGACGTGAGACAGAGTAAAGAGAAGGAAGTTAAAGGAGATGGGGGTAGGGTAGGGGAGGAGAGGGGGGGTGCTGGGAGAGTGTGGGGTCGAAAAATCAGAGGCAAGATAAGGAGGTAGTGTTAAGCAAAAGAGGAATAAAATCAGGAGCAGATTCAATAGCAAAACAACTTACATCACTGATGTTCAGTAGGGTAGAAAAGGTAAAACAAGCATGGTAGATATGATGAATCAAGCAAGGGGGCAAATAAGCGGGGAAATACAGTCAGGCGCAGATAAGATATTAAAAGCAGATACCAGTGCTAATATGGATCACATTAAATAGGTAAACAAACACGATAAAATAGGGGAGTAGGATAAACAAGGGATGAATTAAAAATCAAGAGCAGATTAGGTAGCAAAACAGATTACATCGTAAAATTGGAGTAAATTAGATAGGTAAACAAACACAAACCTCAAAAAGCAAAAGATAAAATCCAAAAACAATAGTCTGTGGGGAAGCAATTATATTATATTTTAATATTATATCATATTTTAGCAATATGAAGCAAGTAGCTTGGTTTGATAGGCTCGATTTCCAGGGTTTACTCAGGATTTACGCCGATGGCGATCCCAAACCTCCGGGGCCCAACCATTCAATAAACATAGAAAAACAAGATGAGGAAGAAAACAATGGCTGATGTCCAGTCGGCCCCTCTGCTCACCTTTTGTGGACCACACAGGGCGTCAACCTGAAATCGCCTGACCGGTGCCATTTTGAAGATAGACGACAACCAGAAAGGACAGAAAAATCAGTGTCCACTTCATCATCTTTGTGCCGGATGAGTCTTTCATGCTCAAAGGCGAGTTTAACTTGTTTCGTATCATGATGTTGCAATCAGACTTACAGAGGCCCTGCAGACACAGCTGGGCGCACCAGGCACAACCAGGTTTTAATCCGAATCAGAACTCAATCCTGTGTAGGTATAGCACTCAACGTTCACTCCGAAGCACAGTAGGGTCACCAGACAGCCAGCAAGGGCCCAAGGGTGAACACCGCTAGGGCTGGCTTGATCTGGTGTGACTTACGGTGCGCCGGTGCCCGTGGTCATGATGGTGTTTTCTTTTGCCAGGAGGGCTCTCACTCATCTGTCAGGAGCGAGCACTAGGGTTAGCGCCCTTCCATTTCTAGTGCTCTGCAGTAGTTTCAAGAACTTCTTGGAGTTTCTTATTGCTCAAACGGCTGTAATTTCTGATGTTAAGAAGTTTCCCTCGTCTTCATTGCATGATTTTCGCTCGTGAGAAAGTGTCACTCATAGTCGCTGAAATGTCACTCATAATTTCAGTGAAATTATGGAAATGTCACAAATGGCAATTTGAAACCGTGGCAGCTATGGGCTGGTGTTAAGTATAGTATCAACAATTCGTGCACTTACTGACTTTGCGGACGTGTTCCTGTTCTATAGCCAAAGGCTTCTCAGCCGTGAGCCAGAATCGGGGAGTTAGAGGACGTTATGTCTGCATACAGTGGCACAGGCAGCCTAAGTCTTTTGGGGATGACAGGGACATGCAAGGTGGGATCACGTTGCGCATTCAAGTCCTTGCTAGATTTTATATGTCCTTTTGGTGATTAACAAGAATGCAAGTTCTCTCCCGGGTCCTGGTTAGTGTCACTGCGCGGCGTCTGAGTATCAACCAGGTTTCGTTTTCGGCTGTAGCAGATCATGGGTTCACACATCTATACCATATGCAGAGTTGAAAATTTACGATGATGTCGGATGTGGTCACGTCGCTCCAGTATCAGTGGTGTTTTGTACACCGTTAGCCCCACTATACTGTTTATAAGCGTTTTGCTTTAGTCGGATGCACGCTCGGTTCACTATGGCGACCCCCAGTCACCTCCGCCGTCTCTTTCCTTGCGGTATATCTTAATATAATGTATTGGGGCTGCATGCAGTGTCACAGTTGTTTCTCCTCAAGGGGATTCCCGGGGGCGATCCCGCTCACCGTCTCGTCCAGACCGCGGCCGCCATCTTCAGGGTTATCACAACATCATTCCATTGGCCACAGTCCGATAAAGACAGATCAATGGGCATGTGAAGAGTTTGTTATTTTGGTCATTTACAGCACTTTGAAAGCATGTCTGCTATTACATTAAACAAACTGACCCCACCTTCATGTCCGTTAAAGCTAGGAGGGTTGGGAAAGTTTGTCTTTCTGAAAAGTGGACCGTGGTTCTAAAACGTTTGGGAAGTACCACGCTAAAACCATTCTCTGGACAGCTTCTTAAAGTACACTGTTAAAAACAACTTTACGGCAGAGAGAACATTCTCAGCAGTGGACAACTTAATGTCACCTGCACTTTATTAACTGAATCCCTTCTCCGCATCTCATTGGCATGACACATTTTGTTATCTGCTCATATGGACTGCAGGGCTATGAATTGTCCGGTCTAAGATGCAGCAAGTGCTTGGCAGAGCTGGGTACAAAACAATTTTTGACTTGTAAACAAATTACCAAATGTTAATTTTCTTCAATACACACATTAGCATGACCACGATGTTAACA
Organism: Triturus cristatus; assembly: GCF_964204655.1. Lineage (NCBI taxonomy): Eukaryota > Metazoa > Chordata > Amphibia > Caudata > Salamandridae > Triturus > Triturus cristatus. The sequence goes on from NC_140592.1 coordinate 215,093,436, forward strand.
GTTTAAATGAAGAAACTTCACAATTGTAGGAAACTGGGCTTTTGTTTTAGTTATTACATTTTGCCCCCTTTTTAGCTCCTAGATGCTGATTTTAAACTGACAGTGCACTGAGGCCTGTTAACCAGACCTCGTTGTCAGTGCTCCTTCCCCAAAACAAGGTGTGGTCTAATTGTGCTACAATTGGCTAAGGACTTTAGCACCCCTGTACGTCCCTAGCAAATGGTACCCCATGTACCTACGGCATGAGTCCTAAAGAGGGTCCTAAAGGGCTGACGCATATCGTGCGTCACCCTAAAGGGCCCACAACATTGTGTAGGAAAGTGCCACATTTTTTGACATGGTCACCCCAACCTTTTGCCTGGTAAATGAAGGGATTTTGACTGGCAGTGCACTGGGTTTCTGCTAACCAGGTCCCCAGTGTCAGAGCTCTTTCCCAAAAACTGTACAAGGGTTTCCCCAGTTAGCAATGCCTTTAGCACTCTCTATAGGTCCCTAGTAAATGGTACCCCTGTTGGTATCAAATATCTCGTGTTCACAAACCCACCCTCATTCCAGTGATGAATTTGTGAATACATGCACCCAGAGGGCACCGTAAAGGTGCCCCCTGAAAACCTATGCCTCTGGTGCATTGGCTGACTGATCTCTGCCAGCCTAACACCCAAGACAAGTTCCTGACCTCCCAGGGTGAGGGCCTTTGCTCACAGGAGACCAGAAACAAAGCCTGAATAGGAAGAGGGTGTTCACGCCCCCTCCCACAGGATGACTTGCTGATTAGCATTCCAAGGCAGGGGAGCTTCAAAGAAGCCACAGACTATGAAATGAGAGTCTGGCTTCCATCACAAGAGAGGCAGCCAACCCCCTTTGTCCAGAGCCTTTTGGCACCTGGACAGGCATGAAAAATGAGCTAGTCAGCGTGGTCCCCTAACTATCCAGAGACAAAGTCCACCTTGCGTTTGCCCACAAGGGACTCACTGACGCTGCCTGCAGCCTCTTTATGCAGGCCTCCTCTACTGCAAGTGTCTCCGAAAACCCGACGCCTCAGAACACCTCTGCGCCCAGCCGCACTCGCCCGAAGAGAATCAAAGGTGTCCCCACGCCCCAAAGCATTGTGAGACCTGAGCCCCTTTGTTGATTCAGCCTGTTTGGTCTCCAATGTCCCTGCAAGTAGCCTCTTTCCAACCAGATCGTTCCCCATTACAGTGAAGCGGACACCAGACGCCGTTATACCTCTGCATCTGGACACCCCGGAGTCTCCTGATGTGACTGTTGGTGTGACCTTAGACCGTGCCCCATACTCCCTGTAAGTCCAGGAGATTGCTCCCGTAAGTCGCTGTGAAGTGGCCAAATGCACTACATGTTTTTCCTCCATAGGAAAACATTGGGCACCTGATGCTGAAAAGCATCTCTGCACCCGGCCGCCACAATGCTGCCCGAGGTGACCTGTTGGTGCTGCCTTAGACCTTGCCCCATAATTACCCTAAGTCCAGGAGATTGGTCCCGTAAGTCGCTGTGAAGTACCTGTATGCAGTGTATGTCTTTCCTCCCTATGATAACATTACCACTTCAGAAACTGCAGTGTCCATTTTTAAAAACTGCAAAAATGTGTAACTCCAAAAGTACTTACCTGATTCCAAAGATATTGGTATCTAAATTCATATAAAATGATGAGTTATTTTATTAATTTGGTGTTGGTTTTCCTTATTGAGTGCGTGTCTCACTTACTGTCTTTGTGTGTGCAATAAATGCTTAGGCGCTACCTCTTATATGCCTCACTGCTCGTCCACACTACCACAAAAGAGAGCATTTGTGCCTCTAATTCATCTGGGGTTTGCCTGGAATCTTTACATAGAGTAAATCTTCTTGGTCCACTATACAAAGAGCCAGCTTGCTACAACAATTATTATATTAGAGAACATCTGTCTAAATACTTTATTTAAAAAGCAATTTAAAACATTGGGCTAGAGAGTGTTTAGTAATTGTGAAATATGCCAACATCAGGAGATAGAAGTGATCATGCAGTCAAAGAATGCAAGACTGACCTACATACAGTTCAAGCAGATGTTAACATGCATCTGGAACACATGGCGCTCAATATAACTTGCTTCAGAGATGACAAGTGATCCTTTCTGTAGAGGCTTGTGTAGCTAAGCCCGTGGCCTACTCATCAGTATGTGATTGCTGTGGTGAACTCCAGTTACGTAGGATAATTCTTTATGCAACAATTACACATTTTAAGATCCAGATTTTACAGAATTATTCTGGAAACAGGATTGAGGAGAGATGTTTAATAAACTCTGAATAACACCTTTACTTGTATTTTTAATAGTTGCAGATCAAGACTTAGTTGTTTGTAAAATGCCGGATTTTCAAGCCAGGAGGCCTCATTTTTTATTTAGTTAATTAGTCCAAATTTCAAAAAGTTTTACTGGGCAACTATTTTTTTCAGTACAATTAACAGAAGGATTGTTTTATTTCCTTCCAATTTTCATTTTGGCTGGAATTTATAAGATCTGTTGGTTCATTTTGTATCCATCCTGCTCTTCCATGTTCAGGTTCTGTGAGAGAAGATAATTCCAGGCCTCAGTTTTGGCTCAAATGTACTTAGTGCACAGAGTACATAAGGGTACTGCAATGCCAGTGCAGCCGACATGATTAATGCCACAAGTGCACCAATGTTCAGTGAAGACTTTTTGCTCTTTACGTTTAGGTAAGGAATTAACAAATACTGCCGTTCTGCATAGGTGGATTTCACAGCTGTGTTGCTTATCTATTCTATGAAAGATCTCGTTAGCTGAATTCCCAGTTATTAACAAAATATCACCATTTCCGGTATGTTGAGAGAACAAGATTAGATTCATATTGTAGATGTGCATAGGTGCTTGCTCACCATGTAAGAGTTTTGTTATTCTTGGTGTCAGTAAACCTAAGGACTATGCCTATGTGAATCTTCAGTCTATTTATGGATATTTTGTACTTTGCCCCTAATAAAGATTGTAATTTCAACTTCAGAGTATCATCCATCCAGGACCTGAACACGCAGATTTGAGAGTATATAACGATATTTTGGGATTAGGCACATTTTAATAGTGGAATGTGTAGCATTATTAATAACTCTTCAATTAGAATCTCTACAAGAGGTGTTTCAGCTTGTGGCAATTCTAGAATGTCATGCTTTGCATTACGCTGCCATCCAATGGCTGGTCTCTGAAATGTATTTTGTTATGATGAACCAAGTTTCAACACATTCACCGTGTTAAGATTCCATTTTCCCTGAGCACTCCTCTACTATGGATACAGAAGGGTGTCATGTGAATAGGTAATTTGTTCAAGCTGCAAAACTAATGTTACAGGTAAGTACTGTCCTTTTGGCATTTAACATAACACTAGACTCAACTGTCCACAAAACAATACATTTAACAATCACCTAAAACAAGGTTGCATAAATCAAACATCAGGCACCGGGTTGCAAACTATAACATCACACATAATCAGCATCATCAGATTGTATGCTCAACATGTAAGATTCAACAGAACTTCCATTACATAACACATCCACCATTCATAATTTTACATACCAGTGCTGGGCAACAATGCACAATTCAGACTCCCAAGACCCGTTTGGCAATGTACAATTCACAGCACACAATGCCAAGAAACAATACCAACGGCATGCTTGCTTTACAAATACCAATACCCTTAGTATAGCACACAGGGCCCTCCCTGTGTGCAGATGCTGGGAAGTGGGCAGAGGGCAAGGTGTTAGATTAGGGTGGCAAGAGGATGAATGGCGAGGGGAAAATAACTCACCACCTGTTGAATCTAGAAAGACTTACTCTTGGTACAGGGACTTTTAAAAAGCATCCAGAACAATATTCTAGTGCATTTAAAACATCACCCACTCTTCCACAGTTTAGGGAGCTCACAAAAGGCAAACCTTCAGCAGATCAAGGTACATGGGTAAAAATCAGCTTCCTAATAATAGAACGTCTTTGATGGGACTACAAAGACCACATTAGTATTAGTAAGGCTTGCAAGAAAACATTTAGATTTATAATTGATGTACACAGCACTGATAATGGAATATAAGAAATGAATAGTGGGTTGTTTTCATACATGGTGAAAACAGTTAGGTCTTGATGAATTGTGCAAACGGCTAAATCCTGCTAAAGACAAACCCATAACAAAGGCACGTATTCTACCACAAACTAAAGAAACAAAGTGGTAAAGTAATACCAATTTTAAATTACCATCAGAATGGGTGGTTATTCAGTTGGTGTTTCTTATTGTAGCAAATGTCTCTTCAGTGCAATTTTGATCTCTTGGCCTGGGTAAGGAACAAGAATTGAAGGAAGGAGTTCCTTTGAAATGGGCCAAATACATAGAAGTGTCAGAAATGGAAGCAGAACAGTGCGGCTTGGATGTTGTCTGAAGGTTGCTTGAGAAACAGCTCTTGAAGAAGACAATTTTTTATTTCAATTACCTGCACAGCAGTTATCATACTGTGTTATGTACTCTGCTCATTAGTGGGAGAGCTTTTTTTTCTAAATTAATACTGCTTGGGCAGTAGATTCCTTCTCTACAATCTTGGCCCTCGTATCAAATTAGTATGAGGAAGTGTCTTGGATCTCCAAAACCTGTTGCATGAGGGAGATGTCACTATTTTTGACATACATTTACAAACAACCTATTAGCCATCTAAAAACTATTTAAACTATTTCTTTTGAAGGTATTTTAGGAGTAGGGTCTTTGAATATACACACTTTTTCCTCCATTCTAACATTATTTTTCTGTCTTTAGTTTACTTTTTCATTCCTATACTTTAACAATTGAAATGTGCTCTCATTCTTTTCTTTTTCCCCAAATATTGACATATCCTATCACTTATGTGATTCTCAATACAGTACTGCAGTGATGTACCCAAACATTACTGTAGTTGTGAGCTAATAATTGAGAATCCAGTAGAAAGATGGCTTTACAATGGGAACTGCAAATATTTTCATCTACACAGAGGGTATCTAGAAAATTATTTAATAAAGCTCAGTAATGTTTATTCTTTTTTATCTAATTTTTATTTTTGAAACAATCATATTGTAGTAAGAACCAGAGAATCCACAAAACAGCTATTTGGTGTACAATTTCTGCCAATGGATACATGTTCATTCACTGAAAAAAAGCAAATGTTACAGGGACGATATAGTTGGACTCAGATTTCACTCAGTGATGTTACTGACCACGCTATGAGTGATGTAATATGGGAGGTCATAAGCAGTGCATTACGGGGGCGGAAGTTAAAGTTATCTCCGGTAACTATAACTGCTGACTTTCATTGGTTTTGTACGAGTGAAATCTGAGCCTAACTATAACGTCCCTGTAACTTGTTTTCTTCTGTGAATTTCTAAGGTTGTTTTTAATTCTATTTTCTAACTAGAACGTCCTGTAACCTTTGGTTTTTAAGGGAATTTCTATGGCTTTGCAAATTCTATATTCAGCTATAACGTCTCTGTAACCTTTGGTTTTGTAAGTGAATTTCTCTAGGTTTTAGGTCAAGCCTAGGCAGCACGCATGAGCTGTCTGTAAGACCTACTGTATTAGATAAAGGACTTTCCTCCCGCCTGCTGCTTTCCCATTGGTTCAGTGCAGTGTCGCACTTCTTTGCAGCTTCCTAAATGGTTCATACAGCGATATGTCACTTCCTTTTTTTTCATTCAGGAGCACAGCCCAAGTACAGTTTCCTTCCACTTCCATGGTTCATGTGCTGGTGTGGGGAACTCTTTTTAGGTACTGCCTAGGTAGCGCTTCCGATGTCTCTTTGAGACATGCTCTATTCAGGATGTGTTACAGCAAACAAATGATAGACGGAATGCCCAGACGTGGGACCCTTGCTCACTGTGCCACTGGATTCGAGCTAGCCTGGCTGAAGAAGGGTGACATACCCTGAAACCGGTCTCAGGATGCTTGTTTCCGGTCCAGGGAGGACCTGGCCTGGCAGTTCGGTCTGGACTAATCCCATGGGGCACAGGGTCAAGACTGATTTGCATATGGCTGGGTCCGAACTGGGGTGGCATAGTGGGCAAAAGAACAATGGATTTAACCCAGATCTTTTGACTAGGGGAGAATGGTTGCATTGTCAGCATTCCGTCTATCATTTGTTTGCTGTAGCACTATTCAGGATATGGGCATAAAGCTCAGCCTACTTTCTGCTTTCTTAATTGGCTCCTGTCCTTTGTACATGGTGGCTTTTCATTGGTCATTAGGCTTAGTAGTCCCTCCTTAGTACCTGCCTTGTCTCTTCTTGTAACCTCGCATGAGGATACCCAAGTTACATGTGTTGTTACGCCCTAGGTTTTAATTACAGTCTCAAGGCACTATTTTCTTAAAGGCCTTCAGACAGGACACTCACTTGGTCCTAAACTAGGTTGGCAGTGTTTACGTTACTCGCTAGCACATCTCACATTTATATTAGACCTTTTATAAATTTCCCTTCATCAGCTACGCATAGAGTACAACCTAACCAGGAATTAATATAATAATTCTTTTCTCACATTTCAAAGCTACTAATTGTATATATGGACATTGCTATTTGAATGTATTCGTGGTACTATCTTGCATGCAATGCATTATGGGTAAGGTGGATTTACCATATCTTCTGCAGGGTGCAGTACCGTAGGTGCCCAAAATGTTATGATGCTCACTAGGGACCTCAAGAAACAGCTTGCGGTACCGCACCTAGACAAGCAGTGCAGGTGCCTTGCTCAATAGGGACCTCTAGGAGCAGCTAGCAGTACTTCACCTAGACATGCAGTGCTGGTGCCTTGCTCACTTGGGACCTCTAGGAGCAGCTTGCGGTACTGCACCTACATATGTAGTGCTCCTGCCTTGCTCACTAGGGACCTCTAAGAGCAGCATGTGGTACTGCACCTAGACATGCAATGCTGGTACCTTACTCACTAGGGACCTCTAGAAGCAGCTCCTGGGACTGAACTGAGACATCCAATGCTGGTTCCTGGCTCACTACACAAGCAGTTGCAATGCACTAGGTCTCGCATTACTGAAAGTATCAACTATTGGCGTTGCATTATTATTTGCAATGCCAGTACCTCAAATTATCAGTAATGCGAGACATGTTGCATTGCAAATGCTTGTTTATAATTGTTAAAGCGACGGATGCAAGTATGATGCCCACCTACATTTTTTTAATACTTCGGACATACATCAATTATGAGTGCGGTGCCCTGTTATGCTCTGATCGGATCTTCTGCGACAGGGGTATTCCACTAATCATTTAGGCTGTGCTTTCTCTTAGGAATGTGCTTGCCTTCGGCATTGGTCAATGAAAAGCAGAGGCAGGATTCTTCTATAGGTAATGCAAAGGGGCCTCCCAGGGGCTATGAATTATTATCACGGGGTAACCGCAGGCAGCCTGCAAATGTTTACGTTAATTTGCTCCAAGCGCTACCAGACATTTTCTTTCCCCTGTAAGCACCATCTCCTAGAGGCAGGTCAGGTTGACAGCTAAATTCCTGCAGCCCGTCTCGTCTCCTCCCCGGTTTTGCGTCCCGCCCAGCTACCGTCCTCATCCCCATCGCTGTTTGAAACATTTTAATGCACTGCGCATAGTTTTTCCTTTTAGTCACTCCGCTTCAACCAGCACGGTAACTTCACATGTCTCTGTAACCCCCTCCAACTACACTACTTATTTTTCATCTGTTAATGCCGTCTCCTCCCAACCACTGTTTGTCCATATGCTGTCCCCTTCGCCCCACCCTGTCCTTGCTTTCCGATACCCCCTTCAGCATCCTTGCTTGTTAACTCTCTGGCTGCGAGTGCTGTGTATAATAGTAATAATATTGTTGGTGTGCAGTGTCTGAAATACCATCTATCATAACTGGTGCAAAGATTATAGTGTCTTTATCAATTATTGTAAAAGGCGCTTTGGAAAGCCGCGCGTTAGAAACAATATGTACTTTGCATTGATTCGCAAACGTCACATGAGAGCACTGTTTCCGGAAAAGATCCTTTTCAAATTTGCATGCAACCCACCATTAGGTACACGGCCTGAAAAAGCACCTAAAGCCTACTTCAAAGCTGCTCCATGGCAGCAAATGGTGCCCACCCACTACTTCAGCAAGCAGCTCGCTGTGGCCTGTCACAACAGAAGGGTCAGCAGTGAGGTGGCCAAGCAGACAGAGCACATGTTGTGTTGTCATTGGTGTTTCTAAAGCATACACTCTGTTCGTCACATGGCCTCAGAAACTAGATATACAGAGGTAGAAACTTGTCAAAATGTGATTGTAACCTGCCAGCTTTATAAAAGGTTATTTTATATTCTGTGTTTGGGAAAAAGAAAGCTGGAAAGAGTTGGCCGCTCCACGTTCCAATTCTGCCAACCTAGGTTGGCATCAGATACAAACTGCATATTTAAAACAAAACATGACCATACATGTAGATCAGCTCGGCTTTAGGTAACAGGAAAACTGGTTTCCACTCCTTCATGATCTGATTCTTTGGAATGTATCTCTCCGGGGCACAGTACTTTCCACAGAGGAGCCGCAAGCTGCTGCAGGGCATTCTGGGACACTTCCAAACCACACCACATACTTCTACACCAAACCAACCCAATTACACAACACACACATCCAACCCACACCACACAATTTCCCATCATGCCACAAAATTCAACAGCACACCACATAAATAAACTGCAGTACATACCACTCCACAATACAAAATAACATTCCACATAATTACACTCCATATCACACAATCCCACTCCACATAATACCAGTACACTCAATACGACATCATTTCTATCCACATAATTCCATTGCACACCACGCCACACAATTCCACTACAAAAAAGCACTCCACACCACACAATTCCACAACTAACAATTCCAGCCCAGCTCTCATTTTTCTTTTTTTAACAGAGTTTTATTTAGCGCAAACTTGACCCGAAGTTATCGGTTATCAGAGCGCTTTACATGGCACCAGTTGTGTTACATGAGGACACATTCATTTTTTCTTTTTGTTAGGCACGGGGAGATTAAGTGATTTGCCCAGAATCACAGGATGTTCAGCGTCATTGCAGAGACTCGAACCCGGTTCCTCAAATTCGAGGTCGACCGCCCTAGCCGTTTGGCCAACTCCTCTCCCCTGTAATTCCACTGCACATCACATACATACACTCCATAACACATATGTAAAGAAACATTGTCATATACACAATGCCAATAGCTCTAACTCAAGAGAATGCAAGACCTATTGCATTCCGAATGCTGGTTTAATTAGCAGTCGCGTTTGCACAGTGGTAGAGAAAGAGGGTGGGGCATCCAACTAGCTCTCAGAAATCCAGTTGTAAGGGACTTACTGGAAGTAACAGGAGGGCTTCCTGACCCCCCCCCCCCCCCCAAGGTCCCTAAGCATCCAAGAGGACTTAATCCCCCAACAAGTAGTGCGCCAGGAGGCACGTCTGCAGAGTGGTGGAGAAAGGCGTGGCCTCTGAGAACCTCTAAGCAACCCCACTGTGTGGGACTTACTGGAGGTAACAGGAGGGGTAATTGGAACCCTAGGACCCTCAAAAGCTAAGGGGACTTCATCCCCCAACAAGTAGTGCACCAGGAGGTGCGTTTGTAGAGTGGTGGAGAAAGGGGGCAAGGCCCGCAGTGACTTGCGGCTGGCTTTAAAAAAATGATTTCCTTTTTATAAGTGGAGGGGGACCCCATCCTCCGGGGACTGGCCTACATGTAATAGGGAAGAGGTGCCAAGAGACTCCATTCCCTGGGCCGACATTCTGAAATAGTTAAGGGGTGCCATGTGCCCCCCCCCCAAGCATGCAGCTCCCTCTCTGTGAAAGCAATTTTGCTCCACTTCCAGCAAGCAAGAGCATTTTAATGCTTTCACTTGCTGGAAGAGGAATGTTTGCAATGGCTTGACGGGAGCGGTAAAGCTCCCGCCAAGCCATAGCAAGCAGCTATGTCCTGGGGGCGGGCACCCCTGGACATGGTTGAAGCTGGCCCTGGGACAGGTAGTGGTCCCCAGGGCCATCTATTGCTCCAAGAGGAAGGGTTGGGGCGGCGGTGCACCCCTCCTTTTTAATTTGTAGGGCCTGGCAGTCCCCGGGGCCAAGAACGGCCGGGGGGGAGGGGGGGGGGCGGGGGCTGGCCTCCAAAATTGTTAGAAAGAAGATGCCCTGGGGAGGGGATAGTCCCCGGGGAGGTCTTGGAGGCCCCACAATACAGATTCAACATGGCTCCTGGGAGGTGGTGATCCTGGGGCACCGGGGCAGAGAGGCCCCCGCATTTTAAAATTAGTCCCTGGGGCATTAGTAAGTCCCAGAAAGGGGGGGGGGGGCTGTGCGTCCCCCCCCCCACCTTTTTTATGCAAATGCCACAGGGACCTGGCCCACCTGGGGGCTGATTATTAACAAAGCGTG